>NC_069077.1:69260792-70510372 GCF_025698485.1 Gossypium arboreum | reverse complement strand
CGAGGAAGCTATGAGGAAACAAAGACCCAAACCTCTTTACGGTAAGATTTTCGGGGCGAAAATCTCAAAAGGGGGGAGAATTGTGACAACCCGAATTAGGGCCTAATCGAATAGTGGTTTCGTGACCACAAATCCGAGATAGAAATAATTGTTTTATAATTATTTTGGGGTTTATGATATGATTGCATGATTGTGTGAAAATTTCGTGATGAAATTCTATGCCTAAAGTGCTTAAATTGAAAGTAGGGACTAAATCGAATAAGTTGCAAAATTTGCATCCCGAAGTTTTAGTATGAAATTGTTTTGGAATATTAATTAGGAGGTCTTAAATAGCAATTTGACCAATTTTAAGTTCATGGACAAAATTAGGACATGGAAGGAATTTTTGAAAGTTTAGTAAGGAGGGCATTTTGGTCATTTGGATATTAAATGAAATAAAATGGGAAAAATAACACAAAATTGGTCATCATCCTCCTTAGTTGCTGCGAATTCTCCTCTCTCCATAGCTAGGGTTTCTTCAACTTTCAAGCTCCATAGTAAGTGATTCCAAGCCCGCTTTTAATGTTCTTTACGCTTTTGGAATCCGGAAGCTCGATTAAGCTTATGCTAGTAATAATTTAACCTAGGGTTCACATTTGGAAAAATACCCATAGGTGAAATTTGTGTATTTTGATGTTTTATGATAGAATATGAGGTTTTAAATTATGTTAAATAACTTGTGCTACTCGGTTTTAAGTGAAAACGAGTAAATCAAGATAATCGGTAAAAATACCTATTGTTCATAACTATATGATAGAGTGAGAATTTGATGTTGTTGTAGAAGAGAAAATGTTCAGCATATCATAAAATATAAGAATAAGGGCTGAAATTAAACTCCCGAGCCTAGGGGCAAAATTGTAATTTTGAAAAAGTTAGGGGGCAAAAATATAATTTTTCCATGATGTGATTTTTGGATTGAAATAAATAGTATGAGTATTAAGTGAGCTAAATGTGTTATTATAGATCAAGAAAGACGCGAATTGATCTCGAACAGGGAAGGAAAAGTTTTGGACTAAATTGCAAAATTTCCACATTTTGCACCAAGGTAAGTTTGTATGTAAATATTACAATAATTTCATGTACATTCTTATATTTCAGCCTATTATATAAATATACTAGCTGATGTTAAAATATAAATCGACTATTGGAAGAATGGAAATAAATATAGAGAGAGATCTCGGTTGAACATTCGGAGAGATCGAATGAAATAGAGGGAGCGTAGCTAGGTCACATGTATGATGCTGAGTGCACATCATGTGTACAAGAAAGCTACGAGACACCCTATAGTAGCTAGGTCACATGTGTGATACGAGATGTATCCCATGTAGACAAGAGAGCTACGTGAAAGATAAATGTAGCTAGGTCGCATGCGTGATTCCAAGTGAAGGACACCATGTAGACAAGAGAGCTACGTGAAAGATAAATGTAGCTAGGTCGCATGCGTGATTCCAAGTGAAGGACACCATGTAGACAAGAGAGCTACGAGACAAATCGGTTGGGTCGCATGAGTGGTACTAAGTGTTCACCATGTGTACAAGAGAGCCGAACTAAACGAAGTATGATGGTGGAGCTGTGTGCTGAAACCATTAAATATCGAGGATTGATCCGAATTGTTCAACGGGATGGTTTTGTGGTGATATTGTGGTTTGGACCTACACTTATGGTGAATGAAATGTGGTGAAAATGATTTGTGGTATATACATATATAAGATAAAATGAGGTTAGCATAAAGAATGTGTGAAAGAGTGAAATTAGCATTAAAACTGTTTTTAGATGGTAGCAGTGACGTGATTTTGAAAAATCACCAAAAATAGGAGGAATATAATTAGAGGTTGAATGAGATGTGAAATTAAATTTTAATGAGTCTACTTTCATATAAAAGAAACAGAGCAAGCAAAGGAGTTCTATATTTTGAGATATTTACAATTGTATGTGACTTGCTCAGGATGAATACGTGATCCCCTGTTCCAACTTTGAAAAATCATTAAAAATTGTACAAGGAAAATTAAGAAATATAGTTTACATGCCTAAATTCCTTATTGAGACTAGTTTTAAATGAAACAGACCTCAGAATTGTTTGAATTGTGTACTGAGAGATATTCAATTCGTAGGGAACAGAGGTCAGATCAGTTGAGCTGTGTAACAGGGGAAACTTTAACTAATAAACTGTACTAATCGGCTGAACCAAAAATTATAGAAAAAATTTAGCAAAAAGCTTTATGAGTCTAGATTCAGGGAAATTTTACGGATTTGAATTTTGAGTTTTGTAACCCGAGTTATGATTTATTTAGTGAATATGATGCAGTAGAGACAGCTAAATCAAAGTGGAATGAATAGTGAAGTTAAAGTAGATAAACTTGAATTGTTGTGTAAACATGTTAGATTCTTTAATTAGTATTTACATACTTACTTACTAAGCTATAAGCTTACTTTGTTTCTCTCTTTGTCTTATAGTGTTCTTCGCTTGCTCAGGAGTTAAGGATCGTGAAGATCTATCCGCACTATCATACTTTAGGTATTTGAACTAAACGTTTTGAATTATGGCATGTATAGTAGGCTTAATTATTTTGTTACGTGTCATATTTGTCTAGGTTGAAATATTAGTTACAAGATTTCGACCAGATACTTTGTACAAGCCATTAAAGTGGGCTAATATTGTTCAAGACATATGTTATACGATGCACTATCAAATTGGATGACATATTTACATCTCGATTATGTTTAATGGTATGTGTTATGTTCTGGTAATACCTTATATCCTGTTCCGGCGACGGTAACGGGTAAGGGGTGTTACAGGACACATGGTCGAACCACATGCCCATGACGTTGACCATGTGTCACACACGGCCTAGACACACACCTGTGTGTCTACCCATGTAGAACAAAATAAAGGCCATTTACCAAGCCATTTGTCACCCTTATTTACACATACACATGCACAAGTTCAAGGCATAATTCATAGCATACTTGGACAACCAATACATCCACACAAAAGGTCAATTCATGTCATTTCATTATCACCCATAACATACTTACAACATCATATTCTACCAATCCAAATCAAACTAAATTCACATCCACAATTACCTACACATACTTTTATCATGCATAATTCTTCATAAATTTCATAGCATACCAATGAGCCAACTTCAACCATTCAACAACATTCCATTAAGCCACATCTAACCACTTATCAAGCATCTATAAACCGTATCACACAAGAGATTGTTGCACATGCATGAATATATATATATATATATATATATATATAAGCTTATAATCAATTCAACCAAAATAAGCCAAGTTACATAGCCAAACACCACATCAAGCCCTTGACAATTACAAGCCAATACATTTGGCCAAATTCTTAATGACACATATAAAAAAATAACCAAGTCCCTATACATGCCATATATTCAAAATGCTAAACTTCATCAATACGCAAAATGATAGTTTTGATAGTGTGAGGCAAATCTCCGACGATCCCCAATCCTAGCTAGCTTGGCAGCACTATAAAACATGGAAAATAAATGGAGTAAGCTATATAGCTTATTAAGATCGTATTTAAGAAATAAACAAAACTTACCATACATTCAACATTTAATTAATTTAGTATAACACAATGTAATTTACCTTAACATCATAATCATAAATCATTCCATCACAACTTACCTCAGATTCATCATTTCATGAATTTAATAAACATAAGCTTTATGTACATACTTGTGCCATCATGAAATGAACTTGTAACATCCCTTACCATGTCCGATGCTAGGACAGTATACGAGGCATGACCGACTTAACGCAGGCAAACATACAAAATCGGGCCATAAAATTTCATTTCAACCAAATTCATTCATACATATACAAATTGTCCTTTATATGGGCCTCATAGGCCCAAAACATACATCGAAAGTAGTTTAGGACTAATCCGAGAACTTTAGAAAACATTGGGAAAACTCAGGAAAATTTTCACGAACCAGGGTCACACGACCGTATGGGTAGTGATAAACTGTAATTTATACATATTTTTATCCCATGCTTAGCCCATTTATGAATGGTTTCACCTTAGATTTGGTGAATTCGATGGTCCTAATCCTTTAATTTCATTTTTTATACTTAGGAGAGCATAGGAGAGTAAAAAGAGCGAGAAACGGGCCGAAAATGGAGAAAATGGACCTACGTGGGAAATCAACACGGCCTGGACTTCCTCACACGGCTTTGTCCATTTGGCAGGATTGAAGCATGACTTACACAGGTAAACTACACGCCCGTGCCTATTCAGCAGCCTTGACCACGGGCTGGAGCAATCACACAAGGGCGTGTCACACGGGCATGTCCTTGTCGAGCCCAAGTATAGTCCTATTCGGAAAAGGCCAAGTTTTAGGGCTCTTAGGCACCAAAAAACCTATTTAAACACCTAATGAGGAACTTAGAAGAGGGATGCAGAGTAGGAAGCAAGGAATTACTCAAGGAAAGCCGATTGATCCATATAAGGAACCGGATTCATCATCAAGACTGAACATCTCCCTTCAAGTTCCTTCAGGAGTTTTAGGTTTTCTTATGTTTTGTTATCTTTATGCTTTTGAGATGTTTTCTTTCATAAGTATGAACTAAACCCCCTAAATACCTAAGGGGAATGAAACCTAAGATGGATCTTGTTATTATTATCTGAATCGTATGATCAATATTTGACTTGTTCTTAATTATGTGATCTTAATTCTTGTTTTGATATTTCAGGATATTAATTCAAGTTAAGCTCTTATTTAGAGGATGAATAGACCCTATCTAAGAGTAAATTTGTCATAATTAAGCAGAGTTGATTGCACACCTAGAGATAGGGTGATAAGATTTTGCCGGATTAGGGTGAAACCTAATAAGGGAATCCATAGATCGAGTTAATGCAATTCTAGGGTGTTAACTAGAAAGAGATTTCAAATATTTAACCTTGGGTTAGATGTTATCAGTCTCGAGAGAGATAATAATATAACTTAAGGATTTCTACGGATCAAGTCAAATGAATAAATCGTCTGATTCAGAGTCAAATAACAAGTGAAGTCTAGGTAGATTTTTCCTTAGGTATTGTCTTAATCAATCGAATTTTCCCAAAAGTATTTTTCCAAATTTTCTTTCTGTGCATTCTTAGTTAGTAATTAGTTTAGATAACCAAACCTCTTAATTTTTAGGCTAGATAATAAAAAGGAAGTAAATACTAGTACTCGTAGTTCCTTTGGGTTCGACAATCCGGTCTTACTGAACTATACTACTGTTCGATAGGTACACTTGCCTTAATCGTGATAAGAAGTTAGTCTCAAGAACGATTCTTTCATAAATCTTTAAAACCTGTCACAAATATCACGTATCAAGCTTTTGGCGCCGTTGCCGAGGAACTAGGATATTAGGAACACTCGATTTTTATTACTTTAGCCATTTTACTATTATTGCAATTTAAATTTTTATTTTCTTTTCTAATTTTTCATTTATTTCCTTCTGACAGGTTTTTCTAGTTTATGACATGAAGAAACCCGCCAGGACCATTATTGTTTGATAGTGAGCTCGATCACATAGTTCACAGAAATCGAAGAGAAATAAGGCGAAGCTTATGATACACAGAAGAGCAAGAGGACGATACTTCAACCACAACCGAGGAGATGGCTAAAAACCAAGAAAATTCGCTACCTCCTGCGATTGCTGTTAATCAGAATCCTGCTCCGCACACTATGTATGATTATGCTAAACCTTCTTTAACAGGAATTGAAATGAGCATAGTTAGACCTGCTGTAGCTGCAAATACTTTTGAACTGAAACCTAACACAATTCAAATGATACAGCAATTTGTTCAATTTGATGGTTTGCAGGACGAAGATCCCAATGCTCACTTGGCAAACTTTTTGGAACTATGTGATACATTTAAAATTAATGGCATTTCTGATGACGCCATTCACCTTCAGTTATTCCCTTTTTCATTGAGAAACAAAGCTAAACAGTATTGAATTCGTTACCACGGGGGTCAATCACTACTTGGGAACAAATGACCGAAAAGTTTTTATTAAAATATTTTTCGCCGGCTAAAACGGCTAAATTACGTAATGATATCTCTTCTTTTGTACAAATGGATTCAGAAACACTCTACGATGCATGGGAGAGATACAAGGACTGTAACACCCCTAACTCGAGACCGACGCCGGTGTCGGACACGAGGGGTTAACGGCCAAACCCTCTCAAGATACCAACCAGTTTGACATTACCAGTCAGGCTGGAAAACTGCGTCACCGTCGCCTTAAAAATCATATCTCGAGTTTCAAAACTCGGAAACTAGTTTCGTAAATTTTCCCTGACTTTAGACTCATATACCCATCCATGGATTTATTTTTAGAATTTTTGGTTGGGCCAATTGGTACAGTTTATTAGTTAAAGTCACCCATGTTACAGGGACCGACTGCTCTGACCTTCGCGCGTTACAACTTGAATATCTCCCTGTACAGGGCTTTAATACTGGTACCGTTTGTTTATAATGAAACTAGACTCAAAATGGAATCTTTACATATAAGGCATGACTCCTAGTTCTTTCTGGATAATTTATGGTAAATTTTCAAAGTCGCGACAGGGGACCCAGAAACCGTTCTGGCCCTGTCTCACGAGAACCTTAATATTTCTCAGTATACCGCTCATATGGTCGTTTCGTTTCGTCCATATAAAAATAGATTCATCAAGGTTCAGTTACATAATTTACTCACTATTTAATTCTACTTCTACTATTTTTAGTGATTTTTCAATCTTATCTCACTGCTGCTGTCCGCAACAGTTACTGCAGTAGACTATGCCAATTTCATGAATTTTTCCTTGGCCTTAATCATCCATCATACACGACACAAATTATGGCCACCTTATCAAAATTTGAGTTTCTAAGACTCATGGCTATAGGTTCTAGCATCCCACTCGACGACCACATAGGCCATTTTCACATGGCTTAAAGTTTACAACCCACAATTCGACAAAATATAATAGCCTATACATGCCAAATGTTCTTCAACAACAAAAACAATACCACAAGATTTCAGCCGGTGTGATGACTTCAACGACGGTCCCGATCACGCAAACAATACGAGTCCGAGAGACCTAAAATGGGTGACAAGAAAAACACCGAGTGAGTTTACAACTCAGTAAGTCATAAGCATTCATCAATCCATCGATAAAGTTACTACAACATGAAACAATAAACGAGGCTAGGTACTCATCCATATCGAATCTATACCAAGTCATACATCCACATTTCATATTCTACACAACAAGATATTTGAGGCATTTTCACACACTAACTCATTTCCACCACAATCATACAATTTCAATCATCACATAGATTTAAGGCTTACCAAATTCAACCCCGAGCATGAACATATTTTCTATTCGTCATGAGCTCGAGGTACTTACCCAATCCGCTGTCCGGATTAGCTCGATAATGTCGCACACTCAGTGCCAATTGTAATGCAAGAGCATATAGTGAATCCGCACACTTAGTGCTATATGTATTCAACTCGCACACTTAGTGCTATATAATCAAACTCGCACACTTAGTGCTGTACAATTTTAAACCCGCACACTTAGTGCCAATCTTGTCATCGTGTCCATTTATACCCGCACACTTAGTGCCGAGACCAATACCTTATGTATTTTGCTGCCTTTATACATTCAACAATGGCATCATTCCATACACACACATTTCCATTTACACACCAACTCATTTAAACACATTTGCATATATATATTGATCATTTAAATCAACACCAAATATACGCTTAATGACTTACCTTGTGTTGGGTAAAAGCAGTCCAAGTCGGCTACTCGATGACCTTCGTCTTTCCCTTGCTTGATTCTCCTTCTTTAACTCCTTGAGCTTAATCAATAAATCAACTAGTTTAACCCTCTTGCTAAACATTCATAATTCAATTACACATGCATATGTATGTTTGTATATTCGCAACCATCCTCACTTATTACCCATTTGGTCAACAATCTAAGCCAAGATAAGGCTTCAATATGGTTGCCTCTAACCGAATACATGCACACCAATCTACTTCCTTTGGCCGAATATGCATGTCTATGTGGAGGCCAATTTTACGCTTAATACTACACAAAAAACAGCATACATTTTCCTAATTAACGCATTACATATTGTAGTTCTATACACATCTCTCATTTATTTCATAACCAAACAACATCACAAGCAAATAGACACCTTAAAATAGTATGCATGTCATACCAATTCATCATGTGCAAACATATATTCATGTAGGTGCAATGGCGAATTCTCAAGTGGCTTATATCCAAATATACACACATATCCAAAGCTTAAATCTTACTTACCATGCAACATGCATGAATCATACTTATGGATATAACATGGCCGAATACCACAACACCATACCGTTTCAATTTGGTCATGGTTAAACAAAGAACTTAGTATCTCATTCAAAATGCTAAAAGAAAATCTAAGAATCCCCAATCCACCATCACATGAATCATTATCAAGCTTGATATTTAGCATGCAATGGCATTAACACCATATTCACTTTGGCCGAATTTCATTCCCATGACATAACAAAGATTTGAACCATGGGCTAACAAGAACATCAAGCTAGCAACTAAAATATACATGAATCTCATGGCAAAACATCAAACTTACCTTAATCTAGGTACAAGTATGGCCAAACCTCCTCCTAAACCTCTTCCAAACCAACATGAAACAAGAATTCCTTCCTTCTTCCTTAGAATTTTCAGCCCAAAGGAAATGAAAAATGATGAACAAAAATTCTTCTTTCTTTCTCCACACTCACGGCAATGGGCATGCATGAGACCATTTTTTTCTTTTTTTTTTGTTCCCTTTCATTATTAAATTCCCATGCTCACTATTTTATTTTTTTCTTACATACACCATTGTCCCAACATGTTTTATGACATGTTTTTACCCATAATCTCTTGTCATGGCCGGCCACTAACTATTAGGGGGGGAAATTTGACATGCAAGTCCTCCCCTTTGACTACATGCACTATTAGGTCCTTATAGATTAGCCTATCACTTTTCAAAAGTGTCACACAAGTCCTACTAACTGAATTCACATGCTATCGGCTAAATCGAAGCTTGAAATTTTCACACATTCATAATTACATATTCTAGACAATAAATATTACGTTCAAAATTTCGGTGACTCGGTTTAGCGGTCCCGAAACCACTTCCCGACTAGGGTCAATTTTGGGCTGTCACAACTCTCCCCCACTTAAGAAATTTTCGTCCCCGAAAATCTTACCGGTAAATAGGTTTGGGTAACACTCTTTCATAGAGTTCTCGGGTTCCCAAGTAGCTTCTTCCATCCCGTGTTTGAGCCATAACACTTTTACTAATGGAACTCTTTTGTTTCGCAACTCCTTCACTTCACGAGCTAGGATACGAATCGGTTCTTCTTCATAACTCATATCGGCTTGAATTTCAACCTCGATGGACTAATTACGTGTGACGGTCGGATCTATAACGTCAAGCATCGAAACATGGAAGACGCTAGAATCCTTTCAAGTTCGGGGCAAAATCAAACGATACGCGATCGACCGACTCGTTCAGATATTTCATATGGCCCGATGAACCTCGGGCTCAATTTTCCTTACGGCCAAATCTAAGCACCTTCTTCCAAGGTGAAACTTTGAGAAAGACCTTGTCTCCAACCCGATATTCAATATCTTTTTTTCAAATCCGATACGACTTTTGGCAATCCAAGCGCTTTCAAACTTTCACGAATTACTCGAACTCTTTGCTCGGCATCCTTAACCAAATCAACCTCAAGAATTTACCTTCACTAAGTTCACCCGAATAATGGGGTACGGCATTTACGACCGTATAAAGCCTCGTAAGGCGCCATCTTAATACTTGATTGAAAGCTATTGTTGTGCGAATTCAATCAAAGGCGATACTGCTCCCATGAACCACTAAACTCAAGGATACAACATCTCAACATATCCTCGAGTATTTGAATTATCCGTTCAGATTGACCATCGGTTTGGGGGTGAAAGGCGGTCTTGAAATGCAACTTGGTACCCAAAGCTTCTTGAAATTTCTTCCAAAATCGCGAGGTAAATCTCGGATCTCTATCCGACACAATAGAAATCGGTACCCGTGTAATCTCACAATCTGAGAAACGTACAATTCGGCTAGTTTATCCAATGAAAATCCGTGACGCACAGGATAAAGTGAGCCGACTTAGTCGATCTATCAACAACAACCCAAATCGCATCCTTCTTACTAGTCGACAATGGTAGCGGACACAAAGTCCATTGTGACTCGATCCTATTTCCACTCGGGTATCGTGATCGTGAAAGCAATCTGAAGGCACTTGATGTTCCGCTTTCACTTGTTGACATATTAAACATCTCAAACAAAGTCGGAGATGTCCCGTTTCATACCATGCCACCAAAACCGACGTTTCAAATCGTTGTACATCTTCGTACTCCCGGTGGATTGCCATTCGGCTACAATGGGCTTCGTTCAAAATTATTGAATATGTTCTGATTCTTTGGGACACACGACGACTTCGAACCTCAAACAATCGTCATCATCGATTTGAAATTCGAGTCCTTGTTCGAACACACTCATCCCGTTTTGCAACCAACTCATCGTCGACTTTCTGAGCTTCACGAATTTGACGTATCAATAATGGTTTGGCTTTCAATTCAGCTACTAACACATTGTCGGGTAGGATAGACAAGTGTACATTCATCGCTCGTAAAGCAAATAGTGATTTCGCTTAAGGCATCCGCAACCACATTAGCCCTTCCGGTGATAATCAATGACGAGCTCATAATCTTTTAACAACTCGAGCCATCGCCTTTGTCGCAGATTTAAGTCTCTTTGGGTCATCAAATATTTGAGACTTTTGTGATCCGAATACACATGGCACTTCTCACCAAATAAGTAATGTCGCCATATCTTTAAAGGCGAATCGATGGCGACCAATTCGAGATCATGGGTCGGATAATTTTTCTCATGTGGCTTTAATTGCCTCGACGCATAGGCCACAACTCGCCCTTCTTGCATCAATACGCAACCCAACCCAAGTAGGGATGCGTCACTATAAATGACAAACTCTTTGCCCGATTCGGGTTGCACTAGAATTGGGGCTTCACCAAATAAGCTTTCAGTTGATCGAAACTTTTCGACATTTCTCCGTCCATTCAACTTAACATCCTTTTGGAGTAGCCGTCATTGGCGTGGCTATCGTCGAGAAACCTTTTACAAATCGTCGGTAATAACCGCAAGCCCCAAAAAGCTCCTAACTTCGTAACATTCCTTGGTGGTTTCCAATCGACTATGGCTGAATTTTGTTCGGTCCACCACGACACCGATCACGGACACCACGTGCCCCAAAAAGCTAACCTCTTTCAACCAAAATTCACATTTATGAACTTTGCGTATAATCGCTTATCTCGTAAGATTTGCAACACTAGCCTCGGTGTTCAAGATGCTCGGTTTCATCTCTCGAATAGACCAAAATGTCATCGATAAATACAACTACGAACCGATCCAAGTATGGCCTGAAAATTCTATTCATTAAATCCATAAACACCGCAGGGCATTAGTGAGCCCAAACGGCATCACCAAGAATTCAGTAGTGACCGTACCTCGTTCTAAAAGCGGTTTTGGGTATGTCCGATTCTCGGACCCTCAACCGATAGTACCCGACCTCAAATCTATCTTTGAAAACACCGAGGCTCCCTTTAATTGATCAAACAAATCGTCAATTCGTGGCAATGGATATTTATTCTTTATCGTCACTTTATTGAGTTGACGATAGTCGATGCACAACCTCATGGTTCCGTCCTTCTTCTTCACAAACAATACAAAGCGCCCCATGAAGAAAAACTCGGTCGAGCGAAACCTCTATCCGTCAATTCTTGCAATTGAACCTTCAATTCCTTTAATTCCGTTAATGCCATACGATACGGGGCTATTGAAATCGGCGTAGTACCGGTACAACCGATGCGAATTCCACTTCTCGAACCGGTGGCAATCCCGCAACTCCTCGGAAAAACATCCGAATACTCACAAACCACTGTACCGATTCGAGTTTCCTTTCCGTCTCTTTACTTCCAAACACATACGCAAGGTATGTTTCACACCCTTTTCACATACCTCCGAGCGGTCATAGAAGATATTATCATTGGCGTTCCTTTTAAATCAGAGACTCGACTCGACTACCTCATTATTTGCACTCCTCAAATCAATGGTTTTCCTTTGCAGTCCACCAACGCATCATGTACGGTCACCAATCCATACCAAGAATAACATCGAATTCATTAAATGGTAGAAGCATCGATCGGTGGAAAACAGATTCTCGAATTATTAGGGGCATCTCTTGCACACTTTATCAACGAATACGTATTGACCCAAAGGGTTTGACACTCGAATTACGAACTCGAGAGACTCAATGTAGAGTCTTATTGGATGCTAAGGTTTCACATACATATGAGTGAGTAGAGCCGGGTCAATCAATGCAATCACAATAGTATCAAAGAGAGTAAAAGTACCAATGATAACGTCGGGGAGGATGCCTCCTCTCGTGCGCGGATGGCATATGCTCTAGCAGAGTACGGGTCTCGGATCGGACAGCCAGATTAGAGGCTCCTCTCGATTACCACCCCTACCTCCAGAGATTCTCGGGGCCTACCTCCACCGTCGTTCCACTAGGTCTTGCACCTTGCGTCTTATTCCTCTCATCTAGCTCGTGCAATCTCTAATGAAGTGGTCCTTCGAACCGCATCCATAACAGCCCTATTAATGACTTACCCCAACATTCACCTAGGTGTCGTCTTCCACATTGGGGGCATTCAGTCTCTCTTGACGATTATTGCCCACACTAGCTACTGAAGTAGCTCGGGAGTCCGTCAATGGTCGGGCTCTAATGGAAATTCCCGCAGTCGTCCTCGACTTCATCGGTGTCCTCCACGAACCTCTTTACAGCCGAGAACGGAGCTTTACTCGTCGATCTTTTACGGTAATCTCTTGCTTCAAATTCAGCCTTCTTCTTCTCCTTCCCAAGTTCTTCCGCCTTGCGTGCTCGTTCGACTAGTGTCACGAACTCCTTTATCTCCAAAATTCCCACTAGTAACTTTAACTCTTCATTCAATCCTTCTTCAAATCTTTTGCACATCGCAACCTCATCAGCCACACACTCCCGAGCATACCGACTAAGTCTTACGAACTCATGTTTGTATTCGACACTGGTCATCCGGCCTTGCTTGAGTTCCAAGAATTCCTTACGCTTCGATCGATGAACCGTTGACTAATGTATTTCTTTCAAATTGGATTGGAAGAAATCCCAAGTAACTCGCTTCATTTGGGACTATGGAAATTAAAGTCCTCCACCAATAGTAAGTCGAGTCTCAAACAAGGATATAGCACACTTAAGACATTCATCGGTGTGCATGATTCATCTAACACTCTAATGGTGTTATCGAGCGAGAACTCGGCCTTTTCGGCATCATCAAGAACTATGGCCTTGAACTCCTCGGCCCCACGCTTCCTAATCAAGTCCACGGTGGTTTACTCACCTCACAGATCGATGAATCGGAGGCATTGCGGGCTCTTGGGGTGGAGTATTTAAATTCGGGAATGGTTGGACAGCCGGGTTGGTTCGGGCATATTGCACGACCCACTCATTCATCATGGTGAAGAAGGCTTGTTTCGCCCTTCATTTTGATTATTCGCGGATGATCGAGGCTCAACGGGCGGTGTCCCTTGCGCAGAGCAGCCGCTACACTTTCAACGTCATCCGCCAAGGGTCTCTACCCCGGTTCCATTGCTAATCAAAACAAAAATTCCAACCGTCAAGTCATCACATTATTAAGCGCTAACAATTTGGCATGTATAGCTAGACTCACACGCGCTATGGTAGTCCTAGAACCGACTAAACCATAGCTCTGATACCAATAAAATTGTAACACCCCTAACTCGAGACCGACGCCGGTGTTGGACACGAGGGGTTAACGGCCAAACCCTCTCAAGATACCAACCAGTTTGACATTACCAGTCAGGCTGGAAAACTGCGTCACCGTCACCTTAAAAATCATATCTCGAGTTTCAAAACTCGGAAACTGGTTTCATAAATTTTCCCTGAATTTAGACTCATATACCCATCCATGGATTTATTTTTAGAATTTTTGGTTGGGCCAATTGGTACAGTTTATTAGTTAAAGTCACCCATGTTACAGGGACCGACTGCTCTGACCTTCGCGCGTTACAACTTGAATATCTCCTGTACAGGGCTTTAATACTGGTGCCGTTTGTTTCTAATGAAACTAGACTCAAAATGGAATCTTTACATATAAGGCATGACTCCTATTTCTTTCTGGATAATTTATGGTAAATTTTCAAAGTCGCGACAGGGGACCCAGAAACCGTTCTGGCCCTGTCTCACGAGAACCTTAATATTTCTCAGTATACCGCTCATATGGTCGTTTCGTTTCGTCCATATAAAATAGATTCATCAAGGTTCAGTTCCATAATTTACTCACTATTTAATTCTACTTCTACTATTTTTAGTGATTTTTCAATCTCATCTCACTGCTGCTGTCCGCAACAGTTACTGCAGTAGACTATGCCAATTTCATGAATTTTTCCTTGGCCTTAACCATCCATCATACACGACACAAATTATGGCCACCTTATCAAAATTTGAGTTTCTAAGACTCGTGGCTATAGGTTCTAGCATCCCACTCGACGACCACATAGGCCATTTTCACATGGCTTAAAGTTTACAACCCACAATTCGACAAAATATAATAGCCTATACATGCCAAATGTTCTTCAACAACAAAAACAATACCACAAGATTTCAGCCGGTGTGATGACTTCAACGACGGTCCCGATCACGCAAAACAATACGAGTCCGAGAGACCTAAAATGGGTGACAAGAAAAACACCGAGTGAGTTTACAACTCAGTAAGTCATAAGCATTCATCAATCCATCGATAAAGTTACTACAACATGAAACAATAAACGAGGCTAGGTACTCATCCATATCGAATCTATACCAAGTCATACATCCACATTTCATATTCTACACAACAAGATATTTGAGGCATTTTCACACACTAACTCATTTCCACCACAATCATACAATTTCAATCGTCACATAGATTTAAGGCTTACCAAATTCAACCCCGAGCATGAACATATTTTCTATTCGTCATGAGCTCGAGGTACTTACCCGATCCGCTGTCCGGATTAGCTCGATAATGTCGCACACTCAGTGCCAATTGTAATGCAAGAGCATATAGTGAATCCGCACACTTAGTGCTATATGTATTCAACTCGCACACTTAGTGCTATATAATCAAACTCGCACACTTAGTGCTGTACAATTTTAAACCCGCACACTTAGTGCCAATCTTGTCACCGTGTCCATTTATACCCGCACAATTAGTGCCGAGACCAATACCTTATGTATTTTGCTGCCTTTATACATTCAACAATGGCATCATTCCATACACACATTTCCATTTACACACCAACTCATTTAAACACATTTGCATATATATATTGATCATTTAAATCAACACCAAATATACGCTTAATGACTTACCTTGTGTTGGGTAAAATAGTCCAAGTCGGCTACTCGATGACCTTCGCTCTTTCCTTGCTTGATTCTCCTTCTTTAACTCCTTGAGCTTAATCAATAAATCAACTAGTTTAACCCTCTTGCTAAACATTCATAATTCAATTACACATGCATATGTATGTTTGTATATTCGCAACCATCCTCACTTATTACCCATTTGGTCAACAATCTAAGCCAAGATAAGGCTTCAATATGGTTGCCTCTAACCGAATACATGCACACCAATCTACTTCCTTTGGCGAATATGCATGTCTATGTGGAGGCCAATTTTACGCTTAATACTACACAAAAAACAGCATACATTTTCCTAATTAACGCATTACATATTGTAGTTCTATACACATCTCTCATTTATTTCATAACCAAACAACATCACAAGCAAATAGACACCTTAAAATAGTATGCATGTCATACCAATTCATCATGTGCAAACATATATTCATGTAGGTGCAATGGCGAATTCTCAAGTGGCTTATATCCAAATATACACACATATCCAAAGCTTAAATCTTACTTACCATGCAACATGCATGAATCATACTTATGGATATAACATGGCGAATACCACAACACCATACCGCTTCAATTTGGTCATGGTTAAACAAAGAACTTAGTATCTCATTCAAAAATGCTAAAAGAAAATCTAAGAATCCCCAATCCACCATCACATGAATCATTATCAAGCTTGATATTTAGCATGCAATGGCATTAACACCATATTCACTTTGGCGAATTTCATTCCCATGACATAACAAAGATTTGAACCATGGGCTAACAAGAACATCAAGCTAGCAACTAAAATATACATGAATCTCATGGCAAAACATCAAACTTACCTTAATCTAGGTACAAGTATGGCCAAACCTCCTCCTAAACCTCTTCCAAACCAACATGAAACAAGAATTCCTTCCTTCTTCCTTAGAATTTTCAGCCCAAAGGAAATGAAAATGATGAACAAAATTCTTCTTTCTTTCTCCACACTCACGACAATGGGCATGCATGAGACCATTTTTTTTTTTTGTTCCTTTCATTATTAAATTCCCATGCTCACTATTTTATTTTTTCTTACATACACCATTGTCCCAACATGTTTTATGACATGTTTTTACCCATAATCTCTTGTCATGGCCGGCCACTAACTATTAGGGGGGGAAATTTGACATGCAAGTCCTCCCCTTTGACTACATGCACTATTAGGTCCTTATAGATTAGCCTATCACTTTTCAAAAGTGTCACACAAGTCCTACTAACTGAATTCACATGCTATCGGCTAAATCGAAGCTTGAAATTTTCACACATTCATAATTACATATTCTAGACAATAAATATTACGTTCAAACATTTCGGTGACTCAGTTTAGCGGTCCCGAAACCACTTCCCGACTAGGGTCAATTTTGGGCTGTCACAAGGACCTTTTGCGAAGATGCCCTCACCATAGGTTACCACTCTGGCTATAGGTCCAAACGTTTCACAATTGCCTAAACCCTTCGACTCAACAGATGGTTGACGCAGCTGCTGGTGGAACCATCAATAATAAGACACCTGAAGATGCCTATGAATTTATAGAGGAGATGTCACTGAATAACTATCAATGGCAAGTCATGAGGAAAAAGCCAACGAAAATAGCCGGTGTTTATAATGTCGATTCGGTCACCATGCTCTCTAATCAGGTAGAACTCTTGTATAAGAAAATTGACGGTTTTCTTAGTTCTTCACAGGTTCACCCAGTAATGCAGTGCGAAGCAAGTGGAGGTGGATCAAGCAGTTCAGAATACCCACATTATGGCCACAACATGGAGAACGAGCAGTTAAATTACGTGGGTAACAATCCTCGATCTCAAAACAATACTTATAGCAATACTTACAATGCAGGTTGGAGGAACCACCCAAATTTTTCATGCGGAGGCCAAGGAAATCAGAGACCACCACCTCCTCCACGCTCTCAGCAACCACCGTACTAGTAGGAGAAAAAGCTGAACCTTGAGGAGATGCTAACCAAATTCATCTCGGTGTTAGAAACTCATTTTCAGAATATTGAGACGGCACTAAAAAATCAACAAGCATCAATCCAGGGGTTCAAAACTCAAATTGGACAGCTCGCCAACTTGATTTCCGAACGACCACAAGGTAGCCTGCCAAGCAACACTGAATCTAACCCAAGGGAGCAACTCAATGCAATTGCCATTCAAGATGAGGAAGGGTTAGTTGCAAAACCAAGGCCAGAAACAGTGGTAAGCAAAGGTAAGAATGAGGTAGGCCAAAATGACCCAAAGCCAGTGAGTACAGAATATAAACCTCGTATGCCATACCCCAATACGACAAGGAAAGACCGATCAGACGAACAATTTGGTAAATTCCTTAAACTTTTAAAGAAACTACATATTAACTTACCATTTATTGAAGCCCTTTCGCAGATGCTAAATGCAGTCAAGTTTTTAAAGGAGCTTTTAACAAATAAACGAAAGTTGGATGAGGCGTCGCATGTGGAGTTGAATGCAGTTTGCTCAGCCATATTACAGAATAAGCTACCTAACAAATTGAAGGATCCAAGGAGTTTTACGATTCCTTGTTTAATTGGTAGTTTAGATGTTCATAATGGATTGGCTGACTTAGGGGCAAACATTAATGTTATGCCTTATAAAATTTTTAAACAGCTAGGTCTTGGGAAACACAAACAAACTAGGATGAGCATTCAATTGGCTGATAAAACCATTATATTTCCTAGGGGTATCATTGAAGATGTTCTTATTAAGATCGATAAATTTATATACCCAGTAGACTTTATTGTTCTAGACATGGACGAAGATAGTAACGCACCTTTAATTTTAGGACAACCCTTTTTAGCGACTGCTAGAACCATTATTGATGTTGGTACAGGTGAACTCACACTTCGTGTGGGAGACGAAACAATCACCCTTCAAGCTCGTAATTCAAGTAACACATTAAAAATTGAAGGTGGTTGTATAAATCATTCTACTAGTACTGATCATGTGGTGACACCCTCTATGCAGGAAATAGTTTCGAAGTACACATACAAAGGACCTATCTATGAAGAACGAAGGCTAAAAATCGAGGAGCTAGATGAATGGTGGACACAGAAACCGAGAACACCTGACAAACCGAAATTGAGCCAGGACAAGCTCAATACCTCACCAAATCAACTACTAGGTGCAGCAGATCCTCGCATTGCCACTCTTGAACCTAATGAAGAAATTCCTCTTACTGTACTCAGTATTTTCCCATATGGTACAGTAGTGGCAATTCATCCCAAATTCAGTACATTTAAGGTAAACAATACCCGTCTTAAACCTTATGTTGATAAAGTTGATAGCAGGGATGAGGAATGTAAACTCCTCGTACCATATTGACCATGCAGAAGAGAGGTAAGTCGAGCTTAGACTATAAATAAGAGCTTCTCGGGAGGCAACCCGAGCACTAACAGTGTTAATTTCTTTAAAATTTTAGTTATTAACATCTAACATACTAATCGAATCATGGAACACAGACTTTCTAAAGATCACAT
This sequence comes from Gossypium arboreum, assembly GCF_025698485.1. Lineage (NCBI taxonomy): Eukaryota > Viridiplantae > Streptophyta > Magnoliopsida > Malvales > Malvaceae > Gossypium > Gossypium arboreum. The sequence goes on along the minus strand of NC_069077.1, from coordinate 70,491,148 downwards.
GGCCAGGCACATGGGCGTGCATTAGGCCGTGTGAAAACAGGACAAGATTTTTTCCCCAACACGGGATGCGATAAGTTGCCACGGCCATGCGACATGGCCGTGGGTGAAACTGCCAAAATACCATCGGCGTGCAACACGCCAGTGTTTTGAAATCATGGGCAAACCTGTCAATTTAGCATGGGTGTTCGACATACCCGTGCCCAGCCTCGTGGTCGACACTATCATAATAACACGAGCATGTGCCTGCATACACGGGAGTGGGAGAAGCGATTGAAGATTGACACAGCTGTGCAACATGGCCGTGTACACCAATGCACCCAATTTCGAAAACCACGAAACGCATGGGCTGAAATGAAGGCACACGGGCGTGCCCCACGGCCGTGTACCTTAATTTCTCTATAAACACCTATTATCTATTTTAGATTTATCTTTATATTTTGAAATTACTTTTTATTTCCTGTTAATACTATTTTATCTTGAGTTTTTACAATTTTTATTTTCGGCTATTTCATTACGAGTAGCTATGCTTCATTATATTTCTAAAGAGTTCCTGATTTTATCACAGTCATAAAGAGCTCCAAAGCTCATCATCAAACAGGAACTAAAATCTCCAACGGCGTAGGACTTGTGGACTAATGAACATCTACCACCACCGGAGTATCCTCCTCCAGTCTCATCATTGCCTTGGCCGATTATTCTCTACAACTCCAGTTCAAGGAGTCTATTCATCATTCAGGAAGTTTCACTTCTCTCCCTAACTTATGATTATAAATCTATCTTTGTCAATATATATTTCTTTGTACATTGAGGGCAATGTACATCTTAAGTGTGAGGGGTCTTTTATATCATCATTAGAAATCCCTAAATTTTGTCTTATTCTCACGTGAATCACTCATATCACTATTAGAATGAATTTTGATTAATTTATGATTTTTATTAATATGTCTTGAATTAAAACATAGGTATTTATGCATTGATTGTTTAAACTTTAAGACATTAGGGAATCAAGCATGATAAGTTGATTTTTGAAGAATTAAAAACTTTTAGGTTGTTTCCCTAAGTTTCGGTATATCTTGAGTTGAAATTCACAAGTTTTAACATCAAAAACCCATAATTTTTGTGAGATATTGAGCCTTTAGAGCATATTTTATTCCTTTCATGCTCACTTTCATTATGAGTACGTCAGTTTTGATTCGTTATTCTAGAACTTGCTTGATTATGCATGTCAATACCATACCATTTGATTTGATATGTCAAGATGATAAAGGCACTTAGGTTTAACGCACTCACTCCACAAAAGCTTACCTCCATAATTAACCCTTAGTGAACCCTTTTTGAGCCTAACAAACCATTAATTGATTTACCCTCAATATTAACCCATAAACCATTATTGTTGAAATCCCCTAATTTGATCCCTATTTTTGTCGAGATTTGATTTGAACAAATTGCTTAGTTATGTTTTGTGCTTCTAAATATTTAATTTTTTTTTAAAAAACTTACATACATATTAGTAGTAAATCGTCATTTTTGAGCTTGAGTGTTAATTCCATATTCTGAGAAGAAGTTCACTTGTATTCAACTGATGACTAGTTATTTTTCTAGCCAGGTAATTTTTCAATTCAATCTCGATTTTAACATCTTCTTTCAGCTTGTGACCACACCCCCTAACCAAAGCCACGTTACAACCCTCTAAAAATACCTTTTTGACTGATGTATCAGCTCAATATATAGTGGTGGAGATTTGATTTTCAAGCAAGCCTATGGTAATAACTTTTCACATTGACTAATGAGTGCTTTTATTGATGTCCTTAAACACCTTGAGTGATTTGAGTTAATCTTTAGCGAGGATGTTAAACTCTGTGATAGTTTGATCAAAGGTAATCACTTAGATGAGGGGAGACACCTATGTTTTTGTGATAAAATGCTCAACTTGGAATGTTTGAAACTTTGATGCACTTTTAGTTGAATTTTCAATGTATGAGTACTTATGGATTATTTTGAGATATTATTGATAAGGATTATAAATTGAGAAGAATTTATTTTGATTATGAAATGAGGATTATTTATTTTGATTATGAATTGAGGATTTTTGCTTGAGGACAAGCAAATGCTTAAGTGTGGGGGTATTTGATAAACCGTAATTTATACATATTTTTATCCCATGCTTAGCCCATTTATGAATGGTTTCTCCTTAGATTTGGTGATTTCGATGCTCCTAATCTTTTAATTTCATGTTTTATACTTAGGAGAGCATATGAGAGTAAAAAGAGTGAGAAGCGGGTCGAAAATGGAGAAAATGGACCCACGTGGGAAATCAACACGGCGTGGACTTCCTCACACGGGCGTGTCACATTGTCGTGTCCATTTGGCAGGATTGAAGAATGACTTACACGGGTAGACACGCCCGAGCGTATTCAATAGCCTTGACCACGGGCTGGAGCAATCGCACACAGGCGTGTCCCTGTCGAGCCCAAGTATAGTCCTATTCAGAAAAGGAAAATTTTTAGGGCTCTTAGGCATCTAAAAGCCTATTTAAACACCTGAGGAGGCACTTAGAAGAGAGACGCAGAGTAGGAAGCAATGAATTACTCAAGGAAAGCCGATTGATCCATATCAGGAACTGGATTCATCATTAAGACTGAACATTTCCCTTCAAGTTCTTTCAGGAGTTTTGGGTTTTCTTATGTTTTGTTATCTTTATGTTTTTGAGATGTTTTCTTTCATAAGTATGACCTAAACCCCGTAATACCTAAGGGGAATGAAACCTAAGACGAATCTTGTTATTATTATCTGAATTGTATGATAAATATTTGACTTGCTCTTAATTATGTATTCTTAATTCATGTTTTGATATTTCAGGATATTGATTCAAGTTAAGCTCTTATTTAGAGGAGGAATACACCCTGTCTAAGAGTGAATTTGTCATGATTAAGCGGAGTTGATTGTACGCCTAGAGATAGGATGATAAGATTTTGCCAGATTAGGGTAAAACATAATAAGGGAATCCATAGATCGAGTTAATGTAATTCTAGGGTGTTAATTAGAAAGAGATTTCAATTATTCAACCTAGGGTTAGACGTTATTAGTCTCGAGAGAGATAATAATATAACTTAGGGATTTCTACGGATCAAGCCAAATGCATAAATCATCTGATTCAGAGTCAAATAACAAGTGAATTCTAGGTGGATTTTTCCTTAGGTATTGTCTTAATCAATCAAATTTTCCCAAAAGTATTTTCCCAAATTTTCTTTCTGTCCATTCTTAGTTAGTAATTAGTTTAGATAACCAAACCTCTTAATTTTTAGTCTAGATAATAAAAAGGAAGTAAATACTAGTACTTGTAGTTCCTTTGGGTTCGACAATCCGATCTTGCTGAACTATACTACTGTTCGATAGGTACACTTGCCTTAATCTTGATAATAAGTTAGTCTCAAGAACGATTCTTTCATAAATCTTTAAAACCTGTCACGAATATCACGTATCAAGTAGGCAGTGTGGCCACACAAGCCCATGTGGCTTAGGACATGCCCGTGTCCTCAACCTGTGTAACTCTCTATTTAAGACGCCATCAACACAATTAGGATCACATGGCCAAGTCAAACGCCTGTGTGCTTATGCCATGTGGCGAATTAAATTCCAAAAATTAAGTGCAGACTTCACACGGCTTGAGCACACATCCATGTCTTGAGGCCGTGTCCTTCACGCAGATGAGACACATGGCCATGGCTCTGCCCGTTTGTTTACTACTGGGCATTCTGTTTTGCCTAATTAGGGTACAGGGGACACATGGCCAGATTACACGCCCATGAGGAAGACTGGGTGTTACACACGGCCTAGACACATGCTCGTGTCTCTACCCTTGTGGACAAATTCTAGGCTAATTCTTAAGCCATTTGCCACCCTTAAATGCTCACTCACTTATACATTTTTGATGGCATGCAACATAGCATGTTTAGTCACTCAAATACTCACAATCATGATTAATCCATGACTTTGTAATGTCAACATATCACATACTCAAACCATCATGCTTTCATATCTCATTCCACTCCAATTTCATATTTATTCATCCTTATAAACCTAACTTCAATCTACTCAATTATACCATGAACATAGTCATATCTATTAGTCCCGTTCATTCATTATATAACACCCCAAACCCGGCCCAGACGTTATGATCGGATCCGACATGCCACATCGAAGCGTTCAAAACATTTTATATTGTTGATCCAGAAAAACTTTAAAAGACAATTTCATTATAGGTTAAACTGAATGGAAGCTGTGCACCAGGTAGGAAACTGGAAAAAAGGTGGTGAGTCCATTGGACTTGCTTAAGTACCAAGCTTCTTTCGGATCCAATCCTACACATGCATACCGCCATTGCCACACCTTAACGTCATGGATATTTCTAGCAAACCGATTTGATTAAGTCATTTTTAGGAAAAGTGATTAATTTTGGAAAATACTTTCATTGCGGAAGCTTTGCTTGTTGTCGTGTTATTTTGAAATCAATTGTTGTTTTTGAAAACGCGCCCTAAAGCTATCCAATTTCAACATTTAAAATAAGTAATACCTATATTAGTAATACATATTAAAACCATCAAAAATAATTAAGCGGCCTTATTACATTTAAAAACCCAAAACTTCAAACGTAAATAAAATGATGTCCAGTTCACCAGAAGAAAATCAAACTTTCAGAACGGGTGGCCACTCCGAATTCCCTCACAGCTCCAAGCCCACTATGGTTGGGTTTACCTACATGGATGAAAAATAAGGGGTGAGTTTAGGGAAACTTAGTGTGTAAAATAACCCAACCATAGTCTAAATCAGCTCAAACCACAGAAACATAATAAGTTGGCCTTAGCCCAGAATAGAAATTTAGAATAAAGCCCATAGGCCCATAACAGAACAGAACAGATATTACATGTTTATGCAGAAACCCAACCCAGATTCATCCATAACACCCTCATACCAGCCTTACACCATGTGGGGAGACTACTCGACCCACCCAACCGTTACACACCACAGAAATCGCAGCGAGGATGCCAGATATTGTGACGAAGTCACCAGATACAGATATTGTGGCAGAGCCACCAGAACAGATATATGTGGCAGAGCCACCAGATCAGATAATCGTGGCATAGCCACCAGAACAGATATATGTGGCAGAGCCACCGATCAAATAATTATGGCATAACCACCAGGACGCTTCCTCCATAATATAACCCATGTCCCCATGCAACAGATATATAATCATGACATACATCATACATAATCAGATCGTCATGCTTTTCAGTCAAAAGTAACCCTAGGGGTATAATGGTAATTTTTGCATACATAGGGGTATTCAAGTAATTTAACTATTCTTAAGGTTTTCATACATAACATATCCATTTACGTATGATCAGAAACACTTACCGCGTTTTCTTACCAATTTGGGCCCGTTGGCCCATTATCCCGTTTTTGGCCCATTAAGCCCAAAAACATCAAAATGCACGGAATCGCGCACTCTGCAGTCTTATCACTTTAATTTACCATATACATCAAACTATTAATCTCATGAGCATTAGCACACTCACAAGATCTCAAAATACCAGCTTTTCAGCTTTTGCCGTTCTAGTCTATAAGAAGGTGTTAGTTACACACCTGTTTGCGACGATATGCTGACGAGATCCACTCATGAACCGCCTACAATTGGATTACTAACACGTTAATCTAACTATTCAAATACAAACTATGTATTAACCCCTTACAATATTTGGCCAACCACACCTACAGATCATAGTAAGCTTATAAGAAAACAATAAGCAACTCATTAACAAATTTTTGTCAATGTTTACCACATAATCATAATTTCACTGCAAGCTGTCTTCCTGAACAACAGTCACTAAATTATTTATAATTGGAGCTACGAAACTCCAAATCAAGTGCCGTTAATTTTCCCTGAAAATAGACTCATATATATTCTATCCATAAAATTTTCAGAATTTTTGGTATGTCCAAACAATACCATATTTTTCTTAAATTTTTCCATGTTTCACTGTTTGACTAATCTGACCACTCTTCATTACGAATCAAATTTCTCATTGTACAGAATTTGAAATATGTTCTAGTTTATTTAATTTGAAACTAGACTCATTAAGCTTTAATTAAATAATTTATTCAGCTTCGAACTCATCTCCCACAATTTATAGTGATTTTCCAAAGTCACGTTACTGCTGCTGTCCCAAGCAGATTTATTACCAAATTCACTCTTTCACACATAACTTGCATGCATGTTATTTAAACATGTATATCACCAATCAATCATCACATATCTATGATTTTACTTAAGTATAATCTCCATTTCATCATTTTAAAGCACAACATGTTAGCCGATTTTTCCCTTTAGCATCTAAGGCACATGTATGTTCATTTGTTTGGCTCAACTTCACCTATCTTCCATTTTTCATCAAAAGAACATGAAACAACAACCATTTCCTTCATTTTAATTCATGACCAAATGCTCACAACACAACCAAAAACCAAAAGAAGCTTTAAGAGTTAAGGTAGAATCAAGAAGAACTCATGAACATCAAGATAGAAGCAAACTACCATGAACTTACCTTCACTTTTCTTCCCCAAGTGACCAAACATTCAAGAGCTTTCTCCTCTCCTTTCTCTTCTCTAACTTTTGGCTATGATGAACAAAGATGGACAAAACTTTGTTCTTTTCACCCCTTTTTCTTTTAATAAAATTTCATATTTCATCTATTTAATTCTTTAATACAAAAGACATGAAATGCCCATCATGGAACATTTACCTAAACCATTATCATGAAACATTTACCTAACCCATTATCATGGAATATTTACCTAATCCATTATCATGGAACATTTACCTAACCCATTATCAATTTGTACCATGAATTATGGATATCAAGTGCTCATATTGTCTACAACAACATGATGGCTGGCCACTTCATGTAAAATGGGAGGTTTGTCATGCAAATTCTCCTATTTTGCACTCCTATTTATTTGGCCACTTCAATTTAGCCTATAGCATTTTCAAACATTTTCACATAGGTTCTATTTCATAATTTCACCCCCTTTTTCTTATGGAACAAAAATTAACTAAAATTTCCAGGTTCTATCTTAAGCTTGGGCCTTCTAGAGGCCCACTAACATAATTAAACCTATGCCAACATTCACAGAATTCCTGAAAATTGGGGCGTTACGACTTTTGCCTATCAGATGCTTCTTTTAACCGGTCCCTAATTATTCTAACCTTATCCTCAGTATCAACTACCAACTCTGGTCCAAGAACTTGTCGCTCTCCTAGTTCGGTCCAACAACTAGGTGTACGACACCTTCATCCATACAGTGCTTCATACAGTGCCATTTGAATACTCGTCTGGTAATTGTTATTGTACGCAAATTTTGCCAACGGCAAGTAATCCTCCCAACTACCTCGAAAGTCAATCACGCATCCCCTCAACATGTCCTCCAGAATCTGAATAACCCTTTCCGATTGACCATCAGTCTGGGGATGGAGAGCCGTACTAAAATTCAATCGCGTCCCCAACGCCTCATGCAACCTTTGCCAAAACCGAGATGTAAATCTGGGGTCCCAATCAGAAATAATTGAAACTGGGACTCCATGAAGTCGCACAATCTCCGCCACATACAACTTGGCTAACTTTTGAAGTGAAAAGTCAATATGAACAGGTATGAAATGGGCCGATTTGGTCAACCTACCCACAATCACCCACACCGAGTCTTTCTTTGATGGTGTCAAGGGCAACCCACTCACAAAGTCCATCGTTACCCTCTCCCACTTCCAAAGTGGTATCTTCACTGACTGTAACAGTCCAGAGGGTAATTGATGCTCAGCTTTCACTTGCTGGCATGTCAGACATTTCCCTACAAACTCCGTTACTTCTCACTTAAGTCCAGGCCACCAGTACAATTCTTGCAAGTCGTGATACAACTTCCCTCCAGGATGCATGGCACTTAGTCCCCCATAAGCTTCCTTCAATATTGTCTGCCTTAAATCAGAGTCCTTCGGAACACAAATTCTTCCTCGGAAACACAGAACTCCTTCGCCATTTAACCCAAACTCAAAAGTTTCCCCTTCCTTAAATTGTTGAAAACGAGCAACCAAAGACTCATCTTCCAACTGCTTTTCCTTAATCTGGTCCACCCAGGTTGGCCTTACTTGCAATTCAGCCAACAAACTGCCATCATCATAGAAACTCAAACGAGCAAACATTGCTCTCAGATTAGATACGGTTCTACGACTTAAAGCATCGGCTACCACATTAGCCTTGCCTGGGTGATACTCGATCGAACAGTCATAATCCTTAAGCAACTCAATCCATCTCCTTTGCCTAAGGTTCAGCTCCTTCTGAGTCAACAAATACTTAAGACTCTTGTGGTCTGTGTATATAATACACCTCTCCTCGTACAAGTAATGTCTCCAAATCTTAAGTGCAAATATCACTGCTGCCAACTCTAAATCATTAGTCGGATAGTTCCCCTCATGAGGCTTAAGCTATCGTGATGCATATGCAACCACCTTACCCTATTGCATTAACACGCAACCCAAACCCACGTCTGATGCGTCACTGTACACACTAAAATCCTTCCCAGACTCCGGCTGAATTAGCAAAGGTGCTTCAGTCAGAACTTTCTTTAACTTTTCAAAAGCTTCCTACTGCTTCTCAGTCCATACAAACGGTACTCCTTTCCTTATGAGTTTTGTCAGAGGTGCTGCCATCACAGAAAAACCTTCCACAAACCTTCTGTAGTATCCTGCCAACCCTAGGAAGCTTCGAATTTTCGACACCGTCCTAGGTGGCTTCCACTCCAAAATTGCTTCAATCTTTCGAGAGTCTACCTTAACCCCTTCGACAGAGACCACATGTCCTAAGAAGGTTACCTCCCTCAACCAAAATTCACACTTGCTGAACTTCGCAAAGAGTTCCTTCTCCCTTAACACTCGCAACACTAAACGGAGATGCTCATCATGTTTCGCTTCAGTTTCAGAATATACAAGGATATCATCAATGAAGACGACTACGAATCGATCCAAGAATGGTTGGAACACCCGATTCATCAGATCCATAAATGCTGCAGGAGCGTTCGTCAGTCCAAATGGCATAACGAAAAACTCGTAATGACCATACCGAGTCCTGAATGCCGTCTTATGGATATTTGCCTCCTTAACCCTTAACTGATGATATCCAGATCGGAGGTCGATCTTAGAAAATACAGAAGCCTCTCTAAGCTGGCCAAACAGATCGTCAATCCTTGGCAGTGGATACTTATTCTTAATTTTCAATTTGTTCAACTGGCGATAATCAATGCACATCCGCATTGTACCACCCTTCTTCTTCACGAATAGCACCGGTGCTCCCCATGGAGTCACGCTTGGCCTAATGAAGCCCCTATCCAACAACTCTAGAATTTGAGCCTTTAACTCCACTAACTCCTTCGGTGCCATCCTATACGGTGCGATGGACAAAGGTGCCGTTCTAGGCAACAAATCTATTCCAAACTCAACTTCTCGGTTCGGAGGCAATCTTGGAAGCTCCTCCGGAAAAACATCTTGGAACTCCTTTACAGTCCTAACCTTATCCACTGACAATCCCTCCTCTTTCGACTAACTTAGAAATGCCAAATAGGCCTCACAACCTTTCTGAATCCACTTTTCGGCTCTTAAAGCCGACACCACATTAGACAAATAATCCTTTCGCTCACCTATCACTATAACCTCCTCATCCTTTGTGGTCCTTAACACCATTCGTTTAGCAGCACAATTCAGGGTCGCCTTATGCTTAAGCAGTCCAAGTTGTCCATAATCCGTTCTGTGGCCTCCAATCAATATTCTGGCACATTCGAGGCGATACCAGACATGTAACACCCCTATCCTGTAACCGTCGCCGGAATAGGACGAGACGTTACCAGAAATTAGGAATCGGACCAGAACAGTAAAATTTTGAACCTTTTCTTAAATAAAAGATCATTTATTTATATAACTAATAGACACAGACAAGGATCGAATTTAAAACTTATAAAAGTAAACTTCCATAAGATGCCATATTCGCATGGCTTATATACAATAGTCAAAATATCATTCTATTTATAGTCTATCCTATACATGCCATAAGCTAAGTCCAAATCACATGATTACTACAATAGTAGATAGTGTGACGAAGTGCTGATGATCCCCGAGCTAATAGTAAGAGTCAACGATCTACAAAAATAAACAGAGAAACATAACATTCAAAGTAAGCTTATAAGAAATCAATAAGCAATTCATTAGCGAATTTTTATCAATGTTTACAATATAATCACAATTTCACTATAAGTCGACTTCACGAGCAACAAATCACTAAATTATTTATAACTAGGGCTACTGAAACTCCAAATCAATTTCTGTAAATTTTTCTTGAAAATAGACTCATTTATATTTTATCCATAAAATTTTTATAATTTTTGGTTTAGCCAATCAACACCAGATTTTTCCTAAAGTTTCCCTTGTTTCAAATTTCTCATTGTACAGAACTCACAACATGTTATTGTTTATTTCATTTGAAACTAGACTCATTAAGGAGTCTAAGCATATAAATTTCATCATTTGACTATTTTTATACGTTTTATAATGATTTTATAAAAATAGAACAAGGGATATAGAAGTCATTTTGACTCTGTCCCACATTACTTCAAATATCTCATTATCGGAAATTCTTTCACTTTTATAGTTTCTTTTATAAGAAACTAGACTCATCAAGCTTTAATTACATGATTTATTCAGCTTCTAACTCAACTCCCACAATTTATGGTGATTTTCCAAAATCACTTTATCTTCTTGTCCCAAGCAGATTATTACTAATTCACTCTTTCACACATCCTTTGCATACATATTATTTAAACATGTGTATCACCAATCAATTTCATTATATATATATCTATAATTTCACTTAAGCATTCAAATCGAACGTAAATGAAGACATTTTTAATATAACAACTCATCAATTGTACAGGGCATTTAATTTGTAAAATCATACTTAATATATATTATGTTTTAGACATTGTAAAATCATCAACGATGCAAGTTACTAAATCAGCATAACAACATCACATTCGGATAGTATTATTAACCCAAAATCGACAACTTAATTAACACCAATTGGTAGTATAACAACATCTAAATTTAACTGTGAAATCAACAGCTTCGAACAACTACATTTACTAAATAAAACAACATATATTGTAGTGCATCGAACAATGAATTTAACACATTCGGACAGCTACATTTACCAAATAAAACAGCATAAATGATGATGCTTTGAATAGTGAATCTAACACATTCAAACACTTAATTTTAAGCTCACTATCGCTTAATTGGTGAGTGAATAGCGTATACAAATGTTGCATTTATAGCATGTTTTAATCAGTTTAAATAAGAGGAATTGAATGCTAAAATTTTCGGCATTCGGACCGCAAATATCTCTTTCAGACAGAGATAAGGTTAACATTTAACAACTAATATTTTTCCTTATTTACAACAGCAGCAGACCAATTACACCAGAATTTAATGCACTTTCAATACAACAACTACATGCTGAAGAAATAGACATTCATGCGGCAAATTTCAACAGCAACTTATGCATTTATTCATCAAAATTTTTCTTCACTTCTAACTGCAGTATTTTGCTAAAAATAACATGTATTTTAAGCTACTAAACTCTACTTAATAGTCCTATTAGCCGAACATTACTTGTATGTAATAAATATATTTTAAACATAAAAAAATTTACAAAGTTTCCTTTGAAGAACTTACTGAACAGCAGTCGAGCCCACCCTTGAACGATATCCTTCCTCTTCTTGCTACTACCGAATTTCTTATGGAACCAGCTCCTAATTGAGCTCAAAATTAACATGCAATAGCTTTCCTCTTCCTTCTAATTTAACTCCCCCAAATAACCCAAATTTAAAACATGGAATAGGTAGCATTCAAACCAATCATCCAAACTATGCATAATTTTTCAAGAATTTCTTAGTACATACCTCATTATAGCTATCACCTAAGCTGAAAATTTAAGCAAAAATTTCCTTCTTCCTCCATTCAAGCTACGGCAATAGAGGAGTATAAATGGATTCCCCTTGGTTTTTCCTCCCACTAACTCTTTATCTTATTTTATATATTAAAATGCTAATATAAAACCTATATAATATATATTAATCAATATCATGGCCGGCCACTAAAAAAAAATGGCTAATTTGACATGCAAGTCCACCTTTTTGACAACATGCATTAATAGACCACTTTACAATTTAGCTATCACATTTCACAATTGTCTCACATAAGTCCTATTTAATAAATTTCACATTCAAATAACAAAATTTAAGGTATGTATCTTTCACACATTAATGTTCACATACAATAAGCATAAAATATAACGGTTAATTATTTTTATGACTCGGTTTTGTGGTCCGGAAACCACTTTCGGACTAGGGTCAAATTAGGGTTGTCACAACTCTCCCCTCCTTAGGGATGTTCGTCCCCGAAAATCTTAGTAGCGACTAGGTTAGGATAACGTCCTCTTATTGAATTATGTCCATATAAACATTAGCTCATCAATAACAATTGTAATTCATTACTGCTTTCACATCGATCTATAAAATCACTTTCTTATCTTAAAACAAATACATAAACATTTCTACAAGTATACACATACATCTCATTTTCTTGATTTCATAAGCAATAATCACTTAATTGAATTTATACGTGCATTTCAAACACTTATAAATCACATATTAACATGTATAATACATAACATCAACTCACATATTCATAACCCACATTTTCATTCATGTATAAGCTGTAACCTGGCTGAAAGTATACATATTCTCAAACATCCCAATGAATATCCTTTATAACTTTATCACATCTCAATATTCAACTTAACTCATTTCTAAAAGAAAAGTCAACTTCCACGTACCTGAACATTTAGTTCATTTAGCATATTCAATCATAGTTAACGTTACCCGTATACAGTCGAATAGCCATAAAGCCTAATATAATACACTGGCATTGAGATTTATTCTAGCGCATAACTCGTATATCCAAAATTATCAGCATTCATCAAAAATTCTTTCAAACTTTCGAATGTCGAAACTTAATCAAAATAATTTCTTGAACAAGATTAACAAAATAGTGTCCATTCAGCAATAGCACATATAACTTCATATACCGAGAATCTCATAGACTAAATCCATAACACATTTTCAACTAAGCACTTAAGTGTACATATAACATAATCCATTCCTTAACAACATATCCACCATTTTTTTTTCACGTATCCACTTATAAAAAAATTACAGCCGAAACAATAATCAATCGTCAATTTATATCTATTAATCCCCATTTCAAACTCAAATACCGAATATCAATATCTAATTAAAATTCAACATCTAACTTCAATTCTACTTCCTACCATTTGTCAATTTAAAGAGCATCGTACTTGTCTGAGTATGTCGTTTACTTTAAGCCATAGTCCAACCATGGTCTTACATGTTATCACATTTTGAGTCGATGCCATGTCCTAGACATAGTCTTACACAACATCTCAAATCAATGCCTTCGTCCCAAACGAGGTCTTACATGAATCTCATTTCACACACTTAGTGCCCACTGGTCGATCTCGCATACATAGTGCTCGGTTGAAGAACTCGCACACACAGTGCCTCAATTACCGATCTCGCACACATAGTGCTCGGTTAAAGGAATTTGCACACATAGTGCCTCTAATCATTCGCACACATAATGCTCATATTCATTCGTTATTACACATTGAAATGACTTAACCAAGTCTATAAAACATAATATATGTACACTTTAAACGTATTCTTTCATTTAACTTTGAATTCATATAGTAATGAACACTTAAACCTTGCTTGAATCACCGGTATTATGCTAGGCACGAAGACCCGAATACACATCACTGGCACGAAGCCTACTAGGCACGAAGGCCCGAATACACATCACCGGCACAAAGCCTGCTAGGCACAAAGGCCCGAATACACATCACCGAGTTTCATGCATATTTATTCACATTTTAATACATTTCATATCATATCATATTTGTAATTCACTTACTTCATTTCAATATATACATATCATATCAACTTGACATTATATCATAGATATCATTTACATGTAGGCTCATTCCAAATACATTATTTTCTCTTCAAAGTTCTCATTCACATATTTAAAACATAACATCATATATAACATTAACAAAGCATAAACTACACATAATTCCATCTCTAATAGATGACATATATATGTATATATTTAGCCCATTTACATAAAATCCTGAACCAAAATATAACTTCTCATGCATACAATATACATCACTATTATCCTAATATACTTTTCCATATTTATTTCATAACACATTCAGCAAAATTACTTTGCATTTCAATACTTCAAATGTATATCATACTTCTATTCATACCTTTCTCAATTTTGACACATCATAAGCATGTTTCAATCCTCTCAATACCGTCTGCTACAGCTTGATCGGGATCGAAATTCATTATATTATGAAAAACACATTTAAATTGTCAGAAATCATCACACTATCATTTTATCACTTTATGGCATGTATAGCTAGACTCACACGTGCTACGTTAGTCCTAGAATCGACTAAACCATAGCTCTGATACCAATAAAAATATAACACCCCTATCCTGTAACCGTTGCCAGAATAGGACGAGACGTTACCAGAAATTAGGAATCGAACCAGAACAGTAAAATTTTGAACCTTTTCTTAAATAAAAGATCATTTATTTATATAACTAATAGACACAAACAAGGATCGAATTTAAAACTTATAAAAGTAAACTTCCATAAGATGCCATATTCGCATGGCTTATATACAATAGTCAAAATATCATTCTATTTATAGTCTATCCTATACATGCCATAATCTAAGTCCAAATCACATGATTACTACAATAGTAGATAGTGTGACGAAGTCTTGATGATCCCGAGCTAATAGTAAGAGTCAACGATCTACAAAATAAACAGAGAAACATAACATTCAAAGTAAGCTTATAAGAAATCAATAAGCAATTCATTAGCGAATTTTTATCAATGTTTACAATATAATCATAATTTCACTATAAGCTGACTTCCTGAGCAACAGTCACTAAATTATTTATAACTAGGGCTACGAAACTCCAAATCAATTTCTGTAAATTTTTCTTGAAAATAGACTCATTTATATTTTATCCATAAAATTTTTATAATTTTTGGTTTAGCCAATCAACACCAGATTTTTCCTAAAGTTTCCCTTGTTTCAAATTTCTCATTGTACAGAACTCACAACATGTTATTGTTTATTTCATTTGAAACTAGACTCATTAAGGAGTCTAAGCATATAAATTTCATCATTTGACTATTTTTATACGTTTTATAGTGATTTTATAAAAATAGAACAGGGGATCTAGAAGTCATTTTGACTCTGTCCCACATTACTTCAAATATCTCTTTATCGGAAATTCTTTCACTTTTATAGTTTCTTTTATAAGAAACTAGACTTATCAAGCTTTAATTACATGATTTATTCAGCTTCTAACTCAACTCCCACAATTTATGGTGATTTTCCAAAATCACTTTCTCGCTTCTGTCCCAAGCAGATTATTACTAATTCACTCTTTCACACATCCTTTGCATACATATTATTTAAACATGTGTATCACCAATCAATTTCATTATATATATATATCTATAATTTCACTTAAGCATTCAAATCAAACGTAAATGAAGACATTTTAATATAACAACTCATCAATTGTACAGGCATTTAATTTGTAAAATCATACTTAATATATATTATGTTTTACACATTGTAAAATCATCAACGATGCAAGTTACTAAATCAGCATAACAACATCACATTCGGATAGTATTATTAACCCAAAATCGACAACTTAATTAACACCAATTGGCAGTATAACAACATCTAAATTTAATCGTGAAATCAATGATTCGGACAGCTACATTTACTAAATAAAACAGCATATATGGTAGTGCATCGAACAATGAATTTAACACATTCGGACAACTACATTTACCAAATAAAATAGCATAAATGATGATGCTTTGAATAGTGAATCTAACACATTCGAACAGCTTAATTTTAAGCTCACTATCAGTTAATTGGTGAGTGAATAACGTATACAAATGTTGCATTTATAGCGTGTTTTAATCAGTTTAAATAAGAGGAATTGAATGCTAAAATTTTCGGCATTCGGACCGCAAATATCTCTTTCGATGAGATAAGGTTAACATTTAACAACTAATATTTTTCCTTATTTACAACAAAGAGACCAATTACACCGAATTTAATGCACTTTCAATACAACAACTACATGTGAAGAAATAGACATTCATGCGTGATTTCAACAAAGAACTTATGCATTTATTCATCAAAATTTTTCTTCACTTCTAATCTGCAGTATTTTGCTAAAAATAACATGTATTTTAAGCTACTAAACTCTACTTAATAAATCCTATTAGCGAACATTACTTGCATGTAATAAATATATTTTAAACATAAAAAATTTACAAAGTTTCCTTTGAAGAACTTCTTGAATAGCGATGAGCCCACCCTTGAACGATATCCTTCCTCTTCTTGCTGCTACCAAATTTCTTATGGAACCAGCTCCTAATCGAGCTCAAAATTAACATGCAATAGCTTTCCTCTTCCTTCTAATTTAGCTCCCCTAAATAACCCAAATTTAAAACATGGAATAGGTAGCATTCAAACCAATCATCCAAACTATGCATAATTTTTCAAGAATTTCTTAGTACTTACCTCATTATAGCCATCACCTAAGCTGAAAATTTAAGAAAAAATTTCCTTCTTCCTCCCTTCAAGCTACGGCAATGGAGGAGTAAAAATGGATTCCCCTTGGTTTTTCCACCCACTAACTCTTTATCTTATTTTATATATTAAAATGCTAATATAAAACCTATATAATATATATTAATCAATATCATGGCCGGCCACTAAAAAAAATGGCTAATTTGACATGCAAGTCCACCTTTTTGACAACATGCATTAATAGACCACTTTACAATTTAGCTATCACATTTCGCAATTGTCTCACATAAGTCCTATTTAATAAATTTCACATTCAAATAACAAAATTTAAGATATGTATCTTTCACACATGCATGCTCACATACAATAAGCATAAAATATAACAGTTAATTATTTTTATGACTCAGTTTTGTGGTCCCGAAACCACTTTTCGACTAGGGTCAAATTAGGGCTGTCACAAGACACACCCCTAAAGATCTCCGCTCCGTTGGCCCGGAGTCATTCAGAAATCGATCCTCGAATTTCGTTGCCCGAACTTGTCCCAGCAACCCTTTCCAAAACACGGAGCATTGCCTGAGACAGAGCGTCATCCCCGACACCACGATCATGAGACTCCACTTCCGTTGCCGATGGTACCGGTGCATCCACCGCCGGCATATATCCCGAAGACGAAGATCTCGCTCGAGCACTTCCTCGGCCCCATCCACGGCCTCTTCCATGAAAGGCTCTTGTACTTATATCGTATTATCTTGATTACGAATTTTTATGCATTGATTCAATATTCCAGTATTTATTATAGATGTTTTATGAATCAGATAGTAATTCAAAGTTTGTTTTCGTAGAATCGAAGTCTAGCTACAGTTTCAATCTCTTATCAGATTTTCCTATGGTTTCAGTATCGTCCTATGTAGAGCGTCCTAGTAGGGTTTCAGTACAGATAGATAATTCAGGAAAATATTCAGAAAAATTCAGAATACTTACAGACTTGAGCCGGAGATTCGGAATACCACCTTCTAAAGATCTAAATTTTGAAAATCGAGTTTTTCGCATTCTTTATAAAATTTTCGCTTTCGAAAATCTTTGTTTTTGTAAACCCATTCCACAGCCGAGTTGTTGCAACCTAGGCTCTGATACCACTAAATGTAACACCCTAAACTCGGCCCAGACGTTATGACCGAATCCGACATGCCACATCAAAGCGTTCAAAACATTTTATATTGTTGATCCAGAAAAACTTTAAAAGATAATTTCATTATAGGTTAAAGTGAATGGAAGCTATGCACCAGGTAGGAAAGCAGAAAAGAGGTGGTGAGTTCATCGGACTTGCTTAAGTACCAAGCTCCCTTCGGATCCAATCCTAGACATGCATACCGCTATTGCCACACCTTAACGTCATGGATATTTCTAGGAAACCAATTTGATTAAGTCATTTTTAGGAAAAGTGATTAATTTTGGAAAATACTTTTATTGCGGAAGCTTTGCTTGTTGTCGTGTTATTTTGAAATCAATTGTTGTTTTTGAAAACGTGCCCTAAAGCTATCCAATTTCAACATTAAAATAAGTAATACCTATATTAGTAATACATATTAAAACCATCAAAAATAATTAAGCGGCCTTATTACATTTAAAAGCCCAAAACTTCAAACATAAATAAAAGGATGTCCAGTTCACCAGAAGAAAATCAAACTTTCAGAACGGGTGGCCACTCCGAATTCCCTCACAGCTCCAAGCCCACTATGGTTGGGGTTTACCTACATGGATGAAAAATAAGGGGTGAGTTTGGGGAAACTCAGTGTGTAAAATAACCCAACCATAGTCTAAATCAGCTCAAACCACAGAAACAGAATAAGTTAGCCTTAGCCCAGAATAGAAATTTAGAATAAAGCCCATAGGCCCATAACAAAACAGAACAGATATTACATGTTTATGCAGAAACCCAACCTAGATTCATCCATAACACCCCCGTACCAGCCTTACACCATGTGGGGAGACTACTCGACCCACCCAACCGCTACACACCATAGAAATCGTAGGGAGGATGCCAGATATTGTGACGAAGTCACCAGATACAGATATTGTGGCAGAGCCACCAGAACAGATATATGTGGCAGAGCCACCAGATCAGATAATCGTGGCATAGCCACCAGAACAGATATATGTGGCAGAGCCACCAGATCAAATAATTGTGGCATAGCCACCAGGACGCTTCCTCCATAATATAACCCATGTCCCCATGCAACAAATATATAATCATGGCATACATCATACAGAATCAGATCGTAATCCTTTTCAATCAAAAGTAACCCTAGGGGTATAATGGTAATTTTTGCATACATAGGGGTATTCAAGTAATTTAACTATTCTTAAGGTTTTCATACATAACATAGCCATTTACGTACGATCAGAAACACTTACCGCATTTTCTTTCCAATTTGGGCCCGTTGGCCCATTATCCCATTTTTGGCCCATTAAGCCCAAAAACATTGAAATGCACGGAATCGCGCACTCTGCAGTCTTATCACTTTAATTTACCATATATATCAAACTATTAATTTCATGAGCATTAGCACACTCGCAAGATCTCAAAATACCGGCTTTTCGACTTTTGCCGATCTAGTCTATAAGAGTGTAACACCCCGTACCCGAGACCGTTACCGGAGTCGGACACAAGGGGTTCACAGACTAAATTCACTTATTTTCACAGTCCATTTTAAAAATTTCCAGACAGCTGACTAACTGCGTCACTGTCACCTTAAAAATCATATCTTGAGTTCCAAAACTCGAAAATCAGTTTTGTAATTTTTCCATGAAACTAGACTCATATATCCATCCACAAATGATTTTATAGAATTTTTGGTTGAGCCAATCAGTACAGTTTATTAGTTAAAGTCTCCCCTATTACAGGGCTCGACTACACTGACCTTCCTGCATTGCGACTTAGATAACTCCTTATACAGGGCTTCAATACTTGTGCCATTTGTTTCTAATGAAACTAGACTCAAAAAGGAATCTATACATATATGGAATGACTTCTAATTATCTCTGGTTAATTTATAATGAATTTCCAAAATTAGATCAGGGGATCCAGAAATCGCTCTGGCCCTATCCCACGAAAACTTGAATATCTCTTAAAATACGACTCATATGACCATTTCGTTTCTTCCATATGGAAGTAGATTCATCAAGGTTCGATTACATAATTTACTCACTATTTAATTCCATTCCTACTATTTTTAGTGATTTTTCAAATTCACACCACTGCTGCTGTCAGCATCTGCCTTTAAGGTAGACTTTACCTATTACACAGTTTCTATGATTCAACTAACCCTTTAGCATATATAGCACAAAGTATGATCGTGATTAACCATTCCAATGGCCAATCATTGCCAAGCATATCCACACCTCTCAATAACCATATACATACAAAATGATTATAACATTATGCTCACAAATATATATAAGCCATTTTCGCATGGCTATCCAAATTTATACAAAACCGAAGGGTACATGACCCACAACAAAAAGGGTAGTCCTATACATGCCATTTCAAAGTTCAACCAAAAGTGTACCAAAAGGGGGTTTGATAGTGTGGATGACTTCGACTTCGACAATTTCGAGTCCGATAGCTGACGAACCAAAATCTATAAAACAGAGATTCAAAGAAACGGAGTAAGCATTTAATGCTTAGTAAGTTTTGAGCCATAAAATTTGACACAACTAAAGTGTAACATTCATATGGCTAAACGGATAATTTCATATGCACAAATTCCCAATATCATACTTACTTCACATTACCAACCCTTATATTCATACACAAAAGATCAACTTAGCCAAAGGCCGGTAGCTCATTTATCGACTGAGCGAATACTATTTGTAAGGGATCAACTAACTCAAAGCATATACGAAACATACCTCATCGCTGGGATTTTACGAGCGTATTAATTGAAACTATTACAGCAAGGTCGCTCATTCCCAAGCCAAGTACCTTCGGGATTGAACTGGATATAGCTACTCGCTCGAATACCTTCGGGACATAGCCCGGATATAGTAACTCGCACAAATGCCTTCGGGACTTAGCCCGGATATAGTAACTCGCACAAATGCCTTCGGGACTTGGCCCGAATATAGTAACTCGCACAAATGCCTTCGGGACTTAGCCCGGATATAGTAACTCGAACAAATGCCTTCGGGACTTAGCCCGAATATAGTAACTCGCACAAATGCCTTCGAGACTTTGCCCGGATATAGTAACTCGCACAAATGCCTTCGGGACTTAGCCCGAATATAGTAACTCGCACAAATGCCTTCGGGACTTAGCCCGGAACTAGTCACCAGCGCAAATGCCTTCGGGACTTAGCCCAGTTATCATCCAAATATTCATGCACATATCAATAAATCATGACACATCTATATTTCATTTTCATAATTAGAGTTCAAACACAAGTCACGTATTAAGCAATCCCATTTTCGGCTCACTAGCCACATACAAACAGCATGGTTTAGTTTGCTTTATGACACGATCTCTATGCACATACGGCTACCCGTCATACGTATAGACTAATTAACTCAACATATAATTCAAGTAGAATCATCATATCACCGTATATTTGTTATGCTCATACGTCATGACTTAATCAAATCGTAAACTAAGTCTCGTTACTCGAAAACTTACTTCGGATGTTGTCGAACGATTTCGATGGCTATTCGACCACTTTTTCCTTCCCTTTATCGGATTTAGTTCCCCTTTGCTCTTGAGCTTAATTTAACAAATAAATTGATTTAATCACTTGAACATCAAGAAGAGAAACTCAAGGTACTTAACCTATATATACATTAGACATTAGAGTCGCATGTGTATGAAATCATGAATCAAACTCAACATATTAGCCCACGCTCTCGTTTAGCCGATTATCTAAGCCAAGATAAAAGCATCAATATGCTTGCCTCTAACCGAATACATGCAACACCAATCCATCTCATGTGGCTGAATATGCAAGTCTATGTTGAGGCCAATTATATACTTAATACCACATATAAATGGCATACATTTTACTAACTAATGCATTACATATTATAACTCAATACGCATCCATCGTTTACTCCATAACTGAAACACCATCATATATAAATATATACCTTGAGATAATATATATGTCATACCAATACATCATGTGCAAATATATATATGTGCAAGAGCTGAATCACAAAGTTGATTATAACCACCTCATATATTTTCATCATATACCCGAATGCACAAGTACATTATAATAACTTCCAACTCAATTCATGTTACAAATTTATACTTCACAAGAACAAATCATTAACCAAATATAAACATATATCCAAAACACAAATCTTACCTACCATGTAATAAGCATACCAAAATAAACTCTTTCTATGTTCGAATATAACCTAATATCATTTAATACCAAATCATGTATATTTTATTTTTACATGAACCATAGCCGAATCATTTTAACCATGAGTAACATAACAAACATAAATCATACTTATGGACCTAAGGTAGAACCAAGAAAGGAACTCATAAATATCAAGATGTAAGCAACTACCATTGTTCATCTAGATTTAGCATGAAACACAACCATCACCCTTATTAATCTCCATAGCCGAAAACCTTACTTATTCCAAAATCACAATTTCAACATGGGTTACCAACAATAACTTGATATCTCACTCAATATCAACTAGGATTTCAAGAACTAGTATCAACTTCCTTACCTTAATATTGACCTAAGATGACCGATTGCTTCACTCCTTTGTTCCTCCTTTCAAATCGGCCAAGAATAATCAAAGAACACAACTTGTTTTCATCACCGAATGCTCTTGTTCTCTCTTTTTTCTTCTTTAGAATCGGCTAGGAAGAAACATGGATGATGACCTTTTTTTTTCTTTCATCATCCTACTAACCATTATTATTTTATCTTTTCTAACATAAACCATTAACACAACATGTTTTATGACATGTTTTGCCCATCACCCTTTGTCATGGCCGGCCACTAGTAATTAAATGGGGGAAATTGACATGCAAGTCCACCCCTTCGATTACATGCACTAATAGATCCTTATAGATTAACCTATCACATTTCAAAAGTGTCACACATAAGTCCTATTGACTAAATTCACATGCAATTTACTAAATCGAAGCTTAAAACTTTCACACATTCATAATCACATATTTTAGACAATAAATATCATATTCAAATAATTTGGTGACTCGGTTTAGCGGTCCAGGAACCGCTTTTCGACTAGGGTCACTTTAGGGCTGTCACAACTCTCCCCCACTTAAGAAATTTTCGTCCCCGAAAATCTTACCGGTAAATAGGTTTGGGTATCGCTCTTTCATAAAGTTCTCGGGTTCCCAAGTAGCTTCTTCCATCCCGTGTTTAAGCCATAACACTTTAACTAACGGAACCCTTTTGTTTCGTAACTCTTTCACTTCACGAGCTAGGATACGAATCGGTTCTTCTTCATAACTCATATTGGCTTGAATTTCAACCTCTGATGGACTAATTATGTGCGATGGATCAGATCTATTACGTCGAAGCATTGAAACATGAAAGACGTCGTGAATCTTTTCAAGTTCAGGGGGCAAAATCAATCGATATGCAACTGGACCGACTCGTTCGGATATTTCATATGGCCCGATGAACCTCGGACTCAATTTGCCCTTACGCCCAAATCTGAGTATCTTTTTCCAAGGTGAAACTTTAAGAAACACTTTATCTCCCACCTGATATTCAATGTCCTTTCGTTTCAAATCCGCATACGATTTCTAACGATCTGTGGCTGCCTTCAGACTTTCACGGATTACTTTTACTTTCTGTTCGGCATCTTTAATCAAATCAATTCCAAAAATTTTACTTTCATCGAGCTCGGTCCAAAACAATGGTGTACGGCATTTACGCCCGTACAAAGCCTCGTAAGGTGCCATCTTAATACTTGATTGAAAACTATTGTTGTAAGCGAATTCAATCAAAGGTAAATACCGCTCCCATGAACCACTAAACTCGAGGATGCAACATCTCAACATATCCTCAAGTATCTGAATTATCTGCTCGGATTGACCATCGGTTTGTGGATGAAAAGCGGTGCTAAAATGCAGCTTGGTACCCAAAACTTCTTGCAATTTCTTCCAAAATCGCGAGGTGAATCTCGAATCTCTATCCGACACAATAGAAATCGGTACCCTGTGTAATCTCACAATCTGAGAAACATACAATTCAGCTAGTTTATCCAATGAAAAATCCGTACGTACGGGGATAAAGTGAGTCGACTTAGTCAGTCTATCAACAACAACCCAAATCGCATCCTTCTTACTTGCCGACACTGGCAACCCAGATACAAAATCCATCGTGACCCGATCCCATTTCCATTCAGGTATCATGATCGGCTGAAGTAAACCTGTAGGCACTTGATGTTCCGCCTTCACTTGCTGACATATTAAACACTTCGAAACAAAATCGGAAATGTCTCGTTTCATACCATGCCACCAAAACTGACGTCTCAGATCGTTGTACATTTTCGTACTCCCCGAGTGAATAGACATTCGGCAACAATGAGCTTCGTTCAGAATCATCGAAATGAGTTCTGAATTTCTTGGAACACATAAACGACTTCTGAACCTTAAACAATCGTCATCACCAATTTGAAACTCTGATTCCATATTTGGAACACATTCAGCCCGTTTTGCAACCAATTCATCATCGACTTTCTGGGCTTCACGAATTTGATGAATCAATAATTGTTTGGCCTTTAATTCTGCCACTAACACATTGTCGGATAGAATAGACAAGTGTACATTCATCGTCAGAAAAAGCAAACAAGGATTTACGACTTAAGGCGTCCGCAACCACATTAGCCTTTCCCGGGTGATAGTCAATGACAAGCTCATAATCTTTTAACAACTCGAGCCAATGTCTTTGTCGCAGATTCAAGTCTCTTTGAGTCATCAAATATTTGAGACTTTTGTGATCCGAATATACATGGCACTTCTCACCAAATAAGTAGTGTCGCCATATTTTCAAAGCGAATACGATGGCAGCTAGTTCGAGATCATGGGTCGGATAATTTTTCTCATGTGGCTTTAATTGTCTCGACGCATAGGCCACAACTCGACCTTCTTGCATCAATACGTAGCCCAACCCAAGTAGGGATGCATCACTATAAATGACGAACTCCTTGCCGGATTCGGGCTGCACTAGTACTGGAGCTTCCGTTAAGTGAGTTTTCAATTGTTCGAAACTTTTCGACACTTTTCTGTCCATTCAAACTTAACATCCTTCGAAGTAGTTTCGTCATTGGTGTGGCTATCATCGAGAAACCTTTCACAAACCGTCAAGAGTAACCGCAAGTCCCAAAAAGCTCCGAACCTCGAGAATATTTCTGAGGCTTCCAGCTAAGTATGGCTGAAATTTTGCTCGTCAACTCGAATACCGTCGCGGATACCACATGACCCAAGAAGCTAACCTCTCTTAACCGAACTCACACTTCTCGAACTTAGCATATAACGCTTATCCGTAAAATTTGTAACACTAATCCCAAGTGTTCAAAGATGATCGGTTTCATTTCTCGAATAAACCAAAATATCATCGATAAACACGACTACAAACCGATCCAAATACGGTCAAGATCGATTCATCAAATCCATAAATCTGCAGGGCATTAGTGAGCCTAAGCGGGATCACTAAGAACTCATAGTGACCGTATCTCGCTCGAAAGCGCTTTTGGGTATATCCGAATCTCGAATTCATGAATCGGTAATAACCCGATCTCAAATCTATCTTTGAAAACACTGAGGCTCCCTTTAGTTGATCAAACAAATCGTCAATACGTGGCATCGGATATTTATTCTTTATTGTCACCTTATTCAGCTGACGATAGTCGATGCACAACCTCATGGTTCCGTCCTTCTTTTTCACAAACAATACTGGTGCACCCTAAGGTGAGAAACTTGGTCGAGCGAAACCTCTATCCGTCAATTCTTGCAACTGAGCTTTCAACTCTTTTAACTCGGTTGGTGCCATACGATACGGAGCTATCGAAATCGGCGTAGTCCCAGGTACAAGCTCAATACCAAACTCTACCTCCGAACAGTGGTAAACCCGGTAATTCCTCGAAAAACATCCGGTATTCACAAACCAGCGCACAGATTCAGCTTCTTTTCTAACTCTTTGTCATCAAGTACATACGTAAGGTATGCTTCACACCCTTTTCTTATATATTTCTGAGCCAACATTGATGATATTACAGCTGGCAACCTATTCAAGTCAGTAGACTCAACTCGGATTATCTCGTTATCTACACACTCAAATCGATGGTTTTTCTTTTGCAATTTATAATTGCATCATGTACGGTCAACCAATCCATACCGAGGATAACATCAAACTCGTCAAACGGTAAAAGCATCAAATCGGCCGAAAAACAGAACCTCGGATTATTAGGGACATTTCTTGCACACTTTGTCAACAAGCACGAACGACCCAAAGGATTTGACACCGAATTACAAACTCGAGAGACTCAACGGTAGAGTCTTCTTTGGATGCTAAGGTTTCACATATATAAGAATGAGTAGAACCAAGGTCAATCAAAGCAATCACATTAGTATCAAAGAGAGTAAAAGTACTGGTAATAACATCCGGCGAGGAAGCATCCTCGCGTCTTGCAGATAACGTAAGCTCTAGCAAGAGCACGAGCCTCGAGATCTGGTTGTAGCATCTCTAGATCCTCTCGACCGCCACTAGCATTGCCCGTATTCCTAGATGGTCTACCCCGAGCGTAGTAGCACCGGGCTTCCCACTCTGATTTACGTTGTGTTCAGACAATCTCGGGCAATCTCTAATAAAGTGGTCAGCCGACCCGCACTTGTAACAGAGCGGTCATGGAATCTACAACTCCCGAGTGCCATTTACCACAATCTCGACACTCTGCTCGTCTCGACGGTCATTTCCAACATCGGCGATCAAGTGACTCGTGCACTCACAGGGGTCGATCACGGTCTCGTCTAGAAAACCCGGTGTCTCTAGATCGCCCAAATCATCTCTAAACTTTTTCGATGATTGTTGAAAGGGCCTCCCCAAAGACCTCTTACTGAAACTCCTTTGCTCCCATATCGCCTTTTCTTTTCTCCATCTTGAGCTCCTCGGCTTTGCAAGCTCGCCGACAAGTACCACAAATTCTTGGATTTCCAAGATGCCAACATACAGCTTTATATCATCATTCATCCATCCTCAAACGTTTACACATTACGGCTTCGAGGAAATGCATTCTCGTGTGTCGGCTAAGCCTCACAAATTTTTGTTCATAGTCAGAACCGACATGGAACCTTGTTTAAGTTCAAGAAATTCCTTCCGTTTTTGATCCATAAATCTCGATTGATATACTTTTTCCAAACTCGGTTTGGAAAACTCCCAAGTTACTTGCTCTCTGGGCACAATGAAGTCAACGATTCCACTAATAGTAGGCGTAATCACGTAGCAAGGAGATAGTACACTTTAGGCACTCATCGGTGTGCAAGATAGCTTATCGAGTACCCGAATAGTGTTGTCCAACCAAAATTCAGCTTGCTCGGCATCATCGCTATCTGTAGCCTTAAATTCAGTAGCCCCGTGTTTTCAGATTTTGTCAACTGGGGGCTTATTTAACCTTATTTGGTCAGTTGCCGGAGGTATTGTAGGTACGGGGGTGGCATTAGTCGGGAATGGAAGTTGTGGAACAGCCGTATTAGTTCGAATGTATTGGTTGAACCAATCATTCATCATGCTATAGAAAGCTTGTCTAGCTTCATTATTCGGATTACTAGCAATAGGTTGAGAGTCCCCCGGAGCTGTCCCTTGTGCGGGAGCAGGTGCTACACTCTCAAGATCATCAGCTACCGCTCGGTCGGGATCGGGATCCATTACTATAAATAAACACATTTTCAATTGTCAGAAATCACCACACTATCAAATAATCACAAAATGGCATGTATAGCTAAACCCAAACGTATTACGGTAGTCTTAGAATCGACTAAACCGTAGCTCTGATACCAATAAAATTGTAACACCCCGTACCCGAGACCGTTACCGGAGTCGGACACGAGGGGTTCACAGACTAAATTCACTTATTTTCACAGTCCATTTTAAAAATTTCTAGACAGCTGACTAACTGCATCACTGTCACCTTAAAAATCATATCTTGAGTTCCAAAACTCGAAAATAAGTTTTGTAATTTTTCCCTGAAACTAGACTCATATATCCATCCACAAATTGTTTTCTAGAATTTTTTGTCAAGCCAATTAGTACAGTTTATTAGTTAAAGTCTCCCCTGTTACAGGGTTCGACTACACTGACCTTCCTGCATTGCGACTTAGATAACTCCTTATACAGGGCTTCAATACTTGTACCATTTGTTTCTAATGAAACTAGACTCAAAAAGGAATCTATACATATATGGAATGACTTCTAATTATCTCTGGTTAATTTATAATGAATTTCCAAAGTTAGATCAGGGGATCCAAAAATCGCTCTGGCCCTGTCCCACGAAAACTTGAATATCTCTTAAAATACGACTCATATGACCGTTTCGTTTCTTCCATATGGAAGTAGATTCATCAAGGTTCGATTACATAATTTAATCACTATTTAATTCCATTCCTACTATTTTTAGTGATTTTTCAAATTTACACCACTGCTGCTGTCAGCATCTGCCTTTAAGGTAGACTTTACCTATTACACAGTTTCCATGATTCAACTAACCCTTTAGCATATATAGCACAAAGTATGATCGTGATTAACCATTCCAATGGCCAATCATTGCCAAGCATATCCACACCTCTCAATAACCATATACATACAAAATGATTATAACATTATGCTCACAAATATATATAAGCCATTTTCGTATGGCTATCCAAATTTATACAAAACCGAAGGGTACATGACCCACAACAAAAAGGGTAGTCCTATACATGCCATTTCAAAGTTCAACCAAAAGTGTACCAAAAGGGGGTTTGATAGTGTGGACGACTTCGACTTCGACAATTCCGAGTCCGATAGCTGACGAACCAAAATCTATAAAACAGAGATTCAAAGAAACGGAGTAAGCATTTAATGTTTAGTAAGTTTTGAGCCATAAAATTTGACACAACTAAAGTGTAACATTCATATGGCTAAACGGATAATTTCATATGCACAAATTCTCAATATCATACTTACTTCACATTACCAACCCTTATATTCATACACAAAAGATCAACTTAGCCAAAGGCTGGTAGCTCATTTATCGACTGAGCGAATACTATTTGTAAGGGATCAACTAACTCAAAGCATATACGAAACATACCTCATCGCTGGGATTTTACGAGCGTATTAATTGAAACTATTACAGCAAGGTCGCTCATTCCCAAGCCAAGTACCATCAGGATTGAACCGGATATAGCTACTCGCTCGAATACCTTCGGGACATAGCCCGGGTATAGTAACTTGCACAAATGCCTTCGGGACTTAGCCCGGATATAGTAACTCGCACAAATGCCTTCGGGACTTAGCCCGGATATAGTAACTCGCACAAATGCCTTCGGGACTTAGCCCGGATATAGTAACTCGCACAAATGCCTTGGGACTTAGCCCGAACTAGTCACTAGCGCAAATGCCTTCGGACTTAGCCCGGTTATCATCCAAATATTCATGCACATATCAATAAATCATGACACATCTATATTTCATTTTCATAATTAGAGTTCAAACACAAGTCACGTATTAAGCAATCCCATTTTCGGCTCACTAGCCACATACAAAAAGCATGGTTTAGTTTGCTTTATGACACGATCTCTATGCACATACGGCTACCCGTCATACGTATAGACTAATTAACTCAACATATAATTTAAGTAGAATCATCATATCACCGTATATTTGTTATGCTCATACGTCATGACTTAATCAAATCGTAAACTAAGTCTCGTTACTCGAAAACTTACTTCGGATGTTGTCGAACGATTTCGATGGCTATTCGACCACTTTTTCCTTCCCTTTATCGGACTTAGTTCCCCTTTTCTCTTGAGCTTAATTTAACAAATAAATTGATTTAATCACTTGAACATCAAGAAGAGAAACTCAAGGTACTTAACCCATATATACATTAGACATTAGAGTCGCATGTGTATGAAATCATGAATCAAACTCAACATATTAGCCCACGCTCTCTTTTAGCCGATTATCTAAGCCAAGATAAAAGCATCAATATGCTTGCCTCTAACCGAATACATGCAACACCAATCCATCTCATGTGGCCGAATATGCAAGTCTATGTTGAGGCCAATTATATACTTAATACCACATATAAATGGCATACATTTTACTAACTAATGCATTACATATTATAACTCAATACGCATCCATCGTTTACTCCATAACTGAAACACCATCATATATAAATATATACCTTGAGATAATATATATGTCATACCAATACATCATATGCAAATATATATATGTGCAAGAGCCGAATCACAAAGATGATTATAACCACCTCATATATTTTCATCATATACCCGAATGCACAAGTACATTATAATAACTTCCAACTCAATTCATGTTACAAATTTATACTTCACAAGAGCAAATCATTAACCAAATATAAACATATATCCAAAACACAAATCTTACCTACCATGTAATAAGCATACCAAAATAAACTTTTTCTATGTTCGAATATAACCTAATATCATTTAATACCAAATCATGTATATTTTATTTTTACATGAACCATAGCCGAATCATTTTAACCATGAGTAACATAACAAACATAAATCATACTTATGGACCTAAGGTAGAACCAAGAAAGGAACTCATAAATATCAAGATGTAAGCAACTACCATTGTTCATCTAGATTTAGCATGAAACACAACCATCACCCTTATTAATCTGCATACCCGAAAACCTTACTTATTCCAAAATCACAATTTCAACATGGGTTACCAACAATAACTTGATATCTCACTCAATATCAACTAGGATTTCAAGAACTAGTATCAACTTCCTTACCTTAATATTGACCTAAGATGACCGATTGCTTCACTCCTCTCTTCCTCCTTTCAAATCGGCCAAGAATAATAAAAAAACACAACTTGTTTTCATCACCGAATGCTCTTGATCTCTCTTTTTTCTTCTTTAGAATCGGCTAGGAAGAAACATGGATGATGACCTTTTTTTTTTTCTTTCATCATCCTACTAATCATTATTATTTTATCTTTTCTAACATAAACCATTAACACAACATGTTTTATGACATGTTTTGCGCATCACCCTTTGTCATGGCCGGCCACTAGTAATTAAATGGGGGAAATTGACATGCAAGTCCACCCCTTCGATTACATGCACTAATAGATCCTTATAGATTAACCTATCACATTTCAAAAGTGTCACACATAAGTCCTATTGACTAAATTCACATGCAATTTACTAAATCGAAGCTTAAAACTTTCACACATTCATAATCACATATTTTAGACAATAAATATCATATTCAAATAATTTGGTGACTCGGTTTAGCGGTCCCAAAACCGCTTTCCGACTAGGGTCACTTTAGGGCTGTCACAAAGAGGGTATTAGTTACACACCTGTTTGCGACGATATGCTGACGAGATCCACACACGAACTGCCTACAATTGGATTACTAACACGTTAATCTAACTATTCAAATACAAACTACGTATTAACCCCTTACAATATTCGGCCAACCACACCTACAGATCATAGTAAGCTTATAAGAAAACAATAAGCAACTCATTAACAAATTTTTGTCAATGTTTACCACATAATCATAATTTCACTGCAAGTTGTCTTCCTAAGCAATAGTCACTAAATTATTTATAACTAGAGCTACGAAACTCCAAATCAAATGCCGTTAATTTTCCCTAAAAATAGACTCATATATCTTCTATCCATAAAATTTTCATAATTTTTGGTATGGCCAATCAATACCAGATTTTTCTTAAAGTTTCCCATGTTTCACTGTTTGACTAATCTGGCCATTCTTCATTACGAATCAAATTTCTCATTGTACAGAATTCAAAATATGTTCTAGTTTATTTCATTTGAAACTAGACTCATTAAGCTTTAATTACATAATTTATTCAGCTTATAAATCATCTCCCACAATTTATAGTGATTTTTCAAAGTAACATTACTGCTGCTGTCCCAAGCAGATTTATTACCAAATTCACTCTTTCACACATAACTTGCATGCATGTTATTTAAACATGTATATCACCAATCAATCATCACATATCTATGATTTTACGTAAGTATAATCTCCATTTCATCATTTTAAAGCACAACATGTTGGCCGATTTTTCCCTTTAGCATGTAAGGCACATGCATGTTCATTTGTTTGGCTCAACTTCACCTATCTTCCATTTTTCATCAAAAGAACATGAAACAACAACCATTTCCTTCATTTTAATTCATGACCAAATGCTCACAACACAACCAAAAACTAAAATATGCTTCAAGAGTTAAGGTAGAATCAAGAAGAACTCATGAACATCAAGATAGAAGCAAACTACCATGAACTTACCTTCAATTTTCTTCCCCAAGTGACCAAACATTCAAGAGTTTTCTCCTCTCCTTTCTCTTCTCTAACTTTCGGCTATGATGAACAAAGATGGACAAAACTTTGTTCTTTTCACCCCTTTTTCTTTTAATAAAATTTCATATTTCATCCATTTAATTCTTTAATACAAAAGACATGAAATGCCCATCATGGAACATTTACCTAAACCATTATCATGGAACATTTACCTAACCCATTATCATGGAATATTTACCTAATCCATTATCATGGAACATTTACCTAACCCATTATCAATTTGTACCATGAATTATGGATATCAACTGCTCATATTGTCTACAACAACATGATGGCTGGGCCACTTCATGTAAAATGGGAGGTTTGTCGCAAATCCTCCTATTTTGCACTCCTATTTATTTGGCCACTTCAATTTAGCCTATAGCATTTTCAAACATTTTCACATAGGTTCTATTTCATAATTTCACCCCCTTTTTCTTATGGAACAAAAATTAACTAAAATTGTCGGGTTCTATCTTAAGCTTGGGCCTTCTAGAGGCCCACTAACATAATTAAACCTATGCCAACATTCACAGAATTCCCAAAAATTGGGGCATTACACATTAAGCATATGTGCCATTTATCATGTCCATTACCAACAAGCAACCACATCACAAAGCATAAACACATTGCATGCATGCATATATAATTACGGTTACAACCCGAGAAGCAAATATAAGCCACATCTCATGGCCTTATAAAAAATGAATCATAATACCATCATGAGCCAACTCATTTGGCTAATCAATATGACAGATAACAAAATGACCAAGTCCCCTATACATGCCATACTCATGATACTTAAACCATATGTATACCCAAAGGATTGAATCGATAGTGTGATCTGAGCTCCAACGTCTTTTGATCCCTGAGGTAGCTTGGCGACATTATAAAAGATGGAAAGGAAGGGGGTAAGCATTAAAGCTTAGTACGTCTATATGAAAATAACATGCTATCTAAATAAGTATTTAACATACATTTAATATAATGAACATAAATTTGTGTTTCATCAAATCATTTGAACTTACTCATCACATAAACACCCTTGTCATAAGTTCATACCATACTAAGGCATTACTCATGAGTTTGGTATACATACCTTTATCAACTAATAGCATAAACTCTTACTTTCTTGTCCTTGTCAAATACATCAATTTACACTTTGAATTACCCATTGAACACTTGGAATACTATTAGATACACAGAAGTCTCGCACATAAGTGCCACTTACGTAGCTAAAGCAACCTCATATTATGTAACACATAAAGGCCCATTCTCGAGCTACTCACGGATCTGCTCATACAAGCTATCGGTCAGGACATAGCTACATGGGCTACTCACACAAGCTATCAGGTATCCGCAACACATGTCGGACTACCCAGCCACCGGTAGAACATACAAGACCAGCACCCGGAACCACATAAACATATATCACATATCTCATGAGCTCATAAATCATATAGTTCCTAGTGACATGTCACTTGTATCCTAAACTATTCCTAAGGTTCAAACGGGATTTTCTCGATATCACATCTCTGTCAAGCTTGCTTGTAATGTCGATCTCAATGTCCATAACACCAAATCACTTTCTCATAGAACAATCAAAGCATAACTCATGATAGCATTAAAGAATTTGAATTCACATAATACTTAAGCATCAAAAATATAACATAACATCACATTATTTGTATATGAACTTACCTTGGTACAAAATGATGCAAACGAGCCTATTCTTCGTATATATTGTTTTTCCCCGATCAAGACCCGAAACATATTTTTCTTGATCAATAATGCCAATTTTAAGTTATTTAATACACACATTACTAAAATCGACCCATAACACATACTTTGGTAAAATAACCTTTTACCCCTAACTTTTCATTTATTTACAAACTGGTCCTTAGGCTCGTAAAATGAAATCAAGCACTTTCTTCATTACCCAAGCCTAGCCGATTCATATTCCTACTCTTAGCAGCCCACATTTTTCTTTATTTCACATATTTACTACCCAATTTAAAACTTTTATAAATAGGTCCTTTTCATGCATATCCATCAAAAATCACTTGGTAAAAAATGTTAAACACACATCAAACTTTCATATTCCTCCATTAAACATCAAAATACATGCATATCACACATAGGTAAGTTTTTGAACATGAACCCTAGCTTAAAATAAGGGTAGAAATAGCTAGATCATGCTTCAAGGATCTCAAAAATATAAAGAACATAAAAAACAATGCTAGGATGTACTTACTATTGAGCTTGAAAAGTTGAAAAACCCTAGCTATGGAACCCTTAGGAATTTCGGTTATCGCGTTGAGAAGATGAGCAAATTTTGCTTCATTTTTCCCTTTTTATTCTTTTATTAACCAAATGACTAAAATGCCCTTTAATGCCTTTCTTTCAAATTTTCCAATGCATGCCTATTTTTGTCCAAAAGTTTAGAACTTGGTCAAATTACTATTTAAGGATCTCTAATTAATAATCCATAGCAATTTCATGCTTAAAGCATTTAGAATATAAGTTTGCAAGTTATTCAATTTAGACCCTAACTTCAAATTGGACACTTTAGCCATAAAATTTCTTCATGAAAATTTTACACAATCATGCATTCATATCATGGATCATCAAATAATCATAAAATAATTATTTCTACTTCGAATTTGTGGTCTAGAAACCACTGTTCCTATTAGACCCTAATTCAGGATGTTACAACTCTCCCCCCTTTAGGGATTTTCGTCCCCGAAAATCTTACCAGTGAAAAGGTTTGGGTATTGGTTTCTCATGGCCTCCTCAGGCTCTCATGTAGCCTCTTAAACCCCATGTCTTTTCCATAACACTTTCACAAGGGAAATACTTTTGTTTCTCAACTGTTTGACTTCCTTAGCTAAAATCTTAACCAGTTCTTCACCATAAGTCATATCCAGTCAAATCTCAACCTCTATCGGCGAAATCACATGTGAAGGATCAGATCGGTAATAGCATAACATAAACACATGGAATACATCATGAATCTTTTCCATTTCAGATGGTAAGGCTAACCGATGGGCAACTGGCCCTACTCTCTCGGTGATCTCATATGATCCAATAAAATGTGGACTTAACTTGCCTTTCCTACCAAATCTCAAAACCTTTTTCCATGGGGACACTTTCAAAAATACCTTATCACTACCTGAAACTCAATCTCTTTCCATTTCAAATCTGCGTAGGATTTCTACCTATCCAAAGCTATTTTCAAACAATCATGAATTATCTTCACTTTCTCTTCGGTTTTTTTGATTAAATCAACCCCGTGAATCTAATTTTCTCTGAGTTCAATCCAATACAGAGGTGTTCTACACTTACACCCATATATTTCCTCATAAGGCGCCATTTTCAAACTTGACTGATAACTGTTGTTGTAGGAAAACTCTACCAACAGTAAGTACTTTTCCCAACTACCTTGGAATTCTAGTACACAACATCGAAGCATGTCCTCAAGTATTTGAATTACTCTCTCCGACTGACCGTTGGTCTGCGGATGGAAAGCGGTACTAAAGTTTAACTTCGTACCCAAAGCCTCCTGTAACTTTTTCCAAAACCACAAAGTGAACTTCGAATCTCTATCCGAAATGATCGATATAGGTACTCCATAAAGTCTAACAATTTCACCAATGTACAAATCAGCTAACTTATCAATACGTACCAGTATAAAATGAGTCGTCTTAGTCAATCTATCAATAATGACCCATATGGCATCTTTCTTTCTTGGACTTAAAGGAAACCCTATCACAAAATCCATAGTAATCTGGTCCCATTTCCATTCGAGAACCATCATAGGCTGAAGAAAACCTAAAGGTACTCGTTGTTCGGCCTTTATCTATTGACAAATTAAACATTTTGATACAAACTCTGAGATATCTCTTCTCATACCATTCCACCAATACATTTTCTTCAAGTCATTATACATTTTTGTACTGCCTGGGTGAACTGTCAAACAACCACTGTGTGCCTCATTTAAAATATTTTGAATCAACTCAATGTCCTTTGGAACACAAATCCTACCACGGAATCTCAAACAACCACCGGAATCACTCTGAAAATCTAGTTCACAGCTGGACTCAAACTGAACTCTTTTAGCTTGCAATTCTTTATCAACTTTCTGACCATCACAAATCTGTTGAAGAAAAGTTAGTCTAGCTCTCGACTCGGCTAGAATCGAACCATCATTGGAAAAATTCAGCCTTGTATTCATAGCTCTCAAGGAAAACAATGACTTCCTACTTAAAGCATCGGTGACCACATTCGCTTTACCCGCATGGTAATCAATCACAAGCTCATAGTCCTTTAACAGTTCTAACTATCTTCGTTGCCGTAAGTTCAAGTCCTTTTGAGTCATTAAGTACTTTAGACTTTTTTGATTGGTATAGACATGGCATTTCTCACCAAATAAATAATGTCGCCAAATCTTCAAAGCAAACACTATGGCAGCTAACTCTAAGTCATGTGTCGAATAGTTCTTTTTGTAAGGCTTCAACTGCCTCGAAGCGTAAGCTACGACTTTGCCCTCTTGCATAAGTACACATCCCAAACCATTTAAGGAAGTATCATTATAAATCACAAATTCCTTACCCAACTCGTATTGTACCAAAACTAGTGCTTCGGTCAATACCATCTTCAATTTCTCGAAGCTTTGCTAACACTTTTCCGACCACTCAAACTTAACATCCTTTTGAAGCAGTCTTGTTATGGGAGTGGCAATCATAAAAAATCCTTTCACAAACTATCGATAGTAACCGGCTAAGCCCAAAAAGCTTTTAACCTTAGATACATTCATTGGCGATTTCCATTCGACAATAGCAGAAATCTTGCTAGGATCAACTTGGATACCATCACCTAAAACAATGTGGCCCAAGAATCCAACTTCTCGAAGCCAAAACTCGCTTTTACTGAACTTGGCATACAACTGTTTGCCTCCTAAAGTCTGCAAAATAGTTCTCAAGTGTTCGGCATGCTCTGCCTCATCTCTCGAATAAATCAAAATATCATCAATAAACAAAACAACAAACTTGTCCAAATATGGCCAAAATATTCGGTTCATTAAATCCATAAATATAGCAGGAGCATTCGTTAACCTAAATGGCAATTCATAATGGTCAACCTTGTTCTAAAAGTAGTTTTAGGCACATATAACTCTTTAACTCGCAACTGATAGTAGCCGGACCTTAAGTCTATTTTAGAAAACCATGACGTTTCTTTCAATTGGTCAAACAAGTCATCAATCCTTGGCAAAGGATACTTGTTCTTGATTGTTACCTTATTGAGTTGTCAGTAGTCTATATACAATCTCATAGAACCATCATTCTTTTTCACGAATATTATCGGAGAATCCCACAGTGAAAAGCTCGATTTAACAAAACCCTTGTTGGTCAATTCTTGCAACTATGACTTTAGTTCTTTCAACTCAATCGGGGCCATCCTATACGGAGCAATCGAAATTGGTGTAGTCCCTAGCATTACATCAATATCAAACTCCACTTCTCTAATTGGGGGTAAACTTGGCAATTTTTCCGGAAACACATCCAAATATTCACACATAACAGGCACTGGTTCAATTCTCAATTCAGACTCTTTGGTATTCAACATATAAGCCAAATAAGCCTTACACCCCTTTCTCATATGTTTCTGAGTAGACATTGAAGAAATCACGATTAGCAACCTATCTGACTCATCTGATTCAACCCAGAGAATTTTACCATTTTCACATTTCAATTCAATAACTTTTTGTCTACAATTTAACACAGCATCATGAAGTGTCAACCAATCTATGCCCAGTATAACATCAAATTCATCAAACAGCAACAACATCAAGTCAGTTGGAAGACATTGACCTCTAATCATCAAGGGAAATTTCTTGCATACCCTATCAACTAAAACATGCTTGCCTAACGGGTTTGACACTTTAATCATAAATTTCGTAGACTCAACAAGCATATTCATGCTAGATACCAATTTCATGCATACATACGAATGAGTAGAACTATGACAGCCCAAAATTGACCCTAGTCGGGAAGTGGTTTCAGGACCGCTAAACCGAGTCACCGAAATGTTTGAACGTAATATTTATTGTCTAGAATATGTAATTATGAATGTGTGAAAATTTCAAGCTTTGATTTAGCCGATAGCATGTGAATTCAGTTAGTAGGACTTGTGTGACACTTTTGAAAAGTGATAGGCTAATCTATAAGGACCTAATAGTGCATGTAGTCAAAGGGGAGGACTTGCATGTCAAATTTCCCCCTAATAGTTAGTGGCCGCCATGACAAGAGATTATGGGTAAAAACATGTCATAAAACATGTTGGGACAATGGTGTATGTAAGAAAAAATAAAATAGTGAGCATGGGAATTTAATAATGAAAGGAACAAAAAAAAAAAAAAAAAAAATGGTCTCATGCATGCCCATTGCCGTGAGTGTGGAGAAAGAAAGAAGAATTTTTGTTCATCATTTTCATTTCCTTTGGGCTGAAAATTCTAAGGAAGAAGGAAGGAATTCTTGTTTCATGTTGGTTTGGAAGAGGTTTAGGAGGAGGTTTGGCCATACTTGTACCTAGATTAAGGTAAGTTTGATGTTTTGCCATGAGATTCATGTATATTTTAGTTGC
Organism: Gossypium arboreum; assembly: GCF_025698485.1. Taxonomy (NCBI): domain Eukaryota; kingdom Viridiplantae; phylum Streptophyta; class Magnoliopsida; order Malvales; family Malvaceae; genus Gossypium; species Gossypium arboreum. The sequence goes on along the minus strand of NC_069077.1, from coordinate 70,451,995 downwards.
TAGCTTGATGTTCTTGTTAGCCCATGGTTCAAATCTTTGTTATGTCATGGGAATGAAATTCGCCAAAGTGAATATGGTGTTAATGCCATTGCATGCTAAATATCAAGCTTGATAATGATTCATGTGATGGTGGATTGGGGATTCTTAGATTTTCTTTTAGCATTTTGAATGAGATACTAAGTTCTTTGTTTAACCATGACCAAATTGAAACGGTATGGTGTTGTGGTATTCGGCCATGTTATATCCATAAGTATGATTCATGCATGTTGCATGGTAAGTAAGATTTAAGCTTTGGATATGTGTGTATATTTGGATATAAGCCACTTGAGAATTCGGCCATTGCACCTACATGAATATATGTTTGCACATGATGAATTGGTATGACATGCATACTATTTTAAGGTGTCTATTTGCTTGTGATGTTGTTTCGGTTATGAAATAAATGAGAGATGTGTATAGAACTACAATATGTAATGCGTTAATTAGGAAAATGTATGCTGTTTTTTTTGTGTAGTATTAAGTGTAAAATTGGCCTCCACATAGACATGCATATTCGGCCAAAGGAAGTAGATTGGTGTGCATGTATTCGGTTAGAGGCAACCATATTGAAGCCTTATCTTGGCTTAGATTGTTGACCAAATGGGTAATAAGTGAGGATGGTTGCCGAATATACAAACATACATATGCATGTGTAATTGAATTATGAATGTTTAGCAAGAGGGTTAAACTAGTTGATTTATTGATTAAGCTCAAGGAGTTAAAGAAGGAGAATCAAGCAAGGGAAAGACGAAGGTCATCGAGTAGCCGACTTGGACTGCTTTTACCCAACACAAGGTAAGTCATTAAGCGTATATTTGGTGTTGATTTAAATGATCAATATATATATGCAAATGTGTTTAAATGAGTTGGTGTGTAAATGGAAATGTGTGTGTATGGAATGATGCCATTGTTGAATGTATAAAGGCAGCAAAATACATAAGGTATTGGTCTCGGCACTAAGTGTGCGGGTATAAATGGACACGGTGACAAGATTGGCACTAAGTGTGCGGGTTTAAATTGTACAGCACTAAGTGTGCGAGTTTGATTATATAGCACTAAGTGTGCGAGTTGAATACATATAGCACTAAGTGTGCGGATTCACTATATGCTCTTGCATTACAATTGGCACTGAGTGTGCGACATTATCGAGCTAATCCGGACAGCGGATTGGGTAAGTACCTCGAGCTCATGACGAATAGAAAATATGTTCATGCTCGGGGTTGAATTTGGTAAGCCTTAAATCTATGTGATGATTGAAATTGTATGATTGTGGTGGAAATGAGTTAGTGTGTGAAAATGCCTCAAATATCTTGTTGTGTAGAATATGAAATGTGGATGTATGACTTGGTATAGATTCGATATGGATGAGTACCTAGCCTCGTTTATTGTTTCATGTTGTAGTAACTTTATCAGTGGATTGATGAATGCTTATGACTTACTGAGTTGTAAACTCACTCGGTGTTTTTCTTGTCACCCATTTTAGATCTCTCGGACTCGTATTGTTTGCGTGATCGGGACCGTCGTTGAAGTCATCACACCGGCTGAAATCTTGTGGTATTGTTTTTGTTGTTGAAGAACATTTGGCATGTATAGGCTATTATATTTTGTCGAATTGTGGGTTGTAAACTTTAAGCCATGTGAAAATGGCCTATGTGGTCGTCGAGTGGGATGCTAGAACCTATAGCCACGAGTCTTAGAAACTCAAATTTTGATAAGGTGGCCATAATTTGTGTCGTGTATGATGGATGATTAAGGCCAAGGAAAAATTCATGAAATTGGCATAGTCTCTGCAGTAACTGTTGCGGACAGCAGCAGTGAGATGAGATTGAAAAATCACTAAAAATAGTAGAAGTAGAATTAAATAGTGAGTAAATTATGGAACTGAACCTTGATGAATCTATTTTTATATGGACGAAACGAAACGACCATATGAGCGGTATACTGAGAAATATTAAGGTTCTCGTGAGACAGGGCCAGAACGGTTTCTGGGTCCCCTGTCGCGACTTTGAAAATTTACCATAAATTATCCAGAAAGAACTAGGATTCATGCCTTATATTTAAAGATTCCATTTTGAGTCTAGTTTCATTAGAAACAAACGGCACCAGTATTAAAGCCCTGTACAGGGAGATATTCAAGTTGTAACGTGCGAAGGTCAGAGCAGTCGGTCCCTGTAACATGGGTGACTTTAACTAATAAACTGTACCAATTGGCCCAACCAAAAATTCTAAAAATAAATCCATGGATGGCTATATGAGTCTAAATTCAGGGAAAATTTATGAAACCAGTTTCCGAGTTTTGAAACTCGAGATATGATTTTTAAGACGACGGTGACGCAGTTTTCCAACCTGACTGGTAATGTCAAACTGGTTGGTATCTTGAGAGGGTTTGGCCGTTAACCCCTCGTGTCCGACACCGGCGTCGGTCTCGAGTTAGGGGTGTTACAATTTTATTGGTATCAGAGCTATGGTTTAGTCGGTTCTAGGACTACCATAGCGCGTGTGAGTCTAGCTATACATGCCAAATTGTTAGCGCTTAATAATGTGATGACTTCTGACGGTTGGAATTTTTGTTTTGATTAGCAATGGAACCCGGTAGAGAGACCCTTGGCGGATGACGTTGAAAGTGTAGCGGCTGCTCTGCGCAAGGGACACCGCCGTTGAGCCTCGATCATCCGCGAATAATCAAAATGAAGGGCGAAACAAGCCTTCTTCACCATGATGAATGAGTGGGTCGCGCAATATGCCCGAACCAACCCGGCTGTCCAACCATTCCCGAATTTAAATACTCCACCCAAGAGCCCGCAATGCCTCCGATTCTCGATCCCGTGAGGCTGAGTAAACCACCTGTGGACTTGATTAGGAAGCGTGGGGCCGAGGAGTTCAAGGCCATAGTTACTGATGATGCCGAAAAGGCCGAGTTCTGGCTCGATAACACCATTAGAGTGTTAGATGAACTGTCATGCACACCCGATGAATGTCTTAAGTGTGCTATATCCTTGTTATGAGACTCGACTTACTATTGGTGGAGGACTTTAATTTCCATAGTCCCAAATGAACGAGTTACTTGGGATTTCTTCCAATCCAATTTCAAAGAAATACATTAGTCAACGGTTCATCGATCAGAAGCGTAAGGAATTCTTGGAACTCAAGCAAGGCCGGATGACCGTATCTGAATACAAACATGAGTTCGTAAGACTTAGTCGGTATGCTCGGGAGTGTGTGGCTGATGAGGTTGCGATGTGCAAAAGATTTGAAGAAGGATTGAATGAAGAGTTAAAGTTACTAGTGGGAATTTTGGAGATAAAGGAGTTCGTGACACTAGTCGAACGAGCACGCAAGGCGGAAGAACTTGGGAAGGAGAAGAAGAAGGCTGAATTTGAAGCAAGAGATTACCGTAAAAGATCGACGAGTAAAGCTCCGTTCTCGGCTGTAAAGAGGTTCAGGGAGGACACCAGTAAGTCGAGGACGACTGCGGGAATTTCCATTAGAGCCCGACCATTGACGGACTCCCGAGCTACTTGATAGCTAGTGTGGGCAATAATCGTCAAGAGAGACCCGAATGCCCCCAATGTGGAAGACGACACCTAGGTGAATGTTGGGGTAAGTCTGTTAATAGGGCCTGTTATGGATGCGGTTCGAAGGACCACTTCATTAGAGATTGCACGGAGCTAGATGAGAGGAATAAGACGCAAGGTGCAAGACCTAGTGGAACGACGGTGGAGGTAGGCCCCGAGAATCTCTGGAGGTAGGGGTGGTAATCGAGAGGAGCCTCTAATCTGGCTGTCCGATCCGAGACCCGTACTCTGCTAGAGCATATGCCATCCGCGCATACGAGAGGAGGCATCCTCCCCGACGTTATCATTGGTACTTTTACTCTCTTTGATACTATTGTGATTGCATTGATTGACCCCGGCTCTACTCACTCATATGTATGTGAAACCTTAGCATCCAAGAAGACTCTACACCGTTGAGTCTCTTGAGTTCGTAATTCAGTGTCAAACCCTTTGGGTCAATACGTACTTGTTGATAAAGTGTGCAAGAGATGCCCCTAATAATTCGAGAATCCTGTTTCCGGCCGATCGATGCTTCTACCATTTAATGAATTGATGTTATTCTTGGTATGGATTGGTGATCAGTACATGATGCGATGGTGGATCGCAAAAGGAAAACCATTGATTTGAGGAGTGCAAATAATGAGGTAGTCCGAGTCGAGTCTCTTGATTTAAAAGGAACGCCAGGATAATATCTTCTATGACCGCTCGGAGGTATGTGAAAAGGGGTGTGAAACATACCTTGCGTATGTGTTTGGAAGTAAAGAGACGGAAAGGAAACTCGAATCGGTACCGATGGTTTGTGAGTATTCGGATGTTTTTCCGAGGAGTTGCCGGATTGCCACCGGTTCGAGAAGTGGAATTGACATCGGTTGTACCGGTACTACGCCGATTTCAATAGCCCCGTATCGTATGGCATTAACGGAATTAAAGGAATTGAAGGTTCAATTGCAAGAATTGACGGATAGAGGTTTCGCTCGACCGAGTTTTTCTCCATGGGCGCTTTGTATTGTTTGTGAAGAAGAAGGACGGAACCATGAGGTTGTGCATCGACTATCGTCAACTCAATAAAGTGACGATAAAGAATAAATATCCATTGCCACGAATTGACGATTTGTTTGATCAATTAAAGGGAGCCTCGGTGTTTTCAAAGATAGATTTGAGGTCGGGTACTATCGGTTGTGGGTCCGAGAATCGGACATACCCAAAACCGCTTTTAGAACGAGGTACGGTCACTACTGAATTCTTGGTGATGCCGTTTGGGCTCACTAATGCCCTGCGGTGTTTATGGATTTAATGAATAGAATTTTCAGGCCATACTTGGATCGGTTCGTAGTTGTATTTATCGATGACATTTTGGTCTATTCGAGAGATGAAACCGAGCATCTTTGAACACCGAGGCTAGTGTTGCAAATCTTACGAGATAAGCGTTATACGCAAAGTTCAAAATGTGAATTTTGGTTGAAAGAGGTTAGCTTTTGGGGCACGTGGTGTCCGTGATCGGTGTCGGGTGGACCGAACAAAATTCAGCCATAGTCGATTGAAACCACCAAGGAATGTTACCGGTTAGGAGCTTTTGGGGCTTGCGGTTATTACCGACGATTTGTAAAAGGTTTCTCGACGATAGCCACGCCAATGACGAAGCTACTCCAAAAGGATGTTAAGTTCGAATGGACGGAGAAATGTCAAAAAAGTTTCGATCAACTGAAAGCTTATTTGACTGAAGCCCCAATTCTAGTGCAACCCGAATCGGGCAAAGAGTTTGTCATTTATAGTGACGCATCCCTACTTGGGTTGGGTTGCGTATTGATGCAAGAAGGGCGAGTTGTGGCCTATGCGTCGAGGCAATTAAAGCCACATGAGAAAAATTATCCGACCCATGATCTCGAATTGGCTGCCATCGTATTCGCCTTAAAGATATGGCGACATTACTTATTTGGTGAGAAGTGCCATGTGTATTCGGATCACAAAAGTCTCAAATATTTGATGACCCAAAGAGACTTAAATCTGCGACAAAGGCAATGGCTCGAGTTGTTAAAAGATTATGAGCTCGTCATTGATTATCACCGGGAAGGGCTAATGTGGTTGCGGATGCCTTAAGCGAAATCACTATTTGCTTTATGACGATGAATGTACACTTGTCTATCCTACCCGACAATGTGTTAGTAGCTGAATTGAAAGCCAAACCATTATTGATACGTCAAATTCGTGAAGCTCGAAAAGTCGACGATGAGTTGGTTGCAAAACGGGATGAGTGTGTTCGAACAAGGACTCGAATTTCAAATCGATGATGACGATTGTTTGAGGTTCGAAGTCGTCAGTGTGTCCCAAAGAATTGAACTTATTCCAATAATTTTGAACGAAGCCCATTGTAGCCGAATGGCAATCCACCCGGAGTACGAAGATGTACAACGATTTGAAACGTCGCTTTGGTGGCATGGTATGAAACGGGACATCTCCGACTTTGTTTGAGATGTTTAATATGTCAACAAGTGAAAGCGGAACATCAAGTGCCTTGAGATTGCTTCACCGATCACGATACCCGAGTGGAAATGGGATCGAGTCACAATGGACTTTGTGTCCGGGCTACCATTGTCGACTAGTAAGAAGGATGCGATTTGGGTTGTTGTTGATAGATCGACTAAGTCGGCTCACTTTATCCCGTCGTGCACGGATTTTTCATTGGATAAACTAGCCAATTGTATGCGTTTCGAGATTGTGAGATTACACGGGGTACCGATTTCTATTGTGTCGGATAGAGATCCGAGATTTACCTCGCGATTTTGGAAGAAATTTCAAGAAGCTTTGGGTACCAAGTTGCATTTCAGCACCGCCTTTCACCCTCAAACCGATGGTCAATCTGAACGGATAATTCAAATACTCGAGGATATGTTGAGATGTTGTATCCTTGAGTTTAGTGGTTCATGGGAACGGTATCTGCCTTTGATTGAATTTGCTTACAACAATAGCTTTCAATCAAGTATTAAGATGGCGCCTTACGAGGCTTTATACGGTCGTAAATGCTGTACCCATTATTCGGGTGAACTTAGTGAAGGTAAATTCTTCGGGTTGATTTGGTTAAGGATGCCGAGCAAAGAGTTCGAGTAATTCGTGAAAGTTTGAAAGTCGCCGGATCGCCAAAAGTCGTATCGGATTTGAAAAGAAAAGATATTGAATATCGGGTTGGAGACAAGGTCTTTCTCAAAGTTTCACCTTGGAAGAAGGTGCTTAGATTTGGCCGTAAGGAAAATTGAGCCCGAGGTTCATCGGGCCATATGAAATATCTGAACGAGTCGGTCCATCGCGTATCGTTTGATTTTGCCCCTGAACTTGAAAGGATTCTACAACGTCTTCCATGTTTCGATGCTTGACGTTATAGATCGACCCGTCACACGTAATTAGTCCATCGAGGTTGAAATTCAAGCCGATATGAGTTATGAAGAAGAACCGATTCGTATCCTAGCTCGTGAAGTGAAGGAGTTGCGAAACAAAAGAGTTCTATTAGTAAAAGTGTTATGGCTCAAACACGGGATGGAAGAAGCTACTTGGGAACCCGAGAACTCTATGAAAGAGCGTTACCCAAACCTATTTACGGTAAGATTTTCGGGGACGAAAATTTCTTAAGTGGGGAGAGTTGTGACAGCCAAAATTGACCCTAGTCGGAAGTGGTTTCGGGACCGCTAAACCGAGTCACCAAATGTTTGAACGTAATATTTATTGTCTAGAATATGTAATTATGAATGTGTGAAAATTTCAAGCTTCGATTTAGCCGATAGCATGTGAATTCAGTTAGTAGGACTTGTGTGACACTTTTGAAAAGTGATAGGCTAATCTATAAGGACCTAATAGTGCATGTAGTCAAAGGGAGGACTTGCATGTCAAATTTGCCCCCTAATAGTTAGTGGCCGGCCATGACAAGAGATTATGGGTAAAACATGTCATAAAACATGTTGGGACAATGGTGTATGTAAGAAAAAATAAAATAGTGAGCATGGGAATTTAATAATGAAAGGAACAAAAAAAAAAAAAAAAAAAAATGGTCTCATGCATGCCCATTGCCGTGAGTGTGGAGAAAGAAAGAAGAATTTTGTTCATCATTTTCATTTCCTTTGGGCTGAAAATTCTAAGGAAGAAGGAAGGAATTCTTGTTTCATGTTGGTTTGGAAGAGGTTTAGGAGGAGGTTTGGCCATACTTGTACCTAGATTAAGGTAAGTTTGATGTTTTGCCATGAGATTCATGTATATTTTAGTTGCTAGCTTGATGTTCTTGTTAGCCCATGGTTCAAATCTTTGTTATGTCATGGGAATGAAATTCGCCAAAGTGAATATGGTGTTAATGCCATTGCATGCTAAATATCAAGCTTGATAATGATTCATGTGATGGTGGATTGGGGATTCTTAGATTTTCTTTTAGCATTTTGAATGAGATACTAAGTTCTTTGTTTAACCATGACCAAATTGAAACGGTATGGTGTTGTGGTATTCGCCATGTTATATCCATAAGTATGATTCATGCATGTTGCATGGTAAGTAAGATTTAAGCTTTGGATATGTGTGTATATTTGGATATAAGCCACTTGAGAATTCGGCCATTGCACCTACATGAATATATGTTTGCACATGATGAATTGGTATGACATGCATACTATTTTAAGGTGTCTATTTGCTTGTGATGTTGTTTGGTTATGAAATAAATGAGAGATGTGTATAGAACTACAATATGTAATGCGTTAATTAGGAAAATGTATGCTGTTTTTTTGTGTAGTATTAAGTGTAAAATTGGCCTCCACATAGACATGCATATTCGGCCAAAGGAAGTAGATTGGTGTGCATGTATTCGGTTAGAGGCAACCATATTGAAGCCTTATCTTGGCTTAGATTGTTGACCAAATGGGTAATAAGTGAGGATGGTTGCCGAATATACAAACATACATATGCATGTGTAATTGAATTATGAATGTTTAGCAAGAGGGTTAAACTAGTTGATTTATTGATTAAGCTCAAGGAGTTAAAGAAGGAGAATCAAGCAAGGGAAAGACGAAGGTCATCGAGTAGCCGACTTGGACTGTTTTACCCAACACAAGGTAAGTCATTAAGCGTATATTTGGTGTTGATTTAAATGATCAATATATATATGCAAATGTGTTTAAATGAGTTGGTGTGTAAATGGAAATGTGTGTGTATGGAATGATGCCATTGTTGAATGTATAAAGGTAGCAAAATACATAAGGTATTGGTCTCGGCACTAAGTGTGTGGGTATAAATGGACACGGTGACAAGATTGGCACTAAGTGTGCGGGTTTAAAATTGTACAGCACTAAGTGTGCGAGTTTGATTATATAGCACTAAGTGTGCGAGTTGAATACATATAGCACTAAGTGTGCGGATTCACTATATGCTCTTGCATTACAATTGGCACTGAGTGTGCGACATTATCGAGCTAATCCCGGACAGCGGATCGGGTAAGTACCTCGAGCTCATGACGAATAGAAAATATGTTTATGCTCGGGGTTGAATTTGGTAAGCCTTAAATCTATGTGATGATTGAAATTGTATGATTGTGGTGGAAATGAGTTAGTGTGTGAAAATGCCTCAAATATCTTGTTGTGTAGAATATGAAATGTGGATGTATGACTTGGTATAGATTCGATATGGATGAGTACCTAGCCTCGTTTATTGTTTCATGTTGTAGTAACTTTATCGATGGATTGATGAATGCTTATGACTTACTGAGTTGTAAACTCACTCGGTGTTTTTCTTGTCACCCATTTTAGGTCTCTCGGACTCGTATTGTTTATGTGATCGGGACCGTCGTTGAAGTCATCACACCGGCTGAAATCTTGTGGTATTGTTTTTGTTGTTGAAGAACATTTGGCATGTATAGGCTATTATATTTTGTCGAATTGTGGGTTGTAAACTTTAAGCCATGTGAAAATGGCCTATGTGGTCGTCGAGTGGGATGCTAGAACCTATAGCCACGAGTCTTAGAAACTCAAATTTTGATAAGGTGGCCATAATTTGTGTCGTGTATGATGGATGATTAAGGCCAAGGAAAAATTCATGAAATTGGCATAGTCTACTGCAGTAACTGTTGCGGACAGCAGCAGTGAGATGAGATTGAAAAATCACTAAAAGTAGTAGAAGTAGAATTAAATAGTGAGTAAATTATGGAACTGAACCTTGATGAATCTATTTTTATATGGACGAAACGAAACGACCATATGAGCAGTATACTGAGAAATATTAAGGTTCTCGTGAGACAGGGCCAGAACGGTTTCTGGGTCCCCTGTCGCGACTTTGAAAATTTACCATAAATTATCCAGAAAGAACTAGGAGTCATGCCTTATATGTAAAGATTCCATTTTGAGTCTAGTTTCATTAGAAACAAACGGCACCAGTATTAAAGCCCTGTACAGGGAGATATTCAAGTTGTAACGCGCGAAGGTCAGAGCAGTCGGTCCCTGTAACATGGGTGACTTTAACTAATAAACTGTACCAATTGGCCCAACCAAAAATTCTAAAAATAAATCCATGGATGGGTATATAAGTCTAAATTCAGGGAAAATTTACGAAACTAGTTTCCGAGTTTTGAAACTCGAGATATGATTTTTAAGGCGACGGTGATGCAGTTTTCCAGCCTGACTGGTAATGTCAAACTGGTTGGTATCTTGAGAGGGTTTGGCCGTTAACCCCTCGTGTCCGACACCGGCGTCGGTCTCGAGTTAGGGGTGTTACAAGAACCAGGTCAATCAAGCCAATAACAGTAGTATCATAAAGAGAAAAAGTACCAATGACCACATCGGGAGAAGATGCGTCCTCGCACACGTATGGCATAAGCCCTAGCCAGAGCTCTAGCTTCAGATCTTATCGTTGTATACCTCACTACACTTTTGCTACTAGCTCCATTACCGGCATTTCTCAAAGGTCTTCCTTTTGTAGCCCTACTACTCAGCCAGTATGATTCTAAAAACCAATAAGTACAGTTGAATTGATTCAAAAATCTGGATTCTCTAGTCAACTTTTCAAAATCTAGCACGAATATATAAAGATTAGAGACAGGTTGAATGTCACTAGGCTTTTGTGTTGTTGAAACATCTACATCACAATGCTTCCCAGTCGGCCACCGTGGTTCCTCGTTAGAGAAGAAATTTGTTGAGACTCAAGGAGGGATTTAGTGTTTTAACCTTGAAAATCAAAAGAAACAAAGAAGAGAATAGTAAAACATAAAATACTAATGATAAAAGGGAAAGAAAGATTGAAAGGATTCAATGTGCTTGGGTTGTGGAGGTAGATAGCGGCAGAAAAGATAGGAGAAGAAACTATTTTGGGCTGTTGCGTTAGGGTTCATCATGAAAATGTCCTTTTATAATTGTCGCCTCATCGCGACATGGAATTGCATCTCGTCACAACGTCGCCTGATTGTTCAAGTTCCAAGGCTGTTATGCCATAGCTCATTGTGATGTGCTCCTACCCGACACTATCACTATCAAAGAAGAACTTCCAGCTAGTTATCAACACTTTGATCAGTCATTTTTTTCCATTGTCGATGTATCTAACCAACAATTTTGGTCGATTACAATGACATCACCTTATTTTTTATCATCATGACATCCATATTATGAGCATTGGTGCTGAATTCAAGCCAACCCCAAATTATTTTTAAGGGTATAATTGGTTCGAGCTTTCTTGCCTCCATGTCAAGCAAGACTTTGACAACACGAGTTTTATAACACCCCTAACCAGTACCCATCACCGAATTATGGTTAAAGGCATTACCAGACGAATCAGGACATTTAACTTTCATTTTATAATCATCAAAGCATCAGAGATCAATATCAATATAAAGTCCCTTATATAGGTCTTCGAGACTTAAAACATTCTTTAGAAAAGGGTCAAGACTAAACCGAACACATACATAATTTTTCCAAAACTTAAACATTTTTTAAATAAGTATATGTCACACGCCCGTGTAAACAGGCCGTGTGCCTTACACGGCATTAGACATGCTCGTGTGTCTAGGCCATGTCAGGACAGGGCAAACATACTGCCTTGCTCACACGGCCACAAGACACGCCCGTGTGCCTTAGCTGTGGTCGAGACTGACTTGAGCCATATAGCTAGCCACACGCCCATGTACCTTAGCTGTGCTTGAGCATGACTTACAATTATAAGGTATCCCAAGGGACACATGACCGTACAACATAGCCGTGTGTCACACAAGGCTGAGACACATGCCCGTGTCCCTATCCGTGTGGAAAAAAACAAGACATTTGAATAGCCAACTTGCCACCCCAATTGGATTAAACCTACAAGCAATAAAACAAGCATATTTGTACACCAATTTATGACCAGTTCACAACCAAAACATAGTCCATTCATGACATATCATTGCCAACCAAATTTCCATCTCAATACATCAACCAAACTTATGTTTCAATTTCATGATCAAAACTTATCAATTACCATAGCTAACACATGCCAAAAGCTTGCCAATCTTACCATTTCTTATATTCATACATAAACACATCAAATATATCATATTGCCTCATAATTCATATACCAAAACCATATCATAATCACATCCATACCAAGCCATATCACACGGCTAAATATATATACATCACAAAACATAATTTAAACACTTCTAGCCTATACATGCCATACTTCAAAATATACATTTTCAAAAGTACCAAAATAAGGTTCGATAGTGTAGTGACGATCCTCGATGATCCCTGAGCTACTAGTAGCTTCGATATCTATAAAACAATGTAAACACACACAAGTAAGCTTTCAAAAGCTTAGTAAGCCATATACAATTAAACTTATCATTTAAAGCATATAAACATCATCAAATTACTTATACTTGGGAGCCAATTACCAACACAAACCTCATATTCATATACTTAGATCATAGATCATCATTTGCACATATACTTACCTTTCATTTTCAAATATAGTACACAATTCGAATGTACCTGAATTGGATAAATATTCACTTGTTCATTCATTTTCTTGGAATGCCCATTGAACTGTTCGAAAACATAAGGATACACGGATAACTCAGAGAACATATACAATGCCAACGTCCCAGACGTGGTCTTACATGTAATAAAACATCGATGCCACTGTCCCAAACAGGGTCTTACACTAAATCAGATACGATGTCGATGTCCCAGACATGGTCTTACACGTAAAGTAGAAGTCGATGCCAACGTCCCAAATGTGGTCTTCCACGAAATCACATAACGGAAACCTATGTTATGACATATGTATCCTAACTATTCCTATGGTGCATACATGCACGAAATCACATAACGAAAACCTATGTTATGACATATGTATCCTAACTATTCCTATGGTGCATACATGTCTCGAATAGCACATATTAAGTTTGAATATTCATTCATCTCAAATTCAATATCATATGAACAATAACAATTCAATTCAAACACGTTTATTGTATATTGACTTACCTCGTATGGATTTGGAAGAATGAAATTGGTTACTCGACAACTTTCGACTTCCCCCGATCTAACTCTGTTTTCTTTAATTCTTGATCTATATAAATTAAAATTTAACTTATTCAATCATAAATTCATTCAAAACAATCTATAAACACATATTTAAGGCAATTTAAAAACTAGACCTCACATTTTCATGTTTTGACACTTTAGTCCATAATTTACAAAATCACAAAATACACATAATCTGCATATACTTATACTTGGCCGAATATTCATAGCTCTTATTCAAGTCCACACATTTCATTTATTTCACAATTTAGCCCATTTTACTCAAAATCATCAAAAATCCAAAGATAAAACATATAAACCCAAAATCAAACTTTCATATTTCATCAATTACAACATAAAACTCATGAATTCATCCATGGAACATTTCAAAATCATCATCAAAATTAGAAATTGAGGCATGGGCTTGTTAGTATACGAAGCAACAATTACAAAAATGTAGAAATTATTAAAACCCGAACAAAATACATACCTTAATCAAGGAATTCAATGGTCGAATCCTAGGAAGCTTTTTCTCTTTTATTTTCTTTATATTTTCAGCAAGATGAACATGAAATGGACAAATTTTATGTTTTATTTACTTAATATTAACTTAATTAAACAAATTCCAATTTTGCCCTTACTGAAATAATAATAAAAACTTATAATGGTTGTCCATAAAAGTCCATTAACCATGTTAATGTTCTAATTGCAACATAAGGACCTTCTAATTATAAAGACATTTCAAATAAGCACTTTTAACAAATAGCAGGCAACTTTTACATTTTATGCGATTAGGTCCTTTTTAACAAATTGAGCACACAAACAATTAAACTTTATACGAAACTTTCACACAAGCTAATTCACACATCATAAGCACGAAAAATAATATTTAAATATTTTTCTAACGTGGATATGTGGTCCCGAGACTATTGTTCCGGCTAGGGTCTAAACCGGACTGTTACAAGTTTTATCTCTGTTGTCATATGATAATGAAATGAACCCATTGACTCCTTTGGTTGGCACCTTCTCAGTTTTAGCCAGAAAGTATTTAGGCTGTTCATCTCTTTCACTCAAAAATAGTTGAAGTTCCAAGATAGTTGTTACGTTTCCTTCTACTAATACTACTACTACTTCTTCTAAATCTACCTCTATGTTAAATGGATCGAAGACGTCTTTGGCTATATTCAATGTCTCATTGTGGTCTCTGGTTCTAAACTCTTCTTGACTAGTACCATCTAATTCACGGTAGTTGACAACAATACGGTGATCCCCGTGATCAAAGTTGGGAACATCATGTTCGACCTTTTACAATGAACTTTGCAGCTCTATTTGTTGTTTTAGTGATTTTGTCATTTCCAATATTTACGTCAGCAGTTCTTTTATTTCCACCACATCCTCGATGTATGTTGATGTGGGTTCCTTACAAGAGGTTCTCTCATGCGAATTACAAAAGAGCTCAATTAGATATTTAGATGCCTTTAACTAGTCTGATTGTTTTTGGATTTCCTCTGATTTAGCTTGGGATTCTAGGCTAAGGCGGAAAGACTTGTATTCATCCGACTTTGGAGGAAATTTGGATGAATATTCGCAATCTCCACACCTTTGATATTGACTCCGCTGGTTTGTTGAGACTCCGTTCGACCAATGTGATCTTTGATTACTCTAATGTTGCTCATACAAATAATCATCCATGATTAAGTTGAATTCTTGCTGGGTTGAATATCTAGGCATACCATATTCTTCATCATCACTCATCATATCTTCATTTTCCCAACTTGGTCCTTAGCTAATGTACCTTTTATTGTACCGCGAAGATATCCCATAAAACTCACCATGAGGTTAGACTGAAGATTGAATGACATTGTTATCTTCATCAAAACTCCAGTGATTTGTTGAAGTTTCATTTTCCCAAATTGTTCATTATAGTACCCGTCATTATCATACCACAAAGAAATATCACGTTCCTCGTCTCAACTGCTATCATCATCAACTATAATCATGAGTAAATTAAATAGTCAACAAAGCATCTAAAAAATTAAATAAATAAAAATAAAAATATTTAAAAATTTAGACACTATCTAACTCGTTTATCTTCCAACTGGTATTATCTTACAAAACACTTAAATTAGTAACAAATTTCACTGTCGGAATCCCCTACAACGACTTCAACAACTTGACTGTCGCCAAACGTGTGAACGAACTGAAAATACTAAAACAAAAAGGTATATAGTAAAGTAGGGATGTTCACAAGTATACGAGCCAAATTGTAATATAGTTTGTTTACAACAAAACACTTGGAAAGTATTCCAAGCATCGTACCCAAGGGATTGTTGATTGGACAATTTTATTATTAAGTTAATTATAAAAATAATTACTAATCTAATTGAATCAATAGTTAGCAGTGTTGATGTAGAATTAAAATATTAAATAAATTAATTAACTTAAAATAACTTAATGAAATTTCCTATTCCCAGTGTCAATGATGCAAGTTCTTAGCCTATGATGTATTAAATCCATAATTATCTAATTAAGTCATTAATTAACCTTAATTGAGTTTTTATCGCCCTTAACTAACAATATTCTCTAGGTCTCATCTTCACTAAGGTTTACCACCTATGTCACTTTTAACAGCCTGATTTAGACCCTAATCGAAACGGTGGTTTCGGGACTATGAATCCAAGTCAGAAAAATATTTTATGTGTTTATTTTGTGTGAATTTATATCTGTGAAATTTTTGTAATTTAATTTTGTCGTTTAGGTATCCGATTTAATAAAAGGACTTAATCGCATAAATTAAAAACTGGTCGTTTAATGTATAAAGGGTCGAATTGTTATTGGCTTTATAAAAGGAAGACCTTAAGTGCTAAATAGCCCATTGACTTATTAAATGGACGGTAGTGGACATATATTATATGGTTTTGTTATAACTTTAGTATGGATAAATAAGTAAATTAAATCATAAGTTAATAAAATATATTATAACATAAAACATAAATAATAATAATAAGCCATGTCCATTTTATTTTTATCATTGCCGAAACTAAAACAAGAAAGATAAATAAAATAAAACCTAGGTTCAGTTGCTTTTCAAACTCAATCAAGGTAAGAGTTTAACTCAGTTTTTGATGATTTTTACGTTTTTGAGATCATTGCTTCGAGTACTACAAAACCCATGCTTGAATTTTTGATTTTGATGAATATTTTGAGTTGTGCCATTGTTGATATCTTGTGATTTTTGTTGTTTGATGATATAAAATGAAATATATGTTTTAGATTAACATATTTTTGTATTGGAGTTTTTGGTGATTTTGAGTAATTAGGACTAAATTGCAAAAATAATAATTTGAGGGACTAAACTGTGAAATAAATGAATTATATGGGCTTGTATGGATATGGGTAATATTCGGCCTAGCTTGGGTATGGAGAAATTTTGTGTATTTTGTGTTTTGTGCAATAGGGACTAAATTGTAAAAATTGTAAATGTTAGGGGTAAAATGGTAATTTGCCCATTTATGTGTTTTTGGACTAAATTTAATGAAAATATGTTTGAATGAGCTTAATTTGAATATGTTTAGATGAAGAACTAAAGAAATCGGACTTGGATTGGGGAAAAATGAAAGTCATCGACTAGCTGCCCAATTCCATTCTGTATCGTCCGAGGTAAGTTTATAAGCAAATAGACGTGTTTATTTGGTAATTAAATGTTATATTTATATACTGTTATGAATGTAGAATTTTAATATGTTATGGCCGAAAATGATTAAATTTGACTACTACACTTCCGAGTTCATTTCGACCGAGTTACTACGTCCGAAAGCCCTGTATGAACCTTAGGAATAGTTAGGATACATATGTCATGACATAGGATTCTGATATATGTGTGCGAGAAGACCATGGCATGTGTCTACGAGTAAGACCCTATCTGGGACAGTGGCAGCGATATATGGCTACATGTAAGACCACGTCTGGGACGTTGGCATTGTACGACTTACGTGATTATCCGAGTGACCTATCTGATTTCGAATGGTTCATCGAGCAATGATAAACTCTGTTTGAATATGTAAAACGAGCTATGTACAGGTATGGATTATGTAACACCCCAAACTCAGCCAAAACATTACGGCCAAATTCAGCGTGTCACATGGGAAATGTTACTAAAGAAGTTATGTTTTATCCAAAAATCTTTCTTAGGGTTTGAAGAATGTTTTGTTTTAAGTTAAAGTGAACGGAAGCTGTGCACCGGTAGGAAGCCGTAAAAGAGGAGGTGAGTCTGTTGATTGCTAAGTACCAAGCTCTTCACGGATCCAATTCTAGACATGCACACATCCATTGCCACACTTTAAGCCTGTTACTAGTCCACGAATAATTAATTAAGTTTAAGTCTATTTAAAATATTCATTTCCTTTGAAAACATTTACATTGCGGAAGCTTTGCTCGGTTATCGTGATATTTTGAAAATAGGAAACTTTTATAAAATACGCCCTAAAGCTAACCAATTTAATAACCCAAAATAAATAAAATAATAAAAAGAGTGGCCTTATTACAACTTAAACCAGAAACAAAATAATCAAAATAATAATTGTGAAACTTAAAAAAAATAGAGATTAATCTTCGTGGCCACTCTGAATCCCGCCCAACTCCAAGTCCACGAACTAGGGCTCACCTGCAAGGATGGAAGGGAAAGGGGTGAGTTTGGAAAACTCAGTGCGTAAGGAAAACCTATCCAAAGCCCAAGTCAGCTCAAGCCCATTGGGCCTAACCCTATTCAGATAATAGTGGATATTGGGCCGAAGCCCTTTTCAGGATACAATAAACAAGACCTTAGCCCCATTTTCAGATAACAGTATGGCCCAGAGGCCCATTCCAGAATAGATCAGACATATTCGTGTATGCAAGCCCAACCCAGCCTATAACCAACAGCTACACTCCATCTGTACCAGCCCTACACTCCATGTGGGGAATAGCTCAACCCACCCACCCTACACTCCACAGCTTGCAAAGCATTGTTGCTCGATTATCGATAAGTTGAGGCAAAGCCTCCAGTACGTGGACAAGCCACTTTCAGTACTTCCTCCATCAGTGTCCCAGTCCCATGCATCAGATAATAATAACATGGCATGCAGTAAATAATAACAGTCAAACATGCATTCAGGTCAACCTTAACCCTAGGGGTATATCAATAATTTTACTCCTAGGGGTAAATCTGTAAATTGTCCACCTATAAAGGTATTTCAGTAATTTTATCAGTTTTAAGGGTTTTCATGCATATTCCCACCTTTCACGTGCTAACAGAAACACTTACCGAGGGTTCTTACCGAATTTGGCTCGTTGGCCCACTATCCCAAATTTGGCCCATAAAGCCCAAAAATATCGAAGGCACAAAAATCATGCACTATGCAGTCTAAACATCGTAGTTTACCAAAAATGTTAATCGATTTACCTCATGAGCATTTGCACACTCGCAAGTCCACAAAATACCGATTTTTCAGCATTTCGGCTTTTCGGCTTTTGCCGATCTAGACTATGAAAGGGTGTCAGTTACACACCTTTTTGGACGATATGCTGACGAGATCCACACACACGAACTGCCTACAATTGGATTACTAACACATTAATCTAACTATCAAAAACGAACTACGTATTAACCCCCTTACCATAATCGGCCAAAAGCACCTAAGGCACTAGCGATCCTACCTTTGCCGAAATTAGCGACTAGATTTAGATCCAGTCGTTCCACTTGTCCAAGCCTTCGATCAGCAACCTCTAGATCACACTATTATCAAAATAAAACAATTATAACATCCCTTAGAGCTACAAGCCCAAATCGACAGCCTCCCTAACCTTTAGGGACTTCAGCTTTTTCTAACTTGAAAGAAATAAGACTAGATCTGAAGTAATGAGCACTTACCACTTATTCCTCTTTTATTTCTACACAGATCTGATGTAGATCTATCCTCTAAATGATGGCAGAACCCGAATCCAGGAGATCTGAAGTTTCGGCTATAAGCCTTTAAGTCTTATGGTATTTTGGCTTTTTAAGTGGTGAAGAAGATGATGATTTGAGGCTATAACCTTGGAATAATGCTGCCGACCGGTACCAAGGGTTTAGAGAAGATGAATGTTGATCAAGAGGAACAAAAATACCAAAGGATTTTGGCTTTGGAGAAATCGGCACAAGTAGTGAGTTTCGGGATTCGGCTTTTATGGCAATTGGCTATGGAGGTTTTGTGGAGGATAGGATCGATAGAGAAGGTGAGTAGGGTGATCAGAAGGTTTCGACTAACAGAAGGAGCATAAGGGAAGAAAGAAAATGGAGAAAAAGAGAGGGAGAAAATTCGGCATCAAGAAGAGGAACTTGCGTTTTCGGCTTTTGTGAGAACTCAGAATGAATGAATGAAAACTTTCAGTGGCTAACCCTAATCCTCCAAGGCAGAAGAAGAAAAGAACCTAACCCTAATATCAACTAAAGCAATCGGCCCAACCTCCCTAAGGCCGAGCACATGTCCAAAATTAAAAAGGAACTACATGCCTACCTTGCGACTCGAACCTTGGACCTTCAATTCCTTCCCACGCGACATTTTTTTAGGAATCTAGTGGCGCCACCTTGCCACTTTACCAAAGCCTTATTTGTGTCATAACTTACGAAGTTCTTCTTAAAGCCCACTTAACCCAGTCTCCTATTCACTTAAAATCCAACCTCGATATTTTACCATGTTTAACCTAGGCTTGGGCCTTTTAAAGACCTACTAACACATTTAAACACAATTCCAATATTCAGAACACCAAAATTCCAAAATTTACCAAAAATCATAGAAACCCAAAAATAATCCCAAAAATCAGGGCGTTACAACTCTACCCCCCTTAAAGAAATTTCGACCTCGAAATTTACCTGATCTAAATAGTTGAGGGTATTGTTGACGCATAGTCTCTTCTGACTCCCAAGTAGCCTCTTCCCTTCCATTATTACGCCACAGTAATTTTACCAATGGAATCGACTTCCTACTTAAAACTTTAACCTCTCGATCTAAAATTTGTACGGGTTCTTCTTCAAAGGTCAAATCATTCTTCTTCAAAGGTCAAATCAGTCTTTACTTTAATCTCCTCCACTGGCACAACATGTGAAGGATCCGATCGATATCATCTCAACATAGACACATGAAAGATGTCATGGATTCTGTCCAACTCCGGTGGTAATTCTAACTGATACACTACTGGCCCTATCCGTTTAAGAACCCGATAAGGCACTATAAACCGTGGACTCAATTTTACTTTCTTGCTGAACCTCAAGATCTTCTTCCAAGGTGAAACTGTAACACCCCAAACCCGAGATCGTCACCGGATTTGAACACGTGGTGTTACCGGGCTCACTTCCCTTATTTCTCTCTTTGTAATATTGATTGCTGTTCCAGGCAGGCTAGCTAACTGCGTCACTGTCGCCTTAAAAATCATATCTCGAGTTTAAAAACTCGGAAACTGATTCCGTAAATTTTCCCTGAATTTAGACTCATATTTCTATCCATGGATTTATTTCTAGAATTTTTGGTCGGGCCAATTGGTACAGTTTATTAGTTAAAGTCGCCCATGTTACAGGGGTCGACTACACTGACCTTCATGCATTACGACCTGAATATCTTCTAGTACAGAGCTTCAATGCTCATGCCGTTTGTTTCTAATGAAACTTGACTCAAAGGGGAATCTGAAAATATAAGGTACGACTTCTAATTCCTTCTGGATAATTTATGGTAAATTTTCAAAGTCGAGACAGGGGACCCAGAAACCGTTCTGGCCCTGTCTCACAAGAACTTTAATATCTCTCAGTATACTGCTCATATGGTCGTTTAGTTAAGTCCATATAAGACTAGATTCATCAAGGTTCAATTTCATAATTTATTCACTATTTAATTCTACTTCTACTATTTTTAGTGATTTTTCAATCTCATCTCACTGCTGCTGTCCGCAACAGTTACTGCAGTAGACTATGCCAATTTCGTGAATCTTTCCTTGGCCTTACTAATCATCCATCATACATGACACAAATTATGGCCACCTTATCAAAATTAAAGTTTCTAAGACTCGTAGCTATAGGTTCTAGCATCCCACTCGACGACCACATAGGCCATTTTCACATGGCTGAAAGTTTACAACCCACAATTCAACAAAACATAATAGCCTATACATGCCAAATGTTCTCCTAGTTCAACTACGAAGACAATACCAAAAGGTTTCCAGCCGGTGCGATGACTTCAACGACGGTTCCGAGCACGCAACAATACGAGTCCAAGAGACCTAAAATGGGTGACAAGAAAACACCGAGTGAGTTTATAACTCAGTAAGTCATAAGCATTCCTCAACCATCCATTAATAAAATTTTCGCAACATCAAACAATAAACGAGGCTAGGTACTTCATCCATATCGAAACTATACCATAATTCCTCGGACCTTTCGGTTCAATCTCATACCAAGTCATACATCCACATTTCATATTTTATACAATAAGATATTTGAGGCATTTTTACACACCAACTCATTCACACCACAATCATACAATTGCAATCATCACATAGATTTAAAGCTTACCAAGCTCAACCCCGAGCATGAACGTATTGCCTATTCGTCATGAGCTCAAGGTACTTACCCGATCCGCTGTCCGGGATTAACTCGATAATGTCGCACACTCGATTGCCAATTGTAACGCAAGAGCATATAGTGAATCCGCACACTTAGTGCTATATATTTTCAGCTCGCACACTTAGTGCTATATATTTTCAGTTCGCACACTTAGTGCTATATATTTTCAGTTCGCACACTTAGTGCTGTACAATTTTTAAACCCGCACACTTAGTGCCAATCTTGTCACCGTGTCCATTTATACCCGCACACTTAGTGCCGAGACCAATACCTTATGCATGTTGCTGCCTTTATACATTCAACCATGGCATCATTCCATACACATACATTTTCATTTACACATCAACTCATTTAAACACAATTGCGTATATATTATGGTCATTTACATCAACACCAAATATATGCTTAATGACTTACCTTGTGTTGGGAAAATAATTCCAAGTCGGCTACTCGTTGACCTTCGATTTCCCTTTGTTGGACGCCTCCTTTAGGATCTTGAGCTTAAACAAATAAATTAACTCATTCAATCGCTTTGGTACATATGTTGGTATCCACATTCTAATGATCATATAACATACGGAGCGACATGGTAAAATTTTTATCTTGCTACCTTATGTTCTTGGCTATTCGGCCAATAGCCTTATGCAATTTACTATTCTATCAATAATCCAATCACACATACACGTATACATATTCGTTTATTAGATAACCACCCTTACTAACCACCCATTTTAGTTGATTTCATACAATCAAAGGCAATATCACAATTGGGTATACTTATATAGCCGAATGCGCTAAAATTGATCTAACATCACCTATACCCCTGATTGAATGGCCGAATACTTATACTATCAATTATAGTATCGATTTTATTCTTTCAAACACATAGTCCCATTCGGCCCTAACCATTTACTTAACGTATGTGTACAAATTCCATCTCAAAATTAGGAGTTGCAACTACAACGTGGTTACAACAATGCTCATCAATGACCGAATGCCTAAGCACAACTCTACTAAAAATTTATCCAACATCATTAACTTTGCCCTTCACTATTCTTTTTTTTCTAAACATCAAATACAAAGTAACTTACATGTATACATCAAACCAATCTTGCTAGCACTATATCCCTTAACCGAATATCATAAACCCAAACCACATATATAGTTCATCAAGGCCTTTCATTGGCCACATTCGGCACCCCCTCTCCTTATGAACAAACCAATTTCAACTTTCATGAAAAGTATATGTACCAAGAGCTTCAACTACTTGGCCAAATACCAAACCTCCAAACAACCAAATTTAATCCATAGAATGAATAGAACTTGAACTAATCACCTCATTTACATCTAAATTTCCAAGGGTTTCAAAGTGCTTACCTCTTCCTAAGCATCAACCAAGCCAAATCATGCACAAAAGAATTCCCTTCTTCTTCCTCCTTCAAGCCACGGCAATGGAGAATAGAATGAGCATTTTCTTCTTTTTTTTTTTTTTCTCTCTAGTTACGGCACAATGGGGGCATCCACACACACACATTTTTTTTTGTTCAATTCTTTAATGCTAGCTTTTATTTAATTGCTTCATACATATCTCACTAGCCAAACATGTTGGAAACATGTTTTCCTTGCCCATCACCTTGTCATGGCCGCCACTCTTCCTTTTTTTTGGGTAAATTGACATGCAAAACCACTCTTTTGCATGCATGTACTATTAGACCATTGTAAGATTAGCCTATCGCCTTTCAACAATGTTTCATATAAGTCCATTTTAAATAAATTCACATAGAAATGATCAAATTAATGCATGAATCTTTCACACATGCATTTACTAACATCATAAACATAGAATATAACTTTTAATTACTTATAAGACTCGGTTTAGTGGTCCCGAAACCACTTTCCGACTAGGGTCAAATTTTGGGATGTCACAGAAACCTTCAAGAAAACCATATCCCAATAGCGAACTCAATCTCTTTGCGCTTTAGATCTGCATACGACTTCTGTCTATCAGATGCCTCCTTTAATCAATCTCTTATCAACTTAACCTTACTTTCAGTATCTGCCACTAACTCCGGTCCAAGCACTTGTCGTTTACCCAACTCTGTCCAACACGTAGACGTACGACATCTCTGCCCATAAAGTGCCTCATATGGAGCCATCTGAATACTTGTTTGGTAACTGTTGTTGTACGCAAACTCCACCAATGGCAAGTAGTCCTCCCAACTACCATGAAAATCGATGATACAACCTCTTAACATATCCTCCAAAATTTGAATAACCCTTTCCGACTGTCCATCTGTCTGAGGATGAAAGGCAGTACTGAAATCCAATTGTGCACCCAATGCCTCCTGCAACTTCTACCAGAACCGAGATGTAAACCTAGGGCCTCGATCAGAAATAATCGACGCTGGCACTCCATGCAGTCGCACTATCTCTGCCACATACAAGCTGGCCAATTTTTGCAGTGAGTAATCCGTACAAACTAGTATGAAATGTGTAGATTTTGTTAACCTATCCATAACTACCAACACAGAATCTTTCTTGGTAGGTGTCAAAGGTAGCCCACTCAAAAAGTCCATAGTTACTCTCTCCCACTTCCATAGTGGAATTTTCACCGATTCAGATAATCCGTAAGGCAATTGGTGCTCGGCTTAACTTGTCGGCACGTCGACATTTCCAAAGAAATTCACCACCTCCGTTTCATCCAGGCCACGGACACCTCTCGCAGAACTCGATATAACTTTTTCCCTCCAGGATGCATGGCACAGGGTCTACCATGAGCCTCCTTTAAAATTAACTGCCTCAATTCGTGGTCTTTCGGAATACAAACTCTTCCACGAAAGCACAGAACTCCGTCGATGTTCAGTCTAAAATCTTCATTCTCACCATGTCAACTTGTCAAATCAAGAACTAACGAATCATCCTTCAACTGCTTTTTTCTTTAATCGCTTTCCCAAGTAGGCCTCACTTGCAATTCATAGCCAGACTTCCATCGTCGAACAGACTCAAACCTGCAAACAAGGCTCTCAAATCAGTAACAACCCTTCGACTCAACGCATCAGCCACCACGTTACCCTTACCTGGGTGGTACTCAATCGAACAGTCATAATCCTTAAGCAACTCTACCTATCTTCGTTGCCTATGGTTTAACTCCTTCTGAGTCAACAGATACTTTAGGCTCTTATGGTCTGTGTATATAATACACTTTTCCCCATATAAGTAATGTCTCCAGATTTTCAACGCGAAGATCACTACTGCTAGCTCTAAATAGTGCGTAGGGTAGTTCGCTTCATGAGACTTAAGCTGTCACGAAGCATAAGCGACCACCTTACCCTCTTGCATCAGTACACATCCTAACTCCACATGCGATGCATCGCTGTACACAGTGAAGTCCTTCCCAGACTCCGGTTAAATCAATACTGGCACTTCAGTCAATACATTTTTCAAATGGTCAAAAGCTTTTTGCTGTTTCTCCTCAGTTTCTGAATATACCAGAATATCATCGATGAAAACTACCATGATTCGGTCCAAGTAAGGTTGGAATACCCGATTCATCAAATCCATGAAAGCGGCAGGTGCGTTCATCAACCCAAACGGTATAACCAGGAACTCATAATGACCATATCAAGTTCTGAATGCTGTCTTATGAATATCCACTTCCTTTACCCTTAGCTGATGGTATCCAGATCGAAGGTCAATCTTGGAAAATACCGAAGCTCCTCTAAGCTGGTCAAATAAGTCATCAATTCTTGGTAGTGGGTATTTGTTCTTTATCGTCAGTTTGTTCAACTGGCGATAATCGATGCATATGCGCATCGTCCCCTCCTTTTTCTTCACAAGTAGGACCAATGCTCGCCATGGAGACACACTAGGTCTAATGAAGCCTCTATCCAACAACTCTTGGATTTGAGCTTTCAGTTCCACTATCTCCTTCGGTGCCATCCTATATGGTGCAATGGATACTAGAGCTGTTCCAGGCAGCAAATCGATTCCAAACTCAACCTCCCGATTCAGAGGTAATCCAGGAAGCTCTTTTGGAAAAACATCCCGGAATTCCCTAACAGTTCTGATGGTCTCCACAGTCAGATCCTCAGTTTCAACTTGGCTTACAAAAGCCAAATATGCCTCACATCCCTTACGCATCAGTTTCTCAGCCCTCAAAGCCGATACTACATTGGACAAGTAATCTCTTCGTTCTCCAATAATCATTACCTCTTTGCCTTCAACAGTCTTTAACACCATCCTCTTAGTTGCACAATCTAGCGTTGCCCTATGCTTGGTCAACCAATCCATCCCTAGGATCAAATCGAATTCTCTGAACGGTAACTTCATCAAGTCTCTACAGAAAATCCTACCTTAAGTCTCTAAAGGTACCTCCCTAAATAGTTTCTCTACTTTAACCGAGTGACTTAAAAGACTTATCACAGTTACCCCACACACAGTCTCCTCAAAGTGAACACCCAATGCCCCAGAAATGTCACATGCAACATACGAATAAATTGAACCCGCATCTATCAGAGCAGTATAAGGTACGCTAGAGATAAAAAAACGTACCAGTTAAGACATCAAGTGTGTCACCCTCCTCGCATGACGGCAAAGATATACCAAAGTCATTGACGAGCATCAAGATTAATAAAGATTTACGCTAGGTGCTCCACGTCCACGGCCATTGCCACCGCGACCTTGGCCACGACCTCTCGGCGGCGGTGGTACACCTCGCGCTGGTTGGACAGGTTGCACAGCCCCTTGTTTAGCCCCTTGAGTTTGAGCTGGCCTCCTAGGACAGCCCCTGATCCTATGTTCCTTTGATCCACAATGAAGACAAGCTCCAGAACGCTTCCAGCGTTCCCCCAGATGCATTCTACCACAATCTCCACAAGTTTGTGGTCTAACCGTGTTCACCGGAACCGCTCGAACTGGTTCCTCCGTCCTAGCTCTCTTAACATTTTGGTTTGCAGCACTAGCTGGTCCAGCATCCCTCCTGAATCAGTTTCGATCCCTGTCGCGGTTCTTTCGTTTGGCTTGCTTCACCTCTTCGGCTATCTTAGCCTTCTCTACCAGTGCAGCAAAATTGTGCTCCCTCTGCGGAGCTATGAGCACCCTTAGCTCATCCTTGAGGCCATCCTTAAAATGAACACTGCGCTCATATTCGGTGAAGACAATGCCACTAGCGTGCCAGCTCAATCGCAGAAACTCTGCCTCATATTCAACAACGGTCTTACTACCCTGGGTCAGGTTCAGCAATTCCTTTCTTCGTGCATCCACATAGCTAGCTCTGACATATATCGCCTTGAAGGATTGCTTGAACAACTCCCAAGTTACCCTCTCAACTTGGGTACCCTCTCTCACAGTGATCCACCACTGATACGCCTCGTCTCGCAGTAATGACACCGCCCCTTTTAACTTCTGCTCCACTGAGCAGTCCAGGTCATCCATAATCCGCTCTGTGGCTTCCAGCCAGTACTCAGCCACATTTGGGGCTACTCCAGATATACCCCTAAAAACCTCCGCTCCGTTGGCCCGGAGTCGCTCAGAAATGGACCCCCTACTCATGGGCCCGACATTAGCTCCGGCCACCCTTTCTAAAACTCTTAACATGGACTGGGACAGAGCGTTGTCCCTCGCGGCCCGATCATACAGCCCATTTTCATCCACCGGTGGTGGTCGTGCCTCCCAGCTGGTATGTGTTCAGAAAACGAAGATCCAGCTTGAGTACTAACTCGGCCTCAACCACGGCCTCTTCCCCGAGTAGCTCTCGTACTCATATTGATTTATCTGATTACGAATTTTATGTCGTTAGTTTATTGTTTCCACTGTTTATTATAGAATATCTTATGAACAGATAAAGTTTCAGAGTTGTTCTCGTACGACCACAGTTTAGCTACAGTCTCAGTTCCCTAGGGCTTAGTTTACCCCACAGTCTCAGTTTTGTAGCCCTAATGCTACATTATCTATAGTACCATCTCTAAGGCTCAGTACTATGTACAGTACAGTTCAGTATATAAAACAGAAAGATACTTACAGACTTGGTGCCGGGGATTCAGTGTGCCACCTCATCAGTTTTCAGACAAACTCAAAAGATTTAGACCTTTTTGAAATCCATTTCTCACACCTTTGGTTTAAAGAAAACAGGTTTGGAAATTATCTTTTTTCAACAAAAAATTTGTTTTCAAAAATAAGATTTTTCCAAAAATACCCTCTTTGGGCTTAAAGTTTTGAAAACCTTTTTGGGCCCGATCCACAGTTGAGTTGTTGCAACCGGGCTGTGATACCACTAAATGTAACACCCCAAACCCGGCCCAGACGTTACAGTCGAATTCAACGTGTCACGTGGGGAATGTTACTAAAGAAGTTATGTTTTATCCAATAATCTTTCTTAGGGTTTGAAGAATGTTTTGTTTTAAGTTAATGTGAACGGAAGCCGTGCACCAGATAGGAAGCCAGAAAAGAGGAGGTGAGTCTGTTGGACTGCTTAAGTACCAAGCTCTTCACGGATCCAATTCTAGACATGCACACATCCATTGCCACACTTTAAGCCTGTTACTAGTCCACGAATAATTAATTAAGTTTAAGTCTATTTAAAATATTCATTTCCTTTGAAAACATTTACATTGTGGAAGCTTTGCTCGGTTATCGTGATATTTTGAAAATAGGAAACTTTTATAAAACGCGCCCTAAAGCTAACCAATTTAATAACCCAAAATAAATAAAATAATAAAAAGAGTTGCCTTATTACAACTTAAACCAGAAACAAAATAATCAAAATAATAATTGTGAAACTTAAAAAAAATAGAGATTAATCTTCGTGGCCACTCTGAATCCCTTGACTCAAGTCCACCAACTAGGGCTCACCGCAAGGATGGAAGGAAAAGGGTGAGTTTGGAAAACTCGATGTGTAAGGAAAACCCATCCAAAGCCCAAGTCAGCTCAAGCCCATTGGGCCTAAGCCCATTCAGATAACACTGGGTATTGGGCCGAAGCCCTTTTTAGGATACAATAAACTTGACTTTAGCCCCATTTTCAAATAACAAGATGTCCTGAGGCCTATTCCAGAACAGATCAGACATATTCGTGTATTCAAGCCCAACCCAGCCTATAACCAACCGCTACACTCCACCGTACCAACCCTACACTCCATGTGAAGAATAGTTCAACCTACCCAAATTTCTACACTCCACATTTGCAGCATTCTGTCGCTCGCTTATCGATAAGTTGAGGCAAAGCCTCCAAGACGTGGACAAGCCACTTTCAGATTTCCTCCATCAAGATCCCAATCCTATGCATCGATAATAATAACATTGAATGCAGTAAATAATAACAGTCAAACATGCATTCAGGTCAACCTTAACCCTAGGGTATATCAGTAATTTTACTCCTAGGGGTAAATTTGTAAATTGTCCACCTATAAAGGTATTTCAGTAATTTAATCAGTTTTAAGGGTTTTCATGCATATTTTCATCTTTCACGTACTAACAGAAACACTTACCGAGGGTTCTTACCGAATTGGGCCCGTTGGCCCACTATCCCAATTTTGGCCCATAAAGCCCAAAAATATCGAAGGCACAGAAATCATGCACTCTGCAGTCTAAACATTGCAGTTTACCAAAAATGTTAATCAATTTACCACACGAGCATTCGCACACTCGGAAGTCCACAAAATACCAGTTTTTTTGGCATTTCGGCTTTTCGGTTTTTGCCGATCTAGACTATGAAGGGGTGTCAGTTACACACATGTTTGGACGATATGCTGACGAGATCCACACACATGAACTGCCTACAATTGGATTACTAACACGTTAATCTAACTATCAAAAATGAACTACGTATTAACCCCCTTACCATAATCGGCCAAAAGCACCTTAGGCACTAGCGATCCTACCTTTGCCGAAATTAGCGACTAGGTTTATATCCAGTCGTTCCACTTGTCCAAGCCTTCGATCAACAGCCTCTAGATCACACTATTATCAAAATAAAACAATTATAACATCCCTTAGAGCTACAAGCCCAAATCGACAGCCTCCCAAACCTTTAGGGACTTCGGCTTTTTCTAACTTGAAAGAAATAAGACTGGATCTGATGTAATGAGCACTTACCACTTATTCCTCTTTTATTTCTACATAGATCTGATGAAGATCTATCCTCTAAACGATGGCAGAACCCGAATCCAGGAGATCTGAAGTTTCGACTATAAGCCTTTAAGTCTTATTGTATTTCGGCTTTTTAAGTGGTGAAGAAGATGATGATTTGAGGCTATAACCTTGGAATAATGTTGCCGACTGGTACCAAGGGTTTAGAGAAGATGAATGTTGATCAAGAGGAACAAAAATACCGAAGGATTTGGGCTTTGGAGAAATCGACACAAGTAGTAAGTTTCGGGATTCGGCTTTTATGGCAATCGGCTATGGAGTTTTTGTGGAGGATGGGATCGACAGAGAAGGTGAGTAGGGTGATCAGAAGGTTTCAGCTAACAGAAGAAGCATAAGGGAAGAAAGAAAATGGAGAAAAAGAGAGGGAGGAAATTCGGCATCAAGAAGAGGAACTTGCGTTTTCAGCTTTTGTGAGAACTCAGAATGAATGAATGAAAACTTTCAGGTGGCTAACCCTAATCCTCCAAGATAGAAGAAGAAAAGAACCTAACCCTAATATCAACTAAAGCCATCAGCCCAACCTCCCTAAGGCCCTTGCCGAAATTCTCTTGAGTGATCATATGCCCAGCACATGTCTAAAATTAAAAAGTAACTACATGCCTACCTTGCGACTCGAACCTTGGACCATCAATTCCTTCCCACGCGGCATTTTTTTAGGAATCTAGTGGCGCCACCTTGCCACTTTACCAAAGCCTTATTTGTGTCATAACTTACGAAGTTCTTCTTAAAGCCCACTTAACCCAGTCTCCTATTCACTTAAAATCCAACCTTGATATTTTACCATGTTTAACCTAGGCTTGGGCCTTCTAAAGACCTACTAACACATTTAAACACAATTCCAATATTCAGAACACCAAAATTCCAAAATTTACCAAAAATCACAGAAATCCAAAAAAAATCCCGAAAATCAGGGCGTTACAACTCTACCCCCTTAAAAAATTTCGGCCTCGAAATTTACCTGATCTAAGTAGTTGAGGGTATTGTTGACGCATAGTCTCTTCTGACTCCCAAGTAGCCTCTTCCCTTCCATGATTATGCCACAATACTTTTACTAATGGAACCGACTTCCTACTTAAAACTTTAACCTCTCGATCTAAAATTTGTACGGGTTCTTCTTCAAAGGTCAAATCAGTCTTTACTTCAATCTCCTCCACTGGCACAACATGTGAAGGATCCGATCGATATCGTCTCAACATAGACACATGAAAGACGTCATAGATTCTATCCAACTCCGGTGGTAATTCCAACTGATACGCTATTGGCCCTACCCATTTAAGAACCCGATAAGGGCCTATAAACCATGGACTCAATTTGCCTTTCTTGCCGAACCTCAAGATCTTCTTCCAAGGTGAAACCTTCAAGAAAACCATATCCCCAATAGCAAACTCAATCTCTTTGCGCTTTAGATCCGCATACGACTTCTGTTTATCAGATGCCTCCTTCAATCAATTTCTTATCAACTTAACCTTACTTTCAGTATCTGCCACTAACTCCGGTCCAAGCACTTTTCATTCACCCAAATCTGTCCAACACATAAGCGTACGACATCTCTGCCCATAAAGTGCCTCATATGGAGCCACTGAATACTTGTTTGGTAGCTGTTGCTGTACGCAAACTCTGCCAATGGCAAGTAGTCCTCCCAACTACCACGAAAATAGATGATACAACCTCTTAACATATCCTCCAAAATTTGAATAACCTTTTCTGACTGTCCATCTGTCTGAGGGTGAAAGGCAATACTGAAATCCAATCGTGTACCCCATGCCTCCTGCAACTTCTGCAAGAACCAAGATGTAAACGTAGGGTCTCGATCAGAAATAATTGACACTGGCACTCCATGCAGTCGCACTATCTCTGCCACATACAACCTGGCCAATTTTTGCAGTGAGTAATCAGTACAGACTAGTATGAAATGTGCATATTTTGTTCACCTATCCACAACTACCCACACAAAATCTTTCTTGGTGGGTGTCAAAGGTAGCCCACTCACAAAGTCCATAGTTACTCTCTTCCACTTCCATAGTGGAATTTTCACCGGTTGTAGTAATCTCGAAGGCAATTGGTGCTCAGCCTTAACTTGCTGGCACGTCAAACATTTCCCAACAAATTCAGTCACCTCCCATTTCAGTCCAGGCCACCAGTACACCTCTCGCAGATCTCGATACAACTTTTTCCCTCTAGGATGCATGGCACAGGGTCCACCATGAGCCTCCTTTAAAATTAACCGCCTCAATTCAGGGTCTTTCAGAATACAAACTCTTCCATGAAAGCACAGAACTCCGTCAGTGTTCAGTCCAAAATCTTCATTCTCACCATTCTCAACTTGTCGAAACCGAAGAACTAACGAATCATCTTTCAACTATTTTTCTTTAATCTGCTCAGTTCAAGTAGACCTCACTTGCAATTCTGCCAATAGACTTCCATCGTCGAACAGACTCATACGTGCAAACAAGGCTCTTAAATTAGTAACAACCCTTCAACTCAACGCATCAGCCACCACGTTAGCCTTACCTGGGTGGTACTCAATCGAACAGTCGTAATCCTTAAGCAACTCTACCCATCTTTGTTGCCTAAGGTTTAACTCCTTCTGAGTCAATAGATACTTTAGGCTCTTATGGTCTGTGTATATAATACACATTTCTCCATATAAGTAAGGTCTCTAGATTTTCAAAGTGAAGATCACTGCTGTTAGCTCTAAATCGTGCGTAGGGTAGTTCGCTTCATAAGGCTTAAGCTGTCGCGAAGCATAAGCAACCACTTTACCCTCTTGCATCAGTACACATCCTAACCCCACATGCGACGCATCGCTGTACACAATGAAGTCCTTCCCAGACTCTGGTTGAATCAACACTGGCGCTTCAGTCAATACATTTTTCAAATGGTCAAAAGCTTTTTGCTGTTTCTCCTCAGTTTCCAAATATACCAGAATATCATCGATGAAAACTACCACGAATCGGTCCAAGTAAGGTTGGAATACCCGATTCATCAAATCCATGAAAGCGGCAGGTGCGTTCATCAACCCAAACGGCATAACCAGGAACTCGTAATGACCATATCGAGATCTTAATGCTGTCTTATGAATATCCACTTCCTTTCCCTTAGCTGATGGTATCCAGATCGAATGTCAATCTTGGAAAATACCAAAGCTCCTCTAAGTTGGTCAAATAAGTCATCAATTCTTGACAGTGGGTATTTGTTCTTTATCGTCAGTTTGTTCAACTGGCGATAATCGATGCACATGCGCATCGTCCCGTCCTTTTTCTTCACAAACAGGACCGATGCTCGCCATGGAGACACACTAAGTCTAATGAAGCCTCTATCCAACAACTTTTGGATTTGAGCTTTCAGTTCCACTAACTCCTTCGGTGCCATCCTATAGGGTGCAATGGATACTAGAGCTGTTCCAGGCAGCAAATCGATTCCAAACTCAACCTCCCGATTCGGAGGTAATCCAGGAAGCTCTTCTGGGAAAACATCCCGGAATTCCCTAACAGCCTCGATAGTCTCCACAATCGATCCTCGATTCAACTTGGCTTACAAAAGCCAAATATGCCTCGCATCCCTTACGCATCAGTTTCTCAGCCCTCAAAGCCGATACTATGTTGGACAAGTAATCTCTTTGTTCTCCAATAATCATTACCTCTTTACCGTCAACATTCCTTAACACCATCCTCTTAGCCAAAGTAAGGTAAGTAAGTAATTAATGGTTGATATAAATGACTTATTAAATAAATATGGGAGATGTAATCATATGATAGTAAACGAATTTGATAAGGAAATATATATGTACTGTGTTGGTTTTCGAAATGATATGTGATATGCTTATTGATGTAACTAAGTGTATTCAACCATTTGTTTATTTTGTACGTGATGACATCTTATGATGCTTGAGTAATAATTATGAGTATATGTGTATTCGAATGATTAAAGATACCTTGGCTTTGTAAATAAAATATGAATTACTTATGTTGGTTATACAGACTTTTGCCCAAGGTGAGTACTTTGTATAAAAATGAAATATCATGAATGAATTTGGTAAGTTGAGACTAAGCATATTCATATTAGTATAGTTCAGCTAAATTTATTATGACATAGTTATGTTATTAGATTGTTTATTTTCTTACGGCATACTAAACTATAATAGCTTACTGTGTGTATATCTGTTTCTATTTTATAGATTTTGGATTTAAGTTACAAGCTCGGGGATCGTTAGCAAAGTCCATCACACTATCTGCTGTTTTGGTATTTAAATAGTTGAACTTGAACTATGGCATGTATAGGCTGGATTTTATTTTGAAATAGTAGATTTTTGGGTCGTGTATAATTTAGCCATGTGAAAATGGCTTAAGTTTTATGCTCGAGTTTGGTTTGGCTAGACTATGGTTTGAGCTCGTTTCAATTATTTTGCTATATGCCATGGGTTGGAAGTAATTATGTTATGCGTTTTGGGTATTGAATTTAATTATAAATCTTGGATGTGGTATGAAGGTGATTAGCTTGGATGTGTATTATACCAAGATAAAGTATGCATGTGGATCTTGTTTATTATATTTAGTTTTAATGTAATATGTTCTTAGCAATAAAGATTTATGAAATTAGTTTGTTAATTCAGTAATGGAAACCTTGGATAGGTGTGTGAATTAAATTTATAATTTGGTTTTGCATGGCATTAAATAAGGAAAAACATTCCATGATTCTTTTTTTTTTTTTTGTTATTTACTTGGTATGAAATTAATTAATAAAGTGTGGCTTTGGTGCCAAGGGTGAATCCACACTAGTATTAAACCTTAAGGTATATTCGGCTATGTTATATTGAATTTAAA
Organism: Gossypium arboreum; assembly: GCF_025698485.1. Lineage (NCBI taxonomy): Eukaryota > Viridiplantae > Streptophyta > Magnoliopsida > Malvales > Malvaceae > Gossypium > Gossypium arboreum. Next base: position 70,417,297 of record NC_069077.1, on the reverse strand, counting down.
TTGTAAATGTAGTTGTTTGCTAAATTGTGAAATAAGTTTCAATTAATTATATTGTGAGCTTATACTGGAGTTGTTAATTGTGTCCAATTGTGGCTTAGTTTTAAAAATGTTGTAATGCGCTAGCCCTTTATGTAACATGTTACATCCCTTATATATTAGTTATTTACTTAGCCTCAAATATGATTTACTAATAAGCCCTATTCAAAAACGCTAGGAGTTTTTATTTATGCATGTATATATATATGATTGAATGGATTTATTAAATTTTATTAATGTACCAAAACATGAATCACATATAAATTTACAGTATGGTGCTGCATGTAGGAATTAAGAGCTAATAATGAAATTTATTTTCCATTAATACGTAACTTATGCATGTGCTTGGCTTATTTAAGAATATGTTTAATACTCAACAATAAAGATATCGATGAGTCATATGCTCAGTATACATATAACATATGCTGATGTACATTGAGATATATTTTATTTATACTATGTGATAAATGATAAAATTTTTTGGTTTTGATATATGAAATGATTATACCCACTGATGTGATATTAGGGTCGAGTTGTATTATATAATGCATAATGGTATGAATTGTAATATGATCGATAATACCTTATAACTTTAATCTGGCGATGGATACGGGTTAGAGGTGTTACATCACACTTCTAGTCTCTTTGTAGGCATACAGTTCTCCGTTAGGTCTCATCGCTTGGCACAAGTTATACTTCACAGGATACTCTCTCGATCTCACCTGTCTAGCTATTTTATTAAGGGCTTTACTCCATAATATATTAAGTCTTTTGAATAACTACTTAATTTTGGATAAATAATAATTCAATCAATTAATTAATTCCATAACTGAATCAGGCAAGATAAAAAAACACGCACAATAATTTATCCCAATATTCATACAAAAATTTGTTGATCAAATTAACAAAAGATAAATAAAGGAATAAAATAATAAAGGAAAAGAGAATGCTCATTAATAAATAATGGAAGCGCGGTTCTGGAGCAATCCCTACTCATAATCGTCTTCATATCGGAATAGAACGATTCCAATAAAATGAACATAAGAAAGATTAAAATAAAAACTAAGGAAAATTTAAAATTTAAAAGTATGAAATATGGTTCGATGGCTCCCTATGGTGATTCCCTAAGTCGAATCCTTTCCCATGTGGTTATAATGGGGTTTATATAGGCTACAATTGAGATACTAAAGTGCCTAGAATATCATTAAATATTTAAGGTTGTAACAAGACTATTAAGTCCTAGACGGCTGTAAAAAAGCAATTGTGCTTATCCAAAATTTCATCGTGATGTCAAGGATCCCCACATCGTAAAGTCGCATTTGTTTTAGCCAGGGATACTTCGATGTTCGGTGTCGCGACACTTGTAACATCCCAAAATAGGGCCTAGTCGGAATAGTGGTTTTGGGATCACAAATTCGACATTGAAATATTTATTTTATGATTATTATGAGGTCTAGAATATGAAAATATGCATGTGTTAAAGTTTCATGAGGAAATTCTATGTGTAAGGTGTCCAATTGGAAAATAAGGACCAAATTGAATAAATTGTAAAACTTGGATTCTAGAAGCAATTTGTATGAAATTGCTTTAGATTATTAATTAGAAGGCTTTAAAGAGCAATTTGCCTAATTTCTAAGTTTTTGGACAAAAATGGGCATGTATGGATAAAATTTTAAACAAAAAGGGCTTAAGGGCATTTTGGTCATTTAGTTAATTAATGAAATAAAATGGGAAAGTGAAGGCAAAAACCAGTCATTCTTCTCCCTCATCCAGCCAAATTTCTCAAGCTCTCCATAGCTAGGGTTTTCAACATTTTCAAGCGCAATAGTAAGTGCTGCCAAGCCCCGTTTTTAATATTCTTCGTATTGTTGAAATCTCAGTAGCTTACTCTCTCCATTTCTACCCATATTTTGAGTTAAGGTTCATGTTTGTAAAATGACCCATGTGTGACATGTTTATTCTTTAATGTTTTATGGAGGAATATGAAAGTTGTTTATGTGTTAAACATCTTTTTCTAGGTGATTTTCATGAAAAAACCCTAAAAGGACCTTTTTGCAAAAGGTGCAAAATATGTGGTAAAAATCTAAAATAATGGAGAAATTTGGGCTGCCATAAGAGGAAAGAACAACCGGCTAGGCTTTGGTAAGGTAGCAATTGCATGCATTTTATTATACAAGCCTAGGGAGCAAATCGTAAAAATGTGAAAGGTTAGGGGCAAAACAGTAATTTTGTCTAAGGGTGAAATTTAGGCTCAAAAAGAATAATGTGAGGTATTGATGATTCATTTTTATTGTTATGGACCCTGGGGAGCAAATTCTGGAGGTCGATCGAGGAAAATGAAAGGTTTTGGAATAACCGAAATTCGAAACCGAGACAAATACTAGGTAAGTTCGAATAAATATAAGTAAACTATTAATATGCCTAATTACGTGTGTTATGAATGCATGATATTTAGTTATAATGATGGCATGAAAATCCATGAAATATGTCAATAATAATGATATGATAATAAATGTCCCGGTTGAAGTAAAAAGGGAAATTCAATGGATAAACCATGGCTTACATGACTTGAGATCCTGCATATGTTTTCGAAAAGGATTTAGCCTGGACGAGTAATCCGTTGATCTCAAATGTAGAAAGGAACTAGCCCGGACAGGAGTTCCTTGAGTGATCGAGCCTCCTAAAGAATATGTGTGCATTGTGGATTTACCTCATACGGGTAATCCGATTAGGGTCTGAATTTAGCCTGGACTGGTAATTTAGATCCGAGCTCATTGAGGGTGTTTGTCTCTATAAGTTTAGCCTGGATTGATAATCCCAACATCACCTTATGAGTTTACATTACGAGGGATTTAGCCTGGACTGGCAATCCCGTCGTAAGATGTGAGGTTCGCGGGAGTACGTACATAGGATGATCGCTTTTATGACTTGACGATAAATGGATAATCCATTGAGATTTTTCGGGGAACTCAACGGGGTTAATATGTGATACAAAAATTAAAACGTTGAATGATGAGCTCATCTTAGATAAGTTATATGGTGTGATGTTATGTGACTAACTTGTTGGTGGAGTGCATATGATAGGGAAACCATTCCATACTTGTTGGTTTATTTGCCTAATATGGTTGCATGCTAAACAAATCGGTAAGTTTATTTTCCAGTTATTCGGGCTTACGAAGCATGTAAATGCTTACCCCTCTCTTTTCCCAATGCTTACCCCTCTCTTTTCCCTGTCTTAAAGAGTTCGTGGACTCACGAAGACTGGAAGACGATTGGAGAGTCAACACACTATCGTCTTATCTAGCTTTGGTTTATAGATACTCTTATTTTGTTGAATGGCATGTATAGGGCTTTTGTTAATTTTGTAATATGTGTCATTTGATTAGCCAATATGAAGGCTTGTAAGGTGTACATGTCTACATGCATATGGCCATAGGATTTGGCTCATTTTGTTATAAGGTATGACCTACATAGTTTTGCATATTTGTGTTCTAATGTTATTGAGTGAATGAACATGGTGTATCACAAGTAGATACACATGTAACATGACCAAATCATATTAGATGGCTAGACCATAATTGGAAATGAGTTATAAAAATAAGCCAATCTTGAATGTGTTATAAGGCATAGACATTCTTAGTACAAGAGAAATAATCCTAGCACGTGTAAGACCGATGAAATGAGGTTTACATGCAATGAGGTTTATCGAGGTCATTTGAGAGTATAATTAGGCCTAGCTATATGTTATAGAAACCTATAAGTGAGAACATATGTTAGTGGGTGACCAAAGGCTTAGAAAATAACCTAACATGGTCCACACGGGTAGACACACGGGCATGTGTCTAGACCGCGTGTACACACAGACCACCCCATAGGGGTGTGGCATAACCGTGTGTCCCCTGCACCTAAAATTTTAAGTCAGAATGCATGGTAGTAAACACACGGGTAGAGACATGGCCGTGTGTCTCAACCGTGTGGAGGACACGGGCGTGTGTCTTGGCAGTGTGCCTCTAAATGCATGCTGACATCATAAATAGAATGCTCGAGTTTTTGGACACGGGTGTGTCAAGGCTGTGTGAAGGACACGGGCCAAAGACACGGGCGTGTGCTTGGCCGTGTGAAAACCCCTGTAGGTTCGAATAAGAAAATAAATTCAATTAATTCCACACGGGTAGGGGACACGATTGTGTCCCAAAGCACACGGGCGTGTGCAATGTCTCTACACTGGCGTGTGAGACATTAACTCAGAAATTTTCTTAAATTTTTATTAGGTCCTTGATTTAGTCCTAAATCAATTTCAATGTACGTTTGAGCCTCGTAGGCTCATAATAGAGATACCAAGATGCTATTGGATTGGTTTCAAATTGGAACGAAATTTTATAACCCGTATTTCCCGAAAATGTTCAAGTACATGCCTGGTAACGCCTCTACCTAGCACCGGTCTCGGGTACGAGTAAGGGGTATTACATTTAGTGGTATCAGAGCTAGGATTTAGTCAGTTTTAGAACTACCGTAGAGTGTATCGAGTTTAGCTATACATGCCATTATATCAACGTTGATGGTGTGATATCTCCTAACTGTTTAATTATCTTTGAATATAGTAAATGTCTTCCAATTAAGCACAAGATGAGTTCGAGGGAGCCGGGAGCCATGCTCTACCTTCCGTACAATAAGCTGTTTCTAGCAGTAGTAGAAGGCCTATGTCTGAAGGTCAGGAAGAGGTTACAGCCGCCTTCTTTGACATGATGGATGAGTGGTTTAGGGATTATTTGAGGAATCTCCCCAACTTACCATGACCTTCCCGCCGCCTAACCAACCTGATGAGGAAGTGCCATGAGGTATTGCACCTGTAAGAATTGGTAAAGCCCCTGTAGATAGGCTTAGAAAGTACGGGGATGAGGAATTTAGAGCTAAGATTGATGATGATGCTAAACGAGCCGAGTTCTGGCTCGAGAACACTATACGAGTATTGGACGAATTATTGTGCACACCTGAGGAGTGCTTAAAGTGTGCCGTGTCACTCCTAAAGGATACTGCATACCACTGGCGAAAGACCGTATCTTTAATGGTGCCAAAGGAAAATGTCACTTGGGAATTTTTCCAAGTGGAGTTTAAGAAGAAATACATCAGCCAAAGGTTCTTAGACTTGAAACGGAAGGAGTTCTAGGAACTCAAACAAGGAAATAAGACTGTATCAGAATACGAATTGGAGTTTGTAAGGCTAAGTCAGTATGCGACTGAATGAGTTCAAATAGAGTTAAAAAATATGTAAACTCTTCGAGGAAGGTTTGAATGAGGAAATCAAGCTGTTGATTGGGATCCTTGAGATACGAGAGTTTGCTGCATTAGCTGATCGGGCCAAGAAAGCTAAGGAGCTCAATAATGAAAGAGAGCAAGCTAAGAGAGAAACTTGAGTTGCGAGCAAGAGATCTAGCGGTAAGACGCCCTCATTTCTCACAAAGAAATCGAGGAGCCAACATGAACGCTCGACTTCATCGGTAGGATATACGGGTAGAGTGAGAGGCTCCAAACGATGTAATCAGAAGTTTTCCTCCCTGATGGTGACTAGTGTGGGGAGTGTAGATAACCAAAAGCTGAAGTGTAAAAACTATAATAAATTTCACTTCAGAGGGTGTCGGATGAAGAGTGGTGCGTGTTATAGATGTGGTTCTCTTGACCACTTCCTCAGAGACTGCCGAGAGTGAACCAATAAAGAGGTGGAAGTAACCCTGAAATCGATGCTCTTATTCCACAAGGTAGACCTCCGAAGTATCCTGAAAGTGTTAGTGGCAGTCGAGTTGTGGCCAAAGACACCATAAAATCAGAGACTCGAGCCCCAGCAAGAACGTATGCAATAAGTGCTCGAAAGGGAGCCTCTGCTCCTGACGTTATCACGGGTACTTTTTCTCTTTTTAACACTTGTGTTGTTGCCTTAATTGATCTGGGGTCAACGCATTCATACATGTGCATGAGATTGGTGTCTAGTATGAATATATCCATTGAACCTACAGAATTTATAATCAGAGTGTCAAACCCATTAGGGAAGTCAGTCCTGGTTGATAAAAGTCTGTAAGAATTGTCCTTTGACGATTCAGGGTCATTGTTTTCCGGCTAACCTTATGTTATTACCATTTGATGAGTTTGATGTAATACTTGACATGGATTGGTTAGCCCTGCATGATGTAATTGTAAACTGTGGTAGCAAGTATATTGAATTGAAGTCCCCAGATGGTAAGGTTCTACGGGTTGTTTCAAGAGAATTGGATATACCGCCGGTTATAATCATAGCAATGGTTGCTCAAAATATATGAGAAAAGGGTACGAAGCCTACCTTGCTTTTGTAATAAACACGAAGGAAACGGAGTTGAAGATTGAGTCCGTGCCAATAGTATGTGAATATCCAGATGTGTTTCCGGAGAAATTACCCGGATTACCTCCTAAAAGAGAGATAGAGTTTGGTATTGAACTGGTGCTAGGGATAGCTCCTATTTCTATTGCTCCATATAGGATGGCACTGATCGCGAGGTTTCGTGATAGGTTTTAAATATTTATAATTACTCATTCTTGAGCTAACTATTATCGCGATGTAGGCAAGTGTACCTATCGAACAGTAGTATAGTTTTAGCAAGACCAGGTTGTCGAACCCAAAGGAACTAAAAATACTAGTAATGATTTTCTTTTTATTATCTAGCCTAAGAATAAAGAGGTTTTTGTTTTAACTAACAAATTATCTAAACTAAGAACGCATAGAGAATGGAATTGGGGAATTGATTTTGGAAAAATCGATTGAATAAAGACAATAACTAAGGAAAAATCCACCTAGACTGTACTTGTTATTCTGGCTCTGAATCGGACGATTTATTCATTTAACTTGTTTCGTAAAGATCCCTAAGTTATGTTATTATCCCTATTCAAGACTAATAACGACTAATACCTAGATTGAATAACCAAGACTTTTCTCTAATTAACACTCTAGGGCTGCATTAACTCGATCTATGGATCCCCTTATTAGGTTTTGCCCTAATCCAGCAAAATCTTGTCACCCTATGTCTAGGCGCGCAATCAAATCCGCTTAATGACAAATGTACTCTTAGATAGGGTCTATTCCTCTTCTGAATAAGAGCTTATCTTGAATCGGTATCCTGGTATATCAAAACAATAATTAAGAACACATAATTAAGAATAAGTCAAATATTTATCATACAATTCAGAAAATAATAACAAGATTCGTCTTAGGTTTCATTCCCCTTAGGTATTTAGGGGATTTAGTTCATAACTAAATAAGAAAACATCTCAGAATACTAAAGAATACAAAACATAAAGAAAACCCAAAACTCTAGAAGGGGAATTGAGGAAAGATCTTCAGTCTTGATGATGAATCTGACTTCTGAGATGAATCAATCAGCTTTCTTGGAGTAATTCCTTACCCCCTACTCTGTCCTACTTTTCTTCCTTCTCCAGGGTGTATTTATAGGCTTTGGAATGCCTAAAAGCCCTCAAAATTAGCCTTTTCCGAATTAGACTCAACTTGGGCTAGCCATGGACACGCCCGTGTAACACTCCCGTGTGCAATTACTTCAGGCCGTGCTCGAGCCTGCCAAATTGACATGGCCGTGTGATCTGCCTGTGTGAGGAGGTCCAGGCCGTGTTAATTTCGTACTTTGGCTCATTTTCTTCATTTTTGGCCCGTTTCTCGTTCCTTTCACTCTCCTATGCTCTCCTAAGTGTAGAACATGAAATTAAAGCATTAGGAGCATCGAATTCACCAATTCTAATGGAAAATCATCCATAAAATGCATTAAACATGGGGTAAAAATATGTATAAATTACGGTTTATCAGGCACCAACCACGCTGAAAGAATTAAAAGCACAGTTGCAAGAGCTGACGGATAAAGGTTTTGCAAGGCCACATTTTTTGCCTTGGGGTGTTCCCCTATTATTTGTAAAGAAGAAAGATGGTTCAATGAGGATGTGTATAGATTATCGGCAATTGAACAAGGTGACTATCAAAAATAAGTATCCTTAAGGATCGATAATTTGTTCGACCAGTTGAAGGGAGCTACTGTATTCTCTAATATAGATCTGAGATCCGGCTACTATCAGTTGTGAGTTAAGGAGTCGGACGTGCAAAAGAAAATTTTTAGAATGAGGTATGGCCACTATGAATTTCTTGTCATGTCGTTTAGGTTAACGAATGCACCGGCCGTATTTATGGACCTAATGAATAGGATATTTCGGCCATACTTTGACAAGTTCATCGTTGTGTTCATTGATGACATTTTGATTTATTCCAAGGATGAGATGGAGCATGCGAAGCATTTGAGGACTATGTTGCAGACTTTACGGGAAAAGCAATTGTATGCTAAGTTTAGCAAAAATGAATTTTGGCTCTAAGAAGTAGGGTTTTTGGGTCATATTGTTTTAGGTGATGACATCTGAGTTGATCCAAGTAAAATCTCTGAGATTGTTGAATGGAAACCACCTAAAAATGTAATTGATTTTAGAAGTTTTTTGGGCTTAGTTGGTTACTACCGAAGATTTGTGAAAGAATTCTCCATGATCGTGACTCCAATGATGAGGTTACTACAGAAAGATGTTAAGTTTGAATGGACAGAGAAGTGCCAGCTGAGTTTCAAAAAGTTGAAGACATTGCTGACTGAAGCTCCAATTTTAGTATTGCCTGAGTTGAGAAAAGAGTTTGTGGTCTATAGATATGCATCCTTAAATGGATTGGGTTGTGTACTTATGCAAGACGATAAGGTGATAGCCTATGCCTCGCAGCAGTTGAAGCCACATGAGAAGAATTATCTGGCACATGACTTAGAGCTTGCCGCCATTGTTTTTGCCTTGAAAATATGGAGGCATTACTTATATGGTGAGACTTGTCGTATATTCACAGACTACAAGAGTTTGAAGTATTTAATGACTCAAAAAGAACTGAATCTGAGACAGTGGAGATGATTAGAATTAGTTAAAGACTACGAGCTGATCATCGATTATCATCCGAGAAAGGCGAATGTAGTCGCTGACGCATTGAGTAAAAAATAGCTATGAACACTCGATTGCCGTTTTTTTATGATGGTTCGGTTTTGGCAGAGTTAAGGGTAGGATGACATTTCTTCAGGAAATTTATGATGCTCAGACTAATGATAGTATCCTGCAGGCTAAAAAAGCTCAATGTGAGTCGGGCATTGAATAATATTTTCAGGTTAGTTCCAATGGATGTTTGATGTTCAGAGACAGAGTTTGCGTATCAAGGAATAATGAAATTATTCATAAAATTTTACAAGAGGCACATGATAGTCGTTTGTCTATTCATCCTGGAAGTACCAAAATGTACAATGATTGAAAGAAAATGTACTGGTGGAATGGCATGAAAAGAGACATCTCTGAATTTGTATCGAAATGCTTGATATGCCAGCAAGTCAAGGCTGAACATCAAGTACCTTCTGGTTTGCTACAACCCTGATGGTCCCCGAATGGAAATAGATAGAATCACTATGGACTTCGTGACAGGATTACCATTGACCCCGAAAAACAAAGATACTATATGGGTTGTGGTTGATAAGTTGACAAAGTTGGCTCATTTTATTCCGGAAAGGACAAATTATTCACTTGACAAGTTTGTCGATTTGTATATATCTGAGATTGTGAGATTACAAAGGGTACCACTATTGATTATTTCGAATAGAGACTCGAGATTCACTTCGAGATTCTGGAAGAAGTTACAAGATGCCTTAGGTACAAAGTTTAGCTTTAGTACAGCTTTTCACCCGCAGACCGATGGTCAGTCTAAGTGGATGATTCAGATTCTGGAGGATATGTTGCGACGTTGCATCCTTGAATTTCAAGGTAGCTAGGAAAAATACGTGCCATTGGTAGAGTTCGCCTACAACTATAGCTTTCAAACGAGTTTGAAGATGGCACCTTATGAAGCCTTGTATGGCAGGAAGTGCCAAACTCCATTATATTGGGCGGAGCTCAAGGAGAATCAGATTCACGGAGTTGATCTGATCAAGGAAACTGAAGAAAAAGTTAAAGTGATACGTGACTGTTTAAAAGCGGCATCGGATAGGCAAAAGTCGCATGCTGATCTAAAAAGAAAAGAGATTGCATTTCAAATTGGAGATAGAATACTCTTGAAAGTATCTCCATGGAAAAAGGTATTGAGATTTGGCCAGAAAGGCATACTAAGCTCTTGATTTATCGGACCATACAAGATCACTGAAAGAGTTAGACCATTAGCCTATCGCTTGGCACTGCCACCAGAACTAGAAAAGATTCATGTTGTGCTCCATCTATCTATGTTAAGAAAATATCGATCAGATCCCTCTCATGTGATTTTACCGACGGAGATTGAAATTAGACCGGACATGACTTATGGTGAGGAACCAGTCAAGATTTTGGCTCGTGAGGTTAAACAGCTAAGAAATAAATATGTGGCTTTGGTAAAATTCTTATAGCATTGACATGGTGTGGAAGAGGCTACATGGGAGCTAGAAGAAACCATGAGAAGCCAATATCCGAACCTGTTTACTGGTAAGACTTTCGAGCACGAAAGTCCTTAAAGGGGGGAGAAATGTAACATCCCAAAATAGGGCCTAGTCGGAACAGTGGTTTCGGGACCACAAATTCGATGTTGAAATATTTATTTTATGATTATTATAAGGTCTAGAATATGAAAATATGCATGTGTTAAAGTTTCATGGGGAAATTCTATGAGTAAGGTGTCCAATTGGAAAATAATGACCAAATTGAATAAATTGCAAAACTTGGATTCTAGAAGCAATTTGTATGAAATTGCTTTAGACTATTAATTAGAAGGTTTTAAAGAGCAATTTTCCCAATTTCTAATTTTTGGACAAAAATGGGCATGTATGGATAAAATTTTAAAGAAAGGGCTTAAGGGCATTTTGGTCATTTGGCTAATTAATGAAATAAAATGGGAAAATAAAGGAAAAAATCATCCATTCTTCTCCCTTGTCCAGTTGTATTTCTCAAGCCCTCCATAGCTAGGGTTTTCAACATTTTCAAGCTAAATAGTAAGTGCTACCAAGCCCCGTTTTTAATGTTCTTCGCATTTTTGAAATCTCGATAGCTTACTCTCTCTATTTCTACCGATATTTTGAGTTAGGATTCATGTTTGTAAAATGACCCATGTGTGACATGTTTATTCTTTAATGTTTTATGGAGGAATATGAAAGTTGTCTGTATGTTAAACATCTTTTTCTAGGTGATTTTCATGAAAAAACCCTAAAAGGACCTTTTTGCAAAAGGTGCAAAATATGTGGTAAAAATGTGAAATAATGGAAAAATGTGGGCTACTATAAGAGGAAAGAACAATCGGCTAGGCTTTGGTAAGGTAGCAATTGCATGCATTTTATTATACGAGCCTAGGGAGTCCGTACATGAGATGATCGCTCTTATGACTTGACAGTAAATGGATAATCCATTGAGATTTTCCGAGTAACTCAACGGGATTAATATGTGATACAAAAATGAAAACGTTGAATGATGAGCTCATCTTAGATAAGTTACATGGTGTGATGTTATGTGACTAATGTGATGTTAAGTGACTAACTTGTTGATGGAGTGCATGTGATAGGGAAACCATTCCATACTTGTTGGTTTATTTGCCTAATATGGTTGTATGGTAAACAAATCGGTAAGTTTATTTTCCAGTTATTCAGGCTTACTAAGCATGTAAATGCTTAACCCTCTCTTTTCCCTGTCTTAAAGAGCTCGTGGACTCACGAAGATTGGAAGACGATTGGAGAGTCAACACACTATCATCTTGTCTAGTTTTGGTATATAGCTACTCTTATTTTGTTCAATGGCATGTATAGGGCTTTTGTTAATTTTGTAATATGTGTCATTTTATTAGCCAATATGAAGGCTTGTAAGGTGTACATGTCTACATGCATATGGCCATAGGATTTGGCTCATTTTGTTATAAGGTATGACCTACATAGTTCTGCATATTTGTGTTCTAATGTTATTGAGATGAATGAACATGGCGTATCACAAGTAGATACACATGTAACATTACCAAATCACATGGGATGGCTAGACCATAATTGGCAATGAGTTATAATAATGAGCCAATCTTGAATTTATTATAAGGCATAGACATTCTTGATACAAGAGAAATAATCCTAGCATGTGTAAGATTGATGAAATGAGGTTTACATGTAATGAGGTTTATCAAGGTCATTTGAGAGTATAATTAGGCCTGACTATATGTTATGGAAACCTATAAGTGAGAACATATGTTAGAGGGCGACCAAAGGCTTGGAAAATAGCCTAACATGGTCTACATGGGTAGACACACAGGCGTGTGTCTAGACAGTGTGTGACACACGGACCACCCCATAGGTGTGTGGCATAACCGTGTGTCCCCTGCACCTAAAGGTTTAAGTCAGAATGCATGGTAGTAAATACACGGGCAGAGACACGGCCGTGTGTCTCAACCGTGTGGAGGACATGGCCTAACACACGGGCTTGTGTCTTGGCCATGTGCCCCTAAATGCATGCTGACGTCATAAACAGAATGCTCGAGTTTTTGGACACGGGCGACCACACGAGTGTGTCAAGGCTGTGTGAAGAACATGGGCCAGAGACACGGGTGTGTGCTTGGCCGTGCAAAAACCCCTATAGGTTCGAAGTAGAAAATAAATTCAATTAATTCCACACGAGTAAGGGACATGAGCGTGTCCCAAAGCACACGGGCGTGTACAATGTCTCCACACAGGCGTGTGAGACATTAACTCAGAAATTTTCTTAAATTTTTGTTAGGTCCTCAGTTTAGTCCCGAATCAATTTCAATGTTCGTTTGAGCCTTGTAGGCTCATAATAGAGACACCAAGATACTATTTGATTGGTTTCAAATTGGAACAAAATTTTATAACCCGTATTTCTCGAAAATGTTTAAGTACATGCCTGGTAACACCTCGTACCTGGTCTCAGTCTCGGGTACGAGTAAGGGGTGTTACAACACTGGTATTGTCCTTTGGCTTGAAAAGACACCCTGCATTGTAACACCCTATACCCAGTCCTGTCTCCAAGCCCGAGTAACAGGACACTACACCACAATCACAACATCACATATTAGATAACATCTTATTAGCTTGCGAACATCATCAAATTTGAACATTTATAGAGATTCCAAGTTAAGAATACCCTAGGAAACAATAAATTATGCTAAAAATACATTATACAAGCTTGTGATGAGATATAAGCATGATTTAAAACCGCTTAACAAAAATAACCAAAAGATCACGTAGGTATCGATACTGATCAGAAAATCAATACCAAATCAGCATTCTATTTTCTTACAAAAATTAAAGCTTAACAATTATTGATACAAATCCAAAACGTCACTACAGCAAAACAGACTTTTAGCGGCGTTTGTGACAAAAACGCTGCCAAATCTCAATATTAGCGGCACCTATGAGACAAACGCCGCAAAAGATCAAGAATTAGAGGCGCTTTTAGACAAACGCCACAAATGTGATGAGCAAAACGATGACGTTTGTAGTTGAGCTATACTGACATTAGCAGTGTTTGTTGTAAAGCGCCGTAATATATCTGTCATTAGCGACATTTTTTGCTAAAACTCCACAAATATCTTTAAGATTGAGCAAAAAGGTTACCATTTTTATATATGCATGTTAGTGGCATTTTGGGTTATAAACGCATAAAATATGTCAAAATTTTAAATTTTAATATATATTTTTTATCAAAAGCAGAATAAATAACTTATAAATGCGTTATGATGTATTTTAAATTTTTTATATTTTAATCAAAATACAACAAATATTTTTAAAATTTTATTATATTTTTAACGATATCATTAATCATTTTATAATTATAACATTATGCTAGAGAAAATAATGATATGAATTTTATCATCATATATTTTAAACTAATATTAGATATAAAAGTATTTTGGTAATTATATTAGGCGGGCAAATTTTATTTAAATCAATCTCGACTAGACAAATAATTTTGAAATTAGACCACTTAAAACTCAATTTAAGAAAATAAATCTATTGGCCAAGTTAAAACCTAAATATAACAAATTAATTAAACATCAATTTAGCTTTAAAAAAAACTAAAACACTACATTATTTGGCCATTTTATGGTTTAGGGTATATAATTTAGGGTTTAAGGTTTAAGATTTACTATTTAAAGGTTTATGCATTATGGGTTTAGGGATTATGTTTATGGCTTATGGCTTAAGGGTTGGTGTTTAAGGGTTATGGGTTAGGGGTTAGGGGTTTAGGGGTTATGGGTTAATGGTTTAGGGGTTAAGGTTTAGGGGTTATTATTTTGTGGTTTAGGGTTTAGGAGATATAGTTTAGGATACTTTAGTAGGGGATATAGTTTAATGGTTTAAGGTTTAGAGTATTGATTAATTAGTGTTATTGTTTTGTGGTTTACGTATCAAGAGATATAGTTTAGGGTTATGATTAATTCATACATTTTGTGGTTAAGGCTTAGGGGTTATTGTTTTGTAGTTTATGGTTTAGGGGATATAGTTTAGAGTTTAAGATTATGGGGATATAGTTTAATGGTTTAAGGTTTAAGGTTTTGATTAATTAGTGTTAATAATATTAAGTATTTTGATTAATTAATAATATTATAAAAATATAGAGACTAAATGATATTAAAAATTACCGGTGTTTTATACAAAAACGCCACAAATGTCCATCGATTGCAAAACGTCGTCATTTGAAACTTTGTTATTAATGGCGCTTTTAGTAAAAACGCCACAAAAGGTATGAATTACCGGCGTTTCTCCAAAAATGCCACAAAGTTCTGTCAATAGAAACGTCGCCGTTTACATCTTTTTTTAGTGGCGCATCCTATAAAATGCCACAAATATCTGTCAAGAGATCGCAGATGGCATCGTTTTGTGTTTTGTTATTAGTAGAGCTTTCTTTCAAACGCAGCAAAAAGTATGAATTACCAACTTTTATTCGAAAATGCCACAAATATCTTTAAAGAGATAGAAAAACGTTATCGTTTTCATCCTTTTTATTAGTGCTGCGTTTTATTAAACGCCGCAAAAGGTTGGAATTATCGGTGTTTTTTGAAGGAAACGCCACAAATATCTTTTAGGAGATTGTTGCAAAACGTCGTCGTTTTTATTCTTTTTATTAGTGGCGGTTTTCTGAAACGCCACAAAAGGCTTGTATTAGTGGTGTTTTTTGAAAGCACCGCAAATTTTTACTCATTTTTAACTTAAACGACGTCATTTTTGTGAGGCCTGAATTTGCTTTACTTTCTGCCATAGTGGATTTCCCTGATTTCCCCCCAGTTTCCCCCAACTTCTTCTTCCCCAAATTTTTTACCCTAGTTTCCCAACATCCAATCTTCTCTCCTCGGTTTTAGAAGGAAACTCTTCGCCTCTTCTCTTCGCCGACGCATCTTCTCTCCTTCGCCGTCGCTAGAAATTCAGTTTGTAGAGGTATTTTACTCTTAAAAGCTACGAAGTTATTAAGTTTGATTTCATTTTATGATTTTGATTGCATTTTATTTTGTTAGTCTTAGAATTGCTTATGCAAAGAAGATGCAAACAGTGGTATGATGTGGAATAATGAAATAGTTTTTGTTGACAGTTGTGTAATTTGTCAGTGGATTGTTCAATTTTTTTGTTGACATTTCTTGCCTCATTCGGTTGAACCACCACCTACCTTTTTTTTTAGTTTCTTCCTTGGACAAATTGTTGTAACAATATTTGGGCAACCCTTTTTTGTGTTTAAAATATTATGTATTTATATCAAATTTTAAATTGATAATACTATGTCGTGCTATGTTTTTGTGTTTACTATTATTTTAGTTTATTTATTTTTATTGTATATGTATAATGTATTCCAGCACCCATTTTCAGAAAATTGATTAACCTAAAACCCGTATATATACAACCAATTTGCTTTTTATTTATGTCAGTGTAGTTTGCCTATGATGGATGGTGAAATAGAGAATAAGTGATGAAAGAGTTTACAGCTTTAAGACAGTTTTGAATTGTTTCCCAAATATTTTCTCTTAAAAATCTCATCTTTGAATATTATTTGAATATTGGGACCATATTTTATTTATAAAAGTTAATGAAATCTACAATCTAACTGCTTTTTGTCCTGTCTGATTCCAGCTTAAGAGACTTGAAATTCTTTTCATATCACGATTCCCTCCATAAATACTTACAAGTAAAGGAAAATTAAGTTATGTTATTTTTGTAAAGGGATTTAAGCTATGATTTTAAATAAAACTTCAATTAAAAAAAAGATTGATGGATGATAAATAACTTTAAATTAAGTTTAATTAAAATAATTAATTTTATGATTATTATATATTTATATATACTTTATTTATTATAAAGTTCTATTATTTAAATGAATCTTTAAAATTGTATATTTTATATTTAGAAAATTAAAATAATAAAATTTAATGGCTGCTTTTTCAATTTTTTCCGTTGATTACAAGTAAATTTCTGCAGGCCTCTGCATCGCCTTCAGTAGCCCTCTGCTGCATCTCCATCGACAACCCACTGTTGCTATTCCATTTTCTGCCATCCACTTTTCTGTTATCTACCATACTGTGAGTTCTTTTTTCTAAAAAGTCAATGAATAAATGTTGGCTGATTTTTTTTTTTGAAATTAAAGTTGTTGGAATGCATGGTTAATTGGAAGGTTGAAGTTGTCCAAAGCAGGACATGTTTCCTATGATTACCGAATGTTAATGCTTGTTTAATTGGAGTGTAATTGCTATCCAAAATAAGGTTGGTTACTTATGTTTTGTCGTATTTAATTGCTTCTGCTAATATGTTAAATTCACTGTCCAAATTTGAATTCAATATCTATATGCAGGTCTTATATGATTAAATGAGTAATAACTATTAATTAGGGTATGTTGACACAATATATCATTAATCTATTCTATTATCTTGTTTGCTTGTTGAGTGGAGCTATTGATCAATTAATGAATTGATATGGTTTATTCAAAATAGGGCTTCATAATGAATTTGCAGCACCAAATCCTTGAATAATCTATAGTTAATTTTCTATTTGGTACTCCTATTTTTTCTTTTTTGTAATTTAGTCTACTCACTACAATGAAGTTAACTATTGCTATTTATTATCATTTATTTTGCTAGTTTCTATTTGTTTCTCAAGTGAATGTCAACTATGGATTTAACTTTCAAACTTTTCTGATTACAGTCTTTACAATAACATACATCATCCAAGCAAATTGGCTGTGGGAGCGGACTTCCATTGTTTCAAACATAAAATTGAGCCCAAGTGGGAAGACCCTGTCTGTATTAACGGAGGCAAGTGGATTGTAAATTTCCAGGTTGTTGAAATTATTGTGACAGCCCAAAATTGACCCTAGTCGAGAAGTGGTTTCGGGACCGCTAAACCGAGTCACTGAAATGTTTGAACGTAATATTTATTGTCTAGAATATGTATTTATGAATGTGTGAAAATTTCAAGCTTCGATTTAGTCGATTGCATGTGAATTCAGTTATTAGGACTTGTGTGACACTTTTGAAATGTGATAGGCTAATCTATAAGGACCTAATAGTGCATGTAATCAAAAGGGAGGACTTCCATGTCAAATTTCCCCCCCTAATAGCTAGTGGCCGGCCATGACAAGGGATTATGGGCAAAACATGTCATGAAACATGTTGTGACAATGGTGTATGTAAGAAAAAAATAAAATTATGAGCATGGGAATTGAATAATGAAAGGGAAGAAAAAAAAAGAAAGAATGTGTGTGTTACCCCCATTGCCGTGAGTTGAAGAAAAGAGAAAAAAAATTGTTATTCATCCTTTTTCATTTCTTTGAGCTGAAAATTCTAAGGAAGAAGGAAGGGTTTTGCTTCATGCTTGGTTTGGAAGAGGATTAGGAGGAGGTTTGGCCATACTTGTATCAAGATTAAGGTATGTTTGATGTTGTGCCATGAGATTCATGCATGTTTTGGTTGCTAACTTGATGTTCTTATTAGCCCATGGTTCAAATCCTTGTTATGTCATGGGGTGGTATTCAGCCAAGGTGGATTTTGTGTTAATGCCATTGCATGTTAAATATGAAGCTTGCTAATGATACATGTGATGGTGGATTGATGGCTCTTGGACTTTCTTTTTAGCATTTTTGAGTGAGACATTAAGTTCTTTGTTTAACCATGACCAAAATTGAAATGGTATGGTGTTGTGATGTATTCGCCATGGTACATCCATAAGTATAATTTATGCTTATTGCATGGTAGGTAAGATTTGTGTTTTGGATTTATGTTCATGTTTAGTTATAATCAACTTTGAGATTCGGCTCTAGCATATATATATATATATATATATATATATATATGTTTGCACATAATGTATTGGTATGACATATATACTATCTCAAGGTATATATTTTCATATGATGATGTTTGGTTATGAAGTAAATGATTGATGCGTATTGAGTTACAATATGGAATCGTTAGTTAGTAAAATGTATGC
Organism: Gossypium arboreum; assembly: GCF_025698485.1. Lineage (NCBI taxonomy): Eukaryota > Viridiplantae > Streptophyta > Magnoliopsida > Malvales > Malvaceae > Gossypium > Gossypium arboreum. The sequence continues at coordinate 70,398,754 of NC_069077.1, read as the reverse complement.
CGTTTATGTGTGGTATTAAGTGTATAATTGGCCTCAACATGGACATGCATATTCGCCACATGAGGGGATTGGTGTGCATGCATTCGGTTAGAGGCAAGCATATTGATGCCTATTCTTGGCTTGGAAAATTCGGCTAAGGAGAGTACTAACTAATGTGTTGAGTTTGATTCATGATTTCCATACATATGTGACTTTAATGTCTAATGAAAATATGTGGGCTAAGTACCTTGAATTCCTCTTTCGATGCTCAAATGATTAAATCAATTTATTTGTTAAATTAAGCTCAAGAGCAAAGGGGAGCTAAATCCGATAAAGGGAAGGAAAAAGTGGTCGAATAGCCATCGGAATCATTCGACAACATCCGAGGTAAGTTTTCGAGTAATGGAACTTAGATTATGATTTGATTAGATCATGTGTTAAGCAAATTGAAATCATGCTCTTTGTGTGTGGCTATTGAGCCGAAATTGTAAATATGATAAGTAACTTTTGTTGGAGCTTTGGCAATGAGAATGTAATAAGAATGTGTTATGATTTGTTGATATATGTGCTTGGTTATTGAATGGTATCGGGCTAAGTCCCAAGGCTTTTGTGCTAAGTGACTAAATCTGGGTCAATTCCCGAAGGCATTTGTGCGAGTTACCAAAACCGGGTTAAGTCCCAAAGGCATTTGTGCGAGCTATTATAACCGGGCTATGTCCCGAAGGCTTTTGAGCGAGTCGCTATATCCGGATAAAATCCGAAGGTACGTGATTCGGGAATGAGCAATGTTGCTGTAAAATTTCAGTTAATACGCTTGCAAAATTCCAGCAATGAGGTATGTTTCGTATGTGCTTTGAATTAGTTGAGCCCTTACAAATAAGTATTCGCTCAGTTGATAAACGAGCTACCGGCCTTTGGCTAAGTTGATCTTTTGTGTATGAACATAAGGGTTGGTAATGTGAAGTAAGTATGATATTGAGAATGTGTGCATATGAAATTATCCGTTTAGCTATATGAATGCTATGCTTTTGTTGTGCTGGAATCCCTTGCTCAAAACTTACTAAGCATAAATTGCTTACTCCGTTTCTTTGTTCTCTGTTTTATAGATTTTGGCTCGTCAGCTATCGGACTCGGGATTTTTGGAAGTCGAAGTCTCCCACACTATCAAAGCCCCCTTTTGGTACAAATTTTGGTTGAGCTTTGAAATGGCATGTATAGGACTACTCTTTCGTTTGTTGGTCATAGACCCCTTTGATTTTGTATAAATTTGGATAGCCATGCGAAAATGGCTTATATACACTTTGGCATGGTATCATAATCATTTTGTATGTTGTTCATTAAGAGGTATGGAAATGTTTGGAAACGATTAGCCATTGGAATGGTTAATCATGATCATTCTTTGTGCCATGTATGCAAAAAGGGCTAATTGAATCATAGAAATTATGAAATAGGTAAAGTCTACCTCAAGGGCAGATGCTGACAGCAGCAGTGATGTGGATGTGAAAAATCACTAAAAATAGTAGGGATGGAATTAAATAGTTAATAAATTATTTAAATGAACCTTGATGAATCTACTTTCATATGGAAGAAACGAAACGGTCACATGAGTTATATGTTAAGAGATATTTAGGTTTTCGTGGAACAGGGCCAGAACGGTATCTGGAATCCCTGTTCCGACTTTGGAAATTCATTGTAAATTAACCAGAGATAATTAGGAGTCATGCCATATATTTATAGATTTCTCTTTGAGTCTAGTTTCTATAGAAACAAACGGCATCAGTATTGAAGCCCTGTACAGGGAGATATCCAAGTCGTAATGCGCGAAGGTCAGTGTAGTCGATCCCTGTAACAGGGGAGACTTTAACTAATAAACTGTACTAATTGGCCAGACCAAAAATTATAGAAAAAAATATGTAGATGGACATATGAGTCTAGTTTCAGGGAAAAATTACGAAACTGATTTTTGAGCTTTGAAACTCAAGATATGATTTTTAAGGCGACAGTGACGCAGTAACTAGCTTGTCTGGAAAATTTCTAAATGGACTGTGAAAATAATTAAGTTAAGTCTGTGTGCATCTTGTGTTCGATTCCGGTAACGGACTCGGGTACGGGGTGTTACAATTATTAAGGTACGTTTTAATTCAAAATTCTAATCAATAATAGTTTATCATGATGATTTTAGAAAAATTAATCTTTTGGGGCTCCTATTTTGTATAGATTTAATTGCTGGTTTTCCTTTTGTAAAAAATTTTGGATCATTTTATTACTTTACATTTGCCATCTAGTTTACTGCCTTATGTTTTCTGTTATAAGCTGGCATCCAGTTTGCCATGTTTTTTCATTAAATTATTTTGGTCCTTCACAGATTAAAAACAATATAGCAGCCATATGCTAAGTAAATATAATGTTGAGTAAAATAGAACCAAATTCATAAATTGGATTAAATTTTATTTTAAATTAAAAATTAGAAATTAATGATTATCGTTAGATTAAATAACAAACTTATCTTTTGTAAAAATTTACTAAAGGAATCTAAATACAATGTTTTCACGTGTCCTGCCATCACTATTGCCGTTAATTACACCATCAACTATTGCATAGGATTCTAAGGACCCAAATATAATAAATATGTATTACATAATTTTGAGAACACATAAAATGTCAATAATGTTATATAATTAAATTACAAACTTACATAATTTACATAATTTACATAACATACATAACTTAACAACTTACATGACTCACATAACTTATATAATTTACATAACTCACATAACATACATAACTTAACAACTTACATAATTTACATAACTCACATAACATACAAAACTTAACAACTTACATAACTTACATAATTTACATAACTCACATAACATACATATCAACTTACATAACTCACATAACTTACATAATTTACATAACTCACATAACTTACATAACTTAACAACTTACATAACTCACATAACTTACGTAATTTACATAAATCACATAACTTACATAACTTAACAACTTACATAACTTAACTAATACATGTAGTTTAATCTAATAATTTCCTTAAAAGCATATGGTTTAAAGTTCAATTTTCGAGCTTTGAAACTCAAGATATGATTTTTAAGGCGACAGTGACGCAGTAACTAGCTTGTCGGAAAATTTCTAAATGGACTGTGAAAATAATTAAGTTAAGTCTGTGCACCTTGTGTTCGATTCCGTAACGGACTCGCACGCAAGTGTTACAATTTTATTGGTATCGAGCTACGGTTTAGTCGATTCTAGGACTACCGTAATGCGTTTGGGTCTAGCTATACATGCCATTTTATGTGATTATTTGATAGTGTGGTGATTTCGACAATTTCAAATGTGTTTATTTATAGTAATGGATTCCGATCCCGACCGAAGCGGTAGTGATGATCTTGAGAGTGTAACGCTGCTCACTTTACAAGGGACAATACGGCGGACTCTCAACCTAGTGCTAGTAATCCAAATGATGAAGCTAGACAAGCTTTCTATAGCGTGATGAATGATTGGTTCAACCAATACATTCGAACTAATCTGTTGTTCCACAACCTCCATTCCCAACAAACGCACCCGCACCTACAATGCCTCGTAATCCGACCAAATAAGGTCGAATAAGCCCCAGTTGATGAATCCGAAAACATGGGCTCTGAATTTAAAGCTACGGATAGCGGCGATGCCGAGCAAGCTGAATTTTGGTTGGACAACACTATCCGGTACTCGATGAGCTATCTTGTACACGATAAATGCCTAAAGTGTACTATCTCCTTGCTACGCGATTACGCCTACTATTGGTGGAGTACTCGACTTCATTTGTGCCCGAGAGCAAGTAACTTGGGAGTTTTTCCAAGCGAGTTTGGAAAAAGTATATCGATCGAGATTTGTTGATCAAAAGCGGAAGGAATTTCTTGAGCTTAAGCAAGGTTCTATGTCAGTCACTGATTACGAGCGAAAATTTGTTAGACTTAGTAGATACGCTCGGGAATGTATTTCCTCTGAGTCTATCATGTGGAAACGCTTCGAGGATGGGCTAAATGAAGATATAAAAATGTTCGTTGGCATTCTTGAAATACGAGAGTTCGTAGTACTTGTCGAGCGAGCTTGTAAAGCCGAAGAGCTTAGAAAAGAAAAACAAAACGTTGATGTGGGAACTGGAGAGTTTCGTAAAAGATCCTCGGGAAAGTCTCTTCAACAGGCATCGAAGAAATTTCGTGATGATGTGGGCCGGTCTAGAGGCACTTCGGGCCTTTTTAGACGAGATCGTGACCGACCCACAATGGGTACACGAGGCACTTGATCGCCGATGTTGGGAATGAGCGTCGAGACGAGCAGTGTCGACATTGTGGCAAATGGCATTCGGAAGTTGTAGATTCCATGACGCCTCTGTTACAAGTGCGGATCGAGTTGACCACTTCATTAAAGATTGCCCGAGGTTGCTTGAGCAGAATGTAAATCGAGTGGGAAGCCGGGCGCTACCACTTTTTCGGGTAGACCATCTAGAAATATGGGCAATGCTAGTGGTGGTCAGAAAGGATCTAGAGATGCTACGACCAGATTCGAGGCTCGCGCTCCTGCTAGGGCTTATGCAATACGCGCACGCGAGGATGCTTCCTCGCCAAATGTTATTACGGGTACTTTCACTCTCTTTGATACTAATGTGATTGCTTTGATTGACCCTGGTTCTACTCATTCTTATATATGCGAAACCTTAGCATCCAGTAAGACTTTACCTATTGAGTCTACTGAGTTCGTAATTCTGGTGTCAAATCCCTTGGGTCGTTACGTGCTTGTTGACAAAGTGTGTAAGAAATGCCCCCTAGTAATTCGAGGTTCCTGTTTTCTGGCGGACTTGATGCTTTTGCCGTTCGATGAATTTGATGCTATTCTTGGTTTGGATTGGTTGACTGTGCATGATGCGGTTGTGAGTTGCAAAAGCAAGATTATGGATTTGAGGTGCGCAAATAACGAGATGATCCGAGTTGAGTCCACGGACTTAAAGAGGTTGCCAGCTGTAATATCATCAATGTTGGCCCAGAAATATGTAAGAAAGGGGTGCGAAGCATACCTTGCGTATGTACTTGATGATAAGGAGTTAGAAATAAAACCAGTGCATGCGGTAGTTTGCGAATACCGGATGTTTCTCCCAAAGAATTACCGGGTTTGCCACCTGTTCGGGAGATAGAGTTTGGTATTGAGCTTGTACCTGGGACTACGCCAATTTCGATAGCTCCGTATCGTATGGCACCAACCGAGTTAAAGGAGTTGAAAGCTCAGTTGCAAGAATTGACGGATAGAGGTTTCGCTCGACCAAGTTTCTCACCTTGGGGTGCACCAAGATTGTTTGTGAAAAGAAGGACGGAACCATGAGGTTGTGTATTGACTATCGTCAGTTGAATAAAGTGACGATAAAGAATAAATATCCATTACCGCGTATTGATGATTTGTTTGATCAACTAAAGAGAGCCTCGGTGTTTTCAAAGATAGATTTGAGATCGGGTTATTATCGATTCATGGATTCGAGATTGGACGTACCCAAAACGCTTTGAGCGAGGTACGGTCACTACGAGTTCTTAGTGATGCCGTTCGGGCTCACTAATGCCCTCGCAGTATTTATGGATTTGATGAATCAGATCTTGAGCGATTTGGACGGTTCGTAGTTGTGTTCATCGATGACATCTTGGTCTATTCAAGAGATGAGACCGAACATCTTGAACACCGAGATTAGTGTTGCAAATTTTACGGGATAGCGATTATATGCTAAGTTCAGCAAGTGTGAGTTACGGTTAAGGAGGTTAGCTTCTTGGGTCATGTGGTATCTGCATCGGGTATTCGAGTCGACCCGAGCAAAATTTCAACCATACTTAGCTGGAAGCCTCAGAAATATTCGAGGTTCGAGCTTTTGGGACTTGCTGGTTACTATCGACGGTTTGTGAAAGGTTTCTCGATGATAGCCACACCCATGAAGCTACTTCAAAAGATGTTAAGTTCGAATGGACGGAAAAATGTCGGAAAAGTTTTGAGCAATCGAAAACTTATTTGACTAAGCTCAATTTTAGTGTAGCCCAAATCGGGCAAAGAGTTTGTCATCTATAGTGGCGCCTCCCTACTTGGGTTGGGTTGCGTATTGATGCAAGAAGGTCGAGTTGTGGCCTATCGTCGAGACAATTAAAGCCACATGAGAAAAATTATCCGACCCATGATCTCGAACTAGTCGCCATTGTATTCGCTTTGAAAATATGGCGACACTACCTATTTGGGGAGAAGTGCCATGTATTTTCGGATCACAAAAGTCTCAAATATTTGATGACTCAAAGAGACTTGAATCTGCAACAAAGATGTTGGCTCGAGTTGTTAAAAGATTATGAGCTTGTCATTGATTATCACCCGGGAAAGGCTAATGTGGTTGCGGACGCCTTAAGCCGGAAGTCACTGTTTGCTTTACGAGCGATGAATGTACACTTGTCTATTCTACCCGACAATGTGTTAGTAGCCGAATTAAAGGCCAAACCATTATTGATTCATCAAATTCGTGAAGCTCAGAAAGTCTACGATGAGTTGGTTGCAAAACGGGCTGAGTGTGTTCCGAACAAGGAATCGGAGTTTTAAATTGATGATGATGATTGTTTGAGGTTCAGAAGTCATTTGTGTGTTCCAAGGAATTCGGAACTCATTTCGATGATTCTGAACGAAGCCCATTGTAGCCGAATGTCAATTCACCCGGAGTACGAAGATGTACAACGATTTGAAACGTCGGTTTTGGTGGCATGGTATGAAACGAGACATCTCCGACTTTGTTTGAGATGTTTAATATGTCAACAAGTGAAAGCGGAACATCAAGTGCCTTGAGGTTACTTGACCGATCACGATACCCGAGTGGAAATGGGATCGAGTCACAATGGACTTTGTGTCGGACCGCCATTGTCGCAAGGAAGAAGGATGCGATTTGGGTTGTTGTTGATAGATGACTAAGTCACTCACTTTATCCCGTCGTCGCACGGATTTTCATTGGATAAACTAGCTGAATTGTACGTTTCTCAGTTGTGAGATTACATGGGGTACCGATTTACATTGCGTCGAATAGAGATCCGAGATTCACCTCGCGATTTTGGAAGAAATTGCAAGAAGCTTTGGGTACCAAGTTGCATTTCAAAGACCGCCTTTCACCCCAAACCGATGGTCAATCCGGCGGATAAATTCAGATACTTGAGGATATGTTGAGATGTTGCATCCTCGAGTTCGATGGTTCACGGAACGGTATTTACCTTTGATTGAATTCGCTTACAACAATAGTTTTCAATCAAGTATTACGATGGCGCCTTACGAGGCCTTGTACGGGCGTAAATGCCGTACACCATTGTTTTGGACCGAGCTCGGTGAAAGCAAAATTTTCGGAGTGGATTTGATTAAAGATGCTGAACAGAAAGTAAAAGTAATCCGTGAAAATCTGAAGATAGCCTCCGATCGTCAGAAGTCGTACGCGGATCTGAAATGAAAAGACATTGAGTATCAGGTGGGAGATAAAGTGTTTCTTAAAGTTTCACCTTGGAAAAAGATACTCAGATTTGGCCGTAAAGGCAAATTGAGTCCGAGGTTCATCGGGCCATATGAAATATCCAAACGAGTCGGTCCAGTTGCGTATCGATTGATTTTGCCCCCTGAACTTGAAAAGATTCACGACGTCTTTCATGTTTCGATGCTTCGACGCTATAGATTTGATCCATCTCACATAATTAGTCCACAGAGGTCGAAATTCGAGCCGATATGAGTTATGAAGAAGAACCGATTCGTATCCTAGCACGTGAAGTGAAAGAGTTGCGAAACAAAAGGGTTCCGCAAGTGAAAGTGTTATGGCTCAAGCACGGGATGGAAGAAGCTACTTGGGAACCCGAGAACTCTATGAAAGAGCGTTACCCAAACCTATTTATCGGTAAGATTTTCGGGACGAAAATTTCTTAAGTGGGGAGAGTTGTGACAGCCAAAATTGACCCTAGTCGGAAGTGGTTTCGGGACCGCTAAACCGAGTCACCGAAATGTTTGAACGTAATATTTATTGTCTAGAATATGTATTTTTGAATGTGTGAAAATTTCAAGCTTCGATTTAGTCGATTGCATGTGAATTCAGTTATTAGGACTTGTGTGACACTTTTGAAATGTGATAGGCTAATCTATAAGGACCTAATAGTGCATGTAATCAAAAGGGAGGACTTGCATGTCAAATTCCCCCCTAATAGCTAGTGGCCGGCCATGACAAGGGATTATGGGCAAAACATGTCATGAAATATGTTGTGACAATGGTGTATGTAAGAAAAAAATAAAATAATGAGCATGGGAATTGAATAATGAAAGGGAAGAAAAGAAAAAAGAAAGAATGTGTGTGTTACCCCCCATTGCCGTGAGTTGAAGAGAAGAGAGAAAAAAAAATTTGTTGTTCATCCTTTTTTCATTTCTTTGAGCTGAAAATTCTAAGGAAGAAGGAAGGGGTTTTTGCTTCATGCTTGGTTTGGAAGAGGATTAGGAGGAGGTTTGGCCATACTTGTCTCAAGATTAAGGTATGTTTGATGTTGTGCCATGAGATTCATGCATGTTTTTGGTTGCTAACTTGATGTTCTTATTAGCCCATGGTTCAAATCCTTGCTATGTCATGGGGGTGGTATTCGGCCAAGGTGGATTTTGTGTTAATGCCATTGCATGTTAAATATGAAGCTTGCTAATGATACATGTGATGGTGGATTGATGGCTCTTGGACTTTCTTTTTAGCATTTTTGAGTGAGACATTAAGTTCTTTGTTTAACCATGACCAAAATTGAAATGGTATGGTGTTGTGATGTATTCTGCCATGGTACATCCATAAGTATAATTTATGCTTATTGCATGGTAGGTAAGATTTGTGTTTTGGATTTATGTTCATGTTTAGTTATAATCAACTTTGAGATTCGGCTCTAGCATATATATATATATATATATGTTTGCACATAATGTATTGGTATGACATATATACTATCTCAAGGTATATATTTTCATATGATGATGTTTCAGTTATGAAGTAAATGATTGATGCGTATTGAGTTACAATATGGAATGCGTTAGTTAGTAAAATGTATGCCGTTTATGTGTGGTATTAAGTGTATAATTGGCCTCAACATGGACATGCATATTCGCCACATAAGGGGATTGGTGTGCATGCATTCGGTTAGAGGCAAGCATATTGATGCCTATTCTTGGCTTGGAAAATTCGCTAAGGAGAGTACTAACTAATGTGTTGAGTTTGATTCATGATTTCCGTACATATGTGACTTTAATGTCTAATGAAAATATGTGGGCTAAGTACCTTGAATTCCTCTTCGATGCTCAAATGATTAAATCAATTTATTTGTTAAATTAAGCTCAAGAGCAAAGGGGAGCTAAATCCGATAAAGGGAAGGAAAAAGTGGTCGAATAGCCATCGGAATCATTCGACAACATCCGAGGTAAGTTTTCGAGTAATGGAACTTAGATTATGATTTGATTAGATCATGTGTTAAGCAAATTGAAATCATGCTCTTTGTGTGTGGCTATTGAGCCGAAATTGTAAATATGATAAGTAACTTTTGTTGGAGCTTTGGCAATGAGAATGTAATAAGAATGTGTTATGATTTGTTGATATATGTGCTTGGTTATTCGAATGGTATCCGGGCTATGTCCTGAAGGCTTTTGTGCTAAGTGACTAAATCCGGGTCAATTCCCGAAGGCATTTGTGCGAGTTACCAAAACCGGGTTAAGTCCCGAAGGCATTTGTGCGAGCTATTATAACCGGGCTATGTCCCGAAGGCTTTTGAGCGAGTCGCTATATCCGGATAAAATCCGAAGGTACGTGATTCGGGAATGAGCAATATTGCTGTAAAAATTTCAGTTAATACGCTTGCAAAATTCCAGCAATGAGGTATGTTTCGTATGTGCTTTGAATTAGTTGAGCCCTTACAAATAAGTATTCGCTCAAGTTGATAAACGAGCTACCGCCTTTTGCTAAGTTGATCTTTTGTGTATGAACATAAGGGTTGGTAATGTGAAGTAAGTATGATATTGAGAATGTGTGCATATGAAATTATCCGTTTAGCTATATGAATGCTATGCTTTTGTTGTGCTGGAATCCCTTGCTCAAAACTTACTAAGCATAAATTGCTTACTCCGTTTCTTTGTTCTCTGTTTTATAGATTTTGGCTCGTCAGCTATCGGACTCGGGATTTTTGGAAGTCGAAGTCTCCCACACTATCAAAGCCCCCTTTTGGTACAAATTTTGGTTGAGCTTTGAAATGGCATGTATAGGACTACTCTTTCGTTTGTTGGTCATAGACCCCTTTGATTTTGTATAAATTTGGATAGCCATGCGAAAATGGCTTATATACACTTTGGCATGGTATCATAATCATTTTGTATGTTGTTCATTAAGAGGTATGGAAATGTTTGGAAACGATTAGCCATTGGAATGGTTAATCATGATCATTCTTTGTGCCATGTATGCAAAAAGGGCTAATTGAATCATGGAAATTATGAAATAGGTAAAGTCTACCTCAAGGGCAGATGCTGACAGCAGCAGTGATGTGGATGTGAAAAATCACTAAAAATAGTAGAGATGGAATTAAATAGTTAATAAATTATGTAAATGAACCTTGATGAATCTACTTTCATATGGAAGAAACGAAACGGTCACATGAGTTATATGTTAAGAGATATTTAGGTTTTCGTGGAACAGGGCCAGAACGGTATCTGGAATCCCTGTTCCGATTTGGAAATTCATTGTAAATTAACCAGAGATAATTAGGAGTCATGCCATATATTTATAGATTCCTCTTTGAGTCTAGTTTCTATAGAAACAAACGGCATCAGTATTGAAGCCCTGTACAGGGAGATATCCAAGTCGTAATGCGCGAAGGTCAGTGTAGTCGATCCCTGTAACAGGGGAGACTTTAACTAATAAACTGTACTAATTGGCCAGACCAAAAATTATAGAAAACAATATGCAGATGGACATATGAGTCTAGTTTCAGGGAAAAATTACAAAACTGATTTTCGAGCTTTGAAACTCAAGATATGATTTTTAAGGCGACAGTGACGCAGTAACTAGCTTGTCTGGAAAATGGACTGTGAAAATAATTAAGTTAAGTCTGTGTGCACCTTGTGTTCGATTCCGGTAACGGGTTCGGGTACGGGGTGTTACAATTATTAAGGTACGTTTTAATTCAAAATTCTAATTAATAATAGTTTATCATGATGATTTTAGAAAAATTAATCTTTTGGGGCTCCTATTTTGTATAGATTTAATTGCTGGTTTTCCTTTTGTAAAAAATTTTGGATCATTTTATTACTTTACATTTGCCATCTAGTTTACTGCCTTATGTTTTCTGTTATAAGCTGGCATCCAGTTTGCCATGTTTTTTCATTAAATTATTTTTGTAACACCCCGAACCCGAGACCATCGCCGGTGTCGGACACGAGGGGTTAACAGGCCAAGTTCACTTGTTTTGCCCATCCATTTCACATTTCCAGTCAGGCTGGAAAAACTGCGTCACTGTCGCCTTAAAAATCATATCTCGAGTTTCAAAACTCGGAAACTGGTTTCGTAAATTTTCCCTGAATTTAGACTCATATATCCATCCATGGATTTATTTCTAGAATTTTTTGTCAGGCCAATTGGTACAGTTTATTAGTTAAATCACCCATGTTACAGGGATCGATTGCTCTGACCTTCGCGCGGTATAACTTGAATATCTCTCTGTACAGGGATTTAATGCTGGTGCCATTTGTTTCTAATGAAACTAGACTCAAAATGGAATCTGTACATATAAGGTATGCCTCCTAATTCTTTCTGGATAATTTATAGTAAATTTTTAAATTTGCAACAGGGAACCCAGAAACCGTTCTGGCCCTATCTCACAATAGCTTTAATATCTCTTAACATGTAACTCCTATACCATTTCGTTTCTTCCATATGAAAATAGACTCATCAAGGTTTATTTACATAGCTTATTCACTATTTAATTCCAATCCTACGAATTTTGGTGATTTTTCACATTCGCGTCACTGCAGCTGGCAGCATCTGTTTTTAAGGTAGGTCTTACCTATTTGGTAGTCTCCATGAACCAACTAGTCTTGCCATACATAGGTTCATATATGATCATTTTAACCATGCCAATGGCTGATCATGTGACCAACATTCCCATTTCCAAGCCATAGCCACATCATGACACCAAATATATATACATACAAACCACAATTAGTCTAAGTCGATACTTCACTTTTACGAGCCATTTTCGCATGGCCGTACATATATACATCACAACATATTTAACCAACAAGGGGTAGTCCTATACATGCCATTTCAAGTTCAACCAAGAATTTATACCAAAATGGGGGCTTGATAGTGTGGATGACTTCGACTTCAACGATCCCGAATCCGATTGCTATCGAGCGAAATCTAGAAAACTGAGAGCCAAAGCAACGGAGTAAGCATTTTTATGCTTAGTAAGTCTCAAGGAATATAATCAACTCTAATTACAGCAATACATTCACATAGCCAAATGCATCATTTCATTAATACACATTCTTACTTCACACTTCATCATTATATACTTTCACAAAGTATCAATCAATTCAATAACTGAAATTCATTAGTCGATTGAGCGAATGTTGCTCAAACATGTCGACTTTCCAATGCACATATAACGTACCTTATCCTTTGGGCTTTTCGGTGTACTAATTGAATTCATTACAGCAACCAACACTCACCTCCAGCCCAAGATTCTTGAATATAACCGGATATAATCACGTGCACAAATGCCTTCGGGTCTTAGCCCGGATAGAATAACTCGCATGAATGCCTTCGGGTCTTAGCCCGGATAGAATAACTCGCACGAATGCCTTCGGGTCTTAGCCCGGATATAGCCACTAGCACAATTGCCTTGGTCTTAACCGGATATAATTTCCAGCATAATTGTCTTGAGGCTTAGCCCGGATATCATTCAATTTCTCATGTACACATACATCAATAATCATTGGACATACATATTTCATTTTCGTTACTAAGGCTCAAACGCACATATATTCACAAGCATATTCGCCTTGGGACTTAGCCCGGTATCATTCAATTTCTCATACACACATAAATCAATAATCATACACATCCATACTTCATCTCACATAATTCAAGTAAGGTCACTTCTTGAGGACTTACCTCGGATGTTGTCGAACGGCTTTTTCGGCTATTCGATCACTTTTTCCTTCCCCTTGTCCAATTGTGGCCCTCTTAGCTCTTGAGCTAATTCAAACAAATTCAATTTATTAAAACCTCATTGTGCTTGCTTATGGCCGAATATGACAAAGAGTTTAAATGGTCATATGGCCACTCTTTAGCTTGAATACACAATGGTCATGCACATTTTATACTACATCAAGCAATTCAATACAATTTATTTGAGCATCAAGGAAAAGCTAAGGCCTTCAATAGGCTACCCAAGGCGAATATTCATGTACATGTTGAGGCCAATTATGCACTTAATACCTCACAAAAACAGCATGCATTTTACTAGTTAATGCTTTGCACATTGTATTAAAACTTATAATATAGCATCAAGCACTTATATGTGTGCTAGGCGAATTGTGCTTGCAATTTCACAAGCATTCTTCAACATCTTCTTCTTTAAACCAATATATTCATCACTTACTTCATAGCCAAAACATCATGTGCAAACATATATATACAATATGAGCATGGCCGAATTTCAAGGTGTCCATAGCCATCCAAAAATACAAATTTTAACTAACATGCAAGAAGTATGAACCATGCTCATGAATGCATCATGGCGAATATGACAATCATGCTCCTTTCAACTTCAATCATGGTTAAACACAAAAGAAAACTCAAAATCTTACTCAAGAGTAGACAATCCATCATTGCATGCATCATCATCAAGCTTCACACTTAGCATGCAATGGCTTTATCACCATAACAACTTTGGCCAAATACCATTTCCATGCCATAACAAGGATTTGAGCCATGGCTAACATGCACATCAAGTTAGCAACCAAACCATGCATGAAACTCCCAACACAACCTCATACATACCTTAATCTTGATGCAGACTTAGCCAAATCTCCTTCTAGATCTCTTCCAACCCAAGCATGAAGCAAAAATCCTCCCTCTTTTCCTTAGTATTTTCGGCCAAGAAGATGAGAAAGGATGAACAAATTTTCTTTTCTTTCTTTAGGACATTCGGCCAAGCCTATGGAGAAGGATGAACACTTTTTTTTTTTCTCCATACTCTTATTTTATCATTTCTAACATCATCCATTAGTAAAACATGTTGGGAACATGTTTCCCCTTGCCCATAATTTGTCATGGCCGGCCATCCACCTTAAGGAATGGGATAATTGACATGCAACTCCATTTATTTCACTTCATGCATTATTAGGCCACTTAAAATACACCTATCACATTTTCAAGTCCTAGCACATGGGTCCTCTCTTATAAATTTGCACCTAATTAATAAAAATCGAGACACGAAATATTTACGCATACCAATTCCACATACAATAAGCACGGAATATAACACTTAATTATTCTTGTGACTCGGTTTCGTGGTCCCGAAACCACTCTCCGACTAGGGTCACATTAGGGTGTCACAACTCTCCCTACTTAAGAGATTTTCGTCCCGAAAATCTTACCGTAAATAGGTTCGGATATCGCTCTCTCATAGAGTTCTCGGTCTCCCAAGTAGCTTCTTCTATCCCGTGCTTGAGCCATAACACTTTCACTAGCGGAACCCGCTTGTTTCGCAACTCTTTCACTTCTCGTGATAGGATACGAATCGGTTCTTCCTCATAACTCATATTAGCTTGAATTTCAATTTCTGATGGACTAATCACGTGCGATGGATCGGATCTATAGCGTCGAAGCATCGAAACGTGGAAGACATCGTGAACCTTTTGAGTTCGGGGCAAAATCAAACGATATGCCACCGGACCGACTCGCTCGATATCTCATATGGCCCAATGAACCTCGGGCTCAACTTGCCCTTACGGTAGAACACGAGTATCTTTTTCCAAGGCGATACCTTGAGAAACACTTTATCACCCACGATACTCGATATCCTTACGCTTCAGATCCGCGTCGACTTCCGACGATCGGAGGCTATCTTGAGACTTTCACGGATTACTTTCACTTTCGCTCAAAGCATCCCTAATCAAATCCACCCGAAAATCTTGCTTTCACCGAGCTCGGTCAAAACAATGGTGTACGGCATTTACGACCGTACAAGGCCTCGTAGGTGCCATCTTAATACTTGATTGAAAGTCGTTGTTGTAAGCGAATTCAATCAACGGCAAATACCGTTCCCATGAACCACTAAACTCGATGACGCAACATCTTAACATATCCTCAAGTATCTGAATTATCCGCTCGGATTGACCATCTGTTTGAGGGTGAAAGGCGGTGCTGAAATGCAACTTGGTACCCAAAGCTTCTTGCAACTTTTTCCAAAATCGCGAGGTAAATCTCGGATCTCTATCCGACACGATGGAAATAGGCACCCGTGTAATCTCACAACTCGAGAAGCGTACAATTCAGCTAATTTTTCCATTGAAAAATCCGTGCGTCTGAGGAACAAAGTGGGCCGACTTAGTCAATCGATCTACCACGACCCAAACCGCATCCTTCTTACTTGCGACAATGGCGGTCCGGATACAAAGTCCATTGTGACTCGATCCCATTTCCACTCGGGTATCGTGATTGGTGAAGTAATCCCGAGGCACCGATGTTCCGCTTTCACTTGTTGACATATTAAACATCTCAAACAAAGTCGGAGATGTCTCGCTTCATACCATGCCACCAAAACCGACGTTTCAAATCATTGTACATCTTCGTACTCCCGGGTGGATTGCCATTCGGCTACAATGGGCTTCATTCGAATTATCGAAATGAGTTCAATTCTTTGGGACACACGAGACGACTTTTGAACCTCAAACAATCGTCATCATCGATTTGAAACTCCGAGTCCTTGTTCGAACACATGCAGCCCGTTTTGCAACCAACTCGTCGTCGACTTTACGAGCTTCTCGAATTTGGTGTGTCAATAATGGTTTGGCTTTCAATTCAGCCACTAACACACTTTATCGGATCGGACGGACAAGTGCACATTCATCGCTCGTAAAGTGAATAACGATTTACGACTCAAGGCATCCGCAACCACATTCGCCTTTCCCGGTGATAGTCAATGATCAGCTCATAATCCTTTAACAGCTCGAGCCAACGTCTTTGTCGCAGATTTAAGTCTCTTTGGGTCATCAAATATTTGAGACTTTTGTGATCCGAGTATACATGGCACCTTTCACCAAATAAGTAATGTCGCCAAATCTTTAAGGCGAATACGATGGCGGCCAATTCGAGATCATGAGCCGGATAATTTTTCTTATGTGGCTTTAATTGCCTCGACGCATAGGCCACAACTCGACCTTCTTGCATTAATACGCAACCTACCCAAGTAGAGAGGCGTCGCTATAGATGTCAAACTCTTTGCCGGACTCGGGTTGCACTAGAATTGGGGCTTCATCAAATAAGTTTTCAGTTGATCGAAACTTTTTGGCATTTCTCCGTCCATTCGAACTTAACATCCTTTTGGAGTAAGCCGTCATCGGCGTGGCTATCGTTGAGAAGCCTTTACAAATCGTCGGTAATAACCAAGCCCCAAAAGCTCCAAACCTCGATAATATTTCTGAGGCTTCCAATTAAGTATGGCTGAAATTTTATTCGGTCGACTCGAATACCGTCTGAGATACCACACGACCCAAGAAGCTAACCTCTCTTAACCGAACTCACACTTGTCAACTTAGCATATAATTGCTTATCCCGTAAAATTTGCAAGACTAACCGCAGGTGTCCAGATGTTCGGTCTCATTTCTTCAATAGACCAAGATGTCATCAATGAACACGACTACGAATCGATCCAAATATGGTCTAAAGATCCAATTCATTAAATCCATAAATACCGCAGGGGCATTAGTGAGCCCAAACGGCATCACTAGGAACTCATAGTGACCATATCTCGTTCTGAAGGCAGTCTTGGGTACGTCCGAATCTCGGATTCGCAATTGATAATAGCCCGATCTCAAATCTATTTTCGAGAACACCGAGGCTCCCTTCAGTTGATCGAACAAGTCATCAATACGTGGCAACGGATATTTGTTCTTTATCGCCGCTTTATTAAGCTGACGATAGTCGATGCACAGCCGCATGGTTCCATCCTTCTTCTTCACGAACAATCTTGGGGCACCCTAAGGCGAAAAACTCGGCGAGCAAAACCTCTATCCACCAATTCTTGCAACTGAGCTTTCAACTCCTTTAATTCCGTTGGTGCCATACGATACGGAGCTATCGAAATTGGAGTGGTACCAGGTATCAATTCGATGCCAAATTCTATTTCCCGACAGTGGTAAACCCGCAATTCTTTGGGGAAAACATCCGGTATTCACAAACCACGGACGCAGATTCGGGTTTCTTTTCGATTCCTTGTCATCGAAAGCACGTCGCAAGGTACGCCCGCACCCTTTTCTTACATATTTCGGGCCAACATCGTTGATATTACAAATTGGCAACCCTTTAAGTCCAGTAGACTCAACCCGAATTATTTCATTATTCGCGCACCTCAAATCGATAGTCTTGCTCTTGCAATTTACAACCGCATCGTGCATGGTCAACCAATCCAAACCAAGAATAACGTCGAACTCATCGAACGGCAAAAGCATCAAGTCTGCCGGAAAACAAGAACCTTGGAACACTAGGGACTTTTCTTGCACACTTTGTTGACAAGCACGCAATGACCCAAGGGTTTGACACCGAATTACAAACTCGAGAGACTCAATGGGCAAAGTCTTCTTTGGATGCTAAGGTTTCACATATATATGAATGAGTAGAACCGGGGTCAATCAAAGCAATCACATTTGTATTGAAAAGAGTGAAAGTACAGTAATAACATCCGAGAGGCAGCATCCTCGCGTGCGCGTATGGCATAAGTCCTAGCAGAGCACGAGCCTCGGATCGATGGTAGCATCTCTAGATCCTCTCGACCGCCACGGACATTGCCCATATTTCTAGGTGGCCTACCTCGGCGATGGTAGCACCCGGTTTGCACTCGACTTACATTCTGCTCATGCATCCTCGGGCAATCCTTCATAAAGTGGTCGGCCGATCCACACTTATAGCGAGAGCGATCACGAAACCAGCAGCTCCCGAATTCCATTTGCCACAGTGTGGACACTCCGCCTCTCTCGGCGATCATTTCCACCACCGTGATCGAGGTGACTCGTGTGGTCACAGGGGTCGATCGCGTCCTCGTCTAGAAAAGCCCAAACGCCTCTAGACCGGCTCACATCATCTCGAAATCTCTTGATGCTTGTTGAAGAGACTTTCCGAGGACCTCTTCGAATTCTCCGTTCCCACATCGACTTTTTGTTTCTCCTTTCTAAGCTCTTGACTTTACAAGCTCGCTCAACAAGTACTACGAACTCTCGTATCTCGAGGATGCCAACAAACATCCTTATATCATCATTCAGCCCATCCTCGAGCGTTTACATAATAGCTTGGACGAAATGCATTCTCGCAGCGTCTCGGCTAAGCCTCACAAATTTTCGTTCATAGTCAGAATCGACATCGAACCTTGCTTAAGATCAAGGAATTCCTCCGCTTTTGGTCGATGAATCTCGATGATATACTTTTTTGAACTCGGTTTGAAAGAATTCCCAAGTCACTTGCTCTCTAGGCACCACGAAGTCGAGTACTCCACCAATAGTAGGCGGACTCGCGTAGCAAAGAGATGGTACACTTTAAGCACTCATCGGGTGTACTGGGATAGCTCATCAAGCACCGGATAGTGTTATCTAACCAAAATTCAGCTCGCTCGGCATCATGATCATCCGTAGCCTTAAATTCAGTAGCCCCATGTTTTCGAATCCTATCGATTGGGGCTTACTTGACCTTATTTGGTCATCACCGGAGGTATTGTAGGTGCGAGGTTGCATTTGTCGGGAATGGAGGTTGTGGAACCGCTAGTGTTAGTTCGAATGTATTGATTAAACCATTCGTTCATCACACTATAAAAGGCTTGCCTAGCCTCGTCATTAGGATTGCTGGCCATAGGTTGAGAGTCCGCCGCGCTATCCCTTCTTGCGGAGCAGGCGCCACACTCTCCACATCATCAGCTATCGCTTCGGTTGGGATCGGGATCCATTGCTATAAACAAACACAAAGTCAAATTGTCGTAAATCACCACACTATCGATTCATCATTTAATGGCATGTATAGCTAGACCCCAAACACATCACGGTAGTCCTAGAATCGACTAAACCGTGGCTCTGATACCAATAAAATTGTAACACCCCGAACCCGAGACCATCGCCGGTGTCGGACACGAGGAGTTAACAGGCCAAGTTCACTTGTTTTGCCCATCCATTTGACATTTCCAGTCAGGCTGGAAAAACTGCGTCACTGTCGGCTTAAAAATCATATCTCGAGTTTCAAAACTCGGAAACTGGTTTCGTAAATTTTCCCTGAATTTAGACTCATATATCCATCCATGGATTTATTTCTAGAATTTTTGGTCAGGCCAATTGGTACAGTTTATTAGTTAAAGTCACCCATGTTACAGGGATCGACTGCTCTGACCTTCGCGCGGTATAACTTGAATATCTCTCTGTACAGGGCTTTAATGCTGGTGTCGTTTGTTTCTAATGAAACTAGACTCAAAATGGAATCTGTACATATAAGGTATATCTCCTAATTCTTTCTGGATAATTTATAGTAAATTTTTAAATTTGGGACCGGGAACCCAGAAACCGTTCTGGCCCTGTCTCACAATAGCTTTAATATCTCTTAACATGTAACTCCTATGACCATTTCGTTTCTTCCATATGAAAATAGACTCATCAAGGTTTATTTACATAGCTTATTCACTATTTAATTCCAATCCTACGAATTTTGGTGATTTTTCACATTCACATCACTGCAGCTGGCAGCATCTGTTTTAAGGTAGGTCTTACCTATTTGGTAGTCTCCATGAACCAACTAGTCTTGCCATACATAGGTTCATATATGATCATTTTAACCATGCCAATGGCTGATCATGTGACCAACATTCCCATTTCCAAGCCATAGCCACATCATGACACCAAATATATATACATACAAACCACAATTAGTCTAAGTCGATACTTCACTTTTACGAGCCATTTTAGCATGGCCGTAC
Source organism: Gossypium arboreum (assembly GCF_025698485.1). NCBI lineage: Eukaryota > Viridiplantae > Streptophyta > Magnoliopsida > Malvales > Malvaceae > Gossypium > Gossypium arboreum. Next base: position 70,378,493 of record NC_069077.1, on the reverse strand, counting down.
ATATATACATCACAACATATTTAACCAACAAGGGTAGTCCTATACATGCCATTTCAAGTTCAACCAAGAATTTATACCAAAATGGGGGCTTGATAGTGTGGATGACTTGACTTCAACGATCCCGAATCCGATTGCTATCGAGCGAAATCTAGAAAACTGAGAGCCAAAGCAACGGAGTAAGCATTTTTATGCTTAGTAAGTCTCAAGGAATATAATCAACTCTAATTACAGCAATACATTCACATAGCCAAATGCATCATTTCATTAATACACATTCTTACTTCACACTTCATCATTATATACTTTCACAAAGTATCAATCAATTCAATAACTGAAATTCATTAGTCGATTGAGCGAATGTTGCTCAAACATGTCGACTTTCAATGCACATATAACGTACCTTATCCTTTGGGCTTTTAGAGTGTACTAATTGAATTCATTACAGCAACCAACACTCACCTCCAGCCCAAGATTCTTCGAATATAACCGGATATAATCACGTGCACAAATGCCTTGGTCTTAGCCGGATAGAATAACTTCATACGAATGCCTTGGTCTTAGCCGGATAGAATAACTCGCATACGAATGCCTTGGTCTTAGCCCGGATATAGCCACTAGCACAATTGCCTTAGGGTCTTAACCCGGATATAATTTCCAGCATAATTGTCTTCGGGGCTTAGCCCGGATATCATTCAATTTCTCATGTACACATACATCAATAATCATTGGACATACATATTTCATTTTCGTTACTAAGGCTCAAACGCACATATATTCACAAGCATATTCGCCTTGGGACTTAGCCCGGTATCATTCAATTTCTCATACACATAAATCAATAATCATACACATCCATACTTCATCTCACATAATTCAAGTAAGGTCACTTCTTGAGGACTTACCTCGGATGTTGTCGAACGGCTTTTTCGGCTATTCGATCACTTTTTCCTTCCCCTTGTCCAATTGTGGCCCTCTTAGCTCTTGAGCTAATTCAAACAAATTCAATTTATTAAAACCTCATTGTGCTTGCTTATGGCGAATATGACAAAGAGTTTAAATGGTCATATGGCCACTCTTTAGCTTGAATACACAATGGTCATGCACATTTTATACTACATCAAGCAATTCAATACAATTTATTTGAGCATCAAGGAAAAGCTAAGGCCTTCAATAGGCTACCCAAGGCCGAATATTCATGTACATGTTGAGGCCAATTATGCACTTAATACCTCACAAAAACAGCATGCATTTTACTAGTTAATGCTTTGCACATTGTATTAAAACTTATAATATAGCATCAAGCACTTATATGTGTGCTAGGCAATTGTGCTTGCAATTTCACAAGCATTCTTCAACATCTTCTTCTTTAAACCAATATATTCATCACTTACTTCATAGCCAAAACATCATGTGCAAACATATATATACAATATGAGCATGGCCGAATTTCAAGGTGTCCATAGCCATCCAAAAATACAAATTTTAACTAACATGCAAGAAGTATGAACCATGCTCATGAATGCATCATGGCCGAATATGACAATCATGCTCCTTTCAACTTCAATCATGGTTAAACACAAAAAGAAAACTCAAAATCTTACTCAAGAGTAGACAATCCATCATTGCATGCATCATCATCAAGCTTCACACTTAGCATGCAATGGCTTTATCACCATAACAACTTTGGCCAAATACCATTTCCATGCCATAACAAGGATTTGAGCCATGGCTAACATGCACATCAAGTTAGCAACCAAACCATGCATGAAACTCCCAACACAACCTCATACATACCTTAATCTTGATGCAGACTTAGCCAAATCTCCTTCTAGATCTCTTCCAACCCAAGCATGAAGCAAAAATCCTCCCTCTTTTCCCTTAGTATTTTCGGCCAAGAAGATGAGAAAGGATGAACAAATTTTTCTTTTCTTTCTTTAGGACATTCGGCCAAGCCTATGGAGAAGGATGAACACTTTTTTTTTTTCTCCATACTCTTATTTTATCATTTCTAACATCATCCATTAGTAAAACATGTTGGGAACATGTTTCCCTTGCCCATAATTTGTCATGGCGGCCATCCACCTTAAGGAATGGGATAATTGACATGCAACTCCATTTATTTCACTTCATGCATTATTAGGCCACTTAAAAATACACCTATCACATTTTCAAGTCCTAGCACATGGGTCCTCTCTTATAAATTTGCACCTAATTAATAAAAATCGAGACACGAAATATTTACGCATACCAATTCCACATACAATAAGCACGGAATATAACACTTAATTATTCTTGTGACTCGGTTTCGTGGTCCCGAAACCACTCTCCGACTAGGGTCACATTAGGGGTGTCACAACTCTCCCCCACTTAAGAGATTTTCGTCCCCGAAAATCTTACCGGTAAATAGGTTCGGATATCGCTCTCTCATAGAGTTCTCGGTCTCCCAAGTAGCTTCTTCTATCCCGTGCTTGAGCCATAACACTTTCACTAGCGGAACCCGCTTGTTTTGCAACTCTTTCACTTCTCGTGATAGGATACGAATCGGTTCTTCCTCGTAACTCATATTAGCTTGAATTTCAATTTCTGATGGACTAATCACGTGCGATGGATCGGATCTATAGCGTCAAAGCATCGAAACGTGGAAGACATCGTGAACCTTTTTGAGTTCAGGGGGCAAAATCAAACGATATGCCACTGGACCGACTCGCTCTGATATCTCATATGGCCCAATGAACCTCGGGCTCAACTTGCCCTTACGGCCGAACCTGAGTATCTTTTTCCAAGGCGATACCTTGAGAAACACTTTATCACCCACCTGATACTCGATATCCTTACGCTTCAGATCCGCGTCGACTTCGACGATCGGAGGCTATCTTCGACTTTCACGGATTACTTTCACTTTCAAAGCATCCCTAATCAAATCCACCCGAAAATCTTGCTTTCACCGAGCTCGGTCCAAAACAATGGTGTACGGCATTTACGACCGTACAAGGCCTTGTAGGGTGCCATCTTAATACTTGATTGAAAGTTTGTTGTTGTGTTTAATTCAATCAACGGCAAATACCGCTCCCATGAACCACTAAACTCGAGGACGCAACATCTTAACATATCCTCATGTATCTGAATTATCCGCTCGGATTGACCATCTGTTTGGGGGTGAAAGGCGGTGCTGAAATGAAACTTGGTACCCAAAGCTTCTTGCAACTTTTTCCAAAATCGCGAGGTAAATCTCGGATCTCTATCCGACACGATGGAAATAGGCACCCCGTGTAATCTCACAATCTGAGAAACGTACAATTCAGCTAATTTGTCCATTGAAAAATCCGTACGTACGGGAACAAAGTGGGCCGACTTAGTCAATCGATCTACCACGACCCAAACCGCATCCTTCTTACTTACTGACAATGGCAGTCCGGATACAAAGTCTATTGTGACTCGATCCCATTTCCACTCGGGTATCGTGATTGGCTGAAGTAATCCTGAAGGCACCTGATGTTCCGCTTTCACTTGTTGACATATTAAACATCTCGAAACGAAGTCGGAGATGTCTCGCTTCATACCATGCCACCAAAACCGACGTTTCAAATCATTGTACATCTTCGTACTCCGGTGGATTGCCATTCGGCTACAATGGGCTTCATTCGAATTATCGAAATGAGTTCAATTCTTTGGGACACACAGACGACTTTTGAACCTCAAACAATCGTCATCGCCGATTTGAAACTCCGAGTCCTTGTTCGAACACATGCAGCCCGTTTGCAACCAACTCGTCGTCGACTTTCGAGCTTCTCGAATTTGGTGTGTCAATAATGGTTTGGCTTTCAATTCAGCCACTAACACACCGCTGTCGGATCGGACGGACAAGTGCACATTCATCGTCGTAAAGTGAATAACGATTTACGACTCAAGGCATCCGCAACCACATTCGCCTTTCCGGTGATAGTCAATGATCACTCATAATCCTTTAACACTCGAGCCAACGTCTTTGTCGCAGATTTAAGTCTCTTTGGGTCATCAAATATTTGAGACTTTTGTGATCCGAGTATACATGGCACCTTTCACCAAATAAGTAATGTCGCCAAATCTTTAAGGCGAATACGATGGCGGCCAATTCGAGATCATGAGTCGGATAATTTTTCTCATGTGGCTTTAATTGCCTCGACGCATAGGCCACAACTCGACCTTCTTGCATTAATCGCAACCTAACCCAAGTAGAGAGGCGTCATTGTAGATGTCAAACTCTTTGCGGACTCGGGTTGCACTAGAATTGGGGCTTCATCAAATAAGTTTTCATTGATCGAAACTTTTTGGCATTTCTCCGTCCATTCGAACTTAACATCCTTTTGGAGTAAGCCGTCATCGGCGTGGCTATCGTTGAGAAGCCTTTACAAATCGTCGGTAATAACCGCAAGCCCCAAAAAGCTCCAAACGTCAAGAATATTTCTGAGGCTTCCAATTAAGTATGGCTAAAATTTTATTCGAATTGACTCGAATACCCGATCTGCGATACCACGACCCAAGAAGCTAACCTCTCTTAACCAGAACTCACACTTGCTGAACTTAGCATATAATTGCTTATCCCGTAAAATTTGCAGCACTAACCGCAGGTGTTCAGCATGTTCGGTCTCATTTCTTCAATAGACCAAGATGTCATCAATGAACACGACTACGAATCGATCCAAATATGGTCTAAAGATCCGATTCATTAAATCCATAAATACCGCAGGGGCATTAGTGAGCCCAAACGGCATCACTAGGAACTCATAGTGACCATATCTCGTTCTGAAGGCAGTCTTGGGTACGTCCGAATCTCGGATTCGCAATTGATAATAGCCCGATCTCAAATCTATTTTCGAGAACACCGAGGCTCCCTTCAGTTGATCGAACAAGTCATCAATACGTGGCAACGGATATTTGTTCTTTATCGTCGCTTTATTAAGCTGACGATAGTCGATGCACAGCCGCATGGTTCCATCCTTCTTCTTCACGAACAATACTGGAGCACCCCAAGGCGAAAAACTCGGGCGAGCAAAACCTCTATCCACCAATTCTTGCAACTGAGCTTTCAACTCCTTTAATTCCGTTGGTGCCATACGATACGGAGCTATCGAAATTGGAGTGGTACCAGGTATCAATTCGATGCCAAATTCTATTTCCCGAACAGGTGGTAAACCCGGCAATTCTTTGGGGAAAACATCCGGGTATTCACAAACCACGGGCACAGATTCGGGTTTCTTTTCGATTCCTTGTCATCGAAACACGTCGCAAGGTACGCTTCGCAACCTTTTCTTACATATTTCGGGCCAACATCCACGATATTACAAATGGCAACCCCTTTAAGTCCGTAGACTCAACCCGAATTATTTCATTATTCGCACCTCAAATCGATAGTCTTGCTCTTGCAATTTACAACCGCATCGTGCATGGTCAACCAATCCAAACCAAGAATAACGTCGAACTCATCGAACGGCAAAAGCATCAAGTCCGCCGGAAAACAAGAACCTCGGAACACTAGGGGACTTTTCTTGCATACTTTGTTGACAAGCACGTAATGACCCAAGGGTTTGACACCGAATTACAAACTCGAGAGACTCAATGGGCAAAGTCTTCTTTGGATGCTAAGGTTTCACATATATATGAATGAGTAGAACCGGGGTCAATCAAAGCAATCACATTTGTATTGAAAAGAGTGAAAGTACCGGTAATAACATCCGGAGAGGCAGCATCCTCGCGTGCGCGTATGGCATAAGTCCTAGCAGAGCACGAGCCTCGGATCGATGGTAGCATCTCTAGATCCTCTCGACCGCCACAGACATTGCCCATATTTCTAGGTGGCCTACCTCGGCGATGGTAGCACCCGGGTTTGCACTCGACTTACATTCTGCTCATGCATCCTCGGGCAATCCTTCATAAAGTGGTCGGCCGATCCACACTTATAGCGGGAGCGATCACGAAACCAACAGCTCCCGAATTCCATTTGCCACAATGTGGACACTCCGCCTCTCTCTACGATCATTTCCACCACCGCGATCGAGGTGACTCGTGTGGTCACAGGGTCGATCGCGTCCTCGTCTAGAAAAGCCCAAACGCCTCTAGACCGGCTCACATCATCTCGAAATCTCTTCGATGCTTGTTGAAGAGACTTTCCGAGGACCTCTTCGAATTCTCCGGTTCCCACATCACTTTTTGTTTCTCCTTTCTAAGCTCTTCGCTTTACAAGCTCGCTCAACAAGTACTACGAACTCGTATCTCGAGGATGCCAACAAACATCCTTATATCATCATTCAGCCCATCCTCGAAGCGTTTACACATAATAGCTTCGGACGAAATGCATTCTCGCGTCTGGCTAAGCCTCACAAATTTTCGTTCATAGTCGATGGCGACATCGAACCTTGCTTAAGATCAAGGAATTCCCTCCGCTTTTGGTCGATGAATCTCGATCGATATACTTTTTGAACTCGGTTTGAAAGAATTCCCAAGTCACTTGCTCTCTAGGCACCACAAGTCGAGTACTCCACCAATAGTAGGCGGACTCGCGTAGCAAGGAGATGGTACACTTTAAGCACTCATCGGGTGTACAGGATAGCTCATCAAGCACCGGATAGTGTTATCTAACCAAAATTCAGCTCGCTTCGGCATCATCATCATCCGTAGCCTTAAATTCAGTAGCCCCATGTTTTCGAATCCTATCGATTGGGGCTTACTTGACCTTATTTGGTCATCAACGGAGGTATTGTAGGTGCGGGGTTGCATTTGTCGGGAATGGAGGTTGTGGAACAGTAGTGTTAGTTCGAATGTATTGATTAAACCATTCGTTCATCACACTATAAAAGGCTTGCCTAGCCTCGTCATTAGGATTGCTGGCCATAGGTTGAGAGTCCGCGGCCATGTCCCTTGCGGGAGCAGCGCCACACTCTCCACATCATCAGCTATCGCTCGGTTGGGATCGGGATCCATTGCTATAAACAAACACAAAGTCAAATTGTCAGAAATCACCACACTATCGATTCATCATTTAATGGCATGTATAGCTAGACCCCAAACACATCACGGTAGTCCTAGAATCGACTAAACCGTGGCTCTGATACCAATAAAATTGTAACACCCTGAACCCGAGACCATCGCCGGTGTCGAACACGAGGGGTTAACAGGCCAAGTTCACTTGTTTTGCCCATCCATTTGACATTTCCAGTCAGGCTGGAAAAACTGCGTCACTATCGCCTTAAAAATCATATCTCGAGTTTCAAAACTCGGAAACTGGTTTCGTAAATTTTCCCTGAATTTAGACTCATATATCCATCCATGGATTTATTTCTAGAATTTTTGGTCTGGCCAATTGGTACAGTTTATTAGTTAAAGTCACCCATGTTACAGGGATCGACTGCTCTGACCTTCGCGCGGTATAACTTGAATATCTCTCTGTACAGGGCTTTAATGCTGGTACCGTTTGTTTCTAATGAAACTAGACTCAAAATGGAATCTGTACATATAAGGTATGTCTTCTAATTATTTCTGGATAATTTATAATAAATTTTTAAAGTTGGGACCGGGAACCCAGAAACCGTTCTGGCCCTGTCTCACAATAGCTTTAATATCTCTTAACATGTAACTCCTATGACCATTTCGTTTCTTCCATATGAAAATAGACTCATCAAGGTTTATTTACATAGCTTATTCACTATTTAATTCCAATCCTACGAATTTTGGTGATTTTTCACATTCACATCACTGCAGCTGGCAGCATCTGTTTTTAAGGTAGGTCTTACCTATTTGGTAGTCTCCATGAACCAACTAGTCTTGCCATACATAGGTTCATATATGATCATTTTAACCATGCCAATGGCTGATCATGTGACCAACATTCCCATTTCCAAGCCATAGCCACATCATGACACCAAATATATATACATACAAACCACAATTAGTCTAAGTCGATACTTCACTTTTACGAGCCATTTTCGCATGGCCGTACATATATACATCACAACATATTTAACCAACAAGGGTAGTCCTATACATGCCATTTCAAGTTCAACCAAGAATTTATACCAAAATGGGGGCTTGATAGTGTGGATGACTTCGACTTCAACGATCCCGAATCCGATTGCTATCGAAATTAAATCTAGAAAACCGAGAGCCAAAGCAACGGAGTAAGCATTTTATGCTTAGTAAGTCTCAAGGAATATAATCAACTCTAATTACAGCAATACATTCACATAGCCAAATGCATCATTTCATTAATACACATTCTTACTTCACACTTCATCATTATATACTTTCACAAAGTATCAATCAATTCAATAACTGAAATTCATTAGTCGATTGAGCGAATGTTGCTCAAACATGTCGACTTTCCAATGCACATATAACGTACCTTATCCTTTGGGCTTTTCGAGTGTACTAATTGAATTCATTACAGCAACCAACACTCACCTCCAGCCCAAGATTCTTCGGAATATAACCGGATATAATCACGTGCACAAATGCCTTCGGGTCTTAGCCCGGATAGAATAACTCGCACGAATGCCTTCGGGTCTTAGCCGGATAGAATAACTTCGCATACGAATGCCTTGGTCTTAGCCCGGATATAGCCACTAGCACAATTGCCTTCGGGTCTTAACCCGGATATAATTTCCAGCATAATTGTCTTCGGGGCTTAGCCCGGATATCATTCAATTTCTCATGTACACATACATCAATAATCATTGGACATACATATTTCATTTTCGTTACTAAGGCTCAAACGCACATATATTCACAAGCATATTCGCCTTCGGGACTTAGCCCGGGTATCATTCAATTTCTCATACACACATAAATCAATAATCATACACATCCATACTTCATCTCACATAATTCAAGTAAGGTCACTTCTTGAGGACTTACCTCGGATGTTGTCGAACGGCTTTTTCGGCTATTCGATCACTTTTTCCTTCCCCTTGTCCAATTGTGGCCCTCTTAGCTCTTGAGCTAATTCAAACAAATTCAATTTATTAAAACCTCATTGTGCTTGCTTATGGCGAATATGACAAAGAGTTTAAATGGTCATATGGCCACTCTTTAGCTTGAATACACAATGGTCATGCACATTTTATACTACATCAAGCAATTCAATACAATTTATTTGAGCATCAAGGAAAAGCTAAGGCCTTCAATAGGCTACCCAAGGCCTAATATTCATGTACATGTTGAGGCCAATTATGCACTTAATACCTCACAAAAACAGCATGCATTTTACTAGTTAATGCTTTGCACATTGTGGCCCAAAACTTATAATATAGCATCAAGCACTTATATGTGTGCTAGGCGAATTGTGCTTGCAATTTCACAAGCATTCTTCAACATCTTCTTCTTTAAACCAATATATTCATCACTTACTTCATAGCCAAAACATCATGTGCAAACATATATATACAATATGAGCATGGCAATTTCAAGGTGTCCATAGCCATCCAAAAATACAAATTTTAACTAACATGCAAGAAGTATGAACCATGCTCATGAATGCATCATGGCCGAATATGACAATCATGCTCCTTTCAACTTCAATCATGGTTAAACACAAAAAGAAAACTCAAAATCTTACTCAAGAGTAGACAATCCATCATTGCATGCATCATCATCAAGCTTCACACTTAGCATGCAATGGCTTTATCACCATAACAACTTTGGCCAAATACCATTTCCATGCCATAACAAGGATTTGAGCCATGGCTAACATGCACATCAAGTTAGCAACCAAACCATGCATGAAACTCCCAACACAACCTCATACATACCTTAATCTTGATGCAAACTTAGCCAAATCTCCTTCTAGATCTCTTCCAACCCAAGCATGAAGCAAAAATCCTCCCTCTTTTCCCTTAGTATTTTCGGCCAAGAAGATGAGAAAGGATGAACAAATTTTTCTTTTCTTTCTTTAGGACATTCGGCCAAGCCTATGGAGAAGGATGAACACTTTATTTTTTTTCCCTACTCTTATTTTATCATTTCTAACATCATCCATTAGTAAAACATGTTGGGAACATGTTTCCCCTTGCCCATAATTTGTCATGGCCGGCCATCCACCTTAGGGAATGGGATAATTGACATGTAACTCCATTTATTTCACTTCATGCATTATTAGGCCACTTAAAAATACAACTATCACATTTTCAAGTCCTAGCACATGGGTCCTCTCTTATAAATTTGCACCTAATTAATAAAAATCGAGACACGAAATATTTACGCATACCAATTCCACATACAGTAAGCATGGAATATAACACTTAATTATTCTTGTGACTCGGTTTCGTGGTCCCGAAACCACTCTCCGTGGTCCCGAAACCACTCTCCGACTAAGGTCACATTAGGGGTGTCACAATTTTGGTCCTTCACAGATTAAAAACAATATAGCAGCCATATGCTAAGTAAATATAATGTTGAGTAAAATAGAACCAAATTCATAAATTGGATTAAATTTTATTTTTAAATTAAAAAATTAGAAATTAATGATTATACGTTAGATTAAATAACAAACTTATCTTTTTGTAAAAATTTACTAAAGGAATCTAAATACAATGTTTTCACGTGTCCTGCCATCACTATTGCCGTTAATTACACCATCAACTATTGCATAGGATTCTAAGGACCCAAATATAATAAATATGTATTACATAATTTTGAGAACACATAAAATGTCAATAATGTTATATAATTAAATTACAAACTTACATGATTTACATAATTTACATAACATACATAACTTAACAACTTACATGACTCACATAACTTATATAATTTACATAACTCACATAACATACATAACTTAACAACTTACATAATTTACATAACTCACATAACATACAAAACTTAACAACTTACATAACTTACATAATTTACATAACTCACATAACATACATAACAACTTACATAACTCACATAACTTACATAATTTACATAACTCACATAACTTACATAACTTAACAACTTACATAACTCACATAACTTACGTAATTTACATAAATCACATAACTTACATAACTTAACAACTTACATAACTCACATAACTTACATAACTTAACTAATACATGTAGTTTAATCTAATAATTTCCTTAAAAGCATATGGTTTAAAGTTCAAATTTCATAACTTACATAATCTACATAATTTACATAAAACATAAATATATATCATATCAAAACTTACATAATAAACAACTTACCCGTGTAATTTATTGTCAACTTTAGACTTTAACAACTACAAAATGGATAGGACTTGGATGAATTTGTCAAGGGCAAGCAACAAATATCGAAATGGAGTACAAACTTTTCTAAATTTTGCATTTCAAAATGCAAGCCAAGAGAATATGATTCTTTGCCCGTGTAAGAAGTGTGGCAATATCAATTGGCATTATCGTGAAGTTGTCTACGAACATCTAGTTGTTGATGGCTTTATTCGGGGTATAAAAAATGGATTTTTTATGGAGAATGTACACCTAGTGGAGCCTCTTCAATGATTAATCCGAGTTATCCTCATAGTGCTTACCATCATTATGTTAGAGAAGATGACATGGAAGGTATGTTGTGGGATGTATTTAATATGAGCAGTGATGGTTTGCAATCATTTCCACCTGAGTTGTTTGCATCCGATGATTATAATTTTGGTGGAAATACTTTCACAAAAATGAGAAGAAGTGTACCTGATGAATAGCCAAATGAAGAAGCAGCGAAGTTCTACACGTTACTTGGTGAAATGAATGAAGAACTTTATGAGGGATCAAAATTTTCAAAAATGTCCTTCTGTATTCGCCTTTTTCACTTAAAATGTTTGAGAGGGTGGACCGGAAACTCTTTGACAATGCTGTTAGAGTTTTTGGGAGAAATGTTCCCGTTTGCGAAAATCCCTCAATCATGCAAAGACATGAAGAAACTGATAAAAGATTTGGGCCTTGGGTACAACAAAATTCATAGTTGCCCAAATGACTACATGTTGTATTAGGGTGATCGGAAAAACCAACAGTCTTGTCATGTTTGCAGTAAATCTCATTGGATGAATAGAAATACAAAAGATGTTAATGTGGATGAATATGAGGCATAGTCAAGAAGGAAGCCAAACAAGATTTTACGATATTTTCCGCTAATACCAAGGCTTCAAAGGCTATTCATGTCGTCAAAGACAGGCGAGTTTATGACGTGGCATCATGATCGACAAACTGATGATGGATTATTAAGGCATCCTGCAGATTCTTTAGCATGGAAATCATTTGACAGTAAATTTCCAAGTTTTGCAAGTGATCCTTGGAGTGTGAGGCTTGGGCTAGCATCTGAGGATTTAATCTTTATAAAATCATGAGCACGTCGTATAGTACTTGGCCTGTAGTGCTTGTTCCTTATAATTTGCTTCTATAGCTCTGCATGAAGCAATATTCTTTTATCTTATCTATGATTATCCCAGGAGAAAAAGGTCCCAGAAATGATATTTACATTTATTTACAACCACTTATTGAAGAGTTAAAACAATTATGGGCGGGTGTTGAGACATATGATGTATTGAGAAAGGAGAACTTGAAAAAGTACAAGATTGAGCCGCTTTGACCTTATGCAATTTGGAGAAGATCTTTCCATCTTCCTTCTTTACTATTATGGTGCACTTGGTAATCTATCTCCCTTGTGAAGTAATAATTGGTGGACCGGTTTTCTATCAATGGATGTATCCTATAGAAAGATGCTAATTTATTTCAAAGCTATTCATTCATTCACCTCTATACCTTTATTACAACTTTTGATAATGTTGTATATCGTGTTTAGGTTCCTAAGCAAATTGAAGTCTTATTGTTGTAATAAGCGTTATTCGGAAGGATCAATTGCTGAAGGCTACTTGGAAGAGGAATGTATGACATTCTGTTCTAGATATTTAGAAGATGTTGAAACAAAGATTGAATAGACCAAGTAGAAATGTTGGGCTTAATGATCCTAACTTGGCCGACACTTATTTATTTCAAAGTTATGGGGAACCAATCAGTAAAGTTGAAATTGCAGAATTAGATTAAAGATCTTGGGTACAAGCACATAGATATGTTCTTTTTCACTATGACACAATTGAACCATTACGCAAGTAAGTTCTAGAATATGATAAATATTAATCTTTTTTATTTGTTTATTTTCTAATCAATTAAACCTCTTTTTAACATAGTGAGTACAAACAAATCTTGAGATCTCATTCACACTCCCGAAGACTACAACATCGAGAGATTAATAAGTTATTCACAGAATCTTTTCATGAATGGTTAAGCCAAACGGTATGCAACTCAACCTTTTATTGACAAATAATAATGTTTTCTCATAACATTTATAATTACTTAATTTACTTTCGATTCAATATGTTTGGAATGGGAAGGACGTTAATGACGAAGTTAAATGGCTTTCCCAAGGTTCGAATAGAGTAGTAAAAAGATATAGTCGCTTCATCATCAATGGATTCAGATTTCATACAAAATATCGTGAGAGATTGAGGAGAACTCAAAATTGTGGAATAGTTATTAATTCTTCAATTACAAGTTATGCTAGTGTTAGGGACAGTAATCCTGTCGAAGGAAATGTAGAGTATTACGGGCTTTTTACTGACATTATTGAGTTGGATTACTATGGAAAATGGAAAGTTGTCTTATTTCGGTGTGATTAGGCTGACGTTAATACTGCTCGTGGAATTAAAAATGATCAATTTGGTTTTACAACGGTGAATTTCTCTCGATTGATTCACACTGGAGAACAATTGATAGACGAGCCGTATGTATTTTCTTCTCAAGTGAAACAAGTTTTTTACTTGAAATGTAACGCCCCAAAAATTGGGCCTAGAAGAGTTGGGCTTTGAGTCTGGGATTCGAATAGAAGAAAACCTGAATATTGAGAAGTTTTAAATATTACTAGTGTTTAAAAAAATATATATATTGATAAAATATTTATGTTATTACTAATATTTTAATTTTTATGAAAATTATTATCATTATAATTATTAGATACAAATATATTTATAAAATTATTGTTGTTAATTTAGTGTTTAAATTAACATATTATTAGAAAATTTTATCTGTATCTATTTTTATTGATTTATGGAAATTATAATTATTATTATTAGGAAAAATATATATATTATCGTATTTGAAATTTTCATTATTATGGTTATTATTATTATTATTATTTTAGTTTTAAATAAATTACAATGGATTTAAAGTGTGGGAAAAATTGGGACCAAGACTCTAGCAAAAAAAATTATTATTTTTGCTCCTTTAGGGATCCGGGCATTAAGGTTTATTAATAGGTTCGCTAAAATTTGACATAAGGAGGAGTCGGCCTAGTGGTTAGGAGTGTTAGCAGAGGAAGGGAGCGGGTTTGATTCCTGCGTGCGCAAATGTGATTTTTATTTTAGAAAACCAAGGGCTGTCATAGGTAGGCCTTATTAATTGTTCAAGCTAATTCATGTCAAAAGCAAGCATCCGCCTAGTGGCTAAGTATGTTAGGAGGCGTGGGGAGCACGGGTTTAAGGCATGGCGTCATAATTTGTGTGTTTTTTTTTAATATGCAGATTATGGCTAGATAAGGGTTAAGATGAGTTGCAGTATGATTTAACACAAAAGAGCTTATGGCATAGTGGCGGCAGCGTTAAAGGGACCGAGAGGGCACGAGTTCGAATCCAGTCTTGGCGTTATTTTGGTTTGTTTTAGGCGGACCAAGACTTCAGCAGTAAGGTTTATAATTAATCGTGACCGTATATAAGTAAAGAGAGAAGCATGGTGCAAAGGCCAGCAGACGCAGGCGAAGGCACAAGGGCGACGAGGTTCGAGGTTCAAGCCTCACCTCGTGCGGAAGGCTTGTATTTTTACCGCTCACGTGGGGAGAGTCGAGTTTGACCGAAACTCTTCCCAAGCAAAGCAGGTCAAGCAATCAAACGGTGGATAAGGCTGCTAGGTGGTTGGATAAATTTCAAATGCCTAATTCATGGAGCAAAGCAAGGAATTTGAAATTAGAAAGAATTTTATTAAGCATTAAGTCACCGTATTTTATTCTTTTAATTTTGGCTTTTATGAATTATTCCCTTTTTGTTCATCTTTCCTTCATCGATAATAACCGAACCTATCTTCTTTTACTCTTTTTTTCTTTCTTTTCTTTTATCTCATCTGTAACACCCCGTACCCGAGCCCATTGCCGGAGTCGAACACGAGGTGCTAACAGACATAATACATTTATTTCCACAGTCCATTTAAAAAAATTTCCAGACAAATAGGTTACTGCGTCACTATCGCCTTAAAAATCATATCTTGAGTTTCAAAACTCGAAAACCAGTTTTGTAAATTTTTCCTGAAACTAGACTCATTTATCAATCTACAAATTTTTTTCTAGAATTTTTGGTCGAGCCAATTAGTAAAGTTTATTAGTTAAAGTCTCCCCTATTCCAGGGTTCGACTACACTGACCTTCTTGAGTTATAAATTGAATATCTCCTTGGAAAGGGCTTTAATACTGATGCCGTTTGTTTCTATAGAAACTAGACTCGAAAAACAATCTATACATATATGGAATGACTTCTAATTATCTCTGGTTAATGTATAATGAATTTCCAAATTCGGAACAGGGAATCCAGAAACTGTTCTGGCCCTGTTTCACGAAAACTTAAATATCTCTTAACATACGACTCATATGATCGTTTTGTTTCTTCCATATGAAAATAGATTCATCAAGGTTCGATTACATAATTTATTCACTATTTAATTTCATTCCTACTATTTTTAGTGATTTTTCAAATCCACACCACTGCTACTGTCAGCATCTGTTTTTAAGGTAAACTTTTCCTATTTCATGGTTTTCCATGAATCAACTAGAGGTTGTCATACATAGCACCAAAATGATCATGATTAACCATTCCAATGGCTAATCGTTACCAAAAATTTCCATACCTCTCAACAAACAACATACAAAATGATTATACTGTTATGATCAAAGTATATTTAAGCCATTTTCGCATGGCTATCCAAATTTATACAAAACCCAAGGGTACATGACCAACAACAAAAAGGGTAGTCCTATACATGCCATTTCAAAGTTCAACCAAAAGTGTACCAAAAGGGACTTTGATAGTGTGGGCGACTTCAACTTCAATAATCCCGAGTCCGATAGCTGACGAACCAAAATCTATAAAACAGAGGTTCAAAGAAGCGGAGTAAGCATTTAATGCTTAGTAAGTTTTGAGCCATAAAATTAGACACAACTAAAATGTAGCATTCATATGGCTAAACGGATAATTTCACATGCACAAATTCTCAATATCATACTTACTTCACATTACCAACCCTTATATTCACACACAAAAGATCAACTTAGCCAAAGGCCTAAGTTCATTAATCGATCGAGCGAATACTACTTAAAAGGAATCAATTAATCCAATGCATGTACAAAACATACCTCATTGTTGGGATTTTACGAGCGTATTAATTGAAATTATTACAGCAAGATCGCTCATTCCCAACCCAAGTATCTTTGGGATTTAGCTGGATATAACCACTCGCACAAGGCCTTCGGGTCTTAGCCCGGATATGGTCACTAGCATAAATGCCTTCGGGACTTATCCCGGATATAGTCACTAGCACAAATGCCTTCGGGTTTTGGCCCGGATATAGTAACTCGCACAAATGCCTTCGGATCTTAGTCCGAATATAGTCACTTAGCACAAAAGCCTTCGGGACTTAGCCCGGATATTATTCGAATAACCATGCACATATATCAATAAATCATGACACATCCATATTTCATTTTCATTACCAAAGCTCAAACACAAGACACTTATCACACTTACAAATTTCGGCTTAATAGCCACATACAAAGAGCATGATTTTGATTTGCTTGTGACATAATCTAATCGAATCATAATCTAAGTTCCATTGCTCGAAAACTTACCTCGGAGGTGGTCGAACAATTTCGGCGGCTATTCGATCACTTTTTCCTTTCCCTTATCCAACTGTGGTCTTCTAAGCTCTTGAGCTAATTCAAACAAATTTAACTTATTAAAGTCTCATTATGCTTGCTTATGGCCGAATATGACAAGGAGTTTGATAGGTCATATGGCCACCTTTAGCTCAAATACAAAATGGTCATAGGCATTTTTAATCACATTGAGCAATTTAGTACAATTAATCAAACATTTCCTCATGTGCACCTTTATGACCAAATACACACATCATTAACCTAATATCAATTAACTAAGCACTTAACAAATTCTCCTTGAGCCGATTGTCTAAGTCAAGAAAGGATCATCATTATGCTTACCTATAGCCAGAATGTACAACATCAATCTATGCATTCATTCGTGTGGCGAACATGCATGTCTATGTTGAGGCCGATTGCATACTTAATACATTCTACAAGTATGGTCACTTGTATTGACCAAATACCATTTTGTTTCAAGTTCAAAACTTGGCTAATACACATATATGCACTATTAAAGCACCCTCTCCATTCCATCAATTCAACACATGCATTACTCATTAATATACAAAATTATATTCGCCTTAGCACACATCTTGTCTGGCGAATTTTTCTCCATCTAGCAACATTTGATGTACTATGCCAACCAAAAGATCAAACACCTAGCTTAATCATTTCCAAAACACTTAACGGCCTTTGAACAAGACTTTAAACAAAGTCTATGTTCGGCTATCACACATATGGGCATTATTAGTTCAAAGTTTTAACAAGATTAATTTCTTTGATCTTAACCTAAATGACAACCCCCATTGTTCATCTAGATTTAGCGTGAAACAAACACCAACCAAGAAAACAACACCCATGGCCGAGTATCATCTTCATCACATAGCAAGATTTAAACCATGGGCTAGGTAGAACTCAAACTAACATAAAAAATATGCATGAATCTCATGGAACAACATCAAACTTACCTTAACCTAGCTACAAGCATGGCCGAATCTCTTCAACATTTCCTCCTTTCTTTCCTTTTGAATCTCGGTCAAGAAGAATAAAAAAGGATGGACATTTTTTTTTCTTTGTTTTCATCATTCTCCTTTTTCCATTTCTTTATTACTAGCTTTTTATTTTATTGTTTCCTACATACCACATTAGCACACCATGCTTAAAATATGCTATGCCCCATAGCATGGCCGGCCACTAGCTCAAATATTGGGCAATTTGACATGCAAACCCACCATTTCTATAACATGCATTAATAGGCCACTTTACATTTGCCTAGCACATTTCTAAATTTTCTCACATAAGTCCTATTTACTAAAATTCACCTACAATTAAACAAAATTCAAATATAAAATTTTCACACATGCATATATACATATAATAAGCATCAAATATGACAGCTAATTATTTTTATGACTCGGTTTTGTGGCCCCGAAACCACTTCCCGACTAGGGTCACATTAGGGTTGTCACATCATCTCTTCCTTCTTTAATTTCCTTCAAAGCCGAATCTGTACTGTCATCTCCTCTTTTCTGTTTTTCTATTTTCTCTTTTTCATTATACTAAAATCTGAAACGTCCATACTTTAGTGATTCGAGAATTAATTTTTAGATCTATTTCCTACTTGCGATTAAGATAGATTCAAAGTTTCCCATAAGATTTTACAAGGTTGTTAACAATGCTTTTATTATTACAATGAATCACATTTTGGAAAAAAAAATAAGGCTAAGGTTTTATTCAAGTTTAAACGGTAAAAGTTTCTAAACATCAAGAAGGGTTTTCAATGAAAACATGGTTTCGAAAAACACTTCAATGTGACACGCCGGATTCGTCGTAACGTCTAAGCCGGGTTTGGGGTGTTACATTTAGTGGTATCAGAGCCCGGTTGCAACAACTCGGCTGTGGATTGGGTTCGAACGTTTTTTCATAAAATTTTGAAATCTACTTCCATGGAAAAACACTGAAATCGATTTTGTGGAAATGTTAGAATATTCTTTTAAATTTTATTTTCAAAGTGCACAAAGAATTAATTTGAATTGCTGATTTTTGAAGAAGTGGCACACTGAATCCCCGGCACCAAGTCTGTAAGTACTTCTTTTTCCTATATGTAATGTACTGAAATAATACTGTAGTTAGAATCGAGCCTTTTGATATGAAACTGTAGATAGGGTAGAACTAAAAACCCTAAAAGATTGAAACCGTGACTAGGATGCGATTCTATAAAAACAAAAACTTTAAAATACTCTCTCTCTGCATAAGACATATGAATAAATAGTAAAACTTTTTGAGATCTTTGTAGTTATTTGATATGTGTACTGGTAATGTAGAGCATTGATATGGATTCTGAGGGTAAGCAAAGTCTGCCAACTTCGGGTAGCGGTAACTCGAAGCTTGGTACTAAGGCACTGGCCGAGTTAGTGAGGAAAGTGGTAGAGGAAATATTGGATACCAAAATTAAGGAAATTAGGGAAATGTTTCAAGCGGGGTGCTTAGAGTGTAAGAAGAGGAAGGATTCTAGTTCTCAGAAGACCGAGCTTCGTTCTGTGAAACATGTTAAGGCACAACCAAACTTTCCAACCTGCAAAGACTGCAACGGGCGTCATACGGGTGAATGCCTTAGGAAGACAGGAGCATGCTTTAGATGTGGGTCTAAAGAGCATCGAGCTCGGGATTGCCAAGTTAATCCTATTTAAGTGTATGTTACGAATTGAATGCGTGCTTGATAAACGTTTCTTTATTTCGGTAATTAGATGTTCCGGGTCGTATTAAAATTATTGAGATCAGAGTGCGCAGCGGTAGCATAGTAGCATACTGGTTTGACTTGAGTAATATAGTCAGTTGATAGTTGGAAATTTCGAGGACGAAATTTTTTTTTAGGGGGATAGAGTTGTCACGCCCCAAAAATTGGGCCTAGAAGAGTTGGGCTTTGAGTGCAGGATTCGGATAGAAGAAAACACGAATATTGAGAAGTTTTAAATATTACTAGTGTTTAAAAAATATATATTGATAAAATATTTATGTTATTACTAATATTTTAATTTTTATGAAAATTATTATCATTATAATTATTAGATACAAATATATTTGTAAAATTATTGTTGTTAATTTAGTGTTTAAATTAACATATTATTAGAAAATTTTCTTGTATCTATTTTTATTGATTTATGGAAATTATAATTATTATTATTAGGAAAAATATATATATATTATCGTATTTGAAATTTTCATTATAATGGTTGTTATTGTTATTATTATTTTAGTTTTTAAATAAATTACAATGGATTTAAAGTGTGGGAAAAATTGGACCAAGACTCTATAAAAAAAATTATTATTTTTGCTCCTTTAGGGATCCGGGCATTAAGGTTTATTAATAAGTTCGGCTAAAATTTGACATAAGGAGGAGTCCGGCCTAGTGGTTAGGCGTGTTAAGCGATAGGAAGGGAGTAGGGTTCGATTCCCTCGTGTGCAAATGTGAGTTTTATTTTAGAAAACCAAGGGTCATCACAGTAGGCCTTATTAATTGTTCAGCTAATTCATGTCGAAGCAAGCATCCGGCCTAGTGGCTAAGTATGCTAGGAGGCGTGGGGAGCCTGGTTCAAGGCACGGCATGCTAATTTGTGTGTTTTTTTTTAATATGCGATCGCGGCTAGATAAGGGTTAAGATGAGTTGCAGTATAATTTAACACAAAAGAGCTTATGGCACAAAGGCAACAGAGTGTTAATGGGACCGAGAGGGCACGAGTTTGAATCCAGTCTTTGGGGTTATTTTGGTTTGTTTTAGGCGGACCAAGACTTCAGAGTAAGGTTTATAATTAATCGTGACCGTATATAAGTAAAGAGAGAAGCATTGTGCAAGGGCCAAAGACGGGCGAAGGCACAAGGGCGGTCGAGATCGAGGTTCAAGCCTCACCTCGCGCATCGGAAGGCTTGTATTTTTGGTGCTCACGTGGGGAGAGTCGAGTTTGACCGAAACTCTTCCCAGCAAAGCAGTGAAGCGGTCAAACGGTGGATAAGGTGCTAGGTGGTTGGATAAATTTCAAATGCCTAATTCATGGAGCAAAGCAAGGAATTTGAAATTAGAAAGAATTTTTATTAAGCATTAATTACCGTATTTTATTCTTTTAATTTTGGCTTTTATGAATTATTCCCTTTTTGTTCATCTTTCCTTCATCGATAATAACCGAACCTATCTTCTTTTACTCTTCTTTTCTTTCTTTTCTTTTATCTCATCTCTTCCTTCTTTAATTTCCTTCAAAGCCGAATCTGTACTATCATCTCCTCTTTTCTATTTTTCTATTTTCTCTTTTTCATTATATTAAAATCTGAAACATCCATACTTTAGTGATTCGAGAATTAATTTTTAGATCTATTTCCTACTTGCGATTAAGATAGATTCACAGTGGATCTAAGATTTGAAAAGTGTTGGAAAAGCTTCGACAAGAACGTCTTTGGTGGTAAGCATTCAGATCTTATTTTTTATTTAGTAATTCGAGGATAGGTGAAAACCCCTAAATACTTTAGGAGACTATCGATTTTGCCAAGATTAAAATTAAGTATTTTTCATTCGCTTTTTTTTATATGCGATCAAGGCTAGTGATCAAGATCTATTTGGAGGCTAGTAAGATCAACAAGGTTAATCGTGGGGGAGATCTCGTTAGCGAATCGTCATAAAACAGGTGTGTAAACGACACCCACTCATAGACTAGATCGGTAAAAGCCGAAAAGCCGAAAAGCCGGCATTTATGAACTTGCGAGCGTGCAGGCGCTTGTGAGGTGGTTTGGTTGTTAATTTTGATAATCGTAACCAGTATGATTGCAGAGTGCGTAATTTCGTGCACTTCGGTATATTTGGGCTTAATGGGCGAAAATAGGTTAGTGGGCCAACGGCCCGATTCGATAAAACGCCTTTCGGTAAGTGCTTACATTAATGTGTTAATGGTTAGAATATGTATGTAAACTCTAGAATAGTAAATTTTATTAAACTACCCCTAAGTATGAAAATTATCGTTTTACCCCTAAGTGCTAAATGACCGTTATACCCCTAGGGTTAATTTTGACCAAATACATGATATTCGATTACATTTGTTATATGCCATGACATGTATATCATTGCATGGGGTTGGGTTTTGTTATGGAGGAAGAACCGTTCGGTGGTCATGCCACATATTACGATATAAAGACTTTCTTGCGGATTATAGTTAGTGCCGCAATCGGTGCTAACACCGTAAGTGTAGGGATGGCGTGGGTGATTTATTCCCACGTGAAGTGTAGGGATGGACGGAGGCAAGTGCGAGGTTGGATGGGGTTATCATGCATTAATCATATGAGATCGTTTTATTATGGGCCAATCAGTATTAAAATGGGCCCAATCGTGTTAATATGGGCAAGACCCAATATATCTCGACTTGTAATAGGGCTACGGCCCGCATCGATCTTGATATGGGCTAGGCCCAAGATGCTCGATATTGTAATAGGGCTATGGCCCGATTAATCTTGATATGGGCTAAGGCCCGATTAACACCGATTCTGAATAGGGCTTAGGCCCAAGAAAGCTTGAACCGATTTGGGCTCGGTTGGGATACTTTACACACGAGTTTTCCAAACTCACCCCTTTTTCCCATCTTTGTAAGTGAGCCTTAGATCGATAAACTTGGAGTCAGGGGATTCAGAGTGGCCACGAAGATTAAGTTTTGTTTTCTTTAAAATAAGTTTTGCATTTATTATTTTGATTATTTTTATTCTGGTTAAAGTTGTAATAAGGCTGCTCTTTTTATTATTTTTAATATTTTGGGTTATTAAATTGGTTAGCTCTAGGATGCGTTTTATAAAAGTTACTTATTTTTAAAATATCACGATAATCGAGCAAAGTTTCCGCAACGTAAACGTTTTCAAAGGAAATAAATATTTTAAATAGACTTAAACTTAATTTGTTGTTCGTGGACAAGTAATAAGCTTAAAGTGTGGCAATGAATGTATGCATGTCTAGGATTGGATCATGGAAGAGCTAGGTACTTAAGCGATCTAATTGACTCACCTCCTCTTTTTTGAATCCTACCGTGCGTAGTATCCATTCACTTTAAGCCATGACAAAGAAGGTTTGATTTTTTCGATACTTAACTGTTTTTTTAAAATAACATGTTTCTGCCACTACAAAGGTTTACAAGTTTTCAAAGTTTCCCATAAGATTTTACAAGGTTGTTAACAATGCTTTGATTATTACAATGAATCACATTTTGGAAAAAAAAATAAGGCTAAGGTTTTATTCAAGTTTAAATGGTAAAAGTTTCTAAACATCAAGAAGGGTTTTCAATGAAAACATGGTTTCGAAAAACACTTCAATGTGACACGCCGGATTCGGTCGTAACGTCTGAGCCGGGTTTGGGGTGTTACATGAAAGATCCAACTGATGAAGGTTCGTACATTGTACTCCAAAACACCTTTAGAGACTTGTTTGACATGGCCAATGGAAGTAGAGATGACATCGTCAAAATATCAGAAACTTTACCTTTTCCAGAACAAAACTTAAATGAAAATATCCCTAGTACTAGTACACAATTTCAATGGGTTCGGCAGGATGTGGACGAAGATATTTACGAATTATGATGTAAGATTTTTTGATTTTTTATTTATATATAATATTATAATTTAATCTTGGTCATGTTATATAATTTAACTATTTTATATGTACTATTATTGTTGTTATTTGTTACTAAAACTTCAACTATTTTATGTTTATTGCAGAAAAAATGCGTAGAAAAAGATTAAGAGATTTAAGTATTGTCCAGAATACTCCAAATTCGGAAGAAGGAAATAGTGAATACAGATAGTTATTGGATCTTCAAATGTGCTGGAGACACTTGATGAGCCTGCAGAATTTCAAAGTAATGTTAAGTTTATTTTACATGCGTGTTACTTTTATTATTGATTTATTTTTCAATTTTAATATAATAATATATCATTTTTCAGCTGAAAGTGGTGGGACGCGCAGAGGTCGAGGACGTATGCTACTTAAAGATTTATACGACTTAAATCCTAACGAGCGTGTCAAAGTAAGTAGAAACAGTCATGGTCAGCCTGTTGGATCTGAAACTCAACTTTTAGCAGGCTATTTGGGCATTATAGCACAAAATACCAATATGTTGCCCATCAACTACGAATCATGGCGTAACATGCCTGATAGAAACAAAAATCAAGCTCTCGATGATATTAAGGTAACAAAACGTGAATGTAACTTATATTACTTTGGTTTAAGTTTCATTTATATTTACTTTCTAAACTTGTGTTTTTTAGGAGAGATTTGCTTTAGAGGTCTCGGATGACTATATCAAGAAGGCATTGGGTAAAAAATGGAGAGACCATAAAAGCATTTTGAAAAAAGAATATTTTAAGAAAGACATAAGCCTCGAAGATAAATTACGAAATGTCCCGCCGGGAATGCTGAGGTACGAATGGGAAGATACAGTTAGATTCTGGAATTTAAAGAAAAGAGAGGTATTACGTACTTCCAGACTCTTATAATCTTTTAAGTTTATAGTATTTACTATATACGTAATAATAATTTCATTGTGTAGGACCGTGAGCGAGTTGGAACAAGTAGCAGGCAAAAACAAAAATTCACGCACACGGCTGGGTTGAGAAGTTTTGCTTGTGTAGCTAAAGCCGAGGTATTATGAATATATTAATTCTGTCAAATATTAATGACTTTCTACTATTAAATAATATTTTTACTACTATATTGTAGGAAGTCTCATCTGGCCAAAAAGTTGAACGCCTTCAGCTTTTTGACATTACATATAGGAAGAAAGATGGATCTCCAATGACATCCAAAGCTGGAGAAATTATGGTTTATTTACTTAATAAAATTTGATTAATTATAAATATTTATAATGTTTAATTATAATGGTTTAATTTGTCATTAGCAGTTTTAAATAATGTTAAGTTATGTTATGTTGCATTCCTTTTTATTATATATTTCGTTTCTAACTCTTTGATTAATTTATTAGAGTAAATTAAAGGAGAAGAAGGCGGAGTATGAAGCGATTGCTTCGACTGATAGTTCTGTTAATCTTGAGGACATAGATAACAAAGTTATTACTGAAGTTTTGGGTCCTGAAAGGTATGGTCGGGTTCGATTTCGAGGATCTGGTGTTACCCCAACCCAATATTTTGGATCCAGCTCGCAGCAATACATGCCTTCCAGGAGTGAAGCTCAAGCTGAAGTTTAAAGGTTAAGAGACCAGATAGCTCATATACAAGCGAGCACAGATGAGCAAATTGCTGAGGTTCAAAGAAAATATGAAGAACTCCAACAACAACTTATAGCGGATGCAGCAGCGAGGGAGGCAGAGGTAGCAGCGAGGGAGGCAGCGGCAACAGCGAGGGGGGTAGAGGTAGTAGCGATGGGAGCAGAGCAGAGCAAAAAATACGATGAGCTCCGGCTATAGCTTCAGTATATGATGAAGATGTTCCAGCAGTCGCAAAAGCTGCCATCTTAGACATTTGTTTTCTCGTTGTAAGAAAATTTTTAACATTGTCACATTTAACATTATTGTAAGAATATTTTGAGTTATACTTCATTTATTAATTTACATATATATCTTTCGTTGAATTTGAAGTATCATTAAGATTTAATGTTTTTGGTTGGATTTTTATGCTATATTTTCTGTTTTTGGTTCGATTTAATGCAGGAAGGATTGGATATTGGTGAAAAAGGTCACATGCAAATCTGTAAAAATTAGCAGCGTTTGTAGAAAAAGTGCCGCTAAAGGTCATGACTTTTAGCGGCGTTTCTAGTGAAAGCACCGCTAAAGGTCATGATCTTTAGTGGCGTTTTTTGTAAAAGCGCCATGAAAGGTCATGACTTTTAGCGGCGTTTGTGGATAAAGCGCCGCTAAAAGTCGTGATCTTTAGTGGCATTTTTCTCTTATAAACGCCACAAATTTTAGCGGCGTAGTCTTTAACGGCGTTTTTTACTGCGCTTGTATTAGCGGTGCTTAAAAACGCCGCTAAAGGCCAAAAAAAATGCCACTAAAAGTCTATTTTGCTGTAGTGCGTATTGGTATTTTTACCCGAGATACTCGAGAAATGGTATTGATACCAAAAAAGCTACTAATTTCCTGTACATTCAAAAATATCATGGAGGTATCGATACTAAATTCCCGATCATCAATACCTCTACATAAAACAACAAAAAGAACATCGGAACAAGGGATTTAGCACAATCATGCAAATACCAAAACATCATGCATTTTTAACCTCCAATTGAACATCAAAAGTGTTAGAATTTGCAGTTCGATGCACCATCAATAATTTTAGCTAAGCAACTCAATGAACTAATATCGAACATCCATAATTCCTAAGATTAATAATATCGAGCCATCATCTAAAACATCATGACAATAAACAACAAAAAATTCTACCACCTTGCCTTATTCCCACAGTGTAATATAACAACTATAAATCACCTACTTAAATTCTAAGTCTACTTGGATCACTACCTTGGAAATTTTCCACACCGCAATGCTAATAATCTACAAAGGTTTAAAAAGGAGTGGATGAGCTTAAACAAACTCAGTTAATGATTAAAATAACCACCAAATAGACATGCATTCACATGTTAACTAGAAATGATTAGAGCTCAACTACATACACATTTTATTATGAGGACATACTAACATATTCATGTAATATTGATAAACTCATTTAGCTTATTTATTCATATGTTCATGCATACATCATATATCATAATATCACATTTTATGAAATCATATTTAATGATAGTTTGGAACTTGAGGCTATGAAACATAAAAGTGGGCTCTACCACCACACATCGAATACACAGATCTCCAACACACCAAAGTCGAACATATACCAAAGCATAGCATATAGATAACATTCTCCAACCCACCAACATATCACCGCGAATGGAGCTTAGCTCACATTTCCTTATCTCTCTGAAACTATCCCGGGCCTGAATGCCCCAAAAACACAACATATAAGTGAGTACTCACAAATTCTATAACATGCCAACTATATCTAACGGTCTCATAAAGTTACAAGGCCAAAGTATCCATAATAAACTACATAATTACTTACCGATTTTTGCACTTTTTTTTCACTGCATAATCACATTATAAGCACAACATTGTTACTGAAAATCGACATGCACAACATTCCCACAATTAACACTTTCACAATTGCCACCACAAGCATATTTCACATGTCACAATATCGCATCTTAATTCTTAATTACACAACACAGAATCACATGTTTCATAAATTAAACAAGGGTATGAGAAAGCTTACACTAGGAACTTAGAGTAGGGGTTTAGGCTATTCCTAAGTTCCCAATTAATACTATGAATTGTGTCTACAAGCAACGATTCCAAAACACTCATCGTCTTTCGCCTTGTCGCCGAAAGCTTAAACTAGCTTTTCTTCACTTTTCGCTTTACCCATAGAAGGTCCTAATGGTTCTGAAGCTTCACCAAAGTAAACCACACAATACACACAATTATCATTCATCCAAAGATTCACCAAAAAATAAACTAAAAATGCGAGCCTAAGTTATATTCTCATGGAACTGAAATTTCGATAAGCTTAGTCGAAACATAAAAATCTCAACACTTACTCATTCCTCTCACATATATCTAATTCCAATCG
This sequence comes from Gossypium arboreum, assembly GCF_025698485.1. NCBI lineage: Eukaryota > Viridiplantae > Streptophyta > Magnoliopsida > Malvales > Malvaceae > Gossypium > Gossypium arboreum. The sequence goes on along the minus strand of NC_069077.1, from coordinate 70,350,879 downwards.
ACTAATTAAACATCTAAAAAAAATTCCCAACCTTCCAACTACTCAAAATTATACAGATTCATGGTTCCAAAATTTCGACATACTATGGCAATTTCCACAAAAATTCAATAAAACCTTAGAATTTTTTAACAAAACTTTAAGGAAAGTTTAAAAACCTTCTAATCACACCAAAAAAAGTTGAGAACATTCTGAAACATCATTTTCCTTCAAATCCCGAAATCCACCATTAATGACCCAATTTCAGCTTTTATTTAAAACAATCGATTAAATAGGTAAAAACTCTATTTAAAATACTAGATATCATTAAAAACTAATAGGATATAGAATTTTTATCTTTGATGGGAGAAGAACGAACGTTTGATTGGAAATCTAGCAAAAAACTCACAAGTTGTGCATTGGCAAAATCAATGGTGTTCATGATGGTTTTTATGGAATTTTAAAGAGATTTAACACTTGAAAATGATAGGAATAAAAATAATTGATGTTTGGAAGAGAAAATAAGTGAAGGATGCTTGGGAATGCAAAGGACGACAAAAACAAAGAGAAGCGGAAAAGGTTTTGTGAGTTTGCTATAGGTGGGGGGAAGAAATAGGATAAATTTTAAACTTTGGTAAATTTACCCTTTTAGTACTCCTAGTATTAACCCTGTTTTCAAAACAGTCCTCTGTTCAAAATTGAAGGTCTTTAGAATATCATTTTTTAAAAATTGATTTAATTTTCTAGAAGCCATAAATGAAGACATTTCCAATTTACCATGCCACGAAATTTCTGAGCACACTAGAATTAAAATCCCTAAATTATCCTCAAAACTACGAGGCCCAATTTTGGGGTGTGACATGCACACTCAAGTAGTCTGTTAGTCATTCTCGAGGCCTGAGTTGGCCTAACGGATCGTCGAAACACTAGAAGATACATACAAATATTTATTTTTCTAATAATTAAGTCTAAGCTACTAAAATGGAAAACAAAACAAAATGACATAAAAACAACCTGAAATCAAGCTAATTAACTGTCAAAAAAACTTTATTTTGCTACAACAAATTGTGACAAATTAATAGCCCATGTATTTGTCTAGTCAAGACAACTCATATTTTTCAAACAACCAAAATTTTACACATTGAATTAAAATAAGAATAAGGAGAAACAATCCTTTAATGTGACAAGTGTCAATTACATGAAAATTTTAAGCATCTATTAACGTGCATCTCATGGATTACTTAAAAGACCCATCCTTACAACATGCTCCATATATGTTTTGGAGGTAATCTTTTTGTTCATGTAACAACAACCATTAGTTTAGTATTGATATTTTCAATTGTAACTTTTTGTTTCTAGACACTTTTTTCTAAAGATTAAGTATTTTAAATTTATGTGTTCAGATCCACTTGAGTATTTCCATTTTTAAATAAGAAAATAGTTGTGGTATTAATGTAATATGTTCTTAATGGCTTGAAAATTGAGTTAACAACACTAAGTCTTGAAATAAATCTTGTAACCATAAAGCGTGAAATAAGGCTTCAAAACAAGCAACAAACTCAACCTCCATTATGGATGCTGTAGTAACGAATTACTTTACACTTTTTCACGAGACTTCCCCACTTTCTAGTATAAATACAAAGTCAGAGGTTTATTTTAAGGTATTGAGGCAACCATCGTAATCTAAATATTAATATCTAACAACCTTTAATTGTTTTGATTTTCAATATGTGAGCATGTAATCATTCATCCCTTGAAAGTATTTCATCATTTTCTTTGATGCTTTCAAGTGTTCATTCATAGCTTGGATTACTCTAGTACCTTTCCAGCATTCCAACAACATAGCTAATATCTAACCTTGTTCATGTTTGGGCATACTCTAAGCTTTCAACAGTTGATGCATGATGAATTTTCTTTATCTATGCCCTTTTTAAGTCATTCATTAGGCACTATTTATTACTTTTCACCTTTATGAATGGGTGCAACATTACCTGGACATACTTGCATGCTAAATCTCTCTAAAACTCAATTAATATATTCTTTCCAAGATCAACTAAACAATCCTTAAGATTAATCTCTAAAATTCTATGCTAATGGCATGGTTTGTGTGACAACCCGAATTAGGGCCTAATCGGAATAGTGGTTTCGTGACCACCAATCCGAGATAGAAATAATTGTTTTATAAATATTTTGGGGTTTATGATATGATTGCATGATTGTGTGAAAATTTCGTGATGAAATTCTATGCCTAAAGTGTTTAAATTGAAAGTAGGGACTAAATCGAATAAGTTGCAAAATTTGCATACTAGAAATTTTTAGTATGAAATTGTTTTGAAATATTTATTAGGAGGTCTTAAATAGCAATTCTACCAATTTTAAGTTCATGGACAAATTTAGGACATGGAAGGAATTTTTGGAAAGTTTAGTAGTAAGGGTATTTTAGTCATTTTGATATTAAATGAAATAAAATGGGAAAAATAACACAAAATAGTCATCTTCCCATTTAGTTGCTGCGAAACTTCACTCTCTCCATAGCTAGGGATTCTTCAACTTTCAAGCTCCATAATCAAGAAAGGCGCTGAACCGACCTCGAGCAGGGAAAGAAAAAGTTTTGGACTAAATTGCAAAATTTCCATATTTTGCACCAAGGTAAGTTGTATGTAAATATTACAATAATTTCATGTACATTCTTATATTTCAGCCTATTATATAAATATACTAGCTGATGTTAAAATATAAATTGACTATGGGAAGAATGGAAATAAATACTGAGAGAGATCCCGGTTGAACATTCGGAGAGATCGAATGAAATAGAGGGAGCGTAGCTAGGTCACATGTATGATGCTGAGTGCACATCATGTGTACAAGAAAGCTACGAGACACCCTGTAGTAGCTAGGTCACATGCGTGATACGAGATGTATCCCATGTAGACAAGAGAGCTACGTGAAAGATAAATGTAGCTAGGTCGCATGCGTGATTCCAAGTGAAGGACACCATGTAGACAAGAGAGCTACGAGACAAATCGGCTAGGTCGCATGAGTGGTACTAAGTGTTCCCCATGTGTACAAGAGAGCCGAACTAAATGAAGTATGATGGTGGGGTCATGTCTTTGAAACCGTTAAATATCGAGGATTGATCCGAATTGTTCAACAGGATGGTTTTGTGATGACATTGTGGTTTGGACCTACACTTATAGTGAATGAAATGTGGTGAAAATGAATTGTGGCATATACATATATACGATAAAATGAGGTTAGCATAAAGAATGTGTGAAAGAGTGAAATTAGTATTAAAACTGTTTTTAGATGGCAGCAGTGACGTGATTTTGAAAAATCACCAAAAATAGGAGGAATATAATTAGAGGTTGAATGAGATGTGAAATTAAAGCTTAATGAGTCTACTTTCATATAAAAGAAGCAGGGCAAGCAAAGGAATTCTATATTTTGAGATATTTACAATTGTAACTGACTTGCTCAGGATGAATATGTGATCCCCTGTTTCCACTTTGAAAAATCATTAAAAATTGTAAAAAGCAAACTAAGAATTATAGTTTACATGCCTAAATTCCTTATTGAGACTAGTTTTAAATACAACAGACTTCAGGGTTGTTTGAGTTATGTACTGAGAGAAATTCAATTCGTAGTGGACAGAGGTCAGGCCAGTCGAGCTGTGTAACAGGGAAACTTTAACTAATAAACTGTACTAATCTGCTGAACCAAAAATTATAAAAAAATTTAGCAAGAAGCTTTATGAGTCTAGATTCAGGAAATTTTACGGATATGAATTTCGAGTTTTGTAACTCGAGTTATGATTTATTTAGTGAATATGACACAGCGAGACAGCTTAATCAAGTGGAATAAGTAGTGAAGTTAAAGTAGACATACTTGAATTGTTGTGTAAACATGTTAGATTCTTAAATTAGTATTTACATACTACTTACTAAGCTATAAGCTTACTTCGTTTTCTCTCTTTTGTCTTATAGTGTTCTCCAGCTTGCTCAGGAGTCAAGGATCGTGAAGATCTACCCGCACTATCATACTTTGGGGTATTTGAACTAAATGTTTTGAATTATGGCATGTATAGTAGGCAAAAAAATTATTTTGTTATGTGTCATATTTGTCTAGGTTTAAAATATTAGTTCTGATTTCGACCGATTACTTTGTACAAGCCATAAAAGTTGGCTAATATTGTTCAAGATATATGTTATACGATGCATTATCAAATGGGATGACATATTTCTATCTTGGTATATGTTATGTTCGGTAATACCTTGTATCTGTTCCTAGCGACGATAGCGGTAAGGGTGTTACATTTAGTGGTATCGAGCTATGGTTTAGTCGGTTCTCGGACTAATAAAGTGTGTGTAAAAGTCTAGCTATACATGCCATAAAAATATTGTGATAGTGTGGTGACTCCTGATTATTCTAAACTGTGTTTTATTTTAATATAGTAATGGATCCCAAGGAACTACGGTGATGATCTTTGTAATGTCGCCGGCTCCCTTTGAAGGGACCGCTTTGTGGAAAGTAGACTGAGACATTGGGACAAGGAGATGAGGCTCGGGACGCCTTTCTCCAAATGATGAACAATTGGTATCTTGAATTTATTCGAGCAAATCCAAATGCTCAACCTCCTCCACCCCTCCTATACCTCGACGATTCTGTGAGTCTGCTCAAGGTATAAATTTGGTAAGAATGAACAAGCCTCCGGTTGACAAGATTCAAAACAAGGGGCAAGAGTTTAGAGCAAAGGTTGATGATGATCCCGAAAGCGGAATTCGGCTTGAAAATTCTACCGTGTATTTGATGAGCTCTCATGTACACCGAGGAATGCTTAAAGTGTCTTGTATCACTTTTGAGAGATTCGACCTACCACCGGTGGAAGACTTTGGTTGCAGTGGTGCCAAAAGAAAAAGTTACTTGGGATTTCTTCGGGAAGAATTTAGAAAGAAATACATAAGTCAGCGATTTATTGATCAAAAGCGGAAGGAGTTCCTTGAATTGAAGCAAGGAAAAATGTCATCGCAGAGTATGAGCGCGAATTTGTAAGACTCGACAAGTATGCCTGAGAATGTGTGTCCACCGAGGCCATTATGTGTAGAAGATTTGAAGATGGGCTGAATGAGGACATTAAAGTGTTTGTAGGGATTTTGGAGTTGAAAGAATTTGTAGTATTGGTTGATCGAGCTCTTAAAGTCGAAGAATTGAACAAAGAAAGAAGAAAAGTCGCTATTGAGGCTCGAGATGTCGAAAAAGAGCAGATAAGTAAGCCATTTCAATCTCAACCAAAGAGGTCCAAAGAGACAAACCCTCGAATGACAGTTTCAATTGGGGATTTACAGAGATCGTGGTAGAGCATATTCGGGTCTAAAGCTCAAGCTACTTGGTGGCAAGTGTGGGTAATGTGCGACCTAGAAAGCCCGAGTGTCGAAGAATGTGGCGAGCAACATTATGGTGAGTGTTGGGGGACCGAAAGCGAGCTTGTTTCAGTGCGGTTCTCATGAGCATTTTATTAGAGACTGTCCGAGAAGGTTAAAGAAGAAAGATTTGAGTGTTAGATGAATACCACCGCTAGTAGAGGTAGACCACCGAGAAATCTTGGAGGTGGGACTAGTAGTAGAACTGTGATGAAAGATTTAACGGCAAGATCGGAAGCTAGAGCACTGCTAGAGCTTATGCTATCGTGCTTTCGAGAAGATGCATTATCTCCGATGTCATTCTTGGTACATTTCTCTTTATGATACTATTGTTATTGCATTGATTGATCCCGGGTCCACCCATTCCTATATTTGCATGAATTTAGTATCCAATAAAAAGTTGCTGTTGAATTTCTTGAGTTTACGATTAAAGTGTCGAACCCTTAGGCCAATATGTGCTAGTTGACAAGGTTTGCAAGAATTGCCCATTAATGATTCAAGGTCACTGTTTTCCGCCAACTTGATGTCAGTTACCATTTGGTGAGTTTGACGTTATCTTGGGAATGGACCGGTTAACATTGTATGATGCTAAGGTAGATTGTAAACAAAAGACACTAGAGTTAAAATGTGAAAATGGAGAAATTCTGTGGGTTGAAACAGACGAATCAAATAAATTGCCTATGGTGATTTCGCACATGTCTGCACAGAAATACATGAGAAAAGGGTGTGAAGCTTATCTGGCTTATGTAATGAATGTTGAGATGTCTCAACTGAAATTTGAATCAGTACCTATAGTCTGTGAGTTTCGGATGTATTTCGGAGGAATTGCAGGTTGCCTCCAAGCAGAGAGATAGATTTTTCCATTGATTTGTTGCTTGGTCTTGCACCGATCTCGATTGCTCCATATAGAATGGCTCATTGAATTAAAAGAATTGAAGGCTCGATTCAGGAGTTAACGGACAAGGGATTTGTGAGACCGAGTTTCTCTCCCTGGGTGCTCTGTATTATTCAGAAGAAGAAGGATGGTTCAATGAGACTTTGCATTGATTACCGTCGACAATAAGGTGACTATAAAGAACAAGTACCCATTGCCGAGGATTGATGATTTATTCGATCGGTTAAAGGGGCCACAGTGTTTTCAAAGATTGATTTGAGGTCCGGTTACTATCACCGAGAGTTAAGGAGTCGATGTGCGAAAACCGCCTTTAGGACAAGGTATGGACATTATGAGTTTCTGGTGATGCCTTTTGGCTTAACAAATGCTCCAGCCATATTTATGGACTTAATGAATCGGATTTTCCGGCCATATTTGGATAAGTTTGTAGTAGTGTTTATAGATGACATTTTAATTTATTCTCGAGATGAGTTTGAACATGCGAACACTTGAGAACTATATTGCGATCTTGAGAGAAAAGAAACTGTTTGCCAAGTTTAGTAAAAGTGAGTTCTGGCTTCGTGAAGTCGGATTTTTGGGGCATATAGTCTCAGGTGATGGTATTCGGGTGGATCCAAGCAAGATTTCTGCGATCGTTGATTGGAAACCGCCCAAGAATGTATCTGAGGTTAGAAGCTTTTAGGTTTGGCCGGTATTATAGGCGTTTTGTTGAAGGATTTTCGATAATTGCCTCTCCTATGACTAAATTGTTGCGAGAAGAATGTTAAGTTTGAATGGACTGATAAATGTCAACAGAGTTTTGAAAAGTTGAAAGCACGATTGACTGAAGCACCAATTTTAGTACAGCCCGAGTCAGGAAAGGAGTTCGTAATTTATAGTGATGCATCATTGACAGGCCTTGGATGTGTGTTGATGCAAGAGGGCAAAGTAGTAGCTTATGCTTGAGGCGCTTAAAACCGCATGAGAAGAACTATCCTACACATGATTTGGGCCGGCATTGTTGTTTTTGCCTTGAAGATTTGGCGACATTATTTATACGGTGAAAAATGCGAATTTTCTTGATCACAAAAGTTTGAAGTACTTGATGAATCAAAAGGACCTAAATTTGCGGCGTAAAGATGGCTTGAATTATTAAAGGATTATGATCTAGTGATTGATTATCATCCTGGAAAAGCAAATGTAGTTCTTGGCGCCTTGAGCGAAAATTTCTTTTCACTTTGAGAGCCATGAACACGGGTTAGCATTGTCGATGACGGGTCAATTTTAGCGAGAGATGAGAGCTAAACCGTTATTTCTCCAGTTGATTTGTGATGCTCAAAAGAATGATAGTGAGTTGCGGATCAAGAGAACTCAATGCGAATCGAGTTATGACTCGATTTTCGAGTTGGACCGGATGACTGCTTTGATGTTTGAGACGAATATGTGTGCCGAAAAATGATAAATTGATTCGAAATTGAGATTCGATCGGATATGACCTATGAGGAGGAACCAATAAAGATTTTGGCTCGAGAAGTTAAACAGTTAAGAAACAAAAGTATAGCCTTAGTGAAAGTATTGTGGCACAGACATGGGATAGAAGAGGCTACGTGGGAACCTGAGGAAGCTATGAGGAAACAGTACCCAAACCTCTTTACCGGTAAGATTTTCGGGGACGAAAATCTCTAAAGGGGGGAGAATTGTGACAACCCGAATTAGGGCCTAATCGGAATAGTGGTTTCGTGACCACAAATCCGAGATAGAAATAATTGTTTTATAAATATTTTGGGGTTTATGATATGATTGCATGATTGTGTGAAAATTTCGTGATGAAATTCTATGCCTAAAGTGTTTAAATTGAAAGTAGGGACTAAATCGAATAAGTTGCAAAATTTGCATACTAGAAATTTTTAGTATGAAATTGTTTTGAAATATTTATTAGGAGGTCTTAAATAGCAATTCTACCAATTTTAAGTTCATGGACAAATTTAGGACATGGAAGGAATTTTTGGAAAGTTTAGTAGTAAGGGTATTTTAGTCATTTTGATATTAAATGAAATAAAATGGGAAAAATAACACAAAATAGTCATCTTCCCCATTTAGTTGCTGCCAAACTTCACTCTCTCCATAGCTAGGGATTCTTCAACTTTCAAGCTCCATAATCAAGAAAGGCGCAGGCCCGACCTCGAGCGGGGAAAGAAAAAGTTTTGGACTAAATTGCAAAATTTTCATATTTTGCACCAAGGTAAGTTGTATGTAAATATTACAATAATTTCATGTACATTCTTATATTTCAGCCTATTATATAAATATACTAGCGATGTTAAAATATAAATTGACTATGGGAAGAATGGAAATAAATACAGAGAGAGATCCGGTTGAACATTGGGAGATCGAATGAAATAGAGGGCGTAGCTAGGTCACATGTATGATGCTGAGTGCACATCATGTGTACAAGAAAGCTACGAGACACCTGTAGTAGCTAGGTCACATGCGTGATACGAGATGTATCCCATGTAGACAAGAGAGCTACGTGAAAGATAAATGTAGCTAGGTCGCATGCGTGATTCCAAGTGAAGGACACCATGTAGACAAGAGAGCTACGAGACAAATCGGCTAGGTCGCATGAGTGGTACTAAGTGTTCCCCATGTGTACAAGAGAGCCGAACTAAATGAAGTATGATGGTGGGGCTGTGTGCTGAAACCGTTAAATATCGAGGATTGATCCGAATTGTTCAACGGGATGGTTTTGTGATGACATTGTGGTTTGGACCTACACTTATAGTGAATGAAATGTGGTGAAAATGAATTGTGGCATATACATATATACGATAAAATGAGGTTAGCATAAAGAATGTGTGAAAGAGTGAAATTAGTATTAAAACTGTTTTTAGATGGCAGCAGTGACGTGATTTTGAAAAATCACCAAAAATAGGAGGAATATAATTAGAGGTTGAATGAGATGTGAAATTAAAGCTTAATGAGTCTACTTTCATATAAAAGAAGCAGGGCAAGCAAAGGAATTCTATATTTTGAGATATTTACAATTGTAACTGACTTGCTCAGGATGAATATGTGATCCCCTGTTTCCACTTTGAAAAATCATTAAAAATTGTAAAAAGCAAACTAAGAATTATAGTTTACATGCCTAAATTCCTTATTGAGACTAGTTTTAAATACAACAGACTTCAGGGTTGTTTGAGTTATGTACTGAGAGAAATTCAATTCGTAGTGGACAGAGGTCAGGCCAGTCGAGCTGTGTAACAGGGAAACTTTAACTAATAAACTGTACTAATCTGCTGAACCAAAAATTATAAAAAAATTTAGCAAGAAGCTTTATGAGTCTAGATTCAGGAAATTTTACGGATATGAATTTCGAGTTTTGTAACTCGAGTTATGATTTATTTAGTGAATATGACACAGCAGAGACAGCTTAATCGAAGTGGAATAAGTAGTGAAGTTAAAGTAGACATACTTGAATTGTTGTGTAAACATGTTAGATTCTTAAATTAGTATTTACATACTACTTACTAAGCTATAAGCTTACTTCGTTTTCTCTCTTTTGTCTTATAGTGTTCTCCAGCTTGCTCAGGAGTCAAGGATCGTGAAGATCTACCCGCACTATCATACTTTGGGGTATTTGAACTAAATGTTTTGAATTATGGCATGTATAGTAGGCAAAAAAATTATTTTGTTATGTGTCATATTTGTCTAGGTTTAAAATATTAGTTACAGTACTCGACCAGTTACTTTGTACAAGCCATAAAAGTTGGCTAATATTGTTCAAGATATATGTTATACGATGCATTATCAAATGGGATGACATATTTCTATCTTGGTATATGTTATGTTCTGGTAATACCTTGTATCCTGTTCCGGCGACGGTAACGGGTAAGGGGTGTTACAGTTTGCCTCTCACATATCAACCACTTGAAAGTTCTTAGTGAGATATTCCTTGGTTTCATTTAATAAACTAAGAACATTACTAGCTACCAAAATGTTATCCACATATAGTATAAAAAATATACAATTGTTCCCACTGACTTTTAGATATATGTATTAGTCAATAATATTTTCTTTAAACCAAAAAGATGTAATGGTATCATTAAAGCTTATATACCATTGTTCGAAAGTTTGTTTAAGATCGTAAATTGATTTATTTACCCTTCAAGTTGCTCTATATAAGTATCTTTATCCAAGCTCTCATTCAAGAAAAAAGTTTTTATATCTACCTGATGTAACTTCAAGTCAAAATGAGTTATAAGTGTCCTGATACTTCTAAGAGAATCCTTACTAATCTAATCGAACCTAGGGGATTTTCAAATTGGTAAATATGTTTATCAAGTTAATTATAGGCTATGTATTTACTAATCTAATCGAGTTGGAAATTTTAGCTGCAAACCATATATGAAAATATATTGAGACTAATTCTAAATTATCAATTAAACTAATTAAACTAAGCTTTCTTCCTATTGCCTTCAAATATGCAAATGATAAAAATGATGATCAATTAATTAGTCTGTTGCTAACTAAGCCAAAAACCTATGCCAATTAGATCATTTGCCACTTCTCATTAGAAATATCCTCTTAGTCTTATATTAATTCAGAATTACCAAGAATGCTCTCCTCTCAATCTCTCTTAGAGAAGTAGTTCTCCTCTCGTTCTCACTACTTAGTACAATTATATTGAACTATAAAGGATAAATTCTCCTCTCGATCTTGTCTATCTAGATTTTCCAATAGAAGTGTCAATTCTAGCGTATTAAGTAATTCAATATAATAGAGCAACTAATTAATCAAGAATAAACATCAAACTTAATCTAACAAATAACTAATAAATCAACCAAAAACCAATTTAGCACATAATCTAACTTTAATTTCAAATAAGCATTTTATCAAACACATGGTAGGCATAAAAGAAAAGTAAGATGTTTGAGAAAATTCTCATTTAATTGATAGAATTCTGATGTAGTGCAATAGTTTGATTGTCTATCCTTTGCAACATCTTAGATAAATAAGAAGAAATAAAGAAAAAATAAAAATATATTCCAAAAGAGAATAAAAGAAAATGCTATTCTAAAAATAAGAAAAGAAGAAAGAAAAAGGGAAAAGAAAAATGTTTAACCTAATTTTCTGCACACCAAAATTTACCTATAAAGTGATATTTATAATGTTTTCTAATTTAACCTACAAAAGGCAAGTATGGCCTCGCTTAAAGTTTGAATTGAGGATTGTTTGACTTCAACATACCCTTAAAAAATTTCCCTCATCAGGGGTTGGTATCGCAGCATCCACAAGCCAGTGTTGAGACATCCTTTACAGTCGACACATTTAGTGCATTAGGTCTTTCAATGCCACGAAAATGGCCTTTGGTGTTGTGACATAGCCTTTAGCTGAGTTCGACTTCTTTATCTTCAGGGTTAAGACTGGTGTTGTGATCGATCATAATTTGATATGTCAAATTATGCTATCCACTATACTTGAAAAGCTTGTTCTCGAGCAATTTAGGTGTGTTTTATATGTTTTTTTAAGTTTTAGTTTTATCATTAATAAATTATTTTTATTAGTTTTATGCTATTTTTGATACCTGAGTTGGCCAAATGCGCCATAGGGAACTTAACAAGTTGATTGAGTGTTGTAGGGAGTCAATAATGGCCCGAAAGCGAAGAAATAACCATTCAAGAGTGGGGTATTGCAATATCAAAGCATGTAAGTTGTGATACCCCAGATAGTGTTGAAATGAAGAGAATTGAGCCAACTCCAATGATATTGTACTTAGTATCACGATATCGAGACACCCCAGGACCCCTCAATGCAAGACTAACGTTGTATCACGATACCACTATCAAGTAGAGACAAAAAATGACTATAGGGGTAGTCCTTTTCTGTAACACCCTTTACCTGACCAGAATCACTGGATCTAGATATCAGATGTTACAATACATAAACACTTAGCAAAAGTTTTACAACTGGTGTTTAACCATTTTAAAACATACTTCTTATTATTTTATTAATAGTCTTCAGAACCAAAGATTTAATAAAGAAAATATTTAAGAATACATTAGATTTTCAAAAGTAGCATAAGACGTTACGACTTAAAACTTTACTAAAGACAGATTCTTTATCGCGTAGTGTACTAAGCACCATACTCCTACGGTACCCTCTGTGTGCATAATGATGCAACTCAAATTGCTACCTTGGCGCAATCTTGACTTGGTCCCTCCTAATGTACTCACTCTTAAAGCAAACCTGTAACATAAATAAACATTTGTAAGTTCATACGAACTTAGTGAGTTTTAACCCAGATCACCTTGAAGCATTTCTTGTTGAATTCTTCATTTTGAAGATTTTGGATGTCCTCTCTGCCTTTGACATATACTTCTATACTTGACCAACCTACATGCAATTCATTCATTGGGAAAATTCCAAATTTCAACACTCAATACAAATCTTATTTCCTTTTTGGAAAATGAACGTGCTTTTCAGAAGAATATCCATATAGAACCTTCCTTCGGCGGATTCTCACTCAGACGAATATTGAATACTTTTGTAACATCCCAAAATAGGGCCTAGTAGGAACAGTGGTTTCGAGACCACAATATGACATTGAAATATTTATTTTATGATTATTATGAGGTCTAGAATATGATTATATGTATGTGTTAATGTTTCATGAAGAAATTCTATGAGTAAGGTGTCCAAATGGAAATTACGGACCAAATTGAATAAAGTGCAAAACTTGGATTCTAGAAGCAATTTGTATGAAATTGCTTTAGATTATTAATTAGAAATCCTTAAAGATAAATTTTCCCAATTTCTAAGTTTTTGGACAAAAATGGGCATGTATGGATAAAATTTGAAAAAAAGGGCTTAAGGGCATTTTTGTCATTTGGCTAATTAATGAAATAAAATGGAAAAATAAGCTAAAAATCAGCTCATCTTCTCCACCTTGCTGCTGAAATTTGAGAGCCACCATAGCTAGGGTTTTTTCACTTTTTAAGCTCAATAGTAAGTACTCCCAAACCTCGTTTTTAATGTTCTTCGTATTTTTGAAATCCCGGTAACTTACTCTCTCCATTTCTACCCATATTTTGAGTTAGGGTTCATGTATGTAAAGTGACCAATGTGTGAAATGTTTATTATTTGATGATTTATGGAGGAAGAAGAAAGTTGGATATGTGTTAAACATCTTTTTCTAGGTGATTTTCATGAAAAACCCCTAAAAGGACCTTTTTGCAAAAGGTGTAAAATGTGGTAGAAATGTGAAATAATGGAAAATTTGGGGCTGCCATAAGAAGAAAGAACATTTGTCTAGGCTTGGGTAATGTATAAAATTCATGCATTTCATCTTACGAGCCTAGGGACTAAATCGTAAATAATGTGAAAGGTTAGGGGCAAAACAGTCATTTTGTTCGAGGGTGAAATTTAGACTCGAAAAGAATAATATGAGGTATTAATGATTCATTTTTATTGTTATAGGCCCTAAGGAACAAATTCCAGAGGTCGATCGAGGAAAACAAAAGGTTTTGGAATAACCGAGACGCAAAACTGAAACGGATACCAAGTAAGTTCGAATAACTTTAAGTAAACTATTAATATGCCTAATTACATGTGTTATGAATGTATGGCAATTGGTTATAATGGTGGCATGAAAATCCATGAAGTATGTTAATAATAATGAAATGATAATAAATGTCCCGATTGAAGTAAAAAAGGGAAATTCGATGGAGAAACCATGGGTTACATGACTTGAGATCCTGCATGTGTTGTAGAAAAGGATTTAGCCCGGACAGGTAATCCGTTGATCTCAAATATAGGAAGGATCTAGCTCGGACAGGTATTCTTGAGTGATTAACCCTCCCGAAGAATATGTGTGCATTATGGATTTAGCCTGAATGGGTAATCTGACTAGGGTCTGAATTTAGCCTGGACTAGTAATTCAAATCCGAGCTTATTACGGGTGTTTGTCACTGCAAGGGATTTAGCCTGGACTAGTAATCTCGACATCACCCTATGAGTTTACATTGCGGGGGATTTAGCCTAGACTGTTAATCCCACCGTATGATGTGAGGTTCGCGGGAGTGCATACTTGAGATGATTGCTTTTATGACTTGACGGTAAATGGATAATCCATCGAGACTTCCGAGAAACTCAATGAGATTAACATGAGATATAAAAATGAAAATTTTGAATGATGATCTCATCTAAGACAAATTACATGGTGCATTGTTTAGAGACTAACTTGTTGATTGAGTGCATGTGATAGGGAACCTATTTCATGCTTGTTGGTTTTATTGCCTAATATGGATTCATGATAATTAATCAGTAAGTTTACTTTCCAGTTATTCAGGCTTACTAAGCATGTAAATGCTTACCCCTCTCTTTTCCCTATCTTACAGAGCTCGTGGAGTCACGAAGATTGGGAGACGGTTGGAGAGTCAACACACTATCATCTTATCTAGCTTTGGTATATAGATACTCTTATTTTGTTCAATGGCATGTATGGGGCTTTTGTTATTTTGTTATATGTGTCATTTAATTAACCAATATGAAGGCTTATAAAAGTATACATATTCACTTGTATATGGCCATTGAAATTGGCTCATTTTGGTGTAGGTTATGACCTACCCAATTGTGCATGCTATGTTCCAACGTTCTTGTGATGATTAAATATGGTGTGATACAATTAGTCATATACAATATTACCAAATCACATGGGGTGGTTAGGCCACAATTTGGTAATCAGTTAAGACAATGAACCAATCTCAATTGAGTTACAAGTTATGAAAATCCTTAATATAAAGGGGACAACCTAGCATGTATAAAAACCAATGAGATGAGGTTTACATGCAATGAGGTATATTAAGGTCATTTAAGAGTATAATTAGACCATAAGTGTTATTGAAAACTATAAGTGGATATGGTTATTAGAGGGTGACCTAAGGCTTGGAAAATAGCCTAAAAAGGTCCACATGGGTGAACACACAGGCGTGTGTCTAGACCGTGTGTGACACACGGACCGCCCCATGGGCGTGTGAAATTGCCTTGTGTTCCCTGCACCAAAAAAAATATTAAGTTAGAATGCATGGTAGTAAACACACGGGTAGAGACACGGCTGTGTGTCTTAACCGTGTAGAGGGCACAGCCTAGCACACGGGTGTATGTCTTGACTGTGTGCCCTTAAATGCATGCTAACGTAATAAATAGAATGCTCGATTTTTGGGACACGAGTGACCACACGGGTGTGTCTAGGCCGTGTGAAGGACACGAGCATGTGCTTGGCCGTGTGAAAACCCCCGTGGGTTCGATATAGAAAATAAATTCAATTAATTCCACATGGGTAGGTGATCGCGAGGTTTCGTGATAGGTTTTAAAAATTTATAATTAATCGTTCTTGAAAATAACTATTATCGCGATTTAGGCAAGTGTACCTATCGAACAGTAGTATAGTTTTAGCAAGACCGGATTGTCGACCCCAAAGGAACTAAAAGTACTAGTAATGACTATCTTTTTATTATCTAGCCTAAGAATAATGGGGTTTTGTTTTAATTAACTAATTATCTAAACTAAGAAAGCACAGAGAAAGAATTGGGGAATTGCTTTTGGGAAAACTTGATTGACTTAAGACAATACCTAAGGAAAAATTCACCTAGACTTTACTTGTTATTCTAGCTCTGAATCGGACGATTTATTCATTCAACTTTTTCCGTAGAGATCCCTAAGTTATGTTATTATCCCTATTCAAGACTAATAAAGTATAATCCCTAGATTGAATAACCGAGACTTTTCTCTAATTAACACTCTAGGGTTGCATTAACTCGATCTATGGATCCCCTTATTAGGTTTCACCCTAATCCAAAAAAATCTTGTCACCCTATTTCTAGGCACGCAATCAACTTCGCTTAATTATGACAAAAGTACTCTTAGACAGGCTATTCCTCCTCTGAATAAGAGCATGTCTTGAATCAGTATCTTGGGATATCAAAACAAGAATTAAGAATACATAATTAAGAACAAGTTAAATATTTATCATACGATTCAGAAAATAATAACAAGATTCGTCTTAGGTTTTATTCCCCTTAGGTATTTAGGGGTTTTAGTTCATAACTAAATAAGAAAACATCTCATAAGAATAACGAATACAAAACATAAAGAAAATCCAAAACTCCTGAAGGGAAATTGAGGAGAGATCTTCAGCCTTGATGATGAATCCGGTTTCTGAGATGGATCAATCGGCTTCTATAGAGTAATTTTTTACCCCCTATTCTCCGTATCTTTTTCTTCCTCCTCTACGGTTTATTTATAGGCTTTGGAATGCCTAAAAGCCCTCAAAAGTGGCCTTTTCTGAATTGGACTTAACTTGGGCTCGGCAGGGACACGCCCGTGTGACATGCCCGTGTTCGATTACTTCAGGCCGTGTTCGAGCCTATTAAAATGGCACGGGCGTGTACTATACCCGTGTGAATCATGCTTCAATTCTACTAGATTGACACGGCCGTGTGGTCTTCCCGTGTAAGGAGGTCCAGGCCATGTTGATTTCGTACTTTGGCCTATTTTATCTGTTTTTGGCCCGTTTCTCGTTCCTTTCACTCTCCTGTGCTCTCCTAAGTATAAAACATGAAATTAAAGGGTTAGGAGCATCGAATTCACCAATTCTAATGAGAAATAATCCATAAAATGCATTAAATATGGGGTCAAAATATGTATAATTTACGGTTTATCAGTAGGGAACATAGGCGTGTCTCAAAGCACACGGGCGTGTGCATTGCCTCTACACGGGCGTGTGAGGCTTAACTTAGAAAATTTTTCAAGAACTTTTTCAGGTCCTCGGTTTAGTCTTGGACCTTACTCAATGTATGTTTTGGGCCCCGTGGCCCATAATAGGGACACTAAGATGTTGTTTGATTGGGTTCAAATTGGAACGAAATTTTATAACCCGTATTTCCTGAAAATGTTCGAGTACATGTTTGGTAACGCCTCATACTTGGTCCCAGTCTCGGGTATGGGTAAGGGATGTTACAACTTCACTTAGGATTGTGTTCATAGAGGATACTTATACTAATTGATCTTTTAAGTTGAACTACATACGGATCCTACGTTTGGCGATCTCTCTTACTTTAGTTGGCAGCTATCAGAATACCGATCAGATAATATCTTAAAACAACCCCAAATAACAACTTATTCTAATGAATGAAATGTTCTAATTCATCTAAAAGAATTTCAGACAACCATATTACATATCATGAGAATGTTCTGATTTGATAGACAACTTATACTTTCGGATAACCTTGTTATATACAACATAAAACACTCAAATTTGGTGGATATCATATAATTTAGATTACTTCTTTACATAGAGTAAACAAATTTAGAACTGACAAACTCTTAAACTACTTATAATTACAAATATGCCAAATTACCTGTACTAACAAACTATTATGGCAGATTCACCCTTCAGAAATACTGTTGAGCACTTTTTCAGGAAATGCCTTTAACTCATATTCAATTTCTTCACAAGGCTATCTACACAAAGATGTTTTCAAACTTATCCAGATCTCTACCACAGTGTTATCTAATGAAAAAGTCTCTAAACTTACCCTGATTTTTCCACAAAGGTGGTTATCTAGTTCTCGCCTCAAGGGTGTTACAAAACACGTCATAAAGGCTTTACAGAATATTACGTGTTTACTGTCCTGATGGACTATCTCAGAGGGTGCCATGGGTTTCTCCCACATAGGCTTGTACATATGTTCATGTCATGATTTGTCAGTTCGCTTTACATCTTACTAGAGGCAGCACCACGAATATTTTCATTGTCGTATGATGTCATCGGTCTCTACCACATGGTCTGACACATATCTGCATGTCGTGATTTGCTAGTCCAGTCAGCAATGTACCTGCCCTAACTGAGGCATCATAAATGGTTGTGTTACTCACTTAACACAAGATGCACTTACTCAAATTCGTTCACACTTTAGACAAACTCATATTGTCTCATACCTGATTTTACATGTATACGTACCACACATCATCTTATTCATGCAATAACACATATCTCTTATTTGTAAACATGCAACACATCTACGATACTTCTCATAAACTTACACACACCAGTTACTCAGGATGGCATCAACATATGAATCTTCATTATAAATTAAAATGCATGAGTCAAGATAATAACTTACCTGAAACTCACATTTACTATAGCTCGGAGTTCCAAATCCAATCATCCTTCTTGATCCAGTAGCAACATCTACTTAAAAGAACATGAAACTTCTAGTAAAATCTTATTTACAGACAGTTTACTATCATCTCGATTACAGATGGGTGTAGGGTCTCTTATTTACACCTTACTACTTTTATGCCTCTTAACATCTTTACTCTTTTAAAATCATAACATGCAGAATTGTTAGACTTACCAAGAGGTTGAAGCAGCCATAGATTAACCCTAAACCTTTAGATTTTAGTTTAACAAAGAAGAAACTAATATTTAAGTTTAAGAAGAAGAACTAAAGAGTATTACAAAAGGAAGGAAAATCATTTGAATAATGCCGTTTTACCATATATATATATATATATATATATATATATCCTAGTCTCTCTAAGTGGATCTTGACAAGTGTCAAATGGTTACAGAAATTGTCCCTTAAGTGCCCTAAAAAATTGGGAAAATATAAAAAGTGAAATTTGAATGTAAATACTATTTGACCAGTCAATCCACTCAGTTTACTCAATCAAACGTGTTATAGAACCTACTTTTCAAAGCATTTGAGTACACTTGGTATATCACAACTATGGTGATACCTCCCATAAGGCATGCACTCGAAAACAATCTAATCTCTCAAAACTTTCTTAGATCCTTGATATGCATGTCATGCTCGGTTAACATTCTGAAGTGTACTCTTTAATTGGTGTATTCTTCTTCAATTAGGAAACATCCCGAGGTGAAAACTTCAGATTCTACAGGGGTGGACTCATTATGTACTAAGATTTAACTTGTCAAAATTCTAAGAAGTGGAGGACTATAGTAAAACAATATGCCAAAATAGGTATCATTCATATCCACTCGCCTTCTTCTCGAATTCACAAAATTTGAGGTGTTACATTTTCCAACCTCAACATCAATTAAAATTAGATGCTTAGGGGTATTTTAGTCACAAAAATTAGGTTGTAATAAAATGAAAAGCCTTTTTTTGGCTGAAAAGAGAAGAGACTTTTCACTTTATTATCTTTTTAGCTTAGTTTCTTTGAGTTGTCTTCTTCAATTTTTCTAGGCTTCAGACTTTTTCTGATTTTTGTTAAGTTAAATTAGTAGTTAGTTAATTAGTTAACATTGTAGTTTGTTTCTATTTACTTTTTAATCCTTCAAACTTTATTGTATTTTTAGTTTAATCTTTAGATCTAATAAAACTCAACTTTATTTTACTTATTCTTATAAAAATCTAATCTTTTGTGTTTATTTGCACCACTACTGCTACTATCAAGCTCTCTTAAGAAAGGCCAAAGCTTTTCTCAACTTTTTTCTGTGCTTCACATTGATTAATATGTTTCTTGCATGTTGGATGATTGCTTGTTTGAAAATGACCATGAGTAGCTAAATATTAGGTGGTTGGTTGATGAAAATGTTGGCTAGTTCATTTTAGGTTCAGAGACTAAATCGTAAAAATTGGACTAAATCAAATAAACTTCAAAACTTAGGATTGACACCCCTAAAGGAAAATTTAGATAAGTAAGATCGAAAGGAGATCTTATTTAGCAAAAATTCGATAATGGCGGATTAGTTGGTAAGATAGAGAGATAAACTAAATTAATTTGTCTAAGTTGGTAAAATAGATGCTGAGAGGTGAAATCGAACTAATTTAGGACTTTAAGTGGTTTAGATCCCTAATCTAAAAGTTAGTTAGCCACATGGAAGTCAACCAACTATTTTCATTATTAATTTGTGAATTTTGTAATTTTGCCTATTTTACAATTTAGTCTTCTTTAGCATTAGATAATAATTAGCACAATTAATCTTGACCATGATTTGGCGTAATATAAAACTTAGTGAATAGTTATCTAGACTCTTTGATTGTGTAACACCCCTTATTCGTACTCGAGACAGGGACAAGGTACGGGGCGTTACCGTACACAAACATGACATTTTCGAAAAATCACAGGATATAAAATTTTATTCTAAATTAAAAACAATCAAACATATTCATAGTGTCCCTATTATGGGCCTACGAGACCCAAAACATGCATTAAGAATGGTTTAGGACTAAACCGAGAGCTTAAGAAAATCTTAGCAAAATTTCTAGGTTTAAGCCTCACACGCCCGTATGGAGGTAATGCACATGCCTGTGTGCTTGGGACACACTCGTGTTCTTAGGATATGTCTGTGTCCCTTACCCGTGTGGAATTAATTGAAATTATTTTCCATTTCGAACCTACAGGGGTTTTCACATGGCCGAGAACACGTCCGTGTCCCTGGCCTGTGTCATTCACACGGCCTAGACACGCCCATGTTATTGCTCGT
The DNA here is from genome assembly GCF_025698485.1 of Gossypium arboreum. Classification (NCBI taxonomy): domain Eukaryota; kingdom Viridiplantae; phylum Streptophyta; class Magnoliopsida; order Malvales; family Malvaceae; genus Gossypium; species Gossypium arboreum. Next base: position 70,330,097 of record NC_069077.1, on the reverse strand, counting down.
GTCTAAGCACCTGAGCATTCTGTTTCTAACATCATCATGCATTTAGGGCACACAGCCAAGACACACGGCCGTGTGTTAGGTTGTGTCCTCCACACGGTTGAGACACATGGCCGTGTCTTTGCTCGTGTGTTTACTATCATGCATACTGACCTAAAAATTTCAGGTGCAGGGGACACACGATCGTACCACACGCCCATGGAATTGACCATGTGTCACACACAGCCTAGACACACGTTCGTGTATCTACCCGTGTGGACCTTTTTGGAGGCTACAATCCAAGCCAATGGTCAACCTCAACATCGACACACATTTGTGAACTTCTATAGTATTTAACAGGGCCTCAATATGCCCAATGACTACCTTCAATGGTCTTTTGCATGTTAACCTCATCTCATTGTTTTTATACATGCTAGATTATCCTCTTTGTATTAAGGATTACCATATCATCAAACTCATTTAGACTTAGCTCATTTTATAACTCATTGCCAATTATGACCTAGCCATCTCCAAGTGATTTGGCCACATTCCACATGTCCGTTCATGATATACCACATTTAACCATCTCATGAACATTTAAACACCAACATGCACAATTAGTAAGTTACAACCTATGAGCCATGTCTTATGGCCATATAAAAAATGAATAGGTATATCATTTCATATTGGCTAACCAATGACACATATAACAAAATAACCAAAAACCTATACATACCATTGAAACAAAGTAAAGGTATATACCAAGGTAAGATAAGATGGTAGTGTTGACAATACTCTAATCGTCTTTCAATCTTCACGAGTCCACAAGCCCTATAAAACTGAGAAAGAAAAAGGGGTAAGCATTAACATGCTTAGTAAGTTCAGATAACAGGAAGGTAAACTAAACAATTATTTAGCATAAAACCATAAAATATATTCATGCCAAACATGCATAGTATAAATCCCCTATCACATACACTCAATCATCAAGTTAGTTTCCTCTTAAGCAATATAGCATTAATCTTAGGTGAGCTCATCAATTCAAACATTTCCATTATCATTTCTCATTATATTCCTGTTGAGTTTCTCAGAAATCTCAATGCGTATCCCATTAATCGTCAAGTCATGCTAGTGACCATTTTAAATATTCACTCCTGTGAACCTCACTCTTACGGCGGGTATAACATCCCAAAATAGGGCCTAGTCAGAATAGGGTTTCGGGACCACAAATACGACATCAAAATATTTATTTTATGGTTATTATGAGGCTTAGAATATGAGTATATGCATGTGTTAAAGTTTTATGAAGAAATTCTTTAAGTAAGGTGTTCAATTGGAAATTAGGGACTAAATTGAATAAATTGTAAAACTTGAATTCTAGAAGCAATTTGTATGAAATTGTTTTGGATTATGAATTAAAAGGTCTTGGAGAGTAATTTTCCAAATTTCTAAATTTTTGGACAAAAATGGGCTTGCATGGATGAGATTTTAAAGAAAGGGAATGAGGGCATTTTGGTCATTTGGATTTTTAATGAAAATAAAATGGGAAAAATCAAGCCAAAATCAGCCATTCTTCTTCTCCATGCTTCCGAAATTCTCTTGTCACCATAGCTAAGGTTTTCAAGCTTTCCAAGCTCAATAGTAAGTGCTCCCAAGCCCCATTCTTAATGTTCTTTGTATTTTTGAAATCCCGGTAGCTTACTCTTTCCATTTCTTCTCATATTTCATGCTAAGGTTCATGATTAAAAATTTACCCATGCATGAGTCACTTTTATTTTGATGGATTATGGAGGAACATGAAAGATGAATATGTGTTAAACATCTTTTCCTAGGTGATTTTCATGAAAAACCCTTGTAGGGACCATTTTGCAAAAGTTGTAAAATGTGTGGTTGAAGTGTGAAAATAATGGAAAATGAGGGCTACCATAAGAAGGAAAAATGTTCGGCTAGGCTTGGGTAAGGTAGAATTTGCATATGTTTCATTATACGAGCTTAAGGACTAAATCATAAAAATATTAAAGGTTAGGGGCAAAACGGTCATTTGGACTGAGGGTGAGAATTTGACTTGTAATGTATAATGTGGGGTATTAATGATATAATTTTGTTGTTATAGACCCCGAGGAACAAATTTCGGATATCCATCGAGGTAAACGCAAGGTTTCGAAATAACTGAAACACAACTCCGAAACAAATACCTGGTAAGTTCGGAAAACTTAAAGTCAACCCCTAATATGCATAATTGTATGATTTATGAATGCATGATGATTGCATTTATTATTGGCATGAAATATCATAGAAATGCATATTTGATGGTAACCTATGAAAAATGTCTCGGTTGAGGTTGACAAAGGGAATTCGATGGTAACCCGTAAGTACATGTGATTTGAGATCCTGCATGTGTTGTAGTAAGGATTTAGCCCGGACGGGTAATCCGTTGATCTCAATTATGAAAAGGATCTAGCCCGGACAAGTGTTCCTTGAATGATCGAGCCTCCCAAAGAATATATGTGCATTATGAATTTAGCCTAGACGGGTAATTCGATTAGGGTCTGAATTTAGTCTAGACTGGTAATACAGATCCGAGCTCAGTAAGGGTGTATGTCTATAAGGGATTTAGTCTGGACTGGTAATTCTAACATCACCTTATGAGTTCATGATATGGGGAATTTAGCCTGGACTGGCAATCCTGCCATAAGATGTGAGGTTCGCAGGAGTGCATATATGTGAAATGATCATTCGTAAGAATTGACGGATAATGGGTATTCCATCGAGATTTCTTAGAAACTCAACGGGATTAATATGATGCATGTCAATAAGATGATGAATGATGAGCTCATCTAAATAAATTACATGATGCTTTGTTATGTGACTAACTCATTGATTGAATGCATGTGATAGGGAATCATTTCATAATTGATGATTTCATGATTTAAATATGGATGTATGATAATTACTCAGTAAGTTTAATTTCCAGTTATTCGAGCTTACTAAGCATATAAATTCTTACCCCTCTCTTTTTCCCTATCTCACAAAGCTTGAGGACTCATAAGGACTGGAAGACGATTGGAGAGTCGACACACTCTCAACTAGTCAAGCTTTGGTATAAAGACATTTTTATTTTGTTCAATGGCATGTATAGGATTTTTGAGTATTTTTTTATATGTGTCATTTGATTTGCCAAATGAAGGCATGTAAAAATATGTTTTATCATTTTGTATATGACCATGAAAATTGGCTTAATTGAAGTAGGCTTTGGCCTACAAATTTTTGTATGGTTTTATTTACAAGTGATAAGTTGTTACCAATTGGTAATAAGTTACATAAACGAGCCAATTTCGGATGAATTAAAGTCACATGGAAACCCATAAACACTAAATGGGAAATAACCTTTCATGTATGAAACCAATGATATGAAGTTTCCATACAACTAGTTTTATCAAGATTATTTACAAGTGTATAATCATGTTTTCCTTCGAACTTGGTAACCACTAGGTATAAGGAGTAGAAAGGGGTGACTTAAGGCTTGGAAAATAGCCTATTAGGGTCCACATGGTTGGACACACGGGCGTGTGTCTAGGCCGTGTGTGATACACGGTTCTATCCCGTGGGTGTGGGCTATGGCCTTGTGTCCCCTGCACTTAAAATTTTAAATAAAAAATGCACACGAGTATGCCACACAGGTGATCGCAATTTTCGTGATAGGTAAGTTTTAAAATTTATAATTAATCGTTCTTGAAACTAACTATTATCACGATGCAGGCAAGTGTACCTATTGAATAGTAGTATAGTTTTAGCAAGACCGAATTGTCGAACCCAAAGGAACTAAAAGTACTAGTAATGACTATCTTTTTATTATCTAGCCTAAGAATAAGGGGGTTTTGTTTTAACTAACTAATTAACTAATCTAAGAATTCACAGAGAATGGAATTGGGAGATTACTTTTGGAAAACGATTGAATTAATACAATACCTAAGGAAAAATCCATCTAGACTATACTTGTTATTCTGGCTCCGAATCAGACGATTTATTCATTTAACTTGTTTCGTAGAGATCCCTAAGTTATGTTATTATCCCTATTCAAGACTAATAACATCTAATCCCTAGATTGAATAATTGGGACTTTTCTCTAATTAACACTCTAGGGTTGCATTAACTTGATCTATGGATCCCCTTATTAGGTTTCACCTTAATCCGGCAAAATCTTGTCACCCTATGTCTAGGCGCGCAAACAACTCCGCTTAATTATGAAAAATGTACTCTTAGACAGGGTCTATTCCTCCTCTGAATAAGAGCTTATCTTGAATCATTATCTTGGGATATCAAAACAAGAATTAAAAACACATAATTAAGAACAAGTTAAATATTTATCATACAATTCAGAAAATAATAACAAGATTCGTGTTAGGTTTCATTCCCCTTAGGTATTTAGGGGATTTAGTTCATAAATTAAAAGGAAAACATCTCAGAATAATAACTAATACAAAACATAAAAAAAACCCAAAACTCCTAAAGGGAAATTGAGGGGAGATCTTCAGTCTTGATGGTGACTCCGGCTTCTGAGATGGATCACTTGGCTTCCTTCGAGTAATTCTTTCCTTCCTCTCCGTGCCCTCCTCTTTCTCTTCCTTTTAGGCGTATTTTTAGGCTTTAGAATATTTAAAAACCCTCAAAATTAGCCTTTTCTGAATTGGACTCAACTTGGGCTCGACAGGGACACGCCTGTGTGACACGCCCGTGTGAATCGTGCTTCGAATCTGCTAAATTGACATGACCGTGTGGTCTGCCCGTATGAGGAAGTCTAGGCTGTGTTGATTTCGTACTTTGGCCCATTCTTTCTATTTTTGGCTCGATTCTCGTTCCTTTCGCTCTCCTATGCTCTCCTAAGTATAAAACATGAAATTAAAGCATTAGGAGAATTGAATTCACCAATTCTAAGGGAAAATCATCCATAAAATGCATTAAGCATGGTGTAAAAATATGTATATATTACAGTTTATCAAATACCCCCACACTTAAGCATTTGCTTGTCCTCAAGCAAAATCCTCACCTCATAATCAAAATAAATCTTTTTCAACTTATAATCTCTATCAAAAATATCTCAAAATAATCCATAGGTAATCATACATTAAGTATTCAACTAAAAGAACATAAAAGTTTCAAACATTCCAAGTTGAGTATTTAATCATGCAAACATAGGTGTCTCCTCTCATCTAAGTAATTACATTTGATTCAGAATATCATAGAGTTTCACATCCTCACTAATGATTCACTCAAATCACTCGAGGTGTTTAAGGACAATAACTGAAGCACTCAATAGTCAATGATGAAAAATTATTTCCATAGGCTTGAATGAAAATCAAATCTCCACCACTATAAATTGAAATGATACATCAATCAAAAGGTCTTTAGAGGGTTGTAATGAGGCTTGGTTAGGGGGTGTGGTCACAAGTTGAAAGCAAAAGTTAGAATCGAGATTGAATTGAAAAATCACTTAACTAGAAAAAGATTTAATATCACTTGCGTACAACAGAGCTTCTTCTCAGAATATGGAATTAAATACTTAAGCTCAAAAACAAAAGATTACTACTACTAATATGTATACATTTTTTTTAAGAACAAGTTAAATTAAAAAATAGAATAAAACATAGTTAAGCAACTATTTCAATTCAAATCTCGACAAAAATGGGGATCAAATTAATTTAGGGGATTTCAACAATAATGGATTAAGGGTTAAATTAAGGGTAATACAAGAAATGGTTTGTTAGGCTCAATGGGGTTTACTAGGGGTTAATCGTGGAGGTAGAATTTTCATAGCATGAGTGGGTTAATCCTAAGTGCCTTAATCATTTTGACATATCAAATTAAATGGTGTAGTCTTGACATGCATAATCAAGCAAGTTCTAGAATAACAGTTCAATACTGACGCACTCAAAGCAATAATAAAAGTGAGCATGAAAGAACTAATAGATGCTCAAAAGGCTCAAAAATCTCACACAAATTATGGCTTTTTGATGTTTAAAACTTGTGAATTCCAACTCAAAGTAATACCTAAACTTTGGGGAAACAACCTAAGATTTTAAATTCTTAAAAATCAACTTATCATGCTTGATTCTCTAATGTCTTAAAGTTTAAACAATCAATGCATAAATGCCTATGTTTTAATTTAAGATATATCAATCAAAATCATAAATCAATCAAAATTTATCCTAAATATGATATGAGAGCTTTTCAAGAGAACAAGGCAGTCATTCAGGGATTTTTTTGATAGGGAAATGAAGTAAATACCCCCCACAGTTAAGATGTACGTTGCCCTCAATGTACAAAGATAGATATAAGAATATAAAAATAAGATAGGGAGAGAAGTGAAACTTCCTGAGTTAAAAATGGATGAAATTCCTAGATTAGCGAGAGCGAGTTGTTAGAAATAAAGTTGGAGGACAAACATGATTCTGAAGAACAGGAGAATTGGGGGAATAATTTGGTAGTAATCATAAAGATAAGTCATGTTTAAAAACAAAAGAATATTCAAAAATTAATGAAAGAAAAATAAAAGAAGATAGATAATCTAATTTTTCAAGTGGCACGGCCAGTTCACACGCCCGTGTGGATCGTGTCCCGCCCATGTTTATCGCGAAGTGAGATGTCATCACACGGCCTTCAGGCACGCCCGTGTGTCTAGGTCGTGTGGTTATATGATCATGTTACATGATCTTGTGTGATGTGATTCGCTTCTCCCACGATCGTGTAGCTCTGCATACACCCGTGTTATTTTGACAGTGTTGTCCACGGGTGCTAGACACGGGCATGTCGTACGCCCGTGTTCATTTGGAAGATTTCACCACAGTCAGGTAGCACGCCCGTGGCCACTTATCACATCCTGTGTTGGGAAAGATAACTTTTACCCTACTTTCACACGGCTTATCGCACAGTCGTGTTTCCGTTCATATTGGTCACACGGCCTTAAACACGGTCGTGTGATCGGCCGTGTGGGGTTGGGAACCTGTGATTCAAAGACCCTGCTAGTGACCTAGATGTTTAAAAATTGAAATTTAAATAATTTAAAACCGTTAGTACTCGGGTTGCCTCTCGAGAAGTGCTTATTTATAGTCTAAGCTCGACTTACCTTGCCATTGAATGGTCATGGTGGTTCAAGGAGTTTATACTCCTCATTCCTGCTATCATTCTCATCAAAATAAGGTTTTAGATGGGTGTTTTTTACCTTAAAAGGGTTGAACTTGGGATGACTTACCTCGACTATACCGAATGCAAAAATGCCAAGTACCGTAAGAGGGATTTCTTCATTCGGTGTGGTAGTGACAATGTGAGGATCTGCGGCATCTAATAAGACTTTATCTCCAACCTTAAGTTGATGTGGGAAGGTGTTGAGCTTGTTCTAGCGTAGTTCTGGTTTATCATGTGTTCTTGGTTTATGCGTCGGCCATTCATCTAGCTCCTCGATTTGTAGCCTTCGTTCTTCATGAATAGGTCCTCTACCATTTCTTGAGAATGGCTCATGTACTTCCTTCAAAATCTTTTCCTGCAAAGTAGGTTGCACCATATTGTCAGTTTTAGTAGAATGGGTTAAACGATCACCTTCAATTTCCGATGTGTTGCCAGAATTGTGAGCTTGAAGGGTGATTGTTTCGTCTCCCACACGGAGTGTGAGTTCACCTGTGCCAACATCAATGATCGTTTTAGCAGTTGCTAGAAAAGGCCTTTCTAGAATTAAAGGAGTGTTGCTATCTTCTTCTATGTCTAGAACAATGAAGTCCATGGGAAATATAAATTTATCGATTTTAACTAGCACATCTTCAATAATACCCCTAGGAAATCTTATAGTTTTATCTACTAATTTAATGCATATCCTAGTCTGTTTGGGTTTCCTAAGACCTAATTGTTTGAACATTTTGTAGGGCATGATGTTAATACTAGCCCCTAAATCAGCTAATGCATTATTAACATCTAAACTACCAATTAAGAAAGGAATTGTAAAACTCCCTAGATCTTTTAATTTGTTCGGTAGCTTATTTTGCAGAATAGCTGAGAAAACTGCGTTTAGCTCCACATGCTACACCTCGTCCAACTTCCTCTTATTTGCTAAAAGCTCCTTTAAAAATTTCATTGCGTCTGGCATCTGTGATAGAGCATCAATAAATGGTAAGTTAATGTGTAATTTTTTTAAGAGTCTAAGGAATTTACCAAATTGTTCATCTGAGCGGTCTTTCCTTGTCGCGTTGGGGTATCGCACATGAGGTTTATATTCGACATTCACTTATTTGTTTTTATTATGACCTACCTCACCTTGGCCTCTGCTTACCATAATTTCTTGCCTCGGTTCTGGCTAGGCTCAATGAATCCTTCTTCATCTTGAACATTAATTGCGTTGAGTTGTTCCCTTGGTTTGGGTTCAGTATTACTTGGCAAGCTACCTTGTGGTCGTTTGGAGATTAGTTTAGAAAGCTGGTCTATCTAAGTTTCGAGCCCTTGGATCGACGCTTGTTAATTTTTAAGTGCTGTCTCGGTGTTCTCGAAAAGTGATAAATGCCAAATTATACATGTTTTTACCCCAAATACTTAGCATATTTATGGATGTTTACTATTATATTTGTGGATTCTGGTGCTCTTAATCCAGTTATTTCATGTTTTGTACTCAGGAGAGCACCAAGGGTCAAAAGGAGGCAAAAACGAGCTAAAAAGGGACAAAACGGACCAAATCGAGAAGACCATACAGCCAAAGCGTTGCCACGCGTGCAACTCACACGCCTGTCCCTTTTGAGGGTGTCAACCAAGGTTTACATGACTCACACGGCCTGGCCATTGAGCCCATACGGTCGTGGCAATTTAACGGATCAAACACGTCCTGGCAACCACGTCACATGGCCGTTGCACACGAGCGTGTCCCTTTTTCAAGAAGTTGTATTTTACACGGAAAAATGATACTTAGGGGGCAAGAAATTCAATCAAAAGCCTATATAAACACCCTAAGTATGACCTAGAAAGGGGGCTCTCTCTCCAGAACTTTTCTGGAACACAGAACCACTGCCGGGAATTGCTTGAAGGAAGCCAGACGATCCATCTCAAAAGCCGAAGTTACTCCAAGACTGAAGATCTCTCTCAGAATTCCTTCAGGGGTTTTAGAGTTTTCTTTATGTTTTGCTATTTTTATACTTTTGAGATGTACTCTTATTTTATTATGAACTAAACCCCTTAGATACCTAAAGGGGATAAAACCTATGATGGATCTTATTATTATTATCTGAACTGTATGATAAATACTTGATTTGTTCTTAATTATGTGTTCTTAATGCTTGAGTTAATATTCTGGGTATTAATTCATGATTTGATGTGCTTATGCAGAGGAGGAATAGACCCTGTCTAAGAGTAGATTTGGCATAATTAAGCGGAGTTGATCGCGCGCCTAGAAATAGGGCTACGAGATTCTGCCGAATTAGGGTGAAACCTAATATAGGAGTCCATAGATCGAGCTAATGCAATGTAACACCCCGTACCCGAGACCGTTACCGGAGTCGAACACGAGGTGCTAACCGACTAATTCATTTACTCTCACAGTCCAATTAAAAATTTTCCAAGCAGTTGGCTAACTGCGTCACTGTCATCTTAAAAAATCATAACTTGAGTTCCAAAACTCGAAAATCAGATTCGAAATTTTTCCCCGAAAATAGACTCATATTTCCATCTACATATATTTTTATAGAATTTTTGGTCGGGTCAATTAGTACAGTTTATTAGTTAAAGTCTCCACTGTTACAGGGTGCGACTACACTGATCTTCATGCATTACGACCTGGATATCTCCCTGTACAGGGCTTCAATACTGATGCCGTTTGTTTCTATAGAAACTAGACTCAAAGAGGAATCTATACATATATGGCATGACTCCCAATTATCTCTGTTTAATTTACAATGAATTTCCAAATTCAGAACAGGGAATCCAGAAACCATTCTGGCCCTGTTTCACGAAAACCTAAATATCTCTTAACATACAACTCATATGACAGTTTCGTTTCTTCCATATGAAAGTAGATTGATCAAGGTTCATTTACATAATTTATTCACTATTTAATTCCATCTATACTATTTTTAGTGATTTTTCACATCCACATCACTGCTGCTACCAGCATCTATTTTTAGGGTGGACTTTATCTAACACATAGTTTCTATGATTCAACTAACCCTCTTGCATATATAGTCCAAAATATAATCATGATGAACCATTCTAATAGCTGATCGTTGCCAAACATTTCCATGCCTCTTAATGAGCATATACATACCGAATGATTATAACATTATGCTCAAAACATTTATAAGCCATTTTCGCATGGCTACCCAAAATTATACAAATCCAAAGGGTCCATGACCCACAACAAAAGGGGTAGTCCTATACATTAACCAAAATATCCTCTCACTACTAGTCTATTCTATACATGCCATAAGATATTCCAAAACATAGCAGTACCAAACAGTGGATAGTGATAGTGTGACTAGTTCTTGACGATCCCCGAGCACTGTAGCCAAGAATGAGACCTATAAGACAGAGGAAGCAGAATAAGCGGAGTAAGCATTACAATGCTTAGTAAGTTTTAAGCGGTGTCAACAGATAACAATCAAATTATAACATAGTTGTTCGTATTTTTATTTCACTCTTCCTTCGGGCATACCATCCCTTTACCGAATATGCACATCTCATCATATACAATAGGCAGATAAACTCTCACACTAATCCGATGTCACATAATCATAGGAATAGTCCCATAGATTGCTCTCGTATGCATCATATATAAACTTGGAGTACATACCTGTTTAACCTTTCGCATTGCATATATTTATAAGCAATTCTTATTACGAAGTCTTACCCGAACATAATATCCACATGTAGTCATCGGGTCTTACCCGGACATAATCTCCACATGTAGTCATCGGGTCTTACCCGGACATAATCTCCACATGTAATCATCGGGTCTTACCCGGACATAATCTCCACACGTAGTCATCGGGTCTCACCCGGAACATATTTCCAAGTTTCATGTACATTTAATCACATATTACAACATTCACATTAGCCATTCGGCTTTACCACATATATATAACACACATATATTTCACATTAGCCATTCGGCTTTACCACATACACATATCTTATATATGTTTCACATTAGCCCTTCGGCTTTACCACATATACACATCACACATATATTTCACATTCATCACATCGGCCATTAGGCCTTATCACATATATATATCTCATACATGTTTCATATTTTTCTTGTACATCAATTTCAGCAATAGCTTATAAGCAACTCAAATATTTTCATCAAAGTTTACAACAAAATCACATATTCACTACAAACAGTTTTCCTGAGCAACAGTCACTAAATTGTTTATAACTGGAGGTACAAAACTCAAAATCAATTACCGTTAATTTCCCCCGAATTTAGATTCATGTATCTTTCATCCATAAAATTTTCAGAATTTTAGGTGTGGCCAATCAATACCAGATTTTTCTTAAAGTTTCCCCTATTTCACTGTTTGACTAGCCTGACCAGTCTTCACTACAAATCAAAATTCTCATTGTACAGAATTCAAAGTATGTTCTAATTGATTTCATTTGAAACTAGACTCATTAAGGAGTCTAAGAATATAAATTTTATCTTGTAACCATTTTTGTACAAATTATAGTGATTTTCTTAAAACCGAACAGGGGATTTCGGAGTCATTCCGACACTGTCCCGCACAACTTTAAATATCTCTTTATAGGAAATTTCTTTGCTTCCACGGTCTCCTTTATAAGAAACTAGACCAACTAAGCTTTGATTACATATTTTATTCAGCCTATAATTCCACACCAACAATTTATAGTGATTTTCTAAAATCACATTACTGCTGCTGTCCAAGCAATTTATTACAATTCGCTCTTAAATTTCCAAGTCCAAACACTTATGAACTTACCATTTGGGTCTAAGACATATCATGGCCACATCATATCTTATTAAATCAACTCATTATATCCTATTATAGTTGAATTTACTCAACATTTAATCACTTAAAACTTACCTCGGAAGTTGCCGAGCGATTCTGACGGCTATTCGATCACCTCTTTCTTTCCTTATCCAACTTTGATCCTCTAGGCTCTTGAGCTAGATCAAACAATTTACTTCCCAAATTAAACATAGTCATACGACATCCATATACATTTTATACTAGCCGAAATATACCATCAAGATATACTTTACTCAAATAATTTACATTGGCCGATCATGTATAATGTTTTGTAACTTAATAAACTTATCATACATTATGTATTCATAATATTTGTGCAGCCAATTATTCATGGTCATACACACACAATCAAAAATAAATACCAAATTTCATATCCTTTAGGCCCTAAGCCGAATACACTTGTCACGTTCACCTACATTTTTCAAGTACAACATTCTCATATTCGGCATTAGTATCAAGCATAATAGCTAATTCTTCCCACCATTTCATCAATGCAATCATACCATCACAAATCAACTTAAAATAACCATATCTAATAATCAAATACCTATAGCATTGCACATTTCTCACATAGCAAGTACAACTAAATTCATTATTAATATATATATATATATCTAAACACTTAACTACAAGATTTAATCACCATTATCAAATCATAAAACGGCTTATATCCATCATCTATATTTACTTCACATAAACCGAAATAACCATTACATCATCTTTAAAACACTTAGCATTTTATCCATTTAATCAAGCCAACTCTCAAGACCATTCCATCACACAAATTATACCATAAATTATACTTCCAAAATGAGCTACTTCCAAGGCCGATTATATTTCATCATTAACAAATCTCATTTTCGAATCATATAATCAATATCACATACACATCACCCAAACACAAATCATACCTATCATATAACAAGCATAACAAAATAAACCAACTATGTCAAATATAGCCACAATTTGTTCAAACCTTAAAACCGAACTTAACAAAATAAACAAGCCATTGGTTGATTAGAACTTGAACTAATCATCTCAAACATGCATAGATTTTCAAGAATCATTCAATACATACCTCATTCTAGCCATCTTCTAAGCCAAAAATCAAGGCAACCAAACTTTTGATTCAATTTTCTCTATGACCGAATGCACATACCTCAAATTTTTAGCTTGCTATCTTGCCGAAATCCTCAAAACATATTTCTTCTTTCTTTCATTTTTTTTTGTCAAGAAGAACAAAGAATGAAGCCTTTTTTTTCTCTTCTAGTTTCGGCAAAATGGGGGAGCAAGGATGAAACAACTTTGGTTTCTCCTCCCACTCCCCACATATTTTATTGTTCTTAACACAACATGTTGTCATAAACTTTTCATAATATGTTTTTTTTCCCATCACAATTTGTCTATCCACCTTGTCATGGCGGCCACTACTATTAGGGGGAAATTGACATGCAAGTCCTCCTTTGACTACATGCACTATTAGATCCTTGTAGATTAGCCTATCACATTTCAAAAGTGTCACACAAGTCCTTTTGACTAAATTCACATGCAATTTACTAAATCGAAGCTTAAAATTTTCGCACATTCATATTCACATATTTTAGACCATAAATATCACATCCAAATAATTTGGTGACTCGGTTTAGCGGTCCCGAAATCGCTTTCCGACTAGGGTCACTTTAGGGCTGTCACATGCAACCCTAGAGTGTTAATTAGAGAAAAGTCTCGGTTATTCAATCTAGGGGTTAGACGTTATTAGTCTTGAATAGGGATAATAACATAGGTTAGGGAGTCTCACAGATCAAGTCAAGTAAATAAATCGTCCAGTTCAGAGTCAAGTAACAAGTGAAATCTAGGTAGATTCCTCCTTGGGTGTCGTCTTTATCAATTACTTTTCTTCAAGTATTTTTCCAAACTTTCTCTTTGCTTTGATTAAATTAGTTAATTAGTTTAGATAATTAGTTTAATAAACAAACTCTTTTATCCTTAGCTAGATAATAAAAAGATAGTTATTACTAGTACTATTAGTTCCCTTGGGTACGACATCTCGGTTTTGCCATTACTATACTATTGTTCGATAGGTGCGCTTGCCTTTTTGTCGTGATAATAGTTAGTCAAGGTTTGATCTTCATTATAAAAATTTATTACTTGTTACGAATCACTGCGATCAAGTTTTTGGCGCCGTTGCCGGGGACCTGAAATATTAGGAACACTAAATTTTTATTACTTTAGCCATTTATTTTTCTTGCAATTTAATTTAATTTAATTATTATTATTTATTAATTTACTTTTTCTCTCTCTTGACAGGTTTTTATAGTTTACGACTAGAAGAAACCCGTCAGGACCCTTACTTTTTGACGAAGAAATCGATCGAACAGTTCGTAGAAATCAAAGAGAAATAAGGCGTAGTTTACAATACACGGAAAACGAACAAGAAGACAATACTCAACCTCCAACCGACGAGATGGCTGAAAACCAAGACAATCTGCTACCTCCTGCAATTGCAATAATCAAAATCCTGCTCCACGTACTATGTATGACTATGCTAAACCCTCTTTAACAGGAACTGAATCAAGTATAGATAGACCTGTTATTGCTATGAATAATTTTGAATTAAAACCTAACACTATTCAGATGATACAACAGTTTGTTCAGTTTGATGGTTTGCAGGATGAAGATCCCAACACTCACTTATCAAATTTCTTAGAATTTTGTGATACATTCAAAATCAATGGCGTTTCTGATGATGCCATCCATCTTTGGTTATTTCCCTTCTCACTGAGAAACAAAGCTAAACAGTGGTTAAACTCGTTACCACGAGGGTCTATCATTACTTGGGAGCAAATGATCGAGAAATTTTTACTAAAATATTTTCCGCCAGCTAAAACGACTAAATTATGCAATGATATCTCTTCTTTTGTGCAGATGGACTTAGAAACACTTTACGATGCATGTGAGAGATACAATGATCTATTGAGAAGGTACCCTCACCATGGGTTACCTCTATGGCTGCAAGTTCAAACATTCTACAATGGTGTGAATCCCTCGACAAGACAAATGATTGACGCAGCTGCTGACGGAACCATCAACAATAAAGCACCAGAAGATGCCTATGAATTTATAAAGGAGATGTCACTGAATAACTATCAGTGGCAAGTTATGAGGACAAAGCCGATGAAAACAGCCGGTGTTTATAACATCGATTCAGTCACCATGCTCTCTAATCAGGTAGAACTTCTCAATAAAAAGATTGATAGTTTTCTTGGTTCTACGCAGGTACATCTAGTAATGAGGTGTGACTCAAGCGGAGGAGGTGTGCATACAGAATACCAATCCTTCAATCCTACAACTGAAGAAGAACAAGTCAACTATATGGGTAACAATAACTTTTGATCTCAAAATAACCCATACAGTAATACCTATAATGCAGGTTGGAGGAACCACCCAAATTTTTCCTGGGGAGGTCAAGGGAATCAAAAGCCACAAAATCCTCAGGGTTTTCAACAGCCACCTTATCAACAAGAGAAGAAGCAGAACCTTGAAGAGATGCTTTCAAAATTCATCTTGGTGTCAGAAACCCATTTCCAAAATACCGAGACAGCACTTAAGAATCAACAAGCATTGATCCAAGGACTCGAAACTCAGAGAGGCCAGCTATCCAAACTAATCTCCGAGTGACCACAAGGTAGCTTACCAAGTAATTCATAACCTAATCCGAGGGAACACCTCAATGCAATTAGTGCCCAAGATAAGGAAGGATTCATTGCACCTGAGCCAGAATTACAGCAAGACAGCACAATGAACAAAGGTCGAGAAGAGGTAAACGATGATGATCTTAAATTGGTAAGTACGAATTATGAACCTCATGTGTCATATCCAAAAGCGATGATGAAAGACAAAATAGAAGAACAATACATTAACTTACTCTTTATTGAAGTTCTTTCGCAAATGCCCAACTCAGCAAAATTCTTAAAGGAACTTCTGGCTAATAAAAGGAAATTAGACGCTACATCGTATGTGGAACTCAATGCAGTCTGCTCTGTTATTTTGAAGAATAAGCTACCTAACAAATTGAAAGATCCAGGGAGTTTTATAATTCCTTGCTTAATTGGTAGTTTATTTGTGAATAATGCTTTAGCTGATCTAGGGGCAAGTATAAATATTATGTCGTATAAAATGTTTAAACGACTAGGTCTCGTTAAGCCCAAACAGACTAGGATGAGCATACAATTGGTTGACAAAACAGTTCGATTTCCTAAGGGCATTATTGAAGATGTTCTCATTAAAATTGAAAAATTTATTTACCTAGTAGACTTTGTCGTCTTAGATATGGATGAGGATAACGAGGTACCTTTAATTTTAGGACGACCCTTTTTAGCAACTGCTAGAACCATTATTAATGTAGGCACAGGGGAGCTAACACTTCGTGCAGGTGACGACGCAGTAACACTCCAAGCACGCGACTCAGTCAAAACCCCTAAGACTCAGGATAATGCTATAAAACCTGTCGATGATAAAAATAATATTCAATCGTCCTTGCAGGAACCTTCTCAAACCAAGATAGCAGAGACAGTGCGCTACTATCATAAAGACGTCCATGAAGAACGAACGCTACGGATAGAAGAGCTAGACGAATGGTTAGAACACAAACCGAGAACACATGATAAACTGAAACTATACCAAAACAAGTCGGATACCTCTCCTAATCAACTTAAGGTAGGCGATAAAGTCTTACTAGATGCAGTTGATCCTCACATTGTCACTACCACACCGAATGAGGAAATCCCTCTTACGGTACTCAATATTTTTCCATTCGGTACGGTGGAGGTGAGTCATCCCAAGTTTGTCACTTTCAAGGTAAACAACACCCGATTAAAACCTTGTTTTAAGATTGATAGCAGGAATGAGGAGTATGAACTCCTCAACCCACCATGATAAATCAACGGAGAGGTAAGTCGAGCTTAGACTATAAATAAGCGCTTCTCGGGAGGTAACTCGATCACTAACATATTTTGATTTATTTATTTTTAATTAATTTCTAACACTTCAAATCATTAACTTTATCTTTGAATTGCAAAGTTTTTTAGCACACACGGCTAGGCACACGGGCGTGCCTGAAGCTGTGGCCAAATAGGGGAAGAGACATGGTCATGCGAGACGGCCATGTTGAAACAGGACATAATTTCCCCAAGACACGGGGTGCGATAAATCCCCACAATCGTGCGACATGGCCGTGGGTGAACTTGATAAGAATAACACAGGCGTGGGATAGAAAACCACGGGTGTGCCAGGGACAAGGTTGGATTTTGTTTCTTTGACAAGGGCGTGCGACACGCCATTCCCATTCAGCCATGTACAACAATACACGGGCGTGGTACCATAGCACACGGGCGTATAAGAAGGAAAAAATGCTAGGCACGGCCGTGCGACATGGCCATGTGCCACACAAGCCCAAGACACACGGACGTGTGATAGTAGCCGAGCACGACCACATTTGAAAAATTTCGAAAAACATGGGCTACCCTCACAGCACACAGGCGTGGCCCTAGGCCGGGTGCCCCTCCCCTATATAAACAAACCACTGTTCATCTTCTTCCTACTTTCAAAACCTTAGCCGAAATCCACCCTCCCCTAACCCCTACTCCCTATTCCGGCCACCATTCCCTAGATTCTCACTTCCCCAACCCTCAAACCACCTTCAAAGTCACTCCACTTGCATTAATCCCCATTTTCCCCTCCCTATACCCTTCATTTTCCCACCACAAGGTTTCCTCTCCGGGTCACACGCCCGTTCTCGCTATCACACGCCCGTGCACCGCTTTACAACAGCCCTTGGTTCACTTTCTTAACCTTGTCTTTCCAATTTGTGTTGTTACATTAGTATTTTTCATGCTTTACATAGATATTATTACTATTACAAATATGTTTTAGACAAGTTAAGAATTTTCTTTAGAATTTTCTATATTTGACTTATTTTAAAACACTAAATAACATATACTAGTTTTAGGCCAATTGCTTAACTATTGATGTATCTTGAATTCTATCAATGCTCATGTATTTTCAGGTATATTATGTCGTCATCAAGGGGCAAGAAAGCCGCGGTCCCATCCTCAAAGAGACGTAGGGGACCGGGTTCTTCATCGGTACGAGCTACAGCCGAAGTTCGACACTCGTTCCTTGAATTTCCACAAGCTTCGCAGGAGGAGCTATTTCAAATACTACGCGTACGACCCATCACCACAGGTCGTTGCATCGATTGGGCTACCATAGAGCAAGTCCAGCTTATTGATGCCATCCATGTCCTCCTATCTACAAACCCATGGGAACGGTTCTTTGCTATTACCGAGCCCACTTATTTAGAGCTAACCTTAGAATTATGCTCTACTTTTCATTTACAGGTGGTGATGATGAACAATGATGACCCAGGCACAATTCACTTCCGATTAGGCGGTCTAGTTCGTGCGATGAGTGTCCCAGAGTTTGGAGTTGCACTGGGACTTTACACCGATGAGTTTATGGAGGAGGAGGACATGAATGCACTCCCACGCAATATCCACATCTCCCCCTCCTTGTGCTGGAAGGCTTTGGCACCACTCTCTTCCACCTACGACCCCAGCCGCTCGAAGGCTTCAGCTCTCCCCCCTTCCCTCTGCTATCTCCATGCCATATTGGCTCACACATTGACTAGAAGGAGAGAGAGCACTGACGTCATCAACACCCATGATGCCTACTATTTATGGTGCATGGCGAACGTACACGTGACTGATTTGGCATACTTCATTGCTTTTGCCATTCGCCATCAAACTGAGTGACATCAGAAGGGAGTGATCTCCATCGGCCCCTACGTGATGCGCTTTGCCAGACACTTCGGCCTCCTCGACACCGTGGCTCAGTCATCCGCGCTTACACTGATTGGTCAGATGTTCCCATAGGGCATCACGACTATGTTACACATGAGGATGATTGAACACCGACGTGGGACCGATCCTCCTCAGTACCGTCTCTCTCATGCCATTGAGGAGGAGGATCTTGAGGACATCCCTGATGATGTTCCCCCACAGCATGAGGAGCCTTCCACTGCGCCACCTATGGAACGACCAGTTCATGTGGCTACTTCATTGGCACACCTTTCTGACCGACTCGCTCACTTCGAGCAGTATTGCACTACACAGTTCGAGATGATTCATGAGCGAGATCGGCAACGGGATCGATAGATGGACGACATGCAGGTCGTGATGCAGTAACTGTTCCAGCACTTCCATATCGACACTCCAGCACCACCACATGAGGGCCCTACGACGAGGATCATTGAATCCTCTTATTTTTTTATTTCTATTTTTATTTTTATTTTTATGTTTATTTTTCGTTATAAAGACGTATCTATATTAGTAAATTTTATTTTTTCCCATTTTTTGGTCTTTCTAACAAGTAATTCCACTGCGCTGTCTTCCACACCAACACTTAATAAGCTCTTCATGATTCTACAGACTTCCAAGCAAAGATGCTAGGAATATTTTACGGAATAAGGAAACAAATAGGGAACAATACGTAACGAGTGCCATGTTCAACGACCCAATTTCTTCATCTAGCCAAGAATAGTGGCCGTTACCATTTTCCCCAAACACTCTATCCTCAAAATCAAACTCCACATCCTTCTAATAGGGAGTTTCACCTCTTTCCCTCTTATGATTTTCTTTATGTTGAATAGTCTATCTTTGTACATTGAGGACAATGTATATCTTAAGTATGGGGGGTGAACATGCAACCTAACTTTTTGCATTATTCTCAAATCCCTGAATTTGGTCTTGTGTTTAAGTGATGTTCTCATAATCCTGATCGAATGAATCCTGATTGATCTATAATTATTATTGATATGTCATGAATTAGACCAAGGGAATTATGCATGATTATTTAATTATAGGACATTAGAGAATCAAGCATGATAAGTTGATAATTTGAGAACTAAAATTTTTAAGTTATTTTCCTGAATTGAGGTATTATCTTGAAATCTTAAGTATACAGGAATGACATCAAAAACCCAAATTTTTGGTGAGATTTTTGAGCACCAAATCTTAAGTATACCGGTTATTTCATGTTTTGTACTCAGAAGAGCACCAAGGGTCAAAAGGAGCCAAAAACGAGCTAAAAAGGGACAAAACAGACCAAATTGAGAAGACCACACGACCTAAGCCTTGCCACACGGACAGCTCACACGCCCATGCCTTTTGAGGGTGTCGACCAAGGTTTACACGACTCGCACGGCCTGGCCATTGAGCCCACACAGCCGTGGCAATTTAACGGATCGAACACGGCCTGACAACCACGTCACACGGCCGTGGCACACTAGTGTGTCACTTTTTCAAGGAGTTGTATTTTACACGGAAAAAGGATACTTAGGGGGCAAGAAAGCCAATCAAAAGCCTATATAAACACTCTAAGAATTACTTGAAGGAAGCTAGACGATCCATCTCAAAAGCCAGAGTTACTCCAAGACTGAAGATCTTTCTCAGAATTCCTTCAGGGGTTTTAGAGTTTTCTTTATGTTTTTCTATTTTTATACTTTTGAGATGTACTCTTATTTTATTATGAACTAAACCCCTCAGATACTTAAGGAGGATAAAACCTATGATGGATCTTGTTATTATTATCTGAACTGTATGATAAATACTTGATTTGTTCTTAATTATATGCTCTTAATGCTTGAGTTAATATTTCGGGTATTAATTCATGATTTGATGTACTTATGTAGAGGAGGAATAGACCCTGCCTAAGAGTAGATTTGGCATAATTAAGCGGAGTTGATCGGGCGCCTAGAAATAAGGTTACGAGATTTTACCGGATTAGGGTGAAACCTAATATGGGAGTCCATAGATCGAGCTAATGCAACCCTAGAGTGTTAATTAGAGAAAATTCTCGGTTATTCAATCTAGGGGTTAGACATTATTAGTCTTGAGTAGGGATAATAACATAGGTTATGTAACACCCCTTACCCGTTACCGTCGCCGGAACAGGATACAAGGTATTACCAGAACATAATACATACCATTAAACATAACCGAAATATAAATATGTCTTGAACAATATTAGCCAACTTTAATGGCTTGTACAAATTAGCTGGTCGAGTAATCTTGTAACTAATATTTTAAACCTAGACAAATATGACACGTAACAAAATAATTAAGCCTACTATACATGCCATAATTCAAAACGTTTAGTTCAAATACCTAAAGTATGATAGTGCGGATAGATCTTCACGATCCTTAACTCCCGAGCAAGCGAAGAACACTATAAGACAAAAGAGAGAAACAAAGTAAGCTTATAGCTTAGTAAGTAAGTATGTAAATACTAATTAAAAAAATCTAACATGTTTACACAACAATTCAAGTACATCTACTTTAACTTCACTATTCATTCCACTTTGATTAAGCTGTCTCTGCTGCGTCATATTCACTAAATAAATCATAACTCGAGTTACAAAACTCGAAATTCAAATCCGTAAAATTTCCTGAATCTAGACTCATAAAGCTTTTTTCTAATTTTTTCTATAATTTTGGTTCAGCCGATTAGTACAGTTTATTAGTTAAAGTTTCCCCTGTTACACAGCTCGACTGATCTGACCTCTGTTCACTAAAAATTGAATTTCTCTCAGTACACAATTCAAACAACCCTGAAGTCTGTTTCATTTAAAACTAGTCTCAATAAGGAATTTAGGAATGTAAACTATATTTCTTAATTTGCTTTGTACAATTTTTAATGATTTTTCAAAGTTGGAACAGGGGATCATGTATTCATCCTGAGCAAGTCACATACAATTGTAAATATCTCAAAATATAGAATTCCTTTGCTTGCTCTGTTTCTTTTATATGAAAGTAGACTCATTAAACTTTAATTTCACATCTCATTCAACCTCTAATTATATTCCTCCTATTTTTGGTGATTTTTCAAAATCACGTCACTGCTACCATCTAAAAACAGTTTTAATGCTAATTTCACTCTTTCACAAATTCTTTATGCTAACCTCATTTTATCTTATATTTGTATATACCACAAATCATTTTCACCACATTTCATTCACCATAAGTGTAGGTCCAAACCACAATATCACCACAAAACCATCCCGTTGAACAATTCGGATCAATCCTCGATATTTAATGGTTTCAAAGACACACCCCACCATCATACTTCGTTTAGTTCGGCTCTCTTGTACACATGGTGAACACTTAGTACCACTCATGCGACCTAGCCGATTTGTCTCGTAGCTCTCTTGTCTACATGGTGTCCGTCACTTGGAATCACGCATGCGACCCAGCTACATTTATCTTTCACGTAGCTCTCTTGTCTACATGGTGTCCTTCACTTGGAATCACGCATGCGACCTAGCTACATTTATCTTTCACGTAGCTCTCTTGTCTACATGGGATACATCTTGTATCACACATGTGACCTAGCTACTACAGGGTGTCTCGTAGCTTTCTTGTACACATGATGTGCACTCGGCATCATACATGTGACCTAGCTACGCTCCATCTAATTTTATTCGATTTTTCCGAATGTTCAACCGGGATCTCTCTCTCTATTATTTATTTCCATTCTTCCAATAGTCGATTTATACTTCAACATCAGCTAGTATATACATATAATAGGCTGAAATATAAGAATGTAAATGAAATTAATGTATTATTTACATACAAACTTACCTTGGTGCAAAATGTGGAAATTTTGCAATTTAGTCCAAAACTTTTTCCTTCCCCCGTTCGAGATCAATTCCGCGTCTTTCTTGATTATGGAGCTTGAAAATTGAAGAAACCCTAGCTATGGAGAGAGCGAGAATTCGGCAGCAACTAAGGAGGATGATGATCAATTTTGTGTTATTTTTCCCATTTTATTTCATTTAATATCCAAATGACCAAAATGCCCTCCTTACTAAACTTTCAAAATTCCTTCCATGTCCTAATTTTGTCCATGAACTTAAAATTGGTCAAATTGCTATTTAAGACCTCCTAATTAATATTCCAAAACAATTTCATACTAAAACTTCGGGATGCAAATTTTGCAACTTATTCGATTTAGTCCTGCTTTCAATTTAAGCACTTTAGGCATAGAATTTCATCACGAAATTTTCACACAATCATGCAATCATATCATAAACCCCAAAATAATTATAAAACAATTATTTCTATCTCGGATTTGTGGTCACGAAACCACTATTCCGATTAGGCCCTAATTCGGTTGTCACAATTCTCCCCCTTTTGAGATTTTCGTCCCGAAAATCTTACCGTAAAGAGGTTTGGGTATCTGTTTCCTCATAGCTTCCTCGGGTTCCCACGTAGCCTCTTCTATCCCATGTTTGTGCCACAATACTTTCACTAAAGCTATACTTTTATTTCTTAACTGCTTAACCTCTCGAGCCAAAATCTTTATTGGTTTCTCCTCATAGGTCATATCCGATCGAATCTCAATTTCATTGGGAAATCACATGTGAAGGATCGAACGATAACGTCGCAACATTGATACATGAAACACATTATGAATTCTTTCTAACTCTGCCGGTAAGGCCAACCGATATGCCATCGGTCCAATTCTCTCAAGAATCTCGTGCGCCCAATAAAACGCGGACTCAACTTGCCTTTTCGACTAAATCTCGAATCTTTTCCATGGTGACACCTTCAAGAACACTTTATCACCCACCGAAATTCAATCTCTTTTCTTTTAAATCGCATATGACTTTTGTCGATCTGAAGCGACTTTCAAGCAATCCCGAATTACTTTTATTTTCTCTTGGTTTCTTTAACTAGATCAACTCCATGAATCTGCTTTCTCACTAAGCTCGGTCCAATATAAAGGAGTCCGACACTTACGACCATACAAGGCTTCAGACGGTGCCATTTGTATACTTGATTGATAAGCTGTTATTGTAGGCAAACTCAATCAAAGATAGATATTTCTCCCAACTACCTCCAAATTCTAAAACACAAAGATCTAAACATATCTTCGAGTACGGATTACTCTTTCTGTTTGACCATCTGTTTGTGGATGAAATGCGGTACTAAAGTTCAATTTTGTACCCAAAGCTTCTTGTAACTTTTTCCAAAATATCGAGGTAAATCTTGGATCTCTATCGATATTATAGACATAGGTACTCGTGCAACTTCACAATTTCAGCAACATATAATTCGCTAATTTATCAAGTGAGTAATCGGACGCGTCTTGGTATAAAGTGGGCTGACTTTGTTAATCTATCAACCACTACCCAAACAGCATCCTTCTTTTTAGGAGTTAAAGGCAAACCGTTACAAAATCCATGGTCATCTTGTCCCATTTCCACTCGTGCACCATTACGGTTGAAGTAATCCTCAAGGCACTTGATGTTCACTTTTACTTGTTGATGATCAAACACTTGGTTACAAATTGAAATGTCCTTTTCATACCGCCACCAATACTGACTTCTTTAAATCATTATACATTTTGTGCTACCAGATGAACTGATAAACAGCCATAGTGGGCCTCATGTAATATTTTACGAATCAATTTATCGCTTTTCGGCACACATATCCTGTCTCGAAACATCAAACAATCATCCGGGCCAACTCGAAAATCGAGTCGTAACTCGATTCGCATTGAGTTCTCTTGATCCGCAACTCACTATCATTCTTTTGAGTATCACAAATCAACGGAGAAATAACGGTTTAGCTCTCATTTCGCTAAGATTGACCCATCATCGACAATGCTAACCCGTGTTCATGGCTCTCAAAGTAAAAAGAAATTTTCGCTCAAGGCGTCAAGAACTACATTTGCTTTTCCGGATGATAATCAATCACTAGATCATAATCCTTTAATAATTCAAGCCATCTTCATTGTCGCAGATTCAGATCCTTTTGATTCATCAAGTACTTCAAACTTTTGTGATCGGTAAAAATTCGGCATTTTCACCGTACAAATAATGTCACCAAATCTTCAAGGCAAAAACAACAATGCCGGTTCCAAATCATGTGTAGGATAGTTCTTCTCATGCGGTTTTAACTGTCTCAAGCATAAGCTACCACTTTACCCTCTTGCATCAACACACATCCAAGGCACATCAATGATGCATCACTATAAATTACAAACTCCTTTCCTGACTCGGCTGTACTAAAATTGGTGCTTCAGTCAATCGTGCTTTCAACTTTTCAAAACTTTGTTGACATTTATCAGTCCATTCAAACTTAACATTCTTTTGCAACAACTTAGTCATAGGAGAGGCAATCATCGAAAATCCTTCAACAAAACGTCTATAATACCCAGCTAAGCCTAAAAAGCTTCTAACCTCGGATACATTCTTGGGCGGTTTCCAATCAACGATCGCAGAAATCTTACTTGGATCCACCCGAATACCATCACCTGAGACTATATGCCCCAAAAATCCGACTTCACGAAGCCAGAACTCACTTTTACTAAACTTGGCAAACAGTTTCTTTTCTCTCAAGATTTGCAATATAGTTCTCAAGTGTTCGGCATGTTCAGACTCATCTCGAGAATAAATTAAAATGTCATCTATAAACACTACTACAAACTTATCCAAATATGGCCGGAAGATCCGATTCATTAAGTCCATAAATATAGCTGGAGCATTTGTTAAGCCGAAAGGCATCACAAGAAACTCATAATGTCCATACCTTGTCCTAAAGGCGGTTTTCGGCACATCCGACTCCTTAACTCTCACCGGTAGTAACCGGACCTCAAATCAATCTTTGAAAACATCAGGCCCCCTTTAACGATCGAATAAATCATCAATCCTCGGCAATGGGTACTTGTTCTTTATAGTCACCTTATAAAGCTGACGGTAATCAATGCAAAGTCTCATTGAACCATCCTTCTTCTTTACGAATAATACAGGAGCACCCCAGGGAGAGAAACTCGGTCTCACAAATCCCTTGTCTGTTAACTCCTGCAACTGAGCCTTCAATTCTTTTAATTCAATGAGCCATTCTATATGGAGCAATCGAGATCGGTGCAAAGCCTTAAGCAACAAATCAATAGCAAAATCTATCTCTATTCGGAGGCAACCCGCAATTCCTCTAGAAATACATCCGAAACTCACAGACTATCGGACTCGATTCAAATTTCAGTTGGGGCAACTCAATATTCATTACATAAGCGGATAAGCTTCACACCCTTTTCTCATGTATTTACGCGGACATGCGCGAAATCACCATAGGCAATTTATTTGATTCATCTGTTTCAACCCACGAATTTCTCCATTTTCACATTTCAACTCTAGTGTCTTTTGTTTACAATCTACCTTAGCATCATACAATGTTAACCACCCATTCCCAAGATAACGTCAAACTCACCAAATGGTAACAACATCAAGTTGGCGGAAAACAATGACCTTGAATCATTAATGGGCAATTCTTGCAAACCTTGTCAACTAGCACATATTGGCCTAAGGGGTTCGACACTTTAATCGTAAACTCAATAAATTCAACAGCAACTTTTATTGGATACTAAATTCATGCAAATATAGGAATGAGTGGACCGGGATCAATCAATGCAATAACAATAGTATCATAGAGAGAAATGTACCAAGAATGACATCGGAGATGATGCATCTTCTCGCACGATAGCATAAGCTCTAACAGTGCTCTAGCTTCCGATCTTGCCGTTAAATCTTTCATCACGCTTTACTACTAGTCCCACCTCCAAGATTTCTCGTTGGTCTACCTCTACTAGCGGTGGTATTCATCTAGCACTCAAATCTTTCTTCTTTAACTTTCTCCGGACAATCTCTAATAAAATGCTCGCGAGAACCGCTTTGAAACAAGCTCGCTCGGTCCCCAACACTCACCATAATGTTGCTCGCCACATTGTCGACACTCGGGCTTTCTAGGTCGCACATTACCCACACTTGCCACCAAGTAGCTTGAGCTTTAGACCCGAATATGCTCTACCACGATCTCTGTGAATCCCCAATTGAAACTGTCATTCGAGGGTTTGTCTCTTTGGACCTCTTTGGTTGAGATTGAAATGGCTTGCTTATCTGTCTTTTTCTGACGTCTCGGGCCTCAATAGCAGCTTTTCTTCTTTCTTTGTTCAATTCTTCGGCTTTAAGAGCTCGATCAACCAATACTACAAATTCTTTCAACTCCAAAATTCCTACAAGCACTTTAATGTCCTCATTCAGCCCATCTTCAAATCTTCTACACATAATGGCCTCGGTGGACACACATTCCTGGGCATACTTGTTGAGTCTTACAAATTCGCTCATACTCACTACTGACATTTTTCCTGCTTCAATTCAAGGAACTCCTTCCATTTTTGATCAATAAATCGCTGACTTATGTATTTCTTTCTAAATTCTTCCTGGAAGAAATCCCAAGTAACTTTTTCTTTTGGCACCACTGCAACCAAAGTCTTCCACCAGTGGTAAGCCGAATCTCTCAAAAGTGATACAGCACACTTTAAGCATTCCTCGGGTGTACATGAGAGCTCATCAAATACACGGGTAGAATTTTCAAGCCAGAATTCCGCTTTCTCAGGATCATCATCGACCTTTGCTCTAAACTCTTCGGCCCCTTGTTTTCGAATCTTGTCAACCGGAGGCTTGTTCATTCTTACCAAATCTATACCTTGAGCACTCACAGAATCGCCCGAGGTATAGGAGGGGTGGAGGAGGTTGAGCATTTGGATTTGCTCGAATAAATTCAGATACCAATTGTTCATCATTTGGAGAAAGGCATCCCGAGCCTCATCTCCTTGTCTCAATGTCTCGGTCTACTTTCCACAGCGCGGTCCCTTGTGCGGGAGCCGGCGCATTACTAAAGATCATCATCACGCAGTTCCTTCAGGATCCATTACTATATTAAAACAAAACACGCTTTAGAATAATCAGAGTCACCACACTATCACAATATTTTTATTGCATGTATAGCTAGACTTTTACACACACTTTATTAGTCCGAGAACCGACTAAACCATAGCTCGATACCACTAAATGTAACACCCTTACCCGTTACTGTCAGCCGAACAGATACAAGGTATTACCGAACATAATACATACCATTAAACATAACCGAAATATAAATATGTCTTGAACAATATTAGCCAACTTTAATGGCTTGTACAAATTAGCTGGTCGAAATCAGTAACTAATATTTTAAACCTAGACAAATATGACACGTAACAAAATAATTATGCCTACTATACATGCCATAATTCAAAACGTTTAGTTCAAATACCCTAAAGTATGATAGTGCGGATAGATCTTCACGATCCTTAACTCCTG
Source organism: Gossypium arboreum (assembly GCF_025698485.1). NCBI lineage: Eukaryota > Viridiplantae > Streptophyta > Magnoliopsida > Malvales > Malvaceae > Gossypium > Gossypium arboreum. The sequence continues at coordinate 70,301,843 of NC_069077.1, read as the reverse complement.
AGCAAGCCGAAGAACACTATAAGACAAAAGAGAGAAACAAAGTAAGCTTATAGCTTAGTAAGTAAGTATGTAAATACTAATTAAAAAAATCTAACATGTTTACACAACAATTCAAGTACATCTACTTTAACTTCACTATTCATTCCACTTTGATTAAGCTGTCTCTGCTGCATCATATTCACTAAATAAATCATAACTCGAGTTACAAAACTCGAAATTCAAATCCGTAAAATTTCCTGAATCTAAACTCATAAAGATTTTTGATAATTTTTTCTATAATTTTGGTTCAGCCGATTAGTACATTTTATTAGTTAAAGTTTCCCTGTTACACAGCTCGACTGATCTGACCTCTGTTCACTACAAATTGAATTTCTCTCAGTACACAATTCAAACAACCCTGAAGTCTGTTTCATTTAAAACTAGTCTCAATAAGGAATTTAGGCATGTAAACTATATTTCTTAATTTGCTTTGTACAATTTTTAATGATTTTTCAAAGTTGGAACAGGGATCACGTATTCATCCTGAGCAAGTCACATACAATTGTAAATATCTCAAAATATAGAATTCCTTTGCTTGCTCTGTTTCTTTTATATGAAAGTAGACTCATTAAACTTTAATTTCACATCTCATTCAACCTCTAATTATATTCCTCCTATTTTTGGTGATTTTTCAAAATCACGTCACTGCTACCATCTAAAAGCAGTTTTAATGCTAATTTCACTCTTTCACAAATTCTTTATGCTAACCTCATTTTATCTTATATTTGTATATACCACAAATCATTTTCACCACATTTCATTCACCATAAGTGTAGGTCCAAACCACAATATCACCACAAAACCATCCCGTTGAACAATTCGGATCAATCCTCGATATTTAATGGTTTCAAAGACACACCCCACCATCATACTTCGTTTAGTTCGGTTCTCTTGTACACATGGTGAACACTTAGTACCACTCATGCGACCTAGCCGATTTGTCTCGTAGCTCTCTTGTCTACATGGTGTCCGTCACTTGGAATCACGCATGCAACCCAGCTACATTTATCTTTCACGTAGCTCTCTTGTCTACATGGTGTCCTTCACTTGGAATCACGCATGCGACCTAGCTACATTTATCTTTCACGTAGCTCTCTTGTCTACATGGGATACATCTCGTATCACACATGTGACCTAGCTACTATAGGGTGTCTCGTAGCTTTCTTGTACACATGATGTGCACTCGGCATCATACATGTGACCTAGCTACGCTCCATCTAATTTTATTCGATTTTTCCAATGTTCAACCGGATCTCTCTCTATTATTTATTTCCATTCTTCCAATAGTCGATTTATACTTCAACATCAGCTAGTATATACATATAATAGGCTGAAATATAAGAATGTAAATGAAATTAATGTATTATTTACATACAAACTTACCTTGGTGCAAAATGTGGAAATTTTGCAATTTAGTCCAAAACTTTTCCTTCCCCGTTCGAGATCAATTCCGTCTTTCTTGATTATGGAGCTTGAAAATTGAAGAAACCCTAGCTATGGAGAGAGGGAGAATTCGGCAGCAACTAAGGAGGATGATGATCAATTTTGTGTTATTTTTCCCATTTTATTTCATTTAATATCCAAATGACCAAAATGGCCCTCCTTACTAAACTTTCAAAATTCCTTCCATGTCCTAATTTTGTCCATGAACTTAAAATTGGTCAAATTGCTATTTAAGACCTCCTAATTAATATTCCAAAACAATTTCATACTAAAAACTTCTGGGATGCAAATTTTGCAACTTATTCGATTTAGTCCCTGCTTTCAATTTAAGCACTTTAGGCATAGAATTTCATCACGAAATTTTCACACAATCATGCAATCATATCATAAACCCCAAAATAATTATAAAACAATTATTTCTATCTCGGATTTGTGGTCACGAAACCACTATTCCGATTAGGCCCTAATTCGGGTTGTCACAGGTTAGGGAGTCTCACGGATCAAGTCAAGTGAATAAATTGTCTGGTTCAGAGTCAGGTAACAAGTGAAATCTAGGTGGATTCCTCCTTGGGTGTCGTCTTTATCAATTGCTTTTCTTCAAGTCTTTTTCCAAACTTTCTCTTTGCTTTGATTAAATTAGTTAATTAGTTTAGATAATTAGTTTAATAAACAAACCCTTTTATTCTTAGGCTAGATAATAAAAAAGATAGTTATTACTAGTACTTTTGGTTCCCTTGGGTACGACATCCCGGTCTTGCCATTACTATACTATTGTTCGATAGGTGTGGTTACCTTTTCGTCGTGATAATAGTTAGTCTAGGTTTGATCTTCATTATAAAAATTTATTACTTGTTACAAATCACTGCGATCAAAAAGAGTTTCTGACACCGATATAAACTTTGAGAGCATCTTTTCAAGGTTCGACTTCTTTTCCTTTTGGTAGGGTGGTTGTTGGTAGCCTAGAGGTGGTCTCTAATTTCCTTGGCCTCCTTACAAGAAATTTGGGTGGTTCCTCCAACCTGCATTGTAAGTGTTACTATATGGATTGTTTTGAGATCGAGAATTATTACCCATGTAATTTAACTGCTTGTTATACATGTTGTGGCCATAAGGTTGGTATTCCGAATTGCTTGATCCACCTCCACTTGCTTCGCACTGCATTACTGGGTGAACCTGTGAAGAACTAAGAAAACCATCAATTTTCTTATTCAAGAGTTCTACCTGATTAGAGAATCGACATTATAAACACCGGCTGTTATCATTGGTTTTGTCCTCATGACTTGCCACTGATAGTTATTCAGTGGCATCTCCTCTATAAACTCATAAGCATCTTTAGGTGTTTTATTATTGATGGTTCTACCAGCAGCTGCGTCAACCATTTACTGAGTCGAAGGATTCAGGCCATTATGGAACATTTGAACCTAAGCCAAAGTGATAACCCATGGTAAAGCACCTTCTTAGTAAGTCCTTGTATCTCTCCCATGCATCGTAAAGAGTTTCTAAGTCCATCTGTACAAACGAAGAGATATCATTATGTAATTTAGCTGTTTTAGCCGACGAGAAATATTCTAATAGAAATTTTTCAGTCATTTATTCCTAAGTAGTGATTGACCCTCATGGTAATGAGTTCAACCACTGTTTAGCTTTGTTTTTCAATGAAAAAGGGAATAACCGAAGATGAATGACATCATCAGAAACACCATTAATTTTAAATGTATCACATAGTTCTAAGAAGTTTGCTAAGTAATCATTGGGATCCTCATCCTACAAACCATCAAACTGAACAAATTGTTGTATCATTTGAATACTGTTAGGTTTTATTTTAAAAGTATTTGCAGCTACAGCAGGTCTACCTATGCTCGATTCAGTTCCTGTTAAAGAAGGTTTAGCATAATCATACATAGTGCGTAGAGCAGAATTTTGATTAACCGCAATTATAGGAGGTAGCTGATTGTCTTGGTTTTCAGCCATCTCTTCGGTTGGGGGTTGAGTATCGTCCTCTTTCTTGTTCTCTGTGTATTTTAAGCTTCGTCTTATTTCTCTTTGGTTTCTGCGAACTGTGCGAACGATTTCTTTATAAAAAAGTAGTGGTTCTGACGGGTTTCTTCTAGTCATTAACTATAAAAACCTACCAAGAGAAAGAAAAAGTAAATTAATAAATAATAATAATAATAATTAAATTAAATTAAATTGCAAGAAAAATAAATGGCTAAAGTAATAAAAATTGAGTGTTCCTAATATCTTAAGTCCCCAGTAACGGCGCCAAAAACTTGATCGCGATTTTCGTGACAGGTAAGTTTTAAATATTTATAATTAATCGTTCTTGAAACTAACTATTATCGCGATGCAGGAAAGTGTACCTATGAACAGTAGAATAGTTTTAGCAAAACCGGATTGTCGAACCCAAAGGAACTAAAAGTACTAGTAATGATTGTCTTTTTATTATCTAGCCTAAGAATAAGGGGGTTTTGTTTTAACTAACTAATTAACTAACCTAAGAATTCACAGAGAATGGAATTGGGGGATTACTTTTGGAAAACGATTGAATTAAGTCAATGCCGAAGGAAAATTCCACCTAGACTATACTTGTTATTCTAGCTCCGAATCAGACGATTTATTCATTTAACTTGTTCCGTAGAGATCCCTAAGTTATGTTATTATCCCTATTCAAGACTAATAACGTCTAATCCCTAGATTGAATAATTGAGATTTTTCTCCAATTAACACTCTAGGGTTGCATTAACTCGATCTATGGATCCCCTTATTAGGTTTCACCCTAATCCGGCAAATACTTGTCACCCTATGTCTAGGCACGCAAAAAACTCTTCTTAATTATGACAAATGTACTCTTGGCAGGGTCTATTCCTCCTCTGAATAAGAGCTTATCTTGAATCAGTATCTTGGTATATCAAAACAAGAATTAAGAACACATAATTAAGAACAAGTTAAATATTTATCATACAATTCAGAAAATAATAACAAGATTCGTGTTAGGTTTCATTCCCCTTAGGTATTTAGGGGATTTAGTTCATAACTAAAAAGGAAAACATCTCAGAAGAATAACGAATACAAAACATAAAGAAAATCCAAAAATCCTAAAGGGAAATTGAGGGGAGATTTCAATCTTTATGGTGACTCCGGCTTCTGAGATGGATCAATCGGCTTCCTTTGAGTAATTCCTTCCTTCCTCTCCGTGCCCTCCTCTTTCTCTTCCTTTTAGGCGTATTTATAGGCTTTAGAATGCCTAAAAACCCTCAAAATTAGCCTTTTCTGAATTGGACTCAACTTGGGCTCGGCAGCGACACTCCCGTGTGAATCATGCTTCGAATCTGCCAAATTGACATAGCCGTGTGGTCTGCCTGTATGAGGAAGTCCAGGCCGTGTTGGTTTCGTACTTTGGCACATTTTATCTATTTTTGGCCCATTTCTCGTTCCTTTCGCTCTCCTATGCTCTCCTAAGTATAAAACATGAAATTAAAGCATTAGAAGCATCGAATTCACCAACTTTCAGGGAAAATCATCCATAAAATGCTTTAAGCATGGGGTAAAAATATGTATATATTACGGTTTATCAACGGGCGTGTCTCCTTGTTGTGTCTAAAAGATAGTGTTGTCCACGGGCAGGCAGCACGGCCGTGTGCCACGGTCGTGTTGATAAGTTAGTGTTGCACATGGCTGAAGGGCATGGGGGTGTCCCAAGTCACACGAGTGTGTGAGTCCACACGGCCCATCTACACGGGCGTGTAACACTTCAAGATAAGAAAATTTTTTTTGAGGAGCCCAAAGTTTATCGAACGTGCCTGAATTTGTCCCGCACTGCCTCTAGGTACGTTATAGGTCTCGAAGGCCTATATAAGGGACGAGATATTCATGGTTGAAAGGTTTTAAATTTGAGCAAAAATTTGAGACCCAAATAGTGTGTTATAAGTGTAAAGCCCCAGTAATGCCTCGAACCCTATCCCAACGTCGGATACGGGCCAAGGGTGTTACATTTAGTGGCATCAGAGCTATGATTTAGTCGGTTCTAGGACTACCATAGAGAGTTTTGAGGTTTGCTATACATGCCATTATTCGAATATTGATAGTGTGATGTCTCCTAACTATTCAAATTGTTTTGAATATAGTAAATGTCTTCCAATCGAGCACAAAATGAGTATGAAGGAACCGAGAGCCATGCTCCAGCTCTGTACAATGAGCTGTATCTAGTAGTAGTAGAAGGCGTATGTCAAAAGGCTGGGAAGAGGCCCGAGCTCCCTTCTTTGATATGATGGATGAATGGTTTGAGGATTACCTGAGAAATTGCCCCAACATACCAAGACCTCCCCTGCCCCCTAATCAACCTGATGATGATGTGCTGCAAGGTATGGCACCGGTTAGAATTGGTAAGGCCCCTATAGATAAACTTAGGAAGTATGAGGCTGAGGAATTCATAGCTAAAGTTGATGATGACGCTAAAAGAGCCGAGTTTTGCCTCGAGAATACTACGCAGGTGCTAGATATTTTTCGTGCACACCTGAGGAATATTTGAAGTGTGTTGTGTCCCTTTTGAAGGACACTGCATACCATTGGTGGCAGACCATATCCTCGGTAGTGCCGAAGGAAAATTTTACTTAGGATTTCTTCCAAGCAGAGTTCAGGAAGAAATACATTAGCCAGCGGTTTTTGGACTCGAAGTGAAAGGAGTTCCTGGAACTCAAACAAGGGAACAAGACTGTAGTGGAATACGAGACAGAATTTGTACAACTAAGTCAGTACGCAACTGAATGGGTCCAAACAAAATCGAAAATGTGTAAATGCTTTGAGGAAGGCCTGAAGGAGGACATCAAGTTGTTCATTGGGATCTTGGAAATACGGAAGTTTGCCGCATTGGCCTATCAAGCCAAGAAGGCCAAAGAACTTAATAATGAAAGAAAACAAGCTAAAAGAGAGGCTCGAATTACGAGCAAGAGTTCTAGCGGTAAAACACTCTCGTTCTCCACGAAGAAAGCCAAGAGCCAGCATGAATGCTCCACTTCGTCAGTGGGATATTCAGGTAGAGCGAGAAGCTCTAAACGACGAGGTCAAAAGTCTTTCTTCCCAATGGTAACTAGTGTGGGGAGTGTAGATGATCAAAAGGCGAAGTGTAAGATTTGTAACAAATTTCATTTCGGAGAGTGCCGAATGAAGAGTGGCTTATGTTTTAGGTGTGGTTCTTTTGATCACTTTCTCAGAGACTGCCTAGAACGAGTCAAAAAAGAAGTGGATGTAACTCCAAAATCAAGAACTCTTATTCTCGAGGTAGACCTCTGAGATACCCTGGGAGTGCTAGTGCAATCAAGTTGTGACTAAAGACGCTGCAAAATCAAAGGTTCAAGCCCCGGCAAGAATGTATGCGATACGCGCCCGAGAAGAAGCCTCTGCTCCGGATGTTATTACGGGTATTTTTCGCTTCTTAATACAAGTGTTATTGCTTTAATTGACCCAGGGTCGAAACATTCATACATTTGCATGAGCTTGGTATCTAGAATGAACGTACTCATTGAGCCTACGAAATTTATTATTAAAGTGTCCAACCCACTAGGTAGATCAGTCATGGTTGACAAAATCTATAAGAATTGTCCTTTGACGATTTAGGGTCATTGTTTTCTGGCTAATCTTATGTGTAATACTTGGTATGGATTGGTTAGCACTGTATGATGTAATTGTAAATTGTGGTAGTAAGAATATTAAACTGAAATGCCCGGATGGTGAGATTCTACAGGTTGATTCAAGAGAGTTGGATACGCCTCCGGTTGTGATCACGTCAATGGTTGCTCATAGATATATGAGAAAAGGTTATGAAGCCTATTTTGCATTTGTATTGAACACTAAGGAAATAGAGTCAAAGATTGAGTCTGTGCCTATAGTATGTGAGTACCCAGACGTATTTCTAGAAGAAATACTCAGATTACCTCCTGAGAGGGAAATAGAATTTGGTATTGAGTTGGTGCTAGGGATAGCTCCCATATCTATTGCTCTGTATAGAATGGCACCAACTGAGCTGAAAGAGTTGAAGGAACAGTTGCAATAGCTGACAGATAAAGGATTCGAAAGGCCAAGTTTTTCACCTTGGGGTGCCCTCGTATTGTTTGTAAAGAAGAAAGATGGATTAATGAGGTTATGTATTGATTATCGGCAACTGAACAAGGTAACTATCAAGAATAAGTATCCTTTACCAAGGATAGATGACTTGTTTGACCAGTTGAAAAGAGCCACCATGTTCTCTGAGATAAACTTTAGGTCTAGCTATTATCACCTGCGAGTTAAAGAATCGGACGTACCGAAGATAGCTTTCAGAACGAGGTACGATTATTATGAATTTCTTGTCTTGCCGTTTGGGTTAATGAATGCACCGGCTGTATTCATGGATCTAATGAATAGGATCTTCCAGTCATATTTGGATAAATTTGTTGTTGTGTTCAATGACGACATCTTGATTTATTCCAAAGATGAGTCGGAACATGCAAAGCACTTGAGAATTGTGTTCCAGACTCTACGGGAAAAGCAGTTGTATGCTAAGTTTAGCAAGAGTGAGTTTTGGCTTCAGGAAGTTGGATTTTTGGGTCATATTGCTTCGGGTGAAGGCATTCGAGTCGATCCAAGTAAGATTTTTGCTATCGTCGAATGGAAACCACCTAAGAATGTAACCAAGGTTAGGAGCTTTTTGGGCTTAGCCAGTTACTATCGAAGGTTTATGAAAGGATTTTCTATGATAGTGACTCTGATGACGAAGTTACTACAGAAAGACGTTAAGTTTGAATGGACAGAGAAGTGTCAGAAAAGTTTTGAGAAGTTTTAAGACACTGTTAACTGAAGCTCCTGTTTTAGTATTGCCTGAGTCGGAAAAGAATTTGTAGTCTTCAGTGATGCGTCCTCAAATAGACTGCGTTGTGTACTTATGCAAGATGGCAAGGTAATAGCCTATGTTTCACGATAATTAAAGCCGCATGAAAAGAACTATCCTACACGACCTAGAACTTGCCGCCATCTTTTTTACTTTGAAAATTTGGAGGCATTATTTATATGGTGAGACTTGCAGCATATTCACTGACCACAAAAGTTTAAAGTATTTGATGACTCAAAAAGAATTAAATTTGAGGCAGAGGAGGTGGCTAGAGTTAATCAAGGATTACGAACTGATCATTGACTATCACCCGGGAAAGGCGAATGTGGTTGCTAACGCATTGAATAGAAAATCCTTGTTTGTATTAAGGGTCATGGATGCTCGTTTGGCATTGCTTGATGATGGTTCAGTCTTGGCTGAGCTAGAGGCTAGGCCGACATTCTTTCAGGAAATCTATGATGCTCAAACTAATGATGATGACTAGCAAGCTAAAAGAACTCAATGTAAGTCTGGCGTTGAGTCAAGTTTCTGAATTAGTCCTGATGGATGTTTGATGTTCAAAGATAGGGTTTGTGTACCCAAAAACAATGAACTTATTCGAAAAATTTTGCAAGAAGCACATAACAGCCGTTTGTTTATTCACCCGGGAAGTACCAAGATATACAATGATTTAAAGAAAATGTACTGGTGGAACGGCATGAAAAAAGATGTTTCTGAATTTGTATCGAAATGCCTTTTATGTCAGCAAGTTAAAGTTGAACATCAAGTGCCTTCAGGTTTGATACAACCTGTGATGGTCCCCGAATGGAAGTGGGATAGAGTTACTATGGATTTTGTGATAGGGTTTCCATTGACTCCGAAGAAGAAAGATGCAGTTTGGGTTGTAGTGGATAAGTTGAAGAAGTCGGCTCATTTCATTCCGGTGAGGGCAGATTACTCCCTCGATAGATTGGCCGACTTGTACATTTTTAAGATTGTAAGATTACATAGGGTACCATTGTCAATTATTTCAGATAGAGACCCGAGGTTCACTTCAAGATTCTAGAAGAAGTTACAAGAAGCCTTGGGTACGAAGTTAGGTTTTAGCATAGCTTTTCACCCTCAGACTGATGGTCAGTCTAAGCGGATGATTCAGATTCTCGAGGATATGTTGCGTTGTTGCATCCTCGAATTTTAGGGTAGTTGGGAAAAATACTTGACATTGGTAGAATTTTCCTACAACAATAGTTTTCAAACAAGTTTGAAGATAGAGCCTTATGAAGCGTTATATGGAAGGAAATGCCAAACTCTATTATATTGGATGGAACTTAAGGAAAATCAGATTCATAGAGTTGATTTGATTAAAGAAACTGAAGAGAAAGTTAAAGTGATACGAGACTGTTTAAAAGCGACATCGGATAGGCAAAAGTTATATGCTGATCTGAAAAGAAAGGAAATTGAGTTTCAAGTTGGAGATAGAGTATTCTTGAAAGTGTCTCCATGGAAAAAGGTGTTGAGATTTGGCCAGAAAGACAAATTGAGTCTGTGATTTATCGGACCGTACGAGATCATTGAAAAAGTTGGACCGTTAGCCTATCACTTGGCATTGCCACCTAAACTGGAAAGGATTCACGATGTGTTCCATGTATCTATGTTAAGGCGATACCGATCAGACTCCTCAACTGTGATTTCACCGACTGAGATTGAAATTCAACCGGGCATGACTTATGAAGAGGAATTGGTTAAGATATTGGCTCGTGAAGTTAAACAGTTGAGAAATAAAGGTGTGGCTCTAGTAAAAGTTTTATGGCATCGACATGGTGTGGAAGAGACTACATGGGAGCCGGAAGAAACCATGAGAAGCCAATATCCGAACCTGTTTACTAGTAAGACTTTCGAGGACGAAAGTCTCTAAGGGGGGAAGAAATGTAACATCCCAAAATAGGGCCTAGTCAGAATAGTGGTTTTGGGACCAAAAATCTGATATCAAAATATTTATTTTATGGTTATTATGATGCCTAGAATATGAGTATATGCATGTGTTAAAGTTTCATGAAGAAAGTCTTTGAGTAAGATGTTTAATTGGAAATTAGGAGCTAAATTAAATAATTGCAAAAATTGAATTCTAGAAGCAATTTGTTTGAAATTGCTTTGGATTATAAATTAGAAGGTCTTGAAAGTAATTTGCCCAATTTCTAAATTTTTTGACAAAAATGGGCTTGCATAAATGAAATTTTAAAGAAAGGGAATGAGGGCATTTTGGTCATTTGGCTTTTTAGTGAAATAAATGGGAAAAATCAAGCCACAATCAGCCATTCTTCTTCTCCATGCTGCAGAAATTCTCATGTCACCATAGCTAGGGTTTTCAAGCTTTCTAATCTCAATAGGAAGTGCTCTCAAGCCCCGTTTTTAATGTTCTTTGTATTTTTGAAATCCCAGTAGCTTGCTCTCTCTATTTCTACACATATTTCATGCTAAGGTTCATGTTTAAAAATTTACCCATGCATGAGTCACTTGTATTTTGATGGATTATGGAGGAACATGAAAGATGAATATGTGTTAAACATCTTTTTCTAGGTGATTTTTATGAAAAACACTTGTAGGGACCATTTTGCAAAAGTTGTAAAATGTGTGGAAGAAGTGTAAAAATAATGGAAAATGAGAGCTACGATAAGAAGGAAAAGTGTTCGGCTAGGCTTGGGTAAGGTAGAAATTGCATGTGTTCCATTATATGAGCTTAAGGACTAAATCGTAAAAATATCAAAGGTTAGGGGCAAAACGATCATTTGGACCGGGGGTGAGAATTTGATTTGTGATGTATAATGTGGGGTATTAATGATATAATTTTGTTGTTATAGGCCCCGAGGAATGAATTCTGGAGGTCGATCGAGGTAAATGCAAGGTTTCGGAATAACTGAAACGCAACTCCGAAACAAATACCAGGTACATAATTGTATGATTTATGAATGCATGATGATTGCATTTATTATTGGCATGAAATATCATGGAAATGCATATTTGATGGTAACATGTGAAAAATGTCTCGGTTGAGGTTGACAAAGGGAATTCAATGGTAACCCGTAATTACATGTGATTTGAGATCCTGCAAGTGTTGCAGTAAGGATTTAGCCCGGACGAGTAATCCGTTGATCTCAATTATGAAAGGGGTCTAGCCTGAACAGGCGTTCCTTGAATGATCGAGCCTCCTGAAGAATATATGTGCATTATAGATTTAGCCCGGACGGGTAATTCGATTAGAGTCTAAATTTAGCCTGGACTGGTAATTTAGATTCGAGCTCAGTAAGGGTGTATGTCTATAAGGGTTTAGCCTGGACTGGTAATCCTGACATTACCTTATGAGTTCATGATTTGGGAATTTAGCCTGGACTGGTAATTCTACCATAAGATGTGCGATTCGTGGGAGTGCGTATATGTGAAATGATCATTCGTACGAATTGACGAATAATGGGTATTTCATCGAGATTTCCTAGAAACTCAACGGGATTAATATGATGCATGTCAATAAGATGATGAATGATGAGCTCATCTACATAAATTACATGATGCTTTGTTATGTGACTAACTCATTGATTGAGTGCATGTGATAAGGAATCATTTCATAATTGATGATTTCATGATTTAAATATGGATGTATGATAATTACTCGGTAAGTTTACTTTCCAGTTATTCGAGCTTACTAAGCATGTAAATGATTACCCTTCTCTTTTTCCCTATCTCACAGAGCTTGAGGACTCATAAGGACTGGAAGACTATTGGAGAGACGACACACTATCAACTAGTCAAGCTTTGGTATAAAGACATTTTTATTTTGTTCAATGGCATGTATAGAATTTTTGAATATTTTGTTATATGTGTCATTTGATTTGCCAAATGAAGGCATGTAAAAATATGTTTATCTTTTTGTATATAGCCATGAAAATTGGCTTAATTGAAATAGGCTTTGGTCTATGAATTTTTGTATGGTTTTATTTACAAGTGATGGGTTGTTACCAATTGGCAATGAGTTACATGAACGAGCCAATTTCAGACGAATTAAAGTGACATGGAAACCCATAAACACTAAATGAGAAATAACCTTTCATGTATGAAACCAATGATATGAGGTTTCCATACAACTAGTTTTATCAAGATTATTTACAAGTGTATAACCATGTTTTCCTTCGAACTTGGTAACCACTAGGTATAAGGAGTAGAAATGGGTGACTTAAGGCTTGGAAAATAGCCTATTAAGGTCCACATGGTATGACACACGGGCGTGTGTCTAGGCCGTGTGTGATACACGGTTCCTTACCATGGGTGTGGGCTATGGCCGTGTGTCCCCTGCACTTAAAATTTTAAATTAAAAACACACAAGAGTAGGCCACACGGGCGTGTGTCCTTGCCGTGTCTAAAAGACAGTGTTGTCCACGGGCAGCCAGCACGGGCATGTGCACGGCCGTGCTAATAAGTCAATGTTGCACACGGCCGAAGGGCATGGCCGTGTCCCAAGTCACACGGGTGTGTGAGTCCACACGACCCATCTACACGGGCGTGTAACACTTTAAGATAAGGAAAATTTTTCTGAGGAGCCTAAGGTTTATCGAATGTTCTCGAATTTGTCCCGCACTGCCTCTAGGTACGTTATAGGCCTCGAAGGCCTATATAAGGGACGAGATATTTATGGTTGGAAGGTTTTAAATTTGAGCAAAATTTTGCGACCCAAATAGTGAGTTATAAGTGTAAATCCCCGGTAATGCCTCAAACCCTGTCCCAGCGTCGGATACAGGTGAGGGGTGTTACAGCGGGATTACCAATCCAAGTTAAATCCCTCGTAACATAAATTCAAGGAGTATTGTCGGGATTACCATTCCAGGCTAAATCCCTTACAACGAAAATTACTCCAATATGCTCAGATTTGAAATGCCAGTCCAGGCTAATTTCAGTTTTTAATTTTATTACCCATCCAGGCTAAATCCATAATGCACATATATTCATCGGGGGTTTAAATCACTTAAGGAACACAAGTCTGGGCTGGATCCTTACTATACTGAGATCATCGGATTACCTGTCCTGGCTAAATTCATTTCTGCAACAGATGTAGGACCTCATATCATGTAAACAAGAATTTACCCATCGAGTCTCCCTTTATCATTCAACCGGGACAATGTCATCTTTTTTTTATTTTACACTATCACATTTCATGGACTGTCATACAATCAATATATAAATTAATATACATTTAAGAATATGCATTTTCAAGTATATTTAAAGTTTACTTCGAGTTACACGAACCCACCTGGTAATTGCTTCGGTTTCATATTTCAGTTATTCTAAAACCTTTCGTTTTCCACGGTCGACCTCTAGAATTGGTTCTTCAGGGTCTATATCAATAAAAATGAATTATTAATACTTCACATTGTTCATTTCTAGCCTAAAACTCATCCTAGGGCAAATTGACCATTTTGCCCCTAACCTTTCACACTTTTACAAATTAGTCTCTAGGCTTGTATAATGAAAAGCATGAAATTTCTTGAATACCCAAGCCTAGCCAAAAAATTTTCATGCTTATGCCAACCTATATTTTCTTCTATTTCATATTTCTACCCCACATTTTATGCCTTTTACAATTAGGTTCATTTTTGGTGTTTTTATGAAAAATCACTTAGCAAAGGATGTTTATCTAACATCTACTTTTATAACCCTTCATAAATCATCAAAGAACAACCATCTCATGTATGGTTCAAATTTCTAACATGAACCCTAGCTAGAAATAGCGGTAAAAATAGAGAGAGCGTGTTATGAAGATCTCAAAAATACAAAGAACGTTAAAAACGGGACTAGGGAGCACTTACTATTGAGCTTGAAATTGTTGAAAACCCTAGCTATGGAGACCCTTCAATTTTTAGCAGCCATGGAGAAGAATATGACCGAATTTTGCTTCCTTTTTCCCTTTTTATTAATTTTATTACCAAATGACCAAAATACCCTTCCTTACTAACCTTTTAAAATATTTCATGCATTTTCATTTTTGTCCAATGATAAATCATAAAAGTAACATATTTTAATCTCATAATTAGCATATTTTTGGATGGTTTATCGTGTAATTTAGTGAATTAGATGCTCCCAATCCCTTAATTTTTTGTTTTATACTCAAGATAGCATAGAGGAACAAAAGGAGCATAAAACGGGCCAAAAACGGACAAAACGGGCTAATTGAAAGATCCACACGGGATAAGCACATGCCTGTGTGAGCCATATGGGCTGGCCACATGCCCATGTGGTAGCCCGCATTGATATCGCTCCCTATTTCCTAAATACACGGAAAAAGCTAAATTTTAGGGTTTCTGAGCATTATAAAGTCTATAAAAACACATTAGAAGAGGATCTAAAGGGACACGTAGAGTAGAACACAAGAATTACTCGAAGAACGCCAATAGATTCAGCTTAGAAGTAGGATCACCTTTAAGACTGAAGATCTCCTTCCAATTTCTCTCTCGAAGTTTTTGGGTTTCTTTATGTTTTGTTGTTTTCCTATTTTTGAGATGTTTTCCTACTACAATATGAACTAAACTCCCTAAATACCTAGGGAGGATGAAACTAAGATGGATCTTCGTATTTAATATTCTAAATTTAATGATAAATACTTGTTCTTGTTCTAAATTATGTTTTCTTAATTCTTGTTTTAATATTTTCAGGATATTAATTCAAGTTGATGTGCTTATTTAGTATTTAGAGGAAGAGTACGAGGACGGTACCAATACTACCGAGGAGATGGCTGAAAATTAGAATAATCCGCTACCTCCTGTGGTTACCGCAAATCCTATAAATTAGAATCCTGCTCCTCGTACTATGTACGATTATGCTAAGCTTAATTTAGTGGGGGCTGAATCGAGTATTGTTAGACCTGCAATTGCTGCAAATAATTTTGAACTGAAACCTAACACTATACAAATGATTCAACAGTTTGTTCAGTTTGATGGTTTGCAGGATGAAGACCCAAATACTCATTTGGCCAGCTTTTTAGAGTTCTATGATCTCTCAAAATAAATTGCATTTCTGATGATGGCATTCGCCTTCGGTTCTTTCCCTTTTCATTGAGGAATAAAGCTAAACAGTGGTTAAACTCATTACCACGAGGTTCCATCAATACTTGAGAACAGATGATCGAGGAGTTTCTACTAAAGTACTTTCCACTAGCTAAGACAGCCAAATTGAGGAATGATATCTCTTCCTTTGTGTAGATGGATTTAGAGACTTTATACGACGCATGGGAAATGTATAAAGACTTATTGAGAAGGTGCCCTCACCATGGGTTACCTTTATGGCTATAGGTTCAAACTTTTTGCAACGGTTTGAACTCCTCAACTAGGTAGTTAATCAATGCAGCCGCCGATGGAACCCTAAATAACAAAACACCCGAGGAAGCTTATGAATTTATTGAAGAGATGTCACTGAATAACTATCAATGGCAAGTCATGAGGACAAAGCCTAATAAAGCAGTCGATGTTTTCAACCTCGACACAGTCAATATGTTATCAAACCAGGTAGAGCTTTTAAATAAAAATATTGATGGTTTATGTGTCTTTACGCAGGTACATCCAGTGATGCAGTGTAACATAAGTGGAGGGGGAATGAATAATACAGAACGCCTATCTTACGTCCTTAGCACTACGAACGAACAAGTCAACTATATGGGTAACAATTCTAGACCTCAGAATAACCCCTATAGTAATACTCACAATGCAGGTTTGAGGAACCATCCCAATTTTTCTTGGGGTGGTCAAGGCAATCAAAGACCACAACCCCCTCCAAGCTTTCAACCACCTTACCAGTAGGAAAAGAAGCCAAACCTTAAGGAGATGCTAACGAAATTCATCTCAGTGTCAGAAACACATTTCCGAAACACCGAAACAGGGCTTAAAAATTAGCAAATGTCATTTCAAGGTCTCGAGACTTAAATAGGTCAGCTTGCTAGGCTGATCTCAGAAAGATCACAAGATAGCTTGCCTAGCAACACTGAGACTAACCCAAGAGAGCAGTTTCATGCGATTACTGGTCAATATGAAGAAGGGTTAGTTGAATCCAAACCAGAACCAAGGCAAGAAACTGTGGTAAGTCAAGATAAGGTGGATGAAAGCCAGAAAAAACAAAAACCGGTAAGCAGAGAATATACACCTCGCATGCCATACCCTAAAGCAACCAAGAAAGACCGCATAGACGAACAATTTAGTAAATTTCTTAACATTTTAAAAAATCTACACATTAACTTACCATTTATTGAAGCTCCTTCACAGATGCCCAACTCGGTTAGATTTTTAAAGGAGCTTTTGGCAAACAAATGGAAGTTAGATGATTCATCGCATGTGATGTTGAATGCAGTTTTCTCTGCCATTTTGTAGAATAAACTACCGAGTAAATTGAAAGATCCAGGGAGTTTTACTATTCCTTGTTTAATTGGTAGTTTAGCTGTTAATAATGCTTTGGCTGACTGAGAGGCAAGTATTAACGTCATGCCCTATAAAATGTTTAAGAAACTAGGTCTAGGGAAATACAAACAAACTAGGATGAGTATTCAACTATCAGATAAGACTATTAGATTTCCTAGGGGTATCATTGAACATGTACTAGTAAAAATTGATAAATTCATATTCCTAGTAGACTTTGTTGTTTTAGACATGGAAGAGGACGGTGACGTTCCTTTAATCTTAGGGCGGCCCTTTTTACCAATTACAAGAACTATCATAATGTTGGTTTAGGTGAACTAACACTTCATACAGGTGATGAAACATTTACTCTTCAAGCTCGTGATTCGATTGAGATGTCAAGTAATGAAGATGACCTTATAAATCCGGTTAATAAGACTAATCATATGGTCCAATACCCTTTGCAAGAAACACTTTCGAGAAACATAAATGAGCTATGTCCTAGTTCATACACTAACAATGGAACCATCCATGAACGACGAATGCTACAGATAGATGAACTAGACGAATGGCAGACTTATGGCAAGGAGGAGCAGACCATGTCAAGTCTAATGTAAGAACCAATCAATTCAAGGTTGGGGACCAAGCCTGGTTAGATAAAGAGGACTCTCGAATTATCACTACAGAGCTCAACGCAAACGGAGCGACTCCTTTTACGGTACTCAAAGTCTTTTCATATGGTACAGTTGAGGTAACACATTCACATTTCGGCACATTTAAGGTAAACAGTACTCAACTTAAACCTTATTTAAATAAAGGAATTGACAGCGAGAAAGAGGAGTTTTGACTCCGTGAATCACCGTGACCATGAGAATACGAGGTAAGTCTAGCTTAAACTTTAAATAAGCACTTCTCAGGAGGCAACCTGAGTACTAACCATATTAATTTTCTTATTTTTTACTTCATATTATGCAGGTTTTTTGATCCACATAGCATGGACACACAGGTGTGTCCTAGGCCGTGTGGCTTAACATGGGGTGATAATGACATACACGGCCGTGCGATATGGCCATGTAACCCACACGGCCTGGATACACAGGTTTGTCTATGGCTGTGTGGACTTTGGGACTTAGTTTTTAAATTACAAGAAAATTGAAAGAGAGGTACATGGCCTGGCGACACGGCCGTGTGAACCTTGAAGCTTAAATCCCCAAAAATTGACAGATACACGGGCATAAATGAGGCCACACGGGCGTGCGACATGGCCATGTATACCACACGGGCGTGCGACATGGCCGTGTATGCCATACGGGCGTGTCCCAGGCCGTGTGAAAATTGGAGCTAAATTTTTTGAAATTTAAACAAGTCAGAGAGCATCACAGGCAAGGCACACAGCCGTGTGTTCGAACACATGGGCGTGTGGGAGACCACACGGGCGTGGGAGAAGCGAACATCATAGCACATGGCTATACAATACGGCCGTGTGACAAGTGGGCTATTAATTCCTCGACGAACACGGGCTGAAAGTTGAGCCACACGGCCACACGGACCGTTACATGACCATGCCCCTTTTTAACCCACAAACCCTAATATTTTATTTCTTGTCTTCTTCTCCAAACCTCTCCCAAACACGAGCCGCCTCCAACCTAGCCCCCACATTTTCGGCCACCGTCGTCCCCTTTGCCCTCTAGCCTTCTTTTTTCTTCCCCACGACGCACAACCCCCCATCCCCACCAACCCTCCTTTCCCAAACCCGCACCAGCCACAACTCACCCTCCATCCCCTTCGTACCGTCCATCCCTGTTTGGTCCGACCACCACCGCCACACATTCAACCTTTTCTGCCAACCACCACCATACCACCGTCGGTTTCTTCCCCATTCCCTTTGTCTTTCTTTATGTTGTAATTATTATTATTATTACTATTCTTTATTATTTTCTTATTATTATTCTTGTCATTATTAGTCTTTTTAGTTATTTTTATTCTATTGGTTTTACTAATATTGATTCTTTACCGCTGTTTCTTTGTTAGTTCTTGATATTTTAGACACCTCTAATAATTGTGTTACTTTGAATTTACTTAGTAGTATTGTTCATGTCTCTTGTTTTAGTAATTTGATTTTGTTTTGGATTTTATCATTACTATTTTGGTTCTTCCTGTTCATTATTAGGTTATTGGTTTAGTATTAACATTTAGTTTCATCATGTTAAAAGCATGTTTCTTTATTTTTTTTATTGTTCAAGTTTAACTTAGCTATTGGTACCCTCTAGCCTATTCCCTTTATGACAATTCGTCATTTTAATCGCTCTTTTTCAGGTACACCATGACAAACACACGAGGCAAATCTAAGGTTGCTGTCCTCGTTTCGGAAAAACGGAAAGGTCCCAGTGGGACCTCATCCTCAAGCGCATCTGCCGAGGCTCGCCACCCTTTTTTCTAATTTTCGGCGGGCCCTCAGGAGGAACTGTACCATCTTCATCGAGTACGACCCCTCCGTCTGGGTCTCTGCATTGATTGGGCCGTGTTAGAGCAGGTCTGTTTGGCTGATGATGTGTACGCGATTATTACCACAGCCCCACGGGATAGGTTCTTCGCCATTGTCGAGCCCACCTACTCGGAGCTCAACTTAGAGTTCGGTGCCACGTTTTCAGTCCAGCTAGCCATGTCGGTCCATAATGAGCCAGGCACCATCACCTTTCGCCTTGGGAGTTAGTGCGACACATGAGTGTCCTAGAGTTCGGTGCTGCTTTGGGACTTTACACAGAGGAGTTCATGATTGCTGAGGACTTTCTCCACCTTCACCGACATATTTATTACTCGCCCTCGTGATTTTGGGTTGAACTCACAAGTGGCCTGACTAACTATGACGCGAGTCGCTCAAAGGCGATACACCTCTCACCGGCCCTATGGTATATTCACGCCCTCCTAGCTCACACTTTGACAGGTCAGAGAGAGAGCACATGAGTGGTTAGTACCTATGATGCCTATTTTTTGTGGAGCATGACTATCGGGTATGTGTTTGATTTAGTATATTTCATCACACTCGCGTGCTGTAATCAGACTGAATGCCATAAAAAGGGCCCCATCTTTCTCGGCCCTTACATGACTTATCTCGCTTGGCACTTCGATTTACTCGACACACCGGAGCAATCCTCGAAACTTACCCTAGTCGGTCAGATGTCCCCTCAAGGCATCTCGAGCATGATATATATGAGGATAATCGAGCAGCGATGTGGAGTAGACCCTCCTCAGTCTAGACTAGTCTAGTCTCACATTCAACATGACCTAGAGGACTTCACTGATGATGTTCCTCCCTATCATGAGGACCCACCACAGCCTCCACCATCGAGCCACTGACATGTTCCCTCCACCGCTAGCTCTCGAGGAGTGTCCTATCAAGAGTTCTTGAGTTTCCGTCAGTACTGTACTGAGCAGTTCGACAGTCTTGATGCGACTTTGCAATAGATCTGTCAGGATTTACATATTACTCCTCTAGCACCGATGACGCACCCATCTAATAATGAGGACCATTGAGTCCATTTATCTTTATCTTTATCTTTATCTTTATCTTTATTTTTATTTCTATTTCTATTTCTATTTTTATTTTTATTTTTATTTTTATTTTTATGTTTATGTTTATTTTGTTTTCCTATTTTGAACTTTATTTTAATTATTATGGTTGTTTCTTAACAAGTAACCCTTTAATCTTCTTCAGCATTGTGTTTATTTTCTTATCAATTGCTCAGAATTTTGCACTGCCCCTATATTTATCTACAATTCTGCTTTTCCCTATTCTTGAAGATTCATCCACCATTCAGGGCAGTTTCAATTATCTCCCTACATTATGATATTTTGTTTGTATTATGATTTATATTTGTTTGTACATTGATGACAATATACATCTTAAGTGTGGGGAGGTTATTTATATGATTATTTGAAAATCCCTGAATTATGCCTTGTGTTTAAGTAATTTTCTCATATTACTTTTAGAATGAACTCGTATTAATTTGTGATTTTCATTGATATGTTTTAGATTAAAGTCATAGACACTTGTGCATTAATTGTTTAAACTTTAAGACACTAGAGAATCAAGCATGATAAGTCTATTTTCAGAATAAAAAAAAAATTAGGTTGTTTCCCTAAATTGAAGTATTACCTTGAAGTTTGAAATTTGCAAGGATGACATCAAAAGCCATAATTTTTGTGAGATTTTGAGCCTGTAGAGCATACATTTTTTTTGTGCTCACTTTATTATTGGTTATGAGTGTGTCAATATTGAATTGTTATTCTAGAACTTGCTTCGATTATACATGTCAAGACCACACCTTTGATTTGATATACTGATATGATAAAGGCACCTAGGTTTTAACTTACTTACCCCATAAAAAGCCGACTTTCACAAATTAACCCTTAGTGAACCGTTTTGAGCCTAAAAAACCGTTTCTTAATTTATCTTTAATATTAAACCATGAATCAGACTTTTTGATTCGTTGAGAATTTTACCTATTTTATTGACTCCCTTTTTGTCGAGATTTGATTTGGTTAAATGCCTAACTATGTTCTTTTATTTGAGTTGTATAATTTTATCTTATTATTCATTTATTCAAAAAAAAAGAGTTGAAAAAAAAATACATACATGTTGATTATTATTAGTTCTTTGTCTTGAGCTTAAGTAGTTAATTTCATATTTTGAGAAGAAGCTCATGTTTATCTTTAATAAATTCGATTGATGTAATTATTTAGTGTTAGTTTATTTTTCTAGTTAGAAGATTTGTCAATTCGATCTCGATTCTAACCTTCTTTTTAACCTTTATCCACACCTTTAACCCAAACCCCGTTATAACCCTTTAAAGACCTTTTGATTTATGTATCATCTTATTTATAGTGGTGGAGATTTGATTTTCATGCAAGCTTATGGTAATAATTTATCATGTTTGACTTTTGAGTGCTTAAATTCTGAACCTTAAACACTTCGAGTGATTTGAGTGAATCTTTAGTAAGGATGTCAATTATTGTTGATTTTTGAATTAAAGGTAATTATTTAGATAAGGGGGAATACCTATGTTTTCATGCTTTAAAAATGCTAGACTTTGATTGTTTGTGCATTTAGTGCTCTTTTAGTTGAATTATCAATGTTTGATTATTTGTGAAATTATGATAAAACATTATTAATGAGAATTATGGATTGAAAGAGTTTAATTTTAATTGTGAGTTGAGGATTTTGCTTGAGGACAAGTAAACGCTTAAGTGTGGGGATATTTGATAAATCATAAAAGTAACACATTTAATCCCATACTTAGTATATTTTTGGATGGTTTATCATGTAATTTAGTGAATTAACTGCTCCCAATCCCTTAATTTCATGTTTTATACTCAGGAGAGCATAGGGGGAAAAAATGAGCATAAAACGGGCCAAAAACAGACGAAACGGGCTGATTGAAAGATCCACACGGCCAAGAAGAATTCCACACGGGTTGACCACACTCCTGTGTGAGCCACATGGGCTAGCCACATGCCCACGTGGTAGCTTATGTCAATATCGCTCCCTGTTTCCCAAATATACGAAAAAAATCCAAATTTTAGGGTTTCTAAGCATTCTAAAGTCTATAAAAACACACTAGAAGAGGAGCTAAGGGGACACGCAGAGTAGAACACAGGAATTACTCGAAGAACACCAGCGGATTCAGCTCAGAAGCAGGATCGCCTTCAAGACTGAAGATCTCCCTCTAATTTCTCTTTCAAAGTTTTTGGGTTTCTTTATGTTTTGTTGTTTTCCTATATTTGAGATGTTTTTCTACTACAATATGAACTAAACGATGTTTTTCTACTAAAATATGAACTAAACTCCCTAAATACCTAGGGAGGATGAAACCTAAGACGAATCTTATTATTTAATATTTTGAATTTAATGATAAATACTTGTTCTTGTTCTTAATTATGTTTTCTTAATTGTTGTTTTAATATTTTCAGGATACTAATTCAAGTTGAGGTGCTTATTCAGTGGGGAAAAAGTTCTAGTTTAAGAGTAGATCCACCATAATTAAGCGAAGTTGCATGCAACCCTAGAAATAGGGCGACATAAATCTGCAAGATTAGAGTCAAATAAGGGAATTCATAAATAGAGTTAATGCGACAATAGGGGTTTTAATTAGAAAGAGATTTCAATTAATCAACCTAGAGTCAGTTGTTTTTAGTCTCGAAAGGGATATTAACATAATTTAGGGATTTCTAGGAATCTAGACAAGTGAATAAATCGTTATATTCAGAATCGAAATAATGAGTGAAGTCTAGGTGAATTCTTCCTTGGGTATTGTCTTTATTATCAGTTTATTTGATTACTTTCTTCACTCTCTGTTGCGTTAAGTAGTTAATTAGTTAGTTAATTTTAGATTAAAAAAATCCCTTATATATTAGGCTAAATAATAGAAATAAAGTTAATACTAGTACTTTTAGTCCTTGTGGATACGATACTCTGGACTCACCGTAACTAATACAACCATTCGATAGGTGCGCTTGCCTTAGTCGTGATCGTAGTCTAGTTTAGTGGTTCATAAAACGATCATCATCCAAAAACTTAAAAAATGGGAAAATTGCTATTTAAGGCCTCCTAATTAATAATCCATAGCAATTTCATACTAATTTCTTTTAGAACCCAAGTTTTGCAATCTATTCAATTTGGTCCCTAATTTCCAATTTGACATCTTATACTTAGAATTTCTTCATGAAACTTTAACACATGCTTATTTTCATATCCCAGAACTCATAATAATATAAAAATAATATTTTAACATCGAATTTGTGGTCCCAAAACTACTATTCCGACTAGGCCTTATTTCAAGATGTTATAGGTTGCATTTTGTAACGATATATGTGTAAGTGTACACAGTCGTTCAAGTAATAAGTAAGTAAAATGAGTTATAGTCTCCATAGGGACTGTGTATGTTAATTGATTATTTGCAAAACTATAAATTCACAATTTGGTGGTAAAAAGATAATATTTTGAGTGATAGATGATTAAATTAAATTATCTAAATGCAAGATGATCCTTATGCAATTAAATCTAAATGCAAATGACCTAAATGTATGAATGAATGACTTTAGCAACAAAAAAGCCAACATAAAATAGGCTAGGATAATTATCTTAATCAAATCAATTCATTTTCATCATGCTTAACAACGTTCAGAAATATTCCATGGCAACTCGATCTTTCATGAGTTTGTAAACCAAATTAAGTCCTCTTGGAATCTTTTACTTAGTGAAATATACATTTCATTGGTCATATTAAACCAAGCATTTCTTAGTATTTATGTGAGGTAACAGGGGCATTTACGCTTGAAATAGTTTAATCACATAAACCTAAAAACTATGCAAGATAATGGTGCTAACTAAATATATTATGAACCTCTAACTTAGTCGGGTTTAATGATCTAAATTGAGCATTGCACTTTTCAATTATGTGTCTACTAACCGTCATTTGGTTAGGATCACTCAACTAATCTAAATGCATCTAATCACATATGAATGAAATAAATTTTTATTTTAATTGAAAACATGATCGACTCAGGCACAAACAAGTTAAACATGAATCAATAAATATTATTGAATTAACATAATCATCCTAGCAAATATAATTAAGCTATCATCGTTGATGTCAATAACAATAAACACATAGCAAACATAATTAAACTAAACAACAAGAAGGAAAGAGTGAATTCTAATTCATTTCAGCAGCCTTTTGGATCTTTCTGACTGATGTGTTCCTCCGTTTTGCTCGTTACTATTTTGCTAAGGTTTCTTAATGTGCTCGGCCAAGGTAGTGTCTTGACCAAGCTTTTTTCTGCTAAATAATAGAAGGGGAAGTGGAACTGCTATGTAAGGGAAAAGAAAAGGGAAATGAAAATGAGAGAGTGGAATGAAAAGAGAATGATGAATGAGTGATAAGGGATGAGGGATGATTTGAGAAGCGGGACTTGTATGGTATTTATAGGTGAAGGTAAGGGTGAAGTTTACTAAAAATAACATTTGAAAATCATTCCTTTTCTCTCATGCTTGGCCGGCCACAAATTGTGGAAAAGGGATGACTTGGTTGCTTCATTTTGAATTCAAAACTTTGCTAAGGTGGACAGTTTCAAAGGGTGAACTTGTGTGCTGATTTTTGACATCTCTCCAACTGTAGGGATCTTCAACAAAATATCTCAAAGCTTATTTTTGGGCAGCCATGTGCTTATGCCAAAATTGGGCTTTAATTCCTCCTTGTTGGATGGTTTCTTAGTCCAATAAATAATCAGACTAGTCCATCATGTAGCAACACTTTTATTGGGTCAAATTAACATTCTTATGACCCAGTTTTTCATGGTCTTGCCGTCCAGATGAGGTAGATGTATCAATGTCCATGCAACATTATATTAATCTCATCTTCCATGGTCCCACTGCATAGTGAAAATTCCAATATTAATAATTAACATGAAATAATATAAATTATCCACAAAAATCATATAATAAAACATAATTTCACATGCTTTATAAATTCATGTCCAATATTAATATTTAAGTAAAATTCATTTAATTCAATAACAATTACTCAAGATTAACATATTTACTAAGTCAAAAGGTGGTAAAAATAGATAGAAAAATCCTATATAATTTCAAGTTTACACATGTTAATTATATAGAAATCACTTAGTCTTGGAATCTCTTGGGTTTGATCTTTTGAATACTAGGGTGTTCCATTGAAACGCTACAAATATTACAGCTGACTTGTCACACTTGCAGCACACCATACTTATATTGTTTTTTTAGTGTTGATTCTTAGCCTAAATGCACACACATCGAGGTCGCGGTCATGTTGCGACCACGAATGCTAGTGTCATAACATCAACTGCATGATGTCGTGACCTTGAAGGTAGTCCACCCTTAAGTGCAAATTGTTGAAGTCCTCCTTAGTTGATGGAAAAAGCGTTAGTGTCGCGACCTCGACATATTGGCATCATGACTTTGGTTCTAGTTTGGGTTTTCTCCTCATTTTTGAATCAACCAAGCGCCTAAAACAAGCTCAGCTCAAAGATTAAGTTCTGAATGATACAAACTTGCCATTTTATTCTCAAAAACAAAAAATAGAATAAAACGCTATAGAAACTAAGATTAAATATGAAACCTAACAAGTGCAAAAAAGCGATAAAAAACACTACAAAATACTCCAGAAAAGGCTCTTTAAGGGTTTAAAGAGCTTAATTTGATGTATATAAATATAGCAAATCAGTAAACAATGTAGGATATGGTCTTTATATAGACTTATAATCCATTTGCCTTTATCCCTTTGCCTTTTGTTCTTAGGCAATGCAGGATTCATTACCCTATTAACATAAGATTAAGGTTAAACTTAGCTCCTAAAGACTAAACACAAAAGTAACTTTGTACAATAATAAACAAGGACAAAATATGTATTTTAATAAGTTGGTGTTGATATTCAATAAAATCATGGTGGATGACATACGGTGTTTTGGATTTTTCCAACTACATTTAATTGGAAAATATGAACATTGTAAGATTTAAACTCACAACAATTAAATTAGTAAAACTTTAAATTTACTACTCAACTAAAACTTATTTTTTAAAATCAAATAAACATGGAAGAAGACTTGAACTTGGGCTATATGAGTGGAAAACACAAATACTTAATCATCATGATAAAGAAGCTGAACAAAAATAATTTAATTGGGAAATAAATTGAATTCACTATGAAATTGAATTCAAAGCTTTGATGAGGTGTTAATTACTTTGATGAATCAAGGGTTTCCACAATTTTAACAGCTTATTATACGAAAAATAAAAAAATTAAAGTTAATTTGATGGATAGATAGATTGAGAAAACGATAATGTTCAGTTTTTCATGAACTCAAGTTTGTTTTTCTTTTCTTTAGAAAGAAATTAGGTAAAAGATTTAGCCAATAAATAGTTCACACCTGTTTTAAATTATTTGTTTTCAATTTTTCTTTTTTTTCTTCATTGTCACATCAAATTTATTTAACGGAAATTCTTAATATCATCATTGATTTTTATCGGTTGCTAATTTTTAAATTTACACCAACAAAATTATTTTATTCTTTTAGAAGATAAATTTGAAAGGAATTAAAAATATTTATATAAAAAATTCAAATTTTATTTAAAATACTGAAAGAGTAAAACTTAAAATTTGAAGCCATCAAAACGCAAGTTTCGACCTTCTGAATGGAAATCTTCACAATATTCATTTTTAAAACCCGACTCTAATTGATAAAAAGCCACGTCAGCGTGTGGTCCTAAGCCTATTATTGCAGAAATGCAGGTCAATAACTGAATGCAGCAGAATTTGATTGTCGGAGAGGAGTGTGGCTTGCTAGGCTATATTGGATAGGAACTAAGGCGTTTCATGGCCTTTAATTGGCTACATTCTTGACTATGAACCCAACTTTTGGATCATATGCATCTGCTCTGGACTACAAAAGTAGTACCACTAATTTCCCATACACCGATTCAAATCAAAATTTTAAAAGTTAACAGCACTCTGCTCCATTATAATAGTTCCAATTATTCGTTGGCATTAAATTACTTATTCAAAAGTTGAATATTCAAAAGTTGAAGTACTTTGCTCAACTGTTAGAATCGAATCTGTGATTTCATATTTGAATTTTGGTATATAAATAGTATAAAACGTTATATATAAGTTTGTCCATTATCAATCTGGCGAGCTTTCCATTATGAGTGTCTGTTATTTGAATGTTCTTACCCTGCTTGTTGATAATTTTTTGAAGAGTTAAGACATATGTAACTTCTAAGGGGTAACATATTACGGTACATAATACCTAATTACTTTTAATATGTTATATAAATAATTAGTACCTTTTATATATATATATATATATATATATGAATGAGTAATTCTAAATGATACAATAAAATAAACACTCAACAAATTAAATTTTTTTTAACTAAGCAATAATATTATTAAGAAACCAGAACAATACAAAATTAACATATAACTAAAAAAAAAACAAGGTTCAATGCAGAAAAAGGAAAGCCTAAAATAACACCTAAACTCACGCGTGAACCTCAAGAATCAAACACAAACTTCAACACCTTAATATCATAAACAACAAAGACGAGAAGAGCAAAAAGAAATCCATACCCATCGCAAAGTGGCTTTCAATACTGATAAAGGAGCCAATTGAAAGGATCCATACAAAGTTGATATATCCCACTATCGAAAATGAAATCCAATCCGAATAAAATTATATGTTTGAAATCAGGGATTTAAATAGCAGTTCGATATCGTTATAGCAGCCGCTATATAGTTGTAGCGGCACTATCTGAAACCGTTATTGTCGAAACCGCTATTATGTTTTACAATAAGTTGTGTGAATTTTTAAAACAATTCACGACCGCGATATTCGAAGTGACCGCAATAGCATCCGTTATGTCCGCAACCGCGACAAACGCAACGCAACCGAAAACGCGGCCGTGACTGCAATTTAAATCCCTAGTTGAAATAGTTATTTAATTTAATATTTATAATAATTTATTTTATTAATAACTTAAAAAAATTTTCAAATCTCAAATTTATACATTTATTTTGACTCAAAAAATTTCATACATACATTTTGATTTAGTTTAATTTTTTTTTATAAACCACATAATTGAAAGAAAGTGAAATATAAAACAAAAAACACTATTATATCTATGTGAATGTTTAATTTTAGTTCAATTTTACATCTAAAATTTTAATTTTGATTTAATTGTATACATCTATAAAGATAAATGCACCTATTTAATTTTATGTTGGATATACAAAATGTAAATGTAAAATGTAGCTATTGTGATAACAATGTTAATGATTTGTAGAAATTGAATCAAATAAAGAAAATGTATGTATTTAATTAGATAAAATTAAAGTCCACTTATCACATTACACAAAAAATTCTGTTTATATATTATTTTGATATTTATCTCTATGAGGAAAAAAATTCTTTAATACATGAGTATTACAGCATCAATAATAAAATGTCGCTTTTATCTCTATTGAAAAGAAAAACCCAATAATCAAGCCTTTTTCTTTCCAACACTTGTAAATATAGTTCCAACTTTCATTTTTTTTACAACAATATATGTTTTCTAATTCTATAATTTTATAAAATTTCATGCTAATATCTTATATAAAATTCTATGGTGCTTATAATATAAACATAAACGAAACAAAAATCTTCAAAAATGATTCATGATAACATTTAAAAAAAAAAACTACATAAGATTTAGCATATAATTTTATACTAATAATGTATTTGCCAACATTGAGGGTTGAGATCTTTTAAAAATATTAGTATGTTTTCCAAATTATGCAAATTGGAAATATTGTTAGAATAAGTGAAGAGTAAAGAAAATTTTAAATTATTGTTTCAATTTTATTTGTTGAGAAACAACAGTCAGTAAAGTGTAAAAACTAAGGAAAAACTCCTCTATGAATATAATACCATCTCAACAAGAGTAAGAAGCATATTACGATCATAATATTCCTACAAAATGATGGAATCGTATTTGTATTTTTAGGTAAGACTAAATATTCGTGTCATATTGATGTATGAGCTTTGTAAAAGATTAAACACAGTACAATCACTGTCGTAAAAGATCGATAGGGTTTCTTCTTGAACCATAAGTTAAAACGAGTTTAGTTTGACTAAAGCATGGAGCATGTAATTCTATAGGTGATGGGTGGTGGAAAACGTGTCAATTGTTGAGACAACTTTTTTTTTAAAAAAAAGGCCTGGATTTATGCTGATCGTCGAGGAAGAGAGTAATGTCAGTCGAAGAATATGAGAACCAAAAACTTTGTATTACTTTTCAAAGTAAAAGAAGAATCATTAAATATCCAAATACGTGTCAAATTTGTAGAGATTTTATTCTCGCAATTTTGAACGTCAGATAAAGTAGTTGCTGCCGCTTCAAAGTCTCTCATTAGGGTTTTTCCTTTTTTACGATTACGATTACAATTACGAGAACCAGAATATCAGGATTTCAACTTTTATTTATGGGTGCCGCATTAAGGAGGTGTTGGCAAGCTTTAGAGTTCTTGAAACTTGTCGAGGAATCAATTTTTAAAGGATAAATTTTTAAAGTATCATTTATCGAGGAGGCAATTAATTTTTCTATAATTAAAAGTATTCTTTAAAGAAAACTTTGTTTTTCATATTTTACCAAAAGTTAAAAGTACTTGATTTACAAAATTGAAAACGTTTCGATTGATGAAGTTGCAAAACTCAAAAGAAAAATGTTAATATAAAACATGAAATAATTATAGAATTACATGAAGGAAGAAGACTCAAACTATCCATCATGATAGTAATATTTTTAATTATTGAAAACCTATCAAATGTTTCGAAAACTTCTAATCGATCTCTCATCAAACCTATAATCCAACTATAATCATTTTATAAGTTTGAATATTTAGTGTCATCTATTATTGTAGTGGATCAAAATTCAAAATAACACTTATTATTGCAACAGTGTGATGT
This sequence comes from Gossypium arboreum, assembly GCF_025698485.1. Lineage (NCBI taxonomy): Eukaryota > Viridiplantae > Streptophyta > Magnoliopsida > Malvales > Malvaceae > Gossypium > Gossypium arboreum. The sequence continues at coordinate 70,271,555 of NC_069077.1, read as the reverse complement.
TGGGCAAAGCGAAAGAGACAAAGAGTTGTAGGCCGTTGGCTGCCAATGATTTTCTATTCTGAACGTACAGCTGGTTTGGAATTATATCTTTAGCCTTTCCTTTCCTATGAGTACATGGAAACAGTAGGCTTTAGTTTACTTCATCTCTGAATCTTATGATTAATTAAGAAAGGAATAAGGATAAAATAGAGCTTTTATATTTGACGGAACTTCCTACAGTTGGTAAGTGCTATGGCCTGTTAACCAATAAATTGCGAAAAGACAAAAATTAATCATCTTCTAGCTAATATATTCTTCTGCTCCGAATTCATTAATGAAAAAAAGCTATCGGCCCATAATTTAATTTTAAATTATCCTAATTAAAATCTTACTATTGATGTACAAAGTTTATAGTTCAACTAGTATTTCCCGCATTAAACCTTTTAACTGTTTCATATCTATATCGTATAGACTAAAGGGTTAGCTTTTTTATTTTATTTTTGTCTTAGATTAAAGCAAAATATTACATAATTATTCACATAAGAGCTGCACATGCCTCAGTCAAAATAAGCAACAACAAGGCCTCAGCGGCTCATCATAAATTACAGCAAAAGTAGATCTAAATAGATTATTTTGGAGGCATTAGGATGAAAGTTACTTTCTAAATTTGTCAGAGCATCAATATTCTTATTTTTTTCATTGAAAATATAATTAAAATTTAATATTGGAATAGAAATTCGAAGCATCCTGCAATCATTAATTATAATAGCAAACAAAGTATTACAAAATGAAACATTCGAAACAAGAGAAATAATTATAGTTGAATCAACATCAATTTCAAGAGTGAAATGCTGAAGTCAATCGCTAGCTTAAGGCCATTCCGCAATGCCCAAAGTTTAGCTTCTATGTTGCTAGCCTTAACGATATGTTGACAACAAGCTTTCTCCTGGTCGCCACTGTAATCCCTGATGATTTCTCCCAATCCTGCTCTTCCAAGATTACTGATCTAGGAACCATGAGTATTTAATATTTTCCAATCTTCACCAGGCAGTTGACATCTAAGAACCATTGCCGAAGGTGGATATCCACTTTGATTGCAAAGGAGATCGTAAAAAATTCACTTACCCCTGCCAAATCTCTAAGCCCCACTTTTCCTGTTCAATATTTTTGTTGACGATCATAGTATTTCTTAGCAGCCATATTTCCCATGGTGCAAAGGAGAAAAAGAGGCACCATGGGAGCTTCGGGTTAATATTCCAAGCCTTAGATTCCAGATTGGAGAAAATCCAATTCTCCCAATCACTAACCAAAGGAGGGAGTCGGTTATGATGCGCCATGATGACTGTCTTGTAATCCTTGACAATGTTGCATACTCTTAGAATATGACTAATATGGTCACAACTGGCTCTTTAGAAAGGACATATATCCTAGAAATTAAAACCTCTAACATTTAATAAGGTAGCAGTAGTGCTGAAGTTAGCCTCCATACAGTACAAGCAAGGAGCAAACCATGCAACATAAGTTATACAGATGAAGTATGAAGAAGCAGATCAAGCTGCTGCATCATTTCCAGATGAAATACATGCAGCTGTTGATGTTGATGCTACTGTTCTATTTCAGTTTCATTTTGTTACTCCAATCAATATTTTGTAACTTGGTTGAATTTGAACTTAGTAGGTGAAGTACTTGATGTAATTTTGTTGACATTTGAGTTGATAAATCAGCTTTACAAAGTGTACAAGTTAATTTAACAAGTTTCAATGTATTTTAGTGGTATTAGGTAGATGTTTAGGTGAATTTGACTGTGTAATGACTAGCTTATGTCTGGTATATGTAATGATATTAAGCCAAAGTTCATACTGAATTAAAATCCATTAGATTTCATCCATTTTTACTCTACCATTTTTCTTTGGTTTCAATTCTATTCTGTTTTTCAAGCTCAAAATCTCTTGACTTGAATTTCAAGTTTTCTTCATTCTTTATCCGGATTTATTACGTTGTTGCTTAAGTTCCTGACTGAGCTTCATACTTCCTTCGGATAAATTGTTCCAAAACCCCAACAATTGGTACCTAGAGCTGTAATCTCAGTGGACCTGTTACATTTTAGCTTCAAAATCAATGGCTTCATCAAGCTTCTCACTAGTTGCACCACCAGTCTTCAATGGAGAGGGCTATCACATATGGATGGTCAAAATGAAGACCTACCTACAGGCATTCAACCTATGGGAGGTGGTTAACTCAGATGTTAAACCAGCACCACTTAGAGCCAATCCAACAGTGGCTTAGATCATGTAGCATGCTGATGAAAGGACCAAAACACATAAGGCCATGTCTTGCATCCAAAATTGTGTGTCAGATGTGATTTTCACAAAGATCATGGCCTGTGAGACACCAAAGCAAGCCTGGGACATATTGAAGGAGGAGTTTCAAGGGACTGAGAGGATAAGGATGCAACAACTATTGAATTTGTGAAGGGATTTGGAGAACTTGAATATGAAGGAGGAAGAAACTGTCAAGCAGTATTCAGATATGATTATGGCTGTGGTAAACAACATAAGATTGCTTGGAGAACAGTTCAATGAAGCAAGGATAGTGGAGAAAGTGAACTCAATCATACCAGAGAGGTATGAGACAAAAATATCTCCCTTCGAAGACTCAAGGGACCTAACCAGCATCACATTGACAAAGTTGATCAATACTCTTTATGCACAAGAGCAAAGGAGAGCCAGCAGACTGGAGGAGCACCAAGAAGGTGCCTTCCAAGCCAAAACCAAGCCAGTCTCGAGCACCTCTGCCTACAAAGGCAAGAAGACCTGGAGGGACAAGTCTAAGCTAGATGCTGCAAGAAGAAGGGACCAACTCTGCAGGCATTGCAAAAGGCCTGGTCATACAGAGTAAAATTGCTGGTTCAGACCAGATGTGAAGTGCCAATACTGCAAAAAGATGGTCCATGTTGAAAAGGCTTGCAAAAGCAAGGGCAGACTAAGGCAGAATCAACCACAACAGCCAAAGGCTGAAGCTCAAGTAACAGAAGAGGGTAGTGACCATGAGGAGCAAGTCTTTGCAGTTTCATGCTTAGCTGCTAAGGAGAAGGCCACAAAGGGTATCTTATAGATAGTGGTTGCACAAATCATATGACACTAGATGCTTCAATCTTCAAGTCAGTTGATAAAAGCTTCAAAACAAAGGTGAAGGTTGGAAATGACCACTTCATCAAGGAAGAAGGCAAGGGAGATGTACTGATAAGCACTCCCACAGGTAACAAGCTAGTTTCAAATGTTTTTTTGGTACCTGAAATTGATAAAAACCTGCTTAGCATAGCTCAGTTGCTAGAAAAGGGCTACTCTGTGGTGTTTAAAGGCAATGAGTTCCTAATCAGTGATCCAAGTAGATCCAAGCTCATGTCAGTAACCATGGCTGACAAAAGCTTTGTTGTGGACTGGAACAAAGGATTAGACAGTGCCTGCATAGCTGCTTCAGATGAATCCAAGTTGTGGCACAAAAGGTTAGGCCATGCCAATTACAAATCACTGACTGAGCTGATTAAAGGGGATTTGGTTGAAAACTTCACCAATTCAGTTGAAAAAGAAGAAGTTTGTGAAGTATGTCAGCTAGAAAAACAAGCTAGACTACCATTTCCTTCAAACAAAGCCTGAAGAGCTTCTGAAAGACTGCAACTTGTACACACTGATGTCTGTGGTCTAATGAAGACTCAATCTCTGAATGGAAGCAAGTATTTCATCTTATTCATTGATGATTACTTGATATATTGTTGGATTTACTTCATGAAGCATAAGTCAGAAGTAGCCTCAATATTTTTGAAGTTGAGACTAAAACAGGTTGCAAGTTGAAGACATTGAGGTCTGATAATGGGATACGTTTTATGATGAAGCAGGCATTAAACACCAGCTCACCAACACCTATACACCTCAGTAGAATGGTGTTAGTGAAAGAAAGAATAGAAGCTAGGTGCCTAATGTTTGAAAGAAATTTCCCTAAGACATTTTGGGCAGAAGCAGTTAACACTATAGTTTACCTCCAAAACAGGCTTCTAACCAAGGCTTTGGCTCAAAAAACTTCATTTGAGGCCTGGTTCGAGTTCAAACCATCACTAACTCACCTAAGAGTCTTTGGATGCACTTGCTATGCTCATGTTCCAGTAGTAAAAAAGGACAAGCTAGCCAAGAAAGCTTAACTTGGCATTCTAGTAGGCTACAACAGTATCAAGAAAGGCTATAGGATCTTAGATCCTTCATCCAACAAAATTTTAGTGAGTAGAGATGTGGTGTTCGATGAGAAATCAAGTTGGAATTTGGAGAAGAATGAACCAGAGGTAGTCTCTGAAGATCTTGTAACAAATCAAGCTGAAGCTGATCAAGATGGTCCTGAAATGGAAATTGATGATGAACCAATTAGAGGCATTAGACCATTGGCTGAAACTTATGAAAGAGCTTAAGTAGCCATAGTGGAACCAGTCTACTTTGAAGAGGCTGAAGCTCAACAAGGCTGGAAACAGGCAATGACTGATGAAATCAATATGATTGAGAAGAATCAGACTTGGGAACTTGTTGAAAAACCAAAAAACAAGAATATCGTTAGAGTGAAATGGGTCTATCAAGCCAGGCAAAATACTGATGGAAGTTTAAACAAGTTTAAGGCAAGGCTAGTTGTGAAAGGGTTTAGACAAAATATGGCATAGACTATTTGGAGACTTTTGCACCAGTAGCCAGGCTTGACATTATCAAGCTGCTAGTTACCTTAGCAGCACACATGCAGTGGAAAATCCACCAGCTCAATGTGAAGTTAGCCTTTCTAAATGAATTCCTTGAAGAAGAGATCTATGTTAAGCAACCTCAAGGTTTCAAAGTAGCTGATAAGGAGGACATGGTTTATAGATTGAAGAAAGCCTTGTATGGCTTGAAGCAAACACCAAAGGCCTGGCATAGCAGGATTGATAGTTTAGGGTTCGAAAGAAGCATCAGTGAACCAACTTTGTATGTAAAAAAGGAAGGATTTGAAACACAACTCATTATGTCCTTATATGTTGATGACATGCTAGTGACAGGAGGAGACCAAGCAATGTTGGTTGATTTCAAAGCCAAAATGCAACAAGTGTTTGAGATGTCTAACTTGGGACAAATGTCCTATTTTCTAGGCATGGAAGTAACACAAACTCAAGAGGGAATTTTCTAAGTCAGTGAGCTTTTTCCATGAAGATCTTAAACAAATTCTCAATGCAAAATTGTAAAGCAACAAGCACACCAATTACTGTTGGAGAAAAGCTATCGAGCCAAGGTGACTTTGAACAGGTTACTGAATCTGTCTATAGGAGCTTGGTAGGTTGTTTGCTATACCAGACTACCACTAGGCCGGATATTATGTTTTTTATGAGTTTGCTCTCAAAGTTCATGCATTGTTGCAATGAAAAGCACTTCCAAGCTGAAAAAGGGTGCTCAGGTACATCAAAGGTACTTTGAATTATAGAATGCTGTATAGCAAAGCTGAAAGCTTGAAATTGCTTAGCTATACTAATAGTGACTAGGCTAGTTCAATGGATGACATGAAGAGCACCTCAGGGTATGTTTTCACCCTTGGTTCAGCCATCTTTTCTAGGAGTTCGAAGAAGCGAAATGTTGTTGCTCAGTCAACTGTTGAAGCAGAATATGTAGTAGCTGCTGGAGCTGTGAACCAAGCTGTTTGGTTAAGAAAAATTTTGGCTGATCTAAATCTACACCAAAAGGGAGCAACAGAGATAAAATGTGACAACAAATCTGTTGTTGCAATTGCAAAGAATCCAGTTTTTCATGGAAGAACAAAGCACTTCAATATTAAGCTTCATGTTATTAGAGAAATGGAGCAAGCTCGAGAGGTGGAACTGGTTCATTTCAATTCTGAAGATCAAGTTGCTGATATCTTGACAAAACCCCTTAGTTTGTAAAGGTTCATCAAATTAAGAAGGCAAATGGGAGTTTGCAGCATGGAAGCCAAGGAGCAGTGTTGAAGTTGGCCTCTATACAGCACAAGCAATCAAGGAGCAAACCATGCAACATAAGTTATGCAGATGAAGTATGAAGAAGCAGATTAAGTTGCTGTACCATTTCCGAAAAAAATACATGCAGATATTGATGTTGATGCTACTGTTCTATTTCAGTTTCATTTTGTTACTCCAATCAATATTTTGTAACTTGGTTGAATTTGAACTTAGCAAGTGAAGTACTTGATGTAATTTTGTTGATATTTGAGCTGATAAATCAGCTCTACAAAGTGTACAAGTTAATTTAACAAGTTTCAATGTATTTTAGTGGTATTTAGGTGAATTTGACTTGTAATGACCAGCTTATGTCTGGTATATGTAATGGCATTATGCCAAATTTCATACTGAATGAAAATCTATCAGATTTCATCCATTTTTACTCCACCATTTTTCTTTGCTTTCAATTCTATTCTGTTTTTCAAGCTCAAAATCTCCTGACTTGAATTTCAAGTTTTCTTCATTCTTTATCCGGATTTATTATGTGGTTGCTTAAGTTCTCGACTGAGCTTCATACTTCCTCCGGATAAATTGCTCCAAAACCCCAACAAGTAGGTAGTATTTTATTAACACATTTCCAAAGAAAAATGTTTAGCTTGGGTGAGAATTTGGCTTTCCATAGTGGTCTCCAATTTTTTCATGTTTTCAAAAGGTTGAATCTTCACACTTTGTTTTGCCACATCATATCCATTGATGACCGCCTCTAAATGTGTTATTGTTTAAAGTATAAATATCACACTAAATGTATATAATTACATTAGCGGTGTCTGCAAGTATACGAGTCAAATTATAGTATAGATGTGTTATAACAAAACACTGATAAGTATTTCGAGGATCGTACCCAAGAGAGGATGACTTAAATAAAAAATATATATTTCTACAATAATAAGTATAAGTAGTAATAATTAAAAATTCTATTACAATAAACAATAAAAGAGAGAATCAATTATAACTAAATTAAAGAAATTAAATAAACAAAAATAATCAACAACCAAATCAAAATAACAACTAGAAGATTAACTTGTTTTAGTGATCATAATTAACTTCAGAATTAGGGTTTGGGTGGAACTAACTATTAATTAACTAGTATTACCTCCTAGCCTCTACTAACTAATTAATCGGCACTTACTCGCTTATCTCCTGCCCTCCATTTTCGACTGGTACTAAAGCGAATCTCATTATGTGATGAATTGACGAGTCACGTTTTTAAGTTCCCGGTCATTCTTAACAAGTACTCTCTCAAAATAAGATTAAAATTCAAAAGAAAAGTTAAAATAATAGCTTGAGATATAACTCACGAACTTGAAATAAACTAGAAATGAACCAATGTTATAAAACAATGAGACCCGATTTCTATAAGGTTGTTTTAAACTTGAGAAGTTTGAAAAGAAGAAACACATTGATCTACTGTAACACCCCGTACCCGAGTCCGTTACCGGATTTGAACACAAGGTGCACACAAACTTAACTTAATCATTTTCACTGTCCATTTAAAAATTTCCAGACAAGTCGGTTATTTAATCCTTGTTGCCTTAAAAATCATATCTTGAGTTTCAAAACTAGAAAATCAGTTTCGTAATTTTTCCCCAAAACTAGACTCATATTTCCATCTACATATTTTTTTCTAGAATTTTTGGTCAAGCCAATTAGTACAGTTTATTAGTTAAAGTCTCCCCTATTCCAAGGTTCGACTACACTGACCTTTATGCATACTTTAGGGTATTTGAACTAAACGTTTTGAATTATGGCATGTATAGTAGGCTTAATTATTTTGTTACGTGTCTTATTTGTCTAGGTTTAAAATATTAGTTACAGTACTCGACTAGCTACTTTGTACAAGCCATTAAAGTTGGCTAATATTGTTCAAGACATATGTTATACGACGCACTATCAAATTGGATGACATATTTATATCTCGGTTATGTTTAATGGTATGTGTTATATTCTGGTAATACCTTGTATCCTGTTCCGGCGACGGTAACGGGTAAGGGGTGTTACACTTATGTTTTAAAGAATTTTTTTTTTGAAAAAATTTTTAAGGCAGATGAAGTCGTTTCCTTGCCCATTTTCCCCAACTCATAGCTAGCGATCTTATTCACTATCTTAGATGCCAATGCTTTCTCTACAACCCTAGTTTTCAATGGTATTGCCTTGATTCTGCCTCACTCCAAATTTTTGCTTTACCTTAACTAGCTCGATCTTCACCATTCTAACTTTATGGATAAACCATCTGAGTGGTCACCCTACCATCGAGGTAGCTTTGCACTATGCCATCTAGCCCTAGCTAATTGTTCATCTTACTCTGATTCTTCAAACAACTCATAATACAGATGAATCCCTATTAGACCATACTCTTCTCATTGGTGTTTGACAGATTTTCCATCCAATGACCCTTAGCAAACTTCCCATATTCCATAACTTTGGTGAATTGGCTTACCTATTGGCAATATTCTGGACTCCTCCATCACCGGGCCATCCAAGTGAACATTATCTCTAAGTGGACCTTGATAGACTAACCAATCATAGATCTCTCATTTTTACCTACGAACCCCTAGATTTAGGTTGCACCTTATCATCTTATAATCCTTATTAATCCTGATTTTCTAGCCATCATATACTGACCTATACATGTGTTCTCAAGTGCGCCAATTCTATCAAATCATGCTCCTCTCTATGAGAGCGGTACCAAGACCTTCCTTTCTTCTTCTTTACAACCTCTGAGCATTTACTTATCACCATAGTCGAGATGTGGTGTAATACCTCTAACCCATGTCCAAAATCGAGACAGGGCCCGAGGCATTACTGGAACTTTACACTTTCAGTATACTAACTCGAGTCTCAAAATTTCATTTGAATTTAAAACTTTTCAATCATGAACACCTCGTCCCTTGTATAGGCCTTCGAGACCTATAACATATCGGAAGGCAATGCTGGACGAATACGGGCACGTTCGATTAACCTTGGGCTCCTCAGAAAATTTTCCTTAACATAAAAGGGACACACACCCATGTAGGTGGGCCGTGTGGACTCACACGCTCGTGTATCTTGAGGCACGCCCATGCCCTTCAACCGTGGGCAACACTGACTTACCAACACGGCCATAGAACACGCCCGTGCTACCTTCCCATGGATGAAACTATCATTTTAACACGGCCATTGCGTACGCTTGTGTGGCCTACCCATGTATAACTTTAAGCTAAAATTTTAAGTGCAGGGGACACACGGCCATAACACACGCCTATGGGAGGGAACCATGTGTCACACACGGCCTAGACACACGCCCGTGTGTTTAACCAAGTGGACTTTATTAGGCTATTTTCCAAGCCTTTAGTCACCCCTTTCTACTACTAATGCCTAGTGGTTACCAAGTTTTAAAGAAAAACATAATTTTACGCTTGTAAATAATCTTAATGAAAATAGATGTATGGAAACCTCATATCATTGGTTTCATACAGAAATAGTTATTTCCTATTTAGTGTGATGGTTTCACATATTACATTAATCCATCTGAAATTGGCTCATTCATGTGATTCATTGCCAATTGATAGCAACCCATCATTTGTAATTAATACCATGCATAAAATCGTAGGTCATAGCCTACTTAAATTAAACCAATTTTCATGGTCATATACAAAGAGATAAACATATTTTTACATGCCTTTGCTGGCAAATCAAATGACACATATAACAAAATACTCAAAAATACTATACATGCCATTGAAAAAAATAAACAGAATCTTTATACCAAAGCTTGTTTAGTTAATAGTGTGTTGTTTCTCCAACCGTCTTCCAATCCTTATGAGTCCTCGAGCTCTGTAAAACAGGGAAAAGAGAGGAGTAAGCATTTTCATGCTTAGTAAGCTCGAATAACCGAAGAGTAAACTTACCGAGTAATTAGCATACCTCCATACTTAAATCATGAAATCATCCAATATGAAATGATTTCCTATCACATGCACTCAATCAATGAGTTAGTCACATAATCATGTATCATGTAATTTAATTAGATGAGCTCATCATTCAACATTTCATTCAAACATGTATCCTATGTTAATCTCGTTGAGTTTCTAGGAAATCTCAATGGAATACCCATTATCCGTCAATTCATTCAAATGATCTTTCCATATATGCACTCCTGCGAACCTCACACTATATGGCGGGATTACCAATCCAGGCTAAATCCCCCATATTATATGAACTCATAAGGTGATGTCGGGATTGCTAGTCCAGGCTAAATCCCTTATAACGACAAACACTCTTAATGAGCTCGGATCTGCGTTACCAATCCAGGCTAAATTCAGATCCTAATCGGATTACCCGTCTAGGCTAAATCCACAATGCTCTCATATTATTCGGGAGGCTTGATCATTCAAGGAACACCCATCTGGGTTAGATTCCTTTCCATACTCGAGATCAAGGATTACATGTCCGGGCTAAATCCTTACTGCAACACATGCAGGATCTCCTTTCACATGTAAAACATGGTTTATCCATCGAATTCCCTTTTAACCTCAACTGAGACGGTTATCAACAAGTCATTATCAAAGACACATTTCATGCATTTTCATGCCATTAATAATACAATTATCATGCATTCATAAATCATACAATCATGCATATTAGGGGTTTACTTTAAGTTATCCGAACTTACCTGGTAACAGTTTTAGAGTTATGTTTCGGTTATTCCGAAACCTTGCGTTTACTTTGATCGGCCTCTGAAATTTGTTCATCGGGGTCTATATCAATAAAATTAACTCATTAATACACTACATTATGCATTTCAAGTTTAATATCTACCCCCGGTCCAAATGACTATTTTGCCCCTAACCTTTCATATTTTTACGGTTTAGTCCCTAGGCTCGGATAATGAAACACATGCACTTTTCTATCTTACCCAAGCTTAACCGAACATTTTTCTCTCTTATGGCAACCCAAATTTTTCTTTATTTTCCTCATTTCTACCACACATTTACATCTTTTGCAAAATAGTCCCTATAAGGGTTTCTCATGAAAACCAACTCGGAAAAGATGTTTAACACACATTTCTCTTTCATATTCCTCCATAATCCATCAAAACACCAATAACTCATGCATGGGTAAATTTTTAAACATGAACCCTAGTATGAAATATGGGTAGAAATGGAGAGAGCAAGCTACCGGGATTTCAAAAATACAAAAAACATGAAAAATGGGGCTTGGGAGCACTTACTATTAAGCTTGAAAGTTGAAGAAACCCTAGCTATGGTGTCTTCCAAATTTCGGCAGCTATGGGAAGAAGATGAGCATATTTTTGCTCCATTTCTCCCTTTTTATTTCATTAAAATGACAAATGACCAAAATGCCCTTATGCCCTTTCTTTAAAATTTCATCCAAGCAAGGCCATTTTTGTCCAAAAATTTAGAATTTGGGCAAATTAATCTCCAAGACCTTCTAATTCATAATCTATAGCAATGTCATACAAATCGCTTCTAGAATCCAAGTTTTGCAATTTACTGAATTTAGTCCCTAATTTCCAATTGGACACCTTATACTTAGAATTTCTTCATAAAACTTTAAGACATGCATATACTCATATTCTAGGCCTCATAATAATCATAAAATAAATATTTTTTATATATAATTTGTGGTCCTGAAACCACTATTCCGACTAGGCCCCATTTCGGGATGTTACATATGGTCTTACACACCATAATTCCTCACGTTTAATGTCGTGGCGAACTACCTTGTGTTCATTGTCCTGCCAGACTACCATTTGTTGCCATAGTCGAACTATGGTCTAACACATCATAATTCCCCATGTTTAATGTCATGGAAGACAACCCCGTGTTTATTGTCCTGGTAGACTACCATTTGGTTCTATGTCTGAGATATGGTGTTACACATTATTCCCAATGTTTAGCATCCTAAAGCACTCGTTATGATGCCATAGTCAAGCTATCATCTTACACTTTAAACCTCAATTTAGGTGTCACCTTGAAAGACCTTACCGCCATCGTAGTATCGCCCCATGTAGCATGTTGACCATTGTCACGGTGTTACTTTATGAAACCTTAATATCGTCATCATGGTGTTGCTCCAAATGACCAGTCTATATTATTCCTTTTTCACATTATACATTGATGCTTAAACATTAAAGGGTCCCTCCTACAATGATTGGAGCTATGCTCATCATGGTTTGCACTAAGCAACCTCTATCATAATGGAATTTTATTTTCCTATTCATCCGCCCATTTCGACATTTTGTCATTCCTATACATTGATGCTTGAACACCATAGTGCTCTCTTCGCAAGGGCCAAAGCTTTACACATCACGGTTTGCACTCAATAACACTGTATGGCAGTATCTAACAAACACACTTATTCCCGAATCCTATCTTCTTTTATCCCATCCATATCTTTCTTTCCATACTCCATTATATGCAGTACATGCAATGCATAACATATTTTTATGGGTTTCATTACTTTTCAAGCATAATATCATAACTATTTCAACATACCACCATACCTTCGGATAACCAATTATCTATGACATCTTATACATGCCTAGCATTCACAATCAGCAGAAAATCAAGCATCATCATAGAACTTAACACCGATTCATGTACAACACGCTTATTTACCATATCCATACATAGAAATAGTTTCAGACAACTCAAAACAATTAAACACAAAAACAATTTAAATAGTACATGGTCGACAATCACTTAAAACTAAAACATTGAAGCTCAAATATTTCTCATTCTTGTCAGGTTAGCTTGTCCAGACGCTAGAGCCTCCTTTGTCCTAACAATTTACTTCTTACTTAAATTCATGAGTTCAAAGAGGTTAGGAAACTTACCATTTCCTCAATTTCTCCACCACTAGACTTCAATTCTCATGATACCTGCAACATGCAAAGCTTTATTCAGCAACATCCTCTTCTTCTTTAGAACTACTAAAGAAAGTGATAATTTAGGGAGAAAGATTGATAAACATAATTGAGAAGAATTTTATTTCCACACACATCCATATATACTCTATTGGCATAGTTTCCACAGACCAATACAACCACTATGTCTTAAGCATTTTGTCTTCCACTATAGAACCAACCAGTTCCAATCATAGTAATCTAAGATTGAAATCTAATCATTGCCAACCAGCCACTTAAATTTCAAAGAAACTCATTTAAGTCTGAAAATTCCTATTTCTATGCAACCAACTCCCCGACTCTTATTTTAATTTAGGTCTTTAGAAATTTTGGATGTGACAACTCCCTCACCCTTAAAGAAAATGTCATCCTCAAAATTTCCTCTTGTGGCTAATCTTGAGCAATCTTCAGGTAAAATTTTGCTTCCTAGGACAACTCTCTTCTTAATTCTAAGACAGACTTTCTTACTTACTTGAGCGGTTTAGTTGATCTTATAATTTCCAAAAGTCTTTAAACTACCTCACTTAAATGGTAGAGTCGTATTTCCCATGCACAGTGAAAATCTACCTTCCTAATGGAGCCTTTGGCTTACGCCTTGCGCTACGTTGTCTTGATGACAAAATTTATTTAGCTGGTTCCACCATATATACATTCATTTTGTGGAAACTTGATAGTTGACTTAATCCAATGGACCCTTCTAATTTTTCCATTTATTAAGGGGTTTATGGAAAACTCTTCCTTGGATCGATAGGTGTTAAAAACAAATTCGAGAAATTGGATAGTTTATTACCTTTCTCAATCAAATCTTCTCTTGCACGCTTAGTTATTTAAACTGTGACCTATAGGATTTCTTTCATCAGAAATCAATTCCCCCTAATTCCTTTATTGCTTGAGTTCATTTTTGAACCCTAAATCTTCTTTCTTCAACTTCTTCCTTCCTACCTTTCTCGATTCTTATTTCCTTCACTAGAATTACTTGTCTCTCGTGAGCACTTTGTATTTCCCAACTAATTTTTTTTCACTTTCCTTTCTTTGGCCTTAAATTGTATTGTAATGTTCGGCATTACATCGGCATCGAGAGTAAGGGCTAGGGATTCTAGTCTTCATAATCAAATGGGTCACCCAAGGTAGGCTATCGTCAAAAACAAAGATGTTACGTGGCCCCAAGAAACTAGTACCTCTGTGCAAATGTTTTTATACACTTGCCTAACCATTCCAAAGGAGATGGTAAATAACTTGGCAACTTGTGGTATCTAGTTGCCTAACTTTGCATATCTCTTCGAGATCGTCTCAAGGGAGTGACATTTGAGGGACTCCAGTGAGGGCCTCATTCTACCCCTACTTGTTGGAAGTTGGCTTTCATCTCCCCTTACATTATGTCTTCTACATAATACCCAAAGAGTATGAAATTGCACCAGGGAAATTCACTAGTTTATCTTGGTAGACCTTGAAGGTATACTTCTTGAATTGCTATAGCCGAAATGAACCACCCTTACTTAGCGTCTTCCAATGCTTTTACTGGTTGAAAGTTTTAAATCAAGGGCCTTTAATTGGAATGATCTACTTTAGTGTTCACTAAGGCAGTGAACCTTACTCAAAGATTGGGCTCTAAACCTTCGTTTGGACTATAACAAATTTACTTTGGGGAAAAATAGACTTCCTGACGATTTTGATTTTCTCATAAGGTGGTCTATTCCCACATATGCCACTTGTCACCAGTCCAACCTTTGGACACAAATATCACTGTGACGTAAGTTGAAAGATTGAGTTATAGGTGGACTCTAGAGTTAAGAAGGCTCCTTACTGTCAAAAATGTCTTTCGATACTAGTTGGAAGGTAGGAGCCTAAATAGTTGGAAAGCATACAATCATCATTTAGGCGTGAATCCTAGAATGGTTCAGTCTATTAAAGAGGCGTGGCTATTTGGGGTCGATGTAGAGATAGATTGGGCTCTTGTAAGAAAATACATGGAACCTACCAATTTCTTTCTTACCATTTGTAATATTCATCTCTGTCGCTGGCTTACCTCAACTCTAGGGCTCATGGGTAAGCCTTCAAGTAGGAACTTAATTGAAAACATTGTTGAACTCACTGTTCCTCTGGCAGTTCCTACTAATTTCTTACCCCTAACAATCCTGTCCTAGCCCGGAGTCATAGATATTGAGGCTTTGTTTGAGAGTGCAGAATAAACCATGGATATGGTTGCTTGAAGTGTATGAACTTGTAGTAGCAGCTGCAAGAGGTTGAGGCTTGAAATGGGGTTCTCTAACACTGTAAAAAGTAGTGGCAATAGATTTTCCTACCACAGGCCTGGCAAGAAACTAGTCTTTCCAGAGGTTGAATTCCCTGCTCCTCCATCGATGTCGAATGCAACATTTCCATCTTTTGATTCTCCAAACGCTATTTTTCTTTACCTTCAATTCTTCTCGAGCCTTATGTTAAGTCTGCCAATATTGCGGACTCGCCTTCCACCATCCTAATGCCCCACGCTTCCCGTATTAATTCCCTTACTTATATGCCCTTCTTAGGGGAAGTCCAAATCTTCTCCCCTTGGCCAAATCATCTTAGTGTAGATCAATATCCTTCTTCTCCCTTTGTTGTTCAACAGTGATAGGACCAAAAGTTGTCTCCAAAATTGGAGATTGTTTACCCCTCCTCCCCTTCCTCTGGTGTTCACAAGCCCACTCTCCAAGAGCTGGCAGCTTCCTTTTCCATTTTATCATTGGAGAGTGGCCTTGTGAGTTGGGCCTTCCTGCAGGCTTGTACTAAATCTTAGGGCAAGCAGGTCGAGTAAAAAAGGGTCATTCTTGCTAGCGAGCAATCTCTTTCTTAGCTTCGTCAATCATATGAGGTTTTTTTCCAGTAATCCACCTAGCTCTCTGAGTCTGTCTCCTCCTAGAAGACCAAATACTAGTCCTTAGAGATTAGAGCAAAAGAGATAGAGGAGAGGGTTCGCTAATTAGAGCCTGTCGAGCAACATAACCTTGTCAATAAAGACCTCATTTAGGAGGAGAATGGGGAGGCATTGGCGAAGTACAAGATAAACACCCATCAGAGCATTCAAAATTTCCTACCCAAATTAAGGGTTAAATTGATCTTGCATAGACAGGTTGTCGCAGGTCCTCTTGACCTAAGTCAAGTAAATTTCAACTCCCTATGCCAGTTTACCAACATGAACCTTGGCTTTGATGTTTACAACCCCTCTGATGTTAGCTGGGAGGAATTTTAAGAGGGATAAATAGAATCTCGATAACTCTTCCACAATCAAGACGTGAAGGCATCCGACCTTGATTCTCTAGGGGAGTCCACTTCAGGGGAAATTAAAATAGACATGTGCTTGTAAAAGTCTTTCCTACCATGTTAATGAAGATTTTCTTTATTCTTTTTCTTTATTCTTCATACTTTACTCCACTTATTCTTCTTTCAACTATAGCACGCCTAATATTAGCTTATTAATTCACATATTGCATCCACTTCATAATACACATTAATCTCGTCCACCTGAGAGACCAAGCCAAACCTATCGTGACAAGATTATAGAGGCCTTTTCCCAACTTCTCATGTCTAAAAGATCGGCTAAATCGAAGCTTTGGTACCACTAAATTTGTAACACCCTATACCCAACCCAATCGCCAGAGTCAGGTACCGAATTTTACAGAGAACCATAAAATTTAACAAATCCTAAACCTATCTACTTATACACTTGTTCTACTTAATTATACGGGACTACATATTGTTTATTGCCATATAGAACCAGTATTAAGCTCACAAAACTTGGTTTCTATACAAGTATTTACAAACTTTGAATTTAATATACTCATCTTAACCCCCGACGTGAAGCCTCTAGAAGTACCCTTCTATATGCATGTTATGGCTATCATTCCCCTTTTTTGTTTAAGTTGGTGAAGTCTGGATTGGTCCTCTCCTATGGCCACTATAATAATCTTTTACCTTGCAATCAAGGCGGTACAACCATATGCTCTAATAAGCTTAGTGAGATTCGATGAATCAGTTTCACACTTATGTTTTGAATAAATTTTTTTTGAAACAATTTTTAATGTAGAGAAATTAAACTCCCTGATCATTTTTATCATTTCCATAGATTTGATGAATCCCTATCAGACCATATCTTCTCGTTAGTTTCTGATAGATTTTCAATCTAATGAGCCCTTGGCGAACTTCTTACACTCCATAACTCTAGCCAACTGACTTACCTATTGGCAATATTATGGTATCCTCTACCACCGGGCAATCCAAGCGACTACTATCTCAGAGTGGACCTTAGTGGACTTACCAATCATGGACTTCTCCTTTTTATCGGTGGACCCCTAGATTTAGGTTTCACTTTATCAGCTTATAATCATTACTAATCCTGATTTACTAGCCATTATCTGCTGACCTACACCTATGTTCTCAAGCATGCCAATTCTATCAAGTCATGCTATTCTCCATGAAAGTTGTACTAAGAGCTTTCTTTCCTCATATTGAAAACTTTCTATGTATTATCCTGGTATAAATTTACTTGTCACCATAGTCGGGATGTGGTCCTACACACCATAATTCCCCATGTTTATTGTCCTAATAAGTTACCCCGTATTTATTATCCTGTCGGACTACCATTCATTGCCATAATCGAACTATGGTCTTACGTAATTCCCATGTATCATGTCCTGGTGGACTTCCCCGTGTTTATTATCCCAACATATTACCATTCATTGTCATATTCAAACTATGGTCTTACACATCATAATTTCCCATGTTTAACGTCATGGCTGACTACCTGTATTTATTATCACAGTGGACTACCTTTCATTCTCATAGACGAGATATGGTCTTAAACAATATTCCCCATGTTTAGCAACCTAACGAACTCGTTATGATGTCATACCGAACTATGGTCTTACACTTTAAATCTCTCTTGACGTGTCACCCTGAAAGACCTTACTGTCGTCACGGTGTTGCTTTATGAAACCTAAATACCATCTTCACGGTGTCACCCTAAATGACCAGTTGATATTATTTATTCTCCACATTATACCTTGATGCTTGAACACTGAAGTGTCCCCCTGTAAGGCCCGGAGCTTCGCTTATCACAGTTTGCACTAAGCAATTGATAACTCCTGAAAAGAGTTATATTTTACATATTTGAACCTAGCTAATTGCCTAAAGTTAAGTACATCTAGTTTCGTTTTAGGAAATTTCATTAATATTTTTAGCATTGCATTAGAACTTGGGCTACGTTTAAATATTAGGTACTTTTAATTGCTTGTGTAAGGGTTGTGTTTGTGGTATTGGGAGCTGTAGGGTGAGGAACAAGAAATAAAGGAGTGAAGTTTTACTGGGGAAAATGATGGTCAGATTGCCAACTCATATGTCGTGGTAATGCCAGGAAGGTGTCCAGTCAGCATTCAATGCATATTAATTTCAGCCGAACTCTACTTGTACTAGATAAATCTACCTAGAAAAGAGGAGAAGATAACTCTTGTACTGTTGGAATTATCCTAAAAAAGTAAAAAAATAAATAATAATTTAAAAAGAAGAAAATGAGGAAACCCTAGAGAGCGAACAAGGGTAAAGATCCTTAGGTGAAATAAGAAGGTAGCGGCTGAATAGAGAGAGAAGGAGGAAAAACGAATGCAATCCCTCTTAGCCACCTCAGGACACTGCGTAAGAAAAGTATGGATTGGGCAAGCAAATGTTGCCTTACCGATGTTCTTCCATTATATCTATTATGTTCCTTCGTGAATTACAGTTATGAAAATGATGCTTGAGTTGAATTTTATTTGCCAAACTATGAGCTAGATCTCATACGGTTGGGATTACTTTGATGAAACTTTGACTGTCTTTAATGGCTGTAGTATAAATCTGAATTATTTTGCTATTTCATTCAATTGTTTTATTCTTTAAAATATATGTGAGCGATCCCTAGACGTAGTTGACTGTGCAACATACCTTTAAACTAATCTAAATTATGAAAAGGTTAGATTAGTTAGACCATGGTTTAATTATATGAGCAAGTACTCGATAGATACTTGTAGTAGACTCTAAACATATAACAGCATTCATACAGAAGAAAACAATACAAGGTACCATATTAATGGCCTGTAGACACAGACAATGTAACTTGAGGTTTCTACTTTCGAAAGAAGTAGGCTACTTTAGAACTCTTCTAAGCAGTAGGTTAAGTATGATTTTGCTGAGGCATTGCTGACTGGAAAAGTATATTCTTAGTAATCCCGACCTTTCCACTTAACATCGTGTAACCCTTATCTTTTGCCTTAGTATCTTTGCCATCGCATCTTTAGCTATTTATTTGTCAGTTACATATTATTCATATAATTATTTTCATAATTTCCATTACATATCTACTTTCGTTTCACCGTAGCATTTTGAATTATTCATTAATTCCACATATTGCATACATCATTATTCCTTTTAATTGCCACTACATCTTACCATAGCTTTACCATAGCATTATTCGTATTTTATTAAATAACTTGACCACTTTTGTGCCTTAATCCGATCCTCATGGGAACTATACTCACTCATGACTTTATTACTTAATCCAACATGTATACTTGCACAATTCATATATCATATTCACAAGCGACAAGTTTTTGG
Source organism: Gossypium arboreum (assembly GCF_025698485.1). Classification (NCBI taxonomy): domain Eukaryota; kingdom Viridiplantae; phylum Streptophyta; class Magnoliopsida; order Malvales; family Malvaceae; genus Gossypium; species Gossypium arboreum. The sequence goes on along the minus strand of NC_069077.1, from coordinate 70,252,017 downwards.
GGCCGTTGTTAGGGATTAGCAATTTGGCGTAATTTGGTTTGGTTATTTTATTTAATTTTGCTTAGTTTTATTTAACTTCATTTAATTTAATTTCTACACGTTTGTCAGTAGTAGATGGGAAGAGGCATTCCTACTAACAAAGAGTATCCCATTAACTTAGTAATCAAAAGAACTTTGCGAAGAAGGCAGAAAGAACTGTGAAAAATGGCTAGGAATGGCAATGACCTTGATCTTAACAATAACCCAAATGGTCTAGGTCTGATAATAATCCAAATGGTCAGGATGTGAATCCTCTTATTTGTTAGGTGATTGATGACTGAGACCGACCTGTTTGAGAGCATGTTGCTCCAATTTTAGATGATTTGAATCCAGGGATAATCAGGCCACAAATACAGGCTCAGCAATTTGAGTTTAAACCAGTAATGTTTCAGATGTTGCAAATAATAGGACAGTTTAGTGGGTTACCTGCTAAAGATCTGAGACTACACTTAAGACCTTTTGTAGAGGTCTGTGACTTATTTAGACAACAAGGTCTTCCTGAAGACGCCTTGCAACTTATACTATTTCCATATTCTTAAGAGATTGTGCGAGAGCATGGCTGAATGCTTTTTCATCGAGGATAGTGACATCATTGAATGACATTTGTTAAAGGTTTTCACTACGATATGATCCACTAAATATGAATGCCAAGCTTAGAAATGATATCACGTATTTTTGGCAGTTAGAGGATGAAACATTATATGAAGCTTGGGAATGATTAAAAGATTTAATTTAGAAATGTCTGGTGCTTGATTTCAGCACTGGACTAAGATGGAAATATCCTATAATGGGCTGAATGCACATACGAGAATGGTAGTTGATGCATCTGCCAATGGTACATTGTTGGATAAATCTTACAACGAAGCAGATGAGATTTTTGGAAAAGATTGCCAACAATGACTATTAATACCCTAATACAAGGGTTAGGACGTACAAGATAGCTGCTAGTACTATGGAGCTCAATGCAATTACTTCGTTGACAACCCAGGTATCTTCTTTAGCTAATATGATCAAAACAATAAAGAAGCCCACCAAGCCCAGCATCGGTATACTATATGGGTAATTTTAACCGAAATAATAATCCCTATTTTGATAGTTACAATCTTGGGTGAGAGCAGCATTCGAAATTTTAATTGGAACAATCAAGGTGCTGGGGCTTCACACAATGTTGCAAGACAAAATATCCATAATGCACCCGCCTGGTTATAATTAACCTATGCCGAGGCACAATGCTCAACAAGGTCAAGTATCATCTTCTATTTCTATTGAATCTTTGTTGAAGGAGTATATGGTCAAAAATAATGATGTGATTCAGAGTCATATTGCATCTCTTCGAGCTCTTGAAAATCAAGTGGGGAAAATAGCGAACGCTCTAAATTCAAAGCCACAAGGAGCATTGCCAAGTGATACTAAAAATTCAAGAACCCAAGGGAAAGAGTAGTGCAAAGACATCACTCTTAGAACTGGGACTTAGTTGGATAAAGTTGTTCAAGATGCCATGATAGAGGAAGACAAATCCAACTACAATCAAGAAAAGATTTCAAAACCTACTGCACATCAGACAACACCTGAAAAGGGCACCTAGAGATATGTTGTGGCAGAATTAGATCGTACTGCCAACAAGAATGCCATAGTAAAACAATATCAATAACCTGAAGGACAACCACCTTTGCCTTTTCCTCAGCGATTCTAGATTTTTAAACAGGATGTTCAGTTCAAAATAGTTTTAAATACTTTGAAGGAACTCCATATCAACATACAATTATTGCAAGCTTTGGAGTAGATGCCCAATTATGTAAAATTTATGAAAGACATATTGTTAAAGAAGCCTAAATTAGGAGAGTTTGAGACTATTTCTCTCACTAAAAGGTGTACAGTAATGTTGATGAGTACCTCCAAAGTTGAAGGATCTAAGGAGTTTCACTATCCCTTGTTCAATTGGAAAGTATGTTTGTAAGGCGTTATGCGATTTAGAAGCGAGTATAAATATAATGCCTATGTCTATTTTCAGGAAGCTAGGAATTGGAAAAGCAAGACCTATTACGGTGACTTGGCAATTAGCTGATCAATGTTACGCCCATCTAGAAGGTAAAATTGAGGACATGTTGGTAAGAGTAGATAAATTTATATTTCCTGCTGATTTTCTTAATTTAGAGTTTGAAGATGATCAAAATGTGTCAATTATTCTTGGAAAACCTTTTCTTGCTATAGGCAAAACTCTAATTTACATATAGAAAGGTGAACTAACTATGAGATTAAATGATCAACAGGTTACTTTTAATGTTTTTGATGCTTTGAAATGTGCAGACGAAAAAGAAGAATGCCACGCCATTGGTTTGATAGAAACATTAGTAGAGGAATTCACTAGACTTTGGCACAGTAATTCTGATAGTAATGAAGACTCATTAGAATGGATTGATAAAGTAAGTTTAGCAGAACTTGGTGAATTCATGGAAGCAAAATGGATGGTGGAGACACTAGGGAAAAAGTTTGACTCTTTGGATTTATTGACTCATTTGTTTAAGCCTCCTAAACCTTCTATAGAGGAACCTCCTACATTGGAGCTAAAACCTTTGCTGAAACATTTAAAATATGAATGCTTGGGAGATAACAACACCTTGCTGGTTGTGATTTTTGTAGAAATGGCATCCAAACAAGATGTCAAGTTGTTGGAAGTCCCACAACGATTTAAGAAGGCGTTAAGATGGACCCTTGCTGATATAAAGGGAATTAGTCTTGTGTTTTGTATGCATGAAATCTTGTTAGAGGATTGCCACAAAAAACCTACTAAGTAGCAAAGAAGATTGAATCTAATGAAAAAAGTTGTAAAGAAAGAGATTATCAAGTGGCTTGATACTGGCATTATTTAACCAATCTCATATAGGTTATGGGTAAGCCCTGTACAATGTGTCTCCAAGAAAGAAGGTGCCACAGTGGTTAGTAATGACAATAATGAACTCATACAAACTCACATGGTTACAAGATGGAGAGTGTGCATGGATTGTTGGAAGCTTAATAAGGCAACTAGGAAGGACAATTTCCTTTTGCGGTTTATTGATCAGATGTTGGATAGGTTAGTAGGGAAAGCTTTCTACTATTTTTTAGATGAGTATTTAGGGTATAATAATATTTTCATAGATCCTAATGACCAAGAGAAGATAATTTTCACTTGTTCATATGGTACTTTTGCGTTTAGACAGATAGCGTTCAAATTATGTAATGCCCTGGCAACTATTCAACACTGTATGATGGTCAAATTCTCGGATATGGTGGAGAATATCCTTGAAGTTTTTATGGATGATTTCTTTATATTTGGAAATGATTTTGAATATTATTTGAAAAATCTGGAATTGGTTTTGAGCCGCTGTGAAGAAACAAATCTTATCTTGAACTGGAAAAAGGACCACTTCATGGTTTGTGAAGGAATTGTCTTAGGACATAAGATATCACAACGAGGAATTGAAATAGGCTAAGAAAAAATTAAAGTACTAGAAAAATTGCCACCTTCACCAGTGTCAAGGGTGGTAGAAGTTTTCTATATCATGCAGGATTTTAGAGAAGATTCATTAAGGAGTTTTCAAAGATATCTAAACCCTTGTGCACACTGCTAGTGCAAAATAGATCCTTTGATTTTGATCAACATTGTGTGGTTACTTTTGAGGAATTAAAGAAAATACTGGTAGCAGTACCAATTTTAGTAGCTCAAGAATGGACCTTGCCATTGGAACTCATGTACGACGCTAGCGACTATGCCGTAGGAGAAATGTTGGGGCAGAAGAGATACAAAATACTGCATGCAATATATTATGCTAGTAGAACTCTAACAGACGCACAGCTTAGTTATACCACCACGGAAGAAAATTTGTTAGCTGTGGTGTTCGTGTTTGATAAATTCCTTCCTTATCTAGCGGGTACTAAGGTTATAGTTTACACAGATCACTCAACTATTAAGTACTTGGTGCTTAAGACAGATGCCAAGCTGAGATTGCTTAGGTGGATATTGTTTTAGGGTTTAGGGTTTGACTTGGAAATTTGAGATCAAAAGGGGACTGAAAACCAAGTGGCTGATCATTTGTCAACGTGATAACTTTATTAAAGAAGATTTTCAAGACGAACAATTGTTAGTTGCCAATGCATTACCATGGTATGCCGATATAGTGAATTTCTTGGTAAGGGGTATGATGTTGCTTTATTTAAACACCCACAAAAGGCAGAAATTTCTTCATGATGCTAAACAAAATCACTGGGATGAACCCTTCTTATTTAAACATTATGCTGATCAATTCATTTGAAAGTGTGTCCCTAATGATGAAATACACAATATTTTGTAGTATTGTCATTTGGCTCCTTATGGAGGACATTTTGGAGGAATGAGAACCACCACTAAATTACTTCAGTTGAGATTCTATTGGGTGAATCTATTAAAAAATGCTCATGAATTCTGTCAATCGTGTGACCATTGTTAGAGAATGGGGAATCTATTTAAGAGAATGAAATGCCACTACAAAGTATACTGGAGGTTGACTTATTTGATGCATGGGGAATAGACTTTATGGGTCCATTTCCACTGTCAGTGGGCAAATTGTATATACTTTTGACGATAGATTATGTTTCTAAATGGGTAGAAGTGGTAGCCCTAGCTACTAATGATGCTAAGTCAATACTGAAGTTCCTACATAAGAACATCTTTACAAGATTTGGTACACCTAGAGCCATTATCAGTGATGAAAGATCCCATTTTAATTGTAAATTGGTGGCCAATGGCTTGCGTAGTTATAGAGTGAATCATAAGATTGCTACGGCATATCATCCCCAGACAAATGGATAAGCTAAGAGTTCTAATAAAGAAATTAAACAAATTTTGGAAAAAAGTAGTGAACTCATCTCGTAAGGATTGGTCCACCAGACTGGATGAAGCTTTGTGCACCTATCGAACTACGTTTAAAACACCATTAAGGATGTCGCCTTTTAAAATTGTTTATGGGAAGCCAAGTCACTTACTTGTTGAGCTTAAACACAAAGCATTTTGGGCTATCAAGAAGTTGAACATGATTGGGTTGCTGTTGGTAATAAAAGGTTGTTAGAGTTAAATGAAATGGAAGATTTTCGGGCACAGCATATGAAAATGATAAACTATAACCAAGCGATGACATGATAATAGAATTATGTAGAGACAATTTGAACCAGGACAACATGTATACTATTTAATCTAGACTCAAATTGTGCTTTGGTAAATTGAAATCTTACTGGTCAGGTCCTTTTGAAGTAGTTCAAGTATTCTCATACGGAGCTATTGTTAACAAAGACATGAAAATGGGTGTTACATTCAAAGTTAATAGACAATGCTTGAAGCACTACTAGGGTTCTCATATGGAGTGTGGCAAGCAAACATCGACCTTCAAAATGCTTGAGTTTGCAATTTTTTATATTATTTTATTTACTTGCTTTAATTTAAATTCATTTTTTTAGTTATTTTTGTTCATTGGTTATGTGCTAAATTTTTATTGTATGTCATTTCATTTCTGATTTTTATACATTAGTGTAGTTTTTCAAATGCAAGATAAAAGAATCAACTTATTAGTGTGTACTAGGAGGGCGGTTGCCTTAGCATTACAAAGGTAGCATTATAGAGAAGCATTATGTCCTGACAAGCTAGGTGACGAGGTGTTAAATTATCAAGGGTTGACCTGGAAGAAAAGTCCAAATGAGAGATTGATTGAGTAAATTAACCTAATAATTTTCTTGGGGAAGCCTTAGGAAGATAACCTATATTGTAGGGCTAGGTTATTTTATCTTTTCTCCTTAAAAATTTCTTTCTGTTCTTGTCGCCACATCACAAACTTCCCTAGCATTTTTCATCTACCTTAAAACTGTCATCATTAACCCCCTTATTTCCTTCTCCCCAACAGTTCACATTTTACATTTCTCATAAAGCTCCCACCTTTATGGTTTCTTTATCTTCAAGCTCTACTCTTTTTATTTACACCTAAAGGATATCTTGGGTAGAGTAGTTAGAGAGTTCTATGCCCATGTGAACTCTCCTTATTCTTCTTTCATTTATATGTAGGGCACTTCTGTACCATTTGATGAGGATCGTATAAATACCTAGTTTAGCCTTAGAGAGTTGCAAGATGAACATGCCAAGTTTACGGATAACGTCACAACCGAGGGTTTGACACAATTTTGAAGGATTTATGTGTCGAAGGCACATAATGGATTGTTTCTAGTAAGGAATGCTACACTATTGAAAGGGCTTCATTAAAATCGTTTCCACGCATAATACCACCATTTCCAAGGAAGGGATGTTCATGTTGTATTCTATTATAAAGGGAAGAACGATTAATGTAGGAAGGATCATTTTTCTAGAAGTCCATCGTTGTGCTAGAAGAATGCCGGTAGTTTAAATCTTCCTTCTCTCATTACTGTATTATGTAAGACTACTAATGTTCCTCTTACTAATGCTGAGGATATTACCCCTAATATGGGTGGACTCATAAGGGAAATTTTTTCCAAGCTTTAAGACATTGATACTACCATAGCAACTCAACAGAGTCAGGCTTCTACTGCCACGCGCATTCCTACAATACACTCTCAGTCCCTCAGGACTCATTCAACCAGCAAATATTAAAATCCCTGAAGCAGCTAGGGCAAAGGATGTCCCTGTTTGAAAGTAGCAGTACCAACTAGCTGAAGAGTTAGTCCAGGCTAAAAAGTAGCAGGCTCAGTATTGGTCATATGTAAGGGATAGGGATTTGGCAGTTAAACGATCTCTACAAAAGAATTTTTCAAAGCCAATACCAGAATTTCCTGTCTTCCCCATGACTTTGATCCCATCTATTGAGTCTAAATCAAAACCAACTCACACTACTGTCGGAGCTGGCTCAGTAAATGAAGAGATCAATGCTAATGTTGGACAGGTTGTTGAGGAAATTGAGAAGACAAAATCCGTTGAGCTTGGTAAGGATAATGAAGAAGAAAAGGAAGGACAGAATGACCCTACTACTACTACAACCCCTACCACCGTAAAAGGAAAAACTCATGTACCACCATTTCTACCAAATTCTATGACTGTACAAGATCATGAAATTGATCAGTTGATTGATGATCTCACAAATACTGATAAGGAAGACGAAGAAGTAAACCCTATGAAAAAGAAGATAAGGTGCAAGGTCAGAGCCCGCAAGTCCACACGAAAAACTGAATAAAGTACCTATACTACAATCCAAGCCAGATAAGTTTTTTTTTCTTTGATGATCATTCATTTCATTTCATTTTTCCATGATATTTGTTTGTCCATAGCTATTTTTTTTTTTTGCATGCACATGCATTAAGGACAATGCATCCTTTAGGTTTGGGGCTGTATTGTGCATTTAGATTGCACTTTATATAATATAGATGTTTTGCCACTGCATTGTAACTATCGAAGTATTGTTTTGTCTATAAGAAAGACAATTTACACTAATGATTTTCGATGATGAGTTTACATTTTTCGATATGCCTAGAACATGTGATAGTGAATTAGGTGAATTTAGTTTAGGTTAAGATGCTTGGAAATTAATTTCTAAAAATAGGATGTCTTATACACAGTGAGTTTTTTTTAAGGATATAGTAAGTATCTTTTAATGAAATTAAGGATTTTTAAAGCCAAGCATTAGTTATATTGCCACAATATTATTTAAATAAAGGACAGTAGGCACTCTCATGTTTAGAATTGCCAAGTAGGTCAGCATCACTTTGTTTGGTCAATTGTGCTGTTGATTAAAAAGGTGAGTCTAAGCAAGAGTGTGTTTCATGGAAATAATATTAGGGGCACTCCGTTGTAGAAAAAAGGATTGATTAGCTAAAGAGGGAGTTGTATGCCCCATCCATCCTTTTAGTCAAAAGTTTGAGCTTCGTGAGTGACTTTTGGTTTAAATTATGACATGATTGAATACTCGATAATTCAGTGTATGCTCTACTATGATTGTCAGTCGAAGAATTTTGTGACATATTAAATCCCTTAATAATATTACTGTTAAAAAAGCATAAATATGATTAATATATAATAAATAGGCTTAAAGCAAGTAACGTGTGTTTAGGTAATAAATGAACTAAGTAAATCAGAAGATGGTTACTGTAGGCCAAAAGAGAGAATACATGAGTGCTTAGGAGATTCTGTGTTTAGGGAGAAATTTTTTCACTACCTTTGTTGAGCAACCTTTTGACACTCGAATGAGTTTTATGAAAAAGGTGATTGCTGAGAACTGATGTACTTGTTCTTTGAATAGCCTGGTAGTATGTGTTGGTTTGATGTACTCCCAAAATGTTGGCATTTATGCATGCATGCATATTTTACTTGAAGACAAACAATAAATCAAGTTTGGGGGTGTGATAACTCTTGAAAAGAGTTATATTTCATGCTTTTGGACCTAGTTAATTTTCTACAGTTAAGTACATCTAGTTGCATTTTAAGACATTTCATTAGTATTTTTAGCATTACATTAGAACTTAGGTTGAGTTTAAATATCAGGTACTTTTAATTGCTTGTGTAAGGGCAGTGTTTTGATGTATTGGCAGGTGCAAGGTAAGGAACAAGAAATAAAGGAGTGAAGTTTTGCTAGGGCAAAAAGGTAGTCAGATTGCCAGCTCGTATGCTATGGCAATGCCAAGAAGTTGTCCAGTCAGCATTCAGTGCATATCAGTTTTAGCCCAACTCTTCTTGTACCAAATAAATCTGTCTAGAAAAGGGGAGAAGATAAATCTTGGGCTGTTAGAATTATCCTGAAAAAAAAGAATAATTTAAAAAGAAGAAAATTAGAAAACTATAAAGAGTGAACAAGGGTAAAGATTCTCAGGCGAAATAAGAAGGTAGTAGCTGAATAGAGAGAGGAGCTAAATAAAGGCAGTCCCTCTTATTCACCTCAAGACACTACGCAGTTGGAGTGTGGATTGGGCAAACGAATGCTGTCTTCCTGACGTTCTTCTATTATTTCTAATATATTCCTTCGTGAATTACAGTGATGAAAATGATGTTTGAGTTGAATTTTATTTGCCAACCTATGATCTAAATATCATAGGGTTGGGGTTACTTTGATGAAACTTTGGCTGTCTTTAATGGCCGCAGATAAATTTGAATTATTTTATTGTTCCATTCAATTGTTTTATTCTTTAAAATGTATGTGAGCGATCCCTAGACATAGTCGACTGTACAACCTACCCTTAAATTAATTTAAATTATGAAAAGGTTAGATTAGTTAGACCGTGGTTGAATTATATAAGGAAGTGCTTAAAAAATACTTGTAGTAGACTTTAGACATAAGCATTCATACAGACGAAAACAACGCAGGGTACCATATTAAAGGCTTATAGACACAGGTAAGGTAACTTGAGGTTTTTTCTTTCGAAAGAAGCAGGCCACTTTAGAACTCTTCTAAGCAGCAAGTTAAGTATGATTTTGCTGAGGCATTGTTAACTGGAAAAGTAGATACTTAGTAATCCCGAACTTCCCACTCAACATCATGTAACCCTTATCTTTTGCTGCAGTATCGTTGACATCACATCCTTAGTTTTTTATTTATCAAGTTACATATTATTCACATAATCATTTTCATAATTGCCATTACATTTCTAAGTTACATATTATTCACATAATCATTTTCATAATTGCCATTACATTTCTACTCTCGTTTTTCTATAGCATTTCGAAGTATTCATTAATTCCACATATCGTATACATCAATATTCCTTTTAATTGCCACTACATACTTACCATAGCTTTACCATAGAATTAATCGCATTTTATTATAATAACTTTACCACTTTTGTGCCTCAATCGAATCCTCGTGGGAATGATACTCCCTCATCACTGTATTACTCTATCCGACGTGTAAACTTGCACAATACGCATATCATATTCACACGTGACAACAACCCTGTATAGTGGTATCGTAATGAAATTTAATTTTCTCATTCATCCTCCCATTTCTCCATTCATATAGCTTGATGCTCGAACATCGTTGTGTTCTTTCTGCAAGGCCCGGAGCTTTGTTCAACATATTTTGCACTCAACAACACCATATAGCGGTATCTAACAGAAACTCTAATTCATAAATCCTAGCTTCATCTATCCTATCTATATCTTTCCCTCCATAATCCACCATATGTAATACATGTAGTGCATAACATATTTTCATGAGGTATGCTACTTTTCGAGCATAATATCATAACCATTTCAACATATCGCCACACCTGCTGATAATCAATTACCTATTTCATCCTATACATGCCTAACATTCACAAACAACAGAAAGTCACGCATCATCATAGAACTCAACTTAAATTCATGTCCAGCATGCTTATTTACCATATCCATGCATAGCAACAGTTTTAGATAACTTAGAACAACTAAACAGAAAACCATTCAAACAATACATGGTTGACAATCACTTAGAAATAGAACACTAAAGCACAACTTGCTTTTCATTTTTGTCAGCTTAGCTTGTCCAAATGCCAGAGCCTTCTTTGCCCTGGCAGTTTACTCCTTCCTTAAATTCAGGAGTTCAGAGGGGTAAGAAAGCCTACCATTTTCTCAATTTCTCCACCACCAGACTTCAATTCTCGCGACGGTCGCAACATGCAAAGCTTCTTTCTGTAGCATCCTCTTCTTCTTCAAAACTACTATAGAAAACAATGCTCTAGGGAGAAAGATTGATAAAAAAAAATGAGAAGAATTTTGTTTCCATGGACACCTATATAAACTTCATTGGCACAGTCTCCACAAACCAATACCACCACTAAATTCGAATCATTCTGTCTCCCACTATGAAACTAGTCAATTCCAATGTAATTGAACCAAGATTGAAATCTAATCATTCCCAACCAACCACTTAAGCTTCTAAATATCTCATTTAAGTATAAAAATTCCTATTTCTATGCAATCAACTCCCCGACTTTTCTTTGAGTTTGGGTTCTTAGGAATTTTGGATGTGAAAAATAACTTGAGAAGTGGAAGATTTGCCTCAACCCTAGTCTCGATTTGACTTGACTTTTTTTTTTGTAATTTTACCCAATTTGGCCTGCCCCAAACCCAATTTTTCAAAAACAAATTCCAACCCTAATGGATCGAATTAGGTTAGAATCTATTGGATTCAGATTTTTTTGCCATCCCTAATTAAGACATCTTCCAGCCAAGGACGATAAGTTGGCATTCAAAGAACTAAGATTTCCTAGCACTCTTTCAATGATAAAATCAAAAATATTTTTTAAAAGATCATGAAGAGAGAATTGGAAAGCCCAAATATTTCCTAAGGTCCTTTGTCTCTTTTATGTTTAGAGTTCTTAACACTTTAACTTTTTTTCTTTTTTTTTTGCTTCTTCCATCCAATGTGAGAAAAGGATTTTTGACTTTTGAAAGTTAATTATTTTCCCAGATTGCTCCACGAAATTTTTAATAATGGTTTTTATAGTCTCAATGGATTCTTATCCACTCTTGAGAAAAAAATCACATCTTTTGCAAAAGAGTAGGTGTGAGAGTGGTGGTCCTACTCTAGAGGCTCAGATAGGATGCCACACCTTGTTTTCAACTACTTTAGGAATTATGTGGTTGACGTACTCCAAGAAAAGAATAAAGATGTAAGGGAAAAAAGGATCTCCCTGTCTAATCCCTTGTGTTAAAATGAAGTGGTCAAGTTTAATAACCATGACTCATTTCTTTCATTCCATGTGCTTGAGGAAGTGTATTACCTTTTGAACAATAATTGCATTATCCGAAGTTTTTCTCCTAATCAAAAAGCTACTTTGAAAGTAAGAAAATAGTTTCTTAAGGAGTGGTATAATCTGTATCACCATGAATTTAGTAGTAATTTTATAAGTTGTATTGCACAAGCTTATAGGTTAGAATTTCTAGATTGAAATGGCCCCTTTAAAAGTTAAAATTAACATGATAATGGTTTCATTAATACCCATTAGTAGTTTTAAAGAGGTGAAAGTTTCATTCACCATTAGTTCTTGCTTATAACATATATCAAATATTTTTGGAAGAAAAAAGGGTGTACTTCATCTAGTCTCGGTGCTTTAAGGGTTTGAAAAACCACATTGCCTTTACATTGCAATGTTCGAAACCTCTAAACCTAAAGCTTAAGTTTCTAAAGCATTAAGAGTTGTCCAGGCCATGTCCATATTGATGATGTACCAAGAAATTAATACCATAGTAGTGGTAAAAAGTCTCTTGAAGTAATCGCACACTAATCGTTCAAAAAAAGGTTGGTCGGTGATCTAATTTCCCACACTATCATTCAAGCTTTGAAATTTGTTTCAATTTCTTCTAATCAAAATGGTAGCGTGGAAAAACTTTGTGCTCCTATCCCCTTCTAAAATCCATTAAATCTTATATTTAATTGCCCAAATTGATTCCTCCTTTCTATGTACCTCTTGGTACACCTCAATAAGCAATTTTTGAATATTGATGACAAAATCATTCGGATCTTGAGTGATTGCTATTTCAATTCCCATGTGTATCGAAAGAAGTTTCTTTTTCCTCTTGAAAGAATTTCTGAATGTAACCTCATTCCACTCCAAGAGATACTGAATCACCAATTGTATGTGTTAGAGGCTTATTGATACATGTATGGATAGGGTAAAATTTGTTAACTTATGATCACTAAAACTACCAATTTTCAACTTTGGAAAATTAGTTAACTTGTGACACATGAGATCTAGACATTTTTTGGTCGAGAAATCTTATAACCATTGAAATATCTATCACATAGCTTTGAAGCGCATTTTGAATCACCTTATTTTGAGTTTGAGAGCTCAAGTTATTATCGCTTTAGTGAAGATTGGGCGAGCAGAAATTACTAGACAAGATTATTACAAGAATTATGAGTTTTGTACTCTAATTCATGTTTAAATCATATTATGTTTGATTTTAAGACTTTATTTTAATTATATATAAGTCCAACATTTTATTTATTAAGTTTTATATTTTTGGCATTTATTTATTCTAAATTTTAAGATATTTTAAGTGTTTTAACTTCTATAGAGTTTTTATGTTTCTTAGTTTGCAAGAAGGTTTAGTTCAACTAGAATTACTTATTACTTAGCCAAATTAGAAATCTAATTAAATTAGGAATTTTTTTCAATTAGTATCCTATCTAAAGACACTTTCATTATTCATTATGTTGGACGATTTTGATTATTGATTAATAAAAGCACTCTTTGGAGTATTTTATTTCACAAGATTCAACTCTTGTTTTTTTGTTCAGAACATTCGTTTTAATTCAAGATTTTTTTGGAAGTTATTCAAACTTTATGTTTCCAAGAATTCTTTCTTGGAGGGTCAATTAGAGCCATTAATTGAGTTTCCCGAGTATTCTTTCTCGAAAGGTTCAATTGGACACTAACCCTTCTATTCTTTCAATCTATCAAATTCATTCTTCCACAACTATATCTTTTTTTTTTCAATTTCTTCAATTATTTTATTAACTTAATTATTTGTTCTTAATTTTGTTACAGTTTTCGTGTTCTTAGGTATCAAGAGAGCATATTCTAAAGCCAGTTCCTCCATTGGAGGCTTCTAGACATTCTATCATTCTTGCCTCAAATCGACTCTACTCACATTTTTTGTTAATTTTTTTGTTTAATTGATGATTTTTTTTCTAGCATCAAAAATCAAGTTCTCCAAACTCTTAAGTCCTCTGGAACTCACACTGTAATTAGGAGAACCAAATCACCAAGCTTACTACTACTTTTCCTACTTGAGAACAAAGAGTCTTATTTCTAGCCAATTCTCTTTTTAATTTTCTTCTCCTTTCTTATTTTTTTCTTTATATCAAATATTGACATGAGTTTTCACATTCCCTTTGTTGTTTTCAAGTCTTATAAGTGCCTTTGTTTGTTGACAAAGTCATAGGAATTGATTTAGAACCTTGCCAAAACAAGTCTTCTAAAGCTTGAAACAACTTCAGATTTACTTGGGAACTTGTGCAATTTTACACAATTATCATTTATCATTATTCCTCCAAAAAATGATTCAATATACTAGGAAAGGTCGGGTGCTCTAGCTACATTTTTTGAAAATGAAAGAGATTCTTTCTTTTTCACCATTGAGGGTTAAAAAAAGTGATCTTCAATGTGTAGTGACTGATTTGGTCCTTGGAAAATGATGTACTTGAGCATCCAAAAACAGGAGTCTCTAATTAGGGTTTGTAAAAGCATGATCCAACCTTTATTGAATAAAAAACTCATAGTAGTTAAGGTTGTACCACTTGAAACGTGGGCCTTTAAAACCAATATTGATAATTTGACAATCATTGATGCATTGATGAAATTCCCTAAGTCACAATTGGGAGGGTGAGAGACCATATTTTCTATCATTAATTAATAAAATTTCATTAAACTATTATCAACCAAGGTAAATTATGCTTACTAGATACCAATTTAGTGTTACTCTAATGTAGCTTATGTTCTTTAAATATAAGGATAGCATAAATAATAAAGAGAATCTGAGTTTCAACAAGGTGCCTTAACTGTGGCATGAATCTCATGTTCAATGTCACATGATCTTTCCATAGTCCCTATAAAAGAATTCCAAAGGAGCCAAACACCTTATTTTCTATTGACTAAGCTCACGTTAAAGCGAGATTTGAATGGCATATTATCCGCAACTTCTAAGATATCACTAGCTCTAACTTTAGTTTCTAGGATTGTTAGAATTTGTAGGTTATGCAACTTAACTAACTTTTTAACAGTGATCTCAAAATTTGGATGTTGAGATCCATTATTGTTCCATATGATTATCGTCATATGCTTTGGGTCGGGGTAGTTCCAGGTACTTGTTAAACCTTTCCTCTTTTAGTAGTTGAACCCTCTCCATCAAAGGTATCCATTCCATCTCATTAAGCATGTCTTGAGTCCATTGCACCATCATGGATGTCAAGCAGAATTTTTTATTCTTTTTCCCACCACTGCATCCACTTTCAACATCATCATCTAAGGGAGATAACTCTAAGCATGTTTTGTAATCATGGCTCTTCTTAGGAAGGATATGAGGATCCATTGCGTCCAACCCAACTCATCTATTATATTGTTCATTGGATTGTTCAAGTCCCTTGATGGTCTTAAACTCGGCCTTGTAATATGAGTTGGGTTGTAACAATATCAGCATCAAATAGATTTTGAACAAACATATTGGCTAGTAGTTGAAAGATCCTTGTTGCACTTGAAAACTTCTCTTTAGGAGAAGCAGATCTTGACCAATCAATAGATTTATCTCTAGGTGTAAGAGACCATATCATCTATCCTCGTACAACTAATCAAAACTAATGACCCCTTCATAAGGGAGTTTCTTCTATTGCTTTACCTTCTATGATTGTCCTGGTTCCCCTTCTCCCTTATTAGAAATCCCCTGTTGAGTCCCCTAAAGTACATCACTTCTAGAAATCTCTATAACACCCCTAACCCGTATCTGCAGTGAGCATTACCAAAACAATCAGAACATTTTACAATAATTCTTATAAATTACTATTTATTTACCGAGATCATTCATAACGTCCCTTGATTAGTCGCTCAAGGCCCAATACGAGCATCAAAATCGAATCGGGACTAAATCGAGACCTCTAAAAATTTTTCATGACTTCTCAAAATTTTTCCAAGGTGCAGGGCTCACACGCCGTATGGTCCAAGGGACACTCCCGTGTGACCCTGGGACACACTCGTGTGACCCTGGGACAAGCCCGTGTTGGAGGCCGTGTTCGACCCCATGTAACTTTCTAACTTGCACACACGGCCATGCCACACGCCCGTGTGCTAGGCTGTGTGGTTAATTAATTCAATTCGAAATTAGGTATAGGTTTCACACGATCAAGACACACGCCCATGACGAAAATGCTCAACTAAACCATATCTGAAACAAGCTCCACTTCTAGACTGACATTCCCCATGATGAAATTTGTTACAATGCTTACATTTCGATTTAGGATTACCGTCACTACCCACACTAGTCACAGATGGAGATAAAGACCTCGGATTAGAACGCTGAGAGCCCTGCTCTCTTCCAGAATATCCTGTAGAGGTGGTCACACGATCATAATACTTCTTTAATTTCTTAGAAGCAAATGATTGTGACTTAATCATAGTTTTTTTCTAGAAACTAGAGCATCTCTTTCGACTTGTTTCTTTTCTTTACTTAGTTCCTCAGTTTTGTGTGCTCGGTCGGCTAGTGCTGCAAATTCCCCTATTTTGAGAATCCCAATCAATAACTTGATAACTTCATTTAGGCCCTCTTCAAAGCATTTACACATTTCAGCCTCGGTTAAAACCCTTTCTCTGGCATACTTACTCTGTCGAATAAATTCTTGTTCATATTCAGACACAGCCATATTTCCTTGTTTGAGCTCTAGAAATTCTTTCTTTTTCTGATCTAAAAACCTCTGACTCACATACTTCTTCCTGAATTCAGCTTGGAAGAATTCCTACATAACATTCTCTCTTGATACCACTGAAGTTATGGTATTCCACCAATGATAAGTTGTATCCTTCAGTAAAGATACCGCACATTTTAGACATTCGACAGTTGTGCATGATAGTTCATCAAAAACCTAAATAGTATTTTCTAACCAAACTTCAGCCCTTTCTGGATCATCATCTACGGTAGCTCTAAATTCTTCCACCCCATGCTTGCAAATTTTATCTATCGGAGGCTTACCAATTCCAATAGGTTCGAAACCCTGTGGTACCTCAAGAATCGATTGGGGAGCATGTGGGGAGGTTGTTGTACAACAAGGTTTGTTCTTAGGTACTGTGTAAACCATTCATTCATCATTTGAAAGAAGGCTTGTTTTGCCTCCTCACTTCAGCCCTCAAACACAGGCCTTTCACTACCAGACGCAGACGTAACTCTTTGAACTGAAGCTGCAGCATTGCTCTCAGCTTCTTCGGATTTAGCTCTAGCTCGGTTGGATGACATTACTCTATGAAAAACACATTTAAAATGATCAGGAATCATCACACTATCACAATTTATATAATGGCATGTATAGATAAACTCGTGTTTGCTACGACAAATCTGAGAATTGACTAAACTGTAGCCCTGATACCACTAAATGTAACACCCCTAACCTGTATCCGTAGTCGGAACATAGTTTCAGAGCATTACTAGAACTTTTAAAAGATTTTACAATAATTATTATAAATTGCTATTCATTTACCAAGATCATTCATAACGTCCATTGATTGGGCCCTCGAAGCCCAATACGAGCATTAGAATTGAATCGGGACTAAATTGAGAGCTCTAAGAATTTTTTGCGACTTTTCAAAATTTTTCCAAGGTGCAGGGCTGACACTCCTGTGTGGTCCAAGGGACACGCCCGTGTGACCCTGTAACACGCCCGTGTTAGAGGCCGTGTTCGACCCCATGTAACTCTCTGACTTGCACACACGGTCATATCACAGACCTGTGTGCTAGGCCGTGTGCTTAATTAATTCAATTCAAAATTATGTGCATGTTTCACGCGGCCAAGACAAGCACTCGTGTTCTAGGCTATGTGGCACACACTGCTGAGACTATAACAGCCCAATTTTAGTGAGGTCGGAACAGTGGTTTCGAGACCAGAAATTCGAGTTAAAAATAAAAATTATTTTATTTTATTTTATTTTATGGTTGGCATCATGATAGGAAGGTCACATGAAAATTTTGATACGAAAATTTTATCGATTGTGTGGTTAATTAGGTAAAGTACTAAATTGTATAAAATGCAAAAGTTGGATTCTAGTAGCTATAGGTATCAAATAGTTATAGAATTCAAAACTTAAGGTCCTTATATGGTAATTAGACCATTGAAGGGTAGTTAGTAGATATTTTAATGACTCATCCATGGAAAAATTAGAAAAGGCAAGAGACTAAATTGGAAATCACTAAAATTAAAATATGATAATTAAATAAAAAGAAATATTCATTTAATTTCATATCATCTTTCCCAAAATTTCCATGGAAACCCTAGGAGAAAGGAAGACAACTTAACAAGCTTGAAAAGGTATGAAATCAAGTCCCGTTTTTAACAATTTTTATATTTTTAAAACAGGGATAGTCTAATCTATCTATTTAGGGGGTTAATTTGAAAAGTTGTCAAGGTATGAAATTTGGGTCATGGATGAATATGATGAAAATTAGAAATTTATGATAGAAAAAGAAAGTTTGTTCATGTAGCACCCCATACCCGAGCCCAAGCCCGAGACTGGGCACGAGGCATTACTTGACTTAAACTCATACATACAGTCATTTCAAATTATAAAATTTGATTGAATTTAAAACCTTTCAATCTTAGTCTAGAAATTCTTAATATGGGTCTATAAGACCCAAATTGAGTTTTTTGGAACTATCTAGAATTAATTTGAACACCTTCGAAAACTTTGAAAAATTGTCACTTAAAACAGGCCACACGGCCGTGTGGGAGGGCAACACGCTCGTGTGGCCCTGTTGACCTGGCCGTGCCAAAGGCCCGTGTGGTTCACACGGCCTAAGCTTAGGGGAACACACCCGTGTCCTGAGCCCGTGTGAATTAAATTCCAAATTCAAACTTAAAGGGTTTTCACACGACCTGACACACGCCCGTGTCAATGGCCCGTGTCTCTCATACGGCCATGACATGCTCGTGTCTTAGCCCGTGTCTACAAACCTTGACATTCTGTTTCTGATGTCAGCAACAAAATAGAGGCACACGGCCAAGGCACACGCTCATGGCCAAAGGCCATGTTCTCCACACAACTAAGATACACGACCGTGTCTTTGCTCGTGTGTCTACTACCATGCATACTGACTTGCAATTTTGAGGTGCAGGGGACACACGGTCGAACAACAGGCCCATGGTGCTGACCGTGTATCACACACGGCCTAGACACAGCCCGTGTGTCTACCCGTGTGGACGATATAAGGTTATCTACCAAGCCCCTTGCCACCTTGAAACACAATCTATCATACCAAGTCTACCACAATAAGATTTCTCAAACAAGCAACCATAACTAAGGCCTATATACCTTTCATACATATTCAACCATGCCAACAATTCCACATTCACGAAAGGTTTTCTTGCATTCACATAATAACTTTCAATATCGGCCATTTTTTATGGCCTTATACAAATGAGTCACATATTAAATTAAGCCAACACATTTGGCCAATCAACAATGACACAAAACTCAAAAGTCAAGATCCTGTACTTGCCATAATCAAAACAAAAGAACTAAATATACTGAGTGCTTCAAGTGATAGTGTGACTGGCTTCTCAGACGTAGGCAATGATCCTCAATCTACTTTGGCGGCTCTATAAGAAAATGGAAAGGAAAAGGCGTAAGCATAAAGCTTAGTAAGTTGCATGAAAATAAATATCAACTAATTATCATACAACAATATGCTCATAACATTTCATAGCTTGTCCATGTATAATATAAATAGACATAAGTACAACTTACTCATCACCATCCAATACAATTCATATGGCATATACTAAGCCCACATCTCGTACATTTCTATTAGGTACCTATATCACTCACCACATGGTCATAACTTTTCTCATTTTGATATAAATCATAAATCTTCTATTGAACCATTTGAAATATTACCGAATACTCAATAACCCCGAACATGGGATAAGATGCCGATGCCATGTCCTAGACATGGTCTTACACTGGCTAGCACATTAAAGTCGACGCCATGTCCCGGATAGGTCTTACACTCACTTTCATATATCGAGGCCAATGCCATGTCCCAGACAGGTCTTACACTGGCTCTCATCTATTGGTGTTGTTGCCAAGTCCCAGACAAGTCTTACACTAACACACAACAAGCCGACGCCATGTCCCAGACAGGTCTTACTTACACTAGCTTGTATATCCTGAGGCTGATGCATGTCCCAGACATGTCTTACACTGGCTCACATACCACCTAAATGTCATGGTACGAATATCCAAGTCTATTCCAAATGTTTAACCGGAAATCTTTACTACATTAATTTCTCGACATGCATTCTCATAATCACAATCAAACGATTTATGCAATATCAATTCAATCATACATCATAGCAATATAGTTGCATTATTAACATACAACTTACCTCGGATTACAAAATGTGAATTAAAGGGACATGCTCGTGTCCCGAGCACGTGTGAATTAAATTACAAATTTAAACCTATAAGGGTTTTCACACGGTCTGACACACGTCTGTGTCCATGGCCTGTGTCCCTCACATGGCCATGACACGCCCGTGTCTTAGCCCGTGTCTAAAAACCTTGACATTTTGTTTCTGACATCAGCAACCAAATAGAGGCACACAGCCAAGGCAAACGCCCATGGCCAGAGGCTGTTTCTTCTACACAGCTGAGACACACGGCTGTGTCTTTACCGTTGTATTTACTACCATGCATACTGACTTGCAAATTTGAGGTATAGGGGACACACGGTCGAACAACACGCCCATGGTGCCGACCGTGTATCTCACACGGCCTAGACACACGCCCGTATGTCTACCCGTGTGGATGATATAAGGCTACCTACCAAGCCCCTAGCGACCCTGAAACCTAATCTATCATACCAAGTCTATCATAACAAGATTTCTCAACCAAGCAACCACAAATAAGGCCCATATACCTTTCATACATATTCAACCATGCCAACAATTCCACATTCACGAAAGGTTTTCTTGTATTCACATAATAACTTTCAATATCAGCCATTTTTTATGGCCTTATACAAAATGAGTCATGTATTAAATTAAGCTAACACTTTTGGCCAATTAACAATGGCACAAAACTCAAAAGTTAAGATCTTATACATTCCATAATCAAAACAAAAGAACTAACTGTACTGAGTGCTTCAAGTGATAGTGTGACTAGCTTCTCAGACGTAGGCAATGATCCTCGAGCTACTTTGGCTGCTCTATAAGAAAATGGAAAGGAAAAAGGGTAAGCATAAACCTTAGTAAGTTGCATGAAAATAAACATCGACTAATTATCATACAACAATATGATCATAACATTTCATAGCTTGTCCATGTATACAATAAATAGACATAAGTACAACTTACTCATCACCATCCAATACAATTCATATAGCATATATTGAACCCGCATCTCATACATTTCAATTAGGTACCTGTATCACTCACCACATGGTCATAACTTTTCTCATTTGATATAAATCATAAATCTTTCGTTGAACCATTTGAAATATTATCGGATACTCAATAACCCTGAACATGGGGTAAGATGCCGACGCCATGTCCCAGACATGGTCTTACACTGGCTAGCACATTAAAGTTGATGTCGTGTCCCAGACAGGTCTTACACTAACTTTCATATATCGAGGCCGATGCCATGTCCCAGACAGGTCTTACACTGGCTCTCATCTATCGGTGTTGATGGCATATCCCAGACAAGTCTTACACTAACACACAACAACCCGACGCCATGTCCCGGATAGGTCTTATACTAGCTTGTATATCCCGAGGCCGACGCATGTCCTAGACGTGTCTTACACTGGCTCACATACCACCTAAATGTCATGGTACGAATATCCAAGTCTGTTCCAAATGTTCAACCGGAAGTCTTTACTACATTAATTTCTCGACATGCATTCTCATAATCACAATCAAAAGATTTATGCAATATCAATTCAATCATACATCATAGCAATATAGTTGCAATATCAACGTACAACTTACCTCGGATTACAAAATGTAGGCGACTAGACGATTTAATCTACTTGTTTGGCCTTCCCCCGGTCTAGGTTCGGATTTTGTATTTCTTGATCTAAAATAATAATAATTCACTCATTTAGTAACTAAATAAATTTATACAATCAAAAACTCATATTTTTGGCAAAATGACCATTTTGCCCCTAGACTTTCACAAAATGACCACTTTACCCAGAGGCACGAAAATTGATTTTTATCAAATTCCTTCGAATCTTAAGCCTAGCCAAACCCTTTTTACTCTTATATTGAGCCAAAATTCTCATTATTTCACAACATTATTATCCATTTTACAAACTTTACAAAATGGTCCTATTAGGGTTTTCATGAGATGTTTTTTTCACAAAAGTTGTTTACAACACAACTAAGATTCATTTTCTTTCATAAAAGCTCAGAAAAAATCATAAATCCTTTCATTGAAAATCCCTAGACTATCATCCATTTTGCAAAATGGTCCCCCCATTAGCTAGCTCATGCCATAAGTGTTCCAAAAGTACAAAATTATCAAAAATAACCTTCAAATTGACTTACTTCCTAGAGGATAGCTTGGCTGAAATTTTAAAGCTCTAAGAACCCTTATTTTTCTGAGAATTTTGGTGAAGAAGAAGGGGTGAAAGGGATGATATCATTCTTTTTCTATTTTACTTCTTTTTTGTCAATTTAGCCACCAAATTTTCACCTAACATTGACTTTTCTATCCCTTTTGTCTCCTATAGCCTGCCACCTTTCTAAAAAGGGTCTATTTGTCCTTTAAATACCTCCACAATATGATTCATAGTCAATTTACACCTTTAGCTAACAAAATAGGACTTTTGCACTTTATGGGATTTAGTCCTTTTTCGCAATTAAGCTTAGAAACTCTAAAATTAGTTCACCAAATTTTTCATAGACTAATATAATCATACTATGACACCAAAATAATAATAAAAATAATTCTTCAACCTTGGATTGGTGGTCCTGAAACCACTATTCTGACTAAGCCCAAAACCAGGCTGTTACAATTCTCCCCCTTAGGGATTTTCGTCCCCAAAAATCTTACCAGTGAATAAGTTCAGGTATTGATCTCTCATAGTCTCCTCGGGTTCCCATGTAGCTTTCTCGACCCCGTGTCTATGCCACAAAACTTGCACAAGTGCTATACTTTTATTCCTCAATTTCTTGACCTCTCGATCCAAAGTCCTAATCAGTTCTTCACCATAGTCATATCCGGGCTTATTTCAAATCCTCCCAGTGAAATCACGTGTGAGGGGTCAGATCGGTAGCGACGCAACATCGATACATGGAACACATCATGAATTTTCTCTAGCTCACGAGGCAAGGCTAATCGATATGCTACCGGTCTAATTCTCTCAGTCACCTCATAAGGTATAATAAATCGTAGACTTAATTTACCTTTCCTACTGAATCAAAGGACTTTCTTCCACGGAGATGTCTCTTTCAAAAACACCTTATCACCGACTTGAAACTCGATTTCTTTTCGTTTCAAATTCGCGTAGGATTTCTGTCTATCCGAATCAGTTTTCAAACAGTCACAAATCACCTTAACCTTCTCTTCGGTTTCTCTGACTAAGTCAATCCCGTGAATCTGATTTCTCTACGTTCAGTCCAATATAAGGGCATTCGACACTTATGCCCATACAAAGCCTCATAAAGTGCCATCTTCAGACTTGACTAAAACTATTATTGTAGGTAAACGCTACCAACTGTATGTACTTTTCCCAACTACCTTGAAACTCGAAAACACAACACCGCAACATGTCTTCTAAGATCTGAATCACTCTTCCGATTGACCATCGATTTGCGGGTGAAATGTCGTACTAAAATTCAGTTTTGTTCCCAACGCCTCTTGCAACTTCTTTCAAAGCCATGAGGTAAACCTCGGATCTCTATCTGGAATAATTGACAAGGGTACTCCATGTGACAGCCCAAAATTGACCCTAGTCGGAATGTGGTTTCGGGACCACAAAACCGAGGCATAAAAATAATTTAAAATTTATTTTGATGCCTATAATATGTGTGTGCTCATGTGTGACATTTTTTGGTGATTGATTTAGTGTTATTAAGGTGAATTTCACTAGAAAGGACTTAGTAGTGAACTTTGAAAGTACGATAGGGAATTGTGTGATGACTAATTAAAGCATGCATGCAAAACAATGGACTTGCATGTCAAATTCCCTTTTATAGGTGGTGGCCGCCATGGCAAGGAATTATGGGCAAAGAAAACATGTTATGACATGTTTTGTTAATGCATGATGTATTAAGTGATAAAATAATTAGATGAGGGAAGAAAATAAAAAAAATGTGTGTGAGAGTGTAGCAATCCCCATTGCCGTGCAAGTGAAAGAAAAAAAATTGTTCATCCTTGTTCTCTCCTTCTTTTGGCCGAAAATTCTAAGAGGAAGAAGAGATTTTTGCTTCATTTTCTTTGTTTAGAAGAGATCTAGAAGGAGATTTGGCTAAACTTGCATCAAGATTAAGGTATGTATGAGGTTGTGTTATGAGTTTCATGCATGTTTTAGTTGCTAACTTGATGTTCATGTTAGCCATGGTTCAAATCCTTGTTATGCCATGGGAATGGTATTTGGCCAAAGTTGTTATTGTGTTAAAGCCATTGCATGCTAAATGTGAAGCTTGCTAATGATGCATGCAATGATGGATTGTCTACTCTTGAAATTTCTTTGTAGCAATCTTGAGTAAGACATTGAGTTTTCTTTTGTTTAACCATGACCGAAGTTGAAAGGGCATGATTGTGATGTATTCGCCATGAAGCATTCATGAGCATGGTTTATGCTTCTTGCATGTTAGTTAAAATTTGTGCTTTGGATGGTTATGGACACCTTGAAATTCGCCTTGCACCTATATGTGTATATATGTTTGCACATGATATTTTGGTGATGAAGAAAGTGATAAATATGTTTGTTTAAAGAAGAAATTTGTTGAAGAATGTAGTGAAATTTGCATGTACATTCGCCTAGTACATGTATAGGGTGAAAAACCTTGAAATTATTTTTGATTTTGTGTATTTATGACCATGTATAATCGGCCACATGAGTAATTTGAGCACTTGATGTTATGTTAAAATTCTTGAGCTTAAATATATGGATGTATGTATATGTGGCCATATAATGGCGTTTTGGTTCAAAGGTTGAATGATAAATTATAATAAAGTGAGATGATATGAGATGCGAATACTAGTAAACATTATTGAGAAAAATATTGAATACTTTTACTTGTATTCGTTAAGCTCAATAGCAAAGGGAGCTAAATCCGATAAAGGGAAGGAAAAAGTGATCGAATAGCCGTTGAAGTTGTTCGACAACATCCGAGGTAAGTCCTCAAGAAATGACCCTACTCAATTATGTGACATGAAATATGGATGTGTAATGATTATTGATTTATGTGTGTATGAGTATTTGAATGATACCGGGCTAAGTCCCGGGCGATTATGCAAGTGATATGTTTGTGTTTGAGCCTTAGTAACGAAAATGAAACATGGATGTGTAATGATTATTGATGTATGTGTGTGCATGAGCAATTGAATGATATCCGGCTAAGTCCCAAGACATTTATGCTAGTAATTATATCAGGTTAAGACCAAGGCCATTGTGCTAGTGACCACATCCGGCTAAGACCAAGGCATTCGTGCAAGTTGTTAAATCCGGGCTAATACCCGAAGGCATTTGTGCAAGTCGTTCTATCCGGGCTAAGACCCGGAGGCATTCGTGCATGTGGTTATATCCGGTTGTATTCCGAAGAAGCTTGGGCTGAAGGTGAGCGTTGGTTGCTGTAATAAATTTAATTAGTACGCTCGGAAAGCCCAAAGGATAAGGTATGTTTATATGTGCATTGGAAAAGTTGATATGTTTGAGTAACATTCGTTCAATCGACTAACGAATTTTCAGCTATTGAATTGGTTGATATCTTGTGAAAGTATACAATGATGAAGTGTGAAGTAAGTATGATTATGTGAATGTGTATTAATGAAATGATTCATTTGGCCATGTGAATGTAATGCTTTAGTTAAAGCTGATTTTATTGCTTGAGACTTACTAAGCATAAAAATGCTTACCCGCTGCTTTGGCTCTCTGTTTTATAGATTTTGCTCGTTAGCGATCGGATTCGGGATCATTAAAGTCGAAGTCATCTACACTATCAAAGCCTCCATTTTGGGTATAATTTTGGTTGAACTTTGAAATGGCATGTATAGGGCTACCCTATTGTAGAAGGTCATGTACCTTTCGGTTTTATGTAAGCTTGGATAGCCATGCGAAAATGGCTTATATATGTTGTTAGTATGATTCTATAATCGTTTGTATGATGATCATTATGGGGTATGGAATGGTTTTGAAAAGATTAGCCATTGGAATGGTTAATCATGATCACACTTGTGCTATGTATGCAAAAAGGGCCAATTGAATCGTGGAAATCATGAAATAGGTAAAGGTTACCTTGAAAACAGATGCTGGCAGCAGCAGAGGTGTGGTTTTGAAAAATCACCAAAATTTGTAGGAATGGTATTAAATATTGAATAAGTTATTTAAATGAACCTATATGAGTCTACTTTCATATGGAAGAAACGAAACGGTCATAGGAGTTACTTGTTAAGAGATATTAAAGTTATTGTGAGACAGGACCAGAACGGTTTCTGGGTCCCCTGTCGCGACTTTAAAAATTTTCTATAAATTATCCAGAAAGAATTAGAAGTCATGCCTTATATGTGCAGATTCCATTTTTAGTCTAGTTTCATTAGAAACAAACAGAACCAGTATTAAAGCCCTGTACAGAGAGATATTCAAGTTGGAACGCGCGAAGGTCAGAGCAGTCGATCCCTGTAACATGGGTGAATTTAACTAATAAACTGTACCAATTGGCCCAACCAAAAATTCTAGAAATAAATCCATGGAAGGATATATGAGTCTAAATTTAGGGAAAATTTACGGAATCTGTTTCTGAGTTTTGAAACTCGAGATATGATTTTTAAGGCGACAGTGATGCAGTTTTCTAGCCTGTCTGGAAATGCCAAATTGGTCAGTGCTTTAAGAGGATTTAGCTCGTCAACCCCTCGCGTCCGACACCGGCGATGGTCTCGGGTTTGGGGTGTTACAATTTTATTGGTATCAGAGCTACGGTTTAGTCGATTCTAGGACTATCGTGATATGTTTGGGGTCTAGCTATACATGCCATTAAATGATGAATTGATAGTGTGGTGATTTCTGACAATTTGACTTTGTGTTTGTTTATAGAAATGGATCCCGATCCCAACCGAGCAATAGCGATGATGTGGAGAGTGTGGCGCTGCTCCGCGCAAGGGACAAATACGGTGGAATCTCAACCTATGGCCAGCAATCCGAACGATGAGGCTAGGCAAGCCTTTTATAGTGTGATGAATGACCGGTTTAACCAATACATTCGAACTAACACTACTGTTCCACAACCTCCATTTCCGACAAATGCAACCCCGCACCTACAATACCTCCAAGAATCGACCCAATAAGGTCAAGTAAGCCCCAATCGATAGGATTCAAAACATGGGGCCACTGAATTTAAAGCTACGGATGATGATGATGCCGAGCAAGCTGAATTTTGGTTGGACAACACTATCCGGTGCTCGATGAGCTATCTTGTACACCGATGAGTGCTTAAAGTGTACCATCTCCTTGCTACGTGATTCCGCCTACTATTGGTGGAGTACTCGACTTCGTGGTGCCTAGAGAGCAAGTGACTTGGGAGTTCTTTCAAACCGAGTTCAAAAAGTATATCATCGAGATTCATCGACCGAAGTGAAAGGAATTTCTTGATCTTAAGCAAGGCTCTATGTCGATTCATCGACTACGAACGAAAATTTGTGAGGCTTAGCCGATGCAGCGAGAATGCATTTCGTCCGAAGCTATTATGTAAACGCTTGAGGATGGGCTGAATGATGATATAAGGATGTTCGTTGGCATTCTCGAAATACGAGAGTTCGTAGTACTTGTTGAGCGAGCTTGTAAAGTCAAGAGCTTAGGAAGGAGAAACAAAAGTTGATGTGGGAACCGGAGAATTCGTAAAGGTCCTCGGAAAGTCTCTTCAACAGCATCGAAGAGATTTCGAGATGATGTGAGCCGGTCTAGAGGCGCTTGGGCTTTTCTAAACGGGATCGCGGTCGACCTCCTGTGACCACACGAGTCACTTCGATCGCCGATGGTGGAAATGATCGCCGAGAGAGTGGAGTGTCGCATTGTGGCAAATGGCATTCGGGAGTCAGAGGTTCCGTGATCACTCCCGCTATAAGTGTGGATCGGTGACCACTTTATCAAGGATCGCCGAGGTTGCTTGAACAAAATGTAAGTCAAAGTGGAAACCCGGTGCTACCACTTTGCCGAGGTAGGCCATCCGAAATGTGGGCAATGCTAGTGGCGGTCGAGAGGGTCGAGATGCTACAACGAGACCCGAGGCTCGTACTCTGCTAGGACTTATGCCATACGCCGCACGCGAGGATGCTTGCCTCACCAAATGTTATTACCGTACTTTCACTCTTTTCGATACTAATGTGATTGCTTTGATTGACCCTGGTTCTACTCATTCTTATATATGTGAAACCTTAGCATCCAAAGAAGACTTTGCCTATTGAGTCTCTCGAGTTTGTAATTCGGTGTCAAACCCTTGGGTCATTACGTGCTTGTCAACAAAGTGCGCAAGAAATGTCCCCTAGTATTCCGAGGTTCTTGTTTTCCGGCAGACTTGATGCTTTTGCCGTTCGATGAATTCGACGTTATTCTTGGTTTGGATTGGTTGACCATGCACGATGCGGTTGTAAATTGCAAAAGCAAGACTATCGATCCGAGGTGCGCGAATAACGAGATAATTCGGGTTGAGTCTACGGACTTAAAGGGTTGCCACCGTAATATCGCAATGTTGGCCCGAAATATGTAAGAAAAGGGTGCGGCGTACCTTGCGTATGTGCTCGATGAAAAGGAGTCGAAAAGAAACCCGAATCTGCGCTGTGGTTTGTGAATACCGGATATTTTCCCGAAGAATTGCCGGGTTTACCACCTGTTCGGAAATAGAGTTTGGCATCGAATTGGTACCGGTACCACTTCAATTTCGATAGCTCCGTATCGTATGGCAATCGACGGAATTAAAGGAGTTGAAAGCTCGGTTGTAAGAATTGGTGGATAGAGGTTTTGCCCACCCGAGTTTTTCGCCTTGGGTGCGCCAGGTGTTGTTTCGAAAAAGAAGGATGGGACCATGAGGTTGTGCATCGACTATCGTCGACTTAATAAAGCGACGATAAAGAACAAATATCCGTTACAGCGTATTGATGACTTGTTCGATCAACTGAAGGAGCCTCGGTGTTCTCGAAAATAGATTTGAGATCGGGCTATTATCGATTCTGAATTCGAGATTCGGACGTACCCAAGACCGCCTTGAATCGAGATATGGTCACTACGAGTTTCTAGTGATGCCGCTTTGGACTTACTAATGCCCCTACGGTATTTATGGATTTGATGAATCGGATCTTCAGACCATATTTAGATCGGTTCATAGTCGTATTCATTGATGACATCTTGGTCTATTCAAGAAATGAGACCGAACATGCCGAGCACCGAGGTTAGTGCTGCAAATTCTACGGGATAAGCAATTATATGCTAAGTTCAAAGCAAGTGTGAGTTACGGTTAAGAGAGGTTAGCTTCTTGGGGCATGTGATATCGCATCGGCATTCGAGTCGACCGAACAAAATTTTAGCCATACTTAACTGAAGCCTCCGAGAAATATTACCGAGGTTCGAGCTTTTTGGGGCTTGTCGGTTATTACCGACGATTTGTAAAGGTTTCTCAACGATAGCCACGCCAATGACGGCTTACTCCAAAATGATGTTAAGTTCGAATGGACGGAGAAATGTCGAAGAGTTTCGATCAATTGAAAACTTATTTGATGAAGCCCCAATTCTAGTGCAACCCGAATCGGCAAAGAGTTTGTCATCTATAGTGACGCCTCCTACTTGGGTTAGGTTGTGTATTGATGCAAGAAGGTCGAGTTGTGGCCTATCGTCGAGGCAATTAAAGCCACATGAGAAAAATTATCCGACCCATGATCTCGAATTGGTCGCCATCGTATTCGCTTTAAAGATTTGGCGACATTACTTATTTGGTGAGAGGTGCCATGTGTACTCGGATCACAAAAGTCTCAAATATTTGATGACCCAAAGAGACTTAAATCTGCGACAAAGACGTTGGCTCGAGTGTTAAAGGATTATGAGTGGTCATTGACTATCACCCGGAAAGGCGAATGTGGTTGCGGATGCCTTGAGTCGTAAATCATTATTCGCTTCTGAGCGATGAATGTGCACTTGTCCGCTCGATCCGACAACGTGTTAGTAGCTGAATTGAAAGCCAAACCATTATTGATACATCAAATTTGTGAAGCTTAGAAGGTCGACGATGAGTTGGTTACAAAACGGGCCGAGTGTGTTCCGAACAAGGAATCGGAGTTTCAGATCGATGATGACGATTGTTTAAGGTTCAGAAGTCGTCTGTGTGTTCCAAAAAATTAAGAACTTATTTCGATAATTCTGAACGAAGCCCATTGTAGCCGAATGGCAATCCACCGGGGAGTACGAAGATGTACAACGATTTGAAATGTCAGTTTTGGTGGCATGGTATGAAACGAGACATCTCCGACTTTGTTTCGAGATGTTTAATATGTCAACAAGTGAAAGCGGAACATCAAGTGCCTTCAGGATTACTTCAGCCGATCACGATACCCGAGTGGAAATGGGATCGAGTCACAATGGACTTTGTATCCGGACCGCCAATGTCGCAAGTAAGAAGGATGCGATTTGGGTCGTGGTAGATAGATCGACTAAGTCGGCTCACTTTGTCCCCGTCGCACGGATTTTTCAATGGACAAATTAGCCAATTGTACGCTTCTCAGTTGTGAGATTACACGGGTGCCTATTTCTATCGTGCGGATAGAGATCCGAGATTTACCTCGCGATTTTGGAAGAAGTTGCAAGAAGCTTTGGGTACCAAGTTGCATTTCAGACCGCCTTTCACCCCCAAATCGATGGTCAATCCGGCGGATAATTCAAATACTTGAGGATATGTTGAGATGTTGCATCCTCGAGTTCAGTGGTTCATGGGAACGGTATTTGCTTTGATTGAATTTGCTTATAACAATAGTTTTCAATCAAGTATTAGGATGGCACCTTACGAGGCTTTGTACGGTCGTAAATGTCGTACACCATTGTTTTGGACTGAGCTCGGTGAAAGCAAAATTTTCGGGGTGGATTTGATTAGAGATGCTGAATGAAAGTGAAAGTAATCCGTGAAAGTCGAAGATAGCCTCCGATCGTCGAGTCGTCGTATGCGGATCTGAAGCGTAAGGACATCGAGTATCGTGGGAGATAAAGTGTTTCTCAAGGTTTCGCCTTGGAAAAAGATACTCGAGATTCGGTAGTAAGGGCAAGTTGAGCCCGAGGTTCATTGGGCCATATGAGATATCCGAAGCGAGTCGGTCCAAAGGCATATCGTTTGATTTTGCCCCTGAACTCGAAAAGATTCACGATGTCTTTCATGTTTCGATGCTTCGACGCTATAGATCCGATCCATCGCACGTGATTAGTCCATCGGTTGAAATTCAAGCCAATATGAGTTATGAGGAAGAACCGATTCGTATCCTATCACGTGAAGTGAAAGAGTTGCGAAACAAGCGGGTTCCGCTAGTGAAAGTGTTATGGCTCAAACACGGATAGAAGAAGCTACTTGGGAAACCGAGAACTCTATGAAAGAGCGATACCCAACCCTATTTACGGTAAGATTTTCGGGACGAAAATTTCTTAAGTGGGGAGAGTTGTGACACCCAAAATTGACCCTAGTCGAATGTAGTTTCGGACCACAAAAACCGAGGCATAAAAATAATTTAAAATTTATTTTGATGCCTATAATATGTGTGTGCTCATGTGTGACATTTTTGGTGATTGATTTAGTGTTATTAAGGTGAATTTCACTAGAAAGGACTTAGTAGTGAACTTTGAAAGTACGATAGGAATTGTGTGATGACTAATTAAAGCATGCATGCAAAACAATGGACTTGCATGTCAAATTCCCTTTTATAGGTGGTGGCCGCCATGGCAAGGAATTATGGGCAAAGAAAACATGTTATGACATGTTTTGTTAATGCATGATGTATTAAGTGATAAAATAATTAGATGAGGGAAGAGAAATAAAAAAATGTGTGTGAGAGTGTAGCAATCCCCATTGCTTGCAGCAAGTGAAAGAAAAACAAAAAAAAAATTGTTCATCCTTGTTCTCTCCTTCTTTTGGCGAAAATTCTAAGAGGAAGAATAGATTTTGCTTCATTTTCTTTGTTTAGAAGAGATCTAGAAGGAGATTTGGCTAAACTTGCATCAAGATTAAGGTATGTATGAGGTTGTGTTATGAGTTTCATGCATGTTTTAGTTGCTAACTTGATGTTCATGTTAGCCATTGTTCAAATCCTTGTTATGCCATGGGAATGGTATTTGGCCAAAGTTGTTATTGTGTTAAAGCCATTGCATGCTAAATGTGAAGCTTGCTAATGATGCATGCAATGATGGATTGTCTACTCTTGAAATTTCTTTGTAGCAATCTTGAGTAAGACATTGAGTTTTCTTTTGTTTAACCATGACCAAGTTTAAAGGGCATGATTGTGATGTATTCGCCATGAAGCATTCATGAGCATGGTTTATGCTTCTTGCATGTTAGTTAAAATTTGTGCTTTGGATGGTTATGGACACCTTGAAATTCAGCCTTGCACCTATATGTGTATATATGTTTGCACATGATATTTTGGTGATGAAGAAAGTGATAAATATGTTTGTTTAAAGAAGAAATTTGTTGAAGAATGTAGTGAAATTTGCATGTACATTCGGCCTAGTACATGTATAGGGTGAAAAACCTTGAAATTATTTTTGATTTTGTGTATTTATGACCATGTATAATCGGCCACATGAGTAATTTGAGCACTTGATGTTATGTTAAAATTCTTGAGCTTAAATATATGGATGTATGTATATGTGGCCATATAATGGCGTTTTGGTTCAAAGGTTGAATGATAAATTATAATAAAGTGAGATGATATGAGATGCCGAATACTAGTAAACATTATTGAGAAAAATATTGAATACTTTTACTTGTATTCGTTAAGCTCAATAGCAATGGGGAGCTAAATCCGATAAAGGGAAGGAAAAAGTGATCGAATAGCCGTTGAAGCCGTTCGACAACATCCGAGGTAAGTCCTCAAGAAATGACCCTACTCGAATTATGTGAAATGAAATATGGATGTGTAATGATTATTGATTTATGTGTGTATGAGTATTTGAATGATACCCGGGCTAAGTCCCGAAGGCGATTATGCAAGTGATATGTTTGTGTTTGAGCCTTAGTAACGAAAATGAAACATGGATGTGTAATGATTATTGATGTATGTGTGTGCATGAGCAATTGAATGATATCCGGCTAAGTCCCAAGACATTTATGCTAGTAATTATATCGGGTTAAGACCAAGGCCATTGTGCTAGTGACCACATCCGGCTAAGACCAAGGCATTCGTGCAAGTTGTTAAATCCGGGCTAATACCCGAAGGCATTTGTGCAAGTCGTTCTATCCGGGCTAAGACCCGGAGGCATTCGTGCATGTGGTTATATCCGGTTGTATTCCGAAGAAGCTTGGGCTGAAGGTGAGCGTTGGTTGCTATAATAAATTTAATTAGTACGCTCGGAAAGCCCAAAGGATAAGGTATGTTTATATGTGCATTGGAAAAGTCGATATGTTTGAGTAACATTCGTTCAATCGACTAACGAATTTTCAGCTATTGAATTGGTTGATATCTTGTGAAAGTATACAATGATGAAGTGTGAAGTAAGTATGATTATGTGAATGTGTATTAATGAAATGATTCATTTGGCCATGTGAATGTAATGCTTTAGTTAAAGCTGATTTTATTGTTTGAGACTTACTAAGCATAAAAATGCTTACCCCGTTGCTTTGGCTCTCTGTTTTATAGATTTTGCTCGTTAGCGATCGGATTCGGGATCATTAAAGTCGAAGTCATCTACACTATCAAAGCCTCCATTTTGGGTATAATTTTGGTTGAACTTTGAAATGGCATGTATAGGGCTACCCTATTGTAGAAGGTCATGTACCTTTCGGTTTTATGTAAGCTTGGATAGCCATGCGAAAATGGCTTATATACGTTGTTAGTATGATTCTATAATCGTTTGTATGATGATCATTATGGGGTATGGAATGGTTTTGAAAAGATTAGCCATTGGAATGGTTAATCATGATCACACTTGTGCTATGTATGCAAAAAGGGCCAATTGAATCGTGGAAATCATGAAATAGGTAAAGGTTACCTTGAAAACAGATGCTGGCAGCAGCAGTGGTGTGGTTTTGAAAAATCACCAAAATTTGTAGGAATGGTATTAAATAGTGAATAAGTTATGTAAATGAACCTTGATGAGTCTACTTTCATATGGAAGAAACGAAATGGTCATAGGAGTTACTTGTTAAGAGATATTAAAGTTATTGTGAGACAGGACCAGAACGGTTTCTGGGTCCCCTGTCGCAACTTTAAAAATTTTCTATAAATTATCCAGAAAGAATTATAAGTCATTCCTTAAATGTGCAGATTCCATTTTGAGTCTAGTTTCATTAGAAACAAACGGCACCAGTATTAAAGCCCTGTAAAGAGAGATATTCAAGTTGTAACGCGCGAAGGTCAGAGCAGTCGATCCCTGTAACATGGGTGACTTTAACTAATAAACTGTACCAATTGGCCTGACCAAAAATTCTAGAAATAAATCCATGGAAGGATATATGAGTCTAAATTCAGGGAAAATTTATGGAATCAGTTTCTGAGTTTTGAATCTCGAGATGTAATTTTTAAGGCGATAGTGATGCAGTTTTCCAGCCTGTCTGGAAATGCCAAATTGGTCGGTGCTTTAAGAGGATTTAGCTCGTCAACCCCTCGCGTCCGACACCGGCGATGGTCTCGGGTTCGGGGTGTTACACTCCATGAAGTCTCACGATCTCGAAAACATATAATTCAGTCAAATTCTCAAGGGGATAATTGATACGCACCAGTATAAAATGTACCGTCTTGGTAAGCCTATCAACAACAACCCAATGGAATTCTTTTTCCTTGGTGTCAACGGTAACCCTGATACAAAATCCATGGTTACAAGGTCCCATTTCCATTCGGGAACCATTACGGGTTGAAGCAAACTCGAAGGTACTTGGTGTTCAGCCTTCACTTGTTGACAAACTAGACAGTTAGAAACAAGCTCAGAAATGTCTCTTTTCATTCCCGACCACCAGTACTTTTTCTTCAAGTCGTTATACATTTTCACACTACCCAGATTGATAGGCAAGCAACCACTATGTGCCCCTCTCAAAAACTTCTGAACAAGCTCATTGTCCTTAGGCACACAAATCCTGTCTCGGTACATTATACAACCGTCGGTACCAATACAAAATTCTGATTCGTTTCTCATCTCACATTAAGCCATTTTAGCTTGCAAATCCTTATCACCTTTCTGAGCTTCACGAATCTCTTGAAGGAACACCAGTTTAGCTCTCATCTCAGCTAGAACCGAACTATCATCAGTCACGGTCAATTGAGTATTCATAGCCTTCAAGGCAAACAATGATTTCCTACTCAATGAATCGGAGACTACATTCGCCTTCCCGGGATGGTAGTCAATCACCAACTCGTAATCCTTTATCAACTCCAACCAACTTTGTTGCCGTAAATTCAGCTCTTTTTGAGTCATCAAATATTTTAAACTCTTATGATCAGTAAATACCTGGCATCTCTCACCATAAAATGGTATCTCCAAATTTTCAACGTGAACACGATGGCAGCCAACTCTAAATCATGGGTCGGGTAATTTTTCTCGTGCAGCTTAAGTTGTCTCGAGGCATATGCTATCAGTTTTCCTTCTTGAATGAAAAAACATCCCAATCCATTTAAGGAGGCGTAGCTATACACCATGAATTCTTTTCCTGGTTCTGGTTGCACTAAAACTAGAGCTTCAGTCAACAAGGTCTTTAGTTTCTCGAAACTCTACTGCCATTTCTTCGTCCATTCAAACTTGACATCTTTTTGTAACAATCTTATCATCGAAGTAGCTTTCATTGAGAACCCATTTACAAATCTTCTATAATACCTAGCCAAACTTAGAAAGCTTCGTATCTCTGACACACTCCTCAGCGATTTCCACTCAATAATAGCCTAGATCTTACTTGGGTCAACTCTGATCCCGTCACCCGACACAATGTGTCCCAAGAATTTGACCTGTTGTAGCCAAAATTCACTTCTACTAAATTTAGCATACAACGGCTTATCTCTCAAGGTTTGCAAAACCGTCGTCAAATGTTCTGCGTGTTCACTTGCATCTCGAGAATAAATCAATATATCATCAATAAAGAACACCACAAACTTATCCAAATAAGGCCAAAAAATGTGGTTCATCAAATCTATAAATGCCGCAGGGGCATTCGCTAAACCAAAAAGGCATGATGAGGAACTCATAATGCACATACCTTGTCCTAAACACAGTTTTTGGTACATCTTGTTCCTGTACTCTGAACTAGTAATAACCGGACCTCAAGTCTATCTTGGAATACACAATGGGTCCTTTCAATTGGTCAAATAGATCGTCGATCCTTGGCCAGGTATACTTTTTCTTTATTGTCACCTTGTTGAGTTGTCCGTAGTCTATACATAACCTTATCAACCCGTCTTTATTTTTAACAAAAAGTACCGGAGCACCCCACGGAGAATAGCTCAGTCTCGCAAAACCTTTATCCATTAACTCTTGTAACTGGACTTTCAATTCTATTAACTCCGTTGGAGCCATCCTATACGGAGCAATCAAGATGGGTGCCGTACTGGGGACTAACTCAATCCCGAATTCAACCTCTTTCAATGAAGGAAATCTAGGTAATTCCTCCGAAAACACATCTGAGAACTCACATACCACTGGTACTGACTCGATCTTCAATTCAGATGCTTGAGTATTCAATACAAAAGTGAGATAAGCTTCATACCCTTTTCTCAAATATCTCACTACCGACATGGACGATATCACCACAGGCAAGCTATCCGTTCTACCCGATTCAACCCGAAGAACATCACCACTTTCACACTTCAACTCAATAACTTTTCTCCCACATTCCACTACAACACTATGAGAAGTCAACCAAGCTATCCCAAAGATTACATCAAATTCATTAAATGGAAATAACATGAGGTTAGCCGAAAAATAATGTCCTCTAATAGTCAAAGGACAATTTCTACATACTTGGTCAACTAATACATGCTTGCCTAATGGGTTGGACACTTTCACCACAAATTCAGTGGACTCGACTATCATATTCATATGGTGTATCAATTTCATACAGATATAGGAATGAGTAGACCCCGGGTCAATCAAAGCAAAAACAGATATATCATGGATAGAAAAGGTACCCGTAATCACATCGAGAGACTCTGCCTCCTCACCAGCACATATAGCATAAGTCCTTGCAGGCGCTCTGCCCTCGAACCTCACAGCAGTTTCTCTAGGCACACCTCTACTACTAGCCCCACTTTTTGGGTTCTTATATGGTCTACCTCTTGAAGGAGCGTTACCCGACCTCACGCTTTGATCCTTATCTTTCTCGACCATTTCGGGACAGCTACAAATAAAATGGTCCAACGACTCACATTTAAAATTGCCCATTTCATTACCTTGGCACTCACTGAAATGACGTTTGCCGCATTGTGGACATTTTGGTCTATTCGAGCGAGCACTACCAACACTCGCGATAGAAGTGGTATGGGCTTTTGTTAGCGCATACTGCTTATTCTTGCTCTTGCTTGAGAATCCCACTAATGCATTTGATCAAGTAGGAAACTCTTTTGATATTTTGGATGAGGTTTGATGTGATTTACCCATCTGTCTTTCCTTTGAGTCTCGGGACTCAATGTCAGCTTTTCTCTTCTCTTTGGCCAATTCTTCGGCTTTACATGCTCTCTCAACTAGCACCACAAATTACCCTAGCTCTAAGATGCCAACTAGTAAGCGGATGTCTTCGTTCAGACCATCTTCAAATCTCTTACACATGATTGCTTCTATAGATACACATTTCCACATATTTTCTGAGCCTCACAAACTTGCGCTCATATTTCGTCACTATTATGCGGCCTTGTTTTAGTTCGAGGAACTCTTTCCTCTTTTGATCGATGAACCTTTAACTAATTTACTTCTTTCAGAATTCTTCCTGGAAGAATCCCCAAGTTACTCACTCTCTTGGTATGACTGACACGAGAGTGTTCCACCATTGGTAGGTCAAATCTCGTAGGAGTGACACTACACACTTCATGCACTCCTTGGGTGTGCATGATAGCTCATCAAATACCCTAATGGTATTTTCCAACCAAAACTCTGCTCTCTCCAGGTCATCATCAATATTTTCTCGAAATTCCTCAGCCTTGTGCTTTCTAATTCTATCCACTGGAGGTTTCTCTTTTCTAGCCATTTATGCTCCTTGAGGAGCTATATGAATGGGTCAAGGAATTGGGAGAGGTGAGGCAGGTGGAGTATTCAGATTCGCATGAATAAACTCTGAATACCATGCATCCATCATGTGGAGGTAAGCATCTCTAGCCCCTCCGCCCTGACTCATTGTCACGGGCCCACTATCAACTGGCGCGGTCCCATCAGTGGGAGCCAGCGCATTACTTTCTACGTCATCTGCCATAGCCACGTCAGGATCCATTTACTATATTTATAAAAACACAATTTATCTCATCAGAAGTCATCACACTATCAATATACAATTATGACATGTATAGCTAAACTCATACTCACGCTAGGTTAGTCCTACAATCGACAAAACCATAGCTCTAATACTACTAAATGTAACACCCCATACCCGAGTCCGAGGTTAGGATTGGGCACGAGGCATTACTTGACTTAAACTCATACATACAATCATTTCAAATCATAAAATTTGATCGAATTTCAAACCTTTCAATCATAGTCTAGAAATTCTTAATATGGGTCGACAAGACCCTAATTGAGTTTTTTGAAACTATCTAGAATTAATTCAGACATCTTTGAAAAACTTTGAAAAATTGTCACTTAAAATAGGGCATACGGTCATATGGGAGGACAACACGCCCGTGTGGCCCTATTGACCTGGCGGTGCCAAAAGCCCGTGTGGTTCACACGGCCTAAGCATAAAGGGACACGCCCCTGTCCTGAGCATGTGTGAATTAAATTCAAAATTCAAACTTACAGGGGTTTTCACACGGTCTGACACACGCCTGTGTCCATGGCCTGTGTCTCTCACACGGCCATGACACGCCCGTGTCTTAGCTCGTGTCTAAAAAGCTTGACATTCTGTTTCTGACATCAGTAACCAAATAGAGGCACACAACCAAGGCAAACGCCCATGGCCAGAGGCTGTGTCCTCTACATGGTTGAGACACACGGCCGTGTCTTTACCCATGTGTTTACTACCATGTATACTGACTTGCACATTCGAGGTATAGGGGACACACAATCGAACAACATGCCCATGATGCTGACCGTGTATCTCACACGCCCTAGACACACGCCCGTGTGTCTACCCGTGTGGATGATATAAGGCTACCTACCAAGCCCCTAGCCACCCTGAAACCTAATCTATCATACCAAGTCTATCATAACAAGATTTCTCAACCAAGCAACCACAGATAAGGCCCATATACCTTTCATACATATTCAACCATGCAAACAATTCCACATTCACGAAAGGTTTTCTTGCATTCACATAATAACTTTCAATATCAGCCATTTTTGATGGCCTTATACAAAATGAGTCACGTATTAAATTAAGCCAACACATTTGGCCAATTAACAATGACACAAAACTCAAAAGTTCTGATTTTATACAGGCCATAATCAAAACAAAAGAACTAACTATACTGAGTGCTTCAAGTGATAGTGTGACTGGCTTCTCCGACATAGGCAATGATCCTCGAGCTACTTTAGCGACTCTATAAGAAAATGGAAAGGAAAATAGGTAAGCATAAATCTTAGTAAGTTGCATGAAAATAAACATCAACTAATTATCATACAACAATATGCTCATAACATTTCATAGCTTGTCCATGTATACAATAAATAGACATAAGTACAACTTACTCATCACCACCTAATACAATTCATATGGCATATATTGAGCCTGCATTTCATACATTTCAATTAGGTACATGTATCACTCACCACATGGTCATAAATTTTCTCATTTTGATATAAATCATAAATCTTCCGTTGAACCATTTGAAGTATTATCGGATACTCAATAACCCTGAACATGGGGTAAGATGCCGACACCATGTCCCAGACATGGTCTTACACTGGCTAGCACATTAAAGTCGATGTCATGTCCCAAACAGGTCTTATACTGACTTTCATATATCAAGGCCGATGCCATGTCCCAGACAGGTCTTACACTGGCTCTCATCTATTGGTGTTGATGGCATGTCCCAGACAAGTCTTACACTAACACACAACAAGCCGACGCCATGTCCCAGACAGGTCTTATACTAGCTTGTATATCCCGAAGTCGATGCATGTCCTAGACATGTCTTACACTAGCACTCGTCTCAATGCTGATGCATGTCTCAGACATGTCTTACAGTGGCTCACATATCATCTAAATGTCATGGTACGAATATCCAAGTCTATTCCAAATGTTCAACCGGAAGTCTTTACTACATTAATTTCTCGACATGCATTCTCATAATCATAATCAAACGATTTATGCAATATCAATTCAATCATACATCATAGCAATATAGTTGCAATATTAACGTACAACTTCCCTCGGATTACAAAATGTAGGCGACTAGACGATTTAATCTACTTGTTTGGCCTTCCCCAGGTCTAGGTTCGGATTTTGTATTTCTTGATCTAAAATAATAATAATTCACTCCATTTAATCAGTAAATAATTTTATACAATCAAAAACTCACATTTTTTGCAAAATGACCATTTTGCCTCTAAACTTTCACAAAATGACCATTTTACCCCTAGGCTAGAAAATTAATTTTTATCGAATATCTTCGAATCTTAAGCCTAGCTGAACCCTTTTTACTTTTATAATGATCCAAAATTCCCATTATTTCACAACATTACTATCCATTTTAGAAACTTTACAAAATGGTCCTATTAGGGTTTTCATGAGAAGTTTTTTCACAAAAGTTGTTTAAAGCACAACTAAGATTTATTTTCTTTCATAAAAACTCAGCAAAAATCATAAATCCTTTAATGGTGAATCCCTAAACTATCATCCATTTTGCAGAATGGTCCCCCCATTAGCTAACTCATGTCATAAGGGTTCCAAAAGTATAAAATTATCAAAAATAACCTTCAAATTGACTTACTTCCTAGAGGATAGCTTGGCTGAAGTTTTAAAGCTCCAAGAACCCTTATTTTTCTGGGAATTTTGGTGAAGAAGAAGGGGTGAAAGGGATGATATCATTCTTTTTCTATTTTACTTCTTTTTAGTCAATTTAGCCACCAAATTTTCATATAACATTGAATTTTCTATCCTTTTGTCTCCTATGGCCGGCCACCTCTCTAAAAAGGGTCTATTTGTCCTTTAAAGACCTCCACAATATAAGTCATAGTCAATTTACACCTTTAGCTAACAAAATAGGACTTTTGCACTTTATGCGATTTAGTCATTTTTCGCAATTAAGCTCGCAAACGCTAAAATTAGTTCACCAAATTTTTCATAGACTAATATAATCATACTATAACACCAAAATAATAACAAAAATAATTATTCAACCTCGGATCACTGGTCCCGAAACCACTGTTCTGACTAAGCCCAAAATCGGGCTGTTACAGTTTATAGATAAACAACTTTTCAAAGCAATTTTAGATGAAAACTTGATTTAGGGACTAAAATGAAAAATGGTAAAAAACCCATGGAAAATTTTGAAATTTGTGAAAAATGTGTGTTGTTAATGTTGTTTATAAATTTCAGCTAGGTTTGGAAAAGGCATTAAATTTCATGAATTTCATTTTTTGAGCCTAAGGACGAAATTGAAATTTTTGAAAATGATAGGGGCAAAATGGAAATTTTGCTTAGGATGCAATAGAATGCAAATGTAGATGAAATGTGATAGATTAATAGTTAATTTTATCCATATAGATCCAGAAAGACCAATTACGGAACTAGATCGAGTAAAGCAAAAGGTTTCGGATTAATTGAAATTAAAAAATGAACTATTTCAAGGTAAGTTCGTGTAACTTAACTATGTATGTTAATGCTTGAATTTAGTTGTATGATTGTCTTAATGTGAATGAGATAACATACATTATGAAATAATCATAAGTTGTGAAATGTGGATGAATTGTCATGTTTCGATTGAACGTTGAAATTCAATGGATTAAGGTGATATGCTTGAACGAGAATAATATTCCACATGTTGTTAGAAAGATTTAACCCAGACGGGTAATTTTGATATAAGCCACTCGAGCCTATGATATAGATTGGATTAGCCTAGACAGGCAATCCAAAATAAGCTCTGTAGAGTATATGCCCTAAAAATGATTTAGCCTGAACTGGTAATCCTATAACATAACATGTGGCTCAAGAGTGTGCTTGTTAAGTTTGTGTCCAAAAGGGTACTTTTAAGTATTAACTGAAAGTCCATCGGCATTTCAATAGTTTAATAGAAAAAGGAATCTTGAACCAAGGAAAGGTGAAAGTTTTATGGAACTTGTAATGTGATAAGCTCATCTATGTTCACTTGAAATTCATATGAGATTTTGTGACTAACTTGTTTGAATAAGTGTATGTGTTTAGGTAATTTACCCAAAATTGATGGAATATATATTTATTTGTGCTTGTGTTAATAAATAAGACCGATAAGTTTATTTTCCATTATATGAACTTACTAAGCATAAAATGCTTACTCTATTTATTTTTCTCTATCTTATAGTGCTCAAAGCTTAAGAAGGTTGGAAGTCGGTCAGAGTAGTCATCATAATATCCACTATCTCATTTTGGTATAAATAGAAATTTCATTTTGGTATAATGGAATGTATAAGCTTAATTGCCCAATTATGGCTTGATGATGATGTTTGTAATCTAGCCATTAGAATGGCTAGTAATGGTTGTTTGATATACTTGTAATGTCATGCTATGCTAGCTTTATATATATATATA
The DNA here is from genome assembly GCF_025698485.1 of Gossypium arboreum. Lineage (NCBI taxonomy): Eukaryota > Viridiplantae > Streptophyta > Magnoliopsida > Malvales > Malvaceae > Gossypium > Gossypium arboreum. The sequence goes on along the minus strand of NC_069077.1, from coordinate 70,209,019 downwards.
TATATATATATATATATATATATAAGTGATTGTTTTTAGTAAGTCTAACATATGGATTAAACCAAGGTAAAATTTTGAACATGTGTGCATGTAGTGGTATCCCTTGTAAATGATGAAATTTGCTTGAGATGGATGCTTGGAATGGTTGGATTGTATTTGGTATGTTTAGTGCAGGAACATGGTAAATTTGGGTGACAAATGAGGCTAGAAAATGGCTTGTTTTTGTCCACACGGGCGTGTGTCTTGGCTATGTGACACACAGCCTATCCCATAGGCATGGGCTCCAGCCGTATGTCCCCTGCATCTTAAAAATAAGAAACAGAATGATCAGAATTAGGCACACGGGCAGAGACACGGGCGTCTGTCTCAGCCGTGTGGTTGACACGGCCTTGAACACGGGTGTGTTACACAGTCGTGTGAAAACTGCACCTAAATTTCAAAAATAAAAATTCGCCACACGGCCTAGCACACGGGCGTGTGACTTGGCCGTGTGACTTTAATTTCTTCATGCTTTAAAAGTTAGAGAGTTACACAGGTTAGGAATACGGGGGCGTGTTGTACACTGCTTGATCACATGGGCGTGTCCCTAGACCACACGAGCATGTGAGCCCTGCACCTAGGAAAAATTTTGGAATTTCAAAAAATTCCCTAAGATTCCGATTTAGTCCCAATTTGATTCCAACTCTTGTTTTGGGCCTCGAGGATCCATATATGGGATGATATGTATGATCTCGAAAAATGAATAGTAATTTACGTAAATTAATTGCAAAATGTTCTGAATGTTCTAGTAATACTCCAGAACCTTGTTTCGATGATGAATAAGGGTTAGGGGTTTATAGAGACACACGCCCGTGTCTCTGCCTGTGTGCCCAATTCTGAGCATTCTATTTCTCAAAATTAAGGTGCAGGGGACACACAGCCTAACCACATGCCCGTGTTACCAGGCCGTGTGTCACACACGGTCTAGACAGACGCCTGTGTATCTACCCCTATGGACAAAATGAAGCCATTTCTAACTCCATTTCTCACTCAAATTTTCACCCAAGACGTGCACTTGAAACACACTTCCAAAACCAACCAATTCAAGCATTCAAATTGGGCAATCCTTATCATTCGACGCATATCACTACATGCATATGTGTTTATAAACTTACCTTGGAATAACTTCGGCATTAGCATCATTTGATCACATATACATAACATATCACATATGAATATAACATCATAACCTACATAGTTATGCCAAAATGAACCATTACTAGCCATTCCAATGGCTAGGTTACAAAACAACATTTCAAGCCACTATTGGCCAAGTTGTCCTATACATGTCATTATACCAAAATGATTTCTACTAAGTATACCCAAAATGACTAGTTGATAGTGTGACAATGCTCCAATGATCTTCCAACCTTCATAAGCTTTCGAGCACTATAAAACAGGGGAAAAATAAAATGAAGTAAGCATTACATGCTTAGTAAGTTCGTATAACAAAAACTAAACTTACCAATCCTGTTTATTAATATCTAGGCATACATTGTTATGATTCCATCCATTTGGCTAAATTTCCTAATCACATATATTCCATCAAACATGTTAGTCACCAAAATATTCATATCAATCAAGTAACATAGATGAGCTCATCAAACAATATTCTTTCAAGTCATTATCAATTCATCTCAAAGTTCTTGAGCAATGTCAAGAGTTTTATATCCATTGAATCATTGAATTCCAATGAATGCTTAAGTAGTACACTCAAAGTGTATGATTCAATAATCCGCCAATTCCTTATTCAGGATTACCCATTAGGGCACTCAACCAAGAAACACTCTCTCGAGCCACATATCGTATAGCAAGATTAGTAGTTCAGGCTAAATCCTTTATATAACATAAGCTCAGAGGAGCTCAATTTGGATTACCAGTCCAGGCTAAACCTAATCATGATGTATGCTCGAGAGGTATTATATCGAGATTACCCGTCCGGGCTAAATCCTTTCTATAACAAGGTCAATGGGATTACTCGTCCAAGCTAAATCCCGTCCGCAACAAATGCAGGACCTTATTAGTTTCGGGAAAGCGCATATAATCATCAGAATTCACATTCAATGGGGACTTAACTCTTTATCACCATTCTGCATGTATCAATTTTCCATCATAGCATACAAGAAAAGCATATCAACATAAATCACATTACATACAAACACAACATTCAATTAACATAATTACATGTCCAATTAAGTTACACGAACTTACCTCGACACTTGTTTTCGTAAAAGTCTACTAATCCAAGATCTTTTCTTTTCTTTGATCTAACCTTGAATTTAACCATCAATTTAACACATTTCATATTTAAATGGACTCAATTTATGTCCTAGGTAAAATTATCATTTTGTCCCTAACTTTTCCATAAATTTTAATTTTGTCCCTAGGCTCAAAAAATGAAACTTGTGCAAATTAATCCCTATTCCAAGCCTAACCAAAGCCCCATTACAAATTTTCCAATTCATGTATTCATAAAATTTTAGAATTTTTCATCAAATTTTACAACTTTTCATTTTAGTCCCTAAATCATGTTTTCATCAAAAATCACTTTGTAAAAGTTATTTATCTATCAATAATATTTCATTTTCTACCATAAATTTCTAATTTCCAGCATATAAATCTATAATCCATTTTCATACCTTGATAACTTTTCAAATTAATCCCTCAAATAGAGATATTAAGCTATTCTGGTTTTAAAAATACCAAAATTACTAAAAACGGGACAAGATAACTTACCCAATTAGGCCTTGAAAGTTTATTTTCTCTCTCCTAGGGTTTCCATGTGTTTTAGGTTGAATATGACATAAAATAAGATGATTTCTTTTATCATCTGTTTAATTAATTAAGTATTTTTCTATTTCCAATTTAGTCCTTGCCCTTTTTCTATAATTCCATGAATGAGTCACCAAGAAAAATCTACATACTTTTCTTAATGGTCTAATTACCATATAATGACCTCTATTTTTGAATTCCATAGCTATTTTATCCTTATAGCTACTAGAATTCAACTTTTGCATTTTATGCGATTTAGTCCTTCTCGTAATTAAGCACTAAATTGATAAAATTTTCGTATCAAAATTTTCAAACGACATATCTACTATAATACGAACCATATTATGAAATAAAAATAGACCTTATTTTCAGATCGAATTTGTTGTCTCAAAACCACTATTTCAATTTTACTGAAAAATGGGTTGTTACAATCTCTATTTTCTTAAGGTGTTGATTTGGCAAGTAAAAAGAAGGGAGCAAGATTCTATTAGAACTAAGCTGAGAAGTTGGTTCCTTGAAGATAATACCTTTGGTAGCTTTTTTTTTTTCACAAATGACTTTGGAATGGATTTCTTGTATTCTTACTCTTAAAGGTAATGTTTCTTTATTTTTCTTAAGTTGTGCATAAGAATTTTTTATTCCCATGCAAGCATTAGCAAAGCCTTCTAAAAGCAATAAATTTTGTTTATTTTTTTTGAAATGTCAAACACCATATAGTCACCTTAGGGCACGTCCCTTTCTTTTTGAATAGTACTTTTTGCATTGCCTTTTTATTTCAAGGTAAGACCGTATTTTTTTTTATGTTGATCTAATAATGTGTTGTCAACTAAAAGAGTTAGCTTGGTTGATAGGATTAGGTTTTTTTCTATCTTTCTTCATAGTCAGCTTGTAACTCGTTTTTTCAGAACTTTTTTTCCTTTCTTTCAGGCTTTTGGAGTCAACTTTTCTTCCTCATTTCTCTTTTGAACCAATATCCAATGGCCATAGCCCTTTTCTTCCTCCCCCTAATCAATTTTACCCTAAGACGTAGTTGGTGAAGGTAATTTTTGATAATCTTGTTCCTTGGTAAGGTTTTGACCAATTTGAAGTTTCCTTTCCTCTTCTTCTCCACCATTTGATTTATATATCTTAAGTGCTAGTTGGAACTTTCACAAATCAAATTTATTTTTAGTAACATATTCTTCAATAAGAGAAGAAAATTTTTCAATACCTTCATAGAATATTTCTTATTTCTTACCTTCCACTATAATAAACTTAAAGGCTCTTCAAGGTTAGCTTTAATGTAAAACCTAGCATATTTTCCCCTTGATTCTGCAGTTACGGCATTTTTGACTCTAAGCAAACCCACAAAGCTTCTACCTATCTAGGAAAACATGTCTATATCATACTATTCTCTTGGTAATTTTTAGGAATCTTACCCAAAAAACAACATTGAATAAGGCTTCTAATGCCCTGAAATTTGGCTTCCATTTTCTCATGGTAAGAAAGTTCCCATTAATAAACCAAGATCCACCTTTAATGGTTCCATTATAATCTTCTAGACACTAGAAGTTTATAAGGATATACTCAGCCCCTATTTTGATGCCTTGAAGATAACTAGAGGGTCCAGAGCTAATTAAGTTTGAATGGTAGGTGTTGAAAACCCACATATTTTCTAAAGACTTTAACAATAAGTGTATTAGACAATTTCTTCTTTATCATGTTTCTTCTCTTCTTTCGAAAGATTGATGCAAACATAGTTGGTTTTTTTCTAAAACTTGGATACTATTGTTTTCTCCTTTATCCATGTCTTCATTCAATTCTCTAGTTGTTTCTTCTTCATTCACAATTATTTACTTGTGGCTGCCAAACTCTGCACCTAGAAAGGTATCCTTATATGATGTTATCTTACGAGCTTTTTGATTCATAAGACTATATTGCTTAGTTCTTCTTCTTCTTCTTCTTCTTCTTCTTCTTCTTCTTCTTCTTCATGAGAGTGGGAGAGATTTTCACCTTAAACATCACACTTTTTATTGAAATTTTGTTATAGTCTTTTTATATGTATTTAATGGATGAATTTTATAACACCCCTACTCAATCCGGTCGCTAGGTTCGAGCCATAGGATGCCACATTCAGTGTCAGAACAACTATGATAAAATATAATTTAATTTAACAATGAACTAATAATTATATTACTTTTAAACTATATTATACAATCAATTTCAGGTCTTATATGAGCTTATAAAAGCTCTTTATTTAGCTCAAGGTCAAATAAAGACCAAATTTGTAATGTTTTCAAATTATAGAGTTGACATCGCGACTTTGAGGGTTCCTCATCGTGATGTAACCCATTGGCCACTCTTCATTGTGATGTGGAGAGTACATCATCGCGGCGTGACTAATTGGTTCCAAAAGAACCATATGGTACAAATTTTAGAACACATGAAACAAAGTTCAAACACCTCAATTTTAGCCATTTCAATGATATACCAATTCATACATGCTAAAATATACCAAAATCTTCATTCAAAATTAACAATAATCAACCAACTTTCAAAATGACCATTTATGATGCAAAGTCAGCTCAAACTCTACGTATATGTTACTTATAAAAACAAAAGAACTATACAAACATTGATGTGTTGAGTGTCATTTTCTGGATGCTAGATCATTTCCCGTAACCTTAGGATTCACCAATACATGCCCACGGAATAAACAAATTGTACGTTGAGAGATAAAGCTTATAGGTACTTTTGTTATTTTAGTCAATTCTATGTAACATCTAGTAATCAACCAAAAAATTTATCATTCATATATCAAAAATTAGGATTATACACCATCACATTTGACCAAATTTATGAAATATCACCATTAACAATCAATGTAACATATCATACTGTAACATCCCGAATTAGGGCCTAGTCGGAATAGTAGTTTTGGGACCACAAATTCGACACAATAAAATTTGATTTTATTATATTTTTATGGTCTACAATTTCATGGGATGATTTTGTGAAAATTTCGTTCGAAAATTTTGACGTTTGGGCACTCAATTTGGTCAAAAGGACAAAATTGTAAAAAGTGCAAAAGTTGAGTTCTACATGTTAAAGGTGTCTAATTGTTATGAAGTTTTAAATTGGAGGCCCTTAAATGGTAATTATACCATTGGATAATTTGTTGGACAAAAATGAACATGAAATGGGTGAAATAGAATATTTTTAAGTTAGGGGCATTTTGGTAATCTAGTAATTAAAATGAATTAAAAACAAAATTAAAAGCCAATTTTTGTCCATCTTCTACCCCATGGCCGAAACTTGTATGGAGAAGACATAGCTAGGGTTTTTCAAGCTTCCAAACTCAATTGTAAGTTCGTTCTAGCCTCGTTTTTAATGATTTTTACGTTTTTGAAATCCTCGTAATAAGATCTACTCTTTTCTACCCATATTTTGAGCTAGGGTTTATGTTTAAAAATTTACCCATGGATGACATGCATGTTTTGTGATGTCTAATGGTAGAATATGAATGCTCAGTGTGTAATAAACAACTTTTACTAAGTGATTTTTGGTGAAATTGTCAAAAAGGACCGTTTTGTAAAAGTTACAAAATTTGACATAAAAGTGCGATTTAGTGGAAATTAGGGGCTTCTAAAGTTATGAAAATGATTCGGCTAGCTTAAAATACAAGGAAATTGAATAAAAATCATTTTACGAGCCTAGGGGCCAAAGTGTAAATATGTGAAAGTTTAGGGGTCAAAATGCAAATTTATAAGAGTATGATTTTTGGACCCATATGAATAATGTGACTAATTAGTAAGCTAAATGTGGTATTATAGATCAAGGAAAATGAGATTCGGGCATAGATTGGAAATGAATGAGATTATGGACTAAATCAGAATATATAGTCATACTCGAACCCGAGGTAAGTTCATATGATTTTAATAATGCAATATTGTATTTGAATGCTAATGCTTTGATATTACACGATTTTTAAGTATATATATGTGAATAATTTGATATTATATGATTATTTTGATGACATAACATGTTCTTGATGTTTTGCTATTATGATGAAAATGTTGCAATGCCATGTGATTATGAGATATTACTACGTCAATGAAGCCACAATTCGAGTACGTCCAGTAAAGGTTTGGAAGTTTGATGGAATATGATGTTTCTTTGAAACGAGTAAGTTTGTATGTAAATAATATTTCGATTCTTTTTATGTTATTATCTTTTGTTATTATATGAGATGTGGCTGCCTATAGAATGATCAATTGATGTAAACTACGAATCGGAATTGACTAAGAACGAGTTAGTAAAATGTTCAAAAGTGAAGAATTTCCTGATTAAACCTTTGGAATAGAAGAGATACAAATGATTCGTTTTGAGTCACGTGTTTAGTACTAAGTGCAGGCTACTACGTGTACCAGATTGATAGGTCATATGTGTAGTACTAAGGGTGTGTTCTCCATTGCTTTTGGGGTGAACTTTTTCTAAAAAAAGTGTTTTTCTCTTAAAAGCAATGAAGAACACATATCATTGGGGCAACTTTTTTAACTTTTGGAATGAGCTTTTTTAGAGATGAAAAAGTAGTAAATTTTAGCTTTTTCAAATTAAAAAGCACTTTTGGTCATTATTTTACCTTTTAACCTTACTTTTGACTTAAAATGTGTTTGATGCTATTATTTTGTGTTCTCATTCTTGGTTATTTAATATGAGTTTTACAAATGTGTTAAAAGCATTAATTAAAAATAAAAATATTTTTAAAATAATACAATTGTGTCACTATCTAATTACAAATATTTAATTATTATATTTAAATATTTAAATATAGTTTATATATTCTAATTAAATTTAATAAATAATTAATATTCATTACTTAGAAATATTTAAAATTAATATTATATATTAAAATATTAACAATAAGTTATAATAAATTATTTTTTATATTTTACTAAAATATCATAATATTAACTAATTTGAACATTATTTAAATACATATTTGTTACTTTATAATATCATGTCTAAAAAGGACATTTTACTTTTCAAAAGCACTTTTTGACAGCAATATCAAACACTTAAATTTTTCCAAAGCACTTCTCAAAAGTACTTCTCAAAAGCACTTTTCCACAGCACTTTTCCAAAGCACTTTTCAAAAGCAATGAAGAACTGGCCCTAAGTGCAGGCTACTATGCGTACCTGTTAACTTTGATCACGTGTGTAGTACTAAGTGTAGGCTACTACGTGTATCAGATGGTTAAGTCACGTGTGTATTACTAAGTGCAGGCTACTACGTGTACCAGATTGTTAGGTCGCATGTGTAGTACTAAGTGCAGGCTACTATGCATACCCGTTAACTTTGATCACGCGTGTAGTACTAAGTGCAGGCTACTACGTGTATCAGATGGTTAAGTCAAGTGTGTAGTACTAAGTGCAGGCTACTACATGTACCAGATTGATAGGTCACATGTGTAGTACTAAGTGCAGGCTACTATGCGTACCAGAGAGCTTCGGTTACAAGGGTGGTATATGCACAGGCCACCGAGTATTTATTATTATTTTGATGAGTTCAACGGGAAATTTACTAAGTGAAAATACATATGTACATAACTATGTTATGAATAAGTGAAAATATATCTATGTGAAAATTTGTGAGCAATGTGCTCGATAGTTGAGCGAATCTTTTGGTAAGATAGAATGGAGTAAGTGAAATTATGTAAAAGTGAAATTTTGTAATAAAACAATTTTAGACAATAGTAGTTGTGTGATTTTGAAAAATCACCAAAAATGGTAAAAATTGAATTAGAGGTTTAATAAGATATGAAATTAAAGTTTAATGAGTCTATTTTCTCATAAAAGAAATAGTTAAGGCAAAAGAATTTCATATTCTATGATAATTGGATTTTTGTGAGACAAGGTTAGAATAATTTTGGAATCCCCTATTCTTATTTAGGAAAATCATTAAAATTTTTAAAAAAATAATTATGGGTCATAATTTTCATTCTTGAAATCCTTAATGAGTCTAGTTTCTGGAAAAATTATTTTTTCTCAATTTGGAGTCCCGTACAATGAGATAAATAATTTTTAGTGAATAGAGGTCGGAACTGTCAGACAGTGAAATAGGGGTATATTTAATGAATAAACTATACTTATTGGCTAGACCAAAAAATTCTAAAAATTTTGTGGTAAGAATATATATGAGCATAGTTTTAGATAAAATTAACGGATCTTAATTTTAAGTTTCGTAGCTCCAGATATATATAAATTATTAACTATGACTCGAGAAAATAGCATGACTAGAAAATCAGCAAAAGTGTAATTATGATTACATTTTCATGGAATCATGTTGACAATTTGCTTATTATTTTTATATGGACTTACTAAGCTTTAAGCTTACTCCCTCCTCTCCATTTCCTTAGTGTTCTCCGGTCAGCTCGGGGTTGGAGACCGTCGGAGGCAACATCACACTATCAAGCCAACAACTCCGGAGTATTACCATTTGTGTATTAAATACCTTCAAGTGAGTGGCATGTGTAAGGACTAGTTTTTATGTTAGATGTTCTAATGATTAGCCAAATGTATCGGCTTATATTGATTTATTTATATGGCCATAAGATGTGGCTTAAATGGTTATGGCTTGTAAGCCTAATTATTCTTGCTATGTGTTAATGTTTGTGATGTGTTTATAATTGGTTGTTATGAATGATTAGTATAACACATGTACATGATGAATGCTCTAAGACCACTTGAGGTAGTCGTGGCCATGGCCATGGAATGAATGTGTGGCATGGTAGTAAGTTAATAATGATTGAATATGGAAAATTGTAGAATGTGAATTGGAATGTCTAACTAGATGTAACATGAGTATAAGTAATAAACACATGTATGACAACATGTAAATACTTTAACAGAATTTTACTAAAGGATGATTAACCATTAAATTGATGTTTTAATGTGTGTCTATAATGTGTATAAGTATGGGAGAGAATTAAGGACAACATAAGACTTGGAAAATAGCCTAAGTGTTGACTACATGGGCAGAGACACGGCCATGTGTCTCAGCCGTGTGAAGGACACGGCCTAACACACGGGCTTGTGGCTTAGCCGTGTGGATCAATTTGTTTTGTTGACGTCATAAACAGAGAATTACACGGCCTGAAGACACGGGTGTGTTGAAGACACACGAGCGTGTCCCTGTGTCCACACCGGCGTGTGACCCTGTTTCATAAAAATTTCTCTAAGTTTTCCCAGAGCTTTCTAAAGTCCTCGTTTTAGTCCCGAACCACCCCGATGTATGTTTTAGGCCTCGAAGGCCTGTATAAGGGATGATCTACATGTGTTTGAAAAGTTTTAATTTGGATGAAATTTTATGGCCCGGTTTTGCATGTTTGTGAATCTTTAAGTCCTGTAATGCCTCAAACCCTATCCCGGCTTCGGATATGGGGAAGGGGGTGTTACACATACCTTACTTTCTACTTAACATTAATACATTCAATTTCAACTATTTATATGTATCATTATTCCATTTCTAAATCGAATCCATTAATTCGCCATGTTTCCATATCATCCTTTCGGGCTCGTATAACTAGTTTGCATGGTCTTTCACATGCCATCGATATTTATATATCTCATATGTACATTTGTAGAACCATTTTTATTATCAATCAATTAGAATATCATTTAACCATTTCACATTTTATATTCCATATTAACTTGACTCAGACTTGAACGGATATAAGGATTCCAATTAACACACCAATTTGGCACCTAGTACCTCATTAGAACATCTAAAGTATATAAATTGTGCCCGTATTTTGTCGATATAATCGAAGACAAAACCCATAGAATCGTTCAAAGAAAAATGAGAAAGCTGATTGACACATATTCAAAGTAATCCATACACAATCTATCCTATGGCATGTCAACTATATCTGATTCTGCTCGAACAATTAATAAGCTACCAATGATCCAATTTTCATTATACAATACAATTCAAATATCATTTCACATTCAACTTCATAGTCTCATTTCAATCTATCATCAATTCACAATTATCTCATATCACAACATGTTTCATTACATTTTCATATCACATTATCATATATCAATTAAATCATGCTACTTTCTATTTTGTTCATTTTAGTGCAATTCTCGATATTCAATATCATTCACAATGAATAAATTCATATGGAAATTATATACTTACCTCTATACTCAATCATGCAATTAACATGAATATGCAAACAAATATATTAATCTTGAATCATAAAAGTACAAATTGAATCCTCTCGTCATTCGTAGACGACTCTTGCTTTTCCTTTCCCTCTCTACGAGCCGATGTCATCTTTAGTTACGCATGATAATCCAATAATAAAACAATATTAGATTTCATCCAACTCACATTCAAATACAAAACCATACATATTTTACATTTTATTTAATTAAGTTCTTATACTCGAGATATGTGTATCTTTCGATATCTAGCATCGAATTAAAATCCAGTTTCACATTTTTTCATTAAGGACCCTATACTTTCTATTCCTACATGATTTCATGATAGATTTTCAATTTATTCAATTTGGCTGTTAATGTTACAAAATTAACTAATAACAAGCTTATTTAGCTTTACAATTTTGCCCTTTTCATAATCTAAACTTAATAGCTATCAAATTTAAGCCTAATTAATCAATTTCTCTATAATGGCAACTTGCTATAAATTTAACAAGTGATCAGATTGATACATGGGCTAGCTAAATCAAACTCTCATGATCATAAATCTATAAGAATTAAAGAAAAATAACTTAGGAACTTACTTACAATAATGTCTGAATGTTAGAAAGATGTTGAAAGTTTCTTTTTTCTTTACCAATGGTGGACAGAAAGGAACAAGATGAAGTGTTTTCATCTTTCTTCCCACTTTCCTAGCTATTTATAATAAGCTTAATAGTTTAATTAACTTTATTAACTATTATTAACCTTTAATTAAGACATTTTTATACATTAATTTATTATAGATAAAATTAAGTGTCATCCATCATCATTTCCCACCAAACTTAATAAAAGAATGGTTTAATAGTCATTTTAGTTTTTTGGATACTTGCTATATAGGCTTGCAAGACTTTTCTTAATTAAAACTCAAGATTAGACTTTTACAATTTAATTCCTAAGTTTTAATTAATTACTTTTGGCTAAATTACTTAACTGATCATTATTATAATTTTATACTAACCCAAAATATTCCTATTTTATATTTACAGACTCAATTTATTAAAATGGGATTTCGAAACCATATTTTTTAACACCACCAAAAATTGAGTTGTTCTAAATTCCTTTTTATCTTGACTTACTAGTGGAGTTTAAAAACTCCACGAGCGGTGTTAAGGTGTAGTTAAATAATAATAATAAATTAATATTTTAAAAAGGGTTAATGTATACTTTAGTTATTGAACTTGACAACTATGTAATTCTCACCTAAATATTTTTTAGACCTAATTGGCACTTGCAAATGTAAGTTATTAATAAAGTTGGTACTTTCTATTAATACCTGACTAACACTATTAGATTTTGGGGTGATAGCTAATAGAACTTCAACACATGTCCCAAAAAATAAAAAATTATTTTTCAATTAGAAACTTTAGGATTTTCTGAATTCATGTGTATAATGAATCAATCAAGAGTAATCCATAATTGAATATGGACAACCATTTATTCAAGTAATTTTATTTTTTATAATTTTAAAAATAATACTATAAAATTATTTTTAAATTAAATTTTAGGCATTTTAGAAATTTTAAAATTAAATGGAAACATTTGTGCAAAGTTGATTAGGCACTTGAAATAAAAAGATAAAATTCCTAAAATTCAAGAATATTTCTAAAAGTATATAAAAAACTGAAATGTTTCTAAAATGCCTCAAATTCATTTTAAAAAATATTTTTATATTATTATTTTTAAAATTATAAAATATAAAATTACTAGAAATACATATTAGAATGAATCTAAATAAATTGTTGTCTTGATGCAAATAAATCTAGACAACTGTTGGTCCAAGTTCTTTATGCATGTGAACTAGAAAAGGTCCCTAAAGTTTTTTAATTTTTCATTTTTTTAAAAAAATATTTTTTAATTTTAGGAAACATGACAACATTCTATTGGTTGTCAACCCAAAATCTAACGATGCTAGTTTGGTACTTAACAAAAGTACCAACTTGATTAATGATTTCCAAATTTAAATCTCAATTAAGTCCAGAAAAATTTAAGTGTTAACTAAGTACATATTACCAAGTTTAAGGGCTAAAGTATATATTAAAAGTTAGAGCAGTCAGCAACATTTGATCCTTACTTGTGTAATAAAAAGTTTTCACTACCAATTTATCAAAAAAAAAACCACTTGAACAAAAAATGTCTGGTTATTTATTTCCTTAAATTTTATATGTATCACTTACAAAATTAAAGGAATAATATTTAATACATTGTTAGTGTATGAGTTTCATAAACCATCATAAATAATAATGACACATAATCATTAAATAAAATAAAAATTGTGCAAAGTTGATAAATAAATTTTTATAATTTTATTTAGCATAATTTAATATTAACTAACTATAACTATTATAAATAAATATTAATAACTCCTTAATATTTTGGGTTTAAGATTTAAAATCTTTAATTTAGGGTTTCAATTAAGTTAGAATTTAGAGCTTTAATATTTTATTTATAATTAATTATTACCTAATTATGTTAAATAAATTACTAATATTTATTTATAAATGCTCCAATGTTTGTTTATTTATGTATGAAATTTATGTATTGGTGCACTAAATATTTTCTCTAAAATATAACTGCTAAATTAATTAAAATTAAAGCATATAAAAACTATGAAAACATATATATTGCTTCTGTGTGGAAAGTAACGGTAAAAAATTGCCGCTGATAGATTTATAATTCATGGTTTAGAATTTAGATAAAAATTTTCTTCAAGAAAGATTAATGTTTTTAATATTGGTGTTTTCTTATATGACAAAATTATTATTATAATGCAAATTAAAATGCATCGATTATCACTTATCAGTGGTATATTTAATATTGAAAGTAGTCCAGTAAACAATTCCATTTTAACTTGAAATGACAAGGTACCATTTAAGTGCGAATCTCTAGTATATTTTGAAGTGGAAAATACTTATATTAATTACAAAAATTTGATCAAAGTTTATTAATTTGAAAATTCTGCTACTTTAGGCTTCGTAATAATGGATAAACATTCACGAAACAAGAAGACAAAAACTCCCAAGTTATATGGTAATTACGGAAAAATTGTTGCTAAGCGTTATACGCTAAATTCACATATAATTAAGTGAGGAGTAGAAGTAGCAAAGCTCCAAAGCTTGGTGGAGAAAGTAGTTTAGTTGCTGTATCCATGCACAGGCTTGGATTAAAATGTTTATATATGGAAAGGAATTGGGTAAAAGATAAGAAAAAGGGATCCAGAAAAGTGCGGCCTTTGCCTTGCCTCCATTGAATTAATTACTACTACATGTTTTCAAGGTTGTTGATAAGCTTTTTTTAGTTTTGGTCTTTACTTTCTAATTGGAGAAAGTGAAGCACCTTAAAAGTTGAATTCCCATTTGTCCACAAAGATATTATATTAAATTAGAGAAAAAAAAAGTTGTAGTATTCTTCATTTTTAATTTATGAACCCAATAACCCTATTACGTGTTAGATTCCATACAGATATACATGTTTAGAATTAAACATTTGAAGCTTTTGGGAAGGATCTATAAGAAGCCAATCCCATCTCTCCCGTGATTTCTAGGAATATGATAACCGGCGGGGTGGGACACTGCCCGACGATTTTCGTTTTCATTTTTATGCATCTATAAATCAAACCTGTTTCCTTTTAAATTTTATTAGCTCCCCACTCTGATTTCGATCCTTTAAGATCAATTACCCAACTTTCAACTCAGTCACGACACTTTCGAAAAATAACAAATTAGTAACCACTAACTAATCATTTTCCGTTACAGACGTAATGAAGCTGCTATTTTCCATCCTTCTCTCCCCTTCCCCTCTCATCTCCCTCCCCCTACCAACGCGCTCTCCCATCCCTTTTCCTCTTCCCCACCATCCCTCCCCCTACTCTGATTCTCTCGCTCTCCCTCTTCCCACTATTCCTTTCCCTATTAATCAGTGAGCTTCAAGTCACGATTCAATGATCGGAATGGTGGATCGGTATCCTTCAATGAGTAGAAGAACATACCCTAGATCCAAGTCGATTTAACGATCAATGTCGAAGATTGGAGAAAAAACTATTTAAATTTTAATTCGTAGATTCGTGATGTCCAAAGCTATTTTATGAAAAAAATTGAATTGTAGAAGAGAAGGAAAAAAAGAGCTTTCGATTGTGCAAATAGTGCAAACAGAAAAAGCCATATAGCATTAAATTTAACAATCTAATGACTTAATAAAAAACTTTTGAATAATTCAATAACAAAATTAAAAAACTTACCCATAATTTAATAACTAATGATATGGTCTACCTTAAAATTTTTTAATTATTATTTTAATAAATATATCAAACCCAGAAAATTTTATATATACCGATGTTTACCCTAAAATTTAAATGAAAATGTCTATACATACCATCTTGAACCCGATTTTTTTTTTTCTTGAAGAAAAACCCATGTTCATGATTCGCCACCCCTGAAGAATTGCTGTGTTAAAAAGGAAATAAGAGAATTAAAAAGCTTGTCAAAAATCTATTCCGCAAATAGACTTCTTTTCTTCTTATGGTAAACTGAAGAATTTTGGAATCTTTGAGCTTCAAATCAAACCCAAGCTCCATTCACTCTCCTCTTATCTATAAACGTTCTCATATTTTCTCCCAAACCCATTGCATCAAAATTCAAAGTAGCTTACAAAGCATACATTAACTTTCCTTTCGATCTAGTTAGAAGTGTTGCAATCTTCATTAGATAAAAATATATATATCATGTCAAGAGTCCCCGACCCACTTATCATCGGGAGAGTTATAGGAGAGGTGGTGGACAATTTCTTCCCTAGTGTCAAAATAACAGTAACTTACAACTCCAACAAACAAGTTGCCAATGGCCATGAGCTCATGCCTGCCCTCATCACTGCTAGACCTCGGGTTGAGATTGGCGGCGACGACATGAGACCTTCTTACACTTTAGTAAGTATTATTTAAGCATTAAACATTAGCCATCCATCTTGCAATATTTCTTACTAATTTCTCTTCTTCTTTTTTCCAGATCATGACAGATCCCGATGCTCCAAGCCCTAGTGATCCCTACTTGAGAGAACATTTGCACTGGTTTGTATTGCATTTATTAGTATCCATAGATACAATATAAAATAAAAGTTGCTGGCATTAGAATTTAAAATATACTCTCTTTTCTTTTGTTCAAAATGTAAATTTCAGGATGGTTACCGACATTCCGGGTACTACTGATGCTTCCTTTGGTGAGTTCCCAAGACTGCAATTTGTGCTTTTATGACTCTCTTCTTTAACTCATAATTAATATTAGCAATAATCAAACAATAGGGAGGGAAGTTATTAGCTACGAGACTCCAAAGCCAACAGTGGGCATCCATAGATACGTGTTCGTACTGTTCAAACAGAGAGGAAGACAAACAGTGAGGCCACCATCTTCCAGGGATTGTTTCAACACACGGAGGTTCTCAGCCGACAACGGTTTGGGCCTCCCAGTGGCTGCAGTTTACTTCAATGCCCAGAGAGAAACTGCTGCAAGATCAAGAAGATGACTCTGCCACTTCCATAATAATACATACATACATAATTTACTACTGATTAAGCAAGTAAATAAGATGGAAGTATCTCTGGTGTCCTGGATTTAGGGTTTGACACGTATGTTTAATGTGATGGTATTAGTTTCACTTTGAAATCTTGTACCGTTGTGTGAGCTACAGTTTGGTAAGGTGACTGTTTTTATGTAAGAAGTATAGGTTTGGGTTCTGTCTGTGGACCCACATCCCCCATTGCTTTGGTGGGCACGTGGCAAACTATGGCAAGGTCCCAAACTACTCCATCTATCAAGAGAATAACAGAATTTTTAAGGTCTCTTTCTCTAATGAATGACACCCTATATATTATTATATAATCTATTGCATTGCAATTTGTTATTATTTGGGGCATAGGCTTTTGGACTTTTTGCTCATTACATTTATTTCACGATTTATTAGAACGAAATGACTTCCAAATTGTTTTTTTTATTACTACAAAAAATTTATTTCCTGCACCAATAAATTTTATTTCTTAATATAGGTTTTGTTAATTTTTCCTGTAATTTATTTTCCAATTGGGGATGTAATTTGACTATTTTGTTGAAATATTTAGATTTATTTTTTCAAAATAATGTTAAAAAATTATTATTTGCGGAATAATATAAGAACCAAATTAATTATTGAAATATCATGTTTTGAACAATGGGGGAACATGAGGGGATGGGACTAACACCAAAACGCCACAACTAATGGAGATTTGGACTAACATCTTCTATCAAATTGTCATAAATATATTTGGTTGGTTTTTTTTTTTTTTCAAATTCTCATTAAAAATGAAAAGGGTATAGTGGCAATTTAAGGCCCTGAGGTAACAAAGAATATCTGCACTTCTAGCCTCCGAAAAGATTCAACTTTGCCCTTTTCCCGCCCAACACCCTTATCTGGTTGGATAAATCCCCACCAATCAGTACAAAATTATAAATAAAAAACCACACGTCCAATCACAGGAGTTAAGTGATATGGCTCGAGGGTTTGATGCTCGTCCTAGATATGGAATAACTTTAGAACTCGTGGCTAGCATTTAACTACTTTATGAGCCTACAGAATGTGGATGATTAATTATTGAGTTCATTTTAATGGATACTTAGAGAAGTAAAAAAAAAAAAAAAACCCAAATCCATGGCTGAAAAAGACCCATGCTCCGAAAATTCCTAACTTCAAAAAATCCTAAACTTAAACCACTTACCCCTTTAAAAAACACAAGTATTATTTTGCTTTTAAGGATTATTTTGCTTTTTCTATTAATTTGTAGTGTTGTTTTATGGAGGGAGGTTATTTTTTAAATTATTTTATATTTTGTTATTTTTTTTATTATAGAAATTGATTAATGTATTTTATAAAATTATTCTCTTGTTAATTATAATTTAGTTAGTTTAGTTAAAATAACTTTTTGTGTTTTGTAGTTGATTAAGGTTGAAGAATTGTTAGCTCAATCGATCAATCAGAATAGTTAATAGAGGTGAATTGACCTGTAAAATTTTTTTAGAAGCAAGGATAAGAAAATGAGACATGAACACAATGATTTTATAGTGGTTCAACCCCAATTGCCTACTCCACTACCTTAGTTGTAATAGCCTATTTTTCAGTGGTGTCGAAAAAGATGGTTTCGAGACCACAATTTTGACGTGTTAATATTTATGAGGTTACTATTGTTATATTAAAATTTGATTAGGTAATTTTAACGTTTAAATAGTTAATTAAGTAAAAATGACTAAATCATAAAAAAATGCAAAAGTCAATCATTATTGTGATTTTGGGCCAAATGGATAAGAAAATATTATTGCAGAGTCTTAAAAGGTAATTAAGTCTTATCTAATGATAATGGACGATATAGGTTGATATATCATGAAAGTTAGTGTTATTTTAAAGATTAATAGGGTAATTAAGTAATAAAAAAAAAACCACCTAAAGATGAAAGTTATCATCTTCCCTTTTGTTTTCTTTTTTCCAAAGCCAAATGTTCATGAGAGAAAAAGCTTAAAGCATCGGTTAAGTTAATTCATTGCATGGTATGTGTTTTTCAATATGTTTTTCATGACTTTTATTTTTTTGAGATCGTTTAAATTTAATCTAATTATCTCAGAGGTTAATTTGTTAAATTGTTAAATGTTTTGGAAGATGTCATTGATGAATATGATATGTTTTTTTTAAGTTTAATGATAGATTACTATGCTTAGTTGTTAGATAGAAATATTTTGTCAAGTGTTTTTGTAAGATTTTAAGTTTAGGAATTTAATTGTAAATAAATTAAAATAGGCATGGTTTTCTTAGAAAAATTCTAGCATGTGTGGATTGTATTTGGATGTAATTGAATTCGGTTCATTGGGTATACGGATTAATTGTGAAAATAATCATGTTTTAGTCTTAAAGATCAAATTAAATTAAATGTAAAAGTTTGGAGGCAAATGTGAAAATTTATAAATTGGTAATCATTTGCACTAAATAGAATGTTGTATGAAATTATAGCTAATAAATTTAAATAAAATATTTTATAGATCAAGAACAAGTAGATAACCGAGAAAAATGGAAAGTTGCTGACTAATCCCTGAACTTTTACAAAGTTTGCAGTTTAGCCTTGATAAGTTCGTTCGGTTTAATTTAGTATAATTTGAAAGGTATTGAATTAGAATTAGTTGTTAAATGTTCAATTGATTGTTGATGCTAATTAATGTGAATTGAAGTAGAAAATTGCTTAGACCATTGTTTAGTAATGATATCTCTTAAGCCGGATGAACGTAGGATGGAGTACGGTTGACATGCCAATGGGTTATAATGCGCGCTATATAGGATTGACTTGTGATGAGGCAATGATTCCTAATTTGTGTTTATACACAAAGTATATCGAGGTTTAACATTTGTTGAGAACTATCATGTTATATTACAGTTATTCTTGCGTGTTATCGGGGGCGGATGAAAAGCCTTCGAGCTTTGCACTTGGTGCCCAGGCATGTTTCCGAGGGGATGTTAGCCTACTGGCTAGGCAATTGGTGCTAAGGCGTATTTTCATTTGGATTAGCTTGTTTGAGCTTTTGACATGTGTTGGATGTATAACTATGTACTCATATCCGTAAATCGTTCATCGGGTAATATCTCCAATGTTAAATAACTCGTTATTTATTTGTTTGAAAGTTGTTCATGAATTTTCTAATAGCATTGTGGCTTAAAATTGAATGATATTGTATCGTTATATTAAAATGCAACTCATACATGATTGTATGTATATAATTACTTGTTAATGATTATGGTTGACAGGAAACACTATTTATTACTCTTGTTGTTATAAAATGCTATGTTTAATTCAATAAACTTTATTGTTTTAATTGTTGAACTTACTAAGATCTATAGAGGCTTATTCGTGTTATTTTCTTGTTTCCTTGTAGATAGCATTTTGTGGAATTGAGCGGTTGGATCAACTTGAGGATCACACTACCATTCATATTTTAGTAATTTTTGAAGTTAACTTTCGGGTTATATGGCATGTAATAGGTGAAATTTGTAGATGTTTGATTGTAAATTATGTGGTAATTATGGAAGTGTTGATAAGTGTTGTATAGGTGTTTGAAATTATGGTATGAATGTATATGCTTGAATTAGAAAAGAAATGGTAAGTTTTAGTATGATATGATTTATGATTTGAGAGTTTGAATGAACATTTGTTAATGTGATTAGTGTATGAATGTGATATGGAGTATAACTTTGAATTTCGCTAGTTTTGGAATGTGAAGTGAGGTGCCAAATGATGGCTTATTGGTTAGATATAGGTTGAGTGAATTTGACATGTTTTTGAGTGTGTTTGAATGTAGTTTAGTCATATGAATGCATATGGAATTGGGTTGTCGTGGTGTGTAAGTGAATGGGTAGAAAATGGCTTGTTTTAGGGCCAATTTGTGAAGCACACGGCCTGAGACATGGGTTGTCACAAGGCCGCGTGCCACACACGACCACCCCACATGATCATGTGTCATTATTAATTTAGGTGTAGGTTTTACATGGTCTGGCACATGGCCTGTGACACAGACATGTGACCTTATTTTGAATGCCCACACGAGCGGACACATGGGCTGGGACACGACCGTGTGTCCCATACTTCGAATGCTCACATGGTCTAGGCTAAGTCACATGGCCTGGACATACGACAGTGTGACCCTTGTTTTCAAAAATTGTCAATTTTTCCAAACTTTTTTGATTTGTTTCAAAATGAACCCCGAACATTCCCAAACTATTTTTGGGGCCCTGTAGGCTTAGTTTAAGGCCCATAAGTGTATTTTTACCTTGATTAAAATAAATTATTGAATGTTACTATTTAATTTATATAATTGTTTCTATTTAAAGCTAAATGTTCTTATTTGTATTGTAATACTCTGTAACCCTAATTTAACGACGAAGACGAGTTAGGGGTGTTACATTAACTTTTCACCACTAAGGATTTTCCAAAATTTACTAATTTGATGAACATTTGAGGACAAAGTTTAACCTTACAACTCTTTTAAGATTTCTACCTAGATGTTAAGACATAAACCCTATCAAAAGAGTAAACAAAGAAATAATCCTCACAAGATTAGAATGTTTGCAAATGAAGCACACACCCAATATGTAACATCCTGAATTAGGGACTAGTCAGAACAGTGGTTTCGAGACCATAAATCTGAGATAAAAATAATTATTATATGATTCTTATGAGGTCTATGATATGAATGCATGCTTATGTGAAAGTTTCATGAAGAAATTCTATGCATAAAATGTCTAATTGAATTTTAGGGACCAAATTGAGTAAGATAACTTGCATTCTAGAAGCTTTAAGCATGAAATTGCTTTAGATTATGAATTAGAAGGTCCTAATTACCAGTTTGACCAAGTTCTATAATTTTGGACAAAAATGGGCATGTATAGGAAAAAGTTGAAAGAAAAGTACAAAGGGTATTTTGGTCATTTGGTAAATAAAAGAATAAAAAGGGAAAAATAAGTCAAAAATGTGCTCATCTTCTCCAAATGATAGCCGAATTTTTCAATAGCCATAGCTACGATTTTGTTCAACATTTCAAGCTTGATTGTAAGTGCTCCTTAGCCCCGTTTTTAATTTTTTTTTTTTGTATTTTTGAAGTCTTTAAAGCATGATCTACCCATTTCTAGCTATATTTTGAGCTAGGGTTCATGTATGAAATTTGACCCATGTGTAACATAATGTTTGATGCATGATAAACATCTTTTACTAGGTGATTTTTAGTGAAAACACCAAAAAGGGGGACTTGTTTGTAAAAGTATAAAAGTGGGTAGTAAAAATGTGAAATAAAGGAAAATGTGGGCTGATATGAGCATGGTATAGGTTCGGCTAGACTTGGGTAACAAAGAAAATGCATGCATCTCATTTTACGAGCCTAGGGACTAAATAAGTGAAAAGATAGTGGTAAAAAGGTAATTTTACCCAAATCATTAATATGGATTGATTTGAATAATGTGATTAATAAACAAGTTAAATTTTGCATTATAGATCAAGAAAAACATGAACTGGGTCTTGATCAAGGAAAGAATAAAGTATATGACGATTAGGCTCAATTATCATCATTTTGTACCGAGGTAAGTACATGTGTAAATAATGTGACAATGTATTATATTTTGATGTGTTGACATTATGTGATAAATATTTTATCAATATTATGTATGCTATGACTAATGATGACTTTGTAAGTATGAATGATATTGGTCGTTATCCACAACGTTACGAGCAAGTACGATGGAGATGCTATGTGTATATGAGAAAGAATCCCGTTTAAACGTTAGGAATAGTTTAGGATACAAGTGAAATGTCACTAGGAATTAAGAAATCTGAACTCATTGAGTTAGTCTGGGTTCGTATTTTATATATGAGGCATTCGAGGTCGTTGAGTTGGTCTGAGTTCATTATGGATGTGATACATGTAATTGGGTTCTGGGCAATGGTCTTGTGTGTCCTATCTATGACTAGGTAATCCTTGAGTGGGTCGGATACCTAATAGCTTATATGAGCAGCCCGTGTAGTTACATCTTAATCAATAGCTTATATGAGCAAGCCCGTGAGTAGCTGCTTTACGAGCGTTACATGTTATGAGGTAGCTTTGGATACGTATGTATATGTGGCACTTATGTGCAAGTTTTCCACATATCCAATAGTATTCCGAGTGTTCAACGAGTGATGCAATGGATGTGATGAAAGTCCCAAGGAGGGCATGTTAAAGAGGTATGGTTATCTGATATGCTACGATGAGTACAAGTATGCACGCTAAATCCATGAATAATGCCTTGATAAAGAATAATTTGTGATGAGAATGTATATATGCACATATTATAATTAAGTCCAAAAGTTTAAATGATGAATAATCCTTATGTATGTGTTACTATGTCTTTGCATGTTAATTACTTACTATCATTGCATATTATTTGTATGTGGACTTACTAAGCTTTAATGCTTACCCCCCTCTCTTACCATCCTTGTAGTTCTGTTAAGCTAGCTCGGGGATCGAAAGCTGTCGAAGTATTCAATCACACTATCAAAGGAATATTGGGTATAGTGAAATTGTTATTTTGGGTATGGCATGTATTAGGGGACTTGGTCATTTTGATATGTGTCATGCTATTTGGCCAAATTGTGAAGGCCTATGATGTTGATAATTCATTTTGTAATAGCCATGTGATATGGCTCATAATTGATTATTGGGTTGTAATGTCTAATTATTCATGCATGCATGTGTTAATGCCTTGATGATGTGCTATGTGGTTTGTTTGATGGAGATGTGATGAGGAATGAAATAAGTACTTGGAAATAAGATGACCATAGACATGAATGGGTAATTTGAGGTTATGGTAACAAATTCGACTATGCATAAAATTGGTGTGGAATGTTTCCAAATGGTGTGACTAATTGAATGTGTAATAGAACGACATTATGAAGGTGTGAAAGTGCCATGATGTTGAATATTTGAGTGTCTAAATATGTCATGTTGCATGCTATGAAATATGTTTGAGTGTATGAATGATTGAGGGTGACAATTGCCTTGGAAAATAGCCTATAAATGGTCCACACGGGTAGACACACGAGCATGTGTCTAGACATTATGTGACACACGGTCTGCCCCACGGGAGTGTTGAATGGCTGTGTGTCCCCTGCACCTAAATTTTGCAAGTCAGTATGCCCAGTAGTAAACACATGGGCTAAAACACGGACGTGTGTCTTGGCCGTGTGAGAGGCACGACCTACCGACATGGGCGTGTAATCTAGCCGTGTGAAGTCTGCACCTTTTTATGAAAATTTCATTTATTTTTAATTGACCACACGGTCTGGCCACACTGGCGTGTGATACAGCCTGTGACCTAAATTGGTGCTGACGTCATAGTCAGAGAGTTACACGGCCGGAAGGCACGGGCGTGTCGAGAGTACACGGGCGTGTCCCTTGTCTCACACGGGCATGTGACTCTGTATTAGGGAAAATTTCCCAAACTTTTCTAAAATTCTTGGTTTAGTCCTGAACCACCCCCGATGTATGTTTTGGGCCTCGTAGGCTCGTATAAGGGACGATATGCATGTGTTTGAATGTTTTTGAATCGGTAGAAATTTTGTGGCCTAGTTTTACATACATTGTATGTTTAAGTCCGGAAATGCCTCGTATCCTGTTCCAATGTTGGACATGGGTAAGAGGTGTTACACAATAAAAACACTTGAGCTAATAAAGTACAATAAATGTTCACAAGTGTTTATAAGAGAAAGATGAAAAAATTAAGCACAAATGGTTGGTAATAGATTTTTTTATGTTTCTTGATAGCTCTTAATCTCTTGTAATCTCTCTTGTTGTTGTAGAAGTTTTGGAAGCTGGTATTTATGGCCTCTAATTGGTTTCCAATCATTGGGGCTATTGGGAAAATGAATTGAGTATTGGAGGTGTAAAGACTAAAGCATTAATGGCTTCTGCAACAAAAGGTATTGATACATTTGAAGGGATATCGATACTTTGGGCATTTAATGCCTAAATTTAGTGATCGTTTAAGCTTATAGTATCGATACGATAAAGAATGTATCGATACTTGCTATAAGGTATCAGTACCTTAGGGAGGGTCTCGGTATGCAAGCAATTTTTCTTTAATTTTTTTAAACATTGAATCGTAAAATAATATGATATAAGGATAAGGTATCGATACTTTGTGAAAGGTATTGATATTTTGTTAAAGATATTAATGCTTTTAATTTTTTCTCAATTTTTCTGATTGCTCAATTTTTCTGAACTTCGAAGCTTAAATTGGTATTGATACTTGGGCCTCTTTGATCCCTGCGAGTAGTTTTACACTTGATAAAAATGTTTGGAAAAATTGTTTATCATTTTGAACAAGCTGAAAATGTTTTCTAAGTGTTTGAAAGATAGATTTAAAAGTTTATCTCTTAAAATATATTGAAACAAATTTCCACTTGAAATTTATCAAGTTTTATTAAAAAGTACATTATATTTGTTATATCAAAACATTTATCAAATAAAGCTTAGCTTAACAATCCCCCTTTTTGATATAATAAAACACTTTAGTAATTTTTTGTTTTTGAATAAAGTACTCCCCTTAATAAAAAATCAATTTCAATTGAAGGCTCGATTTTTTTTTAAATGGTCACAAAATAATAGAGATTAATTACCAACAAATTTACCTTTTCTCCCTCTTTTTTTTTTGTTATCATAAAAAGAATCAAATAAAGCTTAAGAGAAAGAAAAGTGTTAGTCCAAAACAATAAGGAGCAAGAAACTAACATTAAAGTTCAAAGTATCTCGAAGTACCAAGTAAATAATGAAGTACAACAAGTTCAAAAAGCATAGAAATAAATCAAACAATGCAAAATATCCTATGTAAACATGAAAGTGCATGATAATACAAAATGAGTCCTAGTCATTTTGAGGAGGTTGCAATGCAAGAAATTGAGACACAAGGTAAGCCATATGTTCGTCCAATGTAAACACTCGTCACCTATGCCACAAACTTTGTCTCGCAATGAGGCAATATCTCCAAAAATGGCCAAACTTCTCAACTAAAAATTGAGGGTCTTATGGTGGAGCTTGTAGAGGAGGTTGAACTGAATCACCTTCTTCAGTATCTTCATTATTTTCATCATGGTGGACAGCTTAGGTAGCCTTTACCCATTCACCAGTACGAGCATCTTTCTTGTATCCAATATGACCAAGAGAACCAACACCAATAGATTGAGGAATTAGAAAAGGAAGATTGAATCGAGTGGGAATTTTGAGACGCTTGAAGAAGTAGGAAAGATAGGTTCCAAAAGGTAGAGTTACGGCACTAGTGAGCTCTTTTTCTATGACCTTTGTAGTATTGTAAAACAATCAAGGTCGAGACGCCAATTATTTTGAAAACAATCAAGCCACCAATAATCAATGGCTTGAAGGACAACATGTATTGAGATAGTTCATAAAATCCAATTGAGAATAAGGTGAAGAAAATGATCATGAAGATTAAGCTCAGAAGCATTTGAGCTAGGAATGACTAAAGCGGGATTTGGAGAACCTTTATCATTTGATTCACCATCGGGAGGAAGTTTTAAAAATTCTCCAAAGTTTTCAAGAGTGAGACTAATAGGAGTATTCATAAGAAAGGAGTTTATGGCAACAATGATCCCACCGGAGAGGTCATGTTCAAGTAAAGCATTTGAGTAAAAAGATTGAACAAGGTTAGCATTGGTGGAAGAACGAATTTTAAAGAACCAACCCAATGCCAATTGACTAAAGTTTGGAGATAAGTGAAATTTGAATTGGATAAAGTTTCCAAATCAATAGGGTGATAAACATTGACTTTTCTAGAAACAAAGTAAGTGTAAAAATGATTTCTCTCCTCGAAATTTCTAAAACAATCATTTAGAGAGCTACTTTAACCACTGGGAGGGTTTAATGAAGAGGCATCAACACAAGTTCATTTCTTGATGGGCATGATGACTAACTAGGATACTTAAACACACTAATGAACTTAAAAACTTGGTTCAGGAATTTTGACAAACACCTTGTGGGCAATGTTTTATAGAAACTTTTTCAAAGGTATTTTTGGGTTGGGCAAACCCCCTACTCCAAAACCATAATATATATTTCAATTCATCCCAATATAATGATTCAATCATAGAATTAAAATAACTTAATTGTATTTTCAAAATTAAGGGAAAAAAATATAAATTGTTACCTTAAATGTTCTTGAAGAAAACAAAACTTAATGGGAAATAGTTGAATCCTTGATACGATGGATAAGTAGGATGATTTTGTTTGAGAGTTTTGAAGAGTGAAAAAGGATTTGAAAATCTTATTTTTAGGGTTTTGGTGTGCAAAATATCTGTAGAGGGAAAATATGAGATAAAGTTTTGCCAAATCTTCTTTTAAAAACATGTTGTTTGAACCCTCTTAAACCCAAAGGTTCAATACCTTTGCTGAGGTTTTGATACTTCACCTTGGCTGTAATACCCCTTACCTGTATTCAACACTAAAACAGGGTACGAGGCATTACTGAACTTACAACCCAAGCATTCACACAAATCCAAGTCATAAATTTGTGTCCAAATTAAAACCATTTGCATACAACCATAAAGTCCCTAATATAAGCCTACGAGGCCCAAAACATGCTTTGGAAGTGGTTCGGGACTAAATCGAGAACTTTAGAAATTTTCACAAAACTTAGAGAATTTTTTCTATAAATAGGGGTCACACGCTCGTGTGGTTTGGGACACACCCGTGTGGACTGGCCGTGTGGTCACACACGCCCGTGTCCCTAACCTGTGTAACTTTCTATTTTGCAATGCATGAATAAATTGATGTCACACGGCCAAGTCACACGCCCGTGCTAGGTCATGCGGATAATTAAATTTTCACAAAATAAGTGCAGACTTCACACACTTAGGACACACACCCGTGTCTTTGCTCGTGTGCTCAATTTTGAGCATTCTGTTTCTCAAAATTTAGGTGCAGGGGACATAGGGCCAAAACACATGCCCATGGGGTAGACCATGAGTCACACACGGCCTGGACACACGCCCGTGTGTCTACCCGTGTAGACAAAAGAAAGACTATTTACCAAGCCATTTGCCACCCTCATTTACACCTACACTTACACCAATTCAATAGAACAATTAATGGCATACTTAGGTAACCAAAACATCCATAATTATGGCCAACACATGCCAATACAATAACAACATCCATCATACTCAAAACATTTATTATGCCCTAAATCAATCATGAAAATTTCAAATTCATTAAGCCTCAATTTACTACTTTTAAGACACCTAATTGTGCACAATCTTACCATCTCATCAATATATCACATTTCCAAACATTTCACATTCATGCTATGAATCACATTCCGTCATTCACCAAGCATACCATGACTATATCACCAAAGACATTGGCATATATATGTGTAACACTCCTTACCCGAGATCGTCGCCGGAATCGAGCACGAGGCGTTACCTAACTTAACTTACTAATTCGGGGCATAAAATTTGCTTTTAAGATTAATTTATTTACATTCATCCAATATGTCCCTAAAAAGGGCCCTCGAGACCCTAAAACATGCAATTGAAACTGTTCGGGACCAAACCGGAACATTAAAAAATTTTCGAATACTTAGACAAATCAAAACAATTTGTTTCATTATTCCTTATAAAACTGTCTACCTGTGTCATAGTCACTAAATAAATCATAACTCGAGTCACAAAACTCAAAATTTAAATTCGTGAATTTTTCCTAAAACTAGACTCATATATCTTCTTATTAATTTTTTTTCAGAATTTTTGGTCTAGTCAATTAGTACAGTTTATTAGTTAAATTTTCCCCTGTTGTACTGTTTGAAAACTCTGACCTCTCCTCACTACGAATCAATTTTCTCCCTGTATAGAATTCAAATAACCAATCTAGAAATATAAAATATAACTCCTAATTCATTTTGTATAATTTTTAGTGAATTTATAAAATCAGAATAGGGGATTCAGAAATCGCTCTGACCCTGTGTCACTAAAATTCAAATATCTCTTAATATACACTTTTTTTGCCTACTCTGTTTCTTTCATATGAAAATAGACTCAATAAGCTTTAATTATATATCTTATTCATCACCTAATACTATTTATACTATTCCTAGTAATTTTTCAAGTTCACATGAGTGCTACTGTTCAATACTGTTTTAATGCTAATTTCACTTTTTAGTGATTTCTTTGTATTAACTACCATTTTGGCATACATAACATCGAAACATGTTCTTCATTAGAAATTTAAATAACTAATCATTATAAAATATTTGCATACCATTCTTTAACCATATCATAAGTACATACACACAAAATGGCTACGAACTTATACATGCCATAAACTAGAACGTTTCTAAATGAATGGTAACTTGATAGTCGATAGTGTGAAGTGATCTCTGACGACCTCCAACCCGATCTTGCTTTTAAGTACTCTAAAACATAGGAAAGTGAAATAAGTAAGCTTATAAAGCTTAGTAAGTTCACATGTAAAATAATAAGCATTGGCAATCAATTTAGCTTATTACTATGCTGTCATAATTTGCTTAAATAATGTTTAGTTCTTACTTTCCATCTTACTCATCGGTAATCTTACCAAAGGCTCAGAATACAAAAGACACCTTACTTAATAGCTTGCTTACATACCTGCAACATCTCACTTAACACATGAGTACACTTTCATAATGTAGGCATATTGCCAATCATGTCATAAAGTGTCACATGCATAACTGAAAACTCATCACTTACTTAATTCTTAATAATCTCAACTACTTACAATCTCAACATTAAATAAGCCTTAAATGCATACCTGTACTCTTTCTTTATGTTCTCACCTTGTCGTTTCTTTGACTTACTCTTTGGATTACTCGGGAACCTTTTCCTCTTTGAACTTACCATTGCCATGTCTTGACATGGTCTTACGTGGTATCCTTGCCTTATGAACTCACCAATGCCATGCCTTGGCATGGTCTTACATGGGTCCTTTGCCTTATAGTAACTCATAAATGCCATGTCTTGACATGGTTTTAAATGATTTCCTTTCCTTATAGAACTTATCAATGCCATGCCTTGGCATGGTCTTACATGATATCCTCATCTTACCAAACGCCATGTTCCAAACATGGTCTTACATGGTATCCTTGTCTTACCAAATTCCATGTTCCAAACATGGTCTTACATGGTATCCTTGTCTTAGTGCCAATGCCACATCTTGATGTGGTCTTACATGGAGTCCTTAATCAATGCTGATGTCATGTCTTGACATGGTCTTACACGGGATCCTTGCCTTACCAATGCCATGTCTTGACATGGTCTTACATGGTATCCTTAACCGTCAATTCCTCCTTAAATGCCATGTTATGAACATGGACTTTTCCATCAATTCTTCCTTAATTGCCATGGTACAACCATGGACTTTGAGATATCAATGCCTTGTCAAGTCATAGCTGAAACATACTTGCTTAAATTCTCAAGGTTAGTCGCATAACTCAATAATAACAATACTAATAACAATAATTGCATAATAATAAAATGCTACTCAACTTACATACTTACATTATAAATCTCATCATGTCATCAACTTACATACAACATGCAATTGAAACTGTTCGGGACCAAATCGAGAATATTAAAAATTTTCTGAATACTTAGACAAATCAAAACAATTTATTTCATTATTCCTTATAAAATTGTCCACCTGCGTCATAGTCACTAAATAAATCATAAATCGAGTCACAAAACTCAAAATTTAAATTCGTGAATTTTTCCTGAAACTAGACTCATATATATTCGTACTAATTTTTTTTTCAGAATTTTTGGTCTAGTCAATTAATACAATTTATTAGTTAAAGTTTCCCCTGTTGCACTATTCGACTACACTGACCTCTCCTCACTACGAATCAATTTTCTCCCTGTACAGAATTCAAATAATCATGCTGTTTCTTTATCTTGAAATTAGATTCAATAAGGAATCTATAAATATAAAATATAACTCCTAATTCATTTTGTATAATTTTTAGTGAATTTATAAAATTAGAATAGGGGATTTAGAAATCGGTCTGACCTTGTCTCACTAAAATTCAAATATCTCTTAATATACACTTCTTTTGCTTACTCTGTTTCTTTCATATGAAAATAGACTCAATAATATTTAATTATATATCTTATTCATCATCTACTACTATTTATACTATTCTTGGTAATTTTTCAAGATCACATGACTGCTACTGTTCAATACTGTTTTAATGCTAATTTCACTTTTTAGTGATTTCTTTGTATTAACTACCATTTTGGCATACATAACACCGAAACATGTTCTTCATTAGAAATTTAAATAGCTAATCATTATAAAATATTTTCATACCATTCTTTAGCCATATCATAAGGACATACACACAAAATGGCTAAGAACTTATACATGCCATAAACTAGAACGTTTATAAATGAATGGTAACTTGATAGTCGATAGTGTGAAGTGATCTCCGACGACCTCCAACCCGATCTTGCTTTTAAGTACTCTGAAACATAGGAAAGTGAAAGAAGTAAGCTTATAAAGCTTAGTAAGTTCACATGTAAAATAATAAGCATTGGCAATCAATTTAGCTTACTACTATACTGTCATAATTTGCTTAAATAATGTTTAGTTCTTACTCTCCCATCTTACTCATCGGTAATCTTACCAAAGGCTCAGAATACAAAAGGCACCTTACTTAATAGCTTGCTTACATACCTGCAACATCTCACTTAAGACATGAGTACTCTTTCATAATATAGGCATATTGCCAATCATGACATAAACTGTCACAAGCATAACTGAAAACTCATCACTCACTTAATACTTGATAATCTCAACTACTTACAATCTCAATATTAAATAAGCCTTAAATGCATACATGTACTGTTTTTTCATATTCTCACCTTGTCGTTTCTTTGACTTAGTCTTTGGATTACTCGAGAACCTTTTCCTATTTGAACTTACCATTGCCATGTCTTGACAAGGTCTTACGTGGTATTCTTGCCTTATGAACTGATAAACTGTAATGCATACATATTTCTATCCTATGCTTAGCACATTTTATGGATGATTTTTCCTTAAAATTGGTGAATTCGATGCTCCTAATACCTTAATTTCATGTTTTATACTTAGGTGGGCAAAGGAGAGTGAAAGGAACGAGAAATGGGCCAAATTCGAGAAAATGGGCCAACGTACGAAATCAACACGGCCTGGACTTCCTCACACGGGCAGACCACATGGCCGTGTCCCTTTGGCAAGATCAAAACATGATTTACACGGGTAGATCACACGCTCGTGCCCATTTAATAGCCTTGACCACGGCCTTAAGCAATCACACACGGGCGTGTTCCTGCCGAGCCCAATTTAGTCCAATTCGGAAAAGGCCAATTTTGAGGGCTCTTAGGCATTCCAAAGCCTATTTAAAAACCTGAGGAGGCACTTAGACGGGGAACGCGAAAGAGGAAGTAAGGAATTGCTCAAGGAAAGCCAATCGATCCATCTTAGAAGCCGGATTCACCATCAAGATTGAAGATCTCCCTTCAAATTCCCTCAGGAGTTTTTGGGTTTTCTAATGTTTTGTTATTTTTATTCTTTTGTGATGTTTTCTTTCATTAGTATGAACTAAAACCCTTAAATACCTAAGGGGAATGAAACCCAAGACGAATCTTGTTATTAGTATCTGAATTGTATGATAAATATTTGACATGTTCTTAATTATGTGTTCTTAATTCTTATTTTGATATTCCAGGATATTGATTCAAGTTAAGCTCTTATTCAGAGGAGGAATAGACCATGTCTAAGAGTAAATTTTTTATAATTAAGCGGAGTTGGTTGCACGCCTAAAGATAGGGTGACAAGATTTTGTCGGATTAGGGTGAAACCTAATAAGGGGATCCATAGATCGAGTTAATGCAACCCTAGGGCGTTAATTAGAAAGAGATTTCAATTATTCAAACTAGGGTTAGACGTTGTTAGCCTTGAGAGAGATAATAATATAACTTAGGGATCTCTACGAAACAAGTTGAATGAATAAATTGTCCGATTCAGAGTCAAATAACAAGTGAAGTCTAGGTGGATTTTTCCTTAGGTATTGTCTTAATCAATCGAGTTTTCCAAAAAGTATTTTCCCCAAATTTTTTTCTGTGATTTCTTAGTTTAATTAATTAGTTAGATAAAGAAAAACCCTTTTATTTTTTAGGCTAGATAATAAAAAGAAAGTTGATACTAGTACTTTTAGTTCCTTTGGGTTCGATAATCCAGTCTTGTTAAAGCTATACTACTGTTCGATAGGTACACTTGCCTTCATTGTGACAATAGTTAGTTTCAAGAACGATTCATTATAAATATTTAAAACCTGTCACGAATATCACGTATCAAGTTTTTGGCGCCATTGCCGGGGAACTAAGATATTAGGAACACTCGATTTTTATTACAGCCATTTACTTTTACTGCAATTTAAATTTTATTCTAATTTTTATTTCTAATTCTTCTTTTTCCCTTTTTCTGGCAAGTTCTTATAGTTTATGACTAGAAGAAACCCGTTAGGACCATTACTTTTTGACAGTGAGATCGGTCACACAATTTGCAGAAACCAAAGAGAATTAAGGTGAAGCTTAAGATACACAGAGAATGAGCAAGAGGACGATATTCAAACCACAACGAAGGAGATGGCTGAAAATCAGGAAAACTTGGTACCTCCTGCGATTGCTGTTAATCCAGTAAACCAGAATCCTGCTCCGCGCACTATGTATGATTATGCTAAACCTTCTTTAACAGGAACTAAATCAAGCATAGTTAGACCTGCTGTTGTAACACCCCGTACCCGAGACCGTTGCCGGAGTCGGACACGAGGGGTTAACAGACTTAATTCACTTATTCACAGTCCATTTTAAAAATTTCCAGACAAGCTGACTAACTGCGTCACTGTCACCTTAAAAATCATATCTTGAGTTACAAAACTCGAAAATCAGTTTCGTAAATTTTCCCTGAAACTAGACTCATATATCCATCTACAAATTGTTTTCTATAATTTTTTGTTGAGCAAATTAGTACAGTTTATTAGTTAAAATCTCCCCTGTTACAGGGTTTGACTGCTCTGACCTTCTTGCATTACGACTTATATATCTCCATGTACAGGGCTTAAATACTTATGCCGTTTGTTTCTAATGAAACTAGACTAAAAAGGAAATCTATACATATATGGGATGACTTCTAATTATCTCTGGTTAATTTATAATGAATTTCCAAAGTCAGATTAGTGGATCCAGAAATCGCTCTGGCCCTGTTCCACGAAAACTTAAATATCTCTTAAAATCCGACTCATATGACCGTTTTGTTTATTCCATATGAAATTAGATTCATCAAGGTTAGATTACATAATTTATTCACTATGTAACTCCATTCTTACTATTTTTAGTGATTTTTCAAATTCACACCACTGCTGCTGTTAGCATCTGCCTTTAGGGTAGACTTTACCTATTACATAGTTTCCATGATTTAACTAACCCTTTAGCATATATAGCACAAAATATGATTGTGATTAACCATTCCAATGGCCAATCATTGCCAAGCATATCCACACCTCTCAATAACCATATACATACAAGATGATTATAACATTATGCTCAAAATATGTATATAAGCCATTTTCACATGGCTATCCAAATTTGTACAATACCGAAAGGTACATGACCAACATCAAAAGGGTAGTCCTATACATGCCATTTCAAAGTTCAACCAAAATGTACCAAAATGGGCTTTGATAGTGTGGACGACTTCGACTTCGACAATCCCGAGTCCGATAGTGATTTAACCAAAATCTATAAAACAGATTCAAAGAAACGGAGTAAGCATTAAATGCTTAGTAAGTTTTGAGCCATGAAATTAGACACAACTAAAGTGTAGCATTCATATGGCTAAACGGATAATTTCATATGCACAAATTCTCAATATCATACTTACTTCACATTACCAACCCTTATATTCATACACAAAAGATCAACTTAGCCAAAGGCCTAGAGCTCATTTATCGATCGAGCGAATACTATTTGTAAGGGATCAACTAATTCAATGCATATACTGAAACATACCTCATCGCTAGGATTTTACGAGCGTATTAATTGAAACTATTACAAGAAGGTCGCTCATTCCCAAGCCAAGTACCTTCGAGATTTAACCGGATATAGCTACTCGTCGAATGCCTTCGGACATAGCCCGATATAGTAACTCGCACCAATGCCTTCTGGACTTAGCCGGATATAGTAACTCGCACAAATGCCTTCGGACTTAGCCCGGATATAGTAACTCGCACAAATGCCTTCGGACTTATCCCTAACTAGTCACTAGCGCAAATGCCTTCGGACTTAGCCCGGTTATCATCCAAGTATTCATGCACATATCAATAAATCATGACACATCTATATTTCATTTTCATAATTAGAGTTCAAACACAAGTCACGATATAATCCCATTTTCTACTCACTAGCCACATACAAACAACATGGTTTAGTTTGCTTTATGACACGATCTCTATGCACATACGGCTGCCGTCATACGTATAGACTAATTAACTCAACATATAATTCAAGTAGAATCATCATATCACCGTATATTTGTTATGCTCATACGTCATGACTTAATCAAATCAGAAACTAAGTCTCGTTACTCAAAACTTACCTTGGATGTTGTCGAACGATTTCGACTGTTATTCGATCACTTTTTCCTTCCCTTTATCGGATTTAGTTCCCCTTTGCTCTTGAGCTTAATTTAACAAATAAATTGATTTAATCATTTGAACATCAAAAAGAGAAACTCAAGGTACTTAACCCATATATATATACATTAGACATTAAAGTCACATACATATGAAATCATGAATCAACTCAACATATTAACGCACACTCTCTTTTAGCCGATTGTCTAAGCCAAGATTAAGCCACCAATATGCTTACTTATAACCGAATACATGCAACACCAATCTATGTGTTCATTCATGTGGTCGAGTATACATATTCCAATATGATATCATTTCCATTTCGCTTAACACTTAACTTTTACCACATATCAAATAACCCATTTCTTTACTCATGTGGCGATTATATTCGGTCATGCATACTCACATAAAATCAATTTGGAGACTCTATCAACCCAACATACATTCGACAATAGTCTATAGTTCTCTCTCTACCACTCATTTCACACTTAACAAAGCTTCCATTCAAATCATTAGTGAGTATCAATTAACTTAAGCTACCTTTAAACCTTTATTTATCACCTCATGCCAAACCAAAGACCACATTCGCACTTTCATCCACCATTCTACCAAGCATGTAATATTCAACCACAACCAACTCACAATCGGCCCTAGTTCATAACAAGGTAGCCGAATTCTTTTTATGGTTCAAACACTCATTTATCATCATTCACCTAACTTTAACATGAAACAACAAAACTCACCATTATTAGCTACCATAGTCGAAAACCTTACTCAATCCAAAATCAAAATTTCATCATGGGTTACAAAAAAATAACTTGATATCTCACTCAAGATCAACTAAAATTTCAAGAACTAATATGAACACCTTACCTTAATATTGACCTAAGATGACCGATGGCTTCACTCCTTCTTCCTCCTTTCAATTCGCCAAGAAGAACCAAGGAACACAACTTGTTTTCATCACCGAATGCTCTTGTTCCTTTTTTTTTCTCTAGATTCGGCTAGGAAGAAACATGAATGATGATCTCTTTTTTTTTTCTTTCACCCATCCCTTCCTTTAGTTATCATTTCTTTATTTTATTACATCCTCCATACTAATATGGCACCTAGTTAATTAAAGTTAATATAAAATTCACACTTGATTATACAATTTGTAGCATGGCCGCCACTACCTATAGTTTGGCTAATTTGACATGCAAGGACAAGCACTTTCCCACATATATTAATAGGCCACTTTAGCACTTGCCTAGCATATTTCTAAATTGTCTCACATAAGTCCCTACTAATAATTTTCACATACACTAACCAAATTGAAGTATGGAACTATCACACAAGCATTTACTCACATCATAAACAGAAAATATAACCTTTAATTATTTATAAGACTCGATTTCGTGGTCCCGAAACCACTTTCCGACTAGGGTCACTTTAGGGCTGTCACAACTCTCCCCCACTTAAGAAATTTTCGTCCTCGAAAATCTTACCGGTAAATAGGTTTGGGTATCGTTCTTTCATGGAGTTCTCGGGTTCCCAAGTAGCTTCTTCTATCCCGTGTTTGAGCCATAACACTTTTACTAAAGGAACCTTTTGTTTCAGAACTCTTTCACTTCACGAGCTAGGATATGAATCGGTTCTTCTTCATAACTCATATCGGATTGAATTTCAACCTCGATGGATTAATCACGTGACGGATCGATCTATAACGTCAAGCATCGAAACATGAAAGACGTCGTGAATCTTTTCAAGTTCGGGGAAAAATCAATCTATACGCGAATCGACCAACTCGTTCGGAGATTTCAGACGCCCAATGAATCTCGGACTCAACTTGCCCTTACGGCCAAATCGAGTATCTTTTTCCAAGGCGAAACTTTAAGAAACACTTTATCTCCCACCGATATTCAATGTCTTTTCGCTTCAAATCCGCATACGATTTCTCGACGATCTCGTGGTCGTCTTCGACTTTCACGGATTACTTTTACTGCTCAAAGATCTTTAATCAAATCAACTCAAGATTTTACTTTCACCGAGCTCGGTCCAAAAGAATGGTGTACAACATTTACGACCGTACAAAGCCTCGTAAGGTGCCATCTTAATACTTGATTGAAAACTATTGTTGTAAGCGAATTCAATTAAAGGTAAATACCGCTCCCATGAACCACTAAACTCGAGGATGCAACACCTCAACATATCCTCAAGTATCTGAATTATCCGCTCGGATTGACCATCTGTTTGGGGGTGAAAAGCGGTGCTAAAATGCAACTTGGTACCCAAAGCTTCTTGCAATTTCTTCCAAAATCGTGAGGTGAATCTCGGATCTCTATCCGACACAATAGAAATGGGCACCCCGTGTAATCTCACAATCTGAGAAACATAAAATTCAGCTAGTTTATCTAATGAATAATCCGTACGTACGGGAATAAAATGGGCCGACTTGGTCAGTTTATCAACAACAACCTAAATCGCATCTTTCTTACTTGTCGACAATGGCAACCCAGACACAAAATCCATCGTGACTCGATCCCATTTCCATTCGGTATCATGATCGGTCAAGTAAACCTCAGAGGCACTTGATGTTCCACCTTCACTTGCTGACATACTAAGCACTTTGAAACGAAATCGGAAATGTCTCGTTTCATACCATGCCACCAAAACTGACGTCTCAGATCGTTGTACATTTTCGTACTCCTCGGGTGAATTGACATTCGGCTACAATGAGCTTCGTTCAGAATCATCGTAATAAATTCTGAATTTCTTGGGACACACAAACGACTTCTGAACCTCAAACAATCGTCATCGTCAATTTGAAACTCTGATTCCATGTTCGAAACACATTCAGCCCGTTTTGCAACCAATTCATCATTGACTTTCTGAGCTTCACAAATTTGATGGATCAACAATGGTTTTGCCTTTAATTCTGCCACTAACACATTGTCGGATAGAACGGACAAGTGTACATTCATCGCTCGTAAAGCAAACAGTGATTTACGACTTAAGGCATCCGCAACCATATTAACCTTTCCCGGGTGATAGTCAATGACAAGCTCATAATCTTTCAACAACTCGAGCCAACATCTTTGTCGCAGATTTAAGTCTCTTTGAGTCATCAAATATTTGAGACTTTTGTGATCCGAAAATACATGGCACTTCTCACCAAATAAGTAATGTCGCCATATTTTCAAAGCGAATACGATGACAGCTAATTCGAGATCATGGGTCGGATAATTTTTATCATGTGGCTTTAATTGTCTCGACGCATAGGCCACAACTCGACCTTCTTGCATCAATACGCAACCCAACCCAAGTAGGGAGGCATCACTATAGATGACAAACTCTTTGCCTGATTCGGGCTACACTAGAATTGGAGCTTCAGTCAAATAAGTTTTCAGTTGATCAAAACTTTTCTGACATTTTTCCGTCCATTCGAACTTAACATCTTTTTGAAGTAGCTTCGTTATTGGTGTGGCTATCATCGAGAAACCTTTTACAAACCGTCGGTAGTAACCGGGAAGTCCCAAAAAGCTCTGAACCTCAGTAATATTTCTCGGAGGCTTCCAGTTAAGTATGGCTGAAATTTTGCTCTGATCAACTCGAATACCCGATGCGGATACCACATGGCCCAAGAAGCTCACCTCTCCTAACCAGAACTCACACTTACTGAACTTAGCATATAACTGCTTATCTCATAAAATCTGCAACACTAATCTCAGGTGTTCAGCATGCTCGGTTTCATCTCTTGAGTAAACCAAGATGTCATCAATAAACACAACTACAAACCTTTCCAAATACGGTCTAAAGATCCGATTCATCAAATCCATAAATACCGCAGGGGCATTAGTGAGCCCAAACGGCATCACTAAGAACTTGTAGTGACCGTATCTCGTTCTGAAAGTAGTTTTGGGTATATCCGAATCTCGAATTCGCAACTGATAATAACCCGATCTTAAATCTATCTTTGAAAACACTGAGGCTCCCTTTACTTGATCAAACAAATCGTCAATACGCGGTATCAGATATTTATTCTTTATTGTCACCTTATTCAGCTGACGATAGTCGATGCACAACCTCATGGTTCCGTCCTTCTTTTTCACAAACAACACTGGTGCACCCACGGTGAGAAACTTGGTCGAGCGAAACCTCTATCCGTCAACTGCTGTAACCGAAGCTTTCAACTCTTTTAACTCGGTTGGTGCCATACGATCACGGAGCTATCGAAATCGGCGTAGTCCTGCACAAGCTCAATACCAAACTCTACCTCCGAACAGTGGTAAACCCGTAATTCTTCTGGAAAACATTCGGTATTCACAATCCATCGACACGATTCAAGTTTCTTTTCGCTCTTTATTATCAAGTACGTATGCAAGATACGCTTCACACCCCTTTCTCACATATTTATGAGCTAACATCGAGGATATTATAGTCAAGCACCCATTCAAGTCAAGAGACTCAACTCGAATCATCTCATTATTTGCACACCTCAAATCGATAGTTTTTCTTTTGCAATTCACAATCGCATCGTGAACGGTTAGCCAATCCATACCGAGGATAACATCAAATTCATCAAACGGTAAAAGCATCAAATTGGCCGGAAAGCAGGAACCTCTGATTTCTAAGGGACATTTCTTACCCACTTTGTCGACAAGCACATAACGACCCAAGGGATTTGACACCCGAATTACAAACTCAGTAGACTCAACAGGTAGAGCCTTACTGGATGCTAAGGTTTCACATATATAAGAATGAGTAGAACCAGGGTCAATCAAAGCAATCACATTAGTATCAAAGAGACTAAAAGGACCGGTAATAACATCTGGCGAGGAAGCATCCTCGCGTGCGCTAATAGCATAAGCTCTAGCAGGAGCACGAGCCTCAGATCTGGTTGTAGCATCTTTAGACCCTCTCTGACCGCCACTAGCATTGCCCGTATTCCTAGATGGTCTACCCCGAGCAGTAGTAGCACCATGTTTCCCACTCGATTTACGCTTTGTTCGCATAATCTCGGGCAATCTTTAATAAAGTGGTCGGTGACCAAGACTTGTAACAGGAGCGGTCATGGAATCTACAACTCCTCGAATGCCATTTACCACAATATCGACACTTCGCTCGTCTCGACGATCATTTCCAACATCGGCGATCAAGTGACTCGTGCACTCATAGGGGTCGATCACGGTCTCGCCTTGAAAACCGAAGTGTCTCTAGATCGCCCAAATCATCTCTCGAATTTCTTCGATGATCGCTGAAAGGGCCTCCCCAAAGACCTCTTACTAAACTCCTTTGCTCCCATATCGCCTTTTCTTTTCTCCATATCGAGCTCCTCGACTTTGCAAGCTCGCCGACAAGTACCACAAATTCTCTGATTTCCAAAATGCCAACATACAGCTTTATATCATCATTCACCCATCCTCAAAATGTTTACACATTACGGCTTCGAGGAAATGCATTCTCGAGCGATCGGCTAAGCCTTACAAACTTTCGCTCATAGTCGAGAATCGACATGGAACCTTGTTTGAGTTCAAGAAATTCCTTCCGCTTTTGGTCAATGAATCTCGATCGATATACTTCTTTCAAACTCGGTTTGGAAGAACTCCCAAGTTACTTGCTCTCTGGCACAATGTAAGTCAACGATTCCACCAATAGTAGGCGTAATCACGTAGCAAGGAGATAGTACACTTTAGGCACTCATCGGGTGTGCAAGATAGCTCATCTAGTACCCGGATAGTGTTGTCCAACCAAAATTCAGCTTGCTCGGCATCATCGCTGTCCGTAGCTCTAAATTCAGTAGCCCCGTGTTTTCGGATTCTATCAACTGGGGGTTTATTTGACCTTATTTGGTCAGTTGCCGGAGGTATTGTAGGTGCGGGGGTGGCATTAGTCGGGAATGGAGGTTGTGGAACAGTCGTATTAGTTCGAATGTATTGGTTAAACCAATCATTCATCATGCTATAAAAAGCTTGCCTAGCCCCATCATTCGGATTGCTAGAAATAGGTTGAGAGTCTGCCGGCCTGTCCCTTGTGCGGAGCAGCGCTACACTCTCAAGATCATCACCACCGCTTCGTAGGGATCGGATCCATTACTATAAATAAACACATTTGCAAATGTCGTAAATCACCACACTATCAAATAATCACAAAATGGCATGTATAGCTAGACCCAAACGTATTACGGTAGTCCTAGAATCGACTAAACCGTAGCTCGATACCAATAAAGTGTAACACCCGTGCACTCGAGACCGCTGTTTGAGTCGGACACGAGGGGTTAACAGACTTAATTCACTTATTCACAAATCCATTTTAAAATTTCCAGACAAGTCGACTAACTGCATCACTGTCACCTTAAAATCATATCTTGAGTTCCAAAACTCAAAAATCAGTTTCAGAATTTTCCCTGAAACTAGACTCATATATCCATCTACAAATTTTTTTCTAGAATTTTTGGTTGGGCCAATTAGTACAGTTTATTAGTTAAAGTCTCCCCTGTTACAGGGTTTAACTGCTTTGACCTTCTTGCATTACGACTTATATATCTCCCTGTACAGGGCTTAAATACTTATGCCGTTTGTTTCTAATGAAACTAGACTCAAAAAGGAATCTATACATATATGGAATGACTTCTAATTATCTCTGGTTAATTTATAATGCATTTCCAAAGTCAGATCAGGGGATCCAGAAATATCTCTGGCCCTGTTCCACGAAAACTTAAATATCTCTTAAAATCCGACTCATATGACCCTTAAATACCTAAGGGGAATAAAACCCAAGACGAATCTTGTTATTAGTATCTGAATTGTATGATAAATATTTGACATGTTCTTAATTATGTGTTCTTAATTCTTATTTTGATATTCCAGGATATTAATTCAAGTTAAGCTCTTATTCAGAGGAGGAATAGACCATGTCTAAGAGTAAATTTTTTATAATTAAGCGGAGTTGGTTGCACGGCTAAAGATAGGGTGACAAGATTTTGTCGGATTAGGGTGAAACCTAATAAGGGGATCCATAGATCGAGTTAATGCAACCCTAGGGTGTTAATTAGAAAGAGATTTCAATTATTCAAACTAGGGTTAGACGTTGTTAGTCTTGAGAGAGATAATAATATAACTTAGGGATCTCTACGGAACAAGTTGAATGAATAAATGGTCCGATTCAGAGTCAAATAACAAGTGAAGTCTAGGTGGATTTTTCCTTAGGTATTGTCTTAATCAATCGAGTTTTCCAAAAATTATTTTCCTCAAATTTTTTTCTGTGATTTCTTAGTTAAATTAATTAGTTAGATAAACAAAATCCCTTTTATTTTTTAGGCTAGATAATAAAAAGAAAGCTGATACTAGTACTTTTAGTTCCTTTGGGTTCGATAATCCAGTCTTCTTAAAGCTATACTACTGTTCGATAGGTACACTTGCCTTCATTGTGATAATAGTTAGTTTCAAGAACGATTCATTATAAATATTTAAAACCTGTCACGAATATCACGTATCAAGTTTTTGGCGCCGTTGCCGGGGAACTAAGATATTAGGAACACT
The DNA here is from genome assembly GCF_025698485.1 of Gossypium arboreum. NCBI lineage: Eukaryota > Viridiplantae > Streptophyta > Magnoliopsida > Malvales > Malvaceae > Gossypium > Gossypium arboreum. Next base: position 70,166,144 of record NC_069077.1, on the reverse strand, counting down.
CGATTTTTATTACAGCCATTTACTTTTACTGCAATTTAAATTTTTTTCTAATTTTTATTACTAATTCTTCTTTTTCCCTTTTTCTGGCAAGTTCTTATAGTTTATGACTAGAAGAAACTCGTAAGGACCATTACTTTTTGACAGTGAGATCGATCGCACAATTTGCAGAAACCAAAGAGAAATAAGGTGAAGCTTAAGATACACAGAGAATGAGCAAGAGGACGATATTCAAACCACAACGAAGGAGATGGCTGAAAATCAGGAAAACCTGATACCTCCTGCGATTGCTGTTAATCCAGTAAATCAGAATCCTGCTCCGCGCACTATGTATGATTATGCTAAACCTTCTTTAACAGGAACTAAATCAAGCATAGTTAGACCTGCTGTTGTAACACCCCGTACCCGAGACCGTTGCCGGAGTCGGACACGAGGGTTAATGACTTAATTCACTTATTCACATCCATTTTAAAATTTCCAGACAAGTGACTAACTGCGTCACTGTCACTTTAAAAATCATATCTTGAGTTCCAAAACTAAAAAATCAGTTTCGTAAATTTTCCCTGAAACTAGACTCATATATCCATCTACAAATTGTTTTCTATAATTTTTGGGTGGGCAAATTAGTACAGTTTATTAGTTAAAGTCTCCCCTGTTACAGGGATTGACTGCTCTGACCTTCTTGCATTACTACTTATATATCTCCCTGTACAGGGCTTAAATACTTATGAAGTTTGTTTCTAATGAAACTAGACTAAAAAAGGAATCTATACATATATGTAATGACTTCAAATTATCTCTGGTTAATTTATAATGAATTTCCAAAGTCAGATTAGTGGATCCAGAAATCGCTCTGGCCCTATTCCACGAAAACTTAAATATCTCTTAAAATCCAACTCATATGACCGTTTTGTTTCCTCCATATAAAAGTAGATTAATGAAGGTTCGATTACATAATTTATTCACTATTTAACTCCATTCCTACTATTTTTAGTGATTTTTCAAATTCACACCACTGCTGCTGTCAACATCTGCCTTTAGGGTAGACTTTACCTATTACATAGTTTCCATGATTTAACTAACCCTTTAGCATATATGGCACAAAATATGATTGTGATTAACCATTCCAATGGCCAATCATTGCCAAGCATATCCACACCTCTCAATAACCATATACATACAAGATGATTATAACATTATGCTCAAAATATGTATATAAGCCATTTTCACATGGCTATCCAAATTTGTACAATACCGAAAGGTACATGACCAACATCAAAAAGGGTAGTCCTATACATGCCATTTCAAAGTTCAACCAAAAATGTACCAAAATGGGCTTTGATAGTGTGGACGACTTCGACTTCGACAATCCCGAGTCCGATAGTGATTTAACCAAAATCTATAAAAGAGATTCAAAGAAACGGAGTAAGCATTAAATGCTTAGTAAGTTTTGAGCCATGAAATTAGACACAACTAAAGTGTAGCATTCATATGGCTAAACGGATAATTTCATATGCACAAATTCTCAATATCATACTTACTTCACATTACCAACCCTTATATTCATACACAAAGATCAACTTAGCCAAAGGCCAGAGCTCATTTATCGATCGAGCGAATACTATTTGTAAGGGATCAACTAATTCAATGCATATATGAAACATACCTCATCGCTGGATTTTACGAAGCGTATTAATTGAAACTATTACAGCAAGGTCGCTCATTCCCAAGCCAAGTACCTTCGGATTTAACCGGATATAGCTACTCGCTCGAATGCCTTCGGGACATAGCCCGGATATAGTAACTCGCACCAATGCCTTCGGGACTTAGTCCGAATATAGTAACTCGCACAAATGCCTTCGGGACTTAGCCCGGATATAGTAACTCGCACAAATGCCTTCGGGACTTAGCCCGGAACTAGTCACTAGCGCAAATGCCTTTGGGACTTAGCCCGGTTATCATCCAAATATTCATGCACATATCAATAAATCATGACACATCTATATTTCATTTTCATAATTAGAGTTCAAACACAAGTCACGTATTAAGCAATCCTATTTTCGGCTCACTAGCCACATACAAACAGCATGGTTTAGTTTGCTTTATGACACGATCTCTATGCACATACGGCTGCCCGTCATACGTATAGACTAATTAACTCAACATATAATTCAAGTAGAATCATCATATCACCGTATATTTGTTATGCTCATACGTCATGACTTAATCAAATCAGAAACTAAGTCTCGTTACTCAAAACTTACCTCGGATGTTGTCGAACGATTTCGACGGTTATTCGATCACTTTTTCCTTCCCTTTATCGGATTTAGTTCCCCTTTGCTATTGAGCTTAATTTAACAAATAAATTGATTTAATCATTTGAACATCAAAAAGAGAAACTCAAGGTACTTAACCCATATATATATACATTAGACATTAAAGTCACATACATATGAAATCATGAATCAACTCAACATATTAACGCACACTCTCTTTTAGCCGATTGTCTAAGCCAAGATTAAGCCACCAATATGCTTACTTATAACCGAATACATGCAACACCAATCTATGTGTTCATTCATGTGGTCGAGTATACATATTCCAATATGATATCATTTCCATTTCGTTTAACACTTAACTTTTACCACATATCAAATAACCCATTTCTTTACTCATGTGGCCGATTATATTCGGTCATGCATACTCACATAAAATCAATTTGGAGACTCTATCAACCCAACATACATTCGGCAATAGTCTATAGTTCTCTCTCTACCACTCATTTCACTCTTAACAAAGCTTCCATTCGAAATCATTAGTGAGTATCAATTAACTTAAGCTACCTTTAAACCTTTATTTATCACCTCATGCCAAACCAAAGACCACATTCGGCACTTTCATCCACCATTCTACCAAGCATGTAATATTCAACCACAACCAACTCACAATCGGCCCTAGTTCATAACAAGGTAGCCGAATTCTTTTATGGTTCAAACACTCATCTATCATCATTCACCTAACTTTAACATGAAACAACAAAACTCACCATTATTAGCTACCATAGTCAAAAACCTTACTCAATCCAAAAATCAAAATTTCATCATGGGTTACAAAAAAAATAACTTGATATCTCACTCAAGATCAACTAAAATTTCAAGAACTAATATGAACACCTTACCTTAATATTGACCTAAGATGACCGATGGCTTCACTCCCTTCTTCCTCCTTTCAATTTGGCCAAGAAGAACCAAGGAACACAACTTGTTTTCATCACCGAATGCTCTTGTTCCTTTTTTTTTCTCTAGATTCAGCTAGGAAGAAACATGAATGATGATCTCTTTTTTTTTTTTCTTTCACCCATCCCTTCCTTTAGTTATCATTTCTTTATTTTATTACATCCTCCATACTAATATGGCACCTAGTTAATTAAAGTTAATATAAAATTCACACTTGATTATACAATTTGTAGCATGGCCGGCCACTACCTATAGTTTGGCTAATTTGACATGCAAGGACAAGCACTTTCCCACATATATTAATAGGCCACTTTAGCACTTGCCTAGCATATTTCTAAATTGTCTCACATAAGTCCCTACTAATAATTTTCACATACACTAACCAAATTGAAGTATGGAACTATCACACAAGCATTTACTCACATCATAAACACAAAATATAACCTTTAATTATTTATAAGACTCGGTTTCGTGGTCCCGAAACCACTTTCCGACTAGGGTCACTTTAGGGCTGTCACAGCTGTAGCTAAAAATACTTTTGAACTGAAACCTTACATAATTCAAATGATACAACAATTTGTTTAGTTTGATGGTTTGCAAGACGAAGATCCCAACTCGCACTTAGTAAACTTTTTAGAACTATGTGATACATTTAAAATTAATGGCATTTCTGATGACGCCATTCACCTTCGGTTATTCCCTTTTTCTTTGAGAAACAAAGCTAAATAGTGGTTGAATTCGTTACCACGACGGTCAATCACTACTTGGGAACAAATGACAGAAAAGTTTTTACTAAAATATTTTTCGCTGGCTAAAACGGCTAAATTACGTAATGATATCTCTTCTTTTGTGCAGATGGATTTAGAAACACTCTACGATGCATGGGAGAGATATAAGGACCTTTTACGAATATGCCCTCATCATGGGTTACCACTCTAGCTACAGGTTCAAACTTTTCATAATGGCCTGAATCCTTCGACTCGACAAATGGTTGATGCAGCTGCTGGCGGAACCATCAATAATAAAACACTTAAAGATGCCTATGAATTTATAGAGGAGATGTTACTGAATAACTATCAGTGGCAAGTCATGAGGAAAAAACCAACAAAAATAGCCGGTGTTTATAACGTCGATTCGATCACCATGCTCTCTAATCAGGTAAAACTCTTGAATAAGAAAATTGATGGTTTTCTTAGTTCTTCACAGGTTCTCCCAGTAATGCAGTGTGAAGCAACTGGAAGTGGATCGAGCAATTCAAAATACCTACCTTATGGCCATAACATGGAGAACTAGTAGATAAATTACATGGGTAATAATCCTCGATCCCAAAACAATCCTTATAGCAATACTTACAATGCAGGTTGGAGGAATCACCCAACAAACTAAAAGATCCAGAGAGTTTTACGATTCCTTGTTTAATTGGTAGTTTAGATGTTAATAATGCATTGGTTGATCTAGGGGCAAGTATCAATGTTATGGCTTACAAATTGTTTAAGCAACTAGGTCTAGGGAAACCCAAACAAACTAGGATGATCATTCAATTAGCAGATAAAACTGTCAGATTTCCTAGGGGTATCATTGAAGACGTACTCGTTAAAATTGACAAATTTATATTCCCATTTGATTTTTTTGTTTTAGACATAGAAGAGGACAATAATGCTCCTTTAATTTTGGGAAGGCTCTTTTTAGCAACTGCTAGAACAATTATTGACGTTGGCATAGGTGAGCTCGCAACCCGAACAACGCATCGAAAATTGAAGGTGATTGTACAAATTGTTCTACTAAGATTGATCATATGGTGCAACCTATTTTGCAGGAAATAAGTTCGAAGGACACACATGAGCCATGTTCAATCCACAACAAAAAATCTACACATGAAGAACGAATGTTACAAATCGAGGAGTTAGATGAATGGCTGACATTTAAACCGAGAAAACACGATAAACCAAAACTACATCAGAACGAGCTCAATGCCTCACCAAATCAACTTAAAGTTGGAGATAAAGTTTCATTAGATGCCGCAGATCCTCACATTGACACTGCCAAATCGAATGAAGAAATTCCTCTTACGATACTTAGCATTTTCGCATTTGGTACAGTCGTGGTAAGTCATCCCAAATTCGGCACCTTTAAGGTAAACAATACCCACCTAAAACCTTATTTTGGTGGGATTCTTAGTACGAATGAGGAGTATAAACTCCTTGAACCACTATGACCATTCACCAGAGAGGTAAGTCGAGCTTAGACTATAAATAAACGCTTCTCGGGAGGCAACCCGAGCACTAACAATATTAATTTCTTTAAATTTTAGTTTTAACATCTAACATACTAACCGACTCATGGAACGCAGGCTTTCTAAAGCACACATGGCCAGGCACACGGGCGTGCCTTAGGCCGTGTGAAAACAAGGAAAAATTTTCCCTAACCGGGATGCGATAAGTCGCCACGGTCGTGCGTTAGGACAGTGGGCAAGTCTGCCAAAACAAAACGGGTGTGCGACACGCCCACGTCGTAGAACCGTGGTTGAACATGAGAAAATAGCACGGGTATTTGCCACGCCCGTGCCTAGAACCTGTGGTCGAACCTGTTAGATTAACACGAGCTTGGGCCTACATACATGGGCGTGGGAGAAGCGAACAGAGATCGACACGACCGTGCAACATGGCCGTGTACACCAATGCTCTTAATTTCAAAAACTACGAAACACACGGGCGTGCCCCAATTTCTCTATAAACACCTATTATTTATTTTATTTTATTTTTATCTCTATATTTTGAAATTATTTTTTTATTTCCTTTTAATACTATTTTATCCTGAGTTTTTACAATTTTTATTCTTCGGCTATTTCATTACGAGTAATTAGGCTTCAGTATACCTCTTTAAGAGTTCCTGATTTTATCACAGTCAGAAAGAGCTCCAAAGCTCATCCTCGCATAAGAACTAAAAACTCCACCGAGAAAGGTTCTCCACGACTGCCATGTCCTGCTCGACCACGACCATAGCTACCACTAGATATAATGTTCTTTTGGTGCAGGACTTATGGACTAATGAACCTCTAACACCACCGGAGTATCCTCCTCCACTCTCACACCGATTATTCTCCAAAACTCCAGTTCAAAGAATTCATTCATCATTCAGGAAGTTTCACTTCTCTCCCTATCTTATGATTATAAATCTATCTTTTTCAATATATCTACCTTTGTACATTGAGGGCAATGTACATCTTAATTGTGGAGGGGTCTTTTATATCAGAAAAATTCCTGAATTTTGTTTTATTCTCATGCGATCTTCTCATATCATTATTAGAATGAATTCCAATTAGTCTATAATGTTTATTGATATATCTTGAATTAAAACATAGGCATTTATGCATTGGTTGTTTAAACTTTAAGACATTAGGGAATCAAGCATGATAAGTTGATTTTTGAAGAATTAAAAACTTTTAGGTTGTTTCCCCAATTTTAGGTATTATTTTGAGTTGGAATTCACAAGTTTAAACATCAAAAAGTCATAATTTTTGTGAGATCTTGAGCCTTTAGAGCATCTATTATTTCTTTCATGCTCACTTTCATTATGAGTGGGTCAGTATTTAATTGCTATTCTAGAACTTGCTTGATTATGCATGTCAAGACCTGTGACAGCCCAAAATAGACCCTAGCCGGAATGTGGTTTCGGGACCACAAAATCGAGGCATAACAATAATTTAAAATTTATTTCGATGCCTATAATATGTGTGTATTCATGTATGACATTTTTTGATGATTGATTTAGTGTTATAAAGGTGAATTCCACTAGAAAGGACTTAGTAGTGAACTTTGAAAATACGATAGGAAAGGGTGATGACTAATTAAAGCATGCATGCAAAATAATGGACTTGCATGTCAAATTCCCCTTTTACAAGTGATGGCCGCCATGACAAAGAGATATGGGTTAAACATGTCATGAAACATGTTTTGTTGGGCATTAGGAGAAATAGTAAACAAATAAGCATGGGTAAGAAAAGAATGAAAAAAATGTGTGTGAGAGAGTAGCATACCCCATTGCTTGCGTGCAACCAAGAGGAGGAAACAAAAAAAAAATTTGTTCATGCTTGCTCTCTCCTTTTGGCCGAAAATACTAAGAGGAAGAAGGGATTTTGCTTCATTTCCTTTGTTTAGAAGAGATCTAGAAGGTGATTTGGCCAAATTTGCATCAAGATTAAGGTATGTATGAGGTTGTGTTGGGAGTTTCATGCATGTTTTGGTTGCTAATTTGATGTGCATGTTAGCCATGGCTCAAATCTTTGTTATGCCATGGAAATGGCATTTGGCCAAAGTTGTTATGGTGATAAAGCCATTGCATGCTAAGTGTGAAGCTTGATGATGATGCATGCAATGATGGATTGTCTACTCTTGAGTAAGATTTTGAGTTTTCTTTTGTTTAACCATGATTGAAGTTGAAAAGGGCATGATTGTCATATTCGCCATGATGCATTCATGAGCATGGTTCATGCTTCTTGCATGTTAGTTAAAATTTGTGTTTTGGATGACTATGGACACCTTGAAATTCGCCATGCTCATATATGTATATATATGTTTGCACATGATGTTTTGGTTATGAACTAAGTGATGAATATATTGGTTTAAAGAAGAAGATGTGGAAGAATGCTTGTGAAATTGCAAGCACAATTCGCCTAGCACACATATAAGTGCTTGATGCTATATTATAAGTTTTGGGCCACAATGTGCAAAGCATTAATTAGTAAATTGCATGCTGTTTTGTGAGGTATTAAATGCAAAATTTACCTCAACATGTACATGAATATTCGCCTTGGGTAGCCTATTGAAGGCCTTAGCATTTCCTTGATGCTCGAATAAATTGTATTGAATTGCTTGATGTAGTATAAAATGTGCATGACCATTGTGTATTCAAGCTAAAGGGTGGCCATATGACCATTTAAACTCCTTGTCATATTCGCCATAAGCTAGCACAATGAGGTTTTAATAAATTGAATTTGTTTGAATTAGCTCAAGAGCTTAGAGGGCCACAATTGGACAAGGGAAGGAGAAAGTGATCGAATAGCCGAAAAAGCCGTTCGACAACATCCGAGGTAAGTCCTCAAGAAGTGACCCTACTTGAATTGTGTGAAATGAAGTATGGATGTGTATTGATTATTGATTATGTATGCATGAGTATTTGAATTCTACCCGGCTAAGTCCCAAGGCTAATATGCTTGTGACTATAATTGCGTTTGAGCCTTAGTAACGAAAATGAATTATGTATGTCCAATGATAATTGATGTATGTGTTCATGGGAAATTGAATGATATCCGGCTAAATCCAAGACAATTATGCTGAAATTATATCCGGTTAAGACCAAGGCAATTGTGCTAGTGGCTACATCCGGCTAAGACCAAGGCATTCGTGCGAGACATTCTATCCGGCTAAGACCAAGGCATTTGTGCACATGGTTATATCCGGTTATATTCAAGAATCTTGGGCTGGAGGTGAGTGTTGGTTGCTGTAATAAATTCAATGAGTACACTCAAAAGCCCAAAGAATGAGGTACGCTTATATGTGCATTGAAAGTCGACATGTTTGAGCAACATTCGCTCAATCGACTAACAATTTCAGTTATTGAATTGATTGATACTTTGTGAAATTATATAATGATGAAGTGTGAAGTAAGAATGTGTATTAATGAAATGATGCATTTGGCTATGTGAATGTATTGCTGTAATTAGAGTTGATTATATTCCTTGAGACTTACTAAGCATAAAATGCTTACCCGTTGCTTTGGCTCTCGGTTTCTAGATTTCGCTCAAGCAATCGGATTTGGGATCGTTGAAGTCGAAGTCATCCACACTATCAAGCCTCCATTTTGGTATAAAATTTTGGTTGAACTTGAAATGGCATGTATAGGACTACCCCTTGTTTGTTAAATATGTTGTGATGTAAGTATGTACGGCCATGCGAAAATGGCTCGAAAAGGGAAGCATGAACTTAGACTAATTGTGGTTTGTATGTATATATTTGGTGTCATGATGTGGCTATGGCTTGGAAATGGGAATGTTGGTCATATGATCAGCCATTGGCATGGTTAAAATGATCATATATGAACCTATGTATGGCATGACTAGTTGGTTCATGGAGACTACCAAATAGGTAAGACCTACCTTAAAAACAGATGCTGCCAGCTGCAGTGACGTGAATGTGAAAAATCACTAAAATTCGTAGGAATGGAATTAAATAGTGAATAAATTATGTAAATGAACCTTGATGAGTCTATTTTCATATGGAAGAAACGAAATAGTCATAGGAGTTACATGTTAAGAGATATTAAAGCTATTGTGAGACAGGGCCAGAACAGTTTCTGGGTTCCCTGTCGCAACTTTAAAAATTTACTATAAATTATCCAAAAAGAATTAGGAGACATACCTTATATGTACAGATTCCATTTTGAGTCTAGTTTCATGAGGAACAAACGACACCAGCATTAAAGCCCTGTACAGAGAGATATTCAAGTTATACCGCGCGAAGGTCAGAGCAGTCGATCCCTGTAACATGGGTGACTTTAACTAATAAACTGTACTAATTGGCCCAACCAAAAATTCTAGAAATAAATCCATGGATGGATATATGAGTCTAAATTTAGGGAAAATTTACGAAACCAGTTTCCGAGTTTTGAAACTCGAGATATGATTTTTAAGGCGACAGTGACGCAGCTATTCCAGCCTGACTGAAAATGTCAAATGGATGAGCAAAACAAGTGAACTTGGCTTGTTAACCCCTCGTGTCCGACACCGGCGATGGTCTCGGGTTCGGGGTGTTACAAGACCACACCATTTGATTTGATATGTCAAAATGATAAAGACACTTAGGTTTAACCCACTCACTCCATAAAAGCCTACCTTTACAATTAACCCTTAGTGAACCCCCTTGAGCCTAACAACCCATTCATTGATTTACCCTCAATATTAACCCATAACTCATTATTGTTGAAATCCCCTAAATTAATTTGATCCTTATTTTTGTTGAGATCTGAGTTGGAATAATTGCTTAGCTATGTTTTATTCTATTTTGTAATTTGACTTGTTCTTAAAAAAAAATACATGTATACATATTAGTAGTAATGATCTTCTGAGCTAAAGAAGTTAAATTCCATATTCTGAGAAAAAGCTCTGTTGTATGCAATTGATGACTAGTCATTTGTCTAGTTAGGCAATTTTTCAGTTCCATCTCGATTCTAACCCTTTTTTTTAGTTTGTGACCACACCCTCTAACCAAAGCCACGTTACAACCCTCTAAAGACCTTTTGATTGATGTTTCATCTCAATTTATAGTGGTGGAGATTTGATTTTCATGCAAGCCTATGGTAACGACTTTTCATTATTGACTATTGGGTGCTTTGTGACAGCCCTAAAGTGACCCTAGTCGGAAAGTGGTTTCGGGACCACTAAACCGAGTCATAAAAAATAATTAACCGTCATAGTTGATGCTTATTATATGTATGTATGCATGTATAAAAATTTCATATTGGAATTTTGTTAATTGTAAGTGAATTTTATTAAATAGGACTTATGTGGGAAAATTTAGAAATGTGCTAGGCAAATGTAAAGTGGCCTATTTATGCATGTTGCAAAATAATTGTACTTGCATGTCAATTTAACCAAAGAACAAGATGGTGACCTGTGACAGCCCAAAATTGACCCTAGTCGGAACGTGGTTTCGGGACCACAAAACCGAGGCATAAAAATAATCTAAAATTTATTTTGATGCCTATAATATGTGTGTATTCATGTGTGACATTTTTGATGTTTTGATTTAGAGCTATAAATGTGAATTTCACTAGAAAGGACCTAGTAGTAAACTTTGAAAGTATGATGGGGAAATGTGTGATGACTAATTAAAGCATGCATGCAAAACAATGGACTTGCATGTCAAATTCCCCTTTTATAGGTGGTGGCGGCCATGACATGGTTTATGGGCAAAGAAAACATGTTGAAACATGTTTTGTTAATGGAGCATGAGAGAAATGATTAATAATTAAAATGTGGAAAGAGAAACAAAAAAAAATGTGTGTGAGTGTAGCATCCCCCATTGCCGTGTAGGTGATAAAGAAAAACAAAAAATTTGTTCATCTTTTCCCTCCTTCCTTTGGCGAAATTCTTAAGAGGAAGAAGAGATTTTTGCTTCATTTTCTTTGTTTAGAAGAGATCTAGAAGGAGATTTGGCTAAACTTGCATCAAGATTAAGGTATGTATGAGGTTGTGTCATGAGATTCATGCATGTTTTGGTTGCTAACTTGATGTTCATGTTAGCCATGGTTCAAATCCTTGTTATGCCATGGAAATGGTATTTGGCCAAGGTTATTATTGTGTTAAAGCCATTGCATGCTAAATGTGAAGCTTGCTAATGATGCATGCAATGATGGATTGACTACTCTTGAAATTTCTTTGTAGCAATCTTGAGTAAGACATTGAGTTTTTTTGTTTAACCATGACCGAAGTTGAAAGGGCATGATTGTGATGTATTCGCCATGATGCATTCATGAGCATGGTTTATGCTTCTTGCATGTTAGTTAAAATTTGTGTTTTGGATGGTTATGGATACCTTGAAATTGACCTTACACCTATATGTGTATATATGTTTGCACATGATGTTTTGGTTATGAAGAAAGTGATAAATATGTTTCTTTAAAGGAGAAATTTGTTGAAGAATGGTTGTGAAATTTGCATGTACATTCGCCTAGTGCATGTATAGTATGAAAACCTTGAAATTATTGTTGAGTTGGTGCAAGTATGACTAAGTATAATCGGCCATATGAGTGCTTGATGCTATGTTATAATTAATGAGCTCAAGTGTGTCAATATAATTGTGTGCGGCCTTATAAGGGCTAAGTACCTTGGATTCCCCTTTGATATTCAAACGACTAAATCAATTTACTTGTTAACATAAAGCTCGAGAGCTTAGAGGGCCACAATTGGATAAGGGGAAGGAAAAAGTGATCGAATAGCCGTTGAAGCCGTTTGACAACATCCGAGGTAAGTCCTCAAGAAATGATCCTACTCGAATTATGTGAAATGAAATATGGATGTGTAATGATTATTGATTTATGTGTGTATGAGTATTTGAATGATACCCGGGCTAAGTCCCGAAGGCGATTATGCTAGTGATATGTTTGTGTTTGAGCCTTAGTAACGAAAATGAAACATGGATGTGTAATGATTATTGATGTATGTGTGTGCATGAGCAATTGAATGATATCCGGGCTAAGTCCCAAAGACATTTATGCTAGTAATTATATCCGGGTTAAGACCCAAAGGCAATTGTGCTAGTGACTACATCCGGGCTAAGACCCGAAGGCATTCGTGCAAGTTGCTAAATCCGGGCTAATACCCGAAGGCATTTGTGCAAGTCGTTCTATCCGGGCTAAGACCCGAAGGCATTTGTGCATGTGGTTATATCCGGTTGTATTCCGATGAAGCTTGGGCTGGAGGTGAGCGTTGGTGGCTGTAATAAATTTAATTAGTACGCTCGAAAAGCCCAAAAGATAAGGTATGTTTATATGTGCATTGGAAAAGTCGATATGTTTGAGTAACATTCGCTCAATCGACTAACGAGTTTTCAACTATTGAATTGGTTGATATCTTGTGAAAGTATATAATGATGAAGTGTGAAGTAAGTATGATTATGTGAATGTGTATTAATGAAATGATTCATTTGGCTATGTGGATGTAATGCTTTAGTTAAAGCTGATTTTATTGCTTGAGACTTACTAAGCATAAAAATGCTTACCCGTTGCTTTGGCTCTCTGTTTATAGATTTTGCTCGTTAGCGATCGGATTCGGGATCATTAAAGTCAAGTCATCTACACTATCAAAGCCTCCATTTTGGTATAATTTTGGTTGAACTTTGAAATGGCATGTATAGGACTACCCCTTGTTGGTTCAAATGTGTTGTGATGTACATGTGTACAGCCATGCGAAAATGGCTCGTAGAAGTAAAGTACGAACTTAGACCATTTGTGATTTGTATATATATATATGGTTTCATGATGTGATTATGGATTGGAAATGGGAGTGTTGGTCACATGATCAGCCATTGAATGGCTAAAATGATCATAGGTGAACCTATGTATGGCAAGACTAGTTGGTTCATGGAGACTACAAAATAGGTAAGACCTACCTTAAAAACAGGTGCTGCCAGCTGCAGTGACGGGAATGTGAAAAATCACCAAAAATTTTAGGGATGGTATTAAATAGTGAAAGAATTATGTAAATGAACCTTGATGAGTCTACTTTCATATGGAAGAAACGAAACGGTCATAGGAGTTACGTGTTAAGAGATATTAAAGTTATCGTGAGACAGGGCCAGAACAGTTTCTGGGTCCCCTGTCACGACTTTGAAAATTTACCATAAATTATCCAGAATGAATTAGAAGTCATGCCTAATATGTGAAGATTCCTTTTTTAGTATAGTTTCATTAGAAACAAACGGCATCAGTATTGAAACCCTGTACAGAGAGATATTCAATTTGTAACGCGCGAAGGTCAGTGTAGTCGACCCCTGTAACATGGGTGACTTTAACTAATAAACTGTACTAATTGGCCCGACCAAAAATTCTAGAAATAAATCCATGGAAGTATATATGAGTCTAAATTCAGGGAAAATTTACGGAATCAGTTTCCGAGTTTTGAAACTCGAGATATGATTTTTAAGGCGACAGTGATGCAGTTTTCCAGCCTGTCTGGAAATGCCAAATTGGTCGGTGCTTTAAGAGGATTTAGCTCGTTAACCCCTCGCGTCCGACACCGGCGATGGTCTCGGGTTTGGGGTGTTACATGACCGGCCATGCTATAAGTTAAAGCCTATTATAAACATTTGGTGTTAGTGTTTTATGGGAGAAAGAATAAAATAAAAGGTTAGTAATAAAGTAATGAAAAGGGAGGGGTGATGAAAACAAAGTTGTCTCATCCATGTTCCCCCCCATTGCCGTGACTTGAGGAAGAAAGAAAAGAAGAAATCGGTTCTTCTTGGCCGAAATGAAAAGAGGAAGAAGGGAGTGAAGCATTCGGTTATCCTAGGTCAATATTAAGGTAAGAAAGTTTATACTAGTTCTTGAAATTTTAGTTGATATGGAGTGAGATGTCAAGTTATTTTTGTAACCCATGTTGAAATTTTGAGTGTGGAATGAGTAAGGTTTTCGGCTATGGAGATTAATAAGGGTGATGGTTGTTGTTTCATGCTAAATCTAGATGAACAATGGTAGTTGCTTACATCTTGATATTTATGAGTTCCTTTCTTGGTTCTACCTTAGACCCACGAAGTATATTTTTATTTAGTGTTGTTGGAGATTGATGATAGAAGCTAATGAGTGAGAGTTGGATAGATATTATGAGGTTAAAATTCATGGGATTGTAAGCTTGTAAGTTGGATGATGAAATTCATGCTTTGTGAGGGTAAATGGGTTAAAAGGAGCATTCGGCCATGATGTAAAAGCATGATGAAGTGATGTTAAATGCTTTGAATATTGAGTATATGTTGTTATAAGTTGAATTTAAGGTTTGTTAAATTGTCTTTGTCATTGCCGAATGTGTGTAGTTAAAGAAAAAATTGTTAAAGTGCTTAGTTAATTGATATTAGGTTAATGTATGTGTTTTGAATTGATGGAATGGAGAGGATGCTTTAATTGTGTTATAACAATTATATGTTAAATTAAGGTTTGCTAAGCCAGCTATTAAGGTGAAGTACAAATGTTAGTATTTGATTGCTAGTGTATATATGAGTATTAGCCGAGTTTTGAACTTGAAACAAAATGGTATTTAGTCAATACAAGTAACCATATTTGTAGAATGTATTAAGTATAGAATCGGCCTCAACATAGACATGCATATTCGGCCACATGAGGTAGATTGGTGTTGCATGTATTCGGTTAGAGGCAAGCATATTGATGCTTTTTATCTTGGCTTAGATAATCGACTAAAAGAAAGTGTGGGCTAATATGTTGAGTTGATTCATGATTTCATATATATGTGACTCTAATGTCTAATGTATGTATGGGTTAAGTACCTTTAGTTTCTCTTTTTGATGTTCAAATGATTAAATCAATGTATTTGTTAAATTAAGCTCAAGAGCAAAGGGGAACTAAATCCGATAAAAGGAAGGAAAAAGTGATCGAATAGCCGTCGAAATCGTTCGACAACATCCAAGGTAAGTTTTCGAGTAATGAAACTTAGTTTACGATTTGATTAAGTCATGACGTATAATCATAACAAATATACGGTGATATAATGATTCTACTTGAATTATATGTTGAGTTAATTAGTCTATACGTATGATGGGTAGCCGTATGTGCATAGAGATCATGTCACAAAGCAAACCAAATCATGCTGTTTGTATGTGGCTATTGAGCCGAAAATGGGAATGCTTAATAATTGATTTGTGTTTGAATTCTAGTTATGCAAATGAAATAAAGATGTGTCATGATTTACTGATATGTGCAAGAATATTCGGATGATAACGAAGGCATTTGTGCTAGTGACTAATTCCGGGCTAAGTCCCGAAGGCATTTGTCGAGTTACTAATCCCGCTAAGTTCAAGGCATTTGTGCGAAGTTACTATATCCGGCTAAGTCCCGAAGGCATTTATGCGAGCTACTATATCCGGGCTAAGTCCCGAAGGCGTTTGAGCGAGTAGCTATATCCGGTTAAATCCCGAAGGTACTTGGTTTGGGAATGAGCGATCTTGCTGTAATAATTTCAATTAAAATGCTCGTAAAATCCCAACGATGAGGTAAGTTTCGTATATGCATTGGATTAGTTGATTCCTTTTAAATAGTATTCGCTCAGTCGATTAATGAGCTTCCGGCTTTTGGTTAAGTTGATTCTCTTATGTATGAATATAAGGGTTGGTAATGTGAAGTAGGTATGATTTTGAGAATGTGTGTATGTGAAATTATCCGTTTAGTCATACGAATGCTATACTTCAATTGTGCCTAATTTCATTGCTCAAAACTTACTAAGCATTAAATGCTTACTTCGTTTCTTTGATTCTCTGTTTTATAGATTTTGGTTCGTTAGCTATCGGACTCGGGATTGTCGAAGTCGAAGTCGTCCACACTATCAAAGCCCTTTTGGTACACTTCTGGTTGAACTCTGAAAATGGCATGTATAGGACTACCCTTTGTGTTGTTGGTCATGTACCCTTTGGTTTTGTATAAATTTGGATAGCCATGCGAAAATGGCTTATATATATACTTTGAGCATAGCATTAAAATCGTTTTGTACGTTGTTCATTGAGAGGTGTGGAAATGTTTGGTAACGGTTAGCCATTGGAATGGTTAATCATGATCATTTTGGTGCTTTGTATGACAAATTCTAGTTGATTCATGGAAAACCATGAAATAGGTAAAGTTTACCTTAAAAACAGATGCTGACAGCAGCAGTGGTGTGGATTAGAAAAATCACTAAAAATAGTAGGAATGGAATTAAATAGTGAATAAATTATGTAATCGAACCTTGATGAGTCAAATTTCATATGGAAGAAACGAAACAATCATATGAGTCGTATTTTAAGAGATATTTAAGTTTTCGTAGAACAGGGCCAGAGCGATTTTTGGATCCCCTGATCTGACTTTGGAAATTTACTATAAATTAACCAGAGATAATTAGAGGTCATGCCATATATGTATAGATTCATTTTTGAGTCTAGTTTCGTTAGAAACAAACGGAATAAGTAATGGAGCCCTGTACAGGAAGATATAAAAGTCGTAATGCATGAAGGTCAGGGCAGTCGAACCCTGAAACAGGGGAGACTTTAACTAATAAACTGTACTAATTGGCCTGATCAAAAATTCTAGAAAAATATTTGTAGATGGATATATGAGTCTAGTTTCAGGGAAAATTTACGGAATCAGTTTTTGAGCTTCGGAACTCGAGATATGATTTTTACGGTAACAGTGACGCAGTTAGCCAGCTTGTCTGGAAATTTTTAAAATGGACTGTGAAAATAAATGAATTATGTCTGTTAGCACCTCGTGTTCGACTCCGGCAACGGTCTCGGGTGCGGGGTGTTACATGCTTTATTTATTGTCCTTAAACACCTCGAGTGATTTGAGTGAATCTTTAGTGAGGATGTGAAACTCTGTGATATTTTGAATCAAAGGTCATTACTTAGATGAAGGGAGACACCTATGTTTTCATGATAAAATGCTCAACTTGGAATGTTTGAAACTTTGATGTTCTTTCAGTTGAATTTTTAATGTATGATTACCTATGGATTATTTTGAGATATTATCGATAGAAATTATAAGTTGAGAAGAATTTATTTTGATTATGTGTTGAGGATTTTGCTTGAGGATAAGCAAATGCTTAAGTGTGGCAGTATTTGATAAACTGTAATTCATACATATTTCTATCCCATGCTTAGCGCATTTTATTGATGATTTTTCCTTAAATTGGTGAATTCGATGCTCCTAATGCCTTAATTTCATGTTTTATACTTAGGTGAGCATAAGAGAGTGAAAGGAACGAGAAACGGGCCAAAAACAAAGAAAATGGGCCAACGTACAAAATCAAAACGGCCTAGACTTCCTCACAGAGGTAGACCACACGGCCGTGTCCCTTTGGCAAGGTCAAAACATGATTTACACGGGTAGATCACACGCCCATGCCCATTTAACAGCCTTGACCACGGACTTAAGCAATCACACACGGGCGTGTCCCTGCCGAGCCCAAGTTTAGTCCAATTCGAAAAAGGCCAATTTTGAGGGCTTTTAGGCATTCTAAAGCCTATTTAAACACTTGAGGAGGCACTTAGACGGGGGACGCAGAGGAGGAAGCAAGGAATTGCTCAAGGAAAGTCGATCGATCCATCTCAGAAGCCAGATTCACCATCAAGACTGAAGATCTCTCTTCAAATTTTCTCAGGAGTGTTTGGGTTTTCTTATGTTTTGTTATTTTTATTCTTTTGAGATGGTTTCTTTCATTAGTACGAACTAAAACCCCTAAATACCTAAGGGGAATGAAACCCAAGATGGATCTTGTTATTATTATCTAAATTGTATGATAAATATTTGACTTGTTCTTAATTATGTGTTCTTAATTCTTGTTTTGATATTCCAGGATATTGATTCAAGTTAAGCTCTTATTCAGAGGAGGAATAGACCCTGTATAAGAGTAAATTTGTCATAATTAAGTGGAGTTGGTTGCGCGCCTAGAGATAGGGTGACAGAATTTTTTCGGATTAGGGTGAAACCTAATAAGGGGATCCATAGATCGAGTTAATGCAACCCTAGGGCGTTAATTAGAAAGAGATTTCAGTTATTCAAGCTAGGGTTAGACGTTGTTAGTCTCGAGAGAGATAATAATATAACTTAGGGATCTCTACGGAACAAGTTGAATGAATAAATCGTCCGATTCAGAGTCAAATAACAAGTGAAGTCTAGGTGGATTTTTCCATGGTACTGTCTTAATCAATCCAGTTTTCCAAAAAGTATTTTCCCCAAATTTCGTTTCTGTGATTTCTTAGTTTAATTAATTAGTTAGATAAACAAAACCCTTTTATTTTTTAGGCTAGATAATAAAAAGAAAGTTGATACTAGTACTTTTAGTTCCTTTGGGTTTGATAATCTGGTCTTGCTAAAGCTATACTACTATTCGATAGGTACACTTGCCTTCATCGTGATAATAGTTAGTTTCAAGAACAATTCATTATAAATATTTAAAACCTGTCACGAATATCACGTATCATGAACTCACCAACGCCATGCCTTGGCATGGTCTTACATGGGACCTTTGCCTTATAGTAACTCATCAATGCAATGTCTTGACATGGTTTTACATGATTTCCTTGCCTTATAGAACTTATCAATGCCATGCTTTGGCATGGTCTTACATGATATCCTTATCTTACCAAATACCGTGTTCCAAACATGGTCTTACATGGTATCCTTGTCATACCAAATGCCATGGTCCAAACATGGTCTTACATGGTATCCTTATCTTAGTGCCAATGCCACATCTTGGTGTGGTCTTACATGGAGTCCCTAATCAATGCCGATGCCATGTCTTGACATGATCTTACACAAGATCCTTGAATTACCAATGCCATGTCTTGACATGGTCTTACATGGTATCCTTAACCGTCAATTCCTCCTTAAATGCCATGTTATGAACATGGACTTTTCCTTCAATTCTTCCTTAATTGCCATGGTACAACCATGGACTTTGAAATATCAATGCCTTGTCAAGTCATAGCTGAAACACACTTGCTCAAATTCTGAAGGTTAGTCGTATAACTCAATAATAACAATACTAATAACAATAATTACATAATAATAAAATGCTACTCAACTTACATACTTACATTCTCAATCTCATCATATCATTAACTTAACTTATTCTCATCAAACTATGCTAGTCAATACTTTCTTGTTATCAACAAAGCCATAATACAAAATATGGTCTTACATATAAATTATACAAGTTCTCTTTCCAATATCGAATTATTATCGAACATTAATCATTATATCTGAAACTCAATACTAAAGTATTTATGGAAAAAATATCAATTTATTATTCAAATATGCATAATTAAATGCTTATTAAACATATGAACTTACCTCGATACCAAAAAGACCATTTTACCAATTTACTCGATATTCGATTTTTCCCCCGTTCTAGGTCCAAATCTCACTTTTCGGGATCTAAAATATCATATTTCACTTATTTAATTAATTTACTATTCAAAACATTCCCTAACTCAAACTTTGGAAAAATTACAATTTTGCCCCTAAACCTTTGCAGAATTACGATTTTGCCCCTAGGCTCAAAAATTAACATTTGTCTATTTTTCTTATGTTTTATGACAAGCTGAACATTTTTCCCTTCTATGGCAACATCAAATTCCCACTCTATCATGTACTTATGAACATTAGGTATTTTTACTAATTTTGTCGTTTTACTCGTTTTCACTTAAAATTGCTTAGCAAAAGTTGTTTAACATAATTGCAAGCTTCATATTCTACCATAAAACATCAAAATAAACACATTTAACCTATGGGTATTTTTCCAAGTATGAACCCTAGCATGAATTATTGCTAGAATAAGATAAATCAAGTTACCGGGACTCAAAAAACGTAAAGAACGTTAAAAACGAGGCTAGAACAGACTTACTATTGAGCTTGGAAAGCTTGGAAACCCTAACCATGGCTTTCCCCATGCTATATTAGGCCTCCATGAAGAAGATGGACCAATTTTGGCTTTATTTTCCCTTTTTAATTCTTTTAATTACTAAATGAACAAAATGCCCTTAAAGGTTTTTCTTTCAAATTTGTCTTATTCTTGCCCATTTTTGTCCAAACTTAAATATAATGGTATAATTACTAAATAAGGACTCCACTTTAAGAACCCACTTCAATTAAATCCCCTTTATTATGTAGAACACACATTTTGCTAATTTTACAATTAAGTCCTAATTATCAAATTAGGCACTTATACATAAAATTTCTTCACAAAATTTTCACACAATTATTCAATCAATGAATAAACCTTAAAACTTAATTAGAATAAAATTTTTTGACCTCAAATTTGTGGTTTCACAACCATTATTCCGTTTAGGCCCTATTTCGTGATGTTACAATATGAATATACTTAGGTTTACAACCATGTTAGCCAAAATAAGCCAAGTAGCATGACAAGGTACCAAATCAACCAATAGCTATTACAAGCCAAATCATTTGGCCAATCATAATGACACATATAACAAAATGGCCAAGTCCCTATACATTCCATACTTTTAAAATACTAAGATCATCAATACCCAAAATGAAAGTTTGATAGTGTGATTCGAATCTCCGACAATCTCCGATCTAAGCTAGCTTGGGGACATTATAAAAACATGGAAAATTGGAGTAAGCTATATAGCTTAGTAAGCTCGTATGCAAGAAATAAGCAACTTTATCATGCATATAACATTTAAATATTATAACATAATTAAATGTAAATTTACCATGTCTCATTATCATATTTCATTCCATCACCAAACTTACCTCATTTTCATCATTTTAAGCATTTAATAAACATGAGCTTTACGTACATACCTGAACCATCTCGAAATGAACATACACATACTTTCATCTTTTGACATACCCATGAACCACTTGGAATAAAAATGTCTGATACTCAAGAAATTCGCACACTAAGTTCCACATATGTAGCCAAAGCTACCCAAGTCTCATATCACATAGTTGCTCGCTCTTGAGCTATCAACGAGCCTGCTCACACAAGCTGTCAGCCAAGAAGTAGCTACTTGGTGCTGCTCACACAAGCTGTCAAGTATCTGCAACATATGCAGGTATACTCAGCCACCGATAAGACGTATAAGACCAACACCTGCATCACATAATCATATAACACATAATGACCCTAGTGACATGTCACTTGTATCCTACCCTATTCCTAAGGTTCAAACGAGATTTCTTGCTTGTTGATTCGTCGTCAAACTCGTTCTTTGAGTTATAATCATTCACATAATCAAATATAAAATTCATTCAATACTAAAGCATTTAAATACAATTATTTTAAAGCTTATTTTTAACATACGAACTTACCTCGGAACAAAATGGCTAATAATTCAATTTAGTCTACAACCTTGTTCTTTCCTTGGTCTAGGTCAGAACCTCTTCTTTCTTAATCTATAATACCACATTTAACTCATTCAATCATTACATTATTCAATTTAATCCCAAAAACACCTTATGGTAAAAATTATATTTTTGCCCTTAACTTTTCAACTTTTTAGATTTTAGTCCCTAGGCTCGTAAAATGATTTTCATTCGATTTCTTCATTACCCAAGCCTAGTAAAATATTATTAGTACTCATATCAGCCCACATTTTTCATTTATTCACATTTTTACACACATTTTACAACTTTTACACATAGGTCCCTATTTGACATTTTCATCAAAAATCACTTGGTAAATGTTGTTTATCTAACACCAAACATACATTTTATACCATTAAACATTAAAATATACAAATATTAAACATGGGTAAAATTTTAGACTTTGATTTCCTTTGAAATTAGTAATTGAAATAACTAGATTAGGTTGAGACAACTTCAAAAACATAAAAATCATCAAAAATGGGACAAGAACGGACTTATAATCGAGTTTAGAAGTGGTCAAAACCCAAGCTATGTCTTATCCTTGCAATTTTTAGCTATGGGGACTAATTTGATAAAGATGACATCTTTCATTTTTGTTATTTTTGTCTTTATTTACCAAATGACCAAAATGCTCTTCACTTAAAACTTTGAAATTTTATCTAACCATGTCAATTTTTGTCCAACTTAAAATATACTGGTCTAATTACCATTTAAGGACTTCCAATTTAAAATTTCATAGCAATTAGACACCTCTATATTCTAGAACACATAAGTTGCACCTATTGCAATTTAGTACTATTAGTCAAATTGGACACTTTATCGATAAAATTTCTTAACGAAATTTTCACACGACCATTCAATCATACTGTAGACCTTAAAGAAATAATAAAAATAAATATTTCTACTTCGGACTTGTGGTCCCGAAACCACTATTCTGATTTGACCTTAAAACGAGTTGTTACAATAGGTATTGATACTTTATCAAAAGTACCGATACTTCAATGCCCAAAATGGTTCAAAATTGCATAAAACTTCCCATAATTCGTTCTAAGGCCCAAAATGCATGAAACTGATTTAAAATGATATTTTGGTTATTTTTAATGATTTCACACACTTAATGATGCAGAAGTAAGGCGCGATGCATATGAATTGTAGAAGATCATAAGGTTTTTAAAAATTGATAATTTGCATAAAGTCTATTTAACCATACTCAAAGGAAATAAAAAATTTACATACTAGACAAAATAGGTCAAAATAAACAAATCATGGAACTTGAACTCCCCCTAACTATTTACATATAAAAAACCATAGAAGTCACTCATACATACTTTTTCAATAAATTTCAAGACATAAAACAAATTAAAAACATTAAAGTGAATTAAAGCATTGGAACACAAAATCAAGGTAAAGTTGTGATATTTAGTTCTCTCCTAAGTGTCTAAAACCTTTCTTTTCTAAAAGCTTAGCGAAAATATCCACTAATTGATGCAAAGTATTAACATATTCTAGAAAAATATCTCCTCTTTGGACATGATCTCTAATGAAATGAAGTCTCATTTCAATATCTCTAATGAAATGATGTCTAATTTCAATATTCTTGGTTTTAGAATGTTGATGAGATTTTTAGTAAGACAAATAACACTAGTACTTTCACACTTAATTGGGATAGTATCTACATCAATTCCATAGTCTTTTAGTTGTTGTTTCATCCATAAAACTTGAGCACAACAACTATCGGTGGAGATATATTCCGCTTTGGTGGTGGACAATATGATCTGCCACAATTCAATGTGGAAAATTAGCTTATTTTTAACACTTAATAAGCTTGTTTTTAGGTAATTTACTATCATTTTAGTTAATTTTCCACTTTAGTATTTCTTTAGTTAAAGTTAACAAAATGAGAATTTTTATTTAGTTAAAGTTAACAAAATGAGAATTTTTATGTGTTTCATGAACTTTTAGGCCAACCCGGGCCTAAGGGAAGACTAACAAGTTGATTACAATTTTGTCCAAGAAGTTAGTGTACTATCTTCGATGTCACAACATCAAACTAGGATGCCATGACTACCAAATTTAAAGAAAAATAGGAGCATTAAGTTTTCCATGTCCCGACATCCAACTTCGAAGCCAAGGGAGTCTAGTTCGATGTTCAGTATCACAACACCAGCTTGAAGATGTTGCGATAGTAGTTCGATGAGGCTCAATTGCATGTAAGGGTGTTTTAGTTTGCACAACCTAAATTAACATGTTTATCATCTTTAATTGACCTAATTAGGTTGTAATACATATAAACTATAACTAATAGCTCAAAACAATAGACCAAGGGCTTCAGATCAATTTTCATACTTTTGATTTAGGTTTTCAATTTTCTTTTAGTTTTCTTTCATGTTTGCTTAATCAGAAGATTCCTATTTCAAAGTTAAACACTTGTGAGTGGAGATTTTTCCATAATTGTGCCTTTTCATTGATCAAATCAATGTACATTCTCTTTTCTTATTATTTTACTTATATCTCTATCGTTAACTTTACTAATTGAATAATTGTGTAAATATTAGAATAAACTTGTGCTTTATATATATCTCGCATAATTCAATTGTTAAACCTGATGAATTAGCTAAGTAAATAATTATTTAAAATTGAGTATTTATTCAAGAGAACTTAGTATATGATAACTCTAGAGTATAGAGTTATTTTACGTGCTTTTAGACCGATAATTCATGCAAATTATGAGTAGTTGATAACAAATTTTGTAGTTTTATTATAATTCTATAATTTTGAATAATACTAATGTAATTTTTTTTTGTCTTGATTAATTTATATGTTAAATATTTGATTTCTTCAGTTTTGAAGGTAGCCAGTGCATTAGGAGGAGAGAAGGTCTTGAAACTCACTTATTGATGCTCAATGCTGCAACATATCTGCAGCAAAGGACCTGTGGGATTGTGTTGATGTGTTGTCATCTTTGGATGCCCCAAAGATGCTAATACGACTTCAGAATTCCTCTTGACCCAATTCTAGAGTGGATTAAAAAGCCTGGACAACCCAAAGGAGCATAAAACATCTACTAAAGGAAGAAGGATCCCAAACTATCCACATGCATGCCCAAACCATCCATGTGACTTAGTATTCACCTACTTTAACCACCAAATCAGCCAAGAAGAGAATCTTGCAACTACTAACCATCCCTAGAGAGAATCAAGTGATAACTCTTGAAAAGATTTATATTTCATGCCTTTAGACCTAGTTAAATGTTTGTACTTAGGTACACTTAGTGGCATTTTAGGACATTTTATTAGTATTTTTATGATTTGCATTAGGAGATTGGATTGTGTTTACATGTTAGACACTTTTAATTGCATGCAAAAGGTTTGTGTTTGGTGGTTTGGCAGGTGCAGGATATGAAGAACAAAATAAAGGAGTGAGGGTTTGTTAGGGTAAAAGGTTGGACAGGTTGCCATCTTGTATGCCGTGGAAATTTAGAAAGATGACCATGTTAACATTCAATGCATACCAGTTTCAGCCCAACTCTTCTTATACCAGAAAAATCTGCCTAAAAAAAAAGAGAAGATATCGTGGGCTGTTGGAGCTATTCTAGGAAGAAAAAGCCTATAAAAAGTTGAGGGAGTAAGCCCTAAGTATGGAGATCTAGAAGCTACAATTGAGGGTAGCAGCTGAGTAGAGAAAAAGGGGAGACCGAAGGCAGTCTCTCTCAACCATCATAGGAGACTGTGCTACTGGATTGCAGATTGATTTGGTGACAGCCATCTTATTAAGTTCTTTAATAGTTGAATTTTAAACATGAATTTTAATCGCCGACCCATGAGCTATGACAAACCGCAATTTATACATATTTCTATCCCATGCTTAGCACATTTTATGGATGATTTTTCCTTAAAATTGGTAAATTCGATGCACTTAATGCCTTAATTTCATGTTTTATACTTAGGTGAGCATAAGAGAGTGAAAGGAACGAGAAACAGGCCAAAAACGGAGAAAATGGGCCAACATATGAAATCAACATGGCCTGGACTTCCTCACACGGGCAGACCACACGGCCGTGTCCCTTTGGCAAGGTCAAAGCAAGATTTACAAGGGTAGATCACACACCCGTGCCCATTTAACAGCCTTGACCACGACCTTAAACAATCGCACACGGGCGTGTCCCTACCGAGCCCAAGTTTAGTCCAATTCAGAAAAGGCCAAATTTGAGGTATCTTAGGCATTCCAAAGCCTATAAATACACCCTAGAAGAGGAGAAGAGGGAAGACGCAGAGAAGGAAGCAAGGAATTGCTGAAGGAAAGCTGATAGATCCATCTTAGAAGCCGGATTTACCATCAAGACTGAAGATCTCCCTTCAAATTCCCCCAGGAGTTTTGGGTGTTCTTAATTCTTGTTTTGATATTCCTAGATATTGATTCAAGTTAAGCTCTTATTCAGAGGAGGAATAGACCCTGTCTAAGAGTAAATATGTCATAATTAAGCAGAGTTGGTTGCACACCTAGAGATAGGGTGACAAAATTTTGCCGAATTAGGGTGAAACCTAATAAGGGGATCCATAGATCGAGTTAATGCAACCCTAGGGTGTTAATTAGAAAGAGATTTCAACGTTGTTAGTCTCAAGAGAGATAATAATATAACTGAGGGATCTCTACGGAACAAGTTGAATGAATAAATCGTCCGATTCAGAGTCAAATAACAAGTGAAGTCTAGGTGGATTTTTCCTTAGGCATTGTCTTAATCAATCGAGTTTTCCAAAAAGTATTTTCTCCAAATTTCTCTTCTGTGATTTCTTAGTTTAATTAATCAGTTAGATAAACAAAACCCTTTTATTTTTTAGGCTAGATAATAAAAAGAAAGTTGATACCAGTACTTTTAGTTCCTTTGGGTTCGATAATTCGGTCTTGGTAAAACTATACTACTATTTGATAGGTACACTTGCTTTCATCGTGATAATAGTTAGTTTCAAGAACGATTCATTATAAATATTTAAAACTTGTCACGAATATCACGTATCAAGTTTTTGGCACCGTTGCCGGGGAACTAAGATATTAGGAACACTCGATTTTATTACTCTAGCCATTTACTTTTACCGTAATTTAAATTTTATTCTAATTTTATTACTAATTCTTCTTTTCCTTTTTTACGGTAGGTTCTTATAGTTTATAACTAGAAGAAACCCGTCAGGACCATTACTTTTTGACAGTGAGATCGATCGCACAATTCGCAGAAACGAAAGAGAAATAAGGCGAAGCTTAAGATAGATAGAGAATGAGCAAGAGGACGATATTCAAACCACAACGAAGGAGATGGCTGAAAATCAGGAAAACCTGATACCTCCTGCGATTTCTGTTAATCCAGTAAATCAGAATCCTGCTCCGCGCACTATGTATAATTATGCTAAACCTTCTTTAACAAGAACTGAATTGAGTATAGTTAGACCTGCTATTGCTGTAAATAATTTTGAACTGAAACCTAACACACTTCAAATGATACAATAGTTTGTTCAATTTGATGGTTTGCAGGACGAGGATCCCAATGCTCACTTGGGAAATTCTTAAAATTTTGCGATACCTTTAAAATTAATGGCATTTCTGATGACGCCATCCGCCTTCGATTGTTTCCCTTTTCATTAAGGAATAAGGCTAAACAATGGTTGAACTCGTTACCACGAGGGTCAATCACTACTTGGGAACAAATGACCGAAAAGTTTTAATTAAAATATTTTTCGCCGGCTAAAACAGCTAAATTACGTAATGATATCTCTTTTTTGTGCAGATGGATTTAGAAACACTCTACGATGCATGGAAGAGATACAAGGACCTTTTGAGAAGGTGCCCTCACCATGGGTTACCGCTTTGGCTATAGGTTCAAACGTTTCATAATGGCCTGAATCCTTCGACTAGGTAGATGATTGATGGAACCGCTGGAGGAACCATCAATAATAAGGCACCTGAAAATGCCTATGAATTTATAGAGGAAATGTCACTGAATAAATATCAGTGGCAAGTCATGAGGACAAAGCCAACAAAAACAGGCGGCGTTTATAACGTCGATTCGGTCACCATGCTCTCTAATCAGGTAGAACTCTTGAATAAGAAAATTGATGGTTTTCTTAGTTCTTCACAGGTTCACCCAGTAATGCAGTGCGAAGCAAATGGAGGTGGATCGAGCAATTCAGAATACCCACCTTATGGCCACAACATGGAGAACGAGCAGTTAAATTACATGGGTAATAATCCTCGATCCCAAAACAATCCTTATAGCAATACTTACAATGCAGGTTGGAGGAATCACCCAAATTTTTCATGGGGAGGTCAGGGAAATCAGAAACCACCACCCCCTCCAAGCTTTCAGCAACCACCATACTAGCAGGAGAAAAAGCCGAACCTTGAGGAGATGCTAACCAAATTCATCTCGATGTCAGAGACTTGTATTCAGAATACCAAGAACACACTCAAAAATCAACGAGCATCAATCCAGGGGCTCGAAACTCAGATTGGATAGCTCGCCAAGTTGATTTTTGAATGACCACAAGGTAGCTTGCCAAGCAACACTGAATCTAACCTAATGGAGCAACTCAACGCAATTGCCTTTCAAGATGAGGAAGGGTTAGTGGCAAAACCAATGCCAGAACCGGTGGTAAGCAAAGGTAAGAATGAGGTAGGACAAAACGAACAAAAATCAATAAGTACATATTATAAACCTCGTGTGCCATACCCCAATGCAACAAGGAAAGACTGTTCAGACGAATGATTTGGTAAATTCCTTAAACTTTTAAAGAAACTACATATTAACCTACCGTTTATTGAAGCACTTTCGTAGATGCCGAACGCAGTCAAATTTTTAAAGGAGCTTCTAGCAAATAAATGAAAGTTAGATGAAAGGTTGCATGTGGAGCTGAACGTGGTTTGCTCAGCCATTCTTCAGAATAAGCTACCCAACAAACTAAAAGATCCAGGGATTTTTACGATTCCTTATTTAATTGGTAGTTTAGATGTTAATAATGCGTTGGCTGATCTAGGGGCTAGTATCAATGTTATGCCTTACAAATTGTTTAAGCAACTAGGTCTAGGGAAACCCAAACAAACTAGGATGAGCATTCAATTAGTAGATAAAACTGTCAGATTTCCTAGGGGTATTATTGAAGACGTACTCATTAAAATTGACAAATTTATATTCCCAGTTGATTTTTTTGTTTTAGACATAGAAGAGGACAGTAATGTTCCTTTAATTTTGGGAAGGCCCTTTTTAGCAACTGCTAGAACAATTATTGACGTTGACACAGGTGAACTCACACTTCGTGTAGGAGACGAAACAATCAACCTTCAAGCTCGCAACCTGAAGAACACATTGAAAGTTGAAGGTGATTGTACAAATTGTTCTACTAAGACTGATCATACAGTGCAACCTATTTTGCAGGAAATAAGTTCGAAGGACACGCATTAGCCATGTTCAATCCACAACAAAGAATCCACCCATGAAGAACGAAGGTTACAAATCGAGGAGTTAGATGAATGGCTGACATTCAAACCGAGAAAACACGATAAACCAAAACTACGCCAGAACGAGCTCAATGCCTCACCAAATCAACTTCAAGTTAGAGACAAAGTACTACTAGATACAGTAGATCCTCGAATCGCCACTTCTGAACCGAATGAAGAAACCCCTCTTACGGTAACTAGCATTTTTCCATACGGTACGATCAAGATAAATCACCCCAAATTCGGCACATTCAAGGTAAATAGTACTCGTCTTAAACCTTATGTTGATAAAATTTAAAGCAGGGATAAGGAGTGTAAACTCCTCGATCCACCATGATCACACACCAGAGAGGTAACTCGAGCTTAGACTGTAAATAAGAGCTTCTCGGGAGGCAACCCGAGTACTAACAATATTAATTTCTTTAAATTTTAGTTTTAACATATAACATACTAACCAACTCATGGAACGCAGGCTTTCTAAAGCACACATGGCCAGGCACACGGGCGTGCCTTAGGCCGTGTGAAAACAGGGCAAAATATTCCCCAACACGGGATGCGATAAGTTGCCACAGCCATGCGTAGGAATCGTGGGCAAACCTACCAAAATAACACGGGCGTGCGACACGCCCGTGTCGTAGAGCCTTGGTTGAACCTGAGAAAATAGCACGGGTATTTTTCATGCTCGTGTCTAGAACCTGTGTTCAAACCTATCAATTAACACGGGCGTGGGCCTACATACACGGGCGTGGGAGAAGCGAATGAAGACAGACACGACCATGCAACACGGCCGTGTGCACCCACACGCCCAAGGAACACGGGCGTGGGCCAAATGTCAGATGCGCCCAAATTCAAAATTCGCAAATCACATGGGCAAAAATTGGGGAACACGGGAGTGTCCCCTGGCTGTGTGTCCCAAAATCTATAAATAACCTTCACTATTCATCATCTTCTTCACCCAAAATCCCTAACCCTAGCCGCTACAAGTCCACACGGTCTCCTGCCACACCCGTGCGCCACCTTCAACCACATTTTTGACGCCTAAGCTCCTCCATCTTGCTTTTGTTTACTCTTTTATCTCAATCTTCTTCAATTATTTTGCTTCTTTCATGATTTATATGCTCCATTTGACTATTTTACGTGCACATTCATAGTTAGAATAGTAGATAAATTTATGTTTTTAAGTTTTGTTTTGGTAATTTTTATTTTCTTGGTCAGTATATTAGGCTACATTCATTCATTGTTTCTATGAGTTTCATGCTATTAACCCCACACAAATTCATTCTTTAGATATCTCCATTACTTATTCTCATAGGGTTATTTGGCACATTTATTTTGGTTGTTATAGTATAGGTTAATATGTAAGCCCTATGGAAAGTATTCACATTCCACTTCAATTTCCATTATAGGTACATTATGTCTACCTCATTTGGCAAGAAGACTGCCGTCCCCTCTTTGAAAAAACGGAAAGGGGCGCCATCCTTGGGACTTACCGTAAAAATTCACCACCCTTCCTCTAATTTCCACAGGCAATCAAGAGGAACTACTTCAAATTCTACGGGCCCGACCCTTAGAACTGGGCCGCTGTATAGACTGGACCGCGATAGAACAAGTCCAACTTGCTGATGCAATTCGGGTCCTCCTCACCATCGATCCTTGGGGACTTTTCTTTAAGATTGTCGAGCCGACGTATCTCGAGCTCACGATGGAATTTTGCTCAACATTTCATCTTCAGACCGTGATGACCCGTTTTGATGATCCGAGAATGGTCCAATTTTGCCTCGGCAGTCTAGTTCACTAGTTGAGCGTCC
The DNA here is from genome assembly GCF_025698485.1 of Gossypium arboreum. Classification (NCBI taxonomy): domain Eukaryota; kingdom Viridiplantae; phylum Streptophyta; class Magnoliopsida; order Malvales; family Malvaceae; genus Gossypium; species Gossypium arboreum. The sequence goes on along the minus strand of NC_069077.1, from coordinate 70,134,973 downwards.
CAGAGCTCGATACCTCACTGGGCCTTTACATAGAAGAGTTCATGGAGGAGAATGAGCTCTACACTCTCAATCACCACATCCATCATTCTCCTTCACGGTGCTGGAACGCCCTCGCCCCTGGCTCTGCCTCTTACAATCCTAGCCGCTCCAAGGCATCAACTCTCACTCCATCTCTAAGGTACCTATACGCCATTTTAGGTCACATGTTAACAGAAAGGCGAGAGAGCACTGGCATCGTCAACACTCACAACACCTACTTTCTATGGTGTATGTCGCATGGGCACATCTTCGACCTTGCCTAATTCATTGCCCTCACCATTCAACATCAGACGGAGGGACATAGTAAGGGGGTCATCTCCATTTCGCCTTATGTGATGCGGCTCGGCACTTTGGGCTCCTCAACACAGCAGCCCAATCATCCTCCCTCACTCTCATGGGCCAGATGTCCCCACAGGGCATCTCAAGCATGCTTAGTATGAGGATGATCGAGAAGCGCCAAAGAACCCACCCTCCTCAGTATCGCCTAGCCCAATCCACCAAGGAGTAGGATCTCGAGGACATTACTGATGATTTCTCTCCACGTAATAAGGACCCACCGTCTCAGCCACCACCACCGTCTCATCCAGTGCATGCAGCGGCTTCATACGCTGACATCTCTGAGCGCCTTTGTAACACCCCAAACCCGAGACCATCGCCGGTGTCGGACGCGAGGGGTTAACGAGCCAAGTCCTCTTAAAGCACCGACCAATTTGGCATTTCCAGACAGGCTGGAAAACTGCATCACTGTCGTCTTAAAAATCATATCTCGAGTTTCAAAACTCGGAAACTGATTCCGTAAATTTTCCCTGAATTTAGACTCATATATACTTCCATGGATTTATTTCTAGAATTTTTGGTCGGGCCAAATGGTACAGTTTATTAGTTAAAGTCACCCATGTTATAGGGATCGACTGCTCTGACCTTTGCGCGTTACAAATTGAATATCTCTCTGTACAGGGCTTTAATACTGGTGACGTTTGTTTCTAATGAAACTAGACTCAAAATGGAATCTGCACATATAAGGCATGACTCCTAATTCTTTCTGGATAATTTATAGTGAATTTTTAAAGTCGCGACAGGGGACCCAGAAACCGTTCTGGCCCTGTCTCACGAGAACTTTAATATCTCTCGGTATACTGGTCATATGATCGTTTTGTTACTTTCATATGAAAATAGACTCGTCAAGGTTCGATCATATAATTTATTCACTATTTAAAACCATTCCTACAAATTTTGGTGATTTTCCCCATCCACGTCACTGCAGCTGGCAGCATCTGTTTTTAAGGTAGGCTTTACCTAATTTGTAGTCTCCATGGGCCAACTATGGTCTTGCCATACATGGGTCCACATATGATCATATTTAGCCATTCCAATGGCTGATCATGTGACCAACACTCCCATTCAATCCATAATCACATCATGAAACCATATATAATTACAAACCACAAATGGTCTAATTCCATACTCCACTATTACGAACCATTTTCGCATGGCCGTACATATACATCACAAGTACTTAAAAATAACCGAGGGTAGTCCTATACATGCCATATCCAAAACTCAACTAAAGGAGTACCAAAAGGGCTTTGATAGTGTGGTTGACTTCAACTTCTATGATCCCGAATCCGATCGGTAACGAGCAAAATCTATAAACAGAGAAACAAAGAAACGGAGTAAGCAATTTATGCTTAGTAAGTTTGAGCCATAATATACACACAACCAAAGCATAGCATTCAAGTAGCTAAACAATAATTCATATGCACAATTTCTCAAAGACATGCTTACTTCACAATCCCAACTCTTATATTCATACGCAATTAACGGCCTAGTTAATGCCGATAGCTCATTTATCATTAGAGCGAATATTCAATGCGCATTTACTCATAGTGTGCAAAGCACACACAAAACATACCTTGTTGTTGGGAATTTCACATGTGCAATAACTGAAAATTTTCCAGCAGCTTATAAATTTCAATTCACATACCTTGAGTTTATCCGGATATAGCTACTCGTTCAAAACACCTTCGGGACATAGCCGGTTATGGTAACCCGCACAAATGCCTTCGGGACTTAACCGGATATCACAACTCGCACAATTGCCTTGGGCTTAGCCCAGTATCATAGCTCGCACAATTGCCTTGGGCTTAGCCCGATATCACTCGAACATTCATACACATCTTTGTTTCATTTTCACAACAAAACTTTTATGCACAATTCACTTAACAAAATATCATTTCGGCTCAATGGCCATATACAAGGCGAATTTCGATTGCTTATTACTTCATTCAATCGAATCAAAATCTAAGTTTCGATACTTGAAAACTTACCTCGGATGTTGTCGAATGATTCCGATGGCTATTCGACTACTTTTTCCTTCCCTTTATCGGATTTGGTCCCTCTTTGCTCTTGAGCTTAATTTAGCAAATAAATTGATTCAATCATTTGAGTATCAAAAAGAGGAACTCAAGGCACTTAGCCCACATATATTCACTAGACATTAAAGTCACATAAGTACGGAATTCATGAATCGACTCAACACACAAAGCCTTCAACATGCTTACTCATGGCGAACAACACAACCTCTTAGGTACTCATTCATGGGCCGATTATGCATGTTGATGTTGAGGCCAATTACATGTTTAATACCACACATGCATGGCACACATTTTACTAGCTAATGCTTTACATATTGTAGCTCAATACACATCTATCATTTGCTTCATAATCAAAACACAATCACATGAAAATACATACTTTGAGGTAGTATATATGTCATTCCAACACATCATGTGCAAACATATATATATATATAGGTGCATGGCGAATCTCAAGGGTTCATACCCATCCAAACACAAATTTTACCAATCAAGTAACAAGCATAAATCATGCTCATGAATGCACCATGGCGAATACATCACAACCATACCCTTTTAACTTTGGTCATGGTTAAACAAAGAATTCAATGTCCTACTCAAGAATACTAAAAGAAATTTCAAGAGTAGTCAATCCATCATTACATGCATCATCAACAAGCTTCACATTTAGCATGCAATGGCTTTAACACAATATCAACCTTGGCCAAATACCATTTTCATGGCATAACAAGGATTTGAACCATGGCTAACATGCACATCAAGTTAGCAACCAAAACAAGCATGAACCTCATGACACAACCTCAAACATACCTTAATCTTGATGCAATTATAGCCGAATCTCCTTCTAGTTCTTTTCTAAACCAAGCATGAAGCAAAAATCCTTCCTTTTTCCTTAGTATTTTCGGCCAAAGAAGAGAAAATGGATGAACAAATTTTTTCTTTTCTTCTCTTTCACTCACGGCAAAAGGGGAAAGGATGAGCAAATTTTGATTTTTTGTTTCTCTTCCTACATGCTTAATTTTTTATCATTTATCACATCATGCATTAACAAAACATGTCATAACATGTTTTCCTTGCCCATATTCCCTTGTCATGGCCGGCCACTATACCATTTTGGGGAAATTTGACATGCAAATCCTTATTTTTGCATGCATGATCAACTAGTCATCACACATTTCCCCATCATACTTTCAAAGTTTACTACTAGGTCCTTTCTAGTGAAATTCACATTTATAATTCTAAATTGAAACATCAAAATGTCATACACAAATTAACACATATCATAGGCATCAAAATAAATTTTTAAATTATTTTTATGCCTCGGTTTTGTGGTCCCGAAACCACATCCCGACTAGGGTCAATTTTGGGCTGTCACAGCCTTACCCGATTCGAGCAACAGTGTTTTTAGCACTTCAATAACATTGATGCTACTCTACAGCAGATTTTTCAACACTTTCACATCTCATCGCCACCCCCTGTAACACCCTAAACCCGGCCTAGATATTATGACCAGATCCGACGTGCCACATCAAAACGTTAAAACATTTTTTCATTCTAAGTCTAGGAAATCGTACTTGATGTTAAAAGGATTAATTCATTGAGGGTTAAAGTGAATGGAAGCTGCGCACCAAGTAGGAAACCAGAAAAAGGAGGTGAGTCCATCAGACTGCTTAAGTACCAAGCTCTTTCGGATCCAATCCTAGACATGCACACCGCCATTGCCACACTCTAACATCGCGTATATTTTTAGGTTACCATTGAAATTATGTCAATTTTAGAATAAAACATATTTAAGTTTGTAAAACGTTATCATAGCAGAAACCTTGTTTGTAATCGTGTTACTTCAAAATCAGTTTAAGTTTTTGGAAAACGAACCCTAGATCTAGCCCATTTTGATAGTTAATATAATTTAAGGTCATCATGATAAGTTATAAATCGAAACCCAATTAAAAATAATCATAAGCGGCCTTATTACATAACAAAACCCAAATCATCAAAGTAAAGAAAATTGAAGTCCAAATCACCAGAAGAAATCCATATTGTAGAACGAGTGGCCACTCCGAATCCCTCGCAGCTCCAAACCCACTATGGCTGGGGATTACCTGCGTGGATGAAAATAGGGGATGAGTTTGAAGAAATTCAATGCGTAAAATTAACCCAACCATAGCCCATATCAGTTCAAACCACAGAAACAGAATAAATTGGCCTTAGCCCAGAACAAAATACAGAATTAAGCCCATAGGCCCATAACAGATCAGATCAGATATTTCATGTATATTCAAAACCCAACACATAACCAACCACATACACCCCCTTACCAACCTTTCACCATGTGGGAGACTACTCGACCCACCCAACCGCTACACGCACGCAATTATGCGGCATGGTCGCTGAGCGAATAACGTGTGAGTCACGGATCTGAATAATCGTGGCGAGCCACCGAATCAAAATATGTGGCAGAGCCACTAGATCAGATAATTGTGGCATAGCCACCAGGACGCTTCCTTCATAATATAACCCATGTCCCCATGCAAAAAATATTCATTCATGGCATACATCATACAGATTTAAATCAACATGCTTTTCAGACAAAATTAACCCTAAGGGAATATTGGTCATTTACACCTAGGGGTATCATGGTAATTTTCCATACATAAGGGTATTGTAGTGATTTAGCTACTTCTAGGGTTTTCATGCATATCCTATCCATTTACGTACTATCAGAATACTTACCGCGCATACTTACCAAATTGAGCCCGTTGGCCCATGAACCCGATTTTTGGCCCATTAAGCCCACATTATCAAAATGTACGAAATCGCACGTGCTGCAGTTTATTACCTTTAGAATACCAAACATGCAAACCCAACTATCTTACGAGCATTCGCACACTCTCAAATTTTCAAAATACCAACTTTCCAGCATTTCAGCTTTTTGGCTTTTGCCGATCTAGTCTAAGAGAGGGTGTCAGTTACACACCTGTTTTATGACGATTCGTTGTCGAGATCCACGCAAGAACTGCCTTGTTGCTGAACTATGTCTTAAATCCAAAGATCTGATCGTTCCACTTGTCCAAGCCCTTGATCAGCAGCCTCAAAATCACACCATTTACCAAAGCAGAACAGTTATTACATCCCTTAGGGCTACAAGTCCAAATCGATGACCTCCCTAACATTTAGGGATTTCGCCTTTCCTAAAATACTGAAAGAAAGACTATGTTTTGAAACTACTTACCACTGATTCCTTCGACCAATGTTTCCAATTGATGCCTACTTAAATCCAATGCCGCTCTACCCTCAAACGATCACCAAAGTCAAGCCTTCAGTGTTTTCAATATTCGGCTAAGTCCCTATGAAAGTGGGGTTTTCGGCTTTTTTGCAACTATGTAGAAAAAGATGATTTAATAAGGTTTTACTGTGGTCTTGTCGAAAAAAACTTGAGGTTTAAAGGAGGAAAGAATCGGCCAAAGATGATAAGCAAAATAAGAGAATTTTGCTAGGAAAAATCGGCACATAAGAAAGTGTAGCTTTCGGGATTCCGGCTTTTTATGGCCGAAGGCTATGAAGGTTTTGAAATGTCTGAAGGGAAGGATGGAGATGAACAAGAGGTTAGAAGGGTTCGGCTATGAAGGAGAGAGGAGAATAAGAAAAAGGTTGATGAAGAGAGGGGAGAAAAATGAAGAGGGAAATGGTCAGCAAATGGCCCAACTTCCCCTTAATGCCGAATTTATACTGACCTTAACCCTAGCCGAATTTTGCCTCCCTAAAGCTCCCCTTGGCCGACCAACTCTTGCTTCTCAAGAGTCCATTATTCAGCCAACACAGCTCTCCCTAATCAGCTCCTAAATTCTCTCGCTTATCCCCTCCTTACTCAATCTCCTGAGCAACTCCAGCTCTTCCTAACAGTCTTTCACTTCAGTTCCACTACTTACCTTTTCCATTCATAAAAATTAATCCCTTATTTGTTGTCATTGTGACTTGAACACAGGTCCTCCCAATCATCCACACGCCACTTATAGCATTCCCAAGTGGCGTCCTTAGCCACTTTACCACATGCTTCCTTGTGATTTATTTTACACAATTAATACCTAAAAGCCCAATTAACCAGAACCCTTTTTTCTTATGGAATTAAAATTAATTAAAACTTCTGGGTTTTACCTTAAGCTTGGGCCTTCTAGAGGCCCACTAACGTACTTAGTCCTACGACAAACAAACAGGACACTAAATTTTTAAATTTTTCCAACATTTTTAAAATTCCCAAAAATTGGGGCGTTACAACTCTACCCTCCTTAAAGAAATTTCGTCCTCAAAATTTACCTGGTCCGAACAGATGAGGGTATTATTGCTGCATCGCCTCCTCTGGCTCCCAAGTAGCTTCCTCTCTGCCATGATTATGCCAAAGCACCTTTACTAATGGGACAGATTTCCTTCTCAGAATCTTAACATCTCGATCCAAAATTTGCACAGGCTCCTCCTCAAAAGACAAATCAGTTTGCACCTCAATTTCTGCAACCGGCACGGCATGAGTAAAGTCAGAATGATAACGCCTTAACATGGAGACGTGCAAAATATCGTGAATCCTGTCCAACTCTGGAGGTAATTCCAACTGATAAGCTACTGGGCCTACTCGCTTCAAAACCCGATAAGGCCCAATGAACCGCGGACTCAACTTGCCTTTCTTACCAAACCTCAATATCTTCTTCTAAGGAGAAACCTTTAAAAAGACCATATCCCCTACTGAGTACTCAATCTCCTTACGCTTCAAATCGCATACGATTTTTGCCTATCGATGCTTCTTTCAAACGGTCCCTAATTATTCTGACCTTAGCCTCGATGATCGCCCACCACTTTCGGTCCAAGAACTTATCGCTCCCCTAGCTCCGTCCAACAACTAGGTGTACGACACCTTCGACCATCTGATGCTTCATATGGTGCCATTCAATACTACCGATAAGCTGTTATTGTGCGCAACCGCCAACGGTAAGTAGTCTTCCCAACTACCTCGAAAGTCAATCACGCATCCCTTTAACATGTCCTCCAGAATCTGAATGACCCTTTCCGACTGACCATCAGTTTGGGGATGGAAAGCCGTACTGAAGTTCAACCGCGTCCCCAATGCCTCATGCAACTTTTGCCAAAACCGAGATGTGAATCTGGGATCTCGGTCAGAGATAATCGAAACTGAGACTCCATGAAGTTACAATCTCTGCCACATACAGTTTGGCTAACTTTTGAAGTGAAAAGTCAGTACGTACTGGTATGAAATGGGCCGATTTGGTCAACCTATCCACAATCACCCATACCGAGTCTTTCTTCGATGGTGTCAACGGCAACCCACTCACAAAGTCCATGGTTACCCTCTCCCGCTTCCAAAGTGGTATCTTTACCGGCTACAACAGTCCAGAAGGTAATTGATGCTCAGCTTTCACTTGTTGGCACGTCAAACATTTTCCTACAAACTCCATCACTTCTCACTTAAGTCCAGGCCACCAGTACAATTCCCGCAAGTCGTGATACAACTTATTCCCTCCAGGATGCATGGCACATAGTCCCCTATGAGCTTCCTTCAATATTGTCTGCCTCAAGTTAGAGTCCTTCGGAACACAAATTCTTCCTCAGAAACACAGAACTCCATCACCATTTAAACCAAACTCAGAAGTTTTCCCTTCCTTAACTTGTTGAAAACGAGCGACCAAAGACTCATCTTCCAACTGCTTTTCCTTAATCTGGTCCACCCAGGTTGGCCTTACTTGTAATTCAGCCAACAAACTACCATCATCATACAAACTCAAAAGAGCAAACATTGCTCTCGGATCGAATCTGGTTCTCGACTCAAAGCATCGGCTACCACATTAGCCTTTCCTGGGTGATACTCGATTGAACAGTCATAATCCTTAAGCAACTCAATCCATCTCCTTCGCCTAAGGTTCAGCTCCTTCTGAGTCAACAAATACTTAAGACTCTTATGGTCTGTGTATATAATGCACCTCTCTCCGTACAAGTAATGTCTCCAAATCTTAAGTGCAAAAACCACTACTGCTAATTCCAAATCATGAGTAGGATAGTTCCCCTCGTGAGGCTTAAGCTACAGTGACTCATATGCAACCACCTTACCTTCCTGCATTAACACGCAGCCCAAACCTACATGTGATGCATCACTGTACACAGTAAAATCCTTCCCAGACTCCGGCTGAATTAACACAGGTGCTTCAGTCAAAACTTTCTTCAACTTTTCAAAAGCTTCCTGCTGGGTCTCAGTCCATACAAATGGTACCCCTTTCCTTATGAGTTTAGTCAGAGGTGCAGCCAACACCGAAAAACCTTCCACAAACCTTCTGTAGTATCCTGCCAATCCCAAGAAACTCCGTATCTCCGATATTGACCTAGGCGGCTTCTACTCCAAAACTGCTTCAATTTTTCGAGGATCCACCTTAATCCCCTCAGCAGAGACCAGATGTCCTAAGAAAGTTACCTCCCTCAACCAGAATTCACACTTGCTGAACTTTGCATAAAGTTCCTTCTCCCTTAACACTTGTAGCATTATACGGAGATGGTCATCATGCTTTGCTTCCGTCTCAGAATATACCAGAATATCGTCAATAAAGACGACTACGAATTGATCCAAAAATGGTTGAAACACCCGATTCATCAGATCCATAAATGCTGCAGGAGCGTTCGTTAGCCCAAATGGCATAACTAGAAATTCGTAATGACCATACCGAGTCCTGAATGCCGTCTTATGGATATCCGTCTCCTTAACCCTTAATCGATGATATCCGGATCTAAGGTCGATCTTAGAAAATCTGAAGCCCCTTAAGTGGTCAAACGGATCGTCAATCCTTGGCGGTGGATACTTATTCTTAATGGTCGGTTTGTTCAATCGGCGATAGTCAATGCACATCCGCATTGTACCATCCTTCTTCTTCACGAATAACACGGTGCTCCCTATGGAGACACGCTTGGCCTAATAAAGCCCCTATCCAACAACTCTTGAATTTGTGCCTTTAACTCCACCAACTCCTTGATTGCCATCCTATACGGTGCGATGACATTGCGCCGCTCTGAGCAACAAGTCGATTCCAAACTCCACTTCTCGGTTTGGAGGTAATCCCGGAAGCTCCTCCGGAAAAACATCTTGAAACTCTTTTACGGTCCTGACCTTATCCACTGACAATCCCTTCTCTTCCGACTGGCTTACGAATGCCAAATAGGCCTCACAACCTTTTTGAATCCACTTTTCAGCCCTCAATGCCGACACCGCATTAGACAAATAATCCCTTCGCTCACCTATCATCATAACCTCCTCACCCTCCGTGGTCCTTAACACCATTCGTTTGTGCAGCACAATCCAAAGTCGCCCTATGCTTAACAAGCCAGTCCATTCCCAGAATGAGGTCAAACTCTCCGAACGGCAACTCCATTAGATCTCCAGGAAAGATCCTACCTTGAGTTTCTAGGGGTACATCCCTATACAGTTTGTCTACCCTAACCGAGTGGCCCAAAGGACTTAACGCAGAGACCCCACTCACTATCTTTTCAAAATACACTCCCAATGACCCAGATATGGCACATGCAACATAGGAATGAGTAGATCCAGTATCCACCAAAGCGATATCGACATGCTAGAAACCAAAATGTACCGATTATGGCGTCGGTCGTCGCCCTCCTCTCGACGATGAGTGCATACACCAATCTTTGTCGTCGAGCCTCGGATTTTCGGCACCCCGCCAGCGCCCTCGACCTCGACCATTTCTATTTCCATTTCGCCCTACCTTGTCCACGTCCTCTCGGTGGTTGTGGTCCACCTCTCATGGGTTGAACAACCCTCAGACAAACAACTGAGCTGATCGGCTCTCGTAAGCGATCCTTAACTCTATGCTCCATAGATCAAGCGCCGGAAACAAGCACCTAACCTTTCCTACACTCACCCAAATGTACCTTTCCACGTCTCCACAAATTGGTGGTCTAACCATATTCACCGAGTCGCTCGAACTGGCTCATGCGCTCTTGCCCTTTTGACATTCTTATTTGCTCCACCCGAAGGTCCAAAATCCCTCCGGAAATGGTTCTGATCTTTCTCACGGTTCTGCCTCCCAGTACACTTTACCTCCTCAGCTATCTTAGCTTTTTCCACCAGAACCGCGAAATTTCGCTCCCTCTGCGGAGCAATCAGCACCTTAAGGTCATCTCTGAGTCCATCTTTAAAGCGACCGCTACGCTCATACTCCGTAGCGACTATCCCCACAACATACCGGCTCAGCCTCAGAAACTCAGCCTCATACTCAGCAACAGTTTTACATCCTTAGACCAGATTCAGGAATTCCTTCCTGCGGGCATCCACATAACCTGCCCCGACGTACTTTCCTTTAAAGGCTATCTTAAACAGCTCCCAAGTAACCCTATCAGCTGGGGTTCCATCTCTCACGGTGAGCCACCACTGATAAGCCTCATCTCACAGCAGCGATACGGCCCCCTTCAGCTTTTGCTCCACCGAGCAGTTCAAGTCATCTATAATTCGTTCTGTGGCCTCCAACCAATATTTTGCCACATTCGAGGCTACACCAGATACGCCCTTAAAGATCTCCGCTCCGTTAGCTCGGAGCCATTTAGAAATCGATCCTCGAATTCCGTTGCCCAAAGCCAACCCTTTCCAGAACTCGAAGCATAGCCTGCGACAGGGTGTCATCCCCGGCACCACGATTATGAGACTCCACTTCTGTTGCTGATGGTACCGGTGCATCTGCCGCCGGCATATGTCCCGTAGATGAAGATACCGCTCGAGCCCTTCCTCGGCCACGTCCATGGCCTCTTCCACGAGTGGCTCTTGTACTCATATCATATTATCTGATTATGAATTTTATGCATTAATATCATTCCAATGTTTATTACAGATGTTTTATGATTAGATAATAATTGAGTTAGTTTTCGCAGAATCGATGTCTAGCTACGATTTAGGTCTTTTAGCAAGCATTTCTAGGATTTGATAGCATCCTATATAGAGTATTCTAGTAAAGTTTGATGCAGACAGATAATTGAATATATTGAAAAATTCGAATACTTACGAGCTTGGGCGGATATTGAATGCCACCTTGAAATCCGATTTTAAAATAGTTTTTTGAAATCTTCGTTTTTGTAAACCCATTCCACAGCCGAGTTGTTCCAACCTGGCTCTGATACCACAAAATGTAACACCCCAAACCCGGCCTAGACGTTATGACCGGATCCGACGTGCCACATCAAAACGTTAAAACATTTTTTCATTCTAAGTCTAGGAAATGGTACTTGATGTTCAAAGGATTAATTCATTGAGGGTTAAAGAGAATGGAAGCTGCGCACCAGGTAGGAAACCGGAAAAAGAAGGTGAGTCCATCGGACTGCTTAAGTACCAAGCTCTTTCGGATCCAATCCTAGACATGCACACCGCCATTGCCACACTCTAACATCGCGTATATTTTTAGGTTACCATTGAAATTATGTCTATTTTAGAATAAAATGTATTTAAGTTTGTAAAGGTTATCATAGCGAAGCCTTGTTTGTAATCGTGTTACTTGAAATCGGTTTATGTTTTTGGAAAACGAACCTAGATCTAGCCCATTTTGATAGTTAATATAATTTAAGGTCATCATGATAAGTTATAAATCGAAACCCAATTAAAAATAATCATAAGCGGCCTTATTACATAACAAAACCCAAATCATCAAAGTAAAGAAAATTGAAGTCCAAATCACCGGAAGAAATCCATATTGCGAGCAGTGGCCACTCCGAATCCTCGCAGACTCAAGCCCACTATGGTGGGGTTTACCTACATGGATGAAAATATGGGATGAGTTTGGGGAAACTCGATGTGTAAATTAACCCAACCATAGCCCATATCACTCAAACCACGAAGCAGAATAAATTGGCCTTAGCCCGAGCGAATCTGAAATTAAGCCCATAGGCCCATAATAGATCGGATCGGATATTTCATGTATATGCAAAACCCAACACATAACCAACCACATACACCCCTTACCAACCTTTCACCATGTGGGAGACTACTCGACCCACCCAACTGCTACACGCCACAGAATTATGCATCATGGTCGCGAGCAGATAATGTGACAGAGTCACCAGATCTGAATAATCGTGGCGAGCCACCGAAGCGTAAATATGTGGCGAAACCACGGATCGGATAATTGTGGCATAGCCACCAGGACGCTTCCTTCATAATATAACCAATGTCCCCATGCAACAAATATTCATTCATGGCATACATCACACAAATTTAAATCAACATGCTTTTCAGACAAAATTAACCCTAGGGGCATATTGGTCATTTACACCTAGGGGTATCATGGTAATTTTCTATACATAAGGGTATTGTAGTGATTTAGCTACTTCTAGGGTTTTCATGTATATCCTATCCATTTACGTACTATCAGAATACTTACCGCGCATATTTACCAAATTGAGCCCGTTGGCCCATGAACCCGATTTTTGGCCCATTAAGCCCACATTATCAAAATGTACGAAATCGCACGTACTGTAGTTTATTACCTTCAGAATACCAAACATGCAAACCCAACTATCTTACGAGCATTCGTACACTCGCAAATTCCCAAAATACCAACTTTCCGGCATTTTGCCTTTTCGACTTTTGCCGATCTAGTCTATGAGAGGGTGTCAGTTACACACCGGTTTTGTGACGATTCGTTGTCGAGATCGATGCACGAACTGCCTTGTTGCCGAACTATGTCTTAAATCCAAAGATCTGATCGTTCCACTTGTCCAAGCCCTTGATCAGCAGCCTCAAAATCACACCATTTACCAAAGCAGAGCAGTTATTACAACCCCTTAGGGCTACAAGTCCAAATCGATGACCTCCCTAACATTTAGGATTTACGCCTTTCCTAAAATACGAAAGAAAGACTATGTTTTGAAACTACTTACCACCGATTCCTTCGAGCAATGTTTCCAATTGATGCCTACTTAAATCCAATGCCGTTCTACCCTCAAACGATCACCAAAGTCAAGCCTTCAGTTTTTTCAATATTCGGCTAAGTCCCTATGAAAGTGGGATTTTCGGCTTTTTTGCAACTGTGTAGAAAAAGATGAATTAATAGGGTTTTACTGTGGTCTTGTCGACAAAAACTTGAGGTTTAAAGGAGGAAAGAATCGGCCAAAGATGATAAGCAAAATAAGAGAATTTTGCTAGGAAAAATTGACACAGAAGAAAGTGTAGCTTTCAGGATTCTGGCTTTTTATTGCCAAAGGCTATGAAGGTTTTGAAACGTCTGAAGGGAAGGATGGAGATGAACAAGAGGTTAGAAGGGTTTGGCTATGAAGGAGAAAGGAGAACAAGAAAAAGGTTGATGAAGAGAGGGGAGAAAAATGAAGAGGGAAATGGTCAGCAAACGACCCAACTTCCCCTTAATGCCGAATTTATACTGACCTTAACCCTAGCCGAATTTTGCCTCCCTAAAGCTCCCCTTGGCCGGCCAACTCTTGCTCCTCAAGAGTCCATTATTCGGTCAACACAGCTCTCCCTAATTAGCTCCTAAATTCTCTCCCTTATCCCCTCCTTACTCAATCTCCTGAGCAACTCCAACTCTTCCTAACAGTCTTTCACTTCAGTTCCTCTACTTACCTTTTCCATTCATAAAAATTAATCCCTTATTTGCCGTCATTGTGACTTGAACTTGGGTCCTCACAATCATCCATACGCCACTTATAGCATTCCCAGTGGCGTCACTTAGCCACTTTACCACATGCTTCCTTGTGATTTATTTTACACAATTAATACTTAAAAGCCCAATTAACCAGAACCCTTTTTTCTTATGGAATTAAAATTAATTAAAACTACCGGGTTTTACCTTAAGCTTGGGCCTTCTAGAGGCCCACTAACGTACTTAATCCTACGACAAACAAACAGGACACAGAATTTTTAAACTTTTCCAACATTTTTAAAATTCCCGAAAATTGGGGCGTTACACCCCCACCTCGCGAACCATCTAGTGATGAAGATGTTTAAAAAATTTATTTTTTATTTTATTTTAAGACTACTTTTTATTTTTCTTTCACCTTATTTTTATTAGGTTTTATAATTATTATTTTATAATTTTAATTTCGACTAATTCATTATTAGTACTTAGTCTTCCTTATATATTTCCTAAAAGAGTTCTTGATTTTATCACAGTTATAAAGAGCTCCAAAGCTCTCTATTACTCAGGAACTTGAAACTCTACTAGGAAAGGTTCTCCACGACTATCATGTCCTGCTCGACCACGACCATAACCAACTTGAGATATAATATTGTTTTGGCACAGCATTTGTGGAACCCAACCTCTACCACCATCGGAGTATCCTCCTCCACTCTCACATCGATTATTCTCTAAAACACCAATTCAAGGAGTTCATTCATCAGTAAGGAAGCTTCACTTCTCTCCCTATCTTATGATTCTGAATCTATCTTTTTCAATATATCTACCTTTGTACATTGAGGGCAATGTACATCTTAATTGTGGGGGGTCTTTTATAACATCATTAGAAATCCCTGAATTTTGTCTTATTCTCATGTGATCTTCTCCTACCATGGTTAGAATGGATTTTGATTAATTTATGATTTTTATTGATATGTCTTGAATTAAAACATAGGCATTTATGCATTGATTGTTTAAACTTTAAGACATTAGGGAATCGAGCATGATAAGTTGATTTTTGAAGAATTAATAACTTTTAGGTTGTTTCCCCAAGTCTAGGTATTAGTTTGAGTTGGAATTCACAAGTTTAAACATTAGAAAGCCATAATTTTTGTGAGATCTTGAGCCTTTAGAGCATCTATTATTTCTTTCATGCTCACTTTCATTATTAGTGGGTCAGTATTGAATTGTTATTCTAGAACTTGCTTGATTATGCATGTCAAGACCACACCATTTGATTTTGATATGTCAAAATGATAGAGGCACATAGGTTTAACCCACACACTCCACAAAAGCTTACCTTCACAACTAACCCTTAGTGAACCCTCTTGAGCCTAACAACCCATTCATTGATTTACCCTCAATATTAACCCATAACTCATTATAGTTAAAAATCCCTATTTTTTTGTCGAGATTTGAGTTGGAATAGTTTCTTAGCTATGTTTTATTCTATTTTGTAATTTGAGTTATTCTAAAAAAAAAATTCATACTTACATATTAGTAGTAATTCGGTATTGTTGAGCCGCAGTATCTAAATTCCATCTTCTGAGAAGAAGCTCCCTTGTACTCAATTGATGTTTAATTACTTTTTCTAGTTAGACAATTTTTCAATTCAATCTCGATTCTAACCTTTTCTTTTAGCTTGTGACCACACCCCTAACCAAAGCCACGTTACAACCCTTTAAAGACCTTCTGATTGATGTTCATCTCAATATATAATGGTAGAGATTTGATTTTCATGCAAGCATATGGTACTGACTTTTCATTATTGACTATTGAGTGCTTCATTTATTATCCTTAAACACCTCGAGTGTTTTGAGTGAATCTTTAGTGAGGATGTGAAAATCTGTGATATTTTGAGTCGAAGGTAATTACTTAGATGAGGGGAGACACCTATGCTTTCATGATAAAATACTCAACTTGGAATGTTTGAAACTTTGATGTTCTTTCAGTTGAATTTTCAATGTATGATTACCTATGGATTATTTTGAGATATTATTGATAGAAATTATAAGTTGAGAATAATTTATTTTGATTATGAGTTGAGGATTTTGCTTGAGGACAAGCAAATACTTAAGTGTGGGGGTATTTGATAAACCGCAATTTATACATATTTCTATCCCATGCTTAGCACATTTTATGGATGATTTTTCCTTAAAATTGGTGAATTCGATTCTCCTAATGCATTAACTTCATGTTTTATACTTAGGTGAGCATAAGAGAGTGAAAGGAACAAGAAACGGGCCAAAAATAGAGAAAATGGGCCAACATACGAAATCAACATGGCCTGGACTTCCTCACACGGGCAGACCACACGGCCGTGTCCCTTTGGCAAGGTCAAAGCAAGATTTACACAGGTAGATCACACGCCCATGCCCATTTAACAGCCTTGACCACGGCCTTAAGCAATCTCACACGGGCATGTCAAACGAGCGTGTCCCTGCCGAGCCCAAGTTTAGTCCAATTTGGAAAAGGCCAATTTTGAGGGCTCTTAAGCATTCCAAAGACTATAAATACACCCAAGAAGAGGAGAAGAGGGGGGACACAGAGGAGGAAGCAAGGAATTGTTGAAGGAAAGCCGACGATCCATCTCAAAAGCCAGATTCACCATCAAGACTGAAGTTCTCCCTTCAAATTCCCCCAGGAGTTTTGGGTTTTCTTATGTTTTGTTATTTTTATTCTTTTGAGATGTTTTCTTTCATTAGTAGGAACTAAAACCCCTAAATACCTAAGGGGAATGAAACCTAAGACGGATTTTGTTATTATGATCTGAATTGTATGATAAATATTTGACTTGTTCTTAATTATGTGTTCTCAATTCTTGTTTTGATATTCAAGGATATTGATTCAAGTTAAGCTCTTATTTAGAGGAGGAATAGACCTTGTCTAAGAGTAAATTTGTCATAATTAAGCGAAGTTGGTTGTGTGCCTAGAGATAGGGTGACAAGATTTTGTCGGATTAGGGTGAAACCTAATAAGGGGATCCATAGATTGAGTTAATGCAACCCTAGGGCGTTAATTAAAAAGAGATTTCAATTATTCAAACTAGGGTTAGACGTTGTTAGTCTCGAGAGAGATAATAATATAACTTAGGGATCTTTACGGAACAAATTGAATGAATAAATCGTCCGATTCAGAGTCAAATAACAAGTGAAGTCTAGGTGGATTTTTCCTTAGGTATTGTCTTAATCAATCGAGTTTTCCAAAAAGTATTTTCCCCAAATTTCTCTTCTGTGATTTCTTAGTTTAATTAATTAGTTAGATAAACAAAACCCTTTTATTTTTTTTAGGCTAGATAAAAAAAAGAAAGTTGATACTAGTACTTTTAGTTCCTTTGGGTTTGATAATCCGGTCTTGCTAAAACTATACTACTGTTTGACAGGTACACTTGCCTTCATCGTGATAATAGTTAGTTTCAAGAACAACTTATTATAAATTTTTAAAACCTGTCATGAATATCACGTATCAAGCTAAATCTCATAGGGCTGGGATTACATGATGGAAACTTTTATTTTCTTTAATAGTTGAAGCGTATATTCGACTTAATTTACTATTTTATTCAATTGTGTTATTTCCCAAGTGTATGCATATATTCTCTAGACATAGATGAATGTGCAGTATACCTATAAAACTGAATCTAATTCTGAAAAGGGTGGATTAGTTGGACCTTGATTGAATGATATGAGCAAGTACTCAATTGATCCTTGTAGTAGACTCTAGACATAGAGCAACGATCATATGGAATAAAGACAAAATAGTGCAGGGTACCATGATAAGGCCTATAGACACAGTCTAAGTAATCTGATACCTTAATATCGAAAGAAACAGGTCACTTTAGGTCTCTTTTGAGCAGTGGATTAAGTACAATTATGCTAAAGCATTACTGAATGTAAGGGCAGATTCTTAGTAGTCCTAACCTTCCAAATCAACATCGTAGACCTTCAATCCTTTGCCGCAGTATCTTTGTTATAACATTCTTAGTTATTTGTTTATTCGTTCACATTTTATTCACATAATCATTCTCGTAATTGTCGTTGCATTTTTTTTCTTGCTTTGCCTTAGTATTTACTAATATTAGTCAGTATACATTTCGCACTCATCCTTATTAATTTAATTTATCACTGCGTACTTAACTCGGTTTTGCCATAACATTAATCATTATCATAACTTGACTATTTCTATACCTAATTCAATCCCCGAGGAGACGATCTTACTTATCAGTTTATTACTTGATTCGACATGTATACTTGCACAATTCACGTATCATATAGCAACTACTCTCCACAAAGGAAGAAAAATCGTCCACCCTCTTCCCTAAATCAAGGAGCCTGACCACCAACATAGAGATCCTCAAACGATGACATGTTAAAAATAGTAAAGAAAAAGAGGGGCTTAACAAGTATAAATAGGGGAAAGCATTTAGGATCAACCATTCATTTATCAATCATCAATACAACACCACATTTGGGAGAAAAACAACACAAAAATTGAGAGAGAAATTTAAATGTAACACCCCTAACTCGTCGCTGTCACCAGATTAAGATTACAGAGTATCACCATACAATTCAAAACTTTTAATCTCAAATAGAAATAATTATTCAATTTAAATTATAATTCACATACACATTTCATTTATGGGATAATAGACACTTACGAACCTTAAATCGAGCCTACGAGGCCTTAAAAATAATATGGGAACAATTTAAGACCATTTTGAAACAAAATAAAAAATTTTGGAAAACTTGGAAAATTTTGAAAACAAGGATCACACAGTCATGTGGCTCAGGAACATGGCTGTGTAGCCAACCATGTGACACACCATGTCTATCGAAATACCCTTACACGGCCATGTCCCATATCGTGTAACACGCTGTTTTATAATACACGACCGTGTAACCTACTTGTACTATAAGCAACTTATTTACCAGAAATTAAATCTACTTGAATTGCACTAAACAAACGCTAAAATTCCAAAAACATCCAACCTAAGTGCCTAAACAATGTGCCCTGGGAAACACGAAAATATACACACTTTTCATGCCCTTTTTAACTCAAATTCATGCAGTTTTGGTAAAATTATTGTCAAAAATTATATAATTATTATAAAATAATTATTTTAGACTTAAATTATTAAAATAATTAATTTTAAATAATTTTATAATAAATTTGATTAATTTTGATAATTTTTGACATATTTGCACAAAGGATGAAAATTGGCTCGGCAGACACTGCTAGAAGTGCAAAACCGAGAAGCGATTTTTGAAGCATCGAGACGAATGAATTTTTCAGCTAAATATGGTCTATATTATGTGTATTAATTCATAATGTAAATAATTTTTTTAGTCCAATTTAATTTGGTTCAAATAAATTATTTTTAATTAAATTATGAAAAGTTGCCTAGTTGAGCTGAACTGAGAGAACCAAACCGATCAAGCTTTGGGTAGCCCAAAACCGTCCAGCAAGCTGACCCTTGGCTGATTAGTTGGCTTGCAAAAAGGACCTTGAAGACTTCATCAAACTGCAAACAAACCCCTCCACTATTCGTGCCTTTCTAGATTTGCCCTAGCCTTAATATAACAAGTTTGAAAACTTCAAACTTGCCACATGTGTGGCCGGCCATGGGAGGGCTCTTTAGCTGCTGATTTTGGCTATTTTTATAATCCCTCTCACCCTATAAAATCCCCCTTGGCTACTTATTCCAACACACCTCAATTTTCTCATCTCTTCTCTTCTCTCTCAACTTTCTCTCTTTATTTTTCCATCTGTTTTCCTTTGTCCTCTTGCTGATTTCACCTATTGAAAAAAAGTCATTCATCCATCATTTGGCACAGCATTCAAGTTTTCATAGAGACCTTGGTTCGACAATAACAAGTGAAGAAGGAAGAGTGGAGCAACTCAGCCAAGCTAGGAGAAACACTGCATTTGCTTCTTGTTCCCTATCTTTTAAAATTCTGTTGTTGTTATGATGACCATGTCTATGAATATTTATGTTGATATGATTTATTTAATTAATATGGCTTAAATTTAATTCGTGTTAGGTTGATTGCATTTCTTCTTCTTAATTTATTAAAATTGTGTTTGTGTTGTTATAGGCCTTGGTAAGATGTTTGATTAAGTAAAACCATGACTAAGTTATTCTTACATTACAATTGTAAGGTAACTAATGAATTAATTATTTAAACGGATTGAAATTGTAATTAATTGACATGATACTTAATCAGTGCATGTTTAATCATCTAAGGTAGCTGAGGGTTAAATTAGCAATGGTATGGAGTGATATAATTGCCTTGCATAACTTGCAAGATTATTGTGATTAAACTATTTCAAGGTAAAAATACATTGTTACCTCACGTAATCTTTTATGTGCTTATATGATTAAATTAATTGTTTGAATTGGCATAGAGATATGAACAATAGATTATTATAATTTCATAAGTATGTACGTGCATTAACACATTTGCTTATTAAAGTTCGTTTAATCGGTTGAATTGGCATAGAGATATAGTCAAGAGATGAATGGATTTTTGTAGGTAAGTATGTTCATAAGTTAGCAAATTACCGAGTTGCCGTGAATTTATTCGTAACAACATAAATATGAGTTTAATAATTCTAAGTTAAGAAATGTAATTAATCTAACACAATTATGTCATTTTGATTAAAATTAGCTTTTGAAATCGTGCATTAGAACTTTATTTTATTCAATTTATTTTACTTTGTTCTCTGGTTTTTAATCATTTTTCAAATCAAAATAATTTCTCCACCAAAGTGTTTTAAATTGCATTCATAAATAATTCTTTTCACAATCCCTGTGGGTACGATAACTCGACATTTACTTGCCACTTTATTACTTGTTGTGATTGTGTACACTTGCACATTTCTATCATTCCAAGTTTTTGGCGCTGTTACTGGGGACTGTTTTAAAAGACATTTTTTATAAAATTGTTAATTTTGCATTTTGGTCTTGTTTTTCTGTTAAATTTTAATTCCATTTTTTTTGTGTTTGTTTCAGGTGTTTATGAGTATTGATCAAATTTTTGACTTACTCCCCGTAAACCCTGAAATTGAAAGGACTTTCTGACAAAGGAGAAGACAAGCAAACTAAAGAAGAACCGAAGATATGAATTTCAAAAATCCAGGAGGAACATTTGCTTCTAATACTCATAATCCTCTCATTGTTGCCGATGATAGAAATTGTGCCATTCAACATATGCCATTTATCTATTTAACGAGCTCAATCTGAGTATTAGAAGACCCGCAATCGAGGCAAAACAATTCGAGCTGAAGCCAACCATGTTCCAAATGTTGCAAAATATGGGTTAATTTAGTGGGATTCCTATTGAAGATCCACATCTTCATCATCGGCTATTCATGGAAGTGAGTGACTCATTTAAACTAGTCAGGGTGACTGAAGACGCCTTGAGACTGAGATTATTTTCATACTCCTTAAGAGATTGAGCACGAGCGTGGTTGAACTCCCAACCGTCTCGTTCCATAACTACATGACAAGAGTTGGTTGAACGTTTCTTAATGAAATATTTCTCTCCATCTTTAACCGCCAAGATCCGAAATAAAATCACTTCATTTTAGCAACTTGATGAAGAATCTTTATATGAGGCATGGGAGCGGTTCAAGGAGTCATTACAAAAGTGCCCTTATCACGACATTCCTTGTTGCATTCAAATAGAGACTTTCTATATTGGTCTCAATATCATACTAAAATGACGGTGGATATTTTGGAAAATGAAGCCCTTCTTTCTAAGTCTTATAATGATGCTTATGAGATTATTGAAAGAATTGCCAGCAATAACTATCAGTGGCCAACCAACTGAGCAACCTCAGAAAGACGAGCAGCAGGAGTACATTAAGTAGACACACTTGCTTCTTTGGTAGCCTAGGTATCCTCTATATCTTTTATGCTTAAAAACATAATTGTTAATGGTTTCTGGTTATCTGTCAGGTCAGTAGCCGAACCAGTTCAAGAATATTTCTTGTGAATACTGTGGAGATGGCCATTTCTTTGAAAAATGCCCATCGAATCAAGAGTCAAATTATTATATGGGAAATAAAAATTGAAATGGTCCGTAATCAAATTTTTACAACTCTTCATGGTAGAATCATCCAATTTCTACATGGAGTAATCAATGGGCAGGGCATAGAGACTCTACTATGCCATTTCGACCAAATTATTTATTGGAATAGTCTCAACAATTGTAACAACCCCCACTAACTGAATCTTCAAGTGATCTTGAGAATCTGCTGAAGGCATACATAGCGAAGAATGATACCACTTTAAGAAATTTGGAGAATCAAATCGGTTAGCTAACCAATGAACTTTGAAATAAACACCAAGGTATGCCAAGAAACACAAAAAATGCAAAAATTTTGGGCAAAGAACATTGAAAAGCAGTCTCTTTGCCAAACGGAAAGATATTGGAGCCCAAGGTAGTTGAAGTTCAAGATGAGTCTGTTGTAGCTCAAGACAAAGAGGAAGTTCAACCAAGTGTTGAAACTCCTGTATCACAGAAGTCAGATTCAGTGATCCTTGATGAGGTAAACTCTAAACCAGTTAGTTCTAATTATCTAACACCCTTGTCAGATGCAGAAAAATTTCCACAGAAGAGTTGTCTGGTTAAAGCTAAGATTCCACCATTGCCATATCCTCAATGATTCCAGAAGAAGCAATGAGATACTCAGTTGAAAGAAATTTTAATGACAAGGTGACTTTTAATGACTTCGATGCTGCTAAATCCTCAGATGTAGTTGAAAATTGTTCTACTATTTCCAAGATGGAATAACTGGCTTCTACAGAGCTAGAGCTCAATTATGTAGATTATCCATTGAATGTATTTTGCTAGCAGATTCACCAAGTGATGATGAAGACGAGGAATGTTTCGCTTTGTTAGAGGCTAAAATGAAGGGATTCACTCAGGAAGTTCCACTAGAATCATTAGAGTTATTATCTCGGGAGTACACACAACCAAAATTGTTGATTGAAGAGCCAGTCGAATTGGACCTGCAAACTTTGCCTCTTCATTTGAAATATGATTATTTGGCTTTCTCTCCATTTTTACCTATCATGATTTTAGTTGAGTTCACTAAGAATGAAGAAGAAGAGTCATTTGTTGTTTTAGAAAAGCACAAGAAGGGTGTCGGATGGATTATTACAGATATTCGAGTCACGAGTTTGATGATTTTTAGGAATTACAGGAAGTTAAACAAGGCTACCAGGAAAGATCATTCTAGGTTTTCTTTCCCTAATAAGATGTTGGACAGATTTGATGGAAAAAAATATGATTTCTTCTTAGATGGTTATTGTAACAACTAGGGGTGAGCATTCAATCGAATCGAATCGAATCGAATTGAAAATTTTTCAGTTAATCGAGTTTTTGAATCTTATTTTATCATCCTAACTTTATTTGAAATTTTCTCAAATCGAGTCGAGTGAGATGGAATTAGAATCAAATCGAATCGAATCGAATATATATGTTTGAGTTAAATTTAAAAAATCACTCTAGCGTTATTAATTTTTATGTAATTTTTCAAAAAATAATTTTCTTTAAAGTTTTTAAACATAAACCAATTACATAAGAATAAAAATCATAAGAGAATTTACTAATTACAACTTGAACCAATAATACAAAATTAATTAACTAAGTTTTAAAAAATTATTATAAATTAGTAAACCCTTAAGCTGTTATAGGTTTTTCTTATTCAATCATTGAAGAAAAATTAGCTAATTCATAAGGATAAAAATCATACCGAATTTACTAATTACAACTTGAACCAATAATACAAAATTAATTAAATAAGTTTTAAAAAATTCTTATAAATTAGTAAACCCCTAGTAAACAGTAATATCCTTATGAATCAATAATTTCTTAATTTAAATATTGTAAAACTCTAATTAGAAAATCATACGAGTTTCAAGAAATAAAGCTTCAATCAAACTGTAAAAATTGATGTGAGGTATTTTTACTTCTTTAGATAACACTTAATAACACGTTACAACTGTTTTTTTTTCAATAGAATCATCAAGTAAATCCAGATAAAAACCATTGAATCAAAATACAGTCTTCAAGATTTTGTTTTCCCTTTCCAAATGGTAAATCCCGCAACTTCAGTTTCTTTTTCCCTAAATGAATTGTAACCTTCTCCACAACAGCAAATAGGTAAATAGAGAAGGAAAATAGAGCGAGCTGAAAATCATTCAATGGAGTGAAAGCGAAACTGAAACAGATGCAAATAGAGCGAAAATAATTCAATAATTCAAAAATGTTCAAGAATTTAAACAGAGATGAAAATAGAGCGAAAAATCATTCAATAATTCAAAAATGTTTCAAGAGTCAAGACAAATCTTAAAGATGCAAAAACTTCGAGCTTAAAATGGAAGTGAACAAAGTGCCTCTGTTAAAAGGAATAGTAGCTCGATTTGGAGGTAAGGACTAAGGATTTTGATTTGAAGCTTTGAATGAAATAGAAAAAGAAGAAGAAGGAAGAACCGAAGAAGTGTTTATTTTAGGGTTTTTTTGAGAAAAATAGATTTTAAAATTTGATTTTCGTGGAAATGGTATGGATGCTGCCTGGAGAGAATAAGAAAATTGATTTGGGGTTTGGTTTGGACTTTGGAAGATGGAATTGGCTGGGGCATGGCATGAGGGTTTGATTTGGGGGAGGAATTGGGTTTTGGAAAATAAAGTTTTTGGCAGATGGGCTTGAGGTTGGGGTGGGGAAATGGGATAAAATAAAATATTTGGGCTTAGGGGTAATTGGGTTAAGTAATTAGTAAAAGCCAAATTTAAAAGAATTAAAAAATATAGTTTATATTCGGTTTATTCGAATTATTCAAGTTATTCGAATTCGAGAATTCAACTCGACTCGAACTTGAAATTCGAAAAAAATTCGAGTTGATTCGATTAATTCGATTAACGTTCGAATAATTTGAAATTCAATTTTTTTTTATTTTTTCGAATTGAATCGAATTTTGCTCACCCCCAATAACAACCCACTTTTCAGTGAAATCAGAACAGCGGTTTTGGGACCACAAATCCGACCCAAAAATATGATTTAGTTTTCTTTCATTATATGGTCCGTAATATGGTAGATGTGTCATGTGAAAATTTTGATACGAAAATTTTATCGATTTAGTGCTTAATTATTAGAAGGACTAAATCGCATAAAATTTGAAAGTTGAATTCTAGTAGCTATAAGGATCAAATAGCTATGGAATTCAAAAATTAAGGTCCTTATATGGTAATTATACCATTAAGAAAAGGATGAAGATTTTTCTTGGTGACTCATCCATGGAATTATAGAAAAAGGGCAAGGACTAAATTGGAAATACCAAAATACTTAATTAATTAAAAGATGAAAAGAAATATATCATCTTATTTTCATCATCTTCAACGTAAAATTTTATGGAAACCCTAAGAGAGAGGGGGGAAACTTTCAAGGCTTAATTGGGTAAGTTCTTTTGTCCCGTTTTTATTAATTTTGGTATTTTTGAAACTGGGATAGCTTAATCTCTCTATTTGGGGGATTAATTTGAAAAGTTATCAATGTATGAAAATGGGTCATGGATGTATTATGCTGGAAATAAGAAATTTATGGTAGAAAATGAAAAGTTATTGATAGATAAACCAATTTTACAAAGTGATTTTTGATGGAAACATGATTTAGGGACTAAAACGAAAAGTTGTAAAATTTGATGAAAAATTATAAAATTTTATGAATACATGTGCTGGAAAATTTGTAATGAGGCTTTGGTCAGGCTTTGAATAGGGAGTAATTTGCACAAGTTTCATTTTTCGAACCTAGGGACAAAATCAGAATTTATGGAAAAGTTAGGGGCTAACTTTCCTAACTTAGCACACAACTTTGTTCTTCCCCGATCTTAATCCAAAATTTCATGTTTTCTTAATCTAACATGTCAAATAACACTTATTTAACACATTTTATCAGCACACTAACCAATTCAATTCATATATCAAATTTTGAAAAATTTACAATTATGCCCCCAAACTTTTCAAAAATTACACTTTTACCCCTAGGCTTGTAAAATAATTTTTATTCAATTTCTATAAAGTTTAAGACATGCTGAGCATTTTTATCTTCTATGAAAACTCCAAATTTTCACTAATTCACACACTTATGACCAATTTATAACTTTTACAATTTAACCCCTTTTGACATTTTTACCGGAATTCATCGAATAAAACTCGTATTTAACACATCAAACATTCATTATCTACTATAAATCCTAAAAACACAACCATATCATGAATGGGTAAATTTTTAAACTCTAATTTCTCTTCAATCAATTGGTAGAAATAGAAAATTTAAGCTTTGGGGGATCTCATAAATACGAAAATCATTAAAAACGGGACAAAAACCGTACCTATATAAGCCATAGAAGCTTGGCCGAATGGAGCTCATCCATGGCTGCCATTTTTGGTTCTTTTCCATGGTTGAAGAAGAAAGAATAAAAAAAAGATGATAGCTTTTATCATTTTTGTCTTATTAGGTCATTTTAATTAATTTACAAAGTTACCCTTTTTATTTCAACCAAATTTCAAAAATACCAAAAAAATATCCATCCACTAACTTATTAAAGGACTAATTATCACATAAGGACTTTCAATTTAAAACTCATAACAATTAGGCACCTCATATATAAAGAACTCAACTTTTACACTTTTTACAATTTAGTCCTTTTGACTAAATTGAGTGCCCAAACATCAAAATTTTCGAACCAAATTTTTACGAAATATTTCCATAAATTTATAGACTATAAAAATATAATAAAAATAAAAATTTTCTCGTCAGGTTTGTGGTCTTGAAATCACTGTTCCGACTAGACCCAATTTTGGGCTATTACAACTCTCCCCCCTTTAGAGATTTTCGTCCTCGAAAATCTTACCGGAGTGAGGTTTAGTATCTTTCTCATAATTTCCAACATCACTAACTAATTTTTTTCAAGACGATACTTTCAGAAACACTCTGTCATCAATTTGAATCCCAAGATAACACAGTCAACTCTGATATTTCTTTAACTCCGTCCTTCACTTGTCAACCATTCTCAGTCTCTGGTCATATCTATTATTATTTTATCACTGAACTCTTTGATTCCACACTTAGGAACTTAATCAACATGATTCTCATGAATTTCCGTTATAAACACCTCATCGGTAAGGGGGTGAGGTCGTACAGCCCCTAACTCGATTCTCACATATATCTATATGACACGTTTTTCATTATCCACATATGTCATTATAATTATACTATCCATTTCAAACAATTTATTATTCATATCTGTCTTACACAAAATTTCCAATTATCTCATTTCAAACAAGTGCACTCACTCATACATTCTATGAATTTTGAATAACTTTAGTAATCACATTTACTAATCAATTTAGTCAAGCATGCAACAGCATATGAAGGCCAAACAAATATGAATAAATATATCACTATATAAACTTTCATCTCACATATTATCACATATACATATATCACGAATTCTTATTCATACCTTTCCAAGTTTAACACATCATAGCTACGCTTTATTCAAATACTTCAATATCGCTATCAAATGGTCAGATGTAGCTCGGTTGGAGAATACTTCATTTTAAACAAAATGGTCCTCATTAGCGTCGAGAGACATCACACTATCACATATTTGTGGCATGTATAACTAGACTCTCACACTTGCTATGTTAGTCCGAGAATCGACAAACCATAGCTCTGATACCACTAGATGTAGCATCCATTACCCGTATCTAACGCCGAAATAGGGTATGAGGTATTACTGGACTTGAGTACTTGTAATCATTTAAAACCGAGACTAAAATTTCATCAATTTTAAACTTTTCAAGCATATATAATTTTTCCCTTAAAAGGGCCTACGAGTCCCAAAACAATCATTGAAATTGGTTCGGGAACAAACCGAAATCTTTCAGACACTTAGAAATAGGTTTACATAACTTTAACCATTATGAGCCAAATCTTATGGCTATATACAATGAAGCAAAAATGAGCCTATACATTTGGCTAAATCATAATATTATTTAATATCAATAACGAATTATCTATACATGCCACTTATTTGACAATAAATAAGAATTACCATTATTCTAATTTGATAAACTAATAGTGTGATGATACTTTCGACGATCTCCAAACCCGAGCAAACCTGACAACACTAAGAGAAATGGGAAAATGGTGTAAGCTTAAAAGCTTAGTAAGTTAGAATATTAATAATAATAATCAATTTAATTAACAATATTATCCCACTCCTTAATAAATATGCTCAAAAAAAAAATCATTAATCACATGATTTCATCTTTTTACACAAGATCAGCTAAGGTTGTTTTCCTGAATCATGGTCACTAATTTAATTATTTCTTAAGGTAAAGAACTAAAAATTAAGTTTCGTAAATTTTCCTTAAAACTAGACTCATATAAATTTCTACCATAAAATTTTCAGAATTTTTTGTTTTGCCAATCAATACCAGATTTTTCTTAAAATTTCCTCTATTTCAATGTCTGACAATTCTGACCTCTCTATATAAAAACTAAGTTATCTCATTGTACATAATTCAAATAATGTTTTTTATTATTCCAATAAAAAGTATACTCATTAAGGTTTCTAAGCATATAAACCATGCCCCATAATCATTTTTGTACAATTTATGATGATTTTACCAAGTCAGAACAGGGGATCACGTAATCATTTTGAACTAGTCTCACAAAAATATAAATATATCAAAATATAGAATTCAGTTGCTTACTATGTTTCTTTTATATGAAAGTAGACTCATAAATATTTAATTTAATATCTCATTCAGCCTCTAATTAAATTCATACTATTTTTGGTGATTTTTCAAAGTCACATTACTGCTACTGTCTAAAACAATTTTATTGCTAATTCACTCTTTCTCACTTTCTTTGTATTAACCTCATTTTAACATACATATTACAAATCATTTTCACCACATTTCATACATCACAAGTATAGGCCCATGATTACGAGGTCACCATAAAATCATCCTCATGTATAACTTACTTGTTTATAACCTTACCACATCCCGGTCACTTAATGAACACATCATTCGCATAACCAAGTTCCTGCACTTATTCATCACAAAACTCACAAAGCAGTACATAGTAAGTCTCCCATTGAACAATTCGGATCAATCCTCGATACTTGGTGGTTTCAGCACATAGCCCCACCCATCATATAGTTTGGCTCTCTTGTACACATGGTGAACACTTAGTACCACCCATGTGACCTAGCCAGTTTATCTCGTAGCTCTCTTGTCTATATGGTGTCCTTCACCTGGAACCACACATGCGACCTAGCTATATATATCCTGTAGCTCTCTTGTCTACATGGTGTACACATAGTATCACCCATGCGACCTAGCTACATCATAATGTCTCGTAGCTCTCTTGTACACATGATGTGCACTCAGCACCATACATGTGACCTAGCTACATATCATCTGTATCATCCAATCTTTCCGAAGGTTCAACTGGGATTTCTCTCTCTTTTCCAACAATTTCACCAATCAAGTAATTATCGACAAACATATTTCCAATATTATTACAAAATATCATAATACAAGTAAAACTGATGTATTACTTACATATAAACTTACATCTCATTTAATATCAAGGCAATAACATTAAATTACACATTGCATTATTAAAAATCATATGAACTTACAATTGCTCATAACATCCATAATCATAGAAATCACATTTATGTATGATAATTCAATGCACTTCACGTACCATAGACATATTTTTAAATCAATCCATAAGCTTGGCACCATATCATTTAATTTAACATAATTCAATTAATTGACTAAATTTAACTTTCAAATATAAATTACAACATTATTGAAGTATTATTATCATAACAACTTACCTCAATTGCCGAAACGACTAACTTTCCTGACTTAGCACTCAACTTTGTTCTTCCCCGATCTTAATCCAAAATTTCATGTTTTCTTGACCTAACATGTCAAATAACACTTATTTAACACATTTTATCAGCACGCTAACCAATTCAATTCATATATCAAATTTTGGAAAATTTACAATTATGCCCCCAAACTTTTCAAAAATTACACTTTTACCCCTAGGCTCGTAAAATAATTTTTATTCAATTTCTATAAGGTTTAAGACATGCTGAACATTTTTATCTTCTATGACAACTCCAAATTGTCACTAATTCACACACTTATGACCAATTTATAACTTTTACAATTTAACCCCTTTTGACATTTTTACCGGAATTCATCGAATAAAACTCGTATTTAACACATCAAACGTTCATTATCTACTATAAATCCTAAAAACACAACCATATCATGAATGGGTAAATTTTTAAACTCTAATTTCTCTTCAATCAATTGGTAGAAATAGAAAATTTAAGCTTCGGGGGATCTCATAAATACGAAAATCATTAAAAACGGGACAAAAACCATACCTATATAAGCCATAGAAGCTTGGCCAAATGGAGCTCATCCATGGCTGCCATTTTTGGTTCTTTTCCACTGTTGAAGAAGAAAGAATAAAACAAAGATGATAGCTTTTATCATTTTTGTCTTATTAGGTCATTTTAATTAATTTACAAAGTTACCCTTTTTATTTCAACCAAATTTCAAAAATACCAAACAAATATCCATCCACTAACTTATTAAAGGACTAATTATCACATAAGGACTTTCAATTTAAAACTCATAACAATTAGGCACCTCATATATAAAGAATTCAACTTTTGCACTTTTTACAATTTAGTCCTTTGAGTGCCCAAACATCAAAATTTTCAAACGAAATTTTTACGAAATATTTCCATAAATTTATAGACTATAAAAATATAATAAAAATAAAATTTTTCTCGTCGGGTTTGTGGTCTTGAAACCACTGTTCCGACTAGATCGAATTTTGGGCTGTTACAGTCCCTTTATCTAGCACCATTCCACGAAGTGAACAGGTTGACTTAATACTCAAACCATGGACTCCAATGTCGAGGAAGGAACAAGATGATCAGATTCTGAGGGTTCTGCAAATAAAAAAAAGGATCTTGTCTCTACTTTATTTTATTTTATCTCTTAGGATATTTCTATTTCTCGCATAATAAATCAAGAGGTTGAAATCATTAATAAAATTGAACAATTTATAAAATAGCAAGTGTGGCAATAGATATGTACATGTCTAGGATTGGATCTGTTTAGGAAGAACTTGGTATTTAAGCAGTCAAACTTGACTCACCTCCTTTTTCTAGGATCCTACCTAGTGTACAGTATCTATTCACTTCTATATTTTCATTTTCTCTATTGTTTTTAACAATAGGGACATTGTTCATCTTAAGTAGGGGGACCGAAAAATTGAAATTATTCCCACTTAGAATGAATTTTTCTATCAGTTATGATTAGGTTATATTTTGTTCAAAAATTTGAAATTTTGTTAAGTATGCTAAACTTCAGTATGAATAAAGTTCAATTATTTTAATAATTGTTATGTTAATTGAAATATGACATAAGTGTATTTTTAATAAAGCACGCAAATCGTATTATAAAATTTTTAGTTTCTTAGGAAAGCTAAGCATGCATGAAAGTTTAAGTCTCTAGAATTGACTAAGTAATTTCTTGAGGCGAAATCCTAGGAAGCATGGAATGTTGAAAATGATTTAAGAAACTTTTGTTTGGACCGTTTGAGCCTTTCAAGCCAACCTTGACGAAATTTTATCCCTTGAAACCTAACTTTGAGACTATATGGCCTAATTTTATTTGAACCCTTACAATATTTAGCCATCACGTCTCCCTATATTATCTTTAAATTATCCCAAACACTAGACTCAGTACTATTCAGAACATTCTTTGAAAATTACTTTGCGGGAGTTGAAAAGAAGTATTGAATGCTAAAAAAAAATTGTAGGACATACAACAAAATGCTTGTAAAAAAAAGAGCATGTGTACTTGAAAGAAAATAAATGTACAGAAGAGCATGTGAAAGAAAAGTGTAACACCCCGTACCCGAGTCCGTTACCGGAGTCGAACACAAGGTGCACACAACTTAATTTAATCATTTTCACAGTCCATTTAAAAATTTCCAGACAAGCTGGTTACTGCATCACTGTCACTTTAAAAATCATATCTTGAGTTTCAAAGCTCGAAAATCAGTTTCGTAATTTTTCCCTGACATTAGACTCATATTTCCATCTACATATTTTTTTCTAGAATTTTTGGTCGGGCCAATTAGTACAGTTTATTAGTTAAAGTCTCCCATGTGACAAGGGTCGACTACACTGACCTTCGCGTGTTACAACTTGAATATCTCTCTGTACAGGGCTTAAATACTGATGCCGTTTGTTTCTATAGAAACTAGACTCAAAGAGGAATCTATACATATATTGCATGACTCCTAATTATCCCTGGTTAATTTACAATGAATTTCCAAAGTCGGAACAGGGGATCCAGAAACTGTTCTGGCCCTGTCTCACGAAAACCTAAATATCACTTAACATACAACTCATATGACAGTTTAGTTTCTTCCATATGAAAGTACATTCATCATGGTTCATTTACATAATTTATTCACTAATTTATTCCATTCCTGCTATTTTTAGTGATTTTTCACATCCACACCACTGCTGCTGACAGCATCTGCCTTTAAGGTAGACTTTACCTATTTCATAATTTCCATGATTCCATTGGCCCTTTTTGCATACATAGCACAAAGTGTGATCATGATTAACCATTCCAATGGCTAATCATTCAAAACAATTCCATACCTCATAATGATCAACATACAAACGATTATAGTACTATGCTAAAAACGTATATAAGCCATTTTCGCATGGCTATCCAAGTTTACACAAAACCGAAAGGTACATGACCTACGACAAAAGGGTAGTCCTATACATGCCATTTCAAAGTTCAACCAAAATTTGTACCAAAAAGCGGGCTTTGATAGTGTGGATGACTTCGACTTCAATGATCCCGAATCCGATAGCTAACGAGCAAAATCTATAAAACAAAGAGCCAAAGCAACGGGGTAAGCATTTTAATGCTTAGTAAGTCTCAAGTAATGAAATCAGCTTTGACTAAAGTATTACATTCACATAGCTAAATGAATCACTTTAGTAATACACATTCTCATAATCATACTTACTTCACACTTCATCAACATATACACACAAGGTATTAACTTATCTAAGAGCCGAAAGTTCGTTAGTCGATTGAACGAATACTATTTCAAACGGATCGACTTTTCCGATGCACATGTAAACATACCTTGTCGTATGGGTTTTTTCGAGCGTATTAATTGAATTTATTACAGCACCAAAACGCTCACCTTCAACCGAGCTTCTTCAGAATTTAACCGGATATAACCACAAGCACAATTGCCTTCGGGTCTTAACCCGGATTTGGTAACTTGCACAAATGCCTTGGTCTTAGCCGGATATAACAACTTCGCACGAATGCCTTGGTCTTAGCCGGATATAACAACTCATACGAATGCCTTGGTCTTAGCCGGATATAATCACTAGCATAAATGCCTTCGGGACTTAGCCCGGGTATCATTCAAATGCTCATGTACACATATATCAATAATCACAACACATCCATATTTCATTCTCGTTACTAAGGCTCAAACACAAAACATTTATCAAACCTTTTCAATTTCGGCTCAATAGCCACACACAAAGAGCATGATTTCAATTGACTTTATAACTTAGTCCCTACGCACATTCGGCTGTCCGCCATAATATGACAAATCATTTCAATATAATTCAAGTAGGGTCATTACTCGAAGACTTACCTCAGACGTGGTCGAACGATTTCGACGGCTATTCGACTACTTTTTCCTTCCCTTTATTGGATTTAGCTCCCCTTTGCTCTTGAGCTTACTTCAACAAATAAATTGATTTAATCATTTGAGCATCGAAGAGGAATTCAAGGTACTTAGCCCACATATTTTCATTAGACATTAAAGTCACATATGTACGGAAATCATGAATCAACTCAACACATTAGTTAGTACTCTCCTTAACCGAATTTTCTAAGCCAAGAATAGGCATCAATATGCTTGCCTCTAACCGAATGCATGCACACCAATTCCCCTCATGTGGCGAATATGCATGTCCATGTTGAGGCCAATTATACACTTAATACCACAAAAAAACAGCATACATTTTACTAACTAACGATTACATATCGTAACTCAATGCGCATCAATCATTTACTTCATAACCGAAACATCATCATATGTAAATATATACCTTGAGATAGTATATATATCATACTAATGCATCATGTGCAAACATATATGTATACATATGTGCAAGAGCAGAATCTCAAGTTGATTATACTAAACATGAGCATAAATCCAAAACACAAATCTTACTTATCATGCAATGAGCATAAATCATACTTATGGATGTACTATGGCGAATACATCACAACACTATAATTTTGGTCATGGTTGAACAAAGAACTTAATACCTCACTCAAAAACGCTAAAAATAAAGTCCAAGAGCCATCAATCCACCTTCACATGCATCATTAGCAAGCTTCATGTTTAGCATGCAAAGGCATTAACACAAAATCCACCTTGGCTGAATATCATCCCCATGACATAGCAAGGATTTGAACCATGGGTTAATTAGAACTCAAGCTAACAAAAAAAAACATGCATGAGTCTCATGGCACAACATCAACCTTACCTTAATCTTGACACAAGTATGGCCAAACTTCCTCCTAATCCCCCTCCAAACCAAGCATGAAGCAAGAACCCCTTCCTTCTTCCTTAGAATTTCAGCTCAAAAAAAATGAAAAAAAGATGAACAACAATTTTTTTCTTCTCTTTTCCTCTACTCACGGCAATGGGGAGGGGGAGAAGCCTTCACACACAATTTTTTTTTTATTACCCATGCATCTTATTTTATTTCTCCTTACATAATGCACTTACAAAACATGTTTCATGACATGTCTTGCCCATATTTCCTTGTCATGGCCGGCCACTAGCTATTAGGGGGGGGGAAATTTGACATGCAAGTCCTCCCTTTCGATTACATGCACTATTAGGTCCTTATAGATTAGCCTATCACATTTCAAAAGTGTCACTCAAGTCCTAATAGCTGAATTCACATGCAATCGACTAAATCGAAGCTTGAAATTTTCACACATTCATAATTACATATTCTAGACAATAAATATTACGTTCAAACATTTCGGTGACTCGATTTAGCGGTCCCGAAACCACTTCCCGACTAGGGTCAATTTTGGGCTGTCACAAAAAGTAAGTTGGTGTATTGAAGGTAAATATTCTGAAGGTTCGATTGAAGCTGAGTCTAGGGTTTTTAGCCTAAATTTTTCTTTTACCTACCCCTAGCCTAGCCATGTTACAACCTTGTTAAAGTCCTATTGATTCAAGTTTCTATGCTACCTACATTACTGGAGAGAAATTGCTATGTTCAACATATGAAGGCATAAGTTAAACTTAACGATTGCAGCTTAATCTTGAATTGTAACACGAAAAACCCGGCTTAGACGTTATGGCCAAATCAGGCGATGTCACATTGAAGTATTTTTTATTCGCAGAGTATAATATCATTGAAAAACCCATTCTATATTTAACCTCTTTGTGACCTTAGTGAAGATTTAAGGATATCTCGTTTATTTTCAAAGCATAAGTCGTTTGACAAAAAGTTAACCATATTAAATTTGTTATTAACTTTAAAACATTATTTCTTGCAGAAGCTTCTAAAAACATGTTGCGTAAGCGTGGTGGTTGAAAAACAATTAACTTTTTGAAAACCTGCCTCCAACTGCTAGCAGATATAAATAAAAATAAATAAAATCCCAAATTAAATATTAAAAAAATTAAAGAGGCCTTATTACATCAAAATACCCAAATTAAATTACTTATTAATTAAAGGTAGAATATAGAGGCATGTCCGGTTGTGTGGCCACCTCTGAGGTATCCGTCGAAGATTGGGGATTGCCTGCACAGACAAACAGAAGGGTGAGTTTACGAAAACTCAGTGTGTAGTCCCTTAATAAACAAATAGTCAGTCATGCAGTAAGTAAATCAGTCTAGGCCTAGGCCCGTGTCGATGTGATTCGGTTTTAGTTAGGGCCTTAGCCCATTCTGATGTCGATGTCGGTGTGGACCTTAGCCCATTTTAATGTAGGTAACAGTACATATATGCAATTAGAAATCCTACCCAACCAGCCTCTACACTACACTTCGTCCAACCCTACATGCCCGTGTGGCCCACATAACCCAGAAATGGCCTTGGTCGTATGGATTACACAACCTGGCCCAACGTTCTCCACACGTCCGTGTGGTTTACCCGTATGGGGCCCACTGCCAGTAGGGCCTACACGCCCATTTCGGCCCACCATGGGCCAATTCGACCTCAGGCCATAAGATTGCTCATGGCTGGCCTTAGCGATCTTACGCCCACGCTTAGGCATTCGGATTACCACACGAGCGAGCGCACACTCGTGTAGCGTCAACGGTCACCTATTACGATTTACAATTATGGCAGCGTTGTTACACACCTAATTGCGAAAGTGCGCAACTAGCCCACAAGTACTCCAACCTATCACAAACAGAAGCTTTGGTTAATTGCCTAACAATCAAGTTGAAGTGAACCCTAACCAAACACTTATTCGAAAGATTACCTATCCCTCACCATGGTTAATCGATTGAGGCTTGCGCAAGAGATTGGTTGCAACCCCCTAAAGATTACCTATATTCCAACAGAGACTTGTTATCTATTACCATACCAGCAAATAGTTGAACCATGTGTAAAACAACTTACTTTAGGCGTAGAACTAAGAATGACAGACAAAAGTATTCAGCCAACACCCAAAAGCACACCCTTAAACCAAGGTACGAGATGGAACAATCATACCCTATCAATAATCGGCAGAGAAAAAAAGTTGTTAGATGAAGGACAATTACAACAGAGAGAGGGAAACAGAGCAAAAGAACTTTGCAAATTGATCAAAGAACACTTGCCTAGTCAAAACAACAATAGAGAGATATAAAGAATTTGCCCAAAGTAATCAGATGAGAAGAGAGGGAATCCGTTAGCACAAAAGAATTGATAGAGGGGAGAAGATGTACTCAATCAAGAGGAAATCAATTGAGGAAGGAAGAAGAAAGATAGAATCGACCAAAACCCCAAGGCTAAAAACTGAAAGAGTTTGAAGAGTGGAAGGAAATAGGTATTTGGCCAAAGAGAAAAGGGAGAGAATGTCAGATACGGGAGTAGAGGGAGAAAGAAAATCAAAGCAAGGTATGGCTCTAGGGAGAAGTAAAGTCGAAACAACAAAAACGAGAAATACTCGAATGGTTTCCAAGCAATGTTCGACCCTCTAAAAGTTCAAAACCTTGTCAAAAACCGAAAAAAGAATGAAAATACTAACTAAACCGAAAACCTGAGAGGCAAGATTTCAAATTCGGGACACACTCCTCCACTACCTTCAAATTCCCTTATTTTTCTCCTCAAACCACTCCTAAGATAACTCCACCAAATCCCCACTTATCCACATCCCTTAACAATCAAAATTCCTTCCAACAACCTCTTAAAATTTGGCCATAGCTCCCCACACTCCTCAAACACTCAAGTTCCAGTCAAACCACAACTCTCAATTGTCCAGCAGTAAAAATGAAACACCTCAATGCACCTACCAACACTCGAACCCCATACCACAAGTTACAGTAACACGCCACTTATCCCCTAGACCAGCAGGCCCTTTCTGACATAAAATACCCACATTTATTTAAGGACTTACTAAATAGAGGTAGGGTTATTCATATTAAAAACAAAAAATTTGCGAAAGCAAGGCTAAAACCCAAGACTTCTCAGACACTTTCCAGAGCACATAACCACTGAAGTAGACAGACACTTGTGTCACTTTCTTGCACAACTAAACATTTATGTCTAGCCTCCTAACTATTCCCATGCTTAAGACCTAATACTTCTAGGCCCAAAATTCGAGGCGTTACAATTCACCCCTCTTTAAAGAAATTTCGTCCTCGAAGTTTCCAACTATCAGATTAGTAGCATAACACAGACTACACCACTACGCTCCCTCTGCGCTCTCTAGGTCCAAAACACTACCACATTTTTCAGTACAGTCTACAGATAGACTAGGAGAGTGCGTCAATCCAATACCCAGCCATATTAGGGGTGACACCAGTGACACCCCCTGAAGAGCTCAGCTCCATTAGACTAGAGTCGTTCCGTAACCGACCCTCAGCCCTAGATTGAGTATTGGGCCCAGCGACCCTCTCCAAAATCCTTAGCATAGCTTGGGACAATGCATCGTCCCCAGCCACAGTAGCGGGCAACACTGGCGTCTCATTCTCATCTAGATTAGAGCATATTACCAGATAACGAAGACCCAGCCCGAGCACCTCCACGGCCTCTACCGCGGCCTCTT
Organism: Gossypium arboreum; assembly: GCF_025698485.1. Taxonomy (NCBI): domain Eukaryota; kingdom Viridiplantae; phylum Streptophyta; class Magnoliopsida; order Malvales; family Malvaceae; genus Gossypium; species Gossypium arboreum. Next base: position 70,096,414 of record NC_069077.1, on the reverse strand, counting down.
GTACCCCTTCCATGAGTACCTCTAATGCTCATTATCGATTTTCATTTTATCAGTATTAACAATTTTATGCATCAATTTACAGTTCTAGTGTTTATTAACGGATATTTTATGAAAAGCATTATCAGTATTAAAGAGTTCGTTTTCGTAGATCACAGTCTTACTACAGTTTACCCTATATAGAATATTTTAGTACAGTCTACTACCTACAGTAGTGTCAGTATTTCAATTTTAAACAAGCAATAATTTTTAGAAAACTTATAGAATAGGCGCCGGAGACTCGGTGTACCACACATTTAGTAAAAACATTTCAATATACTTTCAAATCATTTGAAACAATTCTTCTTAAAATTTCAAGTTTTAAAGGAAACCCAAATCCACAGTCGAGTTTTGTAACCTGGCTTTGATACCACTAAATGTAACACCCCAAACTCGGCCTAGACGTTATGGCTGAATTAGGCGATGTCACATTGAAGTGTTTTTTTTCGCAGAGTATAATATCATTGAAAACCTGTTCTATATTTAACCTCTTTGTGACCTTAGTGAAGATTTAAGGATATCCCGTTTATTTTCAAAGCTTAAGTCATTTGACAAAAAGTTAACCATATTAAATTTGTTATTAATTTTAAAACATTATTTCTTACGGAAGCTTCTAAAAACATGTTGCGTAAACGTGGTGATTTGAAAAACATTTATCTTTTTAAAAACCTGCCTCCTACTGCTAGCAGATATAAATCAAAATAAATAGAATCCCAAATTAAAGATTAAAAAAAATTAAAGAGGCCTTATTACACCAAAATACCCAAATTAAATTACTTATTAATTAAAGGTCGAATACAGAGGCATGTGCGGTTGTGTGGCCACTTCCGAGTCCCTCACAGCACCTATCCGTCTAAGATTGGGGGTTACCTGCACAGACAAACAGAAGGGTGAGCTTACGAAAATTCAGTGTTTAATCCCTTAGTAAATAAACAGTTAGTCATGCAGTAAGCAAATTGATGCAGGCCTAGGCACAGTCGATGAATGATTCGATTTGATTAGGGCCTTAGCCCATTACAGTATCAGTATCAGTGTGGGCCATAGCCCCTTTTTATGTCAGTAATAGTACAGATATGCAATAAAAAATCCTACCTAACCAGCCACTACAATCCACTTCGTCCATCCCTACACTCCATGTGGGGATAAAATCAACCCAGCCATCCCTACACTCCACATGCAACATAATAAACCCATCCCCATGCAACATCTCATAATATCATACATGTATGCAATAAATATAAAATCTTTCATACATCTCATAAGGGCATAATAGTCAGTTTAGCACATAGGGGCATAAGTGTCATTTTATCAATTTTGAGGGTCTAGGTATACTTACGGACCCAACAGTAGGTCCACAGTCGTCTAGGGTGACCTGTGCAACCTTAACAGTCAAACAATAAAAATGAGCCCAAAGCCCATAATGCGTGCCCATGTGGGCCCACACGCCCCTGTGGCCCACATAGCCCAGAAATGGTCTTGGCCGTACGGATTACACAACCTGGCCCAACGTTCTCCACACGTTCATGTGTTTAACCGTGTAGGGCCCATATGCTCATGGGGCCCACACAGCCCATTTCAGCCCACCATTCCCCAATTTGACCTCAGGCCATGAGATCGCTCATGGCCAGCCTTAGTGATCTTATTTCCACGTTTAGGTGTTCAGATTACCACACGAGCGAGCGTACGCTCGTGTAGCATCAACGGTCACCTATTTCAGCTTTTGCCGATTTATGATTATGGAAATGTTGTTACACACCTGATTGCAAAAGTGCGCAACTAGCCCACGAGCACTCCAACCTATCACAAACAGAAGCTTCGGTTAATTGCCTAACAATCAAGTTGAAGCGAACCCTAACCAAACACTTATTCGAAAGATTACCTATCCCTCACCTTGATCGATCGATTGAGGCTTGTGCAAGAGATTGGTTGCAAACCCCTAAAGATTACCTGTATTCTAATAGACTTGTTATCTATTACCATACCCACAAAAAGTTGAACCAAGTGTAAAACAACTTACCGAAGGCGTAGAACTAAGAGTGAGAGACAGAAGTATTCTACCAACACCCAAAAGCACACCCTTAAATTGAGGCACGAGATGGAATAATCGTACCCCTATCAATAATCGGCAGAGAAAAGAAGTTGTTAGATGAAGGACAATTACAACAGAGAGAGGGAGACATAGAAAAAGAACTATGTAGATTGATCAAAGAACACTTGCCTAGTCGAAACAACAATAGATAGATATGAATAATTCGGCCAAAGTAATCAGATGAGAATAGAGGGAATCCGTTAGCACAAAAGAATTGAAAGAGGGGAGAAGATGTACTCGGTCAAGAGGAAATCAATTCAAGAAGGAAGAAGAAAGAGAGAATCGACCAAAACCCCAAGGCTAAAAACCGAAAGAGTTTGAGAGAGAGGAAGAAAATAGGTTGTAATATCCTGATTTTGGGCCTAGTCGGAATAGTGGTTTCGTGACCACAAAATCCGAGATATAAATAATTATTTTATGATTATTTTGAGGTCTATGATATGATTGCATGATTGTGTGAAAATTTCGTGAAGAAATTTTATGCATAAAGTGCTTAATTTGAAATTTGGGACTAAATTGAATAAATTGTAAAACTTGTGTTCTAGAAGTATTTTGCATAAAATTGAATTAGATTATTAATTAGAGGTCCTTAAAGAGTAATTTTACCAATTTCTAAGTCTATGGACAAAATTAGACATGGATGGAATTTTGGAAAGTTTAGTAGTAAGGGCATTTTGGTCATTTAGGGTAAAATGAATTAAAATACAAAATTAAAAGCCAATTTTGCTCATCTTCAACCCCATGGCCGAATATAGCAAGGAGAAACCATGACTAGGGTTTTCAAGCTTCCAAGCTCGATTGTAAGTCTGTTCTAGCCTCGTTTTTAATGATTTTTACGTTTTGGAGTCCCTAGCTCGATTTAGCTTATGCTAGCAATAATTTAACCTAGGGTTTATATTTGGAAAAATACCCATAGGTGAAATTTGTGTATTTTGGTGTTTTATGATAGAATATGAGGTTTTAAATTATGTTAGACAACTTGTGCTACTCGGTTTTAAGTGAAAACGAGCAAAAGGGCTTAATCGGTAAAAATACCTAATAGTCATAAGTACATGTTAGAGTGAGAATTTGATGTTGCCATAGAAGGAAAAATGATCAGCATGTCATAAAACATAAGAAAATAGGCTGAATTTTAATTTACGAGCTTTGGGGCAAAAGTGTAAATATGCAAAAGTTTAGGGCAAAATTGTAATTTTTCCAAAATATGATTTTGGGTCAATTTGAATAATGTGAGTCCTAATTAGACTATATTTTAAATGATAGAGCAAGGAAAACTGAAATTCGGGCTAAAATGGGGAAAATACCAAGTTGTGGAAGAAATGGTAAAAATAGCCATTTTCGCATACGAGGTAAGTTCATATGTAAATGTTGGTAACATAGTTATTATTTTAAATGTTTTAATGTTTTTAAATGATATGATAATTATTATGAAATATTATACTTGTGATAATTGTTTGATAATATGTCAAATTATGTGATATACTTGGAAAATGTGAAATACTACCGAGTATCGGTATCGGCATTCCGTAGAAGATGGTTGAGACACATGATTGGGAAAAAGGTCCCGTTGAACCTCAGGAATGGATTAGGATACAAGTGACATGTCACTAGGATGGTTGAGCATCCGAACTCGTTGAGTTGAGTCCGAGTTCACTTATGGATGCGAGCGTCCGAACTCGTTGAGTTGAGTCCGAGTTCGTGAGATGTAACTAGGCATCCGAACTCGTTGAGTTGAGTCCGAGTTCACTTATGGATGCGAACGCCCGAGCTCGTTGAGTTGAGTCCGAGTTCACTTATGGGCGGGTTACATGGTAGCTTGGCTACATATGTGGCACTTATGTGCAAACTTTCCATGTATCCGAATTATATTCCGATGTGTTCAACGGGTAAAGTTCTACTCAAATGGAGGAATACTCAAGATGAAAGGGACGTATTGGTAAGTGTTGTGAAATGGATAATTTGAACAGGTATGTACTTAATCCTCGGGTTGAAAACTCGATATAACAACAATATGGTAAGATGATAAATGAAAAGGTGATATGAATGTTTTGGTGATGATTATGCAAATGATGTTTTATGTTTGCTTATATGGTTATGTTACTTGCTATTTGCATGTGAGCTTACTAAGCATTTATGCTTACTCCCTCCTTTTCATTCCTTGTAGTGTTGACAAGCCAGCTCGGAAATCGGAAACGGTCGGAGGCACGCTCACACTATCCGTATACCATCTTGGCATAATGGCTTGTATATTTTGAGTATGGCATGTATAGCATTATAATCATTTTATATGTATGGTCTTATGATATGGTTATTGAGTGGTATGGAAATAGAAATGCTTGGTAATGATTAGCCATTGGAATGGCTAATCATGATCATATTTGGTATTATGTATGTCAAATTGCTAGCTAATCCATGGAAACCATGAAATAGGTAAAATTTACCATAAAATAGATTCAGACAGCAGCAGTGATGTGAGTTTAAAAAATCACTAAAAATAGTAGAAATTGAATTAAATAATGAATAAGTTATGGAATCGAAGCTTGATGAGTCTATTTTCATATCGAATAAGCAAAACAGGTATATGAGCTATATTTTATGAGATGTTTAAATTTTTGTGAAATAGGGCCAGAGCAATTTCTGGATCCCCTGTTCTGACTTTAGAAATTCACCATAAATTTTACAAAGATAATTAGAAGTCACACTTTATATGTACAGATTCCTTATTGAGTCTAGTTTTATTAGAGACAAACGGCATAGTCATTGAAGCTCTGTACAGGAGATATCTGATTCGTAATACACAGAGGTCAGAGTAGTTGAACCCTGAAACAGGGAGACTTTAACTAATAAACTGTACTAATTGGCCCAACAAAAATTCTAGAAAAAATTAGTAGATATATATATGAGTCTAGTTTTAGGAAAAATTTACGGAATTGGATTTCGAGTTTTGTAACTCGAGATATGATTTTAAAGCGACTGTGATGCAGTTAGCCAGCTTGTCTGGAAATTTTAAAATGAATTGTATGAGCTGTTTAATTAATGAATTAAGTCCGTTAACACCTCGTGTTCGACTCCGGCAACGGTATCGGGTATGGGGTGTTACATTTAGTGGTATCAGAGCAGGTTTAGTCGGTTCTCGGACTAACCTAGCATGTGTAAAAGTTTAGCTATACATGCCACTGATCTGTGATAGTGTGATGTCTTCCGACGCATATAAGTACCGTCTTATTTAGACAGGGTACTCTCCAACCGAGCTGCGCCAACCATGTTCAATGTTAAGTAAAGGTATTTGAGTAAAATTATGATTATGATAAGTCTCGGTTCAGAAAAGTATGAATAAAGGTTTATGATACATATGTGATAATATGTAAGATGAAAGTTCATGTTGTGATAAATATTCATATTTGCTTAATGCTCATATGATGTAGTGTATGTGGCTTACTTGATAAGATGAACGGAATAAATAAAAAGTAGTAGAGGTATGAATAAAGGTCATAATATCATAATCTGAATGAAAATGTCCTTGTCTTGATTGGACGTTGAATGTTGATGAATGTTAATGATATACAATTTTTTTATGAGGTAAAGGATTATAATGAAATGAACTTATCTATGTTAAATTGTTGGACTGAATTGTATGATTGTAATGATATGTACATGATGATGCACGAAATGAAAGTTGTGATTGTGATGCAAATATTTATGTTTGTTTGGCCTTATATAATGTCATGAGCATGAATTAATTTAATTAAATGAATGGATAAGTAAAGCTGTCTAGAAAACATAGAATGTATGCATAAGTATATTGTCTAAATGGGACAATAGGAAAATTGGTGTAAGCCAACATGAATGAATGACATGATTTTGATGATGTTACTATGATGATGGAAGTTGTGTCATATGTGTATGTATAAGGAAGTCGAGTCGAGGTCCTACAACCCTCCCCTTACCAAAGTGGTACTTATAATGGAATTTCATGAGATTTGTATTGAATAAGTTTTGGTTGAGAACCCAAAGAGTTCAATGATAGAATAATTATAAGTATGATCCGAGATTGAAAATGAGCTGATAAGTAAAGTCGAGCGAAAAGTATCGATTGATATAAAGATTATTGGAATTATGCATTGTCCCGTTAGAAGGAATTCTCTTTGGTAAATCGAATTACTCAAGTGCAAGGTCGAGAAAAGTGTAAATCGAAATTTATTCGAATGACATTCTTTAGTGAATGATTTAATATGAAATTTGTGACGCAGAACTAGTTGGGAAATGATATTTCAAATGTGAATTATCCGAGTGTGACGATTATGACCGGACAGATTTAGCGATCTCTTTTGAGATGTTCTATGTGTTCACCGTGCTCGTAAATATTTCTATGGCTATTGATCTTCAAGAAATTCTTGTTATATGGGAATGTCTTCTAATTTGGTGTTGGATGAAAGCATTGGTAGTCTGACTGGTTTATAATTTATATTGCTCTATTTCATCGGGTATTCTATTTCATTTCGTCGATAAGAATTGATGAGAGAATTCATATGATATTATGATTTTGTTTCTTCTACTTGATGCTTCATCGATATATATGTATGGGAAGATATATTGATCTTGTTATATTTGATTTCATGGGATTAAATAATGTTTTCTTTTGGACTTTCTTTCTTTGAAGAATTATCGTGGTATTCGTATTTTCTCTATGAATTTGGTTTTCGATTCTCCCAGCATAGTATCGTATCTTGGGTTTCTTTATCCCGGATCTCTTTATTCGGATTTCTTTATTCGGTTTCTCTATCTTGGATTTCTTTATTCGGTTTTCTTGTTATCTTTGTTCCATAATTTGTCAATTACTGAATCATGTTCAAGCACGTTCTTCACTCGTGATAATCATGTCAAATATGACTATACTTCTAATTTGATCTTGGTAATGTGGTGATTTTAGTATTGGGATTTTTCTAATTTCGTGTAAGGATTTGACATCGAGAAAGGCATAGGTGATAAAAGCGCGAGTTTTAGTCGGTATGGTAAATTATTTATTTGAAAGATTTCATGTGACAATTATGTCGGGATTATTTTTCCCAAGTCGATAATAGAATTTCATTTTGTACGGATAAAAGAGTAAATAGTTTGAACGAGAAGTGTATATTTAATAGAAAGAGTTGAATATTAGTTTAAGTCACTACTGAATGATAAGGTTTCCATCTTGTGAAAGCTGAAAAGTTTATTACATGTTGATGAGTTCGGATAGATGAGAATATTGGTAATCAAGCGTCTGAACTAAACTAGTCTACATTGAGCAAAGACTTCGACTTTCAAGAATGTATTGTTGTATGAATTGTGATGTGTTTCAAGACGGTGAGGTAATGTGATAGTTTAGAGCATCCGATGTTACATAAAATCGGAGTTGTTAAAGGGTTAAAGTGAGCATTGGGATCTATCAAAATTATCCTTGTCAATGTTGATATTGGGATGGAAATGAGAAGGATTATTCTTGAGGCCATATCAGAATTATTTCTATGGCGGAAAGAGGAAAATGTGATGTATCCTATTGTTAAATGTTTGGCGAGATCTATAAATCACATCTGTATTGAATGAATTCCTACTCATCAGATTCATGGAATTTCGTGTCTCTTTGATTGTTGGATTTCTTGGAATTCCGGTCTCCATTAAATCAAGTTGAGATCCGGGTTTTATGTCATGATATCATGGGAAATTGAGAAGGGTTGAAAATTTAAGAACAGTTGAGAGTTGAGACTGTAAGCTTTTAGATCATATGAGAAATTGAAGAGATGTATTGGAGGTACAGTCTAAGTGCAAGTTCTTCAGCACCAAATATGAGATTAAAAGTGAAGACCACTTTTCGGTAAGATTTTGGGGACGAAAATCCTCGAAGGGGAGAGTTGTAATATCTTGATTTTGGGCCTAGTCGAATAGTGGTTTCGTGACCACAAAATCCGAGATATAAATAATTATTTTATGATTATTTTAAGGTCTATGATATGATTGCATGATTGTGTGAAAATTTCGTGAAGAAATTTTATGCATAAAGTGCTTAATTTGAAATTTGGGACTAAATTGAATAAATTGCAAAACTTGTGTTCTAGAAGTATTTTGCATAAAATTGAATTAGATTATTAATTATAGGTCCTTAAAGAGTAATTTTACCAATTTCTAAGTCTATGGACAAAAATTAGACATGGATGGAATTTTTGGAAAGTTTAGTAGTAAGGGCATTTTGGTCATTTAGGGTAAAATGAATTAAAATACAAAATTAAAAGCCAATTTTGCTCATCTTCAACCCCATGGCCGAATATAGCAAGGAGAAACCATGACTAGGGTTTTCAAGCTTCCAAGCTCGATTGTAAGTCCGTTCTAGCCTCGTTTTTAATGATTTTTACGTTTTGGAGTCCCTAGCTCGATTTAGCTTATGCTAACAATAATTTAACCTAGGGTTTATATTTGGAAAAATACCCATAGGTGAAATTTGTGTATTTTGGTGTTTTATGATAGAATATGAGGTTTTAAATTATGTTAGACAACTTGTGCTACTCGGTTTTAAGTGAAAACGAGCAAAAGGGCTTAATCGGTAAAAATACCTAATAGTCATAAGTACATGTTAGAGTGAGAATTTGATGTTGCCATAGAAGGAAAAATGATCAGCATGTCATAAAACATAAGAAAATAGGCTGAATTTTAATTTACGAGCTTTGGGGCAAAAGTGTAAATATGCAAAAGTTTAGGGGCAAAATTGTAATTTTTCCAAAATATGATTTTGGGTCAATTTGAATAATGTGAGTCCTAATTAGACTATATTTTAAATGATAGAGCAAGGAAAACTGAAATTGGGCTAAAATGGGGAAAATACCAAGTTGTGGAAGAAATGGTAAAATAGCCATTTTCGCATACGAGGTAAGTTTATATGTAAATGTTGGTAACATAGTTATTATTTTAAATGTTTTAATGTTTTTAAATGATATGATAATTATTATGAAATATTATACTTGTGATAATTGTTTGATAATATGTCAAATTATGTGATATACTTGGAAAATGTGAAATACTACCGAGTATCGGTATCGGCATTCCGTAGAAGATGGTTGAGACACATGATTGGGAAAAAGGTCCCGTTGAACCTCAGGAATGGATTAGGATACAAGTGACATGTCACTAGGATGGTTGAGCATCCGAACTCGTTGAGTTGAGTCCGAGTTCGTGAGATGTAACTAGGCATCCGAACTCGTTGAGTTGAGTCCGAGTTCACTTATGGATGCGAACGCCTGAGCTCGTTGAGTTGAGTCCGAGTTCACTTATGGGCGGGTTACATGGTAGCTTGGCTACATATGTGGCACTTATGTGCAAACTTTCCATGTATCCGAATTATATTCCGATGTGTTCAACGGGTAAAGTTCTACTCAAATGGAGGAATACTCAAGATGAAAGGGACGTATTGGTAAGTGTTGTGAAATGGATAATTTGAACAGGTATGTACTTAACCCTCGGGTTGAAAACTCGATATAACAACAATATGGTAAGATGATAAATGAAAAGGTGATATGAATGTCTTGGTGATGATTATGCAAATGATGTTTTATGTTTGCTTATATGTTTATGTTACTTGCTATTTGCATGTGAGCTTACTAAGCATTTATGCTTACTCCTCCTTTTCATTCCTTGTAGTGTTGACAAGCCAGCTCGAAATCGGAAGCGGTTGGAGGCACGCTCACACTATCCGTATACCATCTTGGCATAATGGCTTGTATATTTTGAGTATGGCATGTATAGCATTATAATCTTTTTATATGTATGGTCTTATGATATGGTTATTGAGTGGTATGGAAATAGAAATGCTTGGTAATGATTAGCCATTGGAATGGCTAATCATGATCATATTTGGTATTATGTATGTCAAATTGCTAGCTAATCCATGGAAACCATGAAATAGGTAAAATTTACCATAAAATAGATTCAGACAGCAGCAGTGATGTGAGTTTAAAAAATCACTAAAAATAGTAGAAATGGAATTAAATAATGAATAAGTTTTGGAATCGAAGCTTGATGAGTCTATTTTCATATGGAATAAGCAAAACAGGTATATGAGCTATATTTTATGAGATGTTTAAATTTTTGTGAAATAGGGCCAGAGTGATTTCTGGATCCCCTGTTCTGACTTTGAAAATTCACCATAAATTTTACAAAGATAATTAGAAGTCACACTTTATATGTACAGATTCCTTATTGAGTCTAGTTTTATTAGAGACAAACGATATAGTCATTGAAGCTCTGTACAGGGAGATATCTGATTCGTAATACACAGAGGTCAGAGTAGTTGAACCCTGAAACAGGGGAGACTTTAACTAATAAACTGTACTAATTGGCCCAACCAAAAATTCTAGAAAAAAATTAGTAGATATATATATGAGTCTAGTTTTAGGAAAAATTTACAGAATTGGATTTCGAGTTTCGTAACTCGAGATATGATTTTTAAAGCGACTGTGATGCAGTTAGCCAGCTTGTCTGGAAATTTTAAAATGAATTGTATGAGCTGTTTAATTAATGAATTAAGTCCGTTAACACCTCGTGTTCGACTCCAGCAACGGTATCGGGTATGGGGTGTTACATAGGTATTCAGCCAAAGAGAAAAGGGAGAGAATGTCAGATAGGGGAGTAAAGCGGGAAAGAAAATCAAAGCAAGGTATGGCTCTAGGGAGAAGTAAAGTCAAAACAACAAAAATGAGAAATACCCGAATGGTCTCCAAGCAATGTTCGGCCCCCTAGAAGTGCAAAACCTTGATGAAAACTGAAAAAGGAATGAAAATACTAACCAAAGCCAAAACCCTGAGAGGCAGGAGTTTAAATTCTGCACACACTCCTCCACTATCTTCAAATTCCCTTATTTTTCTCCCCAAACCACTCCTAAGATCACTCCACCAAATCCCCACTTATCCACATCCCTTAACAACCAAAATTCCTTGCAACAACCTCTTAAAATTCGGCCATAGCTCCCTACACTCTTCAAACACTCAAGTTTCAGTCAAACCACAACTCTTCATTGGCCAGCAGTAAAAATGAAACACCTTAATGGGCCTACTAGCATTCAAACCTCAGAACACTAGTTACAGTAACACGCCACTTATCCCCTAGACCAACAGGCCCTTTCTGACATAAAATACCCACATTTATTTAAAGACCTACTGACTAGAGGTAGGGTTTATTCATATTAAAAACAAAACTTTTGTGCAAGCAAAAGCTTGAACCCAAGACTTCTCAGACACTTCCCAGAACACATAACCACTAAAGCAGACAGACACTTGTGTCACTTTCTTGTACAACTAAACATTTATGTGCAGCCTCCTAACTGTTCTCATGCTCAAGACCTAATACTTCTAGGCCCAAAATTCATGGCGTTACAATTCACCCCTCATGAAAGAAATTTTGTCCCAATAAGAAATTGAGGGCACATGGTCAAGTCACATGCCCATGTGCTAGGCCGTGTGGTCGATTTAATTTTCATAATCTTTCATAAAATAGATGCAAACTTCGCATGCCTATGGCACACGCCCGTGCCTAAGGTTGTGTCATCCACACGGCTGAGACATATGCCCGTGTCTCTACCCGTGTGCTCAATTCTAAGCATTCTGTTTTGCAATAATTAAGGTGCTGGGGACACACGGCCAGAACACACGCCTATGGGGCAAGCCATGTGTTACACTCGGCCTAGACACACGCCCGTGTGTCTACCCGTGTGGACAAAAACAAGGCTATTTACCTAGCCATTTTGTCACCCTTTTATTGCATACACCTACACAATAAAACATAACACCAATCCAAGCAATTACAATCAACCAATTTAGCCAAAACCAAGACATCCACACATCCTTCACATGCTATCATCTGCCACATACAAACATCACATACTTATAAACTTCAAATCATACAAACTTCCATATCCATGAAAACCTCATCATATGCATAAATACTTCAACCAATATTAGCCAATTTCATATGACCATTTACAAAATGAATTATCAACCAATATAGGCCAACACATTAGGCCAATTCAATTATGACACATAACAAAATAACCAAGTCCCTATACATGCCATAACTAAAAATGTTTAATTCCTTGGTACCCAAAATAATAAGATGATAGTGTGATAGAGCCTCCGACAATCCCCAGATCCGAGCTAGCTTGGTGACACTATAAGACAAGGGAAAAGAAAGGGGAGTAAGCTTTAAAGCTTAGTAAGTTCCCATGCAAATAATAAGCATTATAAACTCACATTTAACATACAATTTAATTGAAATATATTAACATAAATGTCATTATAATTCTCACAATCAAACTTACTCAATCACAACCTTACCGAGGAATTCATAACATATCGATCTCATTAAGCAGGAGTTTTATGTACATACCTGTACCAATTGACAACATACCATAGTCTTTCACAACTTTAACATTCTCGTTGCATTTCCCATTGAACCACTTGGAATACTAAAGGATACTCGGGTATCTCGCACACATAGTATTACACCAATGCCATATCCCAGATATGGTCTTACATGGGATCTCATATCGTTGCCAATAGCCCAGCTATAATCTTACACGAAATCTCACATTGATGCCATATCCCAGATATGGTCTTACACATATCCTCGGTAACCTTAATGTCATGACATTTGTATCCTATCTATTCCTAAGGTTCAATCGGGATTTCACACTTGTCGTAACTTTGTCGAGCACACTCAATGGTCGATCATAATTCATACAATAGTAAAGCATTTCAAATATAATTAAAGCAATGTATTATATACAAAAGAACTTACCTCAGTACAAAAATAGTAGGAAATAGAGCTAATCGTCAAATACTTTGTTTTTCCCCCGATCTAGGTCTGAACCTCATTTCTTTTGATCTATAATAGAAATTTTAGCTTATTTATTAATCACATTACTCAATTCAATCGAAAACTTACATTATGGAAAAATTACATTTTTGCCCCTAAACTTTGACATATTTACATTTTTGTCTTTAGGCTCGTAAAATGAAATCTATTCAATTTCATCAAGACCCAAGCCTAACCAAACCTCTTTCAAGCTTATAACAGCCCACGTTTTCCGTTTAATCACACTTTTATACACAGTTTGAGATCTTTTTACAAATTGGTCCTTTTGATATTTTCATCAAAAATGACCTAGCAAAAGTTGTTTATCAAACATTAAACTTGCATAATTTACAATTAGAAATTAAAATACACAAATATATAACATGGGTCAAACCCTAGACCTCAATCATCTCTGAAATTAATGGTAGAAATAGATAGATCGAGTGATAACGACTTCAAAAATGTAAAAAGTATTAAAAACGGGGCAAGAACGGACTTACAATCGAGCTTGAAAAGATGAACAAACCTTAGCTATGTTGCCCCTTTGAAATTTTCGGCCAAAGGTTGAAGATGGACAAAAATTGGCTTTTAATTTGATTTTAATTCATTTATTAGCTAAATGACCAAAATGCCCTAACTTGAAACATAAAATTTCTCTTACTTCATGTCCATTTTTGTCTACTAACTTAACAAATGGTCTAATTACCATCTAAGGACCTTCAATTTAAAATTTCATAACAGTTAGACACCTCTAGCATGTAGAACTCAACTTTTGCATTTTTACAATTTAGTCCTTTTTGCTAAATTGAGTGCTCAAACGTCAAAATTTTCGAACAAAATTTTCATGAAATCATTCCATAAAATTGTAGACCATAAAAATGCAACAAAAACAACTTTTTCTATGTCAGCTTTGTGGTCCCGAAACCACTATTTCGACTAGGCCCTAAATCGGGTTTTTACAGTTCCAGCCCTCAATGACACCAAAAATTTTATACATAAACAACAAGAAACTCACCTAAGATATCACATTCATATACATGTTATTCAATCATCAATAATGTCTCCAAATACAAATTACCAAAACCACATATAAAAGGAAATTAATACATGTCCATTATCATTAACTACCTATCAAATTGGCCATAATTTATCACTTCCAAAACCACAAAAGTTTAATTACAATTCAACAACATGTTAACTTTAGCCACATCAACCCTATATACATGCCACAGCCAAAATGACTCAAAAGCAGAAGCTATCGAAAAAAGTCTAGATAGTGTGATGTTAAAGCTAATTTGTCTGATCCGTTCAAACAGAAAAACAAAACAAAACAAGTAAGCTTATGAAGCTCAGTAAGTCCATAGTTAAAATTCAATTTACCTTAACTTATAATAGATCAATAATTAACTTAGACCATTAAAAGCCCTGACATCCATTTCCAAAATCATATATCATTTATACTAAAATATTCAAACATATAGCTCAATATCCATAATGGCTCAATTCAAAGCAATTTATTCTTCCATACATACACATATATTCACAAATAAATCATTATACATAAATCCAACTCAAAGAATGATTTTACATTTCGACATAAAGTTTCATGGCCTGTTGAACTATAACAAATTGACTCAAATACTTAGGTTTTCCCCCAAAACACACCAGAGAGAATCGAAATGCTAACAGAGGCACCGTAGTGCAAATTTAGAGTCACTGAAGTGCAAATAGAGGCACCGAGGTGTAAACTAGCACAAGCGCATGTACTAACCCTATTGGCATGCCAATCGTATCCTAACCATTTACTACGTTCAGTCAGGCATTATAATTTAATTCAAACATTAACAACCAAAGACACCTCAAAATTTTCGCACACATACTATAAATTCACCAAACTCATTTCAATAACAAATAATCACGATCTTTACCAATTATCAAATACTTGTTTCTCACTTGTACTAAATTGCAATATTTAAGGATTTATTATTTATTAATAAAATTTCATATTAACTACAATTAAAATAGAACATATTAATATAATAAATAATTAAATAATAAATGTATATTTTATTCTATGAACTTACCTAATATATACCAACGATTGACTCGTAGGGACTATTTCGTAATTTTTCTTTTTCCTCGGTTATCCTCAATATGAATTAAATCTTGATCTATAATAATTAAATTCAATTTTATCAAATTCAAAAATATAATCCAACTCAATTTTATGCTTATGACCATTAATTTTTCATTATATACATATTTTACCTAAACTTTCACATTTCTCACAATTTAGTCCCTAAACCCGAAAGTCTAAATCTAACAAAATTTCTCAAATACCCATGGTAGCCAAATTTATTCCTATACTAGAACAGTCCATATTTATTCAATATTCACAAAAATTCCATGTCACTTTTAACATTTTATCAAATTAGTCCTTTAACTAAAACTATCAGAAATTACTTTACAAAATAGTCCTAATCAACAACTAGTACTCCAGATTCATCATTTAACATCAAGAATAGAAAAGATTCAACAATGGAAAAATCCAAAATCTGTAACAGTTTTAAAAACATAGATATGGGTTAGCTGGACCTAGTTGCAACGATCTTAAAAGCGTAAAAATTACAAGAAACAATTGAGAAATTCACTTACATGCAATGGTTTATGCTTGGCCGAATGTTAAGCTTAAAATAATGGTGTTCTTCCTTTCTCAATTTCAATCAAGAGCAACAATCAGGAAGATGATGTTATTTTTGTTTTTATTTTACTTAAGTTATTTTATTTAATTACAAATCGCCTTTTAATTAAACAAAAACTAAACACTAACCCATTATTGTCCATTAACCTTTAACTTGGTATAATTACATTATAAAACCTCCCACCTTTATTAAATAATCCATTTAATCAAGTAATTCAATAACCATTAAGTTCATACATCTATTACAATTTAGCCCTTTTTAATTAATTAACCAGTCAGACATTAAAATTTCTAAATCAAACATTAAAATTTCTAAACCAAACCTTCACATTTCAAAATAATAACTTCGTAAATATCTAATAAAAATATTTAAGAACTCGGTTTTAAAAAACGAGGTCCCAATACCTTACTTTCCAAAACCACTTGACTTACAGAACGACCACTTATACTTAACTATTTATTCAATTAACTGAAATACACAAAATTAAAATTTAATATCAAATTATAATTGACTCATAAAAATTAAATAATAATTAATACGGGCTTATTCGTCGGATTTGTAGTCTCGAAACCACTGCTTTTGGCACCACTGAAAACATATAGTTACAAATCTCCCCCTAAGGAAATTTTGTCCTCGAAATTTCTTAACTGAAAATATGTTTGGGAATTGTGATTTCATTGATTCTTTTGTTTCCCTTGTAGCTTCCTTAACTTCGTGTCTACACCATAACACTTCAACTAATGGGACACATTTATTTCGGTAGTATTTCATTTCCCAAGCTAAAATTCGTACTAGTTTTTTGTTATAAGTCAAATCGAGCTGTAATTCAATTTCATCTATAGTCAACACATGTGATGGATTAGAACAATAACGTCGGAGCATCGAAGCATGGAAATTATTGTGGATTCTGTCAAGTTCCGGTGGTAATGCCAAATGATATGCCATGAGTCCAATTCTTTCTAAAATTTCATATGGCCTAATGAATCGTAGACTTAACTTTCCCTTTTTTTCCAAAATGTAATACTTTTCTTCAAGGTGAGACTTTTAAGAACTATTTCTCACAAACAAAAAAATCTATATCTTTATGTTTTAAATCAGCGTAAGATTTTTGATGATCAAATGTAGCTTTCAAATTGTCACAGATAATTCTGACTTTTTCTTCAGTTTCCTGAACTAAATCAACCCCAGCTAACTTCCTTTCATTCAATTCAGATAGTATAACAAACTTCTACATTTATTCCCGTAGAAAACCTTGTACGAAGCCATTTTTATTCTCAACTGATAGTTGTTATTATACACAAATCTAGATAATGGTAAATATTTTTCCTAGCTACCTTCGAACTCAATAATACAATATCGCGACATATCTTCCAAAATTTATGTTGTTCATTCAGATTGACCATCTTTTTGCATATGAAAAGCAATACTGAAATTCAATCTAGAGCCCAAAGCCTCGTGTAACTTTCCCAAAAATCTAGAGGTAAACCTCAGATCATGATCGGATATGATGGACAATGGTATGCCGTGCAATCTCACAATTTCTGAAACATCAACTAATTTCTCAAGCGAATATCAGTTCAAACAGGTATAAAATGAGCTAATTTTGTGAACTTGTCAATAATAACCCAGATTGAATCTTTCTTTTTTGGAGTCAACTGTACCCCTAAAATGATATTCGTAGTGACACACTCTCATTTCAAATCCGAAATCATTACAGGTTACAATAAACCTTTTGGAACTTGATGAAACTTTCACATGTTGACATACCAAACATTAGGATACAAGCTCTGTTGTGAATGTTGTTTCATACCAAGCCAGCAATAACGTTGTTTCAAGTCTTTATACATTTTGTTGCTTCCAAGGTGAATCGAATAACCACTGTTGTGAGGTTCATTCAACAAATTTTGTTTTAGGCTAGAATCATTTGGTACACACAATTTATCTCTAAAATACAAACAACCCTAACTCCGATGTGAAAATCAATCTTCTGTCCATTTTTTACTAGTTTGAACCTTGACAGAAAATCTGAATAATCTTTCTAAAGTTCTTAAATTTTTGATAAAAATATTGCCTTCACTATCAACTTAGCCAAAATAAAAGCATCACGTTCCAATGCCAAACTTGCATTCATAGCTCTCACAGTAAATAGAGATTTTTGGCTCAAAGTATTTGCGACAATATTAGCTTTCTCGGGATGATAATCAATTACTAAATCATAATCTTTTAGCAATTCAAGCCATCTACACTGACGCAAATTCAATTCTTTTTGAGGCATAAGGTATTTCAAGCTTTTATAATTGGTAAAAATATGACATTTCTCACTGTATAGATAATGTCACCAAATCTTCAAAGTAAACTCAACTGTTGCCAGCTTCAAATCATGAATCGGATAGCTTCTCTCGTAAGGCTTCAATTGTCTAAAGGCATAAGCAATTACTTTCCTGCTCTACATCAAGACACGACCCAATCCATAAAGGGATGCATCACTATAAACAATAAACTCTTTCTCGGTTTCAAGTTGAGTCAAAACTGGAGCTTCAGTTAACATATTCTTCAACTGATCAAAACATTTCTCACATTTATCAAACTAAACAAAATTAACATCTTTTTGCAACATTCTAGTAATCAGAGATGCTAAAATGGAAAAGTTTTTAACAAAACACCAATAATATCCTGCTAAGCCTAAAAAGATACGTACCTCAGAAATATTCTTTTGAACTTTCCAATCAACACGAATACCATTAGCAAAGATCACATGAACAAAAAATTCAACTTCTCGTAACCAAAGTTCATATTTACTGAACTTTGCATATAGTTTTTTTTTTGCGCAAAGTTTGCAATATAATCCTCAAATGCTTGGCATGGTTTGACTCATTCAACGAGTAAATCAAAATGTCATCTATAAATACCAAAAAAAATGATCTAAATACGACTAAGACACTCGATTCATCAGGTCAAACCAAATGGCATTACTAAAAACTCATAATGACCATAACGAGTTATGAATGTAGTTTTAGGCACACCTGGCTCTTTAACTTGCAACTGGTAATAACCTAACCACAAATCAATCTTTGAAAATATTGTTGCCCCTTTTAATTAATCAAATAAATAGTCTATTCAAGGTAACATATATTTATTGTAACAGCTCATTTTTGTGTCTAATCAGAACAGTAGTTTCGGGACCACAAATTCGAAGTAGAAATATTTATTTTATTTCGATTTAAAGTTTATAGCATGATAGAATAATTGTGTGTAAATTTTGTTAAGAAATTTTATCGATTGAGTGCCCCATTTGACTAGAAGGAATAAATTGCAATAGGTGCAAAACTTGAATTCTATAAGTTAAAGGTGTCTAATTATTATGAACTTTTAATTAGAGGTCCTTAAATGGAAATTAAACCATTATACCTTAGGATGGACAAAAATGGACATGGTTAGATGAAATTTCAAAGTTATGCATTAAGGGTATTTTAGTAATTTGGTAAATAAAGACAAATTAACAAATAAAACTGTCCATCTTCTTCGATTTAGTCCCCCATAGCCGAAAATTGCAAGGGAAGACATAGGTAGGGTTTGGCCAAGCTTTCAAGCTTGATTGTAAGTCCGTTCTTATCCTGTTTTTAATGATTTTTATATTTTTGAGATCGTTGTAACTTGATTTAGCTATTTCAAGGACTAATTTGAAGGAAAGTTAAAGTATAAAAATTTACCCATGTTGAATATGTTTGTATTTTGATGTTTGATGGTAGAAAATGCATGTTCGTTGTTAGTTAAACAACATTTGTAAAGTGATTTTCGATAAAAACGATAAACAGGGACTTATTTGTAAAAGTTTACAAAATGTGTAGAAAAGGGTGAATAAATGAAAAATGTGGGCTTTTATGAGTACAAATAATATTCAGCTAGGCTTGGGTTATGCTGAAATTGAAAGAAATTCATTTTATGAGCTTAGGGACTAAATTGTAAAATGCTGAAAAGTTAGGTGTAAAAATGTAAATTTTACCATAATGTATTTTTGGTCTGAATTGAGTAATGTGATGATTAAATAAGTTAAATGTGGTATTATAGATCAAGAAAAATGAAGTTCTGGTCTAGATCGGGAGAAGAATAAAGTAATTGACGAATAGATCGCTTTGGTCGTTTTTGTAACTGAGGTAAGTTCGTATGTTAAATAAGCTTTGTTATAATGGTATTTTAAATGCTTTAACACTTCATGAATTGTGTACATGACTCTACGGACACGTTCGATGATGTTTTGGCAAGCGAGAAATCCCAATCAAACCTTAGGAATAGATTGGGCTACAAGTGACATGTCACTAGGGTTTTATGTTGTGTGATCCGGGTGCTAGTCCTGTACGTCCTACCGGTGGCTGAGTACACTGGCATATGTTGCGGTTACTTGACAGCTTGTGTGAGCAACACCGAGTAGCTACGTCTTGACTGACAAGTTGTGTGAGCAGGCCCATTAATGGCTCGAGAGCGAGCATATATGTGTTATGAGATAGAGGTAGCTATGGCTACATATGTGGCACCTTATGTGCAAGGTTTTCCCGAGTATCCAATATTATTATTCTGAGTGGTTCATTGGGTATAATAATGATGAGACTAAGTATGAAATTATTATGAGATGGTACAGGTACGTACTTAAAGCTTGTGATTATTAATTCGTGAAATGAAAATTTCATTGTAAGTTGTGATGAAAGTGAACTGTAATCATGAGATTTTGGTAAATTACATTATCTTATGTTATATTACTTGCATGTTAATGTATGGTAAGGTTTTTCTTATTTCTTTCATACGAGCTTGCTAAGCTATATAGCTTACTTCGTTTTATTTTCCATGTTTTATAGTGTCACCAAGCTAGCTCGAGTTGCAGATTATTGGAGTTCGTATCACACTATCAAACTATTATTCTGGGTACCAATGATTTTAAACATTTTGAGAATATGGCATGTATAGGGACTTGGTCATTTTGTTATATGTGTCGTTATGAATTTGGCCAAATGTATTGGCTTGTAATTGTCAAAGGCTTGATATGGTATTTGGCCATGTAACTTGGCTCATTTTGGTTGAATTGGTTGTAAGCTTATATATATATATGCATTCATGTGCAATTATCTCTTTTGTGATATGGTTTATAAATGCTTGGCAAATGGCTGAATGTGGGTTAATGGTTTTGTTGTTGAATGGTTAAGATTGGCTCATTGATATGCTAGGAAAACTAAGTAAAATTATGCATGTTATTGGTAGCTATATCGGAACTTGTAGAATGTAAGTTTGGTATGATTTGGATTGACAAAATATGATGTTGTAAAAATGTTGAGTGTGGATAATGAAATGACATGATTTGGCCTTGTTTGTGAATGTTTTGGTTGCCTAAATATGCCATGATTTATGCCATTAAGATTGTGGGTGTGTATGTGCAAATGAGGGTGAAAAATGACTTAGTAAATAGCCCTTATTTTGTCTACACGGGTAGACACACGAGCGTGTGTCTAGACCGTGTATGACACACGGTCTACCCTATGGGCATGTATTTTGGCCGTGTGTCCCTTGCACCTTAATTTTGAGAAATAGAATGCTCAAAATTGAGCACACGGGCAGAGACACGAGTGTGTGTCTCAGCCATGTGAAGGGCACATTCTCAAGCACGGGCGTGTGTCCTGACCGTGTGAAGTCTGCACCTATTTTATGAAAATTAAATTAACCATAGGGCCTAGCACACGGGCATGTGACTTGGCCGTGTGACCTTAATTTGTTCATGCTTTGCAAAACAGAGAGTTACATGGGTTAGGGACACGAGCGTATGTGACCACACGGCTTGCCCACCCGGGCGTGTCCCAAACCACACAGGCATGTGACCCCTGTTCATAGAAAAAATTTTCTAAGTTTTGTAAAATTTTTCTAAGTGCTCGGTTTAGTCCCGAACCACTTCCAAAGCATGTTTTGGGCCTCGTAGGCTCGTATTAGGGACTTATGATTGAATACAAATGGTTTTAATTTGGATGCAAATTTATGAATCGATTTGTATGTGTGCTTGCTTTGTAAGTCTGGTAATGCCTTGTATCCTGTTTCGGCGTTGAATACGGATAAGGGGTGTTACATTTATTCTTCTTCTTAACTCGATTTAGCTACCAGTAGTATATACACAATCTCATTGATTCTTCTTTCATTTTCACAAATAAAATCGGTGCACCCCAAGGTGATACACTTGATCGAATAAAACTGCGATCCAGCAATTCCTGTAACTGTGCCTTCATTTCTTTTAACAATAAGAGCCATTCTGTACAGAGCTATTGAAATCAGAGCTGTTCTAGGTACAAGTTTTATTACAAATTCAACTTCTCTGATCTATGGCAACCCAAGTAATTCTTAAGGAAACACATTAGCAAATTCTTTAACTATCGGTACTTGATTTTCTAATCAATTTTTGAGCTAAAAATATTGAAATCGGAGTTATTCTAGGTACAAGTTTTATTACAAATTTCTAATCAATTTCTGAGCTATTGAAATCAGAGTTGTTCTAGGTACAAGTTCTATTACAAATTTGACTTCTCTAATCGGTGGCAACCGAAGTAATTCTTCAGGAAACACATCAGCAAATTCTTTAACTATTGACACTTGATCAATTCTCAATTCTAACACCCATGAAGCAATAATGTATGCAAGATACTCCTCATAACTTTTTCTAATCAATTTCTAAGCTAACAATGCTGAAATCATATTTGTGGCATAACCTGTTCTGTAAGCTTCGACATAAACAAGTTCACCATCGTGATATTTCAAAGTAATCTACTTCTGATGACAATTTAGTATTGGATCATGCTCAGTCAACTAATCCATACCCAAAATGAGATCAAAATCATCAAATGACAACAACATTAGATTGATAGGAAAATAGTAACCCCAAAATTTCAGTGGACACATTCTACAAATCTGATCAATAAATTGGTGACTCTGATAGTATAATCAGTTGACTCAATAGGTAAATTGTTTTTGTTTATTAATGTTTTGCATGTATAAGAATGGGTTGACCCAATTTCAATCAATGCATAAACATTAATATTAAAAAGGGAAAATGTACTAGCAATAACATTTGGAGCAAAAGCGTCCTCGTGAGCTCTAATAAGCCCTAGCAGACGCTCTAGCCTTTGACCGACCTGTCGTATTAACAACTTTACCTTGACCATTTGTACCACCTCTACTATTTCCCGACCTTCTAGCCCTTTGTGAAGTAGTCTCAAGTTTGGAAGCTTGATACCCTAAGTCATTAAAATGCTTTAGACAATTTCTGAGGAAATGGTTAGTGGAACAATATTTAAAACAAGTTCCCAATTTAAATCGGCATTCACTGAAAGGGCCTTTACCACGATGTTCGCAAATAGATCTATTAGTATTTCTAACACTACACACAGTAGCAGCTGATGAATTTATAGGTTTCAAATTTATTTGTCTTAGCTTATCTCTACCTCTAAATCCTGAAGGATAGGTGAATCGACTAGCATCATTACAAATTATTTTTTATGGAGAAATCTAAACTGATTGGGATGGCCCTCTTTCACTAAATTCTCATGACTTCATATCTTATTGTCTTTTATCTTTACAAATCTCCTCTAGTTTTAAAGCTTTGACAATTCTCTAAACTCTCTTAGTTTTAAAGCTCCCACCAACATTCGAATTTCATCATTTAATCCATTTCAAACAAATGCACATATCTTCTTCTAATGATACGATGTTTCAAGTATACTTATTCAAATGTGAAATTTTCCGTTCATACTTTACTACTGACCAATTTCCTTATTTCAGCTCAAGGAACTCTTTCTTCTTCCTGTCTAGATACAATTGACTAACATATTTCTTTTTAAACACTACCTAAAAGAAATCTCAATTAACTTGATCATTTGGAACCATAGCTGTCAACATACACTACCACGAATTTGCTTCATCTTTTAGTAATGAAATAATACATTTTAGGCTGTCTTCTGGTTAACACATTAGATCTACAAAAACCGTCTGTGTATTCTCCAGTCAACACTCAGCTCTGGATGGATCATTATCAACTTTACCCTAAAATTCTTCAGTCCCTCCAATTTGGATTTTATCAATAGGAGGACGATGAACCATTACAGGAACAGGGTTTTGAGGACACAGGGGTGCCTAAGGAAGCACAATTAGGGTAGAGGTTGTGGAGCCGCATGATTAGCTCTCACAAAATCGTGAAACCATTGATTCATTATTCCGTAGAAAATAATTTTCATTTCACTATCGAACGATTATAGAATGAAAACACTTTGACTTGTTTCCTGATTGAAATCATGAGCATTACTTTTAGCTTTATTCGCTACGACCTGATTCGATTCAGCCGACATCTTGTATCTATAAGAAAAAAATTAGAACAGATCAAAAGCATCACACTATCACTGGCATATATGGCATGTATATTCTAAACTCAATACATGTTACATTAGTACTAGAATTGACTAAACCGTAGCTCTAATACCACTAAATGTAACACCTTAACCCATCTTTGTCATCGAATTAGAGTTCTGGAGTATTACCATACTGAAACTTTTAATCTCAAACAGAAATAATTATTCAATTTAAATTCAACTTTCACATACACATTTAATTTATAGGATAATATACACTTATGACCCTTAAATCGAGTCTACTAGACCCTAAAACTAGTTTGGGAACATTTTGAGACCATTCTAAAACAAAATAGAAAATTTTAGATAAATTGGAAAATTTTGAAAATAAGGGTTAGACAGCTTTGTGTCTAGGCCGTGTGACAAAGCTCAGACCGTGTAGCTCAAGGGCGTGGTCGTGTGGCCAATTGTGTGATAGACTCTGTAATTATCAAACTACCCTCAGACGGCCCTGTCGCAAGCTGTATCCCAAACCATGTAACACACTATTTTATAATACACGATCGTAGAAAGGGACCATGTGTAACATATGATAGTAGATATCCTGTGTCCTAGGTCGTGGACCCCTAATTAAACCTTCAAATGCAAGTTTACCAAATCAAACCTACTTGGACTATAAGAAACTCAATTACCAACAATTAAACCTACTTAAAACACACTTAAACGAACTCTAAACATGCCAAAAACATCCAACCAATGTGCCTTCAATGACACCACAAATTTTATACATAAACAACAAGCAATTCACCTAAGATATCACATTCATATACAAGTTATTCAATCATCAACAATGTCTCCAAATACCAAATACCAAAACCACATATCGAAGGAAAATAATACATGTCCACTATCATTAACTACCTATCAAATTGGCCATAACTTACAAAACCATATAAGTTTAATTACAAGTCAACAACATGTTAACTTTAGCCACATCAACCCTATATACATGCTACAACCAAAATAACTCAAAAACAAAAGCTAACGAAAAGAGTCTGGATAATGTGAGCGTTGAAGCTGATCCATCTGATCTGTTTCGCAAAATGTTAACAACAAAACAAAAAAATAAAACAAGTAAGCTTATGAAGCTTAGTAAGTCCATAGTTAAAATTCAATTTAACTTACCTTAAATTATAATAGATCACTAATTAACTTAGAACATTAAAAACCCTGACATCTATTTCCAAAATCATATATCATTAGTACCAAAATATTCAATCATATAGCTCAATATCCATAATGTCTCAATTCAAAGCAATTCATGCTTCCAAACATACAAATATATTCACAAATCATTATACATAAATCCAATTCAAATAGTGATTTTACATTTTGATGTAAAGTTTCATGGCCCGTTGAACTATAGCAAATTGACTTAGATACTCGAATTTTCCCCCAAAACACACCAAAGAGCATCGAAATGCTAATAGATGCACCATAGTGCAAATACAGAGGTACCAAAGTGCAAACAGAGGCACCAAAGTGCAACAAAGGCATCGAAGTGCAAACCCGTACAAGCATGCGTACTATCCCTATTAGCATGCCGATCGTATCCTAAACATTTACTACATTCAGTCGGGCATTATAATTTAATTCAAACATTAACAACCAGAAGCACTTTGAAATTTTTGTACGCATACTATAAATTCATCAAACTCATTTCAATATCAAATAATCATGATATTAACCAATTATCAAATACTTGTTTCCCACTAGCACTAAATTGCAATATTTAAGGATTTATTATTTATTAACAAAATTTCATATTAACGCAATTAAAACAACACATATTAATACAATATAAAATAAAAATATATGTATATTTTATACTAAGAACTTACCTAACATATAACAACGATTGACTCATAGGGACAATTCCACCATTTTTTCTTTTCCTCGATTATCCTCCGTACGAATCAAATATTGATCTATAATAATTAAATTCAATTTTATCACATTCAAATATATAATCCAACTCACTTTTATGCATATGAAACTTAAGTTTTTATTATTACACATTTTCCCTAAACTTTTACATTTCTCACAATTTAGCTCATAAACCCAAAACTCCAAATTCAACAAAATTTCTCAAATACCCATGCTAGTCAAATTTATTACCATACTAGAAAATCCATATTTATTCAAAATTCACAAAATTTCATGTCACTTTTAGTATTTTATCAAATTAGTCCTTTAACTAAAACTATCAAAAATTACTTTACGAAATAGTTCTAATCAACAAGTAGTACTTCAAATTCACCATTTAACATCAAGAATAACAAATATTCATCAATGGAAAAATCCAAAATCTATAACAGTTTTGAAAAAAAAGATACAGATTAACTGAACCTAGTTGCAACGATCTCAAAAACGTAAAAATTACCGGAAACAGTTGAGAAATTCGCTTAGATTCAATGGATTATGTTTGGTCGAATGTTAAGCTTAAAAAATGGTGTTCTTCCTTTCTCAATTTCGGTCAAAAACAACAATTCGGAAGATGATGTTATTTTTGTTTTATTTTACTTAAGTCATTTTATTTAATTATAAAATTGCCCTTTAATTAAATATACAATAAAACTAAACACTAACCCATTACCGTCCATTAACCTTTAACTTGGTATAATTACATTATAAGACCTCCCACCTTTATTAAATAATCCATTTAATCAAGAAATTCAATAACCATTAAGTTTATATATCTATTACAACTTAGTTCTTTTAATTAATTAACCAATCAAACATTAAAATATAGAAATTGAACCTTCACGTATCAAAATAATAACTCCGTAAATATTTAATAAAAATATTTATGAACTCGATTTTCAGAAACGAGGTCCCGATACCTCACTTTCCAATACCACTTGACTTACGAAACGACCACTTATACTTACCTATTTATTCAATTAACTGAAATCCACCAAATCAAAACTCAATATCAAATTATAATTGACTCATACAAATTAAATAATAATTCATATGGGCTTACACATTAAATTTGTAATGCCTCAAAAATCTAAGTATTTATTTTTATGTGTTGTGATTCATAAATGTATGCTTGCTTCAGTGGTTAAGTGTCCTGAGAAGTGTTGGAGAAGTCTTGAGTTCAAGCTTTGGCTTGTACAAAAATTTTGTTTTTCCTTGAATAAACCCTGTCTCTAGACAGTAGGGTTCTTAAATAAATATGGTTAAGATGTGTCATAAAAAGCTTGTTGGTTCAAGGGGTAGTGGCGTGTTGCTTTTGCTAGGGGACTTGGGTTCGAGTCCTACTGCATGCAAAGGGCGTTTATTTTGCTATTGTGTGGTGTAAGAGATTGAATGTCAGTGGAACTCTGAAGTTAGTAGGTGGTTGGATTGTTTGGGGGGATGAGGGAGTTGTGTAGCCAAAATTTAGGAGGGATTTGGATAGTGATCGGTGGGAGTGATGTGGGAAGGGATGTGAGGAGGGATTTTAGGAGAGGTTAAGGGAGGGGTGGTAATAGTGGTTGAAAGTGGGATTCTCCATTATGCTAATTTGGTCATAGGCTTGTGGGTGCCGAAATTATGTTGTTTTTGATTCCCAGTTTTGATAGCTATTGTTTCTTTTGCTACTTTCCTCTCTATTTTCCTTTCTTTTGGGTTTTTGCAATTGAGGTTCTTTTCTTTTGTTTCTGAAGCTAAGTTGTGTTTCTGGGAAATACCTTTCGGTCCTAGCTTTTTATGATACGACCTCTCTCTCTAAGCCACTTGTCCGTAATTTTTCTTCTCCCTCACATCTTTCTCAAACAGTTTCTCTTTGGTCGAACCCCTATTGCTTCCCTATCTCTCAAATCATTTCGATTTAGCCTGGGGTGACCGAGTCTTTCCTTTTCTTCTTCCTTATTCTCTCAAGTGTGATTTACTTTTTTTTGATCGAATATTGCTCTTGCATTTACCTCTGTATGCCGACTCTTTCTTGTGCTTCTTCTATGTTGATCTTGGAGGTAAGTACTTCTATTTTGATTTTGTTTTTGTTCACCCTTTTTCTCTTTCTGTCGAATCTATAGCTCTCTTTTTAACACCTTCTTTTCTGGCAAGCAATTGTTAGGGGAGTGCTTACGTTAGTTCTGCCTTGTTGTAGTGGCGTTCTTTTGGGGGAAATTGTGAACCAATTACTTCCCTTCCCTAGTTTCAGTTTTGCACCTTCGATAATCTCTAAAGGAGTTTGTAATCGGGTTCGTGTATCGGTTTAAGGGTGGAATCTTCGTTAGTACAATAAAGTCAAGTATTAGTGAAATGGTTGCAATAAGTATAAGAAGGGATGCTAATCCTATTGTTATTGATTAAATGGAGTATTTTCGTTGAATGTAGGCTTTGGGCTCATGGGCTACTCGCGCATCTTCGTTAAGGTGTGTAATCACTGCTATTAGCATAGATCGACAAAAGTCGGAAACGTATGACCGTTGATGCTGCACGAGCGTACACTCGCTTGTGTGGTGAATCGGATGTACAAACGTAGGCATTTGATCGAAGAGGCCACCATGAGGGATTTCATGGGCTTGGGCTGATTTTGAGCCACATTGGGTCAGAATAGGCAGTGTGGGTCCCACGGGCTCGTGGGCCCACACAGATAAATCACACGAATGTATGGAGATTATTGGGCCAGGCTGTGTAGTTCGCACGACCAAGGCCATTTTTAGGCTTATTGGGCCACACGGGCGTTGAGCCCACTTGGGCCGTGTTATGGGCTTTGGGCCCATTTTCACTAATTATCTATTAAAGGTGCACGGGTCGCCCAAGACGACTGTGGACCTACTGTTGGGCCGGTAAGTATACCTGGACCCTTATTTTTGGTAAATGACTAATATACCCCTATGTGATGTATGACTGTTTGAGCACGCCATTTATATTGTTTATACATTTATATTATGTTGCATCGCATGGGGCGGGATATATGATTTGGAGGAAGTGTACTAAAAGGCTATAAGCCTATTACTGGCAACTCTACTACAAATATTGTTTTAGTGCCGCAACTGGTGCTACTTGGAGTGTAGGGTTGGGTGGGTCGATTTTATCCCCACATGGTGTATAGGGTTGGTATGGAGATGGTGTGTAGAGGCTGGACTGGGTTGGATATTCTAATTGCATATGTACTGATACTGTTACTGAAATGGGCTCGCCCCAGACTACTACTGTTACTGAAATGGGCTAAGGCCCTAACTAAGACTACAAGGGCTTAGGCCCAAATTGTGTTTACTCTGATTGTTTACTATTATGGGATTACACTGAGTTTCATAAACTCACCCATATGTTAATTGTGCAGGTAATCCCCAGACTTAGGCGAATCGTTGCGATGGAGGACTCAGCAGTGGCCACTCGCTTTACTTATCTTTTATTAATTTACGTTTTGGTTATATTTTGGGTTTTTCTTTCTGTAATAAGGCCTCTTGGGTATTTATTTTTAATTTGTTAGTTTATTTTTATTCATTAGATTTATATTTGCTAGCAGTAGGAAAGTCGCAAGATTTCAAAAGCCAAACCTTTTCTAAAACACCACAAAATCGTAACTAGTTTTAAAAGCTTCCACAAATGAAAACTGTTTTGCAAAATTAATAACGTTTTAATATAAGTAAAATTTAATCATACAATTCCACATCATCAATGAAGAGACACGATTTTCATTTGGCTTTTCAAACTATACAAAGAGGCTAGCTAAAGTTTGGATTTATGTTTTTAGAAAAGCACTTCGATGTGACATCGCCAGATCTGGTCCTAACGTCTGGGCCTGGTTTGGGGTGTTACAAAATTTTGTGGTCCCGAAACCATTGTTGTTGACACCACTGAAAACAACCTATTATATCGAGGTATTGATAGCAACCAATTTCGACAACTAAAGAGCATTTGTGCATAGGAGCAAAGGAGAATAGAGGAGGAGCAAAGTGAGTTGTGACATGAAAAATAACCAAAATTGGCTTACAGTTTCCTTCCCTTTAATCTTTTATTTTGTTTAGTGTTGATAAATAGGATTGCAACTTATTATTTTGCTTTCATTTTAATGATGATGACTTAATTTTGTTGATGCTAGAATGATTGCAATTCTTTAGCTTATATTATTAATACTTTTTGTTATTGATTTTCTGTGCATTGGTTGTTTATTCATTCAAATAATACGATGACCATGCTTACTCATGCATAATCGATGTTGGGAAGTGTATGAACTAATTTATTAATCTAAACAATATGGTAATTAGTGGACACACTATTTGAATTGTGAATGTTTGATTTCTTAGTGATTGTATTAGCAATGGTATTTAGCAATATTGTTACATTTCATAACCCCTATGTATGATGCTTACATGTGAACCTTGAAGTTAATTGAACATAGAAATAAGCTAAAGAAACTAAAAGCTTAAAAGTAGGACTTCATAACTTATAGATGATAAATCTTGAGAAGATTTATATTCTAGGCCTCTAAATAGAAGTATTTTCTTGTAATTAAGAAAATGTGTTTGCATTTTAGACTTATTACTAGAGCATTACATGCTAAAGCTTGGATTGTGTTTTAACTGTAAATTTATATTACTTCTAATTGCTGGAAAGAGGTTTGGTAGTTTCTGGCAGTAGTTGTAGGTAAAATGAAAGAGGTAAGAAGAAGGAAAAGAGGAAGAGGAGAAAAGAACAAAGGAGGTGAAATATTACCACGGCAAATGATGGGATAGATTACCAATAGAAATGTCATGAAAAATCTAGGAAGATGACGCAACATTCAATCCATGTCACTCTCAGCCAGCTGTATGTGTACTAGATAAATCTCCTTGAAAAAGAGGAGCAAAATATGTGTACTGAGAGGGAAATATCTACCCTATAAAAAAAGAGGAGGGAGAAGAGAAGAAGGATAAAAGAATTGTGAGGAGAAAAGAAAAAAAAAGAGAGCGATTACTCTCTCTACAACAGAATCCTATGGATAAACTGTGTGGAAAATTTAGAAGAAAAGAATAGGGTAGTAGTTAAAAAGAGGAAATCACAGACATGAAGAAGGGGAAGAGAAATCTTCCATGAGTTTTGCATAAAATCTTGAGAATAAGCTAGAGTGTAGCGAGAACTTCCTATAGTTTTGCCTTTGTTTTATTTTTCTTGGTTTTAATTTCTGTGATTCGTAAAACTTGAAGAATGTTGATGAATGATTTAATTTCGGATTTCATTGCCTAACCTATGAGCTAATTATCTCTGGGTTGGAATTATTTGAGTGAATATTGAATTAACTGTAATGGCCGGGATATGATGTGCTTAAAATTACTATTCATTCGATTTATGCATTTTTTGAATGCATGCATGCAAGCTCTGGACATAGTCGACTGTATGTTATGTTCTTAGATGGATTTGAATATGAAAGGATTAAATACATTAGATTACTAATCGATTGATACAAAAAAGTATTCGAAAGAATAATTGCAGCACTCTAGACATAAAAGTTGCAATCTGTACAAGTGAAAAATGTAACTGTGGTTATCATTTGTGAGTCTTGTAGACATACACAGACTCAGGATAATAATCGAAGTCTGAATTTTGAAAAAAGTAAACTATAGTAGAAATTATTTGTAACACCCCTTACCCGTATTCAACGTCGGAATAGGATACCCAGGCATTACTGGACTTACATCACAAACTAACAATTCCGAGTCATAAATTATCATCCAAATTAAAACCGTTTGTATTAAATCATAAAGTCCCTAATACGAGCCAACGAGGCCCAAAGCATGCTTTGGAAGTGGTTCGGGACTAAATCGAGCATTTAGGAAAGTTTTACAAAACTTAGAAATTTTTTGCTATGAACAGGGGTCATACGCCCGTGTGGTTTGGGACACGCCAGTGGGGGCAAGCCGTGTGGTTACACACGCCCGTGTCCCTAACCCATGTAACTCTCTGTTTTTCAAAGTATGAACAAATTGAGATCACATGGCCGAGTCACACGCTCGTGTGCTAGCCGTGTGGTTAATTTAATTTTCATAAAATAGATGCAAACATCACACAGTCGTGATACACGCCTATGCTTGAGGCTGTGTCTCTCACACGGCTGAGACGCACGCCCGTGTATCTACCCGTGTGCTCAATTCTTAGCATTTTGTTTCTCAAAATTAAGGTGTAGGGGATACACTGCCAAAACATATGCCCATGGGATAGACCGTGTGTCACAAGTGGTCTAGACACACGCCTGTGTGTCTACCCGTGTGGACAAAATAAGGTCTATTTACCAAGCCATTTGTCACCCTCATTTGAACCTATACACACAAAAGTTCAGTGGCATAAATCATGGCATATTTAGGCAACCAAAACATTCACAAAGAAAAGCCAAATCATGTCATCTCATTATCCTCACTCAACATTCTTACAGCATCATATTTTTCCAAACCAAAACACACCAAACTCACATTCTACAGGTTCCAATATTGCTACCAATAACAGGAAAAAATTTTACTTAGTTTTCCTAGCATATCAACAATCCAATCTTAACCATTCAAAAACAAAACCCTTAAGCCACATTCAACCATTTACCAAGCATTTATGAACCACATCACACAAGAGGTAATTGCACATGCATGTATATAAAGATTTATATATATATAAGCTTACAACCAATTCAACCAAAATGAGCCAAGTTACATGGCCAAATATCACATTAAGCCTTTGACAATTACAAGCCAATACATTTGGCCAAATCATAATGACATATATAACAAAATGACCAAGTCCCTATACATGTCATATTCTCAAAATGTTTAAAATCATCAGTACCCAAAATAACAGTTTGATAGTGTGATGCGAACTCCGATAATATCCAACTCCAGCTAGCTTGGTGACGCTATAATACATGGAAAATAAAACGGAG
The DNA here is from genome assembly GCF_025698485.1 of Gossypium arboreum. Classification (NCBI taxonomy): domain Eukaryota; kingdom Viridiplantae; phylum Streptophyta; class Magnoliopsida; order Malvales; family Malvaceae; genus Gossypium; species Gossypium arboreum. Next base: position 70,063,444 of record NC_069077.1, on the reverse strand, counting down.
TAAGCTATATAGCATCATAAGCTCATATAAAAGAAATAAGCTAACCTTACCATACATTAACATGCAAGTAATTTAACATAAGATAATGCAATTTATCAAAATCTCATGATCATAATTCACTTCCATCACAACTTACCTTTAAACCGTTATTTCATGAATTAATAATCGTAAGCTTTAAGTACATACCTGTATCATCTCGTAATAATTTCATACTTAGTCTTATCTTTGTCATACCCAATGAACCACTCGGAATAATAATATCGGATACTCGGGAAAGGGTTGCACACAAGGTGCCACAAATGTAGCCATTGCTACCTCTATCTCATAACACATATGCTCGCTCTCGAGCCATTAACGGGCCTGCTCACGCAAGCTGTCAGTCAAGACGTAACTATTCGGTGCTGCTCGTAACACCCCCTTACCCATATCTGACGCCGGAACAGGGTACGAGGCATTACCGGACTTAAACTCACACAATCATACAAAATCGAGTCATTAATTTCTGTCCAAATTTAAAACTTTTCATTCACATGCATGTCGTCCCTTATCTAGGCCCTTTAGGCCCAAACATACATTGGGTGTGGTTTGGGACTGAACTGAGAACTTCTGGAACTTTCATATCACTTAGAAAATCTTTCTTCAAAATAGGAGTCAGACGCCCGTGTGGGTAGGCCGTGTGGTCACACACGCCCGTGTCCTCAACCCGTGTAACTCTTTGTTTATGATGTCATCAACTAAATAGGGTCACACGGCCAAGTCACATGCCCGTGTGCTTAGGTCGTGTGGCGAATTAAATTCTAAAATCAAGTACAGACTTCACACGGCCAGGGTACACACCTATGTCCTGAGGGTGTGTCATTCACACGGCTGAGACACACGACCGTGTCTCTACCCATGTGTTTACTATTAAGCATTCTGTTTTGCTTTTATTTGGGGTGCAGGGGACACATAGCCGGATTACACGCCCATGGGGCAGACCATGTGTCACACACGGCCTAGACACATGCCCATGTGTCTACCTTTGTGGACCACTATAAGGCAATTTTCCAAGCCTTTTGTCACCCTTAGACGCTCACATACTTAAACATATCTCATGGCACCCAACATGTCACGTTTTGACAATAATTCATGACAAATCAAGACTAATTCATGCCCATCCCATGCCACTATTTCACATACTGAAATTAACAAGATTACTTAAGGCATTCCACACTAATTTCATATCCAATAAATATTATTATTAATTTATTCTCAATTCACACGTTTAAACCATGATCATAGCCATACCAAATTGTCATCATTCATTCGTTATACTTATGCGCCATATCATATCATCCATCATCATCAAGCTTCACATCACCAAGACTTCGCCACATGCATACATAAACAATTAGGTTTACAACCCAATAATCAACATGAGTCACATCTCAAGTCCTTATACAAGTTGGACCACAAGCTATTCTAAGTCAACACATTTGGCCACATTAACAAAGTCATCATTACTCAAAAGAAAAAGTCCCTATACATGCCATACACTCAACTACTTGAATTCAACTATACCCGTAGTGATAGCTTGATAATGTGATGGCATCTCCGATGGTCTCCAACCCGAGCTAGCTAAATTAACCTATAAAAGATGGAAGGTAAGGGGAGTAAGCTTTAAAGCTTAGTAAGTTCACATACAAATAACAAACAACTATTAACATTCATTTACTTTATTCATCTATAAGAATACCGTAATTACAATTGGCATTAAACTATAAGATTTCCACTTATTCATTCTTAGTGCTTACTCATTTATCTCATAAACACTGTTTACATGCCTTTGCATTAGCCTAGCCACTATAGTCTCCCCACTATAACATATCACATTAACTATCAAGTTGTTTCCATCCTCTTAATTACATGCACCTTATTTGGGAGTAATCATAATTTCAACATATAGTTTAACGATCTTTCACTTGTCTAAACTCGTATCTTACTATATTCCCATAATGACTTTGTTCGGCAATTATGCCCGTCTTTCTTTTCCTCATATCCAACAAAACATTGTTTAAATAAATGAACCGTAAAATATCACTAATCAATTAGGCTCCTACGCCCATCACATGATCATTATTAAATCTTATCGTGCATCCATATATCATAAATGTAGATCATTTGTCACAAGATTATCAATGTTTCACAAGCATAACTTGTTCATGTACATTTTCGCCAAGAATTCATCACATATCAAATTCACTTCACATGAGTTCTATATACCTGTACCACTTGTAATATAGTCACATACTCTCTCGTTCTTAACATACCCGTTGAAATACAACCCAAGCGTATAAACATATTAGATCACATCTCAATTCGGCCCAACAGCCTAACACATAATCATTATTTATATTTATCATATATCCAGCATCACAAGTATGTGCACTATCAACCACAATGGGTGATAAACAATTATTTCCACAATAATCATGATTTTACAATTATAGGCTTAGGTACATGCTTGCTTACTCTTAGTAATTTCATTCTCATACTCTTAGTACCGTATCAATGCCATACCCCAGATATGGTCTTACATGAAATATCAAATCGACGCCATGTCCCTAGCATGGTCTTATACAAAATCACATACTGATGCCATATCCCAGATATGGTCTTATACAAAATCTCGGTAGTACCAATATCATGACATTTGATTCTACCCTTGAGGTTAAATCGGGATTTCTCATTTCTTGAAACTTCGCTAAAATCACCATTAATCAATTTCATAAAAACAAATGTATACAAGTCATGCAATATCAAAATAGTAAAAACACAACATAAGGTTGCATTATTTACGCATGAACTTACATTGATACCAATATGGCAAAAAGGGACCTAACCGTTAAATTTCACGTTTTTCCCCCGTTCTAGGCCTGAATCTCGTTTTCTTTGACTTATAATATCACATTTGGCCTATTTATTAGTCACATTATTCAATATGGTCCAAACATCATATTATGGACAAATTATGTTTTTTCCTTAAAGTTTGACATTTTTATAATTTTGCCCCTAGGATCGTAAAATGAAATGTGTTCAATTTCTTTACTACCCATGCATAGCTGAATCATTTTCATGCCTATAGAAGCTCACACATTTCACAATTTCACACATTTAGCTCATAAATTTCACATTTCACAAATTAGTCCCTATTTCACATTTTCATCAAAAGTCCCTTAACAAAAGTTGTTCAACATACAACAAGGTTTCATTTTCTTCAATTAAACTTCAAAAACAGCAAATATGCTCTCATGAGAAAACTCTAGATTTCCAACCATATTGCAAACTAGTCCCCTATTTAGCTAGATTAAGTTACAAGGGTTCTAAAAACATAAAAATCAACAAAAACAAAAACAAATTTCACTTACATGCAAAGGATTTAAGTTGCTGAAAATTTTAGCTTCAAAACTCCATTTTCTCTTGTGTTTTTCGGTGGAGAAAAACTGGAGAAGAAAGATGGCCATTTGTTTTATTTTATTAATCTTTGCTTTTGTCATCAAATACCAACTTTCACCAAATTTTGACTTTTCATTTATTACACTCCATGAATAGCCATCCACACATATAATGGCCTAATTTCTCATTAAGGACCTCAACTTTTAAGTTCTGTAGCTATTTAACACATTTAACTAATAGAACACAACTTTAGCACTTTACGTGATTTAGTCCTTTTTCATAATTTAGGCATTCAAACGGTAAAATTTCTTAACAAAATTTTTACACAATCATATTATCATGCTGTAGACCTCAAAAGAATATTAAAACAAATTTTATGACCTCTGATTTGTGATCCCGAAACTACTGTTTTGACTAGGCCCAAAGTCGAGCTGTTACACTGCTCATACAAGCTATCAAGTAACCGCAATGTATGTAGGTATACTCAGCCACCAGTAGGACGTATAGGACCAGCACCCGAATCACATAACATAAAACCCTAGTGACATGTCACTTGTATCCTAATCTATTCCTAAGGTTTGATTGGGAATTCTTACTTGCCAGAACATCGCCAAATGTGTCCATAAAGTAGATAAAACAATCCATGCATAAACTAAAGCATTTAAAATACAATTATAATAAAGATTATTTAACATACGAACTTACCTCAGTTACAAAAATGACCAAAAGGATCTATTCGTCAGTTACTTTGTTTTTCCCTCGATCTAGACCCGAACTTCGTTTTTCTTGATCCATAATACCACATTTAACTTATGTAATCATCACATTATTCAATTCAGCCCAAAAAGATATTATGGCAAAATTTACATTGTTGCCCCTAACTTTTCAACATTTTACAATTTACTCCCTAGGCTCGTAAAATGAATTTCTTTCAATTTCTTCACAACCCAAGCCTAGCCGAATATTATTTATACTCATAATAGCCCACATTTTTCATTTATTCACACTTTTCTATGCATTTTTTAGACTTCTACAAATAAGTCCCTATTTGACTTTTTACCAAAAATCACTTTATAAAAGTCATTTAACAAACAACAAACATGCATTTTCTACCATCAAACATCAGAATACACACATATTCATCATGGGTCAAATTTTAGACTTTAATCCTTAAAAAGGCTAGATTAGGTTAAGACAACTTCAAAAACACAGAAATCATTAAAAACGGGGCAAGAACGGACTTACAATCGAGCTTGAAAGTGGCCAAAACCCTAGCTATGGACTCCTTATGAATTTGGGAAATGGGGGGATGAAATTGAGAAGATGGCCATCTTTTATTTAGTTAATTTTGTCTTATTAGTCAAATTACTAAAATACCCTTAATGCATAACTTTGCAATTTCACCTAACCATGTCCATTTTTTGTCCATCCTGAGGTATAATGGTCTAATTTCCATTTAAGGACCGCTAATTAAAAGTTCATAACAATTAGACACCTTTAACTTATAGAATTCAAGTTTTGCACCTATTGCAATTTACTCTTTCTAGTCAAATTGAGCACTCAATCAATAAAATTTCTTAACGAAATTTTCACACAATTATTCTTTCATGCTATAGACCTTAAAGAAATAATAAAATAAATATTTCTACTTTGGATTTATGGTCCCAAAACCATTGTTCCTATTTGACCCAAAAACGGGTTGTTACAACTCTCCCCCCATTAGGGATTTTCATCCCTAAAAATCTTACCAGAAAAAGAGGTTTGGGTACTGTTTTCTCATAGCTTCCTAGGGTTCCCACGTAACCTCTTCGACCCAGTGTCGTTGCCACAAAATTTTCACTAGATCTATGTTTTTATTTCTCAACTGTTTAACCTCTTGAGCTTACACTTTGATCAGTTCTTCACCGTATGTCATATCGGGTCAAATTTCAATCTCTTTTAGGAAAATTACGTGCGAAGGATCTGATCAGTATCGTCACAACATTGATACATGAAACACGTTGTAGATCCTCTTTAATTTCGACAACAAAGCTAGTCAATATGCCACTGGCCCTATTCTTTCAATAATCTTATACGGCCCAATGAAACGCGGACTCAACTTGCCTTTGTGACCAAATCTAAGAATTTTCTTCCACGGTGATACTTTCAGAAACACTTTATCATAGACCTAAAATTTAATATCCTTTCGTTTCAAATCCACGTACGATTTCTGTCGATCCAAAGTTACTTTCAAACAATCACGAAGTACTTTCACTTTCTCTTCAATTTCTCTGACCAAATCAACCCCCTGAATCTATTTCTCACTAAGCTCAGTCCAGTATAGTGGAGTTCGACACTTGCGACCATACAATGCCTCATACGGTGCCATCTTTATACTTGATTGATAACTGTTGTTATAAGCAAATTCAACCAATGGTAGATATTTCTCTCAACTACCTTCGAACTCTAAAACACAATAGCGAAGCATATCTTCAAGAATTTGAATCACTCTCTCAGATTAACCGTCGGTTTGTGGGTGAAATGCAGTACTAAAATTCAACTTTTTACCCAACGCTTCTTGCAATTTCTTCCAAAATCGTGACGTGAACCTCGGATCTCTATCTGAAATAATAGAAGTAGGCACTCCCTGTAATCTAACAATTTTAGCAGTAAACAATTTAGCCAGTTTATTGTAACACCCCGTACCCGAGTCCGTTACCGGAATCGAACACAAGGTGCACACAGACTTAACTATTTTCACAGTCCATTTAGAAATTTCCAGACAACCTGGTTACTGCATCACTGTCGCCTTAAAAATCATATCTTGAGTTTCAGAGCTCGAAAATTTGTTTCGTAATTTTTCCCTGAAACTAGACTCATATGTCCATCTACAGATTTTTTTCTAGAATTTTTGGTCGAGCCAATTGGTACAGTTTATTAGTTAAAGTCTCCCCTGTTGCAGGGATCGACTACACTGACCTTCGTGCGTTACGAAATGGATATCTCCCTGTACAGGGCTTCAATACTGATGACGTTTATTTCTATAGAAACTAGACTCAGAGAGGAATCTATACATATATGGAATTACTCCTAATTATCTCTGGTTAATTTACAATGAATTTCCAAAGTCGGAACAGGGGATCCAGAAACCGTTCTGGCCCTGTTTCACGAGAACTTTAATATCTCTTAACATGTAACTCCTATGACCGTTTCGTTTCTTCCATATGAAAGTAGACTCATCAAGGTTCATTTACATAATTTATTCACTATTTAATACCATTCCTACTATTTTAGTGATTTTCACATCCACATCACTGCTGCAGTCAGCATCTGTCTTTAAGGTAGGCTTTACCTATTTCATGATTTCCATGATTCAATTGCCCTTTTGCATACATAGCACAAAGTGTGATCATGATTAACCATTCTAATGGCTAATTGTTTCAAAACAATTCCATACCTCATAATGATCGACATACAAACGATTATAGTACTATACTAAAAAACGTATATAAGCCATTTTCGCATGGCTATCTAAGTTTACACAAAACCGAAAGGTACATGACCTTCAACAAAAGGGTAGTCCTATACATGCCATTTCAAAGTTCAACCAAAATTATACCAAAATGGAGGCTTTGATAGTGTGGATGACTTCGACTTCAATGATCCCGAATCCGATAGCTAACGAGCAAAATCTATAAAACAGAGAAACAGAGAAAACGGAGTAAGCAATTTATGCTTAGTAAGTTTGAGCAAGAAATTCCAGCACAACAAAAGCATAGCATTCATAAAGCTAACCGATAATTTCATATGCACAAATTCTCAATATCATACTCATTTCACATTCCAGCCCCTATGTTCATACATAAGGGATCACCTTAGTCAAATACCGGAAACTCATTACTCGACTGAGCAAATATTATTCGAAGGGAATCAACTAATTCAAGCTCATATGAACATACCTCATGGTGGAATTTTTTTTCAAGCGCATTAACTGAAATTTTACAGCAAGATCGCTTATTCTAGAATCACGTACCTTCGGAATTTAACCAGATATAACGACTCGCTCAAATGCCTTGGACGAAGCCCTGTTATAGCGACTTCGCAGAATGCCTTCGGACTTAACCCGTGTTTAGTAACTTGCACAATGCCTTCGGGCTTAGCCCGATTTATTAACTTCATACGAATGCCTTCGGATCCTAGTCCGGATATAGTCACTTAGCACAAAGCCTTCGGACTTAGCCCGACATCATTCAATAACCGAGCACAATTATCAATAAATTATGACACATTCGTATTTCATTTTCAATAGCAAAACTCAAACACAAGGCACTTTTTACACTTGCAATTTTGGCTCAATAGCCACACACAAAGAGCATGATTTTAATTTGCTTTAAACATGATCTAATCAATTCAGAATTTAAGCTCTATTACTCAAGAACTTACCTCGGACGTGGTCGAACGATTTCGACGGCTATTCGACGACTTTTTCCTTCCCCTTATCGGATTTAGCTCCCCTTTGCTCTTGAGCTTAATTTAACAAATAAATTGGTTTTATCATTTGAGCATCGTAAGAGGAATTCAAGATACTTAGCCAATATATATACTCATTAGGCATCAAAGTCGCATATGTACGAAATCATGAATCGAACTCAACACATTAGTTAATATTCCTCTTAGCGAATTTTCTAAGCCAAGAATAGGCATCAATATGCTTGCCTCTAACCGAATGCATGCACACCAATTTCCTTCATGTGGCCGAATATGCATGTCCATGTTGAGGCCAATTATACACTTAATACCACACAAAACAGCATACATTTTACTAACTAACGCATTACATATCGTAGCTCAATACACATCTCTCATTTACTTCATAACCAAAACATCATCACAAGCAAATATACACTTGAAATAGCATATATGTCATACCAATACATCGTGTGCAAACATATATACATATAGGTGCAAGGGCCAATTCTCAAGTGGCTTATATCCAAATATATACACATATCCAAAGCTTAAATCTTACTTACCATGCAACATGCATGAATCATACTTATGGATATACCATGGCCGAATACACCACAACACCATACCGTTTCAATTTGGTCATGGTTAAACAAAGAACTTAGTATCTCATTCAAAGGTGCTAAAAGAAAGTCTAAGAGTCCTCAATCCCCCATCACATGTATCATTATCAAGCTTGATATTTAGCATGCAATGGCATTAACATCACATTTACTTTGGCCGAATTTCATTCCCATGACATAGCAAAGATTTGAACCATGGGCTACCAAGAACATCAAGCTAGCAACTAAAAACATGCATGAATCTCATGGCACAACCTCAAACATACCTTAATCTTGATGCAAGTATAGCCAACCTCTTCCTAATCCTCTTCCAAAACAAACATGAAGCAAAATTCCTTCCTTCCTTTAGTATTTTCGGTCAAGAGAGAATGAAAAGATGGATGAACAATTTTTTTCTTTTCTCTTCCACAATGCACGGCAATGGGGGTTTCACTCACACACACACATTTTTTTTTCTTTCTTTATTACCCATACTTATTTGTTTATTGTTTCTCCTAATGCACCAACAAAACATGTTTCATGACATGTTTAGCCCATGATTCCTTGTCATGGCCGCCACTACAACTTGGGGGAATTTGACATGCAAGTCCTCCCTTTGACTACATGCACTATTAGGTCCTTATAGATTAGCCTTTCACTTTTCAAAAGTGTCACACAAGTCCTACTAACTGAATTCACATGCAATCGGCTAAATCGAACTTGAAATTTTCACACATTCATAATTACATATTCTAGACAATAAATATTACATTCAAACATTTCGGTGACTTCGGTTTAGCGGTCCCAAACCACTTCCGACTAGGGTCAATTTTGGGCTGTCACAACTCTCCCCACTTAAGAAATTTTCGTCCCAAAAATCTTACCGTAAATAGGTTTGGGTAACGCTCTTTCATAGAGCTCTCGGGTTCCCAAGTAGCTTCTTCCATCCGTGTTTGAGCCATAACACTTTTACTAACGGAACCCTTTTGTTTCGCAACCCCTTCACTTCACGAGCTAGGATACGAATCGGTTCTTCTTCATAACTCATATCGGATTGAATTTCAACCTCGATGGACTAATTACATGCGACGGATCAGATCTACAACAAAAAGCATCAAACATGAAAGACATCGTGAATCTTTTCAAGTTCGGGGTAAAATCAAATGATACGAAAGCGGACCAACTCGTTCGGATATCTCATATGGCCCGATGAACCTCGGGCTCAATTTGCCTTTACTACCAAATCGAGTATCTTTTTCCAAGGCGAAACTTTAAGAAACACTTTATCTCCCACTTGATACTCAATGTCTTTTCGTTTCAGATCCGCGTACGACTTTTGACGATCGGAGGCTATCTTCAGATTTTCACGGATTACTTTTACTTTCTGTTCAGCATCTTTAATCAAATCCACTCCAAAAATTTTGTTCTCACCGAGCTCGGTCCAAAACAATGGTGTACGGCATTTACGCCCGTACAAGGCCTCGTAAGGCGCCATCTTAATACTTGATTGAAAACTATTGTTGTAAGCAAATTCAATCAAAGGTAAGTACCATTCCCATGAACCACTGAACTCGAGGATGCAACATCTCAACATATCCTCAAGTATCTGAATTATCCGCTCAGATTGACCATCGGTTTGGGGGTGAAAGGCGGTGCTGAAATGCAACTTGGTACCCAAAGCTTCTTGCAATTTCTTCCAAAATCGCGAAGTGAATCTCGGATCTCTATCCGACACAATAGAAATCGGTACCCCGTGTAATCTCACAATCTGAGAAACGTATAATTCAGCTAGTTTATCCAATGAAAAATCTGTACGCACAGGGATAAAGTGAGCCAACTTAGTCAGTCTATCAACAACAACCCAAATCGCGTCCTTCTTACTTGCCGACAATGGCAGTCCGGACACAAAGTCCATTGTGACTCGATCCCATTTCCACTCGGGTATCGTAATCGGTGAAGTAATCTCAAGGCACTTGATGTTCTGCTTTCACTTGTTGACATATTAAACATCTCAAACAAAGTCGGAGATGTCTCGCTTCATACCATGCCACCAAAACCGACGTTTCAAATCGTTGTACATCTTCGTACTCCCGGGTGGATTGCCATCGGCTACAATGGGCTTCGTTCGAATTATCGAAATAAGTTCAATTCTTTGGAACACAGATGACTTCGAACCTCAAACAATCGTCATCATCAATTTGAAACTCCGATTCCTTGTTCGAACACACTCACCCGTTTGCAACCAACTCATCGTCAACCTTCCGAGCTTCACGAATTTGATGAGTTAACAATGGTTTAGCGTTTAATTCGGCTATTAACACATTGTCGGGTAGAATAGACAAGTGTACATTCATAGCTCGTAAAGCAAACAAAGGATTTTCGCTTAAGGCGTCCGCAACCACATTAGCCTTTCCGGTGATAATCAATGACAAGCTCATAATCTTTTAACAACTCGAGCCAACGTCTTTGTCGCAGATTTAAGTCTCTTTGAGTCATCAAATATTTGAGACTTTTGTGATCCGAATACACATGGCACTTCTCACCAAATAAGTAATGTCGCCATATCTTTAAGGCGAATACGATGGCGACCAATTCGAGATCATGGGTCGGATAATTTTTCTCATGTGGCTTTAATTGTCTCGACGCGCAGGCCACAACTCGACCCTCTTGCATCAATACGCAAGCTAACCCAAGTAGGGAAGCGTCACTATAGATGACAAACTCTTTGCCGATTCGGCCAGTACTAGTAATCGAGCTTCCACAAATGAGTTTTCAATTGGTCGAAACTTTTCTGACACTTTTCCGTCCATTCAAACTTGACATCTTTCTGAAGCAGTTTCGTCATGGGTGTGGCTATCATCGAGAATCCTTTTACAAACCGTCGGTAGTAACCAAGAAGTCCCAAAAGCTCCGAACCTCGAGAATATTTCTGAGGCTTCCGCTTAAGTATGGCTGAAATTTTACTCGGTCGACTCGAATACCGATGCAGATACCACATGGCCCAAGAAGCTAACTTCGCTAACCGAACTCACACTTGCTGAACTTAGCATATAACCGCTTATCCCGTAAAATTTGCAACACTAATCTCGGTGCTCGCATGTTCGATCTCATCTCTTGAATAGACCAAGATGTCGTCAATGAACACAACTACGAACCGATCCAAATACGGTCGAAAATTGATTCATCAAATCCATAAATACCGTAGGGCATTAGTGAGCCCAAACGGCATCACTAAGAACTCGTAGTGACCATATCTCGCTCAAGGCGCTTTTGGGTATGTCCGAATCTCGGATTCATGAATCGATAATAGCCCGATCTCAAATCTATTTTTGAGAACACCGAGGCTCCTTCGTTGATCGAACAAATCATCGATCGTGATAACGGATACTTGTTCTTTATTGTCACTTTATTAAGTGGCGATAGTCGATGCACAACCTCATGGTTCCGTCCTTCTTTTCACAAACAACACCGGTGCACCCCAAGGTGAAAAACTCGGCGAGCAAAGCCTCTATCCACCAACTCTTGCAACTAAGCTTTCAACTCCTTTAATTCGTTGGTGCCATACGATACGGAGCTATCAAAATCGGTGTGGTCCCAAGTACAAGCTCAATGCCAAACTCTATCTCCGAACAGTGGCAAACCCGTAATTCTTCGAAAAACATCCGGTATTCACAAACCACCAAGACAGATTCGGTTTTATTTCTAACTCCTTATCATCAAGTACATACGCAAGGTATGCTTCGCACCCTTTCTTACATATTTTCGGGCCAACATTGATGATATTACAAATGGCAACCCTTTAAGTCTCAGAGACTCAACTCGGATCATCTCGTTATTTGCGCACCTCAAATCAATAGTCTTGCTTTTGCAATTCACAACCGCATCATGCACGGTCAACCAATCCAACCCAAGAATAACATCAAATTCATCAAATGGCAAAAGCATCAAGTCCGCCGGAAAACAGGAACCTCGAATTACTAGGGGACATTTCTTACACACTTTGTCGACCAACAAGTAACGACCCAAGGGATTTGACACCCGAATTACGAACTCAGTAGACTCAATAGGTAAAGTCTTACTGGATGCTAAGGTTTCGCATATATAAGAATGAGTAGAACCAGGGTCAATCAAAGCAATCACATTAGTATCAAAGAGAGTGAAAGTACCAGTAATAACATCTGGCGAGGAAGCATCCTCGCGTGCGCGTATAGCATAAGCCCTAGCAGGAGCGCGAGCCTCGGATCTGGTCGTAACATCTCTAGATCCTCTCTGACCACCACTAGCATTGCCCGTGTTTCTAGATGGTCTACCTCGAGCAGTGGTAGCACCCGGTTTCCCACTCTGATCTACATTCTGTTTAGACAACCTCGGGCAATCTTTAATGAAGTGGTCAACTGATCTGCACTTGTAACAGGAGCGGTCACGGAATCTACAACTTCCAGAATGCCATTTGCCACAATACTGGCACTCCGTTCTCTTTCGTCGATCATTCCCACCACTAGCGATCGAAGTGACTCGTGTGGTCACAGGGGGTCGATTGCGATCTCGTCTAGAAAAGCCCGAAGTGTCTCTAGACCGGCCTAAGCCATCTCTAAATTTCTTTGATGACTGTGGGAAGGGCTTCCCCAAAGACCTCTTCTGAAACTCCCTTGCTCCCACTTCACTTTTCTTTTCTCCATATCGAGCTCCTCGGCTTTGCACGCCGCTCGACAAGAGCCACAAACTCTGGATTTCCAAAATGCCAACATACACCTTTATCTCATCATTCACCCATCTTTGAAGCGTTTACACATCACGCCTTCAAGAAATGCATTCTCGCTGCATCGGATAAGCCTCACAAATTTTCGCTCATAGTCGGTGAACCGACATGGAACCTTGTTTAAGTTCGAAAATTCCTTCCGCTTTTGATCCATAAATCTCGATCGATATACTTTTTCTCAAACTCGCTTTGGAAAAACTCCCAAGTTACTTGCTCTCGGGCACAATAGAAGTCGAGTACTCCACCAATAGTAGGCGTAATCACGTAGCAAGGAGATAGTACACTTTAGGCATTCATCGGTGTACAAGATAGCTTATCGAGTACCGGATCGTGTTGTCCAACCAAAATTCAGCTTGCTCGGCATCGTCGCTATCCGTAGCTTTAAATTCAGTAGCCCCATGTTTTTGGATTCTCGTCCATCGGGGCTTATTCGACCTTATTTGGTCGATTCATCGGAGGCATTGTAGGTGCGGGGTCGATTAGTCGGGAATGGAGGTTGTGGAACAGTAGTGTTAGTTCGAATGTATTGGTTGAACCAATCATTCATCACGCTATAAAAGGCTTGCCTAGCCTCATCATTCGGATTGCTAGCAATAGGTTGAGAGTCCGCAAGTGTCCCTTGTGCGGGAGCAGGTGCTACACTCTCAAGATCATCACCACCGCTTCGGTCGGGATCGGGATCCATTACTATAAATAAACACATATTCAAACGTCAGAAATCACCACACTATCAAATAATCACATAAAATGGCATGTATAGCTAGACCCAAACGCATTACGGTAGTCCTAGAACCGACTAAACCGTAGCTCTGATACCAATAAATTGTAACACCCGCACTCGAGTCCGTTATCGAATCGAACACAAGGTGCACAGACTTAACTATTTTCACAATCCATTTAGAAATTTCCAGACAACCTGGTTACTGCATCACTGTCGTCTTAAAAATCATATCTTGAGTTTCAGAGCTCGAAAATTTGTTTCGTAATTTTTCCCTGAAACTAGACTCATATGTACATCTACAGATTTTTTTCTAGAATTTTTGGTCAAGCCAATTGGTACAGTTTATTAGTTAAAATCTCCCCTGTTGCAGGGATCAACTACACTGACCTTCGTGCTTTACGAAATGGATATCTCCCTATACAGGGCTTCAATACTGATGCAGTTTGTTTCTTTAGAAACTAGACTCAGATAGAAATCTATACATATATGGCATGACTCCTAATTATCTCTGGTTAATTTAAAATGAATTTCCAAAGTCGGAACAGGGGATCCAGAAACCGTTCTGGCCCTGTTTCACAAGAACTTTAATATCTCTTAACATGTAACTCCTATGACTGTTTGGTTTCTTCCATATGAAAGTAGACTTATCAAGGTTCATTTACATAATTTCTTCACTATTTAATACCATTCCTACTATTTTTAGTGATTTTTCACATCCACATCACTGCTGCAGTCAGCATCTGTCTTTAAGGTAGGCTTTACCTATTTCATGATTTCCATGATTCAATTGCCCCTTTTTGCATACATAGCACAAAGTGTGATCATGATTAACCATTCTAATGGCTAATTGTTTCAAAACAATTCCATACCTCATAATGATCGACATACAAACGATTATAGTACTATACTAAAAAACGTATATAAGCCATTTTCGCATGGCTATCCAAGTTTACACAAAACCGAAAGGTACATGACCTTCAACAAAAGGGTAGTCCTATACATGCCATTTCAAAGTTCAACCAAAATTATACCAAAATGGAGGCTTTGATAGTATGGATGACTTCGGCTTCAATGATCCCGAATCCGATAGCTAACGAGCAAAATCTATAAAACAGAGAAACAGAGAAAACGGAGTAAGCAATTTATGCTTAGTAAGTTTGAGCAAGAAATTCCAGCACAACAAAAGCATAGCATTCATAAAGCTAACCGATAATTTCATATGCACAAATTCTCAATATCATACTCATTTCACATTCCAACCCCTATGTTCATACATAAGGGATCACCTTAGTCAAATACCGGAAACTCATTACTCGATCGAGCGAATATTATTCAAGGAATCAACTAATTCAAGCTCATATGAACATACCTCATTGCTGGAATTTTTTTACAAGCGCATTAACTGAAATTTTACAGCAAGATCGCTTATTCTAGAATCACGTACCTTCGGAATTTAACCGGATATAACGACTCGCTCAAATGCCTTCGGGACGAAGCCCGGTTATAGCGACTCGCAGGAATGCCTTCGGGACTTAACCCGGGTTTAGTAACTTGCACAATGCCTTCGGGCTTAGCCCGGATTTATTAACTCTTACTTACCATGCAACATGCATGAATCATACTTATGGATATACCATGGCCGAATACACCACAACACCATACCGTTTCAATTTGGTCATGGTTAAACAAAGAACTTAGTATCTCATTCAAAGGTGCTAAAAGAAAATCTAAGAGTCCTCAATCCCCCATCACATGTATCATTATCAAGCTTGATATTTAGCATGCAATGGCATTAACACCACATTTACTTTGGCCGAATTTCATTCCCATGACATAGCAAAGATTTGAACCATGGGCTACCAAGAACATCAAGCTAGCAACTAAAAACATGCATGAATCTCATGGCACAACCTCAAACATACCTTAATCTTGATGCAAGTATAGCCAACCTCTTCCTAATCCTCTTCCAAAACAAACATGAAGCAAAATTCCTTCCTTCCTCTAGTATTTTCGGTCAAGAGAGAATGAAAAGATGGATGAACAATTTTTTTTTCTTTTCTCTTCCACAATGCACGACAATGGGGGGGGGGGGTTTCACTCACACATAGACATTTTTTTTCTTTCTTTATTACCCATACTTATTTGTTTATTGTTTCTCCCTAATGCACCAACAAAACATGTTTCATGACATGTTTAGCCCATGATTCCTTGTCACGGCCGGCCACTACAACTTGGGGGGGGGAATTTGACATGCAAGTCCTCCCCTTTGACTACATGCACTATTAGGTCCTTATAGATTAGCCTTTCACTTTTCAAAAGTGTCACACAAGTCCTACTAACTGAATTCACATGCAATCGGCTAAATCGGAACTTGAAATTTTCACACATTCATAATTACATATTCTAGACAATAAATATTACATTCAAACATTTCGGTGACTCGGTTTAGCGGTCCCGAAACCACTTCCCGACTAGGGTCAATTTTGGGCTGTCACATTTATCAAGTGAATAATCAATATGTACTGGAAGAAAATGAGCTGATTTCATCAATCTATCAACAACGACCCAAACAATATCTTTCTTCTTCAAAGTCAGAGGTGATCCTGACACAAATTCCATCGTAACTTTATCCCATTTCCACTCGGGTATAGTCATAGGCTGAAGTAAACTCAAAGGCACTTGATGTTCAGCTTTTACTTGTTGACAAATCAAACATCTTGTTACAAACTCTGAAATGTCTCGTTTCATGCTTGACCACCAATACACTTTCTTCAAATCATTATACATCTTTGTACTTCCAGGATGGACAGACAAACAACCATTATGTACCTCATGAAGAATTTTTTGAATCAGTTCAGTATCTCTCGGTACACAAATCCTACCTCGGAACCTCAAAAAATCATTGGATCCAATCTGATATTTTGATTTACTATTCGATTCGCATTGAACTCTTTTAGCTTACAACTCATTATCATCTTTCGGAGCTTCACAAATTTGTTGAAGAAATACCGGTCTAGCTTTCAACTCGGTCAAAATCAATCCATCATCAGATAAGGTTAACCACGTATTCATCGCCCTCAAAGAAAATAAAATCTTTCTACTTAAAGCGTCTACGACTATGTTTGCTTTCTCTGGGTGATAGTTGATCACTAATTCATAATCTTTCAACAACTCGAGCCATCTTTGTTGTCGTAAATTCAAATCTTTCTGAGTCATAAATACTTTAAACTCTTGTGATCAGTAAAGATGTGACACTTCTCACCAAATAAATGATGTCTCCAAATTTTTAAAGTGAACACAATAGCAGCCAATTCCAAGTCATGCGTCAGATAATTCTTCTTGTGTGATTTCAATTGCCTCAAGGCATAAGCTATCACATTACCCTCTTCCATCAACATGCAACCAAAACAATTCAAGAACGCGTCGCTAAAAATCATGAACTCTTTTCCCGACTCAGGTTGCACTAACACAAGTGCCTCAGTTAACAACACTTTCAACTGTTCAAAACTCTATTGACATTTTTTAGACCACTCGAATTTCACATCTTTTCGTAACAATCTGGTCATAGGTGTAGCAATCATCGAAAATCCCTTAATAAAACGTCGATAATAACCAGCCAAACCCAAAAAGCTTCTAACTTCAGATACATTTCTCAGTAGTTTCCAATCAACAACTGCCAAAATCTTACTTGGATCCACCCGTATACCTTCCACTGAAACAATTTGTCCCAAAAATTCGACTTATCAGAGCCAAAACTCACTTTTGTTGAATTTAGCAAACAATTTCTTATCTCTCAAAGTCTGCAATATGATTCTTAAATACTCGGCATGCTCAGACTCATCTTGGGAATAAATCAGGATGTCATCAATAAATACAACCACAAACATATCTAAATACGGTCAGAAAATTTGATTCATCAAGTCCATAAAAACTACAGGAGCATTTCTTAATCCAAAAGGCATAACAATTCATAATGCCCATATCTCATTCTGAACGCAGTCTTCGGCACATCTGACTCTTTAACTCTCAACTGGTAATAGCCTGATCTCAAGTCTATCTTCGAGAACACTATTGTCCCTTTCAATTGATCGAACAAATCATCGATTCTTGGTAAAGGATACTTGTTCTTTATCGTAACCTTGTTAAGCTGACGGTAATCTATATAAAGTCTCATGGATTCGTCTTTATTCTTGACGAATAACACTGGTGCACCCCAGGGCAAAAAACTCAGTCTCACAAAACCCTTATCTGTCAACTCTTGTGTAACACCCTTTACCCATATTCGACGCTGGAATAGGGTACGAGGCATTACTGGATTTACCACACAAACAATCATACAATTCTAAGCCATAAATTTGCGTCCAAACTAAAACCATTCACATTCAATCATAAAGTCCCTAGCACAAGTCTAAGAGGCCCAATACATGCATTGGAAGTGGTTCGAGACACTATCGAGAAATTTAGAAATTTTTACAAAACTTAGAAAATTTTTCCACTAAACAGGGGTTACACGCCCATGTGGGCAAGCCATGTGGCTACACATGCCCATGTCCCTACCCCGGGTAACTCTCTGTTTGCAATACATGAACAATTTGATGTCACATGGCCAAGTCGCACGCCCATGTGCTAGGCCATGTGGATAATTAAATTTTCACAAAATAAGTGTAGACTTCACACGCCCAGGACACACGCCATTGCCTGAGGCCGTATCATCCATAAGGCTGAGACTCATACCCGTGTCTCTGCCAGTGTGCTCAATTCTGAGCATTTTGTTTCTCAAAAATTTCAGTGCAGGGGACAAGGCCAAAACAAATGCCCGTGGGGCAGACCATGTGTTACACATGGCCTAGACACACGCCCGTATGTCTACTCATGTGGACAAAATAAAGGCTATTTACCAAGCCATTTGCCACCCTCATTTACACCTACACATACACCAACTCAATAGCACAATTAATGGCATACATAGGCAACCAAAGCATCCACAATTATGACTAACACATGCCAATAAAATAGCAACATCCATCATACTCACAACATTTATTATGCCCTAAATCAATCATGCAAATTTCATATTCATTAAGCCTCAATCTACTACTTTCAAGACACCGAGTTGTGCACAATTTTATCATCTCATCAATATATCACATTTCCAAACATTTCAGATTCATGCTACGAAGCACAATCCATCATTCACCAAGCATACCATGACCATATCATTAAAGACATGTAATAGCCTGTTTTTTGTCAAATCAGAACAGTGGTTTTGGGACCACAAATCTAAGGTCAAAATATTTATTTTATTATTATTTTAACGTTACAGCATGATTGAATGATTGTGTGAAAATTTTGTTAAGAAATTTTATCGTTTAAATGGTCAATTTGATAAAAAGGACTAAACCGCGTAAAGCGTAAAACTTGAGTTCTAATAGATGAAGCTGTCTAATAGCTGAAGCTGTCTAATAGCTGAAGCTGTCTAATAGCTATAAAACCTTAAAGTTAAGGTCCTTATGTTGTAATTACACCATTATTAAATTGATTGGACGTTATTGGACATATTATCATGCAATTTGATGGTTTTTAAGTAAGACTAAATAAGTAATTTGATAATTAAAGGTAATTAAATTAAAACCAAAATGATCATCTTCTCCCATTATCATTTTACAACCGAAACTAGCATGAGAAGAAAACATATCTAGGGTTATTCATTCGGCATTCTTATTTCTATCAATTGGGTATGTAATTTTAATTTATTTTTAATAATTTCTATGTTTTTTGTGATCATTCATCTAGTATTAGCTAGCCCAAGGACTATTTTGTAAAACTGTAAAAGATTTTGAATGATGCCATTGTCGAACACATGTGTATTTTGAAGTTTCTTGATAGATTATGAATGCTTGTTGATAGATATACAAGTTTTGTAAAGTGATTTTTAGTGAAAATTCAAAATAGAGATTAAATTGAGAAATGCGAAAAGTTAGTGGTTAAAATGCGAAATGTTAGTGGTTAAAATGCGAAATAAAAGAACATTTTGGGCTGATAGGGGCATTATGGTAATTCAAATAGCATGGGTTTATTATGAATTTCATTAATTTGTAATTTTATGAAATAAGGACTAAATTGTGAAAAATGTGAAAAATATAGGGCAAAAGTGTAAAAGTGTTTTAAAGTGTGTTTTGGGCTAAATTGAATGAATAGATGATTAAATAAGTTAATTTTAAATATATTTAGATCAAGAAAGGAGAAATACGCATTTGGATTGGGGAAAAGATAAAGTTATCGACTAATCGACTTGATTCGCCATTTTAACATCTGAGGTAAGTTCATATGTTATAATTTTGTTTCAAATTTATTTTATATGCTTTGGTATAGCATGAATTGTGATTATGTGATTACGAAAAATTTTAAAAATGATTCATATGTTACAATTGAAATCCCGATTGAACCTTAGGAATAGTTTAGGATGCTAGTGACATGTCATTAGGTATACTTTGAGTTGGCTTCGTACCATGTTATTAGCACTTCGGTTGTGAGATATACCGATTTGGCTTCGAGCCATGATATCAGAATTTTGGATAAGTTACCTTGATTTGGCTTCGAGCCATGGTGTAGGTACTTATCGTGTGAGACCCTTGAGTATCCAACTTCTATTCTGAATGGTTCAACGGGTAAAAGAAAGATGTGGTTGAGTATGAGATTGGTACAAGATGGTAAAGGTATGTTCAGTAATGAATTGAGTATAGAAACTATGGAATTGATAAGTTCTTTGGTAAGTTATGTGAATGGTCATTTGATAGTTTTGAGATTTAATAGATTTGTTGTATATTATTTTCTACTATTTGAATGATTAATGAATGGTGATAGTTGCTTACTGTTAACATACGATGTTACTAAGCTATATAGCTTACTTTGTTGTTTTTCCATGTTTTATAGTGATTTCAATGCTAGTTCAAACTCGGGGATCGTCAGAGACTTCATCACACTATCCACTGACACTTTGGTACTTTTGAAACTATGTTTTCAGTATGGCATGTATAGGGACTTTGATTCATTTTAGTTATGTTTTAGTAATAATATTGGCCATTTGTATCAGCTTGTAAATGTTTATGTATTGCCATGTATATATATACAGCCATTAATGATGGCCACTTTGGTTTATATGGTATAATTGAACCATGTATTTATGTGTATGAATATGTTTTTTGAATTAGGTTGGTTGATGGTTGTGTGATGATTGATGATAATATGTTATTATAAGTGTTAGATTGATGGATTGTGGTTATTGGTATGTTTGTGAAGTTAGGCCAAATAATGCATTTTTGGTAGTGATCATTTTGATGATTAGAGATTACAAGGATTGGTATGAATATAAATGACATATTGTGGTACTTATGTGACTTGATTTGGTTAGTATTGAAATGGTAAAAATTTAGGCTTGATTAGGTTGTTTTGGATTTCCTATTTTGCTTTGCTTTTGTGCCATACGTGTAGGTGAAGGTGTGTACCAATTGGGGTGGCAAAATGGCTTGGTAAATAACCTATTTTTGTCTACATAGGCATAGACACGGGTGTGTGTCTTAGCCTTGTTCAACACATGATCAAGTACACAGCCGTGTGTCCCCTGGTGTTGAAATTAAAATCAAGTTAGTATGCTCCATATAGCTTTACACACAGGTGTGTGACTTGACCGTGTGGTATTAGTCAGTATACCCTACAGGTTTGGTAGGGCCTAGTACATGGCCTGGCACACAGGCATGTATGGCTATTTTTAGGGCACAAGGCTAGCCACACGGGCGTGTGTGCTGGCCGTGTGGCCCGAGTCAAAGAGTTACATGGGGTCGAAAATGTGCTGGGACACGACCATGAGCTCCTATTTCGAGTGTCCACACGGCCTGTGACACAGGCATGTCTGGTGGCTGTGTGAGACGCACGGCCTGGCCATATGGGCATGTGTCCCCTATTTTGAGTAAAATTTTCAAAGTTTCGTGAAAGTTTCTTGAGATATTGGTTTAGTCCCAAACCATTCCTAAAACATGTTTAAGGCCTCGTAGGCTCGTATAAGGGACAAATTGATTGAGTTTGAATGATGAATGTATGAAATGATATTATGTATGTGAAACGTTTGTGTAATTGTGTTGTAAGTTCGGCAATGCTCCATAACCCTATTCTGGCATTGAATACAAGTGAGGGGTGTTACAAGACATTGGCAGATATATGAATATACTTAGGCTTACAACCAAGTTAGCCAAAATAAGCCAATTTACTTGGTCAAATATCAAACAAACCTTTGCCAATTACAAGCCAATACATTGGCTAAAATCATAATGACACATATAACAAAATGACCAAGTCCCTATACATGCCACACTTTCCAAATACTAAGATCATCAATACCGAAAATGAAAGTTTGATAGTGTTATCCGTATCTCCGACAATCTCCAACGATCTTCGATTCTGAGCTAGCTTGGCGATACTATAAATCATGGAAAATAAACGAAGTAAGCTATATAGCTTAGTAAGCTCGTATGCAAGAAATAAGCAACCTTACCAATCATATAACATTTAAATATTATAACATAATTAAATGTAAATTTACCATAGTTTAATATTAGCTGATGATGGTTTGATATTAGCTGAATTAAGGCTAAATTGGTTTTTCTTCAACAAATTTGTGAAGCACAAAAGTGTGATACTGAGTTACAAGCTAAAAGAATGCAATGCGAGTTGAATAGTGATTTAGAATATCAAATTGGATCTG
This sequence comes from Gossypium arboreum, assembly GCF_025698485.1. Taxonomy (NCBI): domain Eukaryota; kingdom Viridiplantae; phylum Streptophyta; class Magnoliopsida; order Malvales; family Malvaceae; genus Gossypium; species Gossypium arboreum. Next base: position 70,040,723 of record NC_069077.1, on the reverse strand, counting down.
ATGATTGTTTGATGTTCCGAGATAGAATCTGTGTCCCAAAAAATCCAAAGTTGATTTAGAAAATTTTGCACGAGGCACATAGTGGTTGCTTATCCGTTCATCCTGGGAGTATCAAAATGTACAATGATTTGAAGAAGTCGTATTGGTGGTTGGGTATGAAATGATACATTTATGAGCTTGTATCAAAGTGTTTGTTTTGTTAGCAAGTGAAAGCTGAACATCAAGTGCCGTCGGGTTTACTTCAGCTTGTAATGATACTGGAGTGGAAATGAGATAGAGTGACTATGGATTTTGTAACAGGATTACCTTTGTCTCTGAAGAAGAAAAATGCAATTTGTGTTGTCGTTGATCGACTGACGAAATTTGCACATTTCATTCCGGTACGTATTGACTATTAACTCGATAGATTAGGTGAATTGTACATTGATGAGATCATTAGATTGCATGGGGTGCCAATTTCCATTATTTTGGATAGAGATCTGAGGTTTATGTTGTGGTTTTGGAGGAGATTGCAAGAAGCTTTGGGTACAAAGTTGAATTTTAGTATAGCTTTTCATCAGCAAACCGACAATCAATCTGAGAGAGTAATTCAGGTTCTCGAAGATATGCTCAGATGTTCTGTTTTAGAGTTCGAAGGCAATTGGGAGAAATATTTGTCGTTGGTTGAATTCGCGTATAATAAAAACTATCAATCAAGCATAAAGATGGCTCCGTACAAAGCTTTGTATGGTCGCAAATGTCGAACTCCATTGTATTGGACTAAGCTTAGCGACAAATAGATCCACGAGTTTGATTTGGTTAGAGAAACTGAAAGGAAAGTGAAAATAATTCGTGACAGTTTGAAGGTAGCTGCAGATCGTCAAAAATCTTACATGGATTTGAAATGAAAATACATTGAATTTCAAATTGGTGATAAAGTGTTTTCAAAAGTGTCCTCGTGGAAGAAAATACTTCTTTTCTGTCGAAAAGGAAAATTAAGTCCATGTTTCATCAGGTCGTATGAGATTATTGAACAAATAGGGCCAGTGGCATCTCGACTAGCTTTACCATCAGAGTTAGAAAAGATTCATAATGTATTTCATGTGTCGATATTGCGCTAGTATAGATCTGATCCATCACATGTGATTTCCCCGTCAGAGATTGAAATTCAACCTGATATGACATGCAACGGAGAACCAATCAGAATTCTAGCTAGAGAGATCAAAGAGCTGACAAATTAATGTATAGCTTTAGTAAAATTATTATGGAAACATCATGGTATTGAACAGGATACGTGGGAGCCCGTGGAAGCTATAAGAAAATAGTACCCTAACCTATTCACTGGTAAGATTTTCGGGGACAAAAATCCCTAAAGGGGGAGAGTTATAACAGCCCATTTTTAGTCAAATTGGAAGAGTGGTTTTGGGACCACAAATCCAAGGTCAAAATATTTATTTTATTATTATTTTATTGTTTACAACATGATTGAATGATTGTGTGAAAATTTCATTAAGAAATTTTATCATTTAAATGGTCAATTTGATAAAAAGGACTAAATCGCGTAAAGCGTAAAACTTGAGTTCTAATAGCTAAAGGTTTCAATAGCTATAGAACCTTAAATTTAAGGTCCTTATGTTTTAATTACACCATTATTAAATTGAGTGGCCATTATCATCTTCTCCCATTATCATTTTACAACCAAAATTGGAATGATAAGAAAACATATCTAGGGTTCTTCATTCAGCAATCTTATTTCTATCAATTGGGTATGTATTTTTAATCTGTTTTTAATGATTTCTATATTTTTTGTGATCGTTGCACCTAGTACTAGCTAGCCCAGGGACTATTTTGCAAAACTGTTAAAGATTTTGAATGATGTCATTTTTCAACACGTGCATTTTGAAGTTTCTTGATAGATTATGAATGTTTGTTGATAGATATACAAGTTTTGTAAAGTGATTTTTAGTGAAAATGCAAAATAGGGATTAAATTGAGAAATGTGTAAAGTTAGTGGTTAAAATGTGAAATAAATGAAAATTTTGGGCTTCTAGGGGCATTATGGTAATTCGGCTAGCATGGGTTTATTTTGAATTTATTAATTTTTTATTTCATGAAATAATGACTAAATTGTGAAAAATGTGAAATATGTGGGGAAAAAGTGTAAATGTGTTTTAAAGTGTGTTTTAGACTAAATTGAATGAATAGATGATTAAATAAGTTAATTTTAATATTTAGATCAAGAAAGGAGAAATACATATTTGGATCGGGAAAAAGATAAAGTTATCGACTAATTGACTCGATTCGCCATTTTAACATCGGAGGTAAGTTCGAATGTTGTAATTTTGTTTCAAATGTATTTTATATGCTTTGATATAGCATGATTTGTGATTATGTGGTTACAGATGAGTTTGGAAATGATTTGACGATGATTCGACAATTGGAGCCCCGATTGAATCTTAGGAATAGTTTAGGATGCTAGTGACATGTTATTAGGTATACTTTGAGTTGGCTTTGAGCCATGTTATTAGCACTTCGGGTGTGAGATATACCGATTTGGATTTAGACCATGCATATCGGCTGATTTGGCTTTAGGCCATGATATTAGAATTTTGGATAAGTTACCTTGATTTGGCTTCGAGCCATGGTGTAGGTACTTATCGTGTGAGACCCTTGAGTATCCGACTTCTATTCCGAATGGTTCAACGGGTAAAAGAAAGATGTGGTTGAGTATGAGATTGGTACGAGATGGTAAAGGTATGTTCAATAATGAATTGAGTGTGGAAACTATGGAATTGATAAGTTCTTTGGTAAGTTATGTGAATGGTCATTCGATAGTTTTGAGATTTAATAGATTTGTTGTATATTGTTTTCTACTATTTGAATGGTTAATGAATGGTCATAGTTGCTTATTGTTAACATATGATCTTACTAAGCTATATAGCTTACTTAGTTGTTTTTCCATGTTTTATAGTGATTTCAAAGCTAGTTCGGACTTAGGGATCGTCAAAGACTTCATCAAACTGTTCACTGATACTTTGGTACTATTGAAACTATGTTTTGAGTCATATGGCATTTATAGGGACTTTGAGTCATTTTGGTTAAGTTTACTAATATTGGCCATTTGGATTAGCTTGTAAAAGTTTATGTTTTGGCATGTGTATATATATAGCCATGAGTGATGGCTACTTTGGTTTATATGGTATTGTTGAACCATGTATTTATGTGTATGAATATGTTTTGTGAATTGAGTTGGTTGATGGTTGTGTGATGATTGAAGATAATAAGTTATTATAAGTGTTAGATTGATGAATTGTGGTTATTGGTATGTTTGTGAAGTTTGGCCAAATAATGCATTTTTGGTAGTGATCATTTTGATGATTAGATATTACAAGGATTGGTATGAATATACATGACATATTGTGGTACTTATGTGCCTTGATTTGGTTAGTATCGAAATGGTAAAAATTTAGGCTTGATTTGGTTGGTTTGGATTGCCTATTTTGCTTTGCTTTTGTGCCATATGTGTAGGTGAAAGTGTGTACCAATTGGGGTGGCAAAATGGCTTGGTAAATAGCCTATTTTTGTCCACACAGGCATAGACACGAGCGTGTGTCTCAGCCAGGTGTGACACACGGTCAAGTACATGGCCGTGTCTCCCCTAGTGTTGAAATTAAAATCAAGTCAGTATGCTCCACACGACTTCATACACGGGCATGTAACTTGGCCGTGTGGCATAAGTCAGTATACCCTACAGGTTTGGTATGGCCTAGTACATGGCCTGGTACACGGGCGTGTGTCTTACCCGTGTGACCCATGTCAGAGAGTTACACGGGGTTGGACACGGGATGGGACACGGCCATATGCTCCCATTTTGAATGCCCACACGGCCTATGACATGGGCGTGTCTAGTGGCCGTGTGAGACGCACAGCCTGGTCACACGAGCGATGTAACACCCTTTACCTGTATCCGACGTTGGGATAGGGTTCAAGGCATTACTAGACTTAAAAGTACACAATTTCATAAAATCGGGCCAGAAAATTTCATTTAAATTAAAAACATTCAATCACATGCATAATGTCCCTTACACGAGCTACCGAGGCTCTAAACATGCATTAAAGGCGGTTTGGGACTAAACCAAGAACTTTGAAAAGTTTTGGGAAACTTAGAAAAATTTTCATGAAACAGGGTCACACACCCGTGTGTCTTCAACACACCCGTATCCTTAAGCCGTGTAACTCTCTGTTTATGATGTCAGCAAAACAAATTGAACCACACCGCCAGGCCACATGCCTGTGTGCTAGGCCGTGTCCTCCACACAGTTGAGACACATGGCCGTGTCTCTGCCCGTGTGGCTAGCACTTAGGCTATTTTCCAAGGCTTTTGTTACCATTAATCCCTCACATTTTTACACACATCAAACATATTCATCGTGGCATCATTTTAATGATTTAGCATACTTCACTAAGGTATATTCTTAACATTAACATGCTATCATTCACGAGTTACACATACTCGTATAATGCCAAATCTAGACACAACAATCCATATTCATTGACCCTGTCATATGATGACCGTTTATACCAAATTTTCATCTTAATCGACTTATCAAGTGACCTTATTTAAACATCAAGCATTCATGTCCAATCATCATCTTCTTAGTTCCATATCATACAATTACTTCATGGCTATGACAATTTCGATTTGTCATGAAGCATTTATCATACACATATGTCTTAACACCAATCATGCACGTCCCACAAGCATAAACACATCATCACATCACAAGCATTAGAACTTAGCATGGATAACTAGGCTTACAAGTCACAATCATTATAAGTCACATCTCATGGCTATATACAATGAATCAATATAAGCCAATACATTTGGCTATTCATAACAACATCTATCATAAAAACTAGGTCCTTATACATGCCACTCACTTAAGGGTGCTTAATACATATATGTCAATACTCCAAAGGTGATGACTTGATAGTGTGATACTGCCTCCGACGATCTCCAACCCCAAGCTAACCTGTCCACACTAAAGAAATGGAAAGGAGGGAGTCAGCATTATAGCTTAGTAAGTCCATATGAAAATAATAAGCAATTTCACTAAATTATTCGAGTCGAGCTATCTATTAGTTTTGTTCAAGACAAGCTATCTATTCGAGTCAGAGTCACTATCTTATTTATATCTTGAGTTACGGAACTCTAAATTAAGATCCTCTAATTTTCCCTGAAACTAGACTCACGTATCCTCTTACCATAAAATTTTCAGAATTTTTATTCTAGCCAATAAGTACAGTTATTCTTCAAAGTTACCCCTATTCTGCTGTTTGACAGCTTTGACCTTTCTTTACTAAAAATTAAAAATCTCATAGTACAGGATTCAGATAGTGTTCCTATCTATTTCTTTTGAAAATATACTCATTTATGATTTTTTCATATGAATTATAACCCATAAATATTTCCATACAATTTTTAATGATTTTCCAAAGTTAAGATAGGGGAGCCCGGAATCACTCTGACCCTGTCTCACAAAAATTCATATATCTCACAATATGAAATTATTTTTCTTACATCATTTCATCTATGTGAAAATAGACTCAATAAGATTTAATTTCATATCTTATTCAGTCTCTAATTTGATTTCCATAATTTTTGGTGGATTTTCAAAGTCGAACTACTACTACTATACCAAAACTATTTTAGTGCAATATAATGATAACTATGATAAGTTCACTTTCAACTAATTGTGAAATCACCATTTCATGAATTTCATGTTCAAATACGCAATATAAGTTAACATGATATTGCAACAAAATTCATAATCATAATTCATACATCTTAGCTCACCGATATCTCGACATTTCAAAGTCTCAATAACCATAAGCTTAGTGTACATACGTCTACCATACATTCTTACCCATTTTATTCCAATTTTTATCCCAACATCTTGAATGGCCCGTTGAACCACCGGAATACTAAAGGACACTCGGGATTATCATACACCAAATAAAGTACCAATGTCATGTCCCCGACATGGTCTTACATGACATATCATCGCCGATGCCATGTCCCAGACATAGTCTTACACTGGCATACATATCATCGCCGATGCCATGTCCTAGACATGGTCGTACACAGGCACATATATCATCGCCGATGCCATGTACCAGACATGGTCTTACACAAGCACATATATCATCGCCGATGCCATGTCCCAGACATGGTCTTACCTAGGCACACATTTCAGATGTCGATGCCATGTCCCAGACATGGTCTTACACGGAATCTCATTTAGCACGGTGTCATGTTCTAAGTATTCCTTTAGGTCACCCAGGCTTCCGAGACATAAGGCTATCACTAAACTTCCATTGGATCATCACAAGTCAATTTCATTTAAGCATACATACATGTATCATGTAACGTCAGATATTAAATATGTAATATTGGAGTTATTGAATTACTTACACACAAACTTACAATTCATGTAATATCAAGCATTAATATTTCAAGTATAACATTGCATCATTATTATCACATGAACTTACCTCGAATCCAAGCACAGCTAATTATTCCATTTTCATCCATAACTTCGAACCTTCCCGATTTAAGCCTGAATTTTAGTTTTCTTGATCTAACATTTCACTTGTAGCTTTTTTATTATTCACATTATTCAAATTGACCCAAAAATCATACTTTTACAAATTTACATTTTTACCCCTAACTTTCACATATTTACAATTTAGCCCCTAGGCTCGTAAAATGATTTTCATTCAATTACTTTGTACTTTAAACCTAGCCGAATCATTTTCATAACTATAGCAGCCCACAATTTCCACTAAAACACACTTTTATGACAAATTTTATAACTTTTATGATTTAGCCCTTTTAAGCATTTTCACCGAAAATCACTTGGTAAAAGTCGTTTATTTAACACCTAACATTCATTTTCTACCATTAGACATCAAAACACATGCATATCACTCATGGGTAAATTTTTAAACATGAACCCTAGCTCAAAATAATGTTAGAAATAGGTAAATCGAGTTATCGAGACTTCAAAAATGTAAAGAACATTAAAAATGGGGTTCGGGATCACTTACAAATGAGCTTGGAAGCTTGGACCAAGCCCTAGCCATGGCTTCCATGGTATATTCGGCTGGTACATGAAGAAGATTGGAAAATTTGGCTTATTTTGGCTTTTTAATTCTTTTAATTATTAGATTACCAAAATGCCCCTAACTTAAAAATATTATATTTCACCCATTTCATGTCTGTTTTGGTCAAAAAATTAACCAATGGTCTAGATACCATTTATGGACCTCAAATTTAAAATTTCAAAACAATTTGACACCTCTAACATGTAGAACTCAACTTTTTCACTTTTTACAATTTAGTCCTTTTTGACTAAATTGAGTGCCCAAACGTCAAAATTTTTGAACGGAATTTTCACGAAATCATCCCGTGAAATTGTAGACCATAAAAATATAATAAAAATAAGTTTTCTTACATCGAGTTTGTGGTCCCTAAACCATTGTTCCGACTAGGCCCTAATTCGAGATGTTACATGTGTCCCCTATTTTGAGTAAAATTTTCAAAGTTTCGTGAAAGTTTCTTGAGATATTGGTTTAGTCTTGAACCATTCCCAAAGCATGTTTAGGGCCTCGTAGGCTCGTATAAGGGACAAATTGATTGAGTTTGAATGATGAATGTATGAAATGATATTATGTATGTGAAAAGTTTGTGTAATTGTGTTGTAAGTCTGGTAAAGCTCCGTAACCCTATTCTGTCGTTGAATACAGGTGAGAGGTGTTACAAGACATTGGTAGATATATGAATATACTTAGGCTTACAATCATGTTAGCCAAAATAAGACAATTTACAGGGCCAAATATCAAACAAACCTTCGCCAATTACAAGCCAATACATTGGCTAAAATCATAATGACACATATAACAAAATGACTAAGTCCCTATACATGCCATACTTTCAAAATAATAATTTCTATCAATACCGAAAATGAAAGTTTGATAGTGTGATTTGTATCTCCGACGATCTCCGATTTCGAGTTAGCTTGGCGACACTATAAAACAAGGAAAATAAATGGAGTAAGTTATATAGCTTAGTAAGCTCGTATGCAAGAAATAATCAACCTTACCATGCATATAACATTTAAATATTATAACATAATTAAATGTAAATTTACCATAGTCTCATGCTCATAATTCATTCCATCACCAAACTTACCTCATTTTCTTCATTTTAAGCATTTAACAAACATGAGCTTTACGTACATACCTGAACCGTCTCAAAATGAACTTACACATATTCCCATCTTTGACATACCGGTGAACCACTCGGAATAACAACTTCAGATACTCGGGAAATTTGCATACTAAGTGTCACATATGTAGCCAAAGCTACCCAAGTCTCATATCACATAGTTGCTTGCTCTCGAGCTACCAATAGGATTGCTTACACATGCTATCAGTCAAGACGTAGCTACGCGGTGCTGCTCACACAAGCTGTCAAGTATCTGCAACATATACCGGTATACTCAGTTACCAGTAGGACGTACAAGACCAGCACCCAGATCACATAATCACATAACACATAATGACCCTAGTGACATGTCACTTGTATCCTACCATATTCCTTAGTTTCAAATAGGATTTCCTGCTTGTCGATTCGCCGTCGAACTCGTTCGTAGAGTTATACTCATTCACATAATCAAACATACAATTCATGCAATATTAAAGCATTTAAGTACAATTATTCTAAAGCTTATTTTTAACATACAAACTTACCTCGGTACACAATAGCTAATAGTTTGATTTAGTCCACAACTTTGTTCTTTCCCCGGTCTAGGTCAGAACCTTATCTTCTTGATCTATAATACCACATTTAACTTATTCAATCATCACATTATTCAATTTAATCCCAAAAAAAAACCTTATGACATAATTACATTTTTGCCCCTAACTTTTTAACTTTTTACATTTTAGTCCCTAGGCTCGTAAAATGATTTTCATTCGATTTCTTCATTACCCAAGCCTAGCTGAATATTATTAGTACTCATATCAGACTACATTTTTCATTTATTCACATTTTTACACACATTTTACAACTTTTACAAATAGGTCCCTATTTGACATTTTCATCAAAAATCACTTGGTAAATGTTGTTTATCTAACACCAAATATACATTTTCTACCATTAAACATCAAAATACACAAATATTCAACATGGGTAAAATTTTTAGACTTTGATTTTCTTTCAAATTAGTCCTTCGAATAGCTAAATCAAGTTACAACATTCACAAAAACGTAAAAATCATTAAAAACGGGACAAAGACGAACTTACAATCGAGCTTAGAAGTTGGCCAAACCTTAGCTATATCTCCTTTAGTGATTTTCAGCCATGGGGGACTAAGTTGGGGAAGTTGACATCTTTTTATTAGTTATTTTTGTCTTTATTTACCAAATGACCAAAATGCCCTTCACTTAAAACTTTGAAATTTTATCTAACCATGTCTATTTTTGTCTAACTTAAGTATAATGGTCTAATTACCATTTACGGGCCTCCAATTTAAAATTTCATAGCAGCTAGACACTCTAGATTTTAGAAAACATATTTTTCACCTATTGCAATTTAGTCTTATAAGTCAAATTGGACACTCTATCGATAAAATTTCTTAACGAATATTTCACAAAATCATTTAATCATACTATAGACCTTAAAAAAATAAAAATAAAAATAAAATAAATATTTCTACCTCAAATTTGTGGTTTCGAAATCACTGTTCTGATTTGACCCTCAAACGGGATGTTACATCTTGCAACTGAGACTTCAATTCTTTCAATTCGGTTGGAGCCATTCTATATGGAGTTACCGATATCGGTGAAGTTCCCAGTACCAAATCAATAGTAAATTCAACCTCTCTAAATGGTGGTAATCTAGGCAACTCTTCTGGAAACACATTTGAGAATTCACAAACTATCGACACAGATTCGATCTTCAATTTAGACACTTTCGTATTTAGTACATACGCAAGATAAGCTTCACAACCTTTTCTTACATACCTCTGAGCCAACATCGATGAAATCACAATAGGCAACTCACCCGACTCATCTGGTTCAATCCGAAGAATTTCATTATTTTGATATTTCAATTAAATAATCTTTCGTCTACAATTCACTACGACATCATGTAGAGTCAACCAATCCATTCCAAGAATTGCTTCGAACTCATCAAACGGTAAAAGTATTAAGTTAGTCGGAAAACAGCGAGCCCAAATAACTAAAGGACAATTCTTGCAAACTTTATCAACTAAAACATATTTGCCTAAAAGGTTCGACACTTTAACCGCATACTCAGTAGACTCAACAGGAAGATTCTTACTAGATACCAAATTCATAAAAATATAAGAATGAGTTGATCCAGGATCAATAATGCAACTACATTAGTATCATAGAGAGAAAATGTACCAGTGATAACATCAAGGGATGACGCATCTTCGCGGGCGCGAATAGCGTAAGTTCTAGCAGGTGCTCTAACCTCTGATCTCATAGTTAGATCTTTCGTTACACTTCTACTACTGTTCCCATTTCCCGTGTTTCTTGGTGGCCTCCCCCTAGTGGCAGTGTTCCTCGGCCTTGCATTCTGAAAATTATCTTTCTCAACCATTTCAGGCCAATCTTGAACGAAGTGATCTTGGGAACCACATTTAAAGCAAGCCCGATTATTCATCCTACATTCAATGGGATGTCTTCTACCACAGTGTTGACATTCATGTCTATTAGACCTAGCATTACCAATGCTCGCTATTGACACAGTTTGGGCCTTAGAACCTGAATATTGCTTCCCACGAACTCAGTGGGATACCCAGCTGAAGCATTCGAATGAGTATACAAATCCCACGATTTCTTTGATGAAGATTGAAATGACTTATTCATCGGTATTTTTTCTCAAATCTCTAGTCTCAAGCTCAGCTTTTCCCTTTTCTTTAATCAATTCTTCGACTTTGCAAGCTTGATCAACTAGCACAAAAAATTCTTTCAACTCTAAAATCCCAACTAGTAGTTTGATATCTTCATTCAACCCATCTTCAAATCTCTTGCACATGATAGCCTCTGTGGAAACACATTCTCGAGCATACTTACTAAGCCTAACAAACTCTCGCTCATATTTAGTTACAGATATACAGCCCTGTTTCAGCTCTAAAAACTTTTTACGTTTCTGATAAATGAACCATTGACTGATATATTCTTTCTGAACTCTTCTTGGAAGAAACCCTAGGTAACTCTTTCTTCTGGTACCACAAATACAAGAGCATTCCACCATTGGTATGTTGAGTCCCATAGTAGTGATATAGCGCATTTCAAGCACTCATCCGGTGTGCAAGAAAGCTCATTAAATACCCTGATAGAGTTCTCAAGCCAAAACTCTGCCCTCTCGGGATCATCATCAACATTAGCTCTAAATTCTTCAGCCCTTTTATTTCTGAATCTTATCAACAGGAGGCTTCTTTAGTCTTAACAATCCACACCTTGGGGAGCTATGGAACCGGTTAGAGGTTAGGTGGGGGTGGAGGATATTGGACAGGTTAATTTGTTCGAACAAACTCGGCAAACCACTCATTCATCCTTTGGAATGCTTCTCTAACCTCTCCTCCCTGACTAACCGTTACTAGTCTACTTTCAGATGGAGCTGTCCCTTGGGCGGGAGCCAACGCATTACTTTCAACATCATCAACTACCTCTCGATTGGGATCCATTTACTAGATGAAAACACAATTCAAATGTCAAGAGTCATCACACTATCACAAATTATATATGGCATGTATAGCTAGACTCTGACACACGCTACGTTAGTCCGAGAATCAACTAAACTGTAGGTCTGATACCACTAAATGTAACACCCCTTACCTATATTCAACTCTAGAACAAGATACGACGAATTTCCAGACTTACATTACAAACAAACATACAATTCTAAGTCATAAATTTTCATCCAAATTAAAACCATTTGAATTCAATCATAAAATCCCTAATACGAGCCTACGAGGCACAAAACATGCTTTGGAAGTGGTTCAGGACTAAACCGAGCACTTAGGAAAGGTTTACAAAACCTAGAATTTTTTTGCTGCGAACAAGAGTCACACGCCCATGTGGTTTGGGACACACCCATGTGGGCAGACCGTGTGGTTACATACACCCGTGTCCCTAACCCGTGTAACTCTCTGTTTTGCAAAGGATGAACAAATTGAGGTCACACGGCCGAGTCACACACCCGTGTGCTAGGTCGTGTGGTTAATTTAATTTTCATAAAATAGGTGCAGACTTTACACGGTTGGGAAACATGCCCATGCCTGAGGCCGTGTCCCTCACACGGCTGAGACACATACCCGTGTCTCTACCTGTGGGCTCAATTCTGAGCATTCTGTTTCTCAAAATTAAGGTGCAGAGGACATAAAACCAAAACACATGCCTATGGGACAGATCATGTATCACAAAAGGTCTAGACACACACCCGTGTGTCTACCCGTGTAGACAAAATAAGGGCTATTTATCGAGCCATTTGTGACTCTCATTTGCACCTACATACACATAAGTTCAATGGCATAAATCATGAAATATTTAGGCAACCAAAACATTCACAAATAAAGAAAAATCATGTCATCTCATTATCCTAACTCAACATTTTTACAACATCATATTTTTCCAAACCAAAACACACCAAACTCACATTCTACAAGTTTTAATATGGCTACCAATAACAAGCTAAATTTTTACTTAGTTTTCCTAGCATATCAATGAGCCAATCTTAACCATTCAAGAACAAAACCCTTAAGCCACATTAAACCATTTACCAAGAATTTATGAACCACACCACACAAGAGGTAATTGCACATGCATGTATATATATATATATAAGCTTACAACCAAGTCAACCAAAATAAGCCAAGTTACATGGCCAAATACCACATCAAGTCTTTGACAATTACAAGCCAACACATTTGTCCAAATATAATGACACATATAACAAAATGACCAAGTCCCTATACATGCCATATTCTCAAAATGTTTAAAATCATGGTATCCAAAATAACAGTTTGATAGTGTGATGTGAACTCCAATAATCTCCAACCCGAGCTAGCTTGGTGACACTATAAAACATGGAAAATAAAACGGAGTAAGTTATATAGCTTAGTAAGCTCGTATGAAAGAAATAAGCTAACCTTGCCATACATTAACATGCAAGTAATTTAACATAAGATAATGTAATTTACCAAAATCTCATGATCATAATTCACTTCCATCACAACTTACCTTTAAATCGTCATTTCACGACTTAATAATCATAAGCCTTAAGTACATACCTGTACCATCTCGTAATAATTTCATACTTAGTCTCATCTTTGTCATACCCAATGAACCACTCAGAATAATAATATCGGATACTCGGTAAAGCCTTGCACACAAGGTGCCACATATACAGCCATTGATACCTCTATCTCATAACACATATATGCTCGCTCTCGAGCCATTAACAGGCCTGCTTACACAAGCTGTCAATCAAGGCGTAACTACTCGGTGCTGCTCACACAAGCTGTCAAGTAGTCACAACATATGTCGGTATACTCAGCCACCGATAAGATGTACAGGACAAGAACCCAAGTTACATAACATAAAACCCTAGTGACATGTCACTTGTATCCTAATTTATTCTTAAGGTTCGATTGGGATTTCTCGCTTGCCAAAACGTTGCCAAATGTGTCCATAAATTCGATTAAACAATTCATGCATAAATTAAAGCATTTAAAATAAAATTATAATAAAGCTTATTTAACATACGAACTTACCTCGGTTACAAAAAAGGCCAAAAGGATATATTTGTTAGTTTTGTTTTTCCCCTGATCTAGACCCGAACTTCATTTTTCTTGATCTATAATACCACATTTAACTTATTTAATCATCACATTATTCAATTCAGCCCTAAAACACATTATGGCAAAATTTACATTTTTGCCCCTAACTTTTCAACATTTTACAATTTAGTCCCTAGTCTCGTAAAATGAATTTCTTTTAATTTCTTCACAACCCAAGCCTAGCCAAATATTATTTATACTCATAATAGCCCACATTTTCATTTATTCACACTTTTCTACATATTTTATAGACTTTTACAAATAAGTCCCTATTTGACATTTTTACCAAAAATCACTTTACAAATGTTGTTTAACAAACAACAAACATGCATTTTCTACCATCAAACATCAAAATACACACATATTCATCATGGTTCAAATTTTATATTTTAATCCTTCTTCAAATTAGTCTTTGGAAAGGCTAGATTAGGTTAAGACAACTTCAAAAACACAGAAATCATTAAAAACGGGACAAGAATGGACTTACAATCGAGCTTGAAAGTGTCCAAAACCCTAGTTATGGACTCCTTGCGAATTTTCGCTATGGCGGGATGAAATTGAGAAGACTGACATCTTTTATTTAGTTAATTTTGTCCTTATTAGGAAAATTACTAAAATACCCTTAATGCATAACTTTGAAATTTCACCTAACCATATCCATGTTTGTCCATCCTAAGGTATAATGGACTAATTTCTATTTAAGGACCTCTAATTAAAAGTTCATAACAATTAGTCACCTTTAACTTATAGAATTCATGTTTTGCACCTATTGCAATTTAGTCCTTCTAGTCAAATTGAGCACTCAATCGATAAAATTTCTTAACGAAATTTTCACACAATTATTTTATCATGCTGTAGAACTTAAAGAAACAATAAAATAAATATTTCTACTTTGAATTTGTAGTCCCCAAACCACTAATCTGATTTGTCCCAAAAACGGGCTGTTACATTCTTTGGGCAATAGTTAATCAAAATTTTGCCATGGCATTATTATGTTATGAAAATATTCCCTGAGTAATTCCAACCTTTATCATTCAGCAACATAAATACTCTCTATTGATTCTTTGTGAATTGCCGCGACATTTAGATTGCTTTGTTGTTTTTTCAGTTATAATTGGTATTATTAGTTCATTCATTAATTCCCTTCATCAATTTATACGATGTTCCTTTTGCACAGTTTAATTAGTTAAATCTACATTAATATTTTACCAAGTGAAATCAATTTTCAATCCCTATGGAGACGATACTCACTCGTCATTATATTACTTGAATCGACGTGAACACTTCACATTTTCATAATATATTTACATGCAACAATAGATTTCGGGTTAGTAAATTGCCAAATTGCCACGCGTTCACCGTAACATTCATTGGCATTATTTTTAATAATTCTAAGTTAAAAAAATGTAATTATTATAGCTCTTTCATGTCATAGTAATTAAAAGGTTTAAATATAAAATTGGTACTTGAACTTGTCCACTTCACCCAAATTGGTACTTAAGGTTTTTTTTTTCCTAGATTAGTACTTAAGGTTTTTTTTCCTAGATTAGTACCCGAACGTTTTCTCCATTAACTAGCTTGATACTTTTTTTTAGTGTCGTTAAGTTTGAGACAGGTAGCAGAATAAGATTGTGACACGCGGCATAATGACATCATGATAATGTCATAATCTATTTTTCTATTTCACTTTCTAATTTTTTTTTCCTTTTTCTTTTCTTTTATTCTTTCTCATCCCCATTTCCATTTTACTTTTTCTTTTCTTCTTATTTTCCTCTTATTTTTTCGAACCGTCGCCGCCACCAGCATGCACCACAGCCGCACTTCGGCATTTTCACCAACATTTGTTCTCTAATCTAAATAATGGCACCGGACAACTTTTTCCTGCTTCTGTTTCATTTCCTTTGATTTGTTTTCATAGAGAACTCCTTGAAATCCTGTTTGTGATTCTCCTCTGCCACTCACCTTGCACCGATGTCGTCACCACCTGTTTCAATGTCATCACCAATTGAAGAAGCACTGAATGACTTTCCTTTCTCTCTTCTGCTTTTGCTCCTCTTCTTTTTTGTCAGAAAATTGGGTTTGGAAAACGCAACGGAAAATAAGTATAAGGAAAAACCAAAGTTCTAATTTTTTTTTCCAAAAACAAGAACTTGGATGTGATATCTAAAGTAATAAACTCTTAGTCAAAATTGAACATTTTTTATTAGTCTAGGATGAATTCTTTGATCGAGTAGTCTTCTCTTCTATCCTCAAGCTCATGTCTGTAAGTGTGGGCTCGCTTCGGTTCAAAAAATTTTCCACAAAATTACCAGTTAGGTAATTTTGCAATTTCTCTGAACTTTAAGGTCAAGTTGTAAATAAGAAAATTATTTCTAGAAATCTTCTAAAATAATTTCTTCAGAGAATTTTCCACCACCAAGATTGTCAGGTCCGATGGTGCCATTGAATTGCAACACCCTCACGGCACCCAAGTCGGTTCGATTGTTGTCGGTTTGGTCCAAGCCAATAACATCCAAACTGGTTTGGCCTAACCATCGGTTCAATCGTCGGCCTGATTTCACATGCCAAGCCCTGTTTAACCAGTTTTTGGGTATTGGTCTCGGTTTTGGGTCCTTGGGTCTAATTTTCGATCTCTGTCTAATTTCAAGTTCAATTACCTATTGGGTCAATTTTCTGACTTGAAAATTAATTTCCAAAAATCTCATATTTATTTTAACTAATTTGATTAATTTAATTTTACTTGATCAAAATTAATTTTCTCAAAAATCACTTAGATTTTCCAAATTAAATTTTCAAGAAATTTTTTTAATCAAATTCTCTATTTGAACAATTCTCACGACCGCCTAATTTAATTCCACATAAAAAAATCAATTTAATTAAATTACTTTCAAATTTGTATAATTTCCTTTTGATTCAAACGCAGTCCAATCGAGCTTTTGTTGAACTAGATGAGGGTCCAATCGGACATATATAATAACGCTCGAGTAATTGCAATTATGTCCAGGAGAATCATTCTAATAATTCAAAATTTACTTAATCTTGGAGTCAGTCCACAATAAGTACCATGATTGAAAACTCCTTATTGTATTCTCTTTACAAAAGTAATTAATCCAACTACTTTTTCCAATGACCTCGTCATGTATGTTACCCTCATATGATATCCTTGATTCATTTGAGTTAAATTCATTCACTCAATACAATCCTATATTATCTCATTGCACCATTGTGTCTTCTTAATGGTTAATATTATCATTATCAACAAATGGCTGTGATAAATTACTTGTTTGAGAATAAGCAACCTATGGTCACGTTCCATATTTATCAATCCACACAATGCTAATGAGAGGATATCGTTAACTCTTTAATCAAGTTATGAATTCCACTGCTACTAGTAAAGCCATTCCATACACAAGTAATATACCCAACATATCGACTATGGGTTCGATAATCTTTAGAGCGTAAGCCTCCACCTATATCAAAGCACATGAGTTTACATACGTATGGTCAGTGACTAACTCAGGATTTAGGTAAATCACACCATGAACATCACAAGTGAATTAATTCATAAATAGATTAAGAATTAATTCAACTTGCATCCAATCTAATGTATCATTCTTCCAATGAGTACATATATGTCTCTACCCATGGTGTCAACTGTTTCGATAGCTAAGACTAGCCATCTCCCCAATTAGAATTGAAAACGACATAACAATCCTTCTAAGTATTTGAATCAAATTCTCACTTTGATTCTTTTATAGGATTATAGACTTGTTTACGTTATCTACTTAAGTTATCTTTCTCACAATGTAAACATACTTATAGTGCCACTTATCATCAGTTTGAACTTAGACAACCAATGAGCTAATATTTTCTTGTCACAGTTTCTCTATGTATGCAAAACATGAAAAATAGAAACATAAAAGACATAATAGTGAAATGTGAAATTAACTTTATTTATTTATTCATCGTTCAAATACATAGAAAACAATTACATGTTTACTACAATATAGGCACATTTCCCAATATTTTCTATTTTGTTTTTTGTTTTTGAAACCCCTAGCCGCCACTTCACTACCTCTGCTCTCTTACATCGAATCGAGCCACTACTGTTGAATCATCATAGAACTTCACAGTGGCTTCTCCTCACTGTGTCCAACATCATGACTATTTGGATTTACCGATCGTGGCCTGAATCTCAAAAACCCAAAAACCCAAAATGGGTATTGGTTTTGATTTTTTCTCATCATTTTTTTTTTGGTTTTGTATTATTATGGATTGATGGGTTTTGTTTATTATGTTAACTTTTTTATGGGTTTTGTTTGTGATGTTAATTTTCTGGATTTTTTTAAAGGATTGATGGGTGTTTTAATGGGTTTGTGAAGTTAATGTTTTAGGTTTTGTGTTTTAATTGACTGATGAGTTTTGCAATTTTCTTGTTTTATTTCAGTATATAAGTTTAGCTGTCCTAGAATTGGAGGTTCTCAATGGTTAATGTTACACTCAGATTTGTAAGTTTGTATGTAACAAAAAGAGTTTGGCATACTAAATTGAAAGGTTCTCTAATCCAGTGAGTTCTTTTTACAAATAAAGACAAGTAGCGAGCTAGTTGAGGAAAACCTGGATTTCAAGCATGGTCTAATTGGTTATGAACTAGATAGTTCTTAGTGGGAGACATAATGATTTAGGTATTTCCAGGTGAGTGTGAATTCGTTTTGGTAATAGGGGTTGGAAGGACTATTAGGAGAGATATATTTCTCTAGGGGGATAATCCTTTTATTTTTCTATTCTTCTTCCTTTCTTTGGTTTGTAATAGAAGAGAGAAGATTAAGAAAGGTTCGTGCATAAAAAGGAGAGACTGAGGATTAAGTCTTAAAAATTAGAAATCTTGCATGTTGGTAAGTTTTCTAATTTCTCTATATTAGCATATTCAAGAAAAAGAAGGTAATTAAGGATTTCAATAAGTTATTGGTTTTGTTCTTTTTTAGGGTAAAATGGAGGATAATTATTCAAATAGTCTTTTCATGCAAAGAAATTATGGTTTTGTGATAATGAATGGTCTCAGTTGGATTCTAATATAATTGTAGTGTTGTATTGATTAAAGAGGCTCATGTGTGAAGGGAAAAAAGGGCTTAGAAAATGGAATTGGCAATGACTCTTAGGTGAGTTCTTGGACTCAGATTTTAAATGGGTGTACTATGTTATCAATGGTGAATCAATTTTTGGTGAAGTGTTGATGCCTTATTTATGCATGGGGTATTGAGTGCAAATACTATTTGGACGAATTTGATCATGATTGATTAGATGAGTGTTTGGCGTGATGTATATTGTTAATGAGATGCAATTGTATGGTTGTAAGCAAACTATGTTAAGTGAATAATTTCTTTGAGGTAACACATTATTGCATATTAAAGTGATAGTATTGGTTGATAGTATGTTTATGATATGTCAATGAAATTGGTGTGTTTTATGTCGTATGATTTATAGCCTTTATTGGTGGAATGTGTGTATGATATGCATTCTATGCGTGTATATGGTTTCGAGGAGGTTAGGAAGGTCATATAAGGGAATTGCATATGCATTATATTTATGTGGCTTTGAGGGAGGTTCGGTTGGACTGAGCTAAGAAAGGAGGTTAAATGATATAGAGACTCGGTGTGCACCAGTATATGAGAGCCCCTTATGTGGGACATAGAATAGCCCTTTATTAAATGTTTGAGAGCCCTTAGTGGGACGAATGACAGTCTATGCCCATGGCATTAATGTATATTGGGAAGTCTGCTAGGACTATCTAAATTTGAGAAGTCCGTAAGGACTATCTAAATGTGGGAAGTTCGTCAGGATTGTTTAATATGGAGAAAGTCTGTCAAGACTACTGTTGTGAGGAAAGTTCGCCGAAACTATCTTGTGAATATGATTCCACCATATGTTTGATAGTATGAGTCTAAAAAATAGGTGACCCATTATTATGAAAAGGCCATGGTGCTTGTACTATCATATAAGGTGAGGCGGATATACGTTATGACGGCCCATCAGATTATTCTTACAGAATTGCATCTACAGTAGTTATGGATTTCACTTTGGCGAGAGCCGCGGGAGAATTTGAGAATTTGAATATAGCTTTACAAGTCTGCCAAGAATGAGTTTACGTGCTAGTAGCAGATCCTAAACTCGAGCTCTCTATACAGGCAAATTGTATGAAAGTCATATCATATATATATATGACTACCCGCCAATCCTTTTAAGGACAATACAAGGGTATTCTCCTATACTCCCGTGGTGAAGAAAATGTATATGAAAGATATGTTAGTCCATCACAACTATCTCATATGCATGGATCTGTAAATAGAGGATTCACAATTAAGAATCCGCCTACAAGTTATCTATTTCGAGAGAAATCCACCAGGAGTGGACTACTTGATTTCGGATCAAGGGTGGAATGATGTACCATTCAATCTATCCATTGGATATGGATGAGAAGGCTTCTTAATTAAGCTATGATGGTGTCTCCTTCTAGATCCAAGAGGACCATAACACGAGTCTAAGTTTGATAGGACAAAATGCTATTAATAGCACGCAATAGGGACTATCTGCCAAGAATGACCTTATATAGATATCTGTAGTCATTAGTGCAAGGTGTGTTATGAGTACTGTTTACATATTATCTTTTATAAGTCTTAAGTAGGAATCTATAAGGATTCCCCTCTTAAGGACATAGATGCATAAGAATTATGAAGGCAACACTTAAAATGGAATTAGTATGGAAAAACCGCCTAGGAATCACCTATTGTGAATAGGAGGATGGCATATTGTCTTAAGGCTAACAAAACCATCGTGAAGTTCCAACCACAAAGTGCAATCACATTAGTATTGTTAGTAAGATAAGAAAACACATTAATTTATTTAGAACTTGTGTTGTTATGCATTCCAGGTAAATAGGGAAATTTAGAAGTTTGAGAAGGGATCAAGTCAGAATTTTTCGCATATCTACAAATTTGTTTCTTAGTGGTAACTTGCATACAACATGGCAACCCAGAGGTGAAGTCTCAGGGTCTTTGTTGTAAATGAAACTAAGGGGTGAAAATATTAGGCAATTTTTCACATAAGTGGAAGACTTTTAGCGAAATTATTTTATATAAACCTTAAGTTTTATCGACATTGATTTCTAGGAAAATTTTATTTACTTAACAACAAGATTAACTATAATATTTTCTTTATTCTTTTACTATTGCGGATAATAATATTGAAAGTAATACTTAGATCATAAATCTAGTTGTGACAACCTATAGCTCAAACCCGATAAACGGGTTGAGTTTGGGGTGTTTCAGTTAAAGAAATTGGTTTTCGGAGTTGAGAGTTAATAGCGCATGGTAATGTTGTTAAAAGGTAGAAATGTTCTTAAATTTCTTTTCAAAAGAACCCAAAAATGTTGAATGAACCCAAAAAAGAAAAAGGCAAAGTGATGAGAGGGAAGAAGGAAGGAATATTGGGAAAAAGAAGGAAATAAGAAAAAAAATGGAAATAATTTTTAAAACTATTTTTATTGTATTTTAATATATTTTTTAGATCATGACATCGTCATGACGTCATTATGCCGTATGTCACAATCTTATTCTGCCACCTGTCTCAAAATTAACGGCGTTAAAAAAAAGTACCAAACTAGTTTACGAAGAAAAAGTTTGGGTTTGTGTTCCAACTAGGACAAAAAAAAACTTAAGTGCCAATCTGGGAGAAGTGGATAAGTTTAGGTACAAATTTTATATTTAACCCTAATTAAAACTTATGATTCGTTGTATATTATTCTGTGTTACACTTTTATTTGTTTTGCAAACTTAGTAATTGTTTTTAGGTTAATATTTAACTCAATTCACTTCTATTTATTTCTATTACCAGCTTGCCAATTGATAATTTCACATTATCTGGTTTACATATATAGTCCCTGTAGAGACGATACTTTTTACTCACTACTTTATTACTTGTTGACAATTAATCACACTTGCACATCATTAGATAATCTCGCGACAAGTTTTTGACACCGTTGTCAGGGACTGTTTAAGTCATTATTTGTGAAGTAAATTATTTTTCAATTTCATTTATTTTTCTAGTAATCTTAACTTAGTTTTTCTACGAATTTTTCAACTCTTTATGAACACAGACTGAATTATGAATCTAATTCCAATTGATCCTAAAATTGAACACACCTTTAAATAGAGAAGAAGGGATCAAGTAACTTAGAGACAAGCTGCAGAATGAATCTTGCACAATAAGATCAAATAGGCAGAGCTGCTAATGCTCAAAATCCTATCCATTTTGTTGATGACAGAAACAATGCCATCCATCAAAATATGTTATGCCACTTTTTCATGAACTCAATTCGAGAATTGTGAGACCTGAAATTAAGGTGCCACAGTTTGAATTAAAGTTAATAAAGTTTCAAATGCTTCAAATTGTGGGCCAATATAGTGGGATGCATACCGAAGATCTAACCTTCATTTTTGCTTATTCATGAAAGTAAACGACTCCTTTAAAATGGCTGGAGTAATTGAAGATGCAATGAGATTAAAGTTAATCTCATACTCGTTGACAAATAGAGCACGAGCATGGTTGAAATCTTTACCACCTAACTCTATATCCATATGTCAAGAATTGGCTAAATGATTCTTGATGAAGTACTTCCCACCCAGCAAGAATGGCAAGCTTTGAAATGAGATCACTACATTCCAAAAACTTGATGATGAACCTTTATGAGGCTTGGGACTAATTCAAGGAATTATGACAAAAATGTCTTCACCATGGGATTCCACATTGCATTCAATTCGAGACTTTTTACAATGGTCTCAATGCATATACAAGAATGGTGGTAGATGCTTCTGAAAATGAAGCTCTTCATTCTAAGTCATACAATAAAGCTTATGAAATTCTTGAAAGAATTTCCAACAACAATTATCAATGGCTGACTAATTGAACTACCACAGGAAGAAGAGTTGCAAGAGTACATGAAGTTGAGGCACTTACTTCACTGGCAACCCAGGTATCTTCTATGTCTTCCATGCTTAAGAACTTTACTACTAATGGTTTTAATGTTAATTTAATAAGTCAGCAGACAAGCCAATTTGAGAACATTTTATGTATGTATTATTGAGATAATCATATGTTCGAAAATTACCCGTCAAACCTGGAATCTATCTACTGCATGGGAAACCAAAGTCAGAATAGAAGTAGCCTAGGTCCATAGTCAAATTTTTACAATACTTTATTATGAAATCATCTGAATTCCTCGTTGAGTAATCAAGGGGCTGGTGATATCCATTCTTATATGCAATCCCGACCAAATCAACGGACAGGGTTTTCTTAACAAGTTTAGAAACCTCTGCAAGACGAATCTTCTAACAATTTGGAGATCTTATTGAAAGCATATATGGCAAGGAATGATGCAACTTTGAGAAATTTGGAAAACCAGATGGGTCAACTAGCCAATGAATTTTGAGGTTGACCTCGAGGTGCTTTGCTGAGCGACATTGAAAATCTAAGAAGTGCGGACAAAGAGCATTGAAAGCTGTCACCTTAAAGAATAGAAAGACGTTGAAAGCTAAAGTTGTTGAACTTGAAGACAAGCCTATTGTTGCTTAGAACGAAGAGGAAGATCAATCGAATGTTAAAATTCTCATTTTACAGAAGTTAGTTTCCACGGTTGCTAAAGAGGTATTGTCGCAAAAAGTTAGTCCTAAAATTTCAACATCTGCGACAAATGCAAAGGCATTACCTCAGAAGTGTTGTCCGATTAAAGATAAGATTCCACCACCTCCTCATTCTTAAAGACTCCAGTAGCATAAGCAATAGGTTCAATTTAAAACGTTCTTGCATGTACTTAAACAACTTCACATCAATATCCCATTGGTGGAAGCTCTGGAGCAAATATCAAACTATGTCAAGTTCATGAAGGATATCCTCTCCAAAAAGAAAAGATTTGGGGAATTTGAGGCAGTAACATTAACAAAGTAGTGAAATGTACTTTTACAAAACAAGCTACCCTCAAAAATGAAAGACCAGGGGAGTTTTACCATACCTTGTAATATTGGAGAATATTACCATGGAATGACTTTGTGTAATTTGGGAACAAGTATAAACTTGATGCCTATATTTGTATTTAGACGATTGGGAATTGGTGAAGTTGGACCAACAATTGTTACACTTCAACAGGTAGACAGGTCATTAGTACATCCTGAAGAGAAGATCAAAGATGTATTACTATGCGTTGATAAATTTATATTTCCATCTAAGTTTATTATTTTGGATTTTTGAGTAGATAACGAAGTACCAATCATCCTAGAAAAACCTTTCTTGGCAACTGGTAGAACATTAATTGATGTCTAGAAAGGCGAACTCACCAATCAAGTTCAAGACAATCAAGTAAATTTTAATGCATTTAAAGCTATAAAATTTCCTAATGTAGTTGAAGAATGTTTCGCGATGTCTAAGATGGATTCATTGGCCTTTACAGAATGGGAATCAATTCTGTAAATGCTCTATTAGAGCGAGTTTTAGTGACCAATCCACCAAGTGATGATGAAGAGAGAGGGAATATTTGGATTTTTTGGAAGCCAATTCGAAGGTATTCATTCCACAATCTCCATTCAAATTGTTGGAGTTAACATCTCGTGAATACACGCAACCTAAGGCATTAATAAAGGAGCTAATCGAAAATAGAGTGAAAAGTACTTCCATCCCATTTGAAATATGTTTATTTGGGTAACTCTTCTACTTTTCCTATCATAATTTCAATTGAGTTAATCGAGAATCAAGAAGAAAAGTTGATTGAATTTGTGAATAAGTTTAAGAAGACAATCGGGTGGACTGCAATTCATATTGAAGGTATTAGTTTGTCTCTGTGCATGCACAAAATTCTACTTGAAGCTGGGGAGAAAGCATCGATTGATGAAAAAATAAGGCTAAATTTGATCATAAAGGAGGTAGTTGGGAAAGAGATCGTCAAATGGTTGGATACGGGGATCATCTATCCCATTTCTATCAGCTCAAGGGTAAGTCCAGTTCAATGTGTACCAAAGAAAGGGGGAATCACGGTTGTAGAGAATGAAAATAATGAGCTGATTCAAACAAGTCCGGTTATGAGTTGGTGGATCTATGTTGATTATAGAAAATCAAATAAAGCAACCCAGAATGACTATTTCCCGCCACTTTTCATGGACTAGATGTTAGATAATCAAATAGTTGAAGCCCTAGAAAATTAGCACAAAACCACTTTCACTTGTCCGCACGATACTTTTTTTCAGCGTATGCCTTTTGGTTTACACAATACACCTGCAACTTTTCAAATGTGCATGATTGCAATATTTACTGACATAGTTGAACATTTTTTGGAAGTATTCATGGATGACTTTTCAGTGTTTGGAGATTCATATGATGATTGGTTAAGTAGTTTAGCTAAGGTGCTAAAATGTGTGAAAAGAATAACTTTGTCCTTAATTAGGAAATTTTTTATTTTATGGTTAAGGAGGGTATCATCTTGAGGGACAGAACATCAAGATGAGGAATTGAAGTTGATAAAGAAAAAGTCGATGTAATAGAGTAGTTGCCACCTCTTGTGTCTATAAAAAGGAGTTAGAAGTTTTTTGGGGCATGCTGGTTTTTATCGAAGGTTCATAAAAGACTTTTCAAAGGTTTTCAAGCCACTGTGTACTATGTTAGAGAAGGATATTGTAACACCCCTTACTTGTATCCGTCACCGGAACAGGGTACGAGGTATTAACAAATTATAGTATATACTATTAAACAAAACCCAACAAAAATATGGCGTGCAATTTGATCATTATAACATATGCCATTAACAATACAAACCAACTTCAAAGGATTCATACAAAATGATTAGTTTGATACTATAAGTAATAATTTGAACCTAGACAATTATGACACGTAACAAAATAACTAAGTCTGCTATACATGCCATATTTCAAAATGTTGAGTTCAGATACCAAGAGTATTGATAGTGCGGCGGATCTTCTACGATCTCGACTCTGTGCTAGTTGGATGAAACTATAAGACAAAGGAGAGAAAAGAAAGTAAGCTTATAGCTTAGTAAGTAAGTATATAAATAACAAATAAGAAATCTAATATGTTTACAACATAACTCAATTATATCATATTTTTAATTTTATTGTTTACTCCAATTTGATCAAGCTGTCCCTCCTACGTCATGATCACTAAATAAATCATAACTCAAGTTACGAAATTCAAAATTTAAATCCGTAAAATTTCCCTGAATCTAGACTCATAAAAATTCTTACTAATTTTTTTGTAGAATTTTTGGTTCAGCCAATTAGTACAGTTTATTAGTTAAAATTTCCCCTATTACACAGCTCAACTGATCTGAACTCTGTTGATTACGAATTGAATTTCTCTCAGTACACAATTCAAATAAACATGAAACATGTTTCAATTAAAACTAGACTCAATAAGAAATTTAGGCATATAAACTATATTTCTTAATTTGTTTTGTACAATTTTTAATGATTTTTAAAATTTGAAATAGGGAATTACACAGTCATCCTGAGCAAGTCTCACACAATTGTAAATATCTAAAAATATAGAATTCCTTTGCTTGCTCTGTTTCTTTTATATGAAAATAGACTCATTAAGATTTAATTTCACATCTCATTCAACCTCTAATTAAATTCCTTCTATTTTTGGTGAATTTTCAAAATCACGTCATTGCTACTATCCAAAACAGTTTTAATGCTAATTTCATTCTTTCACACATTCTTTATACTAACCTCATTTTAACTTACATATATATATACCACAAATCATTTTCACCACATTTCATACATCACAAGTGTAGGTCCATGACTACAATGTCACGACAAAACCATCCCGTTGAACAATTCGGAATAATCCTCGATACTTGATGGTTTCAGCACACAGCTCCACCATCATATTTCATTTAATTCGGCTCTCTTGTACACATGGTGAACACTTAGTACCACTCATGCGACCTAGTCGATTTGTCTCATAGCTCTCTTGTCTACATGGTTTCCTTCACTTGGAATCACGCATGCGACCTAGCTACATTTATCTCTCACGTAGCTCTCTTGTCTACATTGGATACATCCCGTATCACACATGTGACCTAGCTACTATATAGTATCTCGTAGCTTTCATGTACACATGATGTGCACTCGGCACCATACATGTGACCTAGCTACGCTCCCTCTATTTTATTCGATTTTTCCGAATGTTCAACCGGGATCTCTCTCTCTATTACTTATTTCCATTCTTTCAATAGTCGATTTATACTTCAACATCAGCTAATATATATATAATAGGCTGAAATATAAAAATGTAAATGAAATTAATGTATTATTCACATACAAACTTACCTCGGTGTAAAATATGGGAATTTTTCAATTTAGTCCAAAACTTTCTCCTTTCCCCGTTCGAGGTCGATTCCACGCCTTTCTTGATTATGAAGCTTGAAAGTTGAAGAAACCCTAGCTATGGAGGAGAGCAATTTTCGGCAGCAACTAAGGAAGATGATAACCAATTTTGTGTTCTTTTTCCCATTTTATTTCATTTAATATACAAATGACCAAAATGCCCTTACTACTAAACTTTCAAAAAAATTCCCTCCATGTCCAACTTTTGTCCATAACTTAAGAATGGGTCAAATTGCTATTTAAGACCTCATAATTAATATCCCAAAGCAATTTCATACTAAAAACTTCTAAAACACGAGTTTTACAATTTATTCGATTTAGTCCCTATTCTCAACTTAAGCGCGAAATGCACAAAATTTCATCACGAAATTTTCATGAAATCATGAAATCATATCATAAACCCCAAAATAATTATAAAATGATTATTTCTATCTCGGATTTGTGGTCACAAAACCACTATTCTGATTAGGCCCTAATTCGGGTTGTCACAGATATAGAATTTAGTTTTGATGATGTAACACCCCTTACCAGAGACCGTCGCCGAAGTCGAGCACGAGGCGTTACAAGACTTATCTTACTTGTTCGGGGCATAAATTTTTTTTTAAATTAATTCACTCAAATTCATCCAATAAACCCCTAAAAAGGGTCTTCGAGGCCCTAAAATGTGCAATTGGAACGGTTCGAGACCAAACCAGGAACATTAAAAATTTTCCAATTACTTACACAAATCAAAACAATTTATTTCACTATTCATAATAAAACTGTCCATTTGCGTAACAATTACTAAATTAATTATAACTTGAGTTAAGAAACTCAAAATTTAAATTTGTAAATTTCCCCTTAAACTAGACTCATATTTATTCCTACCATAATTTTTCCAAAATTTTTAGTTTTTCCAATTAGTATATTTTATTCATTAAATGTTCCCCTATTTTGCAGTTCAGTGGGCTTGACCTCTCTTCACTAAAATTGATTATCTCATTATACAGAATTCCGATAATGTTTCTGTTTGTTTCTAATGAAAATAGACTCACTAAGGAATATAGACATATGATCTGTGACTTATAATTATTTTTTTTACAATTTCTAGTGATTTTACAAAGTTGGAATAGGGGATCACAAAGTCACTCTGAACTAGTCTTATAAAAATTTAAATATCTCAGAATATAGACTTCCTTTACTTGCTCTATTTCTTTCTATGAACATAGACTCAATAAGCTTTAATTCTATATCTCATTCATCATTTAATTCCATTTCTGTAATTTTTAGTGATTTTTCAAATCCACGTTACTGATGTTGTCTCCTAACTGTTCCATGACCAACTCTTCCTCTTTCATAATTTCTTTGCATCAAACCTCATTTAGGCATATATAATACCAAAACATGTTCTTATTTAGCTATATCATAACCTAATCATTACTAATTAGTCACACACAAAATAGCCAAGTCCCTATACATGCCATAACTTAAAGTATTTCTAGTCACAAAATACCGAGTAGCTCGTTGATAGTGTGAGGCGATCTCTGACGTCTTTACAATTTTTCAAGTTAGCTTTTTGATACCCGATACAAAATACTATCAAATATTTTGCTTTAGTCCTCAATCTTTTTCTTTCCTCTGTCTAACCCTAAATTTCGTTCTTCTTGATTATGAAGCTTGGAAACTTGACAAAACCCTAGCTATGAAGAACCCTTGAAATTTTGGCCTAATGTAGAAGATGGGCACATTTTTGCATCTTTTACCCTTTTTTAATCTTTTAATTACCAAATGACTAAAATACCCTTCACTAAAACTTTAGTTATTTTTATCTATGTATGTCCATTTTTGTCCATGAAAACCTAATGGTCTAATTACCATTTAAGGACCTCAACTTCAATTATACTCTTCAATTTAATCCTTTACCCTCTAAAACTCATATTTATCAACTTTTGCAATTAAGCCCAGTAGGTAAATTAAGCATGCTATCTAAAATTTTCCATCGATACTCTAACACATGCATCTAATCACTCGGTAAATTATAAAAATTAATCGGAATAAACTTTTCTATCTCAGATTCGTGGTTTCGCAACCACTGTTCCGTTTAGGCCCTATTTTGGGATGTTACATTTCTCCCCTCTTTAGGGATTTTCGTCCTCGAAAATCTTACCTGTGAAAAGATTTGGATACTGTTTTCGCATAACCTCTTTAGGCTCCATGTAGCCTCGTCTACCCCATGCCTATTCCATAATACTTTCACAAGTGCAATATTTTGTTCCTTAGTTGCTTGACCTCTCGAGCTAAAATCTTTACCGGTTCTTCACCATAAGTCATCTTGCTGACTCTCAATCTCTGTCTGTGAAATCACATGTGAAGGATCAGAACGGTAACGACGTAACATGGACACATGCAACACATCATGAATCTTCTCTAATTCTGGCTACAAAGCTAACCGATATGCTAATGGTCCAACTCTTTCAGTCACCTCAAACAGTCCAATAAAATGTGGACTTAGTTTGCCTTTTTTGCCAAATCTAAAGACTTTCTTCCACGGAGATACTTTCAAGAACACTTTGTCACCAACTTGATACTCAATCTCTTTTCTTTTCAAGTCTGCCTAAGACTTCTATCTATCTGAAGCTGCTTTCAAGCAATCTCGGATAACTTTCACTTTCTCTTCAGTTTCTTTAACTAAATCAACCCTGTAAATCTGATTTTCTTTAAGCTCTGTCCAATACAAAGGTGTACGACATTTACGTCCATACAAAGCTTCATAAGGTGTCATTTTCAAACTCGACTGGTAACTATTATTATAAGCAAACTCTACCAACGACAAATATTTCTCCCAACTACCTTGAAATTCTAAGACACAACATCTGAGCATATCCTCAAGTATCTGAATAACTCTTTCTGACTGACCATCGGTCTGAGGATAGAAAGCTGTACTAAAACTCAACTTTGTGCCCAAAGCTTCCTGTAACTTCTTCCTGTAAATCTTGGGTCTCTATCTAAAATAATCGATAATGGTGCTCCATGTAGTCTGACTATCTTTGAAATGTACAACTCGGCCAACTTGTCAAGTGAATAATCCATACGAACTGGAATAAAATGAGCCGACTTCATTAGCTTATCAATCACAACCCAAACTGCATCTTTCTTTCTTGGTGTCAATGGCAATCCTGTCACAAAATCCATGGCAACTCGATCCCATTTCCACTCAGGAAATAACACAGGCTACAATAAACTTAAAGGTACCTGATGTTCGAATTTTACCTGCTGACAGGTTAAGCATCTAGAAACAAACTCTGAGATATCTCTCTTCATTCCTACCCACCAATACATTTTCTTCAAATCATTATACATCTTTGTAACCTGGATGAATAGACATGGAACTACTATGTGCTTCCTCTAAAATCTTTCGAATAAGCTCATTGTTCTTTGGTACACATATCTGATTTCTAAACATTAAACAACCGTCAGAACTGATCTAAAATCTGACTCTATACCCGACTCACCTGAGCTCTTTTGGCTTGCAACTCACTGTCATCTTTCTGAACTTCACAAATTTCTTCAAGAAACATTGGCTTAGCTCTTAATTTGGCTCAGATAGAACCATCATCTGATAAGGTTAAACTAGTGTTCAAAGCTCTTAATGCAAATAAAGATTTTCTAATCAAAGCATCAGCAACTACGTTTGCCTTACCCGGGTGATAATTGATCACTAGTTCATAATCTTTAATCAACTCTAGCTATCTTTTTTGCCTAAAGTTCAAATCTTTTTTAGTCATCAAGTATTTCAAACTTTTATGATCAGTAAATATTTGGCACTTCTCACCATACAAGTGATGTCTCCAGATTTTCAATGCAAATACAATGGCAGTTAGTTCTAAATCATGTATCAGATAATTTTTCTCATGTGGCTTTAGCTGTCTTATCTTTCCTTCCTGCATAAGTACATAGCCTAGTCCATTGAAAGACGCATCACTGTAAATCACAAACTCTTTACCCAGTTCTGGTTGTAGTAAGACAGGAGCTTCAGTCAACAATGCCTTTAACTTGTCAAAACTCTGTTGACACTTTTCAGTCCATTCAAACTTGACATATTTCTGTAGCAATCTTGCCAATGGAGTAGCTATCATGGAAAATCCCTCTACAAATCATCTATAATAACCGACAAGACCAAGAAAACTACTAACCTCTGATACATTCCTGAGAGGCTTCCAATCAACAATGGCTGAAATCATGCTCGGAGCAACTCTAATACCTTCACCTGAGACTATATGTCCAAGAAAACCAACTTCCCGTAACCAGAACTCACTTTTGCTAAACTTGGCATAAAGCTGATTATCTCTCAAAGTCTGTAAAACTGTTCTCAAATGCTCTAAATGCTCAGTCTTATCAAGAGAATAAATCAAGATATCATCAATGAACACAACTACAAATTTATCCAAGTAAGGTCTGAAAATTCGATTCATTAAGTCCATGAAAATGGCAGGAGCATTAGTCAAGCCAAATGGCATCACAAAGAACTCACAATGGCCATAACTAGTCCGGAAAGCAATCTTCGAAACATCTGACTCTTTAACTCATAACTGATAATATCCGGTTCTTAAATCTATCTTGGAGAACACAGTAGCTCCCTTTAATTGATCAAACAAATCATCAATTATGGGCAGTGGATACTTGTTCTTAATAGTCATCTTGTTAAGCTACCGATAATCTATGTACAATCTCATCGAACAATCTTTCTTTTTCACAAAAAGCACTGGTGCACCCCATAGTGAACAACTAGGTCTTGTAAAGCCTTTATCTCTTAGTTCCTGCAACTGAACTTTCAATTCTCTCAATTCTATTGGAGCCATTCTATAAGGAGCAATAGAAATGAGTGTTGTACCCAAAACCAATTCAATACCAAACTCAACTTCTCTGATAGGAGGCAAACCTGGTAGTTCTTTCAAAAACACATCAAGAAACTCACATACCATAGGCACTGATTCAATTTTCAACTCTGGATCTTTAGTATTCAACACAAAAGCAAGATAAGTTTCATATCCTTTTCTCAAGCATTTCTGAGCAGACATAACAGAAATCATGGCAACTAAACTATATAAATCATTTGAATTAACTCGAAGAATTTCACCATTTTCGCGTTTCAACTCAATGAATTTCTTTCCACAATTCACTATCACGTCATGCGCAGTCAACCAATCCATACCAATAATCACATCAAACTCATCAAATGGCAATAGCATGAGATCAGCCAGAAAACAGTAACCTCTAATCATCAAAGGGCAATTTTTACATACTTTGTCTACTAATACATACTGACGTAATGGATTCAATACTTTAATCACAAATCCCGTATACTCTATGGACAAGTTCATACTAGGCATCAATTTCATGCAAATAGAGGAATGGGTGGAACCTGGATCAATCAAAGCAATAACATTAACATCATGAAGAGAAAATGTACCCGTAATTTCATCAGGGGAGGATGCCTCTTTACGGGCACGGATAGCATAGGTCTTTGCAGGTGCTCTAACATCTGGTCTTGCTGCAGAATCTCTAGATGCACCTCTACCTGCCCCTATTCCTGAACTTCTCTGAGGTCTACCTTTAACGGGGGCATCGCCTGATCTTACACTCGGTATTACTTCTCTTTTAACCATCCCAGGACACTCCCGAATGAAATGATCCGATGCACCACATTGGAAACAACCAGTCTTAGTTGCTCGACATTTACCTGGATGACGTCGACCACATTGAGGACACTCAGGTCTATCAGGCTGAATACTGCCAACACTCGCAATTGAAGTGGTCTGAGCTTTCTGACCCATAAATCTTCTACCTCTGTTTCTGCCAGAATACCCTACTGAAAAATTAGATCTCGTAGAGAACTCTCTAGGCTTCTTGGATGTAGACTGAAACGACTTACTTATCTGTTTTTTCTTCGTGTCTTGCATTTCAATTTTAGCTTTACCCTTTTCCTTTCAGCAACTCCTATGCCTTACAAGTTCTTTCAACTAAAATAACAGACTCTTTTATTTCTAAAATGCTGACTAACAGTCGAATATCATCATTGAGCCCATCTTCAAATCTCTTGTACATAATAGCTTCAGTAGACACACACTCTCGAGCATAATTACAGAGTCTGACAAATTCATGTTCATATTCAGTCACTGTCATCTTACCCTACTTTAGTTCAAGGAATTCTTTTCTTTTCTGGTCGATGAACTTTTGACTAATGTATTTTTTACGGAACTCCTCCTTAAAGAAATCCCAAGTAACCCTCTCTTTCGGTATTACTGACACAAGCGTCTTCCACCAATGGTAGGCTGAGTCCCGTAAAAGTGATACAACACACTTCATGCACTCTTCAGGTGTGCAGATAACTCATCAAAGACCCTAATAGTATTCTCGAGCCAAAATTTAGCTTTCTCTGCATCGTCATCTTTAGTAGCTCGGAACTCTTCGGCCCCTTGTTTCTTATTTTATCAACTAGTGGTTTCTCTCTTCTGACTGTATCTGTGACTGGGGAAGCTACATGGGTAGTCTGAGGATCATGAGGGGGTGGAGGTCTAACGGTCGTATTCGTACGAATGAACTCGGCAAACTATTCATTCATAGATTGGAAGAATACTTCTCGAGCCCCTCCTCTCTGACTAACTATAACGGGCCTTTCACTACCATCTGGTGGCATCGTCCTTTCTGCGGGAGTGCTCGAGTTACTTTCTACATCATCTGCACCAACTCGTTTGGGATCCATAACTATGAAAGAAAAACATTTTAAAATCGTCAAGAGTCATCACACTATAAAAATATAAGTATGGCATGTATAGCTAGACTCTTACTTATACTAAATATTCTGATAACTGACTAAAATCTTGCTCTGATACCAATAAATGTAACACCCCTTACCCGAGATCGTCGCCGGAGTCGAGCACGAGGCGTTACCAAACTTATCTTACTTGTTCGGGGCATAAAAAAATTTTAAAATTAATTTGCTCGCATTCATCCAATAAATCCCTAAAAAGGGCCTTCGAGGCCCTAAAACATGCAATTATAATGGTTCGGGACAAAACTGGGAACATTAAAAATTTTCCAATTACTTACACAAATTAAGACAATTTATTTCACTATTCATAATAAAACTGTCCATCTACGTAACAGTCACTAAATTAATTATAACTCAAGTTACGAAACTCAAAATTTAAATCCGTAAATTATATATACATATAAAGTATGACTTATAATTCTTCTTGTACAATTTCTAGTGATTTTCTAAATTTGGAACAGGAGATCACGAAGTCACTCTGAACCAGTCTTACAAAAATTTAAATATCTCAGAATATAGACTTCCTTTGCTTGCTCTATTTCTTTCCTATGAACATAGACTCAATAAGCTTTAATTCTATATCTCATTCACCATTTAATTCCATTTCTAAAACTTTTAGTGATTTTTCAAAACCACGTCACTGCTGTTGTGTCCTAACTAATTCATGGCCAACTATTACTCTTTCATAATTTCTTTGCATCAAACCTCATTTAGGCATATATAATACCAAAACATGTTCTTATTTAGCTATATCATAACCTAATCATTACTAAGTATTCACATGTCATTCTTTAATCATATCATAAGGACATACACACAAAATGGCCAAGTCCTTATACATGCCATAATTTAAAGTATTTCTAGTCACAAAATACCAAGATAGCTCGTTGATAGTGTGAGGCGATCTCTGACATCTTTATAATTTTTCGAATTGGCTTTTCGATACTCGATACAAAATACAATCAAATATTTTGATTTAGACCTCAACCTTTTTCTTTCCTCAGTCTAACCCTGAATTTCGTTCTTCTTGATTATGAAGCTTGGAAACTTGACAAAATCCTAGCTATGAAGAACCCTTGAAATTTCGGCATAATGAAGAAGATGGACACATTTTTGACATCTTTTTCCCTTTTTTATTCTTTTAATTACCAAATGACTAAAATGCCCTTCATTAAAACTTTAGTTATTTTTATCTATGTATGTTCATTTTTGTCCATGAAAACCTAATGGTCTAATTACTATTTAAGGACCTCTTGTAACATCCTGAAATAGGGCCTAAACGAAATAGTGAATGCGAAACCACGAATCTGAGGTCAAAAAAAAATTATTTTGAGTAAGTTTTAAGGTTTATTCATTGATTGAATAATTGTGTGAAAATTTCGTGAAGAAATTTTATGTTTAAGTGCCTAATTTGATAATTAGGACTAAATTGTAAAATTAGCAAAATGTGTATTGTAGATAATAAAGGGGATTTAATTGAAATGGGTTCTAAAAGTGGAGGTCCTTATTTAGGAATTATACCATTATCTTTAAGTTTGGACAAAAATGGGCAAGAATAGGACAAATTTGAAAGAAAAACCTTTAAAGGTATTTTGGTTATTTAGTAATTAAAAGAATTAAACAGGGAAAATAAGGCCAAAATTTGTCCATCTTCTTCATGGAGGCTGAATATAGCTTGGGGGAAGCCATGGTTAGGGTTTCCAAGCTTTACAAGCTCAATAATCCCAGAAAGTGAGATTTGGACCTAGAATGGGAGAAAAATCAAAAATCAAGAAAGTTGGTAAAATGGTCATTTTGGTATCGAGGTAAGTTCATATGTTTAATAAGCATTTAATTATGTATATTTGAATGATAAATTTATATTTTGGCCATAAATACTTTAGTATTGAGTTTCAGATATAATGATTAATGTTCGATAATAGTTCGATATTGGAAAGAAAACTTGTATAATTTATATTTAATGTAACATCCTAATTTTCGGGTTTTCGCGATTCTTGATATTTTAAGTAAATTTCTAAAATTTGGTATGTGATGATGGAATTCATAATTTGGGTATGTAAATGGGCTTATGGAAGGCCCATGAGTCGGCCAAAACCCAGTAGAATTTTTAAATTTTGGACTTAGGAATTAAGGGTTCTGGCTAGGTGCCCTTATATTAAGTTGTGGGAAAGTGTATCACAAAAAGAGCTTTGGTAGAGTGGCAAGGGTGACGCCACTAAGCTCCTAAAAAAGGTGGCGTGTGGGCATAGAGGAAGACCTGGGTTCGATTCCCTGTGTTGGCAAATAAAAGTATTTATTTTTGTGTGCAGGAAGGGTAAGTGTTGGAACTTAAGTGGATTCTGTAAGAGGAGAGTTGGATCAAGTCAAATGCATAAATTAAGGAGGGATAAGGGGAGAGATTTTAGGGATGTGATAGGGAGATAGAGTTGGCGAATAAGGGAGATTGGAGAGGGATTTTCAAAGGGAATTAGGTTAGTAATTTCGGCATTAGGGTCTTAGTTGTGCCGATTTCTTCTTTGGTGTGTAGCCTTTTTCTCTCTTTTCTTTTCCAGCCAAATCTACCTCCCTCCTATTCATTTTTCTTCCTTTTTCTTCTTTCAAATCAGCCCACTATTTCCCTCCATTCACCATTGTT
Source organism: Gossypium arboreum (assembly GCF_025698485.1). Classification (NCBI taxonomy): domain Eukaryota; kingdom Viridiplantae; phylum Streptophyta; class Magnoliopsida; order Malvales; family Malvaceae; genus Gossypium; species Gossypium arboreum. Next base: position 70,003,913 of record NC_069077.1, on the reverse strand, counting down.
TCTTTCCTTATCTCTATTTTTGCCAAGTGCATAAAAAGTCAAATCGATGAAGATAGGGGTGCCGATTCTTTGTGACCAGCAACCTTTTCTTCCTTTTCAATAGTTGGCGTTCGGTTCCTTTACCTTTTAGACATCCGGATTCAAGAGGAGAAAGACGTGGTAAGTGTTCAAACTCTAAACGATTCCTAGTGTAGCTTTGGCCAAAAGTCAAACTCCAAGTTTAGGAGATGGCGAATATGGGCATAGACTCTATGGGTCTTCTTTTAATATTTTTGGTTTATTTATTGAAGGAGCAGCAAGGTGTAGTGTCGATTTGGAGTAGCTTGGATCACGGAGTAGCTAGGCCTAGTCATCAATCGCGACAAAGGTAAGGTGCCTAAGGCTATTATGGATGGTGGTAGAATGTGTAAGTGTTAATATTGGAAAGTTCTTGATTTGGTTCAATTATTGCGAGCTGATCTATTTAACAATTGATTATAGGAGAAATCGATAGGAGATCTCGTCAAGGAATATCGCAAATCGTGTGTAACGAACCCTTTCATAGCTTAAAGCGATAAAATGTTGAAAGTCAAATGCCAAAATTTTGGCATTTCGAGGACTTATGAGCAAGCTTAACGCTCACTAGTTAGTTAGAATCGATGAGACGGTGATCGAGAATGATGGAAACGGTAAGAATGTGATTTTGGCGTTCTTGGTAAGTTGGGCCTCGAGGGGTCAAGTGGGGCCCATTGGGCTTTGGTCCATTTGGGTAAAATTGGTAGAAAAGTAAATCATTATATGGCATGATAAGACCGTTAAAACCGTTATGGAATATAGGCTAAATGGGCCTAGATGACGAAATTGGCTAAGTAGGGCCCATTAGGGTTTTAGGCCCAATAACTCGATTTCGCTAAAATGGGCCGAATCACTGTTTGCACCCATGGATTGTTAGTAATCGTTAATGAACATGGAAACCCTAATTTTGGTAAAATTATGAGATTACCCTTATACCATGAAAATGATCGTTTTGCCCCTAGGTAAAATGACCATTATACCCCTAGGGTTTATGTATGATTTTAATACATGGGATTTTGATAAATATGGTATGTATGAGATGCACATGACATGTATGATATGCACATGATATGTATGATATGCACATGATGTAATCATAACGCATTGGGTTGGGTTTTATATGGATGGAGGAAGTGAAAAGGGCTTATGCCCCATTATCAAAAGGGCTTATGCCCCGATTATCAAAAGGGCTTATGCCCAGCTTATAAAAGGGCTTATGCCCTAGTTATTGAAAGGGCTTTTGCCCAGTTATTAAAAGAGGCTAGGCCTCCAGTTATATGATAAAGCAAATGCTTGCCAAAGGAGAGTATGGTGGGGTGGGTCGAGTTAATCCCACATGGTGTGTTGGTTGGTACGGTGGAGAGTAGCGGATGGTGGGTTGAGTAGTCTCCCAAATGGGTTGCATTCTTTCATTGAAATTATATGTGATATTGAAATGGGCCTAAGGGCCATACCGTTTCTGATAAAAGGCTTGCCCAAGAATATGAAATATGAAAAGGCTTGACCAGTGTTATGGAATATGAAACATGGAAAGGGCTATGGCCCAAGATATGTTGAGATTGGATTTGGGCTTAGACCCAACAGTCATTATTGTTTTGGGCTCTGAAGGGGCTTGTTGCACACTGAGTTTCCAAACTCACCCCCCTTTCCTTAACCTTGCAGGTGAGCCTTGATGTGGGGACTTGGGCCGGAGAGGATTCAGAGTGGCCACGGTGATCATCTTTGGGCTTTTAAATAAGTGTTGGTTTTCATTTAATTTCCTTTAATTATTATTTATTTTTGGGTTGTAATAAGGCCAATTTTAACTTTCCTTTTATTTCTTTTCGAATTATTTTAATTTTAATAACTTTAAAATTTGGTTAATAATTATTCAAATGGGCTAGACTTAGGACGTGTTTTCAAAATGATACTTGTTTTCAAAATATCTCAACACCACGATTAATCGATTTATCAAAGACGCCCACTTAAACAAATTTAAACTCGATATAACAAAGTGTGGCTATGGTTGTGGGCATGTCTAGGATTGGATCCAATTAAAGAGCTTGGTACTTAAGCGACCTTCATGGCTCACCTCCTCTGTCTCGGATACCTACGGTGCCCACTTCCATACACTTTGTTAACTCAATAAAATGTATGGTTTTAAAACACTAAAACGGAACGTGGGTTTTTCAACTCCAATGTGGCACGTCAGATTCGGCCATAACGTCTGGGTCGGGTTTGGGGTGTTACATTTAAGACCATATTTTGTATTATGGCTTTGTATGATAACAAGAAAGTATTGACTAGCATAGTTTGGTGAGAACAAGTTAAGTTGATGATATGATGAGATTGAGAATGTAAGTATGTAAGTTGAGTAGCATTTTATTATTCTGCAATTATTGTTATTAGTATTATTATTATTGAGTTATGCGACTAACCTTGAGAATTTGAGCAAGTATGTTTCAGCTATGACTTGACAAGGCATTGATATCTCAAAGTCTATGGTTATACCATGGCAATTAAGGAAGAATTGACGAAAAAGTCCATGTTCATAGCATGGCATTTAAGGAGAAATTGACGGTTAAGGATACCGTATAAGACCATGTCAAGACATGGCATTGGTAAGGCAAGGATCCCATGTAAAACCATGTCAAGACATGGCATCGGCATTGATTAAGGACTCCATGTAAGACCACATCAAGATTGAATAGGTTAAAATGGAAAACTAAAGAGTTCAGTGAAAAATTTATTGACGATGTAATCAGATTTGAGAATGATTTAGCAAATGAACACAGTTGCAGAAAGGATGCCAGGCTAATAATAAAATCATCCAGATAACTGAAATGTCACAGTAAAAGAAAGGTCAGGCTCCGCTAATGCACTCATTCAAGTATGATGTTTAAGATATATGATTGCTAGATTTTCTTCCAAATAAATTCCAACTGTGAATGGGATAATGTGAATTCAGCAATGACAGAATTAGATAGAGGAATAATAATTGAGTCGTATTAATAGTTGAATGTAGAGTTTATAGTTGAGAAATTATAGAAAAATCTTTTTCGACTATTATATGTGTACATTTACTTTCAGAGATATATATAAATATATGCAAGATCATAGATGCAATTCCTGCAGTATGAGAATGTTAGTTAAATTTACAGACAGATGAAAGCATTATAGTTTGTTTGAGCTGTGATTGATATTGCTCTATTTATTCAAGTTTTCTACTTTAGTGTACAGATGGAAGGTTGACAGTAAGATTTGTATGATGTTAGTGATCTGTATTGTTAACTATTGTTTAGTGAAAGTAAAGGAAAACTTTATGGCTTCTGTCATAGTTGTTCCTAGTGCTTGTGAGTATTATCCTTTCCTTTTGGAAATTTTCTAAGATGCTATTGAAACCTTAACTATTCTACATGAGACGTGGTTACCAGGAATTCTATGTAGCTTCATGTTATGAGATTTTATTATCTCGGTTTTATTAATAAATTAATGTTCAAAGTATCAGCCATGAGACATTAGCAGAAAATGTTCTATTAATGAAAATGGTTTCTTCTTATTATGAGTATGTTTATGATGATTACGAGTTCGGGCCTGATAATGAAAGTATAGAGGTATAGTTATCAGAGGTATAAAGATTCTGCTTTTGCACTGGTTGTTATTGAAATTTGTGTTTAAATTTCTCAAATGATCAGGATGTTTTATTTTCACTCGAGACATTATTTACTAAAGTAATTGAGAAGTCAGTCTTATTATGGCATTATGATTTTTGAGTAGTATGAGTATTGTGGCCTCAGTGTAGTTCAGTTCAGACATGTGTATTGATTTTCATTTTTCGCATAATCTTGATATATATATCAGTGAGTTAAAGACCGAATGCTATGTTCTTTAGAGTTATGCAGTAATAATGATTTGTGATTAGCTCTTTGAAGAAATCACGACGGAATGTATGTTTGAGATATCATGATAGCATAGAGAAGAACAATTTTTGAAAAGTTATTATCTTTTAGTTGAGACTGATTCAGTTGAGTAGTTGATTGAGTTATATGTGTGTTTGAATTATTCATGGCTTCAGACGTAAATGCTGATTTTTCATGTATAAATAGATAAATGACCCGGGTAAATGTACATATTCTAGAGGTTATGGTACAGAGTTGTATACGCATATCAGAATGGTTGCATCAAAGGTATGTTTTTGCAAATCCAAGTTGTTTGATTGTTAAATTTCTCATTGTATGAAGTTTAGTTTGGCTTGAATTCATGCTAATAAAGTCTAAACAGTCGAAGATATTGACAATTGAAGTATCCATTATGATTCAGCTTGGTTTGAATAAAGAGTTTATGGTTTCTAGAAATGTGTTAATGAGAAATCAAGAGATTTTGCAACAGTTATGATGCCTAGAATAGTGATAATTATTTGATTATTTCAGAAGTACAGAGATGGATGATAACTTGATTTAGTTATACTGGAAAGAGTGTGAAATGTTATGTACCAGACTTTGAATCTGATACTTGAAATTTTAGAGAGTTAAAGTTGATTTTCAAGTATCTCAGAAGCTATTACGGTTAGTATTGATGTTTGTGTGAAAAGTGAGGGTATTTCGAAGAATTGTACAATAGAATTAGCATTATCACCGAAAGGTTAAATAAGCTATGGTTAATTGCTTGAAGAAGTTTGTGTATTCTTCTCAGTACAAATGAGTTTTTCTACTGAAGGATTATCTGAGTTATTCATTTTGAGGTTGTCAATTTATTCAGAGTGTAAATTTTAGTTGTTATGGTTGGAAATCCAGGGTTGCACTGTGACTTCAGAAGAAAGCTACAGTAAGTTTTGACCATGAGATTCCTAAATGTTACTGCATGTCACCTTTGTACTGATAGTTGAATTGAGGAAGAGAAATTCGCAGAATTAAATTGAGCAAAAAGGATTAGAGGAAAGTGAACATTAATTACAAAAATCAGAGATAGATTATCAAAAATTGTATACAGAATCGAAAGGTAAGAATATTGACACTCAAAAGAGAAACAAGTATTTTTCTTTTTTTGAAAGTACCTTAATGGCAGAGAATTTCCATTTTGGTAAGAAAAGAAGAGTTACTTGCGTTTCATCAGAAAGTATGAGGTTAATGATAAAATAAGGTCAGTTACTTATCAGTAGGTATTCCGGTTCAGAGTATTAGTTTAAGAAGGAAAATGTTGGGTATGCCAAGGCTGAATGAGAATTTGAAAGTGTTGCTAGAAATTAATTTCGAATCCATTTGAAGGTGAGATTTTCGACGACGAAAATCCCTAAAGAGGGGAGAAATGTAACATCCCGAAATAGGGCCTAAACGAAATAGTGGTTGTGAAACCACAAATTTGAGGTCAAAATAATTTATTCTGATTAAGTTTTAAGGTTTATTCATTAATTGATTAATTGTGTGAAAATTTCATGAAGAAATTTTATGCATAAGTACCTAATTTGATACTTAGGACTAAATTGTAAAATTAGCAAAATGTGTGTTCTAGATAATAAAGGGGATTTAATTGAAATGGGTTCCTAAATTGGAATTCCTTATTTAGTAATTAGACCATTATATTTAAGTTTGGACAAAAATGGGCAAGAATAGGACAAATTTGAAAGAAAAGCCTTTAAGGGCATTTTGGTCATTTAGTAATTAAAAGAATTTAAAAGGGAAAATAAAGCCAAAATTGGTCCATCTTCTTCATGGAGGCTGAATATAGCATGGGGGAAGCCATGGTTAAGGTTTCCAAGCTTTCCAAGCTCAATAATCCCAGAAACTGAGATTTGGACCTAGAACGGGAGAAAAACCAAAATTCGGGAAAGTTGGTAAAATGGTCGTTTTGGTATCGAGGTAAGTTCATATGTTTAATAAGCATTTAATTGTGTATATTTGAATGATAAATTGATATCTTGGCCATAAATATTTTAGTATTGAGTTTTAGATATAATGATTAATGTTCGATAATAATTCGATATTGGAAAGAGAACTTGTATAATATATATGTAAGACCATATTTTGTATTATGGCTTTTTATGATAACAAGAAAGTATTGACTGGCATAGTTTGATGAGAATAAGTTAAGTTGATGATATGATAAGATTGAGAATGTAAGTGTGTAAGTTAAGTAGCATTTTATTATTATGCAATTATTGTTATTAGTATTGTTATTATTGAGTTATGCAACTTACCTTGAGAATTTGAGTAAGTATGTTTCAGCTATGACTTGACAAGGCATTGATATCTCAAAGTCCATGGTTGTACTATGGTAATTAATGAAGAGTAGACGGAAAAGTCCATGTTCATAACATGGCATTTAAGGAGGAATTGACGGTTAAGGATACCATATAAGACCATGTCAAGACATGGCATTGGTCAGGCAAGGATCCCGTGTAAGGCCATGTCAAGACATGGCATCGACATTGATTAAGGACTCCATGTAAGACCACATCAAGATGTGGCATTGGCACTAAGACAAGGATACCATGTAAGACCATGTTTGGAACATGGCATTTGGTTAGACAAAGATACCATGTAAGACCATGTTTGGAACATGGCATTTGGTAAGATAAGGATATCATGTAAGACCATGCCAAGGCATGGCATTAATAAGTTCTATAAAGTAAGGAAATCATACAAGACCATGTCAAGACATGGCATTGATGAGTTACTATAAGGCAAAGGTCCCATGTAAGACCATGCCAAGGCATGGAATTGGTGAGTTCATAAGGCAAGGATACCACGTAAGACCTTGTCAAGACATGGCAATGGTAAGTTCAAAAAGGAAAAGGTTCCCAAGTAATCCAATGAGTAAGTCAAAGAAACGACAAGGTGAGAACATGAAGAAAGAGTACAGGATGCATTTAAGGCTTATTTAATATTGAGATAGTAAGTAATTGATATTAACAAGTATTAAGTAAGTGATGAGTTTTTAGTTATGCTTGTGACACTTTATGACATGATTGGTAATATGCCTATATTATGAAAGAGTACTCATGTGTTAAGTGAGATGTTGCAGGTATGTAAGCAAGCTATTAAGTAAGGTGCCTTTTGCATTCTGAGCCTTTGGTAAGGTTATCGATGAGTACGATAGGAAAGTAAGAACTAAACATTATTTAAGCAAATTATGACAGCATAGTAGTAAGCTAAATTGATTGCTAATGCTTATTATTTTACGTGTGAACTTACTAAGATTTATAAGCTTACTTCTTTCACTTTCCCATGTTTCAGAGTACTTAAAAGTAAACTCGAGTTAGAGGTCGTCGGAGATCACTTCACACTATCGACTATCAAGTTACCAAATGGGTATCTTCGTTTACAAACGTTCTAGTTTATGGCATGTATAGGGACTTAGCCATTTTGTGTGTATGTCCTTATGATATGGCTAAAGAATGGAATGTAAATATTTGATAATGATTAGCTATTGAAATGGCTAATGAAGAACATGTTTTGGTGTTATATATGCCTAAATGTAGTTAATACAAAGAAATCATGAAAAAGTGAAATTAGCATTAAAACAGTATTGAACAGCAGCAGTGACGTGATCTTCAAAAATCACCAAGAATAGTAGAAATGGAATTAGGTGATGAATGAGATATAGAATTAAATCTTATTAAGTCTATTTTCATATGAAAGAAATAGAGTAAGCAAAAGAAGTGTGTATTAAGAGATATTTGAATTTTAGTGAGACAGGGTTAGAGCGATTTTTGAATCCCCTATTCTAACTTTATAAATTCACTAAAAATTGTAAAAAAAAAAGAATTAGGAGTTATAGTTTATATTTCTAGATTCTTTAGTGAATCTACTTTCAAGAGTAACAAACAACATGGTTATTTGAATTCTGTACAGGGAGAAAATTGATTCGTAGTGAGGAGAGGTCAGAGTAGTCGAATAGTGCAACATGGGAAATTTTAACTAATAAACTGTACTAATTGGCTAGACTAAAAATTCTGGAAAAAAATTTAATAAGAAGATATATGAGTCTAGTTTCAGGGAAAATTCACGAATTTAAATTTTGAGTTTTTTGACTCGAGTTATGATTTATTTAGTGACTATGATGCAGGTGGGCAGTTTTATAAGGAATAATGAAATAAATTGTTTTGATTTGTCTAAGTATTCGGAAAATTTTTAATGTTCCCGGTTGGGTCCCGAACCGTTTCAATTGCATGTTTTAGGGTCTCGAGGGCCCTTTTTAGGGACATATTGAATGAATGTAAATAAATTGATTTTAAAATCAAATTTTATGCCTCGAATTAGTAAGTTAAGTCAGGTAACGCCTCATGCTCGACTCCGGTGACGGTCTCGGGTAAAGGGTGTTACACCTCTACTTCAATTATACTCTTCAATTTAATCCTTTAACATCTAAAACTCATATTTATCAACTTTTGCAATTAAGCCCTAGTAGGTAAATTAAGCATACTATCTATAAAATTTTCCATCGATACTCTAACACATGCATCTAATCACTCGGTAAATTATAAAAATTAATCGGAATAAACTTTTTTATCTCGGATTCATGGTTTTGTAACCACTATTCTATTTAAGCCCTATTTTGGGATGTTACAGATGAAGTGTCATTGAAAGCCTTTGATTAGTTAAAACGACAATTAATTACGACACCTATTATTGTTACACCAGATTAGAGTTCTCCTTTCGAGTTGATGTGTGGCACTAATGGCTTCGCAATAGGAGCTATAATGGGTCAATGGAGGAACAAAGTCTTCCATCTGATTTATTACACAATTCAAACTTTGATAGGGGCCAGTTAAATTATACGGCAACCAAAAGAGAACTACTTGCTATTGTTTTTGCTTTTGATAAATTTAATTATTATCTTTTAGGTACTAAAGTGATAGTCTATACGGATCATTCATCAATCAAATATTTGCTTGCAAAGAAAGATGTTAAGCCAAGATTGATTCGATGGGTACTTTTACTCCAAGAATTATATCTTGAGACCCAGGATAGAAAGAGGGTTGAGAATTATGTGGTAGACCATTTGTCAAGACTAGAACAATGAGAGGAATCTCACTGTTTTGTTTCTGTCAATGGATATGTTCTGGATAAGCATATCTTCGAGGTAAGACAAATTCATGAAATTCTTTGGTTTGTTGATTCTACTAAGTTTTTTGCTAGTGGAATAATGCAGCCCGAAATGTCATACCAAGAAAGGAAGAAATTACTCCATAACACAAGGTATTATTTCTGGGAAAAGCCACTTTTGTTTAAGCAATATGCAGATCAAATGATCAGAAGGTGTGTAGCCGAGAGTGAGGTAACTAAATATTCTTTGTTATTGTCATTGATCCCTAAGTGGGGGACATTTTGGAGGTTAATACATTGCAACCAAGGTGTTGCAAGTTAGATTTTATTGGCCAACTCTATTTAATGATGTGTACGCCTATGTGAAAAATTGTGCCCGGTGCCAATGAGTTGGAAATATATCAAGGATGAATAAGATACCTTTAAGTAATATTCTTAAGGTAAAATTATTTGATGAATGGGTCATTGAATCTTTTGGTCCATCTCCTCCCTCGTATGATAACAGGTACATTTTGGTGGTTGTTGACTATGTGTCCAAATGGGTAGATGTCACACCCTGAAAAGTGACAAATCTAGAAATATGAGTAAGGTAGGAATGTAGACTGTTGGACGCGCTATGGTCACATAATCTGCCACCCTATTGGCCTAATGGCGAGTTAATATTGGCGCATACTAGCATTGAAGCATTCGCCCGTTGGCAGTATCTAAGGAATTGATCATAGGATTTTTCCAAAAGAAGAAAGCTTACGCCTAAGAAAGTGCACGCCTATGAAGGGGTTACACTCTAGACTTCTGTTTAAACACTAAGAGCCTATCAAGTGTACGAGGAAGCTATAGGAGACTTAATTGTCTTTAAGACCATGCCAAATGTGAGTCTCCGCCAAGATATAGTACGCCTGATTTCATGAGTACTATTCAATTGGATCTCTTATCAAGTTAGTTGAGAGTTGTTGGGATTTTGCAACAACAGAAGACAGAGATCAGAGTAAAAGTAGAGTAGAAAAATGAATGAAAGATTACTTGTACTCTATAACTAGAAAACTAAACAAATCATCACAAGCAACATGGTTGGTCATCTCTCAATATGAGTAAATTAAATTGATTTGATCTTGCCATGACTGGTCAACAGTGAGGTTAGCCTTCGCTGGATTTTCTTTTACCTACACTGAATTTGGTAGGAAAATCAGGGGGTCCGAGAGTATATTTATAGGAGGGGACCATTTCAGATGGTTTTTCTTTCTACTTAATGTTTAGGTTCTTCTTTCTATCCTTAACATTTTCTTCTTCTTATTCGTTAAGATCGGACTAAGATCTCGTCTAATGAGTAGATGATTCTGCCTTATGGTAAGTATTATAGCTTTACATGTTACTATTATAGAAGGGAAGAGTGTTATAGGAAGGCCTTATATGGGGGTCGCATGTAGTTGAAATGTTAGTAAAATGTCTGTAATAGGGATTCTAATGGAAATATTATGATGTTTTAAGTAGATGTTGCTACTGATTGGGACGAACATATGAAATGGAAACTCTAGGCCAAGGTTAAGTTAGGTCTCGAGTGAGTCTCTAAACCTAACTCTTGCATGTCATGTAATTATGCAAATGTATGTTTTTAACAGATATCTAAAAATACATAAATAAAGTGAACAATATACGGCATGATATGACATTATGTGATATAAAATGTTGTTGTTGGCATGTGTGCAGTCATTTCTTAGAACTTTCCTATTATGTGGGTTCAATACCTGACAATTTTGGTTTATGTAAAAAGGTGAGAAAGAGATTCGTTTGTGTAGCCTCTTGTAGGGGAGGTATATTGCTAGCTGAACAGACAAATCATTATGAAAACAAAGCTTTATTTTTTATGCCTTTGGTAAGGCAATTTTATTGCAATTCGGACTGGCAGATTATGGCCCAACCTTGCGAGCGAATACGTTATGTGTAAGACCATGTGGGTGAGGCCCCATGGCATCATATGATAATACACCAAGAGGGCATGAAGGTATAAGACCATGTGGGAGAAGCTCCATAGTGACCTGCTACGCACGTGCACATTAAAACACTAAATTTATGAATATATTTTTAAAGCCCAGTTTTACTACAAGCGTACAGATCAGTTATAATATTTATAATGTTACAATGAAACAACAAAGTATTACAAAGATCGAACCCAAAGGAAAAGGAAATTGAGCAATAACTAGCATACATAATAGCGGCTAAATCGATACTAATACAATTTTATATTACGTCAATTCATAAAAGATAAGTTTGCAAGACAATTAAATATTCTACTCTAGGGACTAAATTGCAAGAAATGTAAACTAGAGGGACTATCGAGCAAATGACTAATGGGGGTTAGTTAACTTCGATGTGGTTCACCAAATCTCAAATTAAGGACATAAATCGCGTAAATTACCAAGTGGTTCCATTTTATCTTCCGATCTCAATTTTATCGACTTAAACGGATTAGGTCCAATTTATTTTCTGATCTCGTCGATTAATCTAGGACTAACAAATGATGCGTGACAAAATTACCTTTCGGTCTCATGCTATATTGATATTCCCTTAGGGGTGTCACTACCTAAGTTCTTAGTTCTATTCAAATTAGTCCAATTTGTTACAATTTAGTCCTTTTTCCAAATATTTTAGTTTATCCACATCTTCATCAACCAATCTCCTTAAGGGGTTTAGCGATACATGTACAAAATTAAGAAAATAAACATAACAATGGAAAATAAAGAAGCCATGAAAATAAAGCTTGAGAAAAATGTGAAAGTTTATGTAAGAAAAATTAAATAGCATGAAACCAAAAGCATTTAACAAAGAAATCTAAAGCAAGAAACATAAAAGGAACAAGCTTTAACAGATTTGAAGTAAAATAAGCTGAAATACATTAAACATTAAGGACATGTTTAGGTTCATCTAATAATATAGCTATCTTTTTGTATTATGATCTGACCATGTAATACCGCTTAGTATTAGTTTAAACATTAGACAACCAATGAGTCAATATTTGCTTTTATTTTACTTTGCATGCAAAAACCACATGAGGATATTATACAAAGTATATTAATGTAATCTATGAATTATTTTATTAACCAATTTGTTTGAAAAAATTACAAGTTAACAAACGAATATACTACACTTAGGACACCAGATTCAACATGTATTTCAAGTTTTTAGATACCATTCATGTTTGATTATTGGCATGCATATCAAAACTTAGATTAGTTGAGTAATTGTAAAGTTAAAAGACAAACTTGAAACTTTTGTGGGTTTTATTTAAACAAGATATGTATCATTTCAATTTGGATATGTTTATGTCATGTATTTGAGCCTAAATGAGTTAAAGTTTTGTTTTATAATGTTTTGTTTCATGCTAAAATGATATGGTGATATTTGGGCGATTTTCAACTTCAGTGGCCCAAAGTCCAGTACTCTTACCATTAGTATGGACTGAAACATGTCAGTGGCTAAAATGTTATAATTTAAGGACTAGGTATCGATACCTAGCCTCTTAGACAATGCCTATGCACTGTTTTGATCGTTTTGAGCTCCTTGGAGCTCATACTTAACCTCGGGCACCTCCTATCAACTGAAAAATATTTCTAAATGGTTTTAAGTTGATTTTAAAGCCTTCAAAATGTGTTCTTATTTATTTATATGAGTTTATTTAAATTGTCTAAAGTTTTAAATTTTGATCAAACTCCCATTTCTCTCTATCTGAATGACTTCGTTTTAAGTTTATGGGCTTTTAACAATTGTTATATGATTTAGATGTGCCCCATAAGTATTCAATGACTCGAAATGGTTTCTAGTCATACAATATCCTTTTAAACTTGATTAATTTAGTTTAAAGAACACTAATATGTTTTGAAACTAAAGTTTTTATAAAAAAAACTTTTTAATTGAAGCCTATAAGTGCTTCAATAGCACTTTCCACTCGTACCATAAATCAGGACGTGTAAAGAACGTTACAAATATTGAGTGAAATGACAATGCTACTTGTTTCACAATTAAGGAAAAAAATAAAATGCTAGTTATCAAAATCTACACCTACTTTCTCGAAAACTCTAAATTTCCAAAACAATTTATAAATCAGAAATTCAATATTTTTGTACAAAAATATTCAAAGGAAAGCATCGTATCCATCTTCTTGCACAACCTTTTACAATAAATCATTTTTTCATGCATTTCTAGGATTTTGCTTAGTACAACTACCACCTGCTCTAACATTAAAAGTTAAGTGTAAACATAGAATACCTAAAATTTTGGATAACATTTTCTTTGTAATGAAAAAAAATCAAGAAATTGTAACTTGAAATTTGACTCCAAATTTCTAAATCAATTTAGAATTCACAATTCAAGTTTTGTGTACAGTAATATTTAAGGAAAGCATCATATCCATCTTCGTAGACAACTTTTCACAATAAATTTATGTTTTTTCATGTATTTAGGGTTTGGCTTCAGTACTACTAGCCACTTCTCTAACATTAAAAGTGGAAAGGTGGAATACTAATTAAATTTCAGTAGAAGCAAAACTGAAACTTTCTTGAAAACTTGTAATAATTACAGAATACTACTAAAAAAAAAAGGAGAAAAACAGGATTTCAGCAAGGAGCATTGTCCCTGTCGTAAATCCAGCTCTGTTCGCAGACTGGGAATTGTTCATCTCAGAATGGAACCTAAGAATGAAGCTTCTCTGTAGAATAGATCGATCAACCACGGATGAAATTAATCAAGCATTTATTTCTGAATTGCATTGATGCTCTCTACTGCAGCTCCTCCTGCCCCAGAACATGTTTGAACAGGTTGTTCTCTCCAGTCTCGGTCCTTCAATTTTATCCTGCTCGATCGATGTAGATTGTGAACGTCTTGGAGATCCATCTTGCATTTCTGTCTCTCCACTTTCAAACGAGGGGCAAGGACCATCGTTGCAGGTGCACAAAGGGATGGCAACAGAAGGAAATGGACTACAGGTAACTGGACAGAAAATATCTGAAGAAACTGAAGCAACACGATTCTTTCGGATCTCTGAAGCAGGTGATGCGCAATCTGCATCACAGGGATGAAGCATGCACGATGTACAAAGGCCAAGGGATACATGTAGCCTATTTTCTTTTACCGGCGAAATGGGCAATTTGACGAAGGAGAGAATGCCATGTCTACAAAGTGGGCACGGAATAGACCCCGGTGGGGCCACGATATTGGAGGGAATGTGGCTTGTTGAGCAAAGATAGAGTGCACACCTTACGCATAACTCATGCCCACATCCTGAAAAGATAAATGAATTGATGAGAGAGCCCTTGTATTTGTAAAAACACTAGCACCAGGTTTAACTATATGGATGTATTCACCAGCTTTCCTCCTAACTCGCTATAACATTAAGTTTTTTGATGCTATGCCATTAAAAGTAAATTCTAATTCCAACACCCCTACTTGGTGCCAACTGGAAGACCAGAGAGATCATGCTCATGAAGTCACAAAAAATGATGCTAAGATCAAATAAAATTAATGAACATAAAATGATCAAAGCAGTTTGCTACTTTCTGCCAGCATATTTTTCAAGGAAAAGAAGAGAGAATGCTAACCAAATTTATGGAAACAGCAAGTTGAAGACGTACCTTCAGCAGCAACACTACATACTCTTTCAAGGCAGACGGCACAAGTGTCAGCATCATCCAAGGGGGTTGTTGGGGACTGCAACCCACATTCTCTGCAAAATATAATCAGAAAGAAGGCTTCTAACAATAAATCTTTTTAGCTCATTGACAAACCTAAAGATCAAAGTATTATCATCCGAGGAGCTCATTGAACAACTAAAGTTTTAGGCATTAAGGGTAATTTGCTGGATTAAGACACAGATAGCATTTTAGAAATAAGTGCTTGAAATAACAGCAAACAAATTTCAGGTCTTATTTTCTAGTCTTTCATAGTCCATACTCCATTGGTAAGTCATTACTGCCGATAACATCCAACAGCAAGAATAGTAAAAACAGAAAACTTGAGAAATGGGGAAGTCCTGCGAATCAACAGTGTTTGAATGTAATATAGGCTCTCCTAGGAGAAGTTAAGACAAAGCATGACCCTTTTACCAATTTAGGCAACTCCATAATATAATCTGAGGTCACTTAGTTCCACTCTCCAAGCAAGATAAGGTTTTAAAAGTTTTCATATTTAAAACAGGAAAACAGGAAGAACTGACCAATCTTTACAAATGGAGCTTAAACAGTCGCACTCTTCAGGATCAACAAATTATCTAACACCACACTTTGCATCTTAAAATGAAGCTACACGTTATGATTTAGACATGACACACAAGACAGCTAATTTTGATGCGCAACAAGGAAGAAACTACTGGCCAAAGCTAGATGATTATTCCTATACCATCACATAGAAGTTTATATAATAAACCAGTTCTGTATCATCTAAAAGTTTCAATCCTAAGAAATGGCAGTTGCATCATACGAGAAAATAAAGGAAATTAACTTGCAGAAGCCAAACCAAGCAAATATTAGATTAAGAATCACATTAATTTTATTTTATTTCTCGCAATAAATTTCAACATCGTTTAGAAGTATGTATAATATATCAAATCACCGTCATATCTGCCACCAATGAAGCTCTCTCTTCAAGTTTGGCCAACTTCAAAATATCAAGATTGCCATTTTTTTTTCTTTTCAAAGAAACATTGTGTGATAACTGTTTGACAGTGATTGAAAACTAGCAAAATCTGAGAACCTAGATTGTAGGCCATGGTAGTCACAGGGTTACCTTGCTATGTTAAGTAAACTCGAAAGAGGCAAAGACAAGTAGTTGGAAGAAGGAAATCTAGGTATTGTGGTATCAGAATTAGGTGCCAGCAAGGGCTCAAGCCAATGACGACCCCACATCCTGGCAACATCAAGTGGCAGCCACCTGAGAAATACAGATAACTCAGTTAGCCATTATGGGTGAAAAACAGAAATAACAGCCATGCTTGAAGACCAAAGAAAAAAAATCTAAACAGAAGGAGATCAATAAGTCATTTACCCATTGCAGTTCAAAGTCAACCGACTGGCTCCTCTTGCTAGAAGGATCTGCAAACAATAAAATAAAATAATTCCAATTCAAGAGAAATTATCTATGGGTGCAAAAACATTGCTTCTAAGTCTTGCCTGGCAACATTTCAAGTTTCCCCCACAGGCAGCATAATGCAAAGGAGAACTTCCAGCTCCTGCTCAAAGAAAACCCGGTAACCATATCACCCACAAGTTAAAATGAAAGGCAATCGTCCATGGAAAAAATAAAAAAGAAATCATACCTATTAAATCCATTGATGTTCCATAATGAAATGTGACGGCAGATACATTGGCGTGAAGGTCTAACAAAAGCTGCACACAATCAAAATGCCCATTTAATGCAGCCATATGAAGAGCAGTATTCCCGCCATCAGCTGCCTTATTTACAAACTTTGATAGTGCACTGCAAATCGTAAGTAGCATAATTAGCACGACAATAGCTCAAGAACTGCTATCAACGCTTTGAGTAATTCCTTAGCAATTGAAATCACTAGGAGAAATATGCCTATTATGAAAATCAATTCTTTTCACATCCCAAAAGTAAGCTTTTGCTGGAAATGAACTTTTCCTTCCTGATTAATCTTTTTTACAATATTACATGCAATAGATCCCAGACCTACTTCTCCATTTAATTCAAATCAGAGCCAGCCAGAAAACATGGTTGTTAAGGAATTAATAAAACACACCTTTGATCATTTTTGTTTCTCACAGTAGAACCGTCCCCCTTTTCACCTTCAATTTGGTTGTTCATAGCTTCAAAAGGAGCATTAGGAACAAAATCAGCTACAAGAAGTGTTATGCACCGTACATGTCCATTTACAGCAGAAAAATGGAGAGCAGTTCTTCCACTTAGATAATCTGCCCTGGTAACCTACAAGGAAGTAAATAAACAACAACAATCAACTAATCAACAAGCATTTGAAAAAGTTAACAAAGAAATTATCCAGTTATAACTACAAAACCGTTAAGTAGTCATATTTTGTGAGTAACTAAAGAAGTTCATAAAAGAGAAAAAAATGGAACTCACATTGCATCTGAAGAGCAAAAGGGTCTGCACAACCTCCCAGTGCCCGTATCTACACGCTTGCATCAATGCCGTCTTTCAAATTCAAACATAAAAATAATAATTAAAAGTTAGTTATACTGCAGATCGGTCCCATTTGTTGCTTATCGAAGAGCAGAATTTACAGTCTAGTTTCATTGAAGCTAACTTTGGCTTGCATCAATGCCGTCTTTCAAATTCAAACATAAAAATAATAATTAAAAGTTAGTTATACTGCAGATCGGTCCCATTTGTTGCTTATCGAAGAGCAGAATTTACAGTCTAGTTTCATTGAAGCTAACTTTGGGTTTCCACGGACACAGATTTGGAATCTAAAATCATGTTAAACGAAGTATTAGAACCAATACAGTAGAATCTTTAGAAAGTTAGAAAGGTAGCCGACCAGAAGAATGTTCTTTCAAAATATGGTATCTAGCTCCAATTTTGAATCCAAAATCCCAAATTCATGCAATCAAATTCCAAAATTTTCAAAACTACATAGGAAGTCCAAAATCAGAACTAAATCCACAGCTAAAAGATCTGCACAAATAAAACTACCGTCCAAAAACCCATTCTCAATTTTTTTTTTTAAAAAAGATAAAGAGTATATATTAAAAAAAAACAGTTACCTGGCCACAGTAATTCCGGGAATTAACATCAGCTCCATTCTCAAGCAATAAAGCAACAATCTAACAAAAGCCCAGCATAGAAATAAAACATGAAGTCAATATCTAATTTAAAAAAAAAAGCTTTCCAGGGGGAAAATAGGTTAAAAATTAAAACAGAAGAAAAGAAAAAGAAGAAAGAAACCTCATTGTGGCCTTTGGCAGCAGCGAAATGAAGAGGAGAATTAAGGCCCCCAAAAGTGGAATACTTAGCAAGACAAGGATTGCAATCCAAGAGCATCTTGGCTTCCACCAAATCCCCATCTCTCGCTGCCGAAACTAATCTCTCCCCTGAAGCTGAGCACCCAAACGAATTCCCCATATCTTTTATTTCTTATTGTTATTATTATTTTGTATGGGAATTGATATTAGGTCAACTGTAGTAGAAGAGAACAAAATTTAAATTTAAAAGATGTAGTGGTAGCAGTGGGGTGGTGGGATTTTCGTGTTTTGCTCTCTTTTTCCAAGTAATAATGCAAAAAGTAGGAGTCGTTCAGAAAAATGGGAGCGGGGATGGCGTGGCTTCTTCTCTTTCGAAGGTGTGTTGTTAGTTCAGATATTGCTGCTTTTTTAGGACAAATGGAGGAGAAAGAAACAGGCACTGTAGGTGTGTCTTGTTCCCAAAACTGAAATTATATTCTTAACTTTCTCTTTTTTTTAGTTGGTTTAATTTTACCAAATTTCCTTCCTATATTTTTTAATTATTAAAAGACTAACACTTCTCTTAATAAAATATATTTAAAACATGTGATGGATTATTAACTTTTCTCATAAAATCGAAATTTTCAAAGCGAAAAAAAAACTGAATTCTTTGACTAATAGTAGGGTCTGGCAAATAAAAGTTGTTATAGTAGAAATACTATTTATTTTACTTGCTTCTATCAAGTCACAAAATAGGTGCAATAACAAGTCATGTTAAAATTAGTGTGCCCATTTGCTTAAAATTTGTAAATATACATAAACTATTATCATTTTAGCCAAATAAAAATATTGCCAAATAAATTACGTTACATAAAATAAAAAGAAAAAAATTAATGGATATCAAATTTATAATTATTTAAGATGGAAGCCTTTATAATAAAAATTAGATTACATTTTATTCTCTGCACTCAAAAAATAATTATTAGACATTAAATTAAATAATAAATTTTAAAAATTTTGTCTTTTATGTAATGTAGAAAACTATTTTTAAAATAAAAGTGAAAATGAAAACAATGATTTTTATCATATTTTTACCTTATTTAACCCAACTTTAGATTAAAGTGAAACAACCTAAAAAAAAAAAAAGTAGCAAATGGAGCCTTAAAGGCTAGACGCTTGAGTCATTAACAGTGGCCGTTGAGTCCAGGTAGGGGCCACCTGGTGTTCAAACTTAGAGGGTGCGGAAGCGCGTGCGTCCTCGAGACTGCCGAAAGAAAACTATCTGTTACTTCACAGGTCACCATAATCTGGATCATACGTACTGTGCTTCGAATTACCTTGGTTTCATGATGATAATCTGACGGCTGCTGCTGAATGGTTTCACGTGAGCAGATTAGACACTAGATTAGCCCTCAAAATATGTACATAGGGGTTTAGGACTTTGGGTGCTGATGGTGGGATCGTGGGACGTCTACGCGAAAACCACAAAATGACACCCCCAACCCATCAATTAAAAACACATTATAATTGTCACCAACTTGGTCTAATAGCAAAAGTCTTATCACAAAAAGTACATCATAACTTGAGTTCAATTTCAAATAATCCCATTTTCCTCTCAAATTATAAGAAATATATATACATCTTAAAATATAACACAAACATTATTTTTGAGCTCATTCGTTCAATCCCAACTAAATTATATGAATTTATTAAAATGTAATGTCAATTTCAGATTTCATTGATTAGTATACGTCGATTGTATAAGATAATTTGTTATAACTAATTTAAATATGTCCCATGATAATCGGTAAAACAAAGACAAAAATAGTAGACCAAGACACGTTTGAAAACATGAAAGATGGTCGGTTCCTAATTTATTAAAAGATAAATTAATAATGAACAAGATGCATTGCACATTTATTCAAATAAAATGTCCCTACAACCCTTGTTCGATATTAAATTCAAATCAAAATGACAATGCTCCTTTTCAGCCATAATTCCTAATATTTAGTTAATTATCCAGTTACATGAAATTTTCAATAAATTATTAAAGTTTTTCACAACAAAATCACTATCCAAGATAATGAAAAATAATAATAATAAGGGGGTTAATAATCAAACCTGTAATCAGTGTTGTTATTTCAGAGTATAAAATTATGCCTTGCGTAACACAAATGCAAAGCAACAAAAGCTTTCGCCATCCAAATTGTTATCACAATCACAACCTGCTAAGAACCATTAGTTGAAAAATTAATAAAGTGGCCAGGCTGACGCCTTCTACCTGTGATAGGGCAACCCTTGTTACAGGGCCAGGGGTTCTGACCGAGTGTGTCTGGTGTCAACTGTATACAAAGAAATATCCAATTCATAATTCTCAAGAATCAAGTTTATACTCATCAAAGACTATGTTGGTGTCTGTTGTTTTCAGTGCTCACACGTGGGATTATGAAGACTCATCCAGATTTCAAACCTAATACTTGACACATACGTGACACAAACTATAGTTTGTTTGGCTTTTAAGATATTTTTCGCTCTTGATTTTCAAACCAAACCAACCAATTTCTGACCCATGACTTTTGGCAGACATCATCTTCTGGTCCACTCATATGGACTAACTTGTTATGCTAAAGCAATTGAGGAATAAAAAAAACAGCTTTATATAAGCTGTGATAAAAAGAATCTTCTGAATTGGAAAACAAGAATTTTCTCCTCCTGCATATTACTTGGCTGGAAAAAAGTTGTGCTGTAAAACAAAACTATTTTCCTTTATCACAAGGAATTAAATCCCAGGTCTATAAGAAACACCATATGGTCTCCTAGTGACTTGTGGACATTGTTAGAATTTGAGCTTCAATTCAAATCCCAAAATCTCGTGCAGCCCTGTCAGACTTCTTGTGTACCTAATTTCTTCTAGACTAATACTACAATATGATCAACCTCATGTCATAAGAAGTAGGATATAGGTACTGGAAGACTCCTTACCCAGCATCATACTTTGAGCTGTTACCACTCACCAAACCACAGAATTTTTGCATCTCTACATTCATCTCATCAAGACTCAATATAATCCAATCAATATAACTTTCATCTACAAACTCCATCAGGACTGTATTTTGCTTAGAACTTGAAAGCCAAACTAGTATGATAAAAACAAATTCTTCTAACTAGAGAATATGCAAACTTTATACGATGCTAATTAGAAGAAAGCATTCCAGTTTGTTTGACCAGATAAGCCAATTCCTCTTGCAGTTCATTCCAAGGTTGCCAGAAATGATAAAATAAAACTTTAAGCTAACGGTTTTCTTTAAAAACCACCATATTTATCTCCTTAAAACCTTAAGCGCTCAAGGAACAGGATATAATGTGTCATTTGCAGCAGAAATACTAGTATTTAATCAGACCCTATTCTACATTTGTAATGACTCACTATTATCTAGTCTCTGCAAAAGAACTCTAGACAGGAAAATGTAAATAAAAAGCCAATACGCTTTATCATGGAACAGGGACACCTACTTCAAGCCAAAGGCCTGCTTTCCTGTGTAGTAGAACACCCATCCATCCATCTGCTTAACCCTGACCAATATTTTTCTTGGTTTCTCTTCCTGCCAAACAGAAAGAAAGAACACCTGTACAGAATTTGAAAGGGTGAACAGAACATTAAAACGCAGATGGAGGGAAGGGAGGGCAAAAATAAGAGACTTGTGGCACTTACACTATAGCAGTAGCAACTTAATGGTGCAAAATCTTCACGGAGCTTCTTATTTCAATTTACCTGCTGAAATTTCCACCAACATCTTGCATTGGTGACTAACACAGGCAAGAAGAATTGCACAATAGATGCCTTCGGCTTCTTCAATAGTCCATTAACATAGAAATGCTACTTCCACCAACAACAAAGAAATCCATTGCACTCTACAGATCCAAAAAACTATCCTTAATCCAAAATGTCTTCTTAATGTTAATGAATGTAAAGAGTGGTCTTCCATTGTAAAGTCTGGCTAATTATAAGTTCACTGTTTCAAAATTAACAATGACAATAACTAACAGAATTTAGGCCTTGTCATTCACTTAAACGGTATCCTCCTTTTCATCCAAATATTGAGTCTCATCTATGTCATCAGAAACAAAATCAGAATCTAAACTATCATTTCCTTCTTCATCGTGCTCTATTTCATATTCAACCCCAAAATCTTTCAAGTCAGTTTCCATATAGTCTGGTCTAACACACACTATGTCATCAACTTCCGTATCCCTCCTATAGCTAACCAGTTCCTTATCCACCATTGCCTTCCTAGAACTTAGCAAAACTAACTCGCCCAACTTCCTTCTCGCCAAATACAAATCATTTGGCTCAGTTAACTCCCCCTTCCTATAAGCTTCCCTAAGAAACACTGTATGAAGCTTCCCATAATTCCCCCTAGTTGAAACATAAAATATTCCCTGATGCTGAAGCAGAAAATCCTTCAACTTTTTAGGCAAATTCATCGCCATCCTAAAATGCGCAATCCTCTCCAAAGAAATCTTCTTCTCCACAGTCAATGACAGCAACTCATGAATAGTTGCCACTGCCCTCTTTTCCATCCTCTTCAGAGCTTCCAATGACCTCAAGTCATAACCAGATACGTTCTCATAAGGAGACCAATACGGAACCCGTTGCCACTTCCAAACTGCAATCCTGTAATACTTACCAATCTTAAACCCAGGCGGAAAGTTAACAAGAAATGAGAACCTAACATCCTCAGCGTCAAGTCCTTTTTCTCTGTACTCTCTCTCTCTAACTTTCTCTATGGCACAAATAGCTAACTCGGGATCTCTTTCAACAATCTCAATGTACTTATTCCTAGTATCTCGAGCATCAAACAATCTAAAAAATTCAGGGTATTTGAGAATTACCGAGTACTCAAAATCATCAGGCAACCCAAATTCTTTCCTGGCAATCCGAACGTGTTCCAGTCTCAAACGGCCCGTGTTCGACATCATAACCAACTTCCTTAACCGGGTGACGACATCAGGTAACTGGGCATGGAGTGCTTGTTTTTCTTGCTCAATTTGGAGAAGGGCCTTCTGGGTTAGCCTGCAAAAGAGGATTCTGAGAACAGGGTGCTCGTAGATTTCGAAAACGTGGGGGAATTTAAGGAGATAAGCAGCGGCTTCGTTTTCTTTGAAGCCGAGACCAAGGCGACGAGCGAGAGAGTCGAAACGAGAGATGGGCAAGGTTTGACTTGGCTGGGAAAGAATGAGAGATTGGAATTTGAGGACTTTCCGGGTCTTTTTCTCCACTTCCATGTAGTTGTCGAAACCGTGGTCGCGTACTCTGTCCTGTTTTTTAGGGATAGAGGTGGACTGGGACATGAGCATTATGGAGGTGAAAGGGAGAGGCGACGGGCTTCTGGGTTTGAGGAGATTGCAAGTGTAAGAGAAGAACACCAGCATTGTATGAGATTGATTGATTCCGGGTTTAGGGTTTTTGAGCTGCGGCAAGTGGCACAGATTTTGAAACTAACGAAAAAGAAGAAAGCGTCTGTTACTCGGCGGACTCTTTTCAAGAATGTGACATGGACTCGACTGGATCCAAAATAGGGGTGCCTTCATCGTGGGTTTAAAGCAAATCTAATAATCCACAGGCCTAACCTCAACTACACTCATTTTCTTTTTTCTTTTTTTTTTTCTTTTTTTCTGAATTAGCTACACTCATATTCTTTGTTTCGTTAAATCTAGGTGTTTTAGTCGTACCATGTGGCAACTAGTTGTATATATCAATAAAAATATATTAAATTAATTTATAATTTATAATTTATTATATTTTAAAAGTATAAATTAATTTTTATTTTAAATGTTATAAAAATAATATAAATAATGAATTTAAATATCATTATTAAAAATAATAATATATGACACTAATATAATTTTATGCAAGAATTGTGTACAAAAGCTAGAGAAATTTTATTTTATTAATAATAGAATAGAGATAATGTTACATTACCAAATAATCCATAATATTTATATTTTGTTGTATAACTCATACATCTCTTTGTTAATAGTTAAAATTTTCTTAACTTAAATGGGCGTATTCATCTCTGGGATTCTGATAAGGACGCGTGCGGAACATCATCGTAAATTTATCTAAGTCATAGATTTGGGTTAGAACTCGAAAGGAATGAAGAAAACTTTGAGGTTGACACAACCTGAAAACGCAAACAATCCAAGTTAGATCAAATAATTAAAAGGACAACAACTAAAACAAATAATTAAGAAAGAAAATGAGCAAGAAATTCAAATCAAATTAGGGTTCTTGAGAAAGAGTCCAATTCAGCTATGTAAAGACTTGTTCTTGATGAGTTCTAGCCGAATTAGGATTGTCAAGATAACAAAACAAAGAATTATGAGCAAATATGAATAATAAAGCAAAGAACCGAAGGAAAAAACATAAGATAATAATCAAAGAAGATTCAGCCAACATAGTATGATGAAGATCTAAGCAAATAAGAGTGTTTTGGACTAATCTTGGTGAAAAAGAGGTTGTGAATTCATATATGAAAAAAAAGAAAGAAACAAAACAGATTAGTTTTGATCAAATTGAATGAAAAAAAAATCAAAGAAGAAAAGAAAAAAAGGCAGCCAAGAAGTCCAAGAATGAATATAATAGGGTTTCTTAGTGGAGATGAAACCATTCTTGAACCAAAAGAAGGCCTCCAACTAGATCTGAAACACAATCAACAAAGCAGTTTGTTAGAATGAAGAATTAAGCAAAACAAAAATTGTTTTGCAACAAAAGAATTCAAATCAACAAAAAAAGAACAGAACTCCTAATTTTGAATGTTTCTTGATGTATAATGATGGGAGAACATCTTTTCTTTGTTGATTAAGACCTATAAATAAATCAACCAAAGATTAGGTTTTAAAAAAAACAATAATCGAATGGAAAACTAAAGAAAAGCAGGAAGAAAGATAGAAGAAGATAGATGTAACACCCCAAACCTGTGACCATCACCGGATTTGAACACGTGGTGTTACCGGGCTTACTTCCCTTTTTTCTCTCTTGACAATAATTGATTTCAGTTCCAGGCAGGCTAGCTAACTGCGTCACTGTCACCTTAAAAATCATATCTCGAGTTCCAGAACTCGAAAATCAGTTCCATAAATTTTCCCTGAAACTAGACTCAAATATCCATCCCTGGATTTATTTCTAGAATTTTTGGTCGGGCCAATTGGTACAGTTTATTAGTTAAAGTCACCCATGTTACAGGGGTCGACTACACTGACCTTCGCGCGTTACAACTTGAATATCTCTCTGTACAGGGCTTTAATACTGGTTCCGTTTGTTTCTAAAGAAACTAGACTCAAAATGGAATCTGCACATATAAGGCATGACTTCTAATTATTTCTGGATAATTTATAGTAAATTTTCAAAGTCGCGACAGGGGACCCAGAAACCGTTCTGGCCCTGTCTCACAAGAACTCTAATATCTCTCAGTATACTGCTCATATGGTCGTTTTGTTTTGTCCATATAAAAATAGATTCATCAAGGTTAAATTTCATAATTTATTCACTATTTAATTCTACTTCTACTATTTTTAGTGATTTTTCAATCTCATCTCACTGCTGCTGTCAGCAACAGTTACTGCAGAGAGACTATGCCAATTTCATGAATCTTTCCTTGGCCTTACTAATCATCCATCATACATGACACAATTTATGGCCACCTTATCAAAATTAAAGTTTCTAAGACTCGTGGCTATAGGTTCTAGCATCCCACTCGATGACCACATAGGCCATTTTCACATGGCTTAAAGTTTACAACCCACAATTCAACAAAACATAATAGCCTATACATGCCAATTGTTCTCCTAGTTCAACTACGAAGACAATACCAAAAGGTTTCCAGCCGGTGCGATGACTTCAACGACGGTTTCGAGCACGCGACAATCGAGTCCAAGAGACCTAAAATGGGTGACAAGAAAACACCGAGTGAGTTTATAACTCAGAAGTCATAAGCATTCATCAACCATCCATTAATAAAGTTTTCGCAACATCAAACAATAAACGAGGCTAGGTACTTCATCCATATCGAAACTATACCATAATTCCTCGGACCTTTCGGTTCAATCTCATACCAAGTCATACATCCATATTTCATATTCTATACAATAAGATATTTGAGGCATTTTACACACCAACTCATTCGCACCACAATCATACAATTGCAATCATCACATAGATTTCAAGCTTACCAAGCTCAACCCGAGCATGAATGTATTGCCTATTCGTCATGAGCTCAAGGTACTTACCCGATCCGCTGTCCGGGATTAACTCGATAATGTCGCACACTCAAGTGCCAATTATAATACAAGAGCATATAGTGAATCCGCACACTTAGTGCTATATATTTTCAGCTCGCACACTTAGTGCTATATAATTTTCAGCTCGCACACTTAGTGCTATATATTTTCAGCTCGCACACTTAGTGCTATATAATCAAACTCGCACACTTAGTGCTGTACAATTTTAAACCCACACACTTAGTGCCAATCTTGTCACCGTGTCCATTTATACCCGCACACTTAGTGCCGAGACCAATACCTTATGCATTTTGCTGCCTTTATACATTCAACAATGGCATCATTCCATACACATACATTTCCATTTACACATCAACTCATTTAAACACAATTGTGTATATATTATGGTCATTTACATCAACACCAAATATATGCTTAATGACTTACCTTGTGTTGGGTAAAACAGTCCAAGTCGGCTACTCGATGACCTTCGTCTTTCCCTTGCTTGATTCTCCTTCTTTAACTCCTTGAGCTTAATCAATAAATCAACTAGTTTAACCATCTTGCTAAACATTCATAATTCAACTACACATGCATATGTATGCTTGTATATTCGCAACCATTTTTTACTAATCACCCATTTGGTCGATTATACACATCACCAAATATGCACCAAAAACTTGATTCAACATCACTTACATACTCACCCAATGGTTGAATATACTTGAAATTTTACAAACATTCTCTCCAACAATTTATTTTTTTAAACAAACACATTTATCATTTACTTCATAACCAAAACATCATGTGCAAACATATATCCACACATAGGTGCAAGGTCAATTTTAAGGTGTCCATAACCATTCAAAACACAAATTTTTTAATATCATGCAAGAAGCATAAACCATGCTCATGAGCATACCATGGCGAATACCTCACACACCATGCCCCTTTTAAAATTTTTTGTCATGGTTAAACAAAGGACTCAATGCCCTACTCAAGAATACTAAAAGAAATTTCAAGAGTAGTTAATCCATCATTACATGCATCAATAGCAAGCTTCACATTTAGCATGCAATAGTTTCAACACAATATCAACCTTGGCTAAATACCATTTTCATGGCATAACAAGGATTTGAACCATGGCTAACATGCACATCAAGTAAGCAACCAAAACAAGCATGAATCTCATGACACCACCTCAAACATACCTTAATATTGATGCAAGTATAGCCAAATCTCCTTCTAGTTCTCTTCTAAACCAAGCATGAAGCAAAAATCCTCCCCTTTTCCTTAGTATTTTCGCCAAGAAGTGAAAATGGATGAACAAAAATTTCTCCTTTCTTTTCCTCTACTCACGGCAACAAGGGGCATCTATGCTCATCTTTCTTTTTTTTGTTCATTTTTTATGCTAATTTTATTATATTCCTTCATACATAACTCACTAACCAAACATGTTGGAAACATGTTTTCCTTGCCCATCATACCCACCTTGGCCGCCACTATAGTCCAATTTGGGAAATTTGACATGCAAGGACAACATTTCCTAGTATGCATCAATAGGCCACTTCAACATTTGCCTATCTCATTTCTAAGTTTTCTCACACAAGTCCTTTCTAGTGAAATTCACCTTTATAACACTAAATCAAATCATCAAAAATGTCACACACAATTTAACACATATCATAGGCATCACAATAAATTTTAAATTATTTTTATGCCTCGGTTTTGTGGTCCCGAAACCACATCCCGTCTAGGGTCAATTTTGGGCTGTCACAATAGAGATGGCATGTAGAAGTCCTAAAGACCTTTTGAAACAAGATGAACCCACAACCTCTCTCCAAAAGACTCTAATTTCTCCTCCAAGAAAGATACATTGGTAAGAAAAAGCTTGAAGATGATTCTCAAAATCTAAAGAGATTGTTAAAACTTTTCTAAAAGAAAACTCAAGAAAAATTCTTAAAAAGAGAAACTTAAAGAGAACATTATTAACTCAAAAGAGAATGAATGAATTAATAAATTACAAGGGGGACGCATTATCTAGAGCCACCCAGACCCTAATTATTATCCTAGATGTAACACCCCTTTTTGACCAGATTGTCATATCCGAGTTACGGGGAGCTATAACTTGTTGGATCTGGTGCCTAAGTGTAGTATTTTTGTTTGAGTACAATTGTAATTTTTTTGAACAGATTGGTTAATAAAATTATTCATAAACTACATTAATACATTGTACATTGTCCTCACATGATTTTTGGACGCAAAGTAAAATGGAAGCAAATGTTACTCATTAGTTGTTTAATGTTTAACTGATACACATGGTCAGATCGTAATACAAAAAGACAACTTGTATTAGTAGACAAACCTGAACATGTCCTTAGTCAAATTGGAAATGAGCAAACCAATTGAAAGACTAATATGTTGTCTATCAAGTCCAATTGGAAAGATTTCTTGTAACACCCCACACTTGTGCCCACGCTGGATCGGAATATAAGGCATTACCTAACTTAAACTTATGCATATAAACATTTTCATAACACCAAAACATAGTCAAATTAAAACTTTTTTGCAATTTTATTTAAAAACTCCTTAATAAGAGCCCACGAGGCTCAAAACAAACATTAGAGCCCATTTAGAATCAATCCAGGTTCTAAAATAAACTCTAAGAATAACACTTAACACAGGGGCACACACCCGTGTCCTTTACACACCTAATTTCCATGTTATTAGCCCATTTCAACACGGTCGTGTTATTAGCCCATGTGGTTCACACAACCTAAGCAATATAGGACATGCCCGTGTCCTTTACCCATGTGGAATTAATTCTAAATACACACCTACAGGCGTTTTTACACGGCCTGGCACACGCCCGTGTCCTTCACACGGCCATGACACGCTCGTGTCCTAGCCCGTGTGCTAAAACCTAAACATTTTGTTTCTGACGTCAGCAATTCATAAGGGTTACACGGCTAAGGCACACGCCCGTGTGCTAGGCCGTGCCCTTCACATGGCTGAGACACACGGCCGTGTCTCTGCCCGTGTGTTTACTACCATGCATACTGACTTGAAATTTTTACGTGTAGGGCATACACGACTGAACAACACGCCCATGGGGCTGAATGTGTGTCACACACACGCCCGTGTGTCTACCCGTGTGAACAAAATAAGGCAATTTATCAAGCCTCTTTGCCACTCTTACAAACACCTATTTATATAAGATTAATCGAGTTCAATACCAACATAATATGCATAACCAAAACAACCATAACCATTAGAAATTTGCATCATTGCATTGAATACTAATTAGCGTTAGCCAACATTCATGGCATATACAAAATGAGTATCACAATTCACATATGAGCCAACACATTTTGACTACCTGAAAAAACGTTAAAAAAAAGACTCGAGTCCCTATACATGCCAGTAAACGAAACAATTAAACTAGCTATACCAAGATCTTGAGTGATAGTGTGATTGAAGCTTTTGACGTTACTGGATCTCCGATGCTAGCTTGGCGGCACTATAAGGAAAAAAATGAATGGAGGGTAAGCATGGGAGCTTAGTAAGTACATATATGCAAATAGAGTGTAATTAAAAGAAAACATGTTTGTCAAACGATAAATTGACATGCATAAAAGATGTAAATCACTTAAACTTCTCGATCTTGTTCTTCCTTTCTGTCATGTATGCTTGAAGACATCTCATCACCAACTCAGGCCTTATCCATGAGTTCAGTCTACGTACCTCATCAAACTTTCACCAACTCAATCTTCGCGTTACCTGTTGAACGTTAGGAACACATAGGGATACGTGGGGAATTTGCATCTCAATGTCATATATGTAGTCAGAGCTACCTTGTACTATGAAACACTTATATTTGAGCTACTCACAAACCCTTTTATCAAGTCAGGACCTAGACCCCCATAATTATCAGGTAACGCTCGCTCATTAAGCTACTCACGGGACTGTACACGGAGTTAGTACCTGGACCCACGTTACATACAACATTCATCTCATGAACTCAAACTCAACTCATGAGTTCAGACCACATAATTTTTGTAGCATGCCCCTTTGTATCCTATGTTATGTCTAAGGTTCAATGGAATTCCACATCTACCGAATAGCATTGTATTTGCTCGCAATGTAATTTACTCAAACAACATGTCATTTACACATTCATGGCAACAAATAGACTTTAGACACATAACAACAATAAGCCAATTACGCATGTATATTATCAAAGTATTTTAAAGTAAACTTCATTAACACATTACTTACATATGTACTTACCTCGATACAAAATGATGAAGACAAGCTTAATCCTCGTAAACTTTATTCTTACGCCGATCCAGACCCGAATCATGCTTCTCTTGATCTAAATTAATAAAATTCATCTATTTCATCAATACATCAATTTATACACTCAAAATTTCATAATTGGGCAAAATGACTATTTTGGCCCTAGACTTTCATAAAATGACCATTTTACCCCTATACTCGAAAATCAATTTTTTTATCGAATTTATTCATATTATAAGCCTAGTCGAACCCTTTTTACTCTTATAGCAATCCAAAATTTCCACTATTTCACACATTTATCTTTTATTTCTCAATTTATACAAAATAGTCCCTAATAGGGTTCTCATGAGAAATCCCCTCACAAAAGTTGTTTATTTCCCATCTAAGACTCATATTCTTCCGTAAAATTTCAGTTAACAACACACATGATTTCATGGAAAAAACCCTAGACTATTGTCTATCTTGCAAAATAGTCCCCTCATGTGAAAGCTCATGCTTCAAGGGGTCCAAAAATGTAAAAATCATTAAGAGAACTCATGAGAATCACTTACTTGCAAAGGCTTAGAGTTTCTGAAATTTTGAAGCTCAAAAATCCCTCTAATGGCTGAAAATTTCGGTGTTAGGAGAAGAGAATGAAAGGATGAAGTCATCTTGTCTTATTTTATTCAATTAAGTCACCAAACCACCTAAACTTTTGACTTTTTGACCAATTTGCTCCCTATGGCAGGCTAAGCTCTTAGGAAAGGGTCTAATTTCCCTTTAAAACCCCCCAAATTAAGGTTTATGGCAATTGAACACCTTTACCTACAATTTAGGACTTTTGCACTTTATGCGATTTAGCCCTTTTTCGCAATTAAGCAAGCAATCGCTAAAATTAATTCACCAAAATTTCCATGTACTTATCTAATCATGCTACAATACATAATATAATATAAAAAAATAATTTCTTCAACCTCAGATTAGTGGTCCTGAAACCACTGTTCCGACTAGCCCCAAAATCGGGCTGTTACATGCCTTATCTTGGGCATCGAAGTAGATAATTCCCAAAAGATAGAGACATAGATGTGACTGATTGAGCTGATAGTACATTGTTGCATGTGAATATGTGATACGAATATGCAAGTATACACGTCGAATCAAGTAATAAAGTGATAAGTGAGAACGTCTCCATAAGGATCGGAATAGGTAAAAATATGGTTGAGTTATTACTATAAACTTTACTAATTATGCTTATGGAAAAGTAAACAGAATAATGATTTGAAGTGAAGTAGTAATGTATGAAATATAAAAATCAAATAATGAATAAAATGTTGTGGTAATTATATGAGATAAAGTTGAGAGGATTAATGTTGTTGCATGTGAAGGTTGGAATTACATGGATTATAACTTAATAACATAATAATGTCATGGCAAAATCTTGACCAAATTACTGCTCAAAGTATAACTACTGCATTCTGCTTCTTTCGAGAGCTAGAATTAAAGCTATTATTCTAAGTCTTTGTATGTTTACAAGTCTTAAAAACAATACCTAACATTATTCTTCCTTACTCTGTATCGATCAGAACTCTATGTCTAAACTACTACGAGTATTCGCTCGAGTACTCGCTTATATCATTCGATCATGTTCCAACTTATTTAACTTTTTTAAGATTAAATCAAGTCTAAAGATATATCATGCATTTATCTATGTCTAGAGCTTGCATTCATATATTTAAAATAATCCAAACTGAATAAAATAGTAAATCTACTAAAAATATCACCATGATCATCAATATATTAAAATAGATCCAATAATTCCAACCTAAATGAAATTAGCTTATAGGTTGGGATTTAAAATCCAAAATCAGAATAACATTCAACATTATCATTAATAGTTTAGAAATCATAAAAATTAATTAACAGAATAAAGGTAGAACTGCAGGAAGCTTTTGTCACTCTAGCTTTCACTTTGATGCTACTGAATCGTGCAGGACCCAAGGCTGATTGCTTGTTGCTTTCCTTATGTCTCTGCTCTTCTCTTAAGTTGCTACCCTCTTCTTTTCTCTGGAATTTTTCACGAGTTTTTTTGTGAGAAAACTGCTCTCCAAACCCCCTCCAAAATTCTTCTATTTTTTCCTTTCTTTCTTTTCTCTTTCTTATTTTATAGGGTAGGTCCCCCTCTTTCATCACACACTTTTCTTCTTCTCTTTCAGGTGGATTTATCTGGTACACGTCCAGCTGGCTAAGAGTTACGAGGACTAAGTGCTACGTCAGCATTTTCCTAGAATTGTCATGGCATTTGTTTTGGCAATCCATCCAACTTTTTGCCATGGCAATATTTCACTTCATTTATTCTTTTCCTCATTTTTCTCCTTTTCTTCATCATTCCTGCACCTGTCGCATACAACAACAAATTCCCTTCTTCCTAACAGTAAAAGTAACATGAAATGACATTTAAGGCACAATCCAAGCATTATTATGCAATGTTCTAAAAATAACATAAAAATGCAAATATATCTACTTACGTACAAGCATTTAATTAAGATTAAAAGTTCAAAATATAACTCTTTTCAAGAGTTATCACACCCCCAAACCTGAGTTCTTGCTTGTCCTCAAGCAGAATATGTATGAATGCATGAATTCATGAATTTGCCATAACTACACAATTGCCTCTTATACTGCTAAACCAAACGAAACATATTTTATACCTACATTCTTAGCAGTCTTCTATCTAAAAAAATTGATTCAAATTTTATAGGTTTATTTAGCATACAAAGTGCAGAAAATGTTACCTAAAAAATACGAGTTCCTAAATATTCATGTAATTCTGACTATAGCAAGCACCTCCTAATGTACTTAACTAAACTCAATTTTTCTTCTCATACTTATTCTATCATTACATTATATAAAATTTTCTTTAGGGAATTAATCTTGTCACTTGATTTTTTACTTGACAATATTAATGGAGCATGCACTAGATTGCCAAGTATTACATCACGCCACAATTTCAATGTAATTCACTCATGAAGCTAAGGCTTTTGACTAAAAAGATGGATGGAGCAAACAACTACCCCCTTAGCTACTTAGCCTACTGCTACAGTAGAGTGTCCCCAAACTATTTTTTTTACTCACTTTTATTTGATCTTGCTTTTTTGATCAATAATACAAAGGAGCAAACAGAGTATCACTGGCCTACTCAATAATTTCAAACATTGGAGTTCTTTCTAGTGTCTTTTTAAATTTTATTTTATTAATTCATTTACCCTTAGCTTTGTCGTGGTATTTATAATTAGACAATGTTAATTTACTGATATTAATTTCAAGACTTCTAAGTGTATTAAAAGAAACCTACTATAGAGTAATTGCGAATATAGCTAGGTCATTCTAATTTTAGGCATCAATTTTCACACTGTAACACCCCTTACCCGTACCTGAGACCGAGACAAGGTACGAGGCGTTACCAGACATATACTCGGACACTTTCAAAAAATACGGGTTATAAAATTTCATTCTAATTTAAAACCAATCAAGCAACATTATAGTGTCCTTATTATAGGCCTACGAGTCCCAAAACATACATTAAAAGCGATCCGGGACTAAACCGAGAACTATAAAAAAATTTAGTAAAATTACTAAGGTTATGCCTCACACGCCCGTGTGGAGGCAAAGACACACCCGTGTGCTTAGGGACACGCCTGTGTGTCCCACCCGTTTTGAATTGTTTGGATTTATTTTTCACTTCGAACCTACAGGGGTTTTCACACGGCCAATCACACGTCCCTGTCCTTAGCCCGTGTCCCTCACACGACTTGGACACGCCCGTGTCTTTGCATGTGTCCAAAAACTCAGACATTCTGTTATGACATCATCATTCATTAAGCACATGGCCAAGGCACAAGCTTGTGTGTTAGGCCGTGTCCTCTATACAGTTGAGACACATGGCCATGTCTTTGTCCGTATGGTTACTACCATACAAACTGACCTAAAATTTTAGGTGTAAGGGACACACGGCCAGGCAACACGCCCATGGGGGCTGACCGTGTGTCACACACAGCCTAGACACATACTCGTGTGTCTGCCCGTGTGGACCTTTTCAGGGCTATTTTCCAAGCCTTTGGTCACCCTTTATCATCCGTACACACTTAAAGATATCAATGGTATGTAACATGGCCTAATTATACTCTTGAATAACTTTGACATAACTCATTGCATGCTAACCTCATCTCATCGGTTTGGTACATGCTAAATTATCCTTTTCACATTAAGGATTAACATAGCACATTTTATGCTTAGGCCATATTATAACCATATACTATTGTATGCTATGTCCACTCTCAAATTATTAGGTTCCATTTCAAACATCCATTCATGATAAACCTCATCATCATATCTTATGAAACATTTAATCATAGTAGGTTTACAACCTGCATCAATATGAACCATATCTCATGGCCATATACAAAAGAATAAGAGTACCATTTAGACCCTTACATTGGCTAGCCAAATGACACGTATAACAAAATAACCAAAAACCCTATCCACTCCATTAAACAAAATGAAAGTATCTATATACCAAAGCAGGACCAGTCGATAGTGTGTTGATTCTCTAACTGTTTTCCAATCTTCTTGAGTCCACGAGCTCTGTAAGACAGAGAAAAGAGAAAGGGGGTAAGTGTTTATATGCTTAGTAAGTCTGGATAACTGGAAAATAAACTTATCGGTTAATTAGCATACAACCATATTAAGCAATAATTCCAACAAGCATGAAATAGTTTCCCTATCACATGCACTCAATCATCAAGTTAGTCTCATAATAATACATCATGTCATTAGTCTTAAATGAGCTCATCAATTCAATATACCCATTATTTATTTTAGCATGTTAATCCCGTTGAATTCTCGGAAAATCTCGATGGATAGCCATTTACTGTCAAGCCATACAAGTGATCATCTCGAGTACGCACTCCCGTGAACCTTATATCTTACGGCGGGATTACCAGTCTAGGATAAATCTCCCGTAGTAGTAACTCATAGAGCAATGTCAGGATTACCAGTCCAGGCTAAATCCTTTTTTAACTACAATTGCTCTCATCAGCTCGGATCTGAATTGCCAGTCTAGGCTAAATTCAGTCCTCAATCGGATTACCTGTTTGAGCTAAATCCTTAATGCACTATATTCTTTGGGAGGCTCGACCACTCAAGGAACTCTCGTCTGGGCTAGATCCTTTCCATTTAAGATCATCATATTACCCATCCGGGCTAAATCTTTTTCTGCAACACATGCAGGATCTAATGTCATGTAAGCCATAATTTACCCATTGAGCTTCCTTTTTCTATTTCAACCTGGACATTTATCATCTTTCTTTTACACAAGCACATTTCATGAATTATCATGCAATAAATATCTAAATTTTCATATATTCAAGAATTTGCATGTTTAAGTATATTAAGAGTTTACTTCGGGTTATACGAACTTACTTGGTAATTACTTCGGTTTCGTGTCTCGGTTATTCTGAAACCTTTCGTCTTCCACGGTCGACCTCCGGAATTGGTTCCTCGGGGTCTATATCAATAAAATTAGATTATTAATACATGAAATTATTCGTTTTAGGCCTAAAACTTACGCCAAGGCAAAATGACCATTTTGCCCCTAACCTTTCACAATATTTACAATTTAGTCCTAAGGCTCGTATAATGAAATGCATGTAATTCCTTGGCTACCCAAGTCTAGCAGAATGCTATTCACACTCATAGAAGCCCATGTTTTCCCTTCATTCTATATTTTCCTACCCAGTTCCACAACTTTTACAATTTAGTCCTTTAAGCCATTTCCATGAAAAACCACTTAGTAAAAGTTGTTTACCATCCTTTAAACTCTCATATCCTTCCATAATCATCAAAGCACAAATATCTCATGCATGGGTAAATTTTTGAACATGAACCCTAGCTTGAAATATGGGTAGAAATCGAGAGAGCATGTTACGAGGATCTAAAAAATACGAAGAACGTTAAAAACGGGGCTAGGGAGCACTTACTATTGAGCTTGAAAATGTCGAATACCCTAGCTTTGGAGACCCTTAGAATTTCGGCAGCATGGAGAAGAAAATGAGCTAATTTTAGCTTGATTTGTCCCTTTTTATTTAGTTTATTACCAAATGACCAAAATGCCCTTCCTTACTAAACTTCCAAAATTTTCCATGCATGCCCATTTTTGTCCAAAAACTTAGAAATTGGGAAAATTACTCTTTAAGGACCTCTGATTAATATTCCAAAGAAATTTCGTACAAATTGGTTCTAGAACCCAAGTTTTGCAATTTATTCAATTTGGTCCATAATTTCCAATTGGACACCTTACACATAGAATTTCTTCATGAAACTTCAACACATGCTTATTTTCATATCCTAGACCTTATAATGATCATGAAATAATTATTTTAACATCGAATTTGTGGTCTAGAAACCACTATTCTGACTAGGCCCTAATCCGGGATGTTACACATGTAACACCCCGTACCCGAATCCGTTACCGGAGTCGAATACAAGGTGCACACAGACTTAACATAATTGTTTTCACAGTCCATAAAAAAAATTTTCCAGACAAGCTGGTTACTGCATCACTGTCGCCTTAAATATCATATCTGGAGCTTCAAAACTCGAAAATCAGTTTCGTAATTTTTCCATCAAACTAGACTCATATTTCCATCTACATATTTTTTTCTAGAATTTTTGGTCAAGCCAATTAGTACAGTTTATTAGTTAAAGTCTCCCATGTTACAGGGGTCGACTACACTGACCTTCGTGCGTTACAACTTGAATATCTCCCTGTGCAGGGCTTCAATACTGATGCCGTTTATTTCTATAGAAACTAGACTCAAGGAGGAATATATACATATATGGTATGACTCCTAATTATCTCTGGTTAATTTATAATGAATTTCCAAAGTCGGAATAGGGAATCCAGAAACCGTTCTGGCCCTGTTTCACGAATACTTAAATATCTCTCAATATACAACTCATATGACCGTTTCGTTTCTTCCATATGGAAGTAGATTCATCAAGGCTCATTTACATAATTTATTCACTATTTAATTCCACTCCTGCTATTTTTAGTTATTTTTCACATCCACACCACTGCTGCTGTCAGCATCTATTACTAAAACAAACTATGCCTATTTCATGACTTTTCCTTGATTTAACTAATAATTCATCATGCATGTCCCAAATTATAACCATGATTTGTGTCCAAACATCACAAAACCAATTCCAACCGAACATTTACGCCATTTTCGCATGGCTAAAAGTTTACATACCAAATTTCAACAAAGCATAACAGCCTATACATGCCGAAATGTTTTCTTAGACCAACTACGAAGAAAATACCAAAAGTTGTTAGCCGGTGTGATGACTTCGATGACGGTCCTGAATACGCAAAAAGTCGAGTCCAAGAAACCTAAAATAGGTGACAAGCAAACACCGAATGAGTATATAACTCAGTAAGTCATAAGCAATGCACTACCAACCATTAATAACATTATCGCAAGAGGAAACAAAATGGAACGAGGCTAATTACTCCATTCAAACCGAACTATACCATAGTTCCTTAGACCTTTCGATTCAATCTCATACCAAGTTACACATGCACATTCCATATACTAATCAATAGGATATTTGAAGCATTTTTATACACCATTTTGTTTTCGTTACATTCATACATCTACATGGCTTTTCACTTATTCCACGATAATTCTTATGTACGTGACTTCAATTTAAATTGTCACATAGGTTCAAACTTACCAAGCTCAACTCCAAATATAAACATAGCGCCTATTAGCCATGAACTCAAGGTACTTACCCGATCCGCTGTCCGTGATCGACTCAATAATGTCGCACACTCAGTGTCAATAGTGATTCAAAAGCATATAGTGAGTCCGCACACTTAGTGCTATATAATCAACTCGCACACTTAGTGCTATATGATCAAACTCGCACACTTAGTGCTGTACAAATTTTAAACCCGCACACTTAGTGCCATTCTCATGATCACAAATGTTTGTACCCGCACACTTAGTGCCGAAATCAACAACTCGATGCATCTCACCTCTTTTCTTTTCATTCAATACTTTCATCACCACATACATACATGTATATAAATTTATCATTCCTTTCGGCATAATTACATAGACATTATGTCTATTTAAATCAATACAAAATATATGCTTAGTGACCTACCTTGTGCGGTGTAAAATAATTCTAAGTCGGCTACTCGATGACCTTCGATTTCCCCTTGTTGGACGCCTCTCCTTTAGGATCTTGAGCTTAAACAAATAAATTAACTCATTCAACCGCTTTGCTACACATATTGATATTCACAATTTAATGATTTTATGACATACGGAGCGGCATGGTAAAAATTTTTATCTTGCTACCTCATGCTCTTAGCTATTCGGCTCATAACCATATGCTATAGCCCTACTATCAATAATCCAATCACACATGCATATATATATATATATATATATATATATGGCCGAATGTACAAAGCAAGGACTCATCATCACCTATGCTCTTAATTTGATGGCCGAATATGCATACATGTATATACACTATTAATCAATCACTAACATTGCACTTTACCTTAATAGCTAGCTTAGCAAACCTCGATTTAACACATAGTTGTTCATAACACAACTTAAGCATACTCTCCATTCCATCAATTCCAAAACTTAATGTCTTACTCAAAAATGCTAAAAAGAAAATCCAAGAGTCATCAATCCACCATCACATGTATCATTAACAAGCTTCATATTTAGCATGCAATGACATTAACACAAAATCTACCTTGGCCGAATATCATCCCCATGATATAGCAAAGTTTTGAACCATGGATTAATTAGAACTCAAGCTAGCAACTAAGAACATGCATGAATCTCATGGCACAACCTCAAACATACCTTAATCTAGACACAAGTATGGCCAAACCTCCTCCTAATCCTCTTCCAAACCAAGCATGAAGCAAGAACCCCTTCCTTCTTCCTTAGAATTTTAGCTCAAAGAAATGAAAAAAAAAGATGAACAACAAATTTTTTTTCTTCTCTTTTCTTCAACTCACGGCAAAGGGGGGGGGACACTCACCATTCTCTTTTTTTTTTGTTCCCTTTCATTATTAAATTCCCATGCTCATTATTTTATTTTTTTTCTTACATACACCATTGTCCCAACATGTTTTATGACATGTTTTTACCCATAATCCTTGTCATGGCCGGCCACTAGCTATTAGGGGAAATTTGACATGCAAGTCCCCCTTTGATTACATGCACTATTAGGTCCTTATAGATTAGCCTATCACATTTCAAAAGTGTCACACAAGTCCTAATAACTGAATTCACATGCAATCGACTAAATCAAGCTTGAAATTTTCACACATTCATAAATACATATTCTAGACAATAAATATTACGTTCAAACATTTCGGTGACTTCGGTTTAGCGGTCCCGAAACCACTTCCGACTAGGGTCAATTTTGGTGTCACAACTCTCCCCACTTAAGAAATTTTCGTCCCGAAAATCTTACCGTAAATAGGTTTGGGTATCGCTTTTATAGAATTCTCGGGTTCCCAAGTAGCTTCTTCCATCCCGTGTTTGAGCCATAACACTTTTACTAACGGAACCCTTTTGTTTCGCAACTCCTTCACTTCACGGGCTAGGATACGAATCGGTTCTTCTTCATAACTCATATCGGCTTGAATTTTAACCTCTGATGGACTAATTATGTGCGACGGATCAGATCTATAACGTCGAAGCATCGAAACATGAAAGACATCGTAAATCTTTTCAAGTTCAGGGGGCAAAATCAAACGATACGCAACTAGACCGACTCGTTCGGATATCTCATATGGCCCGATGAACCTCGGACTCAATTTGCCTTTACGGCCAAATCTGTGTATCTTTTTCCAAGGTGAAACTTTAAGAAACACTTTGTCTCCCACCTGATACTCAATGTCTTTTCGTTTCAGATCCGCGTACGACTTCTGACGATCGGAGGCTATCTTCAGATTTTCACGGATTACCTTTACTTTCTGTTCAGCATCTTTAATCAAATCAACTCCGAAAATTTTACTTTCACCGAGCTCGGTCCAAAACAATGGTGTACGACATTTACGACCGTACAAAGCCTCGTAAGGTGCCATCTTAATACATGATTGAAAACTATTGTTGTAAGTGAATTCAATCAAAGGTAAGTACCGTTCCCATGAACCACTGAACTCGAGGATGCAACATCTCAACATATCCTCAAGTATCTGAATTATCCGTTCGGATTGACCATCGGTTTGGGGGTGAAAGGCGGTCTGAAATGCAACTTGGTACCCAAAGCTTCTTGCAATTTCTTCTAAAATCGCGAGGTGAATCTCGGATCTCTATCCGACACAATGTAAATCGGTACCCGTGTAATCTCACAACTGAGAAACGTACAATTCAGCTAGTTTATCCAATGAAAATCCGTGACGACGGGGATAAAGTGAGCCGACTTAGTCACCTATCAACAACAACCCAAATCGCATCCTTCTTACTTGCGGACAATGGCGGTCCGGACACAAAGTCCATTGTGACTCGATCCCATTTCCACTCGGTATCTTGATCGGTGAAGTAATCCGAAGGCACTTGATGTTCCGCTTTCACTTGTTGACATATTAAACATCTCAAAGCAAAGTCGGAGATGTCTCGTTTCATACCATGCCACCAAAACCGACGTTTCAAATCGTTGTACATCTTCGTACTCCGGGTGAATTGACATTCGCTAAAATGAGCTTCGCTCGAATCATCGAAATGAGTTCGAATTTCTTGGAACACACAAACGATTTCGAACCTCAAACAATCGTCACCATCAACTTGAAACTCGATTCCACATTCGAACACATTCAGCCCGCTTTTGCAACCAATTCATCATCGACTTTCGAGCTTCACGAATTTGACGAATCAATAAGGGTTTGGCCTTTAATTCCGCCACTAGTACATTGTCGGATAGAATGCACAAGTGTACATTCATCGCTCAAGGCAAACAAAGCGGTGATTTACGACTTAAGGCATCCGCAACCACATTAGCCTTTCCGGGTGATAGTCAATGACAAGCTCATAATCTTTCAACAACTCGAGCCAACGTCTTTGTCGCAGATTCAAGTCTCTTTGAGTCATCAAATATTTGAGACTTTTGTGATCCGAATACACATGGCACTTCTCCCCAAATAGGTAGTGTCGCCATATTTTCAAAGCGAATACGATGGCAGCTAGTTCGAGATCATGGGTCGGATAATTTTTCTCATGTGGCTTTAATTGTCTCGACGCATAGGTCACAACTCGACCTTCTTGCATCAATACGCAACCCAACCCAAGTAGGGAGGCGTCACTATAGATGACAAACTCTTTGCACGATTCGGCCGCACTAAAATTGAGCTTCCACAAATAAGTTTTCAGTTGATCAAAACTTTTCTAACATTTTTCCGTCCATTCGAACTTAACATCTTTTGAAGTAGCTTCTTCATGGGTGTGGCTATCATCGAGAAACCTTTCACAAACCGTCGGTAGTAACCTAAGTCCCAAAAGCTCCGAACCTCGAATATTTCTGAGGCTTCCGCTAAGTATGGCTGAAATTTTGCTCGGTCGAAATTTTGCTCGGTCGACTCGAATACCGATCAGATACCACATGACCCAAGAAGCTAACCTCTCTTAGCCGTAACTCACACTTCTTGAACTTAGCATATAACCGCTTATCCCGTAAAATTTGCAACACTAATCTCGGTGCTCCACATGTTCGGTCTCATCTCTTGAATAGACCAAGATGTCGTCAATGAACACAACTACGAACCGATCCAAATATGGTCCGAAGATCCGATTCATCAAATCTATAAATACCGTAGGGCATTAGTGAGCCCAAACGGCATCACTAAGAACTCGTAGTGACCATATCTCGCTCAAGGCGCTTTGGGTATGTCCGAATCTCGAATTCAGAATCGATAATAGCCCGATCTCAAATCTATTTTTGAGAACACCGAGGCTCCTTCAGTTGATCGAACAAATCATCGATACGCGGTAACGAATATTTGTTCTTTATTGTCACTTTATTAAGTTGACGATAGTCGATGCACAACCTCATGGTTCCGTCCTTCTTTTTCACAAACAACACAGGTGCACCCCAAGGTGAAAACTTGGTCGAGCGAAACCTCTATCCGTCAACTCTTGCAACTGAGCGTTCAACTCCTTCAACTCGGTTGGTGCCATACGATACGGAGCTATCAAAATTGGCGTAGTCCCAGGTACAAGCTGAATACCAAACTCTACTTCCCGAACAGGTGGTAAACCCGGTAATTCTTCGGGAAAAACATCCGGGTATTCACAAACCACCGGCACAGATTCGGGTTTCTTTTCTAACTCTTTGTCATCAAGTACATACGCAAGGTATGCTTCGCACCCTTTCTTACATATTTCAATCAACATTGATGATATTACACTGGCAACCCTTTAAGTCCGTAGACTCAACTCGGATTATCTCGTTATTTGCGCACCTTAAATCAATGGTTTTCTTTTGCAACTCACCATCGCGTCATATACGGTCAACCAGTCCATACCAAGAATAACATCGAATTCATCAAATGGTAAAACCATCAAATCGGTAGGAAAAGCGATTCTCGGATCATCGAGGGCATCTCTTACACACTTTGTCAACAAGCGCATATTGACCCAAGGGATTTGACACTCGAATTACGAACTCAGTAGACTCAATAGGCAGAGTCTTACTAGATGCTAAAGTCTCACATACATAAGAATGAGTAGAGCCAGGGTCGATTAATGCAATTACATTAGTATCAAAAAGAGTGAAAGTACCAGTGATAACATCAGGGGAGGATGCTTCCTCTCGTGCACGGATGGCATATGCTCAAGCAGGAGTACGGGTCTCGGACCGAACAGCCGTATTAGAGGCCCCTCTCTGACTACCACCCCTACCTCCTGAAATTCTCGGTGGTCTACCTCTAGTCATCATTCCACTAGGTCTTGCACCTTGCATCCTATTCTTCTCATCAAGCTCGTGCAATCTCTAATGAAGTGGTCCTTCGAACCGCATCCGTAATGAGCCCTGTTGGTAGACTTACCCCAACATTCACCTATGTGTCTTCTCCCACATTGGGGCATTCAGTTTCTCTTGATGGTTATTGCCCACACTAGCTACCAAGTAGCTCGAGTCCGTCGATGGTCGTGCTCTAATGGAAATTCCCGCAGCTTGTCCTCGATTTATTAGTGTCCTCCCGAACTTCTTTACAAATGAGAACGAAGCTTTACCCGTCGATCTTTTGCGATAGTCTCTAGCTTCAAATTCAGCCTTCTTCTTCTCCTTTCCAAGTTCCTCCGCCTTGCGTGCTCGCTCAACTAGTGTTACGAATTCTTTTATCTCCAAAATACCCACTAGTAGCTTTAAATCTTCATTCAATCCTTCTTCAAATCTCTTGCACATCGCAACCTCATCAACCACACACACCGAGCATACCGATCGAGTCTTACGAACTCATATTCAGATTCAGACATCTTGTCATACTACCTTGCTTGAGTTCCAAGAATTCCTTACGCTTTTGATCGATGAACTGTTGACTAATATATTTCTTTCAAATTCTATTTGAAAGAAATCCCAAGTAACTCGCTCGTTTGGGACTATGGAAATCAAAGTCCTCCACCAATAGTAAGCTGAGTCTCGCAACAAGGATATAGCACACTTTAGACATTCATCGGGTGTGCATGACAGTTCATCAAAATTGAATATCTCCCTGTGCAGGGCTTCAATACTGACCTTCGTGCGTTACAACTTGAATATCTCCCTGTGCAGGGCTTCAATACTGATGCCGTTTATTTCTATAGAAACTAGACTCAAGGAGGAATATATACATATATGGTATGACTCCTAATTATCTCTGGTTAATTTATAATGAAT
This sequence comes from Gossypium arboreum, assembly GCF_025698485.1. Taxonomy (NCBI): domain Eukaryota; kingdom Viridiplantae; phylum Streptophyta; class Magnoliopsida; order Malvales; family Malvaceae; genus Gossypium; species Gossypium arboreum. The sequence goes on along the minus strand of NC_069077.1, from coordinate 69,959,401 downwards.
TTCCAAAGTCGGAACAGGGAATCCGAAACCGTTCGGCCCTATTTCACGAATACTTAAATATCTCTCAATATACAACTCATATGACCGTTTCGTTTCTTCCATATGAAAATAGATTCATCAAGGCTCATTTACATAATTTATTCACTATTTAATTCCACTCCTGCTATTTTTAGTTATTTTCACATCCACACCACTTCTTCTGTCAAGATCTATTACTAAAACAAACTATGCCTATTTCATGACTTTTCCTTGATTTAACTAATAATTCATCATGCATGTCCCAAATTATAACCATGATTTGTGTCCAAACATCACAAAACCAATTCCAACCGAACATTTACGCCATTTTCGCATGGCTAAAAGTTTACATACCAAATTTCAACAAAGCATAACAAACTATACATGCCGAAATGTACTCCTAGACCAACTACGAAGAAAATACCAAAAGTTGTTAGCCGGTGTGATGACTTCGATGACGGTCCCGAATACGCAAAAGTTGAGTCCAAGAAACCTAAAATAGGTGACAAGCAAACACCGAATGAGTATATAACTCAAGAAGTCATAAGCAATGCACTACCAACCATTAATAACATTATCGCAAGAGGAAACAAAATGGAACGAGGCTAATTACTCCATTCAAACCGAACTATACCATAGTTCCTTAGACCTTCGATTCAATCTCATACCAAGTTACACATTCACATTCCATATACTAATCAATAGGATATTTGAAGCATTTTATACACCATTTTGTTTTCGTTACATTCATACATCTACATGACTTTTCACTTATTCCACGATAATTCTTATGTACGTGACTTCAATTTAAATTGTCACATAGGTTCGAAACTTACCAAGCTCAACTCCAAATATAAACATAGCGCCTATTAGCCATGAACTCAAGGTACTTACCCGATCCGCTGTCCGTGATCGACTCAATAATGTCGCACACTCAGTGTCAATAGTGATTCAAAAGCATATAGTGAGTCCGCACACTTAGTGCTATATAATCAACTCGCACACTTAGTGCTATATGATCAAACTCGCACACTTAGTACTGTACAAATTTTAAAGCCGCACACTTAGTGCCATTCTCATGATCACAAATGTTTGTACCCGCACACTTAGTGCCGAAATCAACAACTCGATGCATCTCACCTCTTTTCTTTTCATTCAATACTTTCATCACCACATACATACATGTATATAAATTTATCATTCCTTTCGGCATAATTACATAGACATTATGTCTATTTAAATCAATACAAAATATATGCTTAGTGACCTACCTTGTGCGGTGTAAAATAATTCCAAGTCGGCTACTTGATGACCTTCGATTTCCCTTGTTGGACGCCTCCTTTAGGATCTTGAGCTTAAACAAATAAATTAACTCATTCAACCGCTTTGCTACACATATTGATATTCACAATTTAATGATTTTATGACATACGAGCGGCATGGTAAAAATTTTTATCTTGCTACCTCATGCTCTTAGCTATTCGGCTCATAACCATATGCTATAGCCCTACTATCAATAATCCAATCACACATGCATATATATATATATATATATATATGGCCGAATGTACAAAGCAAGGACTCATCATCACCTATGCTCTTAATTTGATGGCCGAATATGCATACATGTATATACACTATTAATCAATCACTAACATTGCACTTCACCTTAATAGCTAGCTTAGCAAACCTCGATTTAACACATAGTTGTTCATAACACAACTTAAGCATACTCTCCATTCCATCAATTCCAAAACTTAATGTCTTACTCAAAAATGCTAAAAAGAAAATCCAAGAGTCATCAATCCACCATCACATGTATCATTAACAAGCTTCATATTTAGCATGCAATGACATTAACACAAAATCTACCTTGGCCGAATATCATCCCCATGTTATAGCAAAGTTTTGAACCATGGACTAATTAGAACTCAAGCTAGCAACTAAGAACATGCATGAATCTCATGGCACAACCTCAAACATACCTTAATCTAGACACAAGTATGGCCAAACCTCCTCCTAATCCTCTTCCAAACCAAGCATGAAGCAAGAACCCTTCCTTCTTCCTTAGAATTTTAGCTCAAAGAAATGAAAAAAGATGAACAACAAATTTTTTCTTCTCTTTCTTCAACTCACGCAAAGGGGGGACACTCACCATTCTCTTTTTTTTTTGTTCCTTTCATTATTAAATTCCCATGCTCATTATTTTATTTTTTCTTACATACACCATTGTCCCAACATGTTTTATGACATGTTTTTACCCATAATCCCTTGTCATGGCGGCCACTAGCTATTAGGGGGAATTTGACATGCAAGTCCCCGCTTTGATTACATGCACTATTAGGTCCTTATAGATTAGCCTATCACATTTCAAAAGTGTCACACAAGTCCTAATAACTGAATTCACATGCAATCGACTAAATCGAAGCTTGAAATTTTCACACATTCATAAATACATATTCTAGACAATAAATATTACGTTCAAACATTTCGGTGACTCGGTTTAGCGGTCCCGAAACCACTTCCCGACTAGGGTCAATTTTGGGCTGTCACAACACATGCGACTATCCTAAGCTAAACATACCTAATCAACTATCACAATTTTTATAGTTTGAAGAGTTATTATCCTCATCGAACATCATATATAACAATATAATTCTCATGGTCTAACAATCATTTAGCATTTGTATGTCATGGCAAAATGAATGACAAAATGATCTAATGTTCAAACAAATTATCTCATGCATGCAATATATACAACACACCCCCAAACCTAAAGGTTGCATTGTCCTCAATGCATGATCAAACACAAAATTTCACTTATGCAGAAAAAAAAATAGATGTGTAGAAAATGCAATGAAAATAATTATGAATGCATGAAAACACATGTAAAAATGGAAAAAAAAAATGCAAATGAAAAGTAAAAACAAAAACTTGGAAAGGATTTGTGTTACTTTAGTTGGATCGGGTGGATTTCCTAGTAGTGTGCTTGTAGCACTGCTTTCATTTCAGCAAATTTATTGGCACCTATTATTCATCATTATCTGATTTCGTGATATCATCAATCAGTTGATTAATCTCATGATCTTGCTCCGATATGAGTGCAGTGGTTTGAGGTGCAGTAGTAGGTTCTTGTGGTGCAGAAGTTTGATTCATGTTATCTCATTCCTTATCTTAGTCAATATTCACCAATTCTATTTTATCTTCCTCCCTTTTGTTTGTAACACCCCTTAACCCTTATTCTTCACCAGAATAGGGTTGCGAAGCATTAACGGATATTTTAGAACAAACGAATAATTATATAATAATATAACATACACATCATAATTTAATCATAATGTCCCTTTATTGAGCCCTCGAGGCCCAAATTATATGTTAGAAACAAATCGGGACTTAATCAAAAGTTCAGAAAATTTTTCGTGAAATTTCAAAATTTTTCTCAAGTACAAGGCTCACACGCCTGTGTGGTCTAGGGACACACCCGTGTGACCCTAAACATGCCAGTGTTTCAGGCTGTGTCTAACCTCGTGTAACTCTCTGACTCAAACAAAAATTAAGTACAGTTTTTCACACGGCCGGAACACATGCCCATGTGTTAAGCCATGTACCTCACACGGCTAAGACACACACCGTGTCTCTGCCCATGTAGTAATACCTGAGCATTCTATTTTAAAATTTTTAAGATGGAGGGGACACACGACTTAACCACACACCCATGTGTAAGCCTTGTGTCTCACACTGTCTGGTCACACGCCCCTGTTCCAGGTCGTGTGGACCCAAAATGAGCCTTATACATCAAGTTTACCAACCTTACAAATCTTGAACCTCAAGCAACACAAAAACCAAACATTCAACCAATCCAAAACACATTCAAATACCTCTAATACATTCCAAATTTATCAATCTAAGGACCTAATCAAAGTACCCTTATGGATACTCTATTCATATTATCAAAACAATTTAATAAGTCATCAATCAAACCAATTTTTACATCATGCCAATTCAACTTAAATTTTTGCTTATTTGTATTCACTTTTGCATAAATTTAAACTTTTCATATTAAAAGTTAATGTATCACATATATTTATCTAAGAACAATCATCATCATCTTATAATTTCATTTACATTTGCTTCTCAATGAGACATACAAAACATCCTAGGTACGTGCCAATATCAAAAGGAAATAAGCTACACCACTTGAGTTTGGGATCGACTCTGGATGCTGATTCGGCAATTCGACTTTAACCTAACCTGCGCACAGAAACAAACCGTACGCTTAGCATAAAACTCAGTGGTATTTCTAGAATTTGAATACTTTAAAGGAAATAATATTATAAAACATACACTTTAAACCAAATATAAACATTAGCTAATCAATAATTCATTTTATACATTTAACCTTCATTTCTCATCAATAACTAATTCAAATAGCTTTTCTCACTTTGATTCACATATCATTTAGCCATAACAATACTCTTTTCATGAACCCTTGGTTCATGCATTTCATTTGTACAATTCAATTCAATGTCCAATTTCAAATTCACATTCAATAACATTCAATATCAATCTTTTTGCCAATGCATTTATTTACCCCTCTTAACAAAACTTGGACTTTGGCGGATACACGGATCCAGCCAAAACACACCAGTATCGGCCTTGCTGAAGTAAGTTGGTACCTAGTACCTTATCGAATTTATCCGAATCAATAATTTGACACCCAGTGTCTCATCGACTCGAAGTCGAAGTATCCCTGAACTCTTCCAATCCTATGGCATGCCAACTATATCTGACTCAGCCCGATACAGTCAATAGGGTTTTCAAATCACTTTTCAATTTCCAATCAATACACATTCAGTAATCACACATTATATCATAATTCAATTTGATTCAATACTAATACTTAGCTCAATTCCACTTACCATAAATATATTAATAAATATGATAATTAATAATTAGCTTCGGATTATAGAAATACTAATTGTAATTCTCGAGTTACTCCTCGATAATCTTGTCTTTTTCTTTCTTAGCCGAGGTCAACGTTATCTACTGGAATCAAACAATTAAAATTTATCAATATACTACAATTTAACATTAAATATTTCAATTTATACACAACTCTTGCCTAAATTCTAATTTAGTCCTTAAATCAAAACTAACTCTTTTTCTTCCAAACTAATTTCATATCTTATTCAATTTCCTCTTTAAACTAATTTCAACTCTTTAATTTCACCATAAAACCCTAATTTCAAAATTCTCTCAATTTAGTCCTTATTACTTAAAATTTATGATTTATTTTACAATTAAATCCCTTTTCACTTCTAACTTGGAGTTCTATCAATTTAACCCCTAATACTTCAATTTATTCAACATGAACAACATCTAAAATTCACTAACTTCTAAAATTTCAACTTAAATAAAGTAGTATTTTATTCTAGGATTTTAAAAACATTAAAATTACAAGAAAAGGATTAAATTGACTTACCAATTAAACTTAAAACCTTAAAACCCTAGTTTCCCTTTTTCTTTTTCTTTCTATTTTCTTTCTCTCTTTTTCGTGCCTTCCTCTGTTCTTGTTCTTCTTTTCTTTTGTTTCTTTATTATTTCTTTCATGTTTTATTTAATGTATAATAATAATAATATAATAGTAATATAATAATATTTTAAATATGCTTAAATATTAAGTATGTATTTAATATAAATAAATATATGTATATTATACATACACATGGAATTATATTTTCCATACATTTGTCACTTATGATCTATTTACTAATTTAGTCCATTCATTTTTCTTTTAATCTATAATTAAGCTTTCACCCTTTATTTAATTTAATCCTTTCACCTAATTAACCTTAATTCAAGCTAATTCACTTAACCAAAACCTAATTAATCACACAACTATCTTTGTAAATATTTTTAATAAATATTTATGAATCCGTTTCATGAAAATGGAGACCCGAAAATGCACTTTTTCGTTATCCGTAAATTTTGTTTCATTACATTTCTCCCCCTTTAATAAATTTCGTCCTCGAAATTTACCTGAAAAGAAGTGGGGGTACTGAGATCTCATAGTTTCTTCTGGTTCCCAAATTGCTTCTTTAATACTATGACTTCGCCATAACACTTTTACTAATGGAACCCGTTTATTACACAAGTCTTTCACCTCTCGAGCTAATATCTCAACCGGTTCTTCTTCATATGATAAATTAGGTCAGATTTCTATATCTTCTATCGAAATAATATGAGAGAGATCTGATCTATATCTTCTGAGCATTGAAATATGAAAAACATCGTGAATTTTCTGTATTTCCGGAGGCAAAGCTAAACGGTAGGCAATTGACCCAACTCTTTCCACAATCTCATATGGCCCAATAAAACGAGGACTCAGTTTTCCCTTTCAACCAAATCTCAAGATTTTCTTCCAAGGTGAAACTTTGAGAAATGCTTTATCACCTACAAAATACTCAATATCCCGGTGTTTCAAATCTACATACGATTTCTGTATATCGAAAGCTGCATTCAATCTATCTCGAATATTCGTAACAGTGTCCTCTGTTTCTTGAATTAAATCCAACCCAATCATCTTTCTTTCATTCAATTCTATCCAACACACAGGTGTTCGACATCTGCGACTATATAATGCTTCATACGAAGCCATTTGAATACTCGATTGAAAATTATTATTATATACAAACTCAGCCAGAGGCAAATAACACTCCCAACCAGATTCAAAATCAATAACACAAGCACGAAGCATATCTTCCAAAATCTGAATAACACATTCAGATTGTCCATCAGTCTGCGGATGAAAAGCTGTGCTAAAGTTGAGTCGTGTACCAAGAGAATCATGTAACTGTCTCCAAAATCTCAATGTGAACCGTGGATCCCGATAAAAAATTATCGATATAAGTATACCATGTAATCTCACAATTTATCGAATATAAATTTCAGCAAGTTTCTGAAGTGACCAATTAGTACGGACTACAATGAAATGAACTAACTTTGTGAGTCGATCAACAATCTCCCAAATAGCATTTCTCTTGCTTGTCGAAAATGGTAACCCTGTTACAAAATCCATTATAATACAGTCCCACTTCTACTCAGGAATATTAATAGGCTGAAGTAGTCTAGTAGGAACCTGATGATCGACCTTAACTCGTTGACAAGTCAGGAATTTAGCCACATATTCAACTATATCTCTTTTCATACCCGGCCATCAATACAATTCCCGTAGGTTATGTTACATTTTCGTTTCTCCCGAATGTAATGCAAAACGACTATCATGTGCTTCATAAAGTATCAAATCTTTCAATTCTAAAACATCTGGTACACAAATCCTATAATGAAATCTCAAACAACCATGATCATCAATGTTGAAATTCTCTGACATGCCATTCTGAACCATTTCTCTTTTCTTCATCAACTTATCATCTTCTGACTGTGCTGACTTGATCCGATCAAACATCACTTGTTTAACTTTCAATTCAGCCAATAAGCTTCCATCATCACTGATATTGAGTTGTGCAAACTTGCTCTGTAACACCCTTTACCCGTACCTGAGGTTGGGATAAGGTACGAGGCGTTACCGGACAAACATACAAACATTAAACTAAAATACGGGCCATAAAATTTCATTCATATTTCAAAACATTCATTTACTTACACATAGTCCTTTATTTGAGTCTACGGAGCCCAAAACATACTTTAGAAAGGGTTCGGGACTAAACCGAGAACTTACGAAAATCTTGGAAATTTCATACTTTAAGGCTCTACACGCCCGTGTCCCAAAGTCGTATTCCATACACGGCTGAGACACATGATCGTGTCTCTACCTGTGTAGAATATTCCTAGGCTATTTTCCAAGCTTTGGTCAACCTTAATCTCTTACACACTTATACAAAATCAAAAGCATGTAACATGGTATTCATTTAATGATTAAACATTCTCAATAAACCACAAACATAGCATTTGTATGTCATCATACATGTGTCTCTCATACTCATTTTACCTTGTCTATTATAATACCAATTATACATTTATGCCAAGATTATCCTCTTACGAAGTATCTTCAGCTTAATCATCAAGCATTCATATTTAAAGCTAGATCATATTTTTATAAAATACCACAATTTAGATGTGCAGAACAACATGTTTGCCTAAAACATTTCAATTCAACTCCATACCCATCAAGCAATACATTGAGACTAATCATATATATATATATATACATGTCATGATACATATTATTCTCTTTCTGTTTTCTTATAAACACATATCATTTGTTTCATTATATCAATATTTCATATACCATAGTTTCCATGTATTCCACCTCCTCTCCATTCCACATCCTTAATGTATGTAGCATTTTTGTAAGTACGATTTCACAATTTACTAATAAATGATCACATCAAACTGTCCACACGAGTTATAGTCACTTACTTATTTATAATTCGAGCTACAGAGCTCCAAATTAAGATCCGTAAATTTCCCCTGAAACTACACTCACATATCTTTCCACCATAAAAGTTTCATAATTTTTGGTCTAGCCAATTAGTACAGTTTATTCATTAAAATTTCCCCTGTTTCACTTTCTGACAGTTTTGACCTCTCTTAACTAAAAATTAATTATCTCACAGTACAGAACTCGGATAATGTTCTTGTTGATTTATCTTGAAAATATACTCATTAGGGATTTTAAAAATATAAGTTTGAGCCTCTAATTATTTTTCTCCAAATTTTTGTGATTTTCCAAAGTCAGAACAGGGGATCACGTAATCATTCTAAACCAGTCTCACAAAAACATAAATATCTCAAAATATAGAACTCCTTTTCTTGCTCTGTTTCTTTTATATGAAAATAGACTTATTAAGATTTAATTTGATATCTCATTCAGTCTCTGATTCAATTTCTATTTTTTTTGGTGATTTTTCAAAATCACATCACTGCTACTGTCCGAAACAGTTTTATTGCTAATTCACTCTTTCACACTTTCTTTTTATTAACCTCATTTTAACATACATATCCCAAATCATTTTCACCACATTTCATACATCACAAGTATAGGCCCATGATCACAAGATCACCATAAAATCATCCTCATGTATAACTTACTTGTTTATAATCTTACCACATCGTGGTCACTTAATGAACACATCATTCACATAACCAAGTTCTTGCACTTATTCATCACAACACTCACAAAGCAATACATAGAGAGTCTCCCGTTGAACACTTCGGAATATAATTCGGATACATGGAAAGTTTGCACATAAGTGCCATATATGTAGCAAAACTATCTGGTACGCATAGTAGCCTGCACTTAGTACTATACATGCGACCAATTATTCGGTACACATAGTAGCCTGCACTTTGTACTACACACGTGACCTAACTATCTGATACACGTAGTAGCCTGCACTTAGTACTACACACGTTATCAAAGTTATCGGGTATGCATAGTAGCCTGCACTTAGTACTACACATGCGACCTGGCTACATATATCCCGTAGCTCTCTTGTCTACATGGTGTACACATAGTATCACCCATGCGACCTAGCTACATCATAATGTCTTGTAGCTCCCTTGTACACATGATGTGCATTTAGCACCATACATGTGACCTAGCTACATACTATCTCAGATCATCCAATCTTCCAAAGGTTCAACTGGATTTCTCTCTTTTCCAACAATTTCACCAATCAAGTAATTATCCATAAACATATTTCCAATATTATTATAAAATATCATAATACAAGTAATATTGATGTATTACTTACATATAAACTTACATCTCATTTAATATCAAGGCAATAACATTAAATTACACATTGCCTTATTAAAAATCATAAGAACTTACAATTTTCCATAATATCCATAATCAAGAAATCACATTTATGTATGATAATTCAATGCACTTCATGTACCATAGACATATTTTTAAATCAATTCATAAACTTGGCACCATAATCATTTAATTTAACATAATTCAATTAATTCACTAAATTTAACTTTCAAATATAAATTATTGCATTATTGTCAGTATTATTATCATACCAACTTACATACTTTCAATACCTCGAAAATCATAGTAAATATATCAATTTTACATTGAAACATGCATAAATTAATGCTTATTATACATATGAACTTACCTCGATACTAAAACGACCATTTAACTAACTTTCCCAATTTTCAATTTTTCTCTCATTCTAGGTTCAAATCTCGTTTTCCGAGATCTAAAACATCATATTTTACTTATTTAATTAATGTACTATTCAAAACAGTCCTTAACTCAAACTTTGGAAAATTTACAATTTTTTCCCTAAACTTTTGCATATTTACGCTTTTGCCCCTAGGCTCGGGAATTAAACTTCATCCCTTATTCTTATGTTTTATGACATGATGATCACTTTTCTCTTCTATGGAAACATCAAATTCTCACTCTAACATTTACTTATGACTATTAGGTATTTTTACCGATTAAGCCCTTTTACTCGTTTTCACTCAAAACCGAGTAGCACAAGTTGTCTAACATAATTTAAAACCTCATATTCTATCATAAAACATCAAAAGAAACACATTTCACCTATGGTTATTTTTCCAAATATGAACCCTAGCTTAAATTATTGCTAGAATAAGCTTAATCAAATTACCGGGATTGTAAAAACGTAAAGAACTTGAAAAACGGGGTTAGAACAGACTTACTATTGAGCTTGGAAAGCTTGAAAACCCTAGACATGGCTTCCCCCACACTAATTTCGACCTCCATGAAAAAGATGAGTCAATTTTGGCTTTTTTTTCCCTTTTTATTTCTTTTAATTACCAAATGACCAAAATGCCCTTCCTTACTAAACTTTCAAAAATTCCATCCATGTCCAACTTTTTTCCATCACTTAGAAATTGGTCAAATTGCTATTTAAGACCTCCTAATTAATATTCCAAAGCAATTTCATACTAGAAACTTCTAGAATGCAAGTTTTGCAACTTATTCAATTTAGTCCCTAACTTCAAATTGAGCACTTTATGCATAGAATTTCTTCACAAAATTTTCACACAATCATGCAATCATATCATAGACCTCAAAATAATCATAAAATAATTATTTCTATCTCAGATTTTGTGGTCCCAAAACCTCTATTCCAACTAGACCCAATTTTGGGCTATTACATGCTCGTAATTCAATTGCTGCTTTTCTACGCAATGCATCAGCTACAACATTGGCTTTACTAGGATGATAATCAATAACACAATCATAGTCTTTTAAAAGCTGTATCCATCGATGTTGTCTCAAATTTAACTCCTTTTGAGATAAAAGATACTTGAGACTTTTATGATCAGTATAAATGTAGCATTTCTCACCATACAAGTAATGTTTCCAAATCTTTAGTGCAAAAATTACAGCAGCTAATTCCAAATCATGTGCCAAATAGTTACGTTTATAAGGTTTCAATTGTCGAGATGCAAAAGCAATTACCTTTCCATCTTACATCAATACACACTCGAGACTATTCAAAGAAGCATCACTATACACAAAAAAATCTTTTCTTGACTCTGGTAAAGTCAAAACTGGTGCTTCAATCAACATTTGCATCAACTTCTCAAAACTTCACTGGCACTGATCATCCCAGACAAACGAAACATTCTTTTGCAACAACTTTGTCATCAGTAAGACTATCTTTGAAAATCCATGTACAAATCTTCGATAGTAACCAGTTAATCCAAGAAAACTATGAACCTCTGATACATTTTTCGGCGCTATCCACTGAACAATCAGCTCATTCTTCTTCGGATCAACTCTAATTCCATCTGCCGATACCACATGTGTAACCCCCCGTACCCGAGTCCATTACCGGAATCGGACACAAGTTGCACACAGACTTAACTATTTTCACAGTCCATTTAGAAATTTCCAGACTAGCTGGTCACTGCGTCACTCTCCCCTTAAAAATCATATCTTGAGCTTCAAAGCTCGAAAATTAGTTTCGTAATTTTTCCCTGAAACTAGACTCATATGTCCATCTACAGATTTTTTTCTAGAATTTTTGGTCGAGCCAATTAGTACAGTTTATTAGTTAAAGTCTCCCCTATTCCAGGGTTCGACTACACTGACCTTCGTGCGTTACGAATTAAATATCTCCTTGTACAGGGCTTTAATACTGATACCGTTTGTTTCTATAGGAACTAGACTCAGAGAGGAATCTATAAATATATGGCATGACTCCTAATTATCTCTGGTTAATTTACAATGAATTTCCAAAGTCGGAACAGGGGATCCAGAAACCGTTCTGGCCCTGTTTCACGAGAACTTTAATATCTCTTAACATATAACTCATATGACTGTTTCGTTTCTTCCATATGAAAGTAGATTCATCAAAGTTCATTTACATAATTTATTCACTATTTAATACCATTCCTACTATTTTAGTGATTTTCACATCCACATCACTGCTGCTGTCAGCATCTGCCTTTAAGGTAGGCTTTACCTATTTCATGATTTCCATGATTCAATTGGCCCTTTTTGCATACATAGCACAAAGTGTGATCATGATTAACCATTCCAACGGCTAATCGTTTCAAAACAATTCCATACCTCATAATGATCAACATACAAACAATTATGGTACTATGCTAAAAACGTATATAAGCCATTTTCGCATGGCTATCCAAGTTTACACAAAACCGAAAGGTACATGACCTTCAACAAAAGGGTAGTCCTATACATTAACCAAAATATCCTCTCACTGCTAGTCTATTCTACACATGCCATAAGATATTCCAAAACATAGCAGTACCAAACAGTGGATAGTGATAGTGTGACTAGTTGCTGACGATCCCCGAGCCTATAGCTTCGCAATGAGACCTATGAGGCAGAGGAAACAGAGTAAACAGAGTAAGCATTACAATGCTTAGTAAGTTTTAAGCAGTGTCAACAGATAACAATCAAATTATAACATAGTTGTTCGTATTTTTATTTCACTCTTCCTTCGGGCATACCATCCCTTTACCGAATATAGACATCTCATCATATACAATAGGCGATAAACTCTCACATAAAAGTGAGCTCATGTGACATAGATATATCGAGATTTCACATAACCTCTCACACAAATCCGATGTCACATAATCATAGGAATAGTCCCATAGATTGCTCTCGATGCATCATATATAAACTTGGAGTACATACTGTTTAACCTTTCGCATTATGATATTTATAAGCAATTTTATTACGAAGTCTTACCCGACATAATCTCCACACGTAGTCATCGGGTCGTGCCCGGACATAATCTCCACACGTAGTCATCGGGTCTCACCCGGAACATATTTCCAAGTTTCATGTACACTTAATCACATGTTACAACATTCACGTTAGCCATTCGGCTTTACCACATATATATATATACACTTTCACATTCATCACGTCGGCCATTAGGCCTTATCACATATATATACACTTTCACATTCATCACATCGGCCATTAGGCCTTATCACATATATATACACTTTCACAAATTTTGATATCAAAGATCCATCTAACACTCATGTATCATTTTACAATATCACAATTTAGAATTCAAGTATGGGATCAATCAATAGCTTATGGGCAACTAAAACAAGTTTTTATCCATGTTTACAACAAAATCACATATTCGCTACGAGCTGTTTTCCTGAGCAATGGTCACTAAATTATTTATACCCGAGCTACAAGACTCCAAATCACTTGCCGTTAATTTTCTCAGAATATAGACTCATATATCTTCCATCCATGAAATTTTCAGAATTTTGGTTTGGCCAATCAATACCAGATTTTTCTTAAAGTTTCCCTGTTTTACTGTTTGACTAATCTGACCACTCTTCGCTACTTAATCAAATTTTTCATTGTACAGAATTCATAATGTGTTCTATTTGGTTCCATTTGAAACTAGACTCATTAAGGAGTCTAAGCATATAAATCTTATCTTATAACCATTTTTGTACAAATCATAATGATTTTACAAAACAGAACAGGGATTTCGAGTCATTCCGACACTGTCCCGCACAACTTTAAATATCTCTTTATAGGACATTTCTTTGCTTCCACGGTCTCTTTTATAAGAAACTAGACCAACTAAGATTTGATTACATATTTTATTCAGCCTATAATTCCACACCAACAATTTATAGTGATTTTCTAAAATCACATTACTGCTGCTGTCCAAGCAAATTATTACAATTTGCTCTTAAATTTCCAAGTCCAAACACTTATGAACTTACCATTTGGGTTTAAGACATATCATGGCCACATCATATCTTATTAAATCAACTCATTATGTCCTATTATGATTGAATTTAATCAACGTTTAATCACTTAAAACTTACCTCGGGAGTGGTCGACGACTAGATATCCACGGCTATTCATTTACTTTCTCTTTTCCCCTATCCGACTTTGAGCCTCTTTGCTCTTAAGCTTGGATTACACAAATTTAACTTATTGTTAATCAACTAATCAAGCATTGTATCATGAGCATATTCAGCTTTCACACATTTTAAACATAGTAATAATCATGCACATTAAAATCAAAATGCAATTAATCCCATACACAAAAATATAGGACACTTCACTTCCATCTACTTATATACACGTATCACATAAGACTATTTCATACTTTCTATCACCTAAACAAACAACAAATTTTCCAATTAATTTCTTGAGTCCACATTCGGCATCTATATCCACAAAACACATTAGCCAATTACTATAAATCATCTAAACATCTTTCACTTAAATCACACATACATATCATGCTAGCACATAACACCATGATTTTGTCCTAATTTGGACAGCCAATAATTTAAGTATTACAGCAGATATTAATTAGTAATAAACTATCTTAAGTTCAATTTTAACTCCTCATGCAGCAACCACACAGCATGCAAGTTAACTTCCAACATTCGGTCAAAGCATTTAAATAAAAGAATATGCATGCTAAATTTCCAGCATTTGGACAACATTTCAACTTGAAATTTTCCAGCCTTTCACCTTCAATATTTCAATATTCAAAAGCAAAAGAAGAGTACAACTAATCAATTAAATTTTTTTGAACATAATTCAAGGTATATGTTCAACTAAATATTCATGTTAACTCATAATCAATAAGATATTAAGTAGAAAATAAAAACATTATTAGCATGCATGCTATCTACATACAACAACCATTCGACTTCCATCTATTATCAATCCTCAAAACACAAAACATCAAAACCCACATCAAAGAAATATAAACATCTATGACCAAATGTCATCTTCATGACATAGCAAAGATTTGAACCATGGGCTAGCTAGAACTCAAGCTAACAACTAAAACATGCATGAATCTCATGGCACAACATCAAACATACCTCAATCTAGTTACATGCATGGCCGAACCTCTTCGACCTTTCTTCTTCCTTCCTCCTTAAAATTTTCAGCCAAGGATGAACCAAAGGATGAACACTTTTTTTTTGTTTTTCTTTCTTCCATTCACGGCAAAAAGGGGGGGCATGGATGAGACCATTTTTTTTTCATCACTCCTCCATTTCATTATTTAATTACCATGCTCTTTATTTTATTTTTCCTAACATACATCACTAACCTAACATGTTTGTGACATGTTTCCACCCATAGCATGGCCAGCCACTATGCCATAATTTGGCTAATTTGACATGCAAGGACAATCACTTTCCCACATATATTAATAGGCCACTTGAACACTTGCCTAGCATATTTCTAAATTGTCTCACATAAGTCCCTACTAATAAATTTCACATACACTGACCAAATTAAAGTATGGAACTATCACACAAGCATTTACGCACATCATACACACAGAATATAATCTTTAATTATTTATAAGACTCGGTTTCGTGGTCCCGAAACCACTCTCCGACTAGGGTCAATTTAGGGCTGTCACAACATGTCCCCAAAACACAACTTCTGATAACCAGAATTCACATTTGCTAAGTTTCTCGTATAACTGTTTCTCTCGTAATATTTACAAAATAGTTCTGTGATGTTATTCATGTTCAGATTCAAATTTCGAATAAACCAGAATATCATCAATGAAAACCACCACAAACTGATCTGGGTATGGTTGAAAAATATGGTTCATAAGATCCATGAAAGCAGCTGGAGCATTTGTCAATCCAAAAGGCATTACTAAAAATTCATAACAGCCATACCTTGTACGAAATGCTGTCTTCGGTACATCACTTTCTTTCACCTTCAACTAGTAATAACCCGATCTCAAATAAATCTTTGAAAAGACAGAAGCTCCTTTTAGCTGATCAAATAAATCATCAATACGAGGTAACGGGTATCGATTCTTGATGGTCACCTTGTTCAATTGTCTATAATCAATACATAACCGCATTATACCATCTTTCTTTTTAACAAACAGCACTAAAGCTCCCCAAGGTGAAATACTGGGACGTATAAATCCTCGATCCAGTAAATCCTGTTATTGTACTTTCAATTTTTTAGCTCGGTAGGTGACATATGATACGAGGGTATTGATATCAGAGCTGTTCCAAGATAAACTTCTATTGCAAATTCGACCTTTCGATCAGGTGGTAATCCCTACAATTCTTCAGGAAATACATCAGGAAATTCACAAACAGTCCGAATTTTACTACATTGACTTTCAACAGAATTTGAATTAATAACATATGCCAGAAAAGCTACACAACCCTGATGAAGAAGTTTATTAACCTGAATCGATGAGATAATACGAGTCAACCCATTGGTTCGAATTCCATTTACCTCAATCTTATCCCGATTTTCACTCTGAATAATAAACTTCTTTTTACAACAATCTAAAATTACCCCAAGTTCTGAATGTCGGTCCATTCCCAGAATTATATCAAAGTCGCCAAATGGCATTATCAACAGATCAACAGGAAATATTATGTTTTGTATCATTAGAGGACATCTCCTACACACCTGATCCACTAGCACAATTTGCCCCAATGGACTAGACACCGCTATTGATACTCTAGACGTTTCAGATTTTATATTTCCCGATTCAACCAATTTTGTATTAACATATGAATGTGAAGATCTCGGATCTATTAAAGCATAAACAAGTTCTAAATGCAATAAAAATATACCTGTCACCACTTCATGTGGATCCCCCTCTTCATGGGTCCATATAACATATGCTCGACCTGGTACTCTTGCTTCTAATTTTTGAGTAGTAACATCACTTCCTCTTCTAGCATTACCTCTAAAAAACAAACCACTTCTACCTGATCCTCAACCTCTAGAAGTAGGCATTGATCTTTGTGATGTAACTGGTGTAACATTCTCATTTTTCGGACAATCTCTAATGAAATGCTCAGTAGATCCACAATGAAAACAACCTCGAGTTAGTTTCCAGCATTCACTTCTATGCTTTTTCCCACAGTGTTCATAATCTAGAATTTTAGTATCCCGTAATGGACCTAGTACAATACCAGTTGAAAATGTCATCTATCTTTCACGGTTTCTATCACCTCTGTCTGATCTAAAACTCGATCTCCAACTACCACAAGATCCTTTTGATCTTTTAGATTGTGGATTTGAACTACTAGCTCTAGATCGTTTCCCAAACGAACGAGTATTTTTAAGCTTTTTGTTAAGACCCAATACTTGTTCAACCATCTTTTCTCTTTCAACTAAATCTTCAAATTCTGTAATTTTGAGATATACTAGCTGCACACGTAATTCATCAGGTAAACCCCGTAGAAATCTCTTACAACTATCAGCTTCGGTTGGCACATATTCTATAACATCCCTTACTCGTGTCCCACACTGGGACGAGGAACGAGGCATTATCGATCTTTAACATATACTTTAACACAAATCGGGCATACAAATTTCATCCGATCTTAAAAACATTTAAATATAAACACAATGTCCATTCTACGGCCCACATGGCCTTTAACATGCTTCAAGGGTGGTTTGGGACTAAACTGAGAGCTTTCAAAAATTTTACAACACTTAGGAAAAGTTTTTCAAGTTGGGAGAGTCACACGCTCGTGTGGATTTCACACGCCCGTGTGGTTAGGACACGCTTGTGTCCTCAACCCATGTAACTCTCTGTTATGATGTCAACAATAATTAAAGGTCACACGGCCAAGTCACACGCCCGTGTGCTAGGCCATGTGGTGAATTAAATTTTCATATTTAAGGTGCAGACTTCACACCGCTTGGGTACACACCCGTCTCCTGAGGCTGTGTTTTCCACACGGTTGAGACACACGGCCGTGTCTCTGCCTGTGTGTCTACTACCATGCATACTAACTTGCAAAACTAGGGTGTAGGGGACATACGGCCGGACAACACGCCCATAGGGCTGACTGTGTGTCACACACGGCCTAGATATATGCCCGTGTGTCTACCCATGTGGACAACTTTGAGGCTATTTTCCAAGCCCTTTGGTCACCCTCACTAACACATGCACACTCACATATGTTAATGGTGATTATCATGGCATAAATGGGTTAATAAAATATCCATAGCTTTCACTCATGAATGACAATAACATGCCAAAGTATACATATTTGGGACTAGATAACTTGTTAGGTTCATTCAAAACATTACCTTACTTTAAACCATGACATAATTCAACCAAGTGACATCAATCATCCATCAAGCATAGATTCCATATTTTTATCATTCCTTGTCAACAACCAACTCATCATACACCTTAAGGGTAATAACACATCTCATGCATGCATCAATATTTAGGGTTACAATCCAATAATCAATATGAGCCATACTTCATGGCCATATACAAAATGAATTAGTATACCAATATGAGCCATCATTTTGGCTAACCAATATGACACATATAACAAAATACTAAGTCCCCTATACATGCCATACTTAAATGTATTAAACCAAATATACCCTAAAAGATTTGTTAATAGTGTGACTTGAGCTCCGACGTCCACGATCCCTGAGCTAGCTTGGCGATGCTAAGAAAAAGGGAAAAGAGAGAGGGGGTAAGCATAAAACTTAGTAAGTTGTATGTAACTAATAAACAACATAGACGAAAAAGGGAAAAGAGAGAGGGGGTAAGCATAAAACTTAGTAAGTTGTATGTAACTAATAAACAACATAGATCATAAAATTTCATGAATTAAACATACTACTAATTACCACCACATTAGCAATTTACACACAATAGACATAGTGAGCATTAACAATAAATGTCATTGAACTTCATAACTTATCTTACTCTTTCTTACTCACACTAATTTTTTCCATCATGAATCGAATTCCATACTCATGAGGTTTACGTACATACCTATACTACTCATAGCTTATTCATATTTCTCCATCTCTTAACCTTGATCTTAATGGTCTGTTAAACCACTTGGAATATGGAAGGATGTTTGGGATTATCATACACCAAATAGGGTGCCAAAGCCATGACCCAGACATGGTCTTACATAGAACTACACATTGATGCCATATCCCATATATGGTCATATACAAAGTCTCGAATCGGTGCCGATGCCATGTCCCAAACATGGTCTTATATGGAATCACTTAACGATGCCAAAGCCATATCCCTGATATGGTATTACATGGGATCTTGTATCGATGCTGATGCCATGTCCCAGACATGGTCTTACAAGGGGTCTCATAAATCATGGTGTCATGATATCCAAATCCTAAGTATTCCTTAGGGTCACCCAGGATTTTTGAGATACAAAGCTATCATCAAATTGTTGTTGAATCATCTCAAGTCAAATTCCATAAAGGCATATACACATATTTCATACAACATCAAGCATTAAATATGTGATAATGAAATTGTTGAATTACTTACACACAACTTACTTCGGTCTCAAAATATTGCTAACTTTACGTTTTAGTCCAAAACCTTGCTTTTCCTTCGGTTTTGGTCCGAACTTCGTTTTTCTTGATCTATAATACCAAATTTAACTTGTTTAATAATAAAATTGTTCAAATCAACCTCTAATTCATAATTTAGTAAAATTACTTTTTTTATCCCTAACTTTTTACTTATTTATAATTTAGCCCGTAGGCTCGTAAAATGAAATGCATGCATTTTCTTTGTTACTCAAGCCTAGCTGAATTTTCCTTATACTTGTAGTAGCCCACATTACTCATTAAAAATAGATTTTTATCACTTAATTTACACCTTTTTCAATTTAGTCCTTTTTAGGTGTTTTCATGCAAAATTACTTAGTAAAAGATGTTAAACACACATCAAGCTCACATATTCCTTCATTAAACATCAAAGAACATGCATGTCACACACAGGTAAATTTTTAAACATAATTTGTACTTCAAAGTAAGGGTAGAAATAGGTAAATCAAGCTATGAGATCTTCAAAAATGTAAAGAACATTAAAAAGGGGCTAGGGAACACTTACTATTGAGCTTGAAAATGTCAAAAACCCTAGCTATTGAGAGCTTAGAAATTTCGGCAGCCATATGAAGAAGATAAGCCAATTTTTTCTTTAATTTTCCATTTTTATTCTTTTAATTACTAATTGACCAAAAAGACCTTAAGGCCTTTCTTTCAAAATTTTCCCATGCATGTCCATTTTTGTCCAAAATTTTAGAAATTGGTCAAATTGCTAATTAGGACCATCTAATTTATAATCTAAAGCAATTTCATGCTTGAAGCTTCTAGAACACAAGTTTTGCATCTTATTCAATTTGGTCTTTAAGGTTCAATTGGACATTTTATGCATAAAATTTCTCCATGAAATTTTCACACAAGCATGCATACCTATCATGAAACTCATAAAAATCATAAAACAATTATTTTTATCTCAAATTTGTGGTCTTGAAACCACTTTTCCAACTAGGCCCTAATTTAGGATGTTACAATTCTCCCCCTTAGGGATTTTCATCCCGAAAATCTTACCTGTATACAAGTGCGGGTATTGGTTTCTCATGGCCTCCTCGGGCTCCCATGTGGCCTCTTATAATCCATGTTTATGCCATAACACTTTCACTAAGGCAATATTCTTGTTTCTCAACTCTTTGACTTCCTGAGCAAAAATCTTGATCGGCTCTTCACCATAAGTTATATCCAGTTGGATCTCAACCTCTGTCGGTGAAACCACATGTGAGGGGTCCGATCTACAATGGCGCAACATAGACACATGGAATACATCATGGATCTTCTCCAAATCAGACGGCAAAGCCAACCGATAAGCTACTGGTCCTATCCTTTCGGTGATTTCATAAGGTCCTATGAAACGAGGACTCAACCTGCCTTTCCTGCCGAATCTCAAAACCTTTTTCCATAAGGATACTTTCAAAAATACCTTATCGCCCACTTGATACTCAATTTCTTTTCTTTTTAAATCCGCGTAATACCTTTGCCTATCCAATGCCGCTCTAAAACAATCTCTAATTACTTTTACCTTGTTCGGTTTCTTTTACCAAGTCAACCCCGTGTGTAACACCCTTCACCCGTATCCAACATCGGGACAGGGTTTGAGGCTTTAACAGACTTAAACATTCACAACAACACATAACATATTACCAACCATGCATGGCAAACAAGCATATGCACATCACCAATATCAAACATAACATAAATAGCTAGATTTATAAGTCAGAATCATTAGCTCACTAAAGACCAATATATTTGACCAAATTATAATAACACATGTTATAAAATTAGGTCCCTATACATGCCACTCACTTGATAATTCTAGCATATGTGTTTATACTGTCAAGGTGTTGGCTTGATAGTGTGAGGCTGCCTCCGATGATCTCTACCCCTGAGCTAACCTGACAACATTAAAAGAAATGGAAAGGATGGGGTAAGCTTTACACTTAGTAGGCTCGCATGAAATAATAATAAGCAATGTACTAACATGCTTTCCATAGTAAAACTAACCCAATTGTACATTTACACATGTTTTGGTTAAGCTACTTTCTTGAGTCACAGTCACTAAATCATTTATATCTGGAGTTATAGAACTCCAAATTAAGATCGTAAATTTTCCCAAAAACTAGACTCATATATCTTTCCACCATAAAATTTTTAGAATTTTTAGTCTAACCAATAAGTACAGTTTATTATTTAAAGTTTCCCTGTTTCGCTGTTTGACAGCTTCGACCTTTCTTCACTAAAATTTATTTATCTCATAGAACGAGACTCAAATAATGTTTTCGTTTGTTTTTATTAAAAGTAGACTCATAAAAGATTCTAAGAATATAAATTATAACCCATAATTATTTTTATAAAAGTTTTAAAAATTTTTCCAAGTCAGAATAGGGGATCTCAAATTCATTCTGACACCATCTCACAAAAATTAGAATATCACATAATATACAACTCTTTTTCTCCCCTTGTTTCTTTTATATGAAAATAGACTCATTAAGATTTAATTCAATAAGTTATTTTAAGTTTAATTCAACTTACACAATTTTTGATGAATTTTCAAAGTCACACAACTACTGCTATCCAACACTGTTTTACTACTAAAATTCACTCTTACATAATTTCACTTAATCCATTTTGTCTTATCGAGGTTCACTCAAATATTGAGCATATTGCCCAAAATTTTCTTAAACATATACCTGCACTTATTCAGCATATAATCATGTTCACATGTATTTTTACTTAATCGATTTTCCCGTTGAACTCTTCGGAATAATAATCGATACTCGCTTGTTCGCACATATTTTCACACTTGTAGACAAGGCTATCTGGTACGCATAGTAGCTTGCACTTAGTACTACACATGCGACCAATTATCTGGTACATATAGTAGCCTGCACTTAGTACTATAAATGTGACCTAACCATATGATACACGTAGTAGCCTGCACTTAGTACTACACACGTGATCGAAGTTATCGGGTACGAATAGTAGCCTGCACTTAGTACTACACATGCGACCAATTATCCGGTACACGTCGTAGCCTGCACTTAGTACTACACACGTGACCTCACAATAGATCATTCGTATCGTTTCTATTCCGGAGGCTCAATCGGGAAATTCCTCACTTTCCAACATGTTACAATTTATTCATAGTCCTTTTTCAATTTGCAATTTACAACAAATAATCATTCTATAGGCAGTCACATTTCATATGATAACAAAATATAAAAAAGTAAAAAGAATCGATAAATTATTTACGTACAAACTTACCTCGGATCCAGAAATGGCAATTTACCATTCTAGTCCATAACCTTGTATTTTTTCGATTTAAGCCCAAATCTTGATTTCCTTGATTATTAAGCTTGGAAGCTTGGCCAAACCCTAACCATTGCTGCTCTTGGTACATTCTGCTGTAGCAAGAAGAAAGGGACACATTTAGAGTTTAAAATTTGTCTTTTAATTCATTTTACCCCTAAATAACCAAAATACCCTTTTTACTATTATTTCAAATTTTATCCAATTAAGGCCATTTTTGTCCAAAAAGTTATACAATGGTTTAATTATCATTTAAGGACCTCCCATTTAAAATTTCATAACAATTTGATACCTCTAACATGTATAACTCAACATTTGCACTTTTTACAATTTAATCCTTTTTACTAAATTGAGTGCCCAAACGTCGAAATTTTCGAACGAAATTTTCACGAAATCATTCTGTGAAATCATAGACCATAAAAATATAATAAAAATAAAATTTTCCTCATCGGGTTTGTGGTCCCGAAACCACTGTTCCGACTAAGCCCAAAATCAGGATGTTACATTTCTCCCCCCTTTAGGGATTTTCGTCCCCGAAAATCTTACCAGAAAAGTGGTTTTGGTTTTTCACTTGGATTCCTCAATCCTATAATCGATGTCAAAGAACTTTCACTCAGGCTAAACTTTTACTACCTGTCTCTTTAAATTTTACATACAAAAATCATAAGTGGTATTCACTTTACAATACTTTTACTGAAACTTAATATCTACTAAAAAGCTCATGTACTCAAAAGTCCGATCCATACCATCATGTTACAGATACATTCACACCCAAATCCTTTTGGATTCGAATAGTAAAACTAGTCAATTCATCTCAAACTCATACTCTTTATAATTTCACACAGTCCAATTCAACCCTCAGCTACTTTTTATTTTAAGCCTCTTCTGGCTTTCCAAAGAAATCATGAAATGAAACTCGGATCTCAATCTGATTAGTGGAGATTAAAATTTCATGATATCCAAAATTCATAAAGACACGAAATTCTATGAATCTGTGAGCGTACATTCCAGATACCAAAGATAATTTACGCATCTCATAATGTTTAACAACGCTACATATCACTTTCCTCTTTCAAGGACAGGAATGATCCAGACAAGAAAATCCATATTAACCTTTACTATTTCCATTCCAATTCCGAAACGGCAAAAATAATTCTGATGATTCTTGCTATACATCTTTAAACTTTCAACATTTCAAGAATTTGTACTCAAAGATAAACAATGATCATTTCAGCATTTTTTAATACCCAGATTATCTTCACATTATCAATATCAGATCTTCTTATTGTATACGACTCTTCTAGGAAACATACACTTATTAATTAGACTATTCGTCTTTTTACCCGTGAAGAAATAAAATCTTATTCTCAAGTATGCACATCTCATTAAATTCTAGACATATATTTCATGCAGATTGAACAATCAAGTCGACCTTATTCATCTGTAATTGATATTTCAAGAAATTCTCTCTTCTAGTCAACAGAACGATTCAACATGCATCATTCCAAATTCACTCATCATACCAATCGAATACCTTAACAAATGCATTAGCATAAGTAATACTGATACCTCAACTGAATACATTAACTCTGATTAACTTTCTTGAGAAAGGAAATCCACCATACACAATTTCTCATCGATTCTCAATAGGCAGAATATAACAAAATACCAGAGAAAAATAGAACCATGCAGATCATAACCCAATCAGACTGACAATATATTCGTCTAACGTTAAGATTAATGAACATTTTCATAATATAAGAATTCATCAGGGATTAGATAGCCCCAATAATATTTCCAAAGATCGTAATCTCATACAATATCTCAATAGAGACAAATACAAACTGCTCACTATAATTACCATGCTTGAACGTTTCATATTTCGAACATTATTCCTTTAACTATTTTTGTCGTCCCAAATTCCATAATATTCCCTTTACTAAGAAAACCAATTCATGAGGGAATTTCAATCAATACATTTCTCGACATCATACCAGGATAGATCGTTTTACAAAAATTAACCTTTTTCGCTAACTGCGATGTTGCGAAAATTAAACAATCTTTCGGTCAATCCGATATCTTTCTAGCTCATGTCTGTATTTATCAACCCATTTTCAATCTCTAATCATGGTTATAACCATTCCATCATTGAACTCTTTGGTTTTTATAGCACCCCAAACTCGGCCTAGGCGTTATGGCCGGATCCGACATGCCACATCGAAGCGTTCAAAACATTTTATATTGTTGATCCGTAAAAACCTACTTAGTGTTTTAAAAGATAATTTCATTATAGGTTAAAGTGAATGGAAGTCAGCACCAAGTAGGAAACCTAAAAGAGGTGGTGAGTCCATCGGATCGCTAAGTACCAAGCTCCTTCGGATCCAATCCTAGACATGCATACCGCCATTGCCACACCTTAACGTCATGGATATTTCTAGGAAATCGATTTGATTAAGTCATTTTAGGAAAAGTGGTTAATTTTGGAAAATACTTTCATTGCGGAAGCTTTGCTTGTTGTCGTGTTATTTTGAAATCAATTGTTGTTTTTGAAAACGCCGCTAAAGCTATCCAATTTCAACAGCTTAAAATAAGTAATACCTATCTTAGTAATACATATTAAAACCATCAAAAATAATTAAGCGGCCTTATTACATTTAAAACCCAAAACTTCAAATGTAAATAAAAGGATGTCCAGTTCACCGAAGAAAATCAAACTTTCGAATCGGGTGGCCACTTCAATTCCCTCACGGCTCCAAGCCCACTATGGTTGGGGATTTCTGCGTGGATGAAAATAAAAGGGTGAGTTTGGGAAACTCAGTGTAAGGAAAACCCATTCAAAGCCCAAGTCACTTCAGCCCATTGGGCCTAAGCCCATTCAGTAATAAAGTGGTACTGGGCCGAGCCCTTTTCAGATTATAATAAACCGGGCCTTAGCCCTTATTCAGATAACAATATGGCCCATAGGCCCATTTCAAAATACATGCAACATCAATAACATATGCAAGCCCATTTGGGAGACTACTCAACCCACCAACCACTACACTCCACCCATACCACCATACACTCCATGTGGGAATAGCTCAACCCACCCAAATTTAACACTCCACAATTAAAAGATTGTCGCTCAGCTTAACAAAGAATTGAGGCAAAGCTTCCAAGACGTGGACAAGCCACTTTCAGTGCTTCCTCCGTCAATATCCCAATCCCATGCATCGATAATAACAACATGGCATGCAAGAAATAACAACAAATCAAACATGCATTTAGGTCAATTTAACCCTAGGGGTATTTCGGTAATTTATCTACTAGGGGTAAAACTGTAAATTTTCCACTTTTAAAGGTATTTCAGTAATTTATCTATTTTAGGGTTTTTCATGCATATTCCTACCTTTCACGTACTACAAAATCACGTACCAAGGGTTTTTACCGAATTGGGCCCGTTGGCCCATGATTCCAATTTTGGCCCATTAAGCCCAAAAATATCGAGGGCACAGAAATCATGCACTTTGCAGTCCAAATTTTGCAGCTTACCAAAAACATTAATCGATTTACCTCACGAGCATTCGCACACTCGCAAATCTACAAAATACCGATTTTCAGCATTTCGTCTTTTCGACTTTTGCCGATCCAGACTAAGAAAGAGAGTGTTAGTTACACACCTGTTTGCGACGATATGCTAACGAGATCCACACACGAACCGCCTACAATTGGATTACTAACACGTTAATCTAACTATTCAAATACAAACTACGTATTAACCCCTTACAATATTTGGCCAACCACACCTACAGATCATAGTAAGCTTATAAGAAATCAATAAGCAACTCATTAACAAATTTTTGTCAATGTTTACCACATAATCATAATTTCACTGCAAGCTGTCTTCCTGAGCAATAGTCACTAAATCATTTATAACTAGAGCTACAAAACTCCAAATCAAGTTCCGTTAAATTTCCCTGAAAATAGACTCATATATCTTATATCCATAAAATTTTTAGAATTTTTGGTTTGGCCAATAAATACCAGATTTTTCTTAAAGTTTCCCATGTTTCACTGTTTGACTAATCTGACTACTCTTCATTACGAATCAAATTTCTCATCGTAAAGAATTCAAAATATGTTCTCGTTTATTTCATTTGAAACTAGACTCATTAAGCTTTAATTACATAATTTATTCACCTTCTAACTCATCTCTCACAATTTATGGTGATTTTCCAAAGTCACGTTACTGCTGCTGTCCCAAGCAGATTTATTACCAAATCACTCTTTCACACATAACTTGCATGCATGTTATTTAAACATGTATATCACCCATCAATCATCACATATCTATGATTTTACTTAAGTATAATCTCCATTTCATCATTTTAAAGCACAACATGTTAGCCGATTTTTCCCTTTAACATCTAAGGCACATGCATGCTCATTTGTTTGGCTCAACTTCACCTATCTTCCATTTTTTCATCAAAAGAACATGAAACAACAACCATTTCCTTCATTTTAAGTCATGACTAAATGCTCACAACACAACTAAAAACCAAAATATGCTTCAAGAGTTAAGGTAGAATCAAGAAGAACTCATGAACATCAAGATAGAAGCAAACTACCATGAACTTACCTTCAATTTTCTTCCCCAAGTGACCGAACATTCAAGAGCTTTCTCCTCTCCTTTCTCTTCTCTAACTTTTGGCTATGATGAACAAAGATGGACAAAACTTTTTTCTTTTCACCCCTTTTTCTTTTAATAAAATTTCATATTTCATCCATTTAATTCTTTAATACAAAAGACATGAAATGCCCTGTGACACCCCGAATGTGACCCTAGTCGGAGAGTGGTTTCGGGACCACGAAACCGAGTCACAAGAATAATTAAGTGTTATATTCCGTACTTATTGTATGTGGAATTGGTATGCGTAAATATTTCGTGTCTCGATTTTTATTAATTAGGTGCTAAATTATAAGAAAGGACTTAGTAGTGAACTTTGAAAGTACGATAGGGAAATAGGTGATGACTAATTAAAGCATGCATGCAAAATAATGGACTTGTATGTCAAATTCCCCTTTCTACAAGTAATGGCCGCCATGACAAAGAATATGGGTCAAACATGTCATGAAACATGTTTTGTTGGGCATTAGGGAGAAATAGTAAACAAATAAGCATGGGTAAGAAAAGAATGAAAAAAATGTGTGTGAGAGAGTGGCATACCCCATTGCCGTGAGTTGTAGAGAAGGAAAGAAAAAATTTTGTTCATCCTTTCTTTGAGCCAAAACTAAGGAAGAAGGAGGATTTTTGCTTCATGCTTGGTTTGGAAGAGATCTAGAAGGAGATTTGGCTAAGTTTGCATCAAGATTAAGGTATGTATGAGGTTGTGTTGGGAGTTTCATGCATGTTTTGGTTGCTAACTTGATGTGCATGTTAGCCATGGCTCAAATCTTTGGTATGCCATGGAAATGGTATTTGGCCAAAGTTGTTATAGTGATAAAGCCATTGCATGCTAAGTGTGAAGCTTGATGATGATGCATGCAATGATGGATTTTCTACTCATGAGTAAGATTTTGAGTTTTCTCTTTGTTTTATCATGATTAAAGTTGAAAAGGAGCATGATTGTCATACTTGGCCATGATGCATTCTTGAGCATGATTCATGCTTCTTGCATGTTAGTTAAAAGTTTGTGTTTTGGATGGCTATGGACACCTTGAAAATTCGGCCATGCTCATATATGCATATATATGATTGCACATTATGTTTGGTTATGAACTAAGTGATGAATATATTGATTTAAAGAAGAAAATGTGGAAGAATGCTTGTGAAATTGCAAGCACAATTCGCCTAGCACACATATAAGTGCTTGATGCTATATTATAAGTTTTGGGCCACAATGTGCAAAGCATAAATTAGTAGATTGCATGCTGTTTTTGTGAGGTATTATGCAAAATTGACCTCAACATGTACATGAATATTCGCCTTGGGTAGCCTATTGAAGGCCTTAGCATTTCCTTGATGCTCAAATAAATTGTATTGAATTGCTTGATGTAGTATAAAATGTGCATGACCATTGTGTATTCAAGCTAAAGAGTGGCCATATGACCATTTAAAATCCTTGTCATATTCGCCATAAGCAAGCACAATGAGGTTTTAATAAATTGAATTTGTTTGAATTAGCTCAAGAGCTAAGAGGGCCACAATTGGACAAGGGAAGGAAAAGGTGATCGAATAGCCGAAAAAGCCGTTCGACAACATCCGAGGTAAGTCCTCAAGAAGTGACCTTACTTGAATTATGTGAGATGAAATATGGATGTGTATGATTATTGATTATGTGTGTATGAGTATTTGAATTCCACCCGGCTAAGTCCCGGCGGCGAATATGCTAATGATATTAATTGTGTTTGAGCCTTAGTAACGAAAATGAAATATGTATGTCCAATGATTATTGATGTATGTGTGCATGAGAAATTGAATGATATCCGGGCTAAGCCGAAGACAATTATGTTGAAATTATATCCGGTTAAGACCAAGGCAATTGTGCTAGTGGTTATATCCGGGCTAAGGCCCAAGGCATTCGTATGAAGTTATTCTATCCGGCTAAGACCAAGGCATTTGTGCACGTGATTATATCCGGTTATATTCAAGAATCTTGGGCTGGAGGTGAGTGTTGGTTGCTGAAATGAATTTAATTAGTACACTCGGACAGCCCAAAGGATAAGGTACGTTATATGTGCATTGGAAAGTCGACGTGTTTGAGCAACATTCGCTCAATCGACTAATGAATTTCAGTTATTGAATTGATTGATGCTTTGCGAACTTATACAATGATGAAGTATGAAGTAAGAATGTGTATTAATGAAATGATGCATTTGGCTATGTGAATGTATTGCTGTAAATTATAGTTCATTATATTCCTTGAGACTTACTAAGCATAAAAATGCTTACCCGCTGCTTTGGCTCTTAGTTTTCTAGATTTCGCTCGAGGCAATCGGATTTGGGATCGTTGAAGTCAAGTCATCCACACTATCAAGCCTCCATTTTGGTATAAATTTTGGTTGAACTTGAGATGGCATGTATAGGACTACCTCTTGTTTGTTAAATACGTTGTAATGTAAGTTTGTATGGCCATGCTAAAATGGCTCGAAAAGGGAGCATGAACTTAGACTTATTGTGGGTTGTATGTATATATATTTGGGGTCATGATGTGGCTATGGTTTGGAAATGGGAATGTTGGTCATATGATCAGCCATTGGCATGGTTAAAATGATCATATATGAACCTATGTATGGCAAGATTAGTTGAATCATGGAGACTACCAAATAGGTAAGTCCTACCTTAAAACAGATGCTGCCAGCTGCAGTGGCGTGAATGTGAAAAATCACCATAATTCATAGGAATGGAATCAAATAGTGAATAAGCTATGTAAATGAACCTTGATGAGTCTATTTTCATATGGAAGAAACGAAACGGTCATAGGAGTTACAGGTTAAGAGATATTAAAGCTATTGTGAGACAGGGCCAGAATGGTTTCTGGGTTCCCTGTCGCAACTTTAAAAATTCACTATAAATTATCCAAAAGAATTATGAGATATACCTTATATGTACAGATTCCATTTTGAGTCTAGTTTCATTAGAAACAAACGACACCAGCATTAAAGCCCTGTGCAGAGAGATATTCAAGTTATACCGCGCGAAGGTCAGAGCAGTCGATCCCTGTAACTTGGGTAACTTTAACTAATAAACTGTACCAATTGGCCCGACCAAAATCCTAGAAATAAATCCATGGATGTATATATGAGTCTAAATTCAGGAAAATTTACGAAACCAGTTTCCGAGTTTTGAAACTCGAGATATGATTTTAAGGCGACAGTGACGCAGTTTTCCAGCCTGACTGGAAATGTCAAATTGGTGGGCAAAACATGTGAACTTGGTTTGTTAACCCTCGGTCCGACACGGCGATGGTCTCGGGTTTGGGGTGTTACAATTTTATTGGTATCGAGCCACGGTTTAGTCGATTCTAGGACTACCGTGATGTGTTTGGGGTCTAGCTATACATGCCATTAAATGATGAATCGATAGTGTGATGAATTCGACAATTTGACTTCATGTTTGTTTATAGCAATGGATCCCGATCCCAACCGAAGCGATAGCTGATGATGTGGAGAGTGTGGCGCTGCTCCCGCAAGAAGGGACAGCGCCATGGACTCTCAACCTATGGCCAGCAATCCTAATGACGAGGCTAAGCAAGCCTTTTATAGTGTGATGAACGAATGGTTTAATCAATACATTCGAACCAACACGGCTGTTCCACCACCTCCATTCCCGACGAATGCAACCCCGCACCTACAATACCTCCGTGGATCGACCCAATAAGGTCGTAAGCCCCCAATCGATAGGATTCAAAACATGGGGCCACTGAATTTAAGGCTACGGATGATGATGATGCCGAGCGAGCTGAATTATGGTTAGATAACACTATCCGGGTGCTTGATGAGCTATCCTCAGTACACCGATGAGTGCTTAAAGTGTACCATCTCCTTGCTACGCGAGTCCGCCTACTATTGGTGGAGTACTCGACTTGTGGTGCCTAGAGAGCAAGTGACTTGGGAATTCTTTCTAACCGAGTTCAAAAAAGTATATCATCGAGATTCATCGACCAAAAGCGGAGGGAGTTCCTTGATCTTAAGCAAGGTTCTATGTCCGCTATCGACTACTGACGAAAGTTTGTGAGGCTTAGCCGACGCGAGAATGCATTTCGTCCGAAGCTATTATGTGCAAACGCTTCGAGGATGGGCTGAATGATGATATAAGGATGTTTGTTGGCATTCTCGAGATACGAGAGTTCGTAGTACTTGTTGAGCGAGCTTGTAAAGTCAAGAGCTTAGAAAGGAGAAACAAAAAGCTGATGTGGGGATTGAGAATTCGAAAGAGGTCCTCGGAAAGTCTCTTCAACAAGCATCAAGAGATTTCGAGATGATGCGAGCCGGTCTAGAGGCGTTTCGGGATTTTCTAGACGAGGACGCGATCGACCCCTGTGACCACACGAGTCACCTCGATTGCTTGGGCGGAAATGATCGCCGAGAGAGGACGGAGTGTCCACATTGTGGCAAATGGCATTCGGGAGCTGTTGGTTTCGTGATCGCTCCTGCTATAAGTGTGGATCGGCCGACCATTTTATGAAGGATTGCCCGAGGATGCATGAATGAATGCAAGTCGAGTGCAAACCCGGGTGCTACCATCGCCGAGGTAGGCCACCTAGAAATATGGGCAATGTCGATGGCGGTCGAGAGGATCTAGAGATGCTACCATCAGATCCGAGGCTCGTGCTCTGCTAGGACTTATGCCATACGCGCACGCCGAGGATGCTGCCTCTCCGGATGTTATTACCGTACTTTCACTCTTTTCAATACAAATGTAATTGCTTTGATTGACCTGGTTCTACTCATTCTTATATATGTGAAACCTTAGCATCCAAGAAGACTTTGCCCATTGAGTCTCATCGAGTTTGTAATTCGGTGTCAAACCCTTGGGTCATTACGTGCTTGTTAACAAAGTGTGCAAGAAAAGTCCCCTAGTGTTCCGAGGTTCTTGTTTTCCGTGGACTTAATGCTTTTGCCATTCGATGAGTTCGATGTTATTCTTGGTTTGGATTGGTTGACCATGCACGATGCGGTTGTAAATTGCAAGAGCAAGACTATCGATTTGAGGTGCTTGAATAATGAAATAATTCGGGTTGAGTCCACGGACTTAAAGGGTTGCCACCGTAATATCGCGATGTTGGCCCGTAAATATGTAAGAAAAGGGTGCGCGGCGTACCTTGCGTCGTACTCGATGACAAGGAATCGAGAAGAAACCCGAATCTGTGCCGTGGTTTGTGAATACCGGATGTTTTCCCAAGAATTGCCGGGTTTACCACTGCTCGAGAAATAGAATTTGGCATCGAATTGGTACCGGTACCACCCCAATTTCGATAGCTCCGTGTCGTATGGCACCAACGGAATTGAAGGAGTTGAAAACTCGGTTGCAAGAATTGGTGGATAGAGGTTTTGCTCGCCCGAGTTTTTCGCCTTGGGGTGCGCCGGTGTTGTTCGTGAAGAAGAAGGATGGAACCATGCGACTATGCATCGACTATCGCCGACTTAACAAAGCGGCGATAAAGAACAAATATCCGCTTGCCACGTATTGATGACTTGTTCGATCAATCAAGGGAGCCTCGGTGTTCTCGAAAATAGATTTGAGATCGGGCTACTATCAATTGCGAATCCGAGATTCAGACGTGCCCAAGACCGCTTGAGCGAGATATGGTCACTATGAGTTCTGGTGATGCCGTTTGGGCTCACTAATGCCCTACGGTATTTATGGATTTAATGAATCGAATCTTTAGACCATATTTGGATCGATTCGTAGTCGTGTTCATTGATGACATCTTGGTCTATTCAAGAAATGAGACCGAACATGTTGAACACTGCGGTTAGTGCCGCAAATTTTACGGACAAGCAATTATATGCTAAGTTCAGCAAGTGTGAGTTCTGGTTAAGAGAGGTAAGCTTCTTGGGTCATGTGGTATCTCAGATCGGGTATTCGAGTCGACCAATAAAATTTCAGCCATACTAAATTGGAAGCCTCAGAGAATATTACGAGGTTCAAGCTTTTTGGGGCTTGCTTACATTACCGACGATTTGTAAAAGGCTTCTCAACGATAGCCACGCCGATGACGGCTTACTCCAAAAGGATGTTAAGTTCGAATGGACGGAGAATGCCAAAAAGCTTCGATCAATGAAAACTTATTTGATGAAGCCCCAATTCTAGTGCAACCCGAGTCCGGCAAGGAGTTTGTCATCTATAGCGACGCCTCTACTTGGGTTAGGTTATGATTAATGCAAGAAGGTCGAGTTGTGGCCTGTCGTCGAGGCAATTAAAGCCACATGAGAAAAATTATCCGACTCATGATCTCGAATTGGCGCCATCGTATTCGCCTTTAAAGATTTGGCGACATTACTTATTTGGTGAAAGGTGCCATGTATACTCGGATCACAAAAGTCTCAAGTATTTGATGACCCAACGAGACTTAAATCTGCGACAAAGACGTTGGCTCGAGCTGTTAAAGGATTATGAGTGATCATTGACTATCACCCGGAAAGGCGAATGTAGTTGCGGATGCCTTGAGTCGTAAATCGTTATTCACTTTACTGACGATGAATGTGCACTTGTCTATCCGATCCGACAAAGGTGTTAGTGGCTGAAATGAAAGCCAAACCATTATTGACACACCAAATTCGAGAAGCTCAGAAAGTCGATGACGAGTTGGTTGCAAAACGGGCTGCGTGTGTTCCGAACAAGGACTCGGAGTTTCAAATCGACGATGACGATTGTTTGAGGTTCAAAAGTCGTCTGTGTGTCCCAAAGAATTGAACTCATTTCGATAATTCAATGAAGCCCATTGTAGCCGAATGGCAATCCACCCGGGGAGTACGAAGATGTACAATGATTTGAAACGTCGATTTTGGTGGCATGGTATGAAGCGAGACATCTCCGACTTTGTTTCAAGATGTTTAATATGTCAACAAGTGAAAGCGGAACATCAGGTGCCTTCAGGATTACTTCAGCCAATCACGATACCCGAGTGGAAATGGGATCGAGTCACAATGGACTTTGTATCCGGACTGCCATTGTCAGCAAGTAAGAAGGATGCGGTTTGGGTCGTGGTAGATCGATTGACTAAGTCGGCCCACTTTGTCCCCGTGACGACGGATTTTTCAATGGACAAATTAGCGGAATTGTACGTTTCTCGATTGTGAAATTACACGGGTGCCTATTTCTATTGTGTCGGATAGAGATCCGAGATTTACCTCGCGGTTTTGGAAAAAGTTGCAAGAAGCTTTGGGTACCAAGTTGCATTTCAAGACCGCCTTCCACCCCCAAACCGATGGTCAATCCGAGCGGGTAATTCGAGATACTTGAGGATATGTTAAGATGTTGCGTCCTCGAGTTTAGTGGTTCATGGGAACGGTATTTGCCGTTGATTGAATTCGCTTACAACAACAGCTTTCAATCGAGTATTAAGATGGCACCCTACGAGGCTTTGTACGGGCGTAAATGCCGTACACCATTGTTTTGGACTGAGCTTGGTGAAAGCAAGATTTTCGGGTGGATTTGATTAGGGATGCCAATGAAAGTGAAAGTAATCCGTGAAAGTTTGAAGATAGCCTTCGATCGTCGTAAGTCGACGCGGATATGAAGCGTAAGGATATCGAGTATCGTGGGTGATAAAGTGTTCCTCAAGGTATCGCTTGGAAAAAAATACTCGTGTTCGGCCGTAAGGGCAAGTTGAGCCCGAGGTTCATTGGGCCATATGAGATATCGAGCGAGTCGGTCCAGTGGCATATCGCTTGATTTTGCCCCTGAACTCAAAAGGTTCACGATGTCTTCCACGCTTCGATGCTTCGACGTTATAGATCCGATCCATCGCACGTGATTAGTCCATCAGAAATTGAAATTCAAGCTAATATGAGTTATGAGGAAGAACCAATTCGTATCCTATCACGAGAAGTGAAAGAGTTGCGAAACAAGCGGGTTCCGCTAGTGAAAGTGTTATGGCTCAAGCACGGGATAGAAGAAGCTACTTGGGAGACCGAGAACTCAATGAGAGAGCGATATCCGAACCTATTTACCGTAAGCTTTTCGGGGACGAAAATCTCTTGAGTGGGGAGAGTTGTGACACCCGAATGTGACCCTAGTCGGAGAGTGGTTTCGGGACCACGAAACCGAGTCACAAGAATAATTAAGTGTTATATTCCGTACTTATTGTATGTGGAATTGGTATGCGTAAATATTTCGTGTCTCGATTTTTATTAATTAGGTGCTAAATTATAAGAAAGGACTTAGTAGTGAACTTTGAAAGTACGATAGGGAAATAGGTGATGACTAATTAAAGCATGCATGCAAAATAATGGACTTGCATGTCAAATTCCCCTTTCTACAAGTAATGGCCGCCATGACAAAGAATATGGGTCAAACATGTCATGAAACATGTTTTGTTGGGCATTAGGGAGAAATAGTAAACAAATAAGCATGGGTAAGAAAAGAATGAAAAAAAATGTGTGTGAGAGAGTGGCATACCCCATTGCCGTGAGTTGTAGAGAAGGAAAGAAAAAATTTTGTTCATCCTTTCTTTGAGCCAAAACTAAGGAAGAAGGAGGATTTTTGCTTCATGCTTGGTTTGGAAGAGATCTAGAAGGAGATTTGGCTAAGTTTGCATCAAGATTAAGGTATGTATGAGGTTGTGTTGGGAGTTTCATGCATGTTTTGGTTGCTAACTTGATGTGCATGTTAGCCATGGCTCAAATCTTTGGTATGCCATGGAAATGGTATTTGGCCAAAGTTGTTATAGTGATAAAGCCATTGCATGCTAAGTGTGAAGCTTGATGATGATGCATGCAATGATGGATTTTCTACTCATGAGTAAGATTTTGAGTTTTCTCTTGTTTTATCATGATTAAAGTTGAAAAGGAGCATGATTGTCATACTTGGCCATGATGCATTCTTGAGCATGATTCATGCTTCTTGCATGTTAGTTAAAAGTTTGTGTTTTGGATGGCTATGGACACCTTGAAAATTCGCCATGCTCATATATGCATATATATGATTGCACATTATGTTTGGTTATGAACTAAGTGATGAATATATTGATTTAAAGAAGAAAATGTGGAAGAATGCTTGTGAAATTGCAAGCACAATTCGCCTAGCACACATATAAGTGCTTGATGCTATATTATAAGTTTTAAATACAATGTGCAAAGCATAAATTAGTAGATTGCATGCTGTTTTTGTGAGGTATTAAGTGCAAAATTGACCTCAACATGTACATGAATATTCGCCTTGGGTAGCCTATTGAAGGCCTTAGCATTTCCTTGATGCTCAAATAAATTGTATTGAATTGCTTGATGTAGTATAAAATGTGCATGACCATTGTGTATTCAAGCTAAAGAGTGGCCATATGACCATTTAAAATCCTTGTCATATTCGCCATAAGCAAGCACAATGAGGTTTTAATAAATTGAATTTGTTTGAATTAGCTCAAGAGCTAAGAGGGCCACAATTGGACAAGGGAAGGAAAAGGTGATCGAATAGCCGAAAAAGCCGTTCGACAACATCCGAGGTAAGTCCTCAAGAAGTGACCTTACTTGAATTATGTGAGATGAAATATGGATGTGTATGATTATTGATTATGTGTGTATGAGTATTTGAATTCCACCGGGCTAAGTCCCAAGGCGAATATGCTAATGATATTAATTGTGTTTGAGCCTTAGTAACGAAAATGAAATATGTATGTCCAATGATTATTGATGTATGTGTGCATGAGAAATTGAATGATATCGGGCTAAGCCGAAGACAATTATGTTGAAATTATATCCGGTTAAGACCAAGGCAATTGTGCTAGTGGTTATATCCGGCTAAGGCCCAAGGCATTCGTATGAAGTTATTCTATCCGGCTAAGACCAAGGCATTTGTGCACGTGATTATATCCGGTTATATTCAAGAATCTTGGGCTGGAGGTGAGTGTTGGTTGCTGAAATGAATTTAATTAGTACACTCGGACAGCCCAAAGGATAAGGTACGTTATATGTGCATTGGAAAGTCGACGTGTTTGAGCAACATTCGCTCAATCGACTAATGAATTTCAGTTATTGAATTGATTGATGCTTTGCGAACTTATACAATGATGAAGTATGAAGTAAGAATGTGTATTAATGAAATGATGCATTTGGCTATGTGAATGTATTGCTGTAAATTATAGTTCATTATATTCCTTGAGACTTACTAAGCATAAAAATGCTTACCCGCTGCTTTGGCTCTTAGTTTTCTAGATTTCGCCGAGGCAATCGGATTTGGGATCGTTGAAGTCAAGTCATCCACACTATCAAGCCTCCATTTTGGTATAAATTTTGGTTGAACTTGAGATGGCATGTATAGGACTACCTCTTGTTTGTTAAATACGTTGTAATGTAAGTTTGTATGGCCATGCGAAAATGGCTCAAAAGGGAGCATGAACTTAGACTTATTGTGGGTTGTATGTATATATATTTGGGGTCATGATGTGGCTATGGTTTGGAAATGGGAATGTTGGTCATATGATCAGCCATTGGCATGGTTAAAATGATCATATATGAACCTATGTATGGCAAGATTAGTTGAATCATGGAGACTACCAAATAGGTAAGTCCTACCTTAAAACAGATGCTGCCAGCTGCAGTGGCGTGAATGTGAAAAATCACCATAATTCATAGGAATGGAATCAAATAGTGAATAAGCTATGTAAATGAACCTTGATGAGTCTATTTTCATATGGAAGAAACGAAACGGTCATAGGAGTTACAGGTTAAGAGATATTAAAGCTATTGTGAGACAGGGCCAGAATGGTTTCTGGGTTCCCTGTCGCAACTTTAAAATTCACTATAAATTATCCAAAAGAATTAGGAGATATACCTTATATGTACAGATTCCATTTTGAGTCTAGTTTCATTAGAAACAAACGACACCAGCATTAAAGCCCTGTGCAGAGAGATATTCAAGTTATACCGCGCGAAGGTCAGAGCAGTCGATCCCTGTAACTTGGGTAACTTTAACTAATAAACTGTACCAATTGGCCCGACCAAAAATCCTAGAAATAAATCCATGGATGTATATATGAGTCTAAATTCAGGGAAAATTTACGAAACCAGTTTCCGAGTTTTGAAACTCGAGATATGATTTTTAAGGCGACAGTGACGCAGTTTTCCAGCCTGACTGGAAATGTCAAATTGGTGGGCAAAAACATGTGAACTTGGTTTGTTAACCCTCGGGTCCGACACCGGCGATGGTCTCGGGTTTGGGGTGTTACATGCCCATCATGGAACATTTACCTAAACCATTATCATGGAACATTTACCTAACCCATTATCATGGAATATTTACCTAATCCATTATCATGGAACATTTACCTAACCCATTATCAATTTGTACCATGAATTATGGATATCAAGTGCTCATATTGTCTACAACAACATGATGGCTGGCCACTTCATGTAAAATGGGAGGTTTGTCATGCAAATCCTCCTATTTTACACTCCTATTTATTTGGCCACTTCAATTTAGCCTATAGCATTTTCAAACATTTTCACATAGGTTCTATTTCATAATTTCACTCACAAATGACAAAATCAAAGCATGAAATTTTGCCAACATTCACAGAATTCCCGAAAATTGGGGCGTTACAGTTTCTCACCTGGAAACTCATTCAATATAAATCTCAGGAATTTCCCTTATAAAACACCACTTTGGTAAGGGGGAGGGGGTCGTAGGGCCTCGGTCTCAACTCTCATATACATGTAACACAGTTTTCATCATAGCAATCATATTTCAATTATGTCATTCATTTCGAGTAACTAACATTCATATTGATTTTACAGTCACATTTTGTAGTTATCTCATTTAAACAAGTGTACTTATACATGTATTTCAATGTTTCCTAGATAATATTACTTATCCATTCATTAAATCAGACAAGTCAAGCACATAATATCATATAAGGCCAAACAAACATGGATAAGCATATCACAGTCTAAACTTTCATCTTACACATCATCATATACATATCATTACAATCATATATATCAGTCCAAGCAATTTACTACATTTACTCAACTTATACGAGCTTACTAATCATAATCATCCCAACCAATATACATGAATATTCATCTTATCAATATTTTTGATAAGTTACTCAAACACATGCATTTGTTCAAATAAATCAATCATATACATCATGGAATTATCTATTAATCATAGATAAGCTCATTTCACCATGTACACATTTCATGAATCCTCATTCGTACCTTTCCAAGTTTCAGGTCTTCATGACTATACTTTACTCGAATATTTTAGCATCACATTCAATATGGTCGGTGTAGCTCGGTTGGAGAGTACCTTTGTCTAAACAAAGTGGCTCTCATACGCATCGGGAGACATCACACTATCACGGATTGGTGGCATGTATAATTGGACTTTTACACATGCTAGGTTTGTAACACCCCAAACCCGTGACCGTCACCGGATTTGATCACGTGGTGTTACCGGGCTTACTTCCCTTATTTCTCTCTTGACAATAATTGATTTCAGTTCCAGGCAGGCTAGCTAACTGCGTCACTGTCACCTTAAAAATCATATCTCGAGTTCCAGAACTCGAAAATCAGTTCCGTAAATTTTCCCTGAAACTAGACTCATATATCCATCCCTGGATTTGTTTCTAGAATTTTTTGTCAGGCCAATTGATACAGTTTATTAGTTAAAGTCACCCATGTTACAGGGGTCGACTACACTGACCTTCGCGCGTTACAACTTGAATATCTCTCTGTACAGGGCTTTAATACTGGTGCTGTTTGTTTCTAAAGAAACTAGACTCAAAATGGAATCTGCAAATATAAGGCATGACTTCTAATTATTTCTGGATAATTTATAGTTAATTTTCAAAGTCTCAACAGGGGACCCAGAAACCGTTCTGGCCCTGTCTCACGAGAACTCTAATATCTCTCAGTATACTGCTCATATGGTCGTTTCGTTTCATCCATATAAAATAGATTCATCAAGGTTCAATTTCATAATTTATTCACTATTTAATTCTACTTCTACTATTTTTAGTGATTTTTCAATCTCATCTCACTGCTGCTGTCCGCAACAGTTACTGCAGTAGACTATGCCAATTTCATGAATCTTTCCTTGGCCTTACTAATCATCCATCATACATGACACAATTTATGGCCACCTTATCAAAATTAAAGTTTCTAAGACTCGTGGCTATAGGTTCTAGCATCCCACTCGACGACCACATAGGCCATTTTCACATGGCTTAAAGTTTACAACCCACAATTCAACAAAACATAATAGCCTATACATGCCAAATGTTCTCCTAGTTCAACTACGAAGACAATACCAAAAGGTTTCCAGCCGGTGTGATGACTTCAACTCGCACACTTAGTGCTATATATTTTCAGCTCGCACACTTAGTGCTATATAATTTTCAGCTCGCACACTTAGTGCTATATATTTTCAGCTCGCACACTTAGTGCTATATAATCAAACTCGCACACTTAGTGCTGTACAATTTTAAAACCCGCACACTTAGTGCCAATCTTGTCACCGTGTCCATTTATACCCGCACACTTAGTGCCGAGACCAATACCTTATGCATTTTGCTGCCTTTATACATTCAACAATGGCATCATTCCATACACATACATTTCCATTTACACATCAACTCATTTAAATACAATTGAGTATATATTATGGTCATTTACATCAACACCAAATATATGCTTAATGACTTACCTTGTGTTGGGTAAAACAGTCCAAGTCGGCTACTCGATGACCTTCGTCTTTCCCTTGCTTGATTCTCCTTCTTTAACTCCTTGAGCTTAATCAATAAATCAACTAGTTTAACCATCTTGCTAAACATTCATAATTCAACTACACATGCATATGTATGCTTGTATATTCGGCAACCATTTTTTTACTAATCACCCATTTGGTCGATTATACACATCACCAAATATGCACCAAAAACTTGATTCAACATCACTTACATACTCACCCAATGGCCGAATATACTTGAAATTTTACAAACATTCTCCAACAATTTATTTTTTTTAAGCAAACACATTTATCATTTACTTCATAACCAAAACATCATGTGCAAACATATATCCACACATAGGTGCAAGGCCCAATTTTAAGGTGTCCATAACCATTCAAAACACAAATTTTTAATATCATGCAAGAAGCATAAACCATGCTCATGAGCATACCATGGCCGAATACCTCACACACCATGCCCCTTTTAAATTTTTTTTTCATGGTTAAACAAAGGACTCAATGCCCTACTCAAGAATACTAAAAAGAAATTTCAAGAGTAGTTAATCCATCATTACATGCATCAATAGCAAGCTTCACATTTAGCATGCAATAGTTTCAACACAATATCAACCTTGGCTAAATACCATTTTCATGGCATAACAAGGATTTGAACCATGGCTAACATGCACATCAAGTAAGCAACCAAAACAAGCATGAATCTCATGACACCACCTCAAACATACCTTAATATTGATGCAAGTATAGCCAAATCTCCTTCTAGTTCTCTTCTAAACCAAGCATGAAGCAAAAATCCTCCCCTTTTCCTTAGTATATTCGGCCAAGAAGTGAAAATGGATGAACAAAATTTCTCCTTTCTTTTCCTCTACTCACGGCAACAAGGGGCATCCATGCTCATCTTTCTTTTTTTTTTTGTTCATTTTTTAATGCTAATTTTATTATATTCCTTCATACATAACTCACTAACCAAACATGTTGGAAACATGTTTTCCTTGCCCATCATACCCACCTTGGCGGCCACTATAGTCAAATTTGGGAAATTTGACATGCAAGGACAACATTTCCTAGTATGCATCAATAGACCACTTCAACATTTGCCTATCTCATTTCTAAGTTTTCTCACACAAGTCCTTTCTAGTGAAATTCACCTTTATAACACTAAATCAAATCATCAAAAATGTTACACACAATTTAACACATATCATAGGCATCACAATAAATTTTAAATTATTTTTATGCCTTGGTTTTGTGGCCCAAACCACATCCCGTCTAGGGTCAATTTTGGGCTGTCACAACTCTCCCCACTTAAGAAATTTTCGTCCCGAAAATCTTACCGTAAATAGGCTCGGTATCGCTCTTTCATAGAGTCCTCAAGTTCCCAAGTGGCTTCTTCAATTCCGTGTTTATGCCACAACACCTTCACTAACGGGATTTTCTTATTGCGCAACTCTTTTACTTCACGCATCATAATGCGAACCGTTCCTCTTCATAGCTCAAATTAGGTGAATCTCAATCTCGGGCGGGCGATTACGTCTGACGGATCAGACCTATATCGTCAAGCATCGAAACATGGAAAACATTGTGAATCTTTTCGAGCTCAGGGGTAAAATTAATCGGTACGCTACTGGCCCAACTCATTCAGATACTTCATACGGACCGATGAACCTCGGACTCAAGTTGCCCTTACGGCCAAATCTAAGCACTTTCTTCCAGGGTGAGACTTTGAGAAATACCTTGTCTCCAACCTGATATTCAATATCTTTTCTTTTCAAATCCGCATACGACTTTTGGCGATCCGGCGACTTTCAAACTTTCACGAATTACTCGAACTTTTGCTCGGCATCCTTAACCAAATCAACCTCAAGATTTTTCCTTCACTAAGTTCACCGAGAATAATGGGGTACGGCATTTACGACCGTATAAAGCCTCGTAAGGCGCCATCTTGATACTTGATTGAAAGCTATTGTTGTGGCGAATTCAACCAAAGGTAAATACCGTTCCATGCACCACTAAACTCAAGGATGCAACACATCAACATATCCTCGAGTATTTGAATTATCCGTTTGGATTGACCATCGGTTTGGGGTGAAAAGCAAAGGTAAATGCAGCTTGGTACCCAAGGCCTCTTGCAATTTCTTCCAAAATCGCGATGTAAATCTTGGGTCTCTATCCGACACGATAGAAATAGGCACCCCATGCAATCGAATAATTTGGGAGACGTATAATTCGCCAATTTATCAAGCGAAAAATCCGTGTGAACAGAATAAAATGAGCGGACTTGGTCATCTATCAACAATGACCCAGATCGCATCCTTCTTACTTGTCGACAAAGGCGGTCCGGATACAAAGTCCATGGTGACTCGATCCCATTTCCACTCGGGTATCGTGATCACCAAGTAATCCCGATGGCACTTGATGCTCCGCTTTCACTTGTTGACATATTAAACATCTCAAACAAAGTCGAGATGTCTCGTTTCATACCATGCCACCAAAACCGACGTTTGTGTCATTGTACATTTTAGTACTACCCGGTGGATTGACATTCGACTCTTGTGAGACTCGCTCAAAATCATTGAAACAAGTTCAATTCCTTGGAATACATAATCGACCCTTGAACGTCAAGCAATCATGGTCGTCAATCTGAAATTTCGATTCCTCATTCGAAACACATTCGGCTCGCTTAGCGACCAATTCGGCGTCGACCTTCTGAGATTCGAGTACTTGATGAATCAATAACGGTTTGGTCTCTAATTCGACTACTAGCACCTCATCGGGTGAAACGGATAGATGAGCATCCATTGCTCTCAAAGCAAACAGTGCCTTGTGACTTAAGGCATCGGCCACCACGTTGGCCTTTCCCGGGTGATAATCAATGATGAGTTCATAGTCTTTCAACAACTCAAGCCAACGTCTTTGTCGCAGGTTTAAATCTCTCTGAGTCATCAAATATTTTAGACTCTTGTGGTCCGAATAAATGTGACACCTTTCCCCAAACAAGTAATGCCGCCATATCTTCAAGGCGAACACTATGGCTGCTAGTTCAAGGTCATGGGTCGAATAGTTTCTCTCATGCGGCTTTAGTTGTCTCGACGCGTAAGCCACAACTCGACCTTCTTGCATCAACACACAACCTAACCCAAGCAAGGATGCGTCCATCAGATATGACAAACTCTTTACTGGGACTCACTTGTACTAGTACCGGGGCCTCGGTTAAACGGGTCTTTAGTCGATCAAAACTTTCTTGACAGCGTTCCGACCACTCGAACTTAACATCTTTTTGAAGTAGTTTTGTCATCGGTGCAGCTATCACCGAAAAACCTTTCACAAATTGTCGATAGTATCCGGCA
This sequence comes from Gossypium arboreum, assembly GCF_025698485.1. NCBI lineage: Eukaryota > Viridiplantae > Streptophyta > Magnoliopsida > Malvales > Malvaceae > Gossypium > Gossypium arboreum. The sequence continues at coordinate 69,914,451 of NC_069077.1, read as the reverse complement.
AGCCCCAAAAAGCTCCTAACTTCGGTAACATTCCTTGGTGGTTTCCAATAGACTATGGCCGAAATTTTGTTCGGGTCCACCCTGACACTCGATGCGGACACCACGTGCCCCCAAAAGCTAACCTCTTTCAACCAAAATTCACATTTATTGAACTTTATGATAACGCGCTATCTCGTAAGATTTGCAACACTAGCCTCGGTGTTCAAGATGTTCGGTTTCATCTCTCGAATAGACCAAAATGTCATCGATAAATACAACTACGAACCGATCCAAGTATGGCCTGAAAATTCTATTCATTAAATCCATAAACACCGTTAGGGCATTAGTGAGCCCAAACGGCATCACCAAGAATTCGTAGTGACCGTACCTCTTTCTAAAATCGGTTTTGGGTATGTCCGATTCTCGGACCCTCAACTGATAGTACCCCGATCTCAAATCTATCTTTGAAAACACTGAGGCTCCCTTTAATTGATCAAACAAATCGTCAATTCGTGGCAACGGATATTTATTCTTTATCTTCACTTTATTGAGTTGACGATAGTCGATGCACAACCTCATGGTTCCGTCCTTCTTTTTCACAAACAATACTGGTGCGCCCCATGGAGAAAAACTCTGTCGAGCGAAACCTCTATCCGTCAATTCTTGCAATTGAACCGTCAATTCTTGCAATTGAACCTTCAATTCCTTTAACTCTATTAATGCCATACGATACGGGGCTATTGTGATCGGCGTAGTACCGGGTACAACTTCGATGCCAAATTCCACTTCTCGAACCGTGGCAATCCGGTAACTCCTCGTGAAAAACATCCAATACTCACAAACCACTCGTACCGATTCGAGTTTCTTTTCCATCTCTTTACTTTCAAACACATACGCAAGGTATGTTTCACACCCTTTTCACATATCTCCGAGCAATAGAAGATATTATCCCGGCACTCCTTTTAAATCAAGAGACTCGACTCGGACTACCTCGTTATTTGCACTCCTCAAATCAATGGTTTTCCTTTTGCAGTCCACCACCGCATCATGTACGGTCACCAATCCATACCAAGAATAACATCGAATTCATCAAATGGTAGAAGCATCGGATCGGTAGAAAACAGATTCTCGAATTATTAGGGGCATCTCTTGCACACTTTATCAACTAGTACGTATTGACCCAAAGGGTTTGACACTCGAATTACGAGTTCAAGAGACTCAACAGTAGAGTCTTCTTCGATGCTAAGGTTTCACATACATATGAATGAGTAGAGCCGGGTCAATCAATGCAATCACACTAGTATCAAAGAGAGCAAAAGTACCAGTGATGACGTCAGGGGAGGATGCCTCCTCTCGTGCGCGGATGGCATATGCTCTAGTAGGAGCGCGGGCCTCGGATCGAACAGCCGTATCAGAGGCTCCTCTCTGATTGCCACCCCTACCTCCAGAAATTCTCGGGGGCCTACCTCTAGCCATTGTTCCACTAGGTCTTGCACCTTGCATCTTATTCTTCTCGTCTAGCTCCGTGCAATCTCTAATAAAGTGGTCCTTCGAACCGCATCCATAACAGGCCCTACTAACAGACTTACCCCAACATTCACCTAGGTGTCGTATCCCACATTGGGGGCATTCAAGTCTCTCTTGACGATTATTGCCCACACTAGCTACCGAAGTAGTTCGGGAGTCCGCCAATGGTTGGGCTCTAATGGAAATTCCCGCAGTCGCCCTTGTCTTATTAGTGTCCTCCCTGAACTTCTTTACCACCGAGAACGGAGCTTTACTCGCCTATCTTTTACGATAATCTCTTGCTTCAAATTCAGCCTTCTTCTTTTCCTTTCCAAGTTCTTCTGCCTTGCAGGCTCGTTCGACTAGTGTCACGAACTCCTTTATCTCCAAAATTCCCACTAGTAACTTTAACTCTTCATTCAATCCTTCTTCAAATCTTTTGCACATCGCAACCTCATCAGCCACACACTCCCGAGCATACCGACCAAGTCTTACGAACTCATGTTCATATTCGGATACGGTCATCCGGCCTTGCTTGAGTTCCAAGAATTCCTTACGCTTCTGATCGATGAACCGTTGACTAATGTATTTCTTTCGAAATTCGGATTGAAAGAAATCCCAAGTAACTCGTTCATTTGGGACTATGGAAATTAAAGTCCTCCACCAATAGTAAGTCGAGTCTCGCAACAAGGATATAGCACACTTAAGACATTCATCGGTGTGCATGGCGCTTCATCTAACACTCTAATGGTGTTATCGAGCGAACTCGGCCTTTTCGGCATCATCAAGAACTATGGCCTTGAACTCCTCGGCCCCACGCTTCCTAATCAAGTCCACGGTGGTTTACTCAGCCTCACAGGATTAGTAATCGGAGGCATTATGGCTCTTGGGGTGGGGTATTTGAATTCGGAATGGTTGGACAGCCGGATTGGTTCGGGCATATTGTGCGACCCACTCATTCATCATGGTGAAGAAGGCTTGTTTCGCCCTTCATTTTGATTATTCATGGATGACCGAGGCTCAACAGGCGGTGTCCCTTGCGCGGAGCAGCCGCTACACTTTCAACGTCATCCGCCAAGGGTCTCTCTACCCCGGTTCCATTTGCTACCCAAGACAAAAATTTCAACCGTCAAGTCATCACATTATTAAGCACTAACAATTTGGCATGTATAGCTAGATTCACACGCGCTATGGTAGTCCTAGAACCGACTAAACCATAGCTCGATACCAATTAAATGTAACACCCCATCCCCGATACCGTCACGAGTCGGACACGAGGGGTTCTAAGACCAACTCTCATGTGTCACATGACTATTTTTCACATTTCCAGCCTAGCTGGCAAACTGCGTCCCTGTCACCTTAAAATCATATCTCGAGTTCCAGAACTCGAAAACCAGTTCCGTAAATTTTCCCTGAAACTAGACTCATAATTCCATCTACAAATTTTTTCCTAGAATTTTTGGTCGAGCCACTTAGTACAGTTTATTAGTTAAAGTCACATATGTTACAGGGGTCGACTACACTGACCTTCGCGCATTACGACCTGGATATCTTCTCGTACAGAGCTTCAATGCTCATTATGTTTATTTCTAATGAAACTAGACTCAAAAGGGAATCTGCACATATAAGGCAAGACTTCTAATTCCTTTTGGATAATTTATGGTAAATTTTCAAAGTCGAGACAGGGGATCCAGAAACCATTCTGGCCCTGTCTCACGAGAACTTTAATATCTCTCAGTATACTGCTCATATGGTCGTTTCGTTTTGTCCATATGAAAATCGATTCATCAAGGTTCAATTTTATAGTTTATTCACTATTTAATTCTACTTCTACTATTTTTAGTGATTTTTCCATCTCACCTCACTGCTGCTGGCAGCATCCGTTACTAAAGCAAACAATGACTATTTCATAATTCTTCCATGGCCAACTATTACATCATACATAATACAAACTATGGCCACCTTATCAAAATTAAGGTTTCTAAGGCTCGTGACTATAGGTTTTAGAATCACACTCAACTGACCACATAGGCCATTTTCGCATGGCTTAAAGTTTACAACCCACAATTCAACAAAACAAAATAGCCTATACATGCCAAATGTTCTCCTAGTTCAACTACGAAGACAATACCAAAAGATTTCCAGCCGTGTGATGACTTCAACGACGGTTCCGAGCACGCAAAACAATACGAGTCCAAGAGACCTAAAATGGGTGACAAGAAAACACCGAGTGAGTTTATAACTCAGTAAGTCATAAGCATTCGACAACCACCCATTAATAAAGTTATCACAACATGAAACTATAAACGAAGCTAGGTACTCCATCCATATCGAAACTATACCATAATTCCTCGGACCTTTCGGTTCAATCTCATACCAAGTCATACATCCACATTTCATATTCTACACAATAAGATATTTGAGGCATTTTCACACACTAACTCATTTTCACCACAATCATACAATTGCAATCATCACATAGATTTAAAGCTTACCAAGCTCAACCCCGAGCATGAACATATTGCCTATTCGTCATGAGCTCAAGGTACTTACCCGATCCGCTGTCCGGGATTAACTCGATAATGTCGCACACTCAGTGCCAATTGTAATGCAAGAGCATATAGTGAATCCGCACACTTAGTGCTATATACATTCAGCTCGCACACTTAGTGCTATATAATCAAACTCGCACACTTAGTGCTGTACAATTTTAAACCCGCACACTTAGTGCCAATCTTGTCACCGTGTCCATTTATACACGCACACTTAGTGCCGAGACCAATACCTTATGCATTTTGCTGCCTTTATACATTCAACAATGGCATCATTCCATACACATACATTTCCATTTACACATACATTTCCATTTACACATCAACTCATTTAAACACATTTGCATATATATTATGATCATTTAAATCAACACCAAATATATGCTTAATGACTTACCTTGTGTTGGGTAAAATAAATTCCAAGTCGGCTACTCGATGACCTTCGTTTTCCCCTTGTTGGACACCTCTCCTTTAGGATCTTGAGCTTAAACAATTAAATTAACCCATTCAACCACTTTGTAAAATATTTGTATTAAACATTAAAATTTCATTTCATAGGATACACATGACAAATTCTTATCCTTCTACCCCATGCTTTTGAACTATTCGGTTCACAACCTTAGGCTATCACCCTATTGCCAACTATGCTAATCAAGGATAGTATCACAAGTGTGTACACCCATATGGCCGAATGTGCAAGATCAAATTCGACACCACCTATGTGCTTAATTAGGTGGCCAAATATACATGTCTATGTTGGGGCCGATTGTGCAGTTAATACATTCTACAATATGGTTACTTGTATTGACTAAACGCCATATTGTTTCTAGTCCAAAACTCTGCTAATGCACATATATACACTAGTACTCAATTACTAACAATTGCACTTCACCTTAATAGCTAGCTTAGCAACCTTGATTTAACATCTAATTGTTCATAACACAATTTAAGCATACTCTTAATTCATCAATTCCAAACACATACATTACTCAATGATTTTTCAAAATTATATTCGGCCTTAGCACACAACTTGCTAGCAGATTCTTCTCCATCTAGCAACTAATGCACATGTGAGCTCACTTGTTAGACTTTACTTCATTTAACAACAACCATATTATACTAAACTTTCTTCTAAGGCGAATTCATGTACCATCTTTAATACTCATACCAAGAATTTTATACTAAAATTCACACACCATTTACATGAACATTTGACCCATTTTACCCCATATCAATTTACCAACTCTTCATCTATTCATGCTCTCATCACCACAACATCAAAACACCAACCAAAAAAGACAACACCCATGGCGAATATCATCTCCATCAATAGTAAAATTCAAACCATGGCTAGGTAGAACTTAAACTAACAACTAAAACATGCATGCATCTCATGGAATATCATCAAACATACCTTAGTCTAGCAACCACCATAGCCGATTTTTCTCAAGCTCTTCCCCTTCTTCCCTTTCTTCTATTCTACTTGAGAAAACCAAAGGATGAATAACAACTTTTTTTCTTTCTTTCTTTGTTTTGTTTCTCTCATACACGGCAAGGGGGGAGCATCCACACTCATTTTTTTCATTTCTTTACCCATGCTCTTATTTTATTATTTCTAACATCCACCACTAGCAAAACATGTTTAAGACATGTTTTCTTTTGCCCATCTTCATTACCATGGCCGCCACTTCCTTTTTTTGGGTAAATTGACATGCAAAACCATTCTTTTGCATGCATGTCTTGTTAGACCATTGTAAGATTAGCCTATCACCTTTCAACAATGTTTCATATAAGTCCATTTTAATAAATTCACATAGAAATGATCAAATTAATGCATGCAACTTTCACACATGCATTTACTAACATCATAAACATAGAATATAACTTTTAATTACTTATAAGACTCGGTTTAGTGGTCCCGAAACCACTTTCCGACTAGGGTCAAATTAGGGATGTCACAACTCTCCCCCACTTAAGAAATTTTCGTCCCCGAAAATCTTACCGGTAAATAGGCTCGGGTATCGCTCTTTCATAGAGTCCTCAAGTTCCCAAGTGGCTTTTTCAATTCCGTGTTTATGCCACAACACCTTCACTAACGGGATTTTCTTATTGCGCAACTCTTTTACTTCACGCATCATAATGCGAACCGGTTCCTCTTCATAGCTCAAATTAGGCTGAATCTCAATCTCGGACGGAGCGATTACGTGCGATGGATCAGACCTATATCGTCGAAGCATCGAGACATGGAAAACGTTGTGGATCCTTTCAAGCTCAGGGGGTAAAATTAATCGGTACGCTACTGGTCCAACTCGTTCGGATACTTCATACCAACCAATGAACCTCGGACTCAATTTGCCCTTACGGCCAAATCTAAGCACCTTCTTCCAGGGTGAGACTTTGAGAAATACCTTGTCTCCAACCTGATATTCAATGTCTTTCCTTTTCAAATCGCATACGACTTTTGGCGATCCGGCGACCTTCAAACTTTCACGAATTACTCGAACTTTTGCTCGGCATCCTTAACCAAATCAACCTCAAGAATTTACCTTCACTAAGTTCACCCGAATAATGGGTACGGCATTTACGAATCGTATAAAGCCTCGTAAGGCGCCATCTTAATACTTGATTGAAAGCTATTGTTGTGTTTAATTCAATCAAAGGCAAATACTGCTCCCATGAACCACTAAACTCAAGGATGCAACATCTCAACATATCCTCGAGTATTTGAATTATCCGTTCGGATTGACCATCGGTTTGGGGTGAAAGGCGGTCTTGAAATGCAACTTGGTACCCAATGCTTCTTGCAACTTCTTCCAAAATCGCGAGGTAAATCTCGGATCTCTATCCGACACGATGGAAATAGGCACCCCGTGTAGTATCACAATCTGAGAAACGTACAATTCGGCTAGTTTGTCCATTGAAAAATCCGTACGTACGGGGACAAAGTGAGCCGACTTAGTCAATCTATCTACAATAACCCAAATCGCATCCTTCTTACTTGCTGACAATGGCAGTCCGGATACAAAGTCCATTGTGACTCGATCCCATTTCCATTCGGGTATCGTGATCGGCTGAAGTAATCCTGAAGGCACTTGATGTTCCGCTTTCACTTGTTGACATATTAAACATCTCGAAACAAAGTCAGAGATGTCTCGTTTCATACCACGCCACCAAAACCGACGTTTCAAATCATTGTACATCTTCGTACTCCCCGGGTGGATTGCCATTTGGCTACAATGGGCTTCGTTCGAATTATCGAAATAAGTTCAATTCTTTGGAACACACACGACGACTTCAACCTCAAACAATCGTCATCATCGATTTGAAATTCCGAGTCCTTGTTCGAACACACTCAAATTCGTTTTGCAACCAACTCATCGTCAACTTTCTAAGCTTCACGAATTTGACGTTTCAATAATGGTTTGGCTTTCAATTCAGCTACTAACACATTGTCGGGTAGAACAGACAAGTGTACATTCATCGCTCGTAAAGCAAATAGTGATTTACGACTTAAGGCGTCTGCAACCATATTAGCCTTTCCCGGGTGATAGTCAATGACCAGCTCATACTCCTTTAATAGCTCGAGCCAACGTCTTTGTCGCGGATTTAAGTCTCTTTGAGTCATCAAGTATTTGAGACTTTTGTGATCCGAATACACATGGCACTTCTCACCAAATAAGTAATGTCGCCATATCTTTAAGGCGAATACGATGGCAGCCAATTCGAGATCATGGGTCGGATAATTTTTCTCATGTGGCTTTAATTGCCTCGACGCATAGGCCACAACTCGCCCTTCTTGCATCAATACGCAACCCAACCCAAGTAGGGATGCGTCACTATAAATGACAAACTCTTTGCCCGATTCGGGTTGCACTAGAATTGGGGCTTCATCAAATAAGCTTTCAGTTGATCGAAACTTTTCGACATTTCTCCGTCCATTCGAACTTAACATCCTTTTGGAGTAGCCGTCATTAGGCGTGGCTATCGTCGAGAAACCTTTACAAATCGTCGGTAATAACCGCAAGCCCCAAAAAGCTCCTAACTTCGGTAACATTCCTTGGTGGTTTCCAATCGACTATGGCTGAATTTTGTTCGGGTCCACCTCGACACCGTCACGGACACCACGTGCCCCAAAAAGCTAACCTCTTTCAACCAAAATTCACATTTATGAACTTTGCGTATAATCGCTTATCTCGTAAGATTTGCAACACTAGCCTCGGTGTTCAAGATGCTCGGTTTCATCTCTCGAATAGACCAAAATGTCATCGATAAATACAACTACGAACCGATCCAAGTATGGCCTGAAAATTCTATTCATTAAATCCATAAACACCGCAGGGCATTAGTGAGCCCAAACGACATCACCAAGAATTCGTAGTAACTGCACCTCGTTCTAAAAGCGGTTTTGGGTATGTCCGATTCTCGGACCCTCAACCGATAGTACCCGACCTCAAATCTATCTTTGAAAACACCGAGGCTCCCTTTAATTGATCAAACAAATCGTCAATTCGTGGCAATGGATATTTATTCTTTATCGTCACTTTATTGAGTTGACGATAGTCGATGCACAACCTCATGGTTCCGTCCTTCTTCTTCACAAACAATACAAAGTGCGCCCATGGAGAAAAACTCGATCGAGCGAAACCTCTATCCGTCAATTCTTGCAATTGAACCTTCAATTCCTTTAATTCCGTTAATGCCATACGATACGGGGCTATTGAAATCGGCGTAGTACCGGTACAACTTCGATGTCAATTCCACTTCTCGAACCGGTGGCAATCCCGCAACTCCTCGGAAAACATCCGAATACTCACAAACCATCGTACCGATTCGAGTTTCCTTTCCGTCTCTTTACTTCCAAACACATACGCAAGGTATGTTTCACACCCTTTTCACATACCTCCGAGCGGTCATAGAAGATATTATCGCCGGCATTCCTTTTAAATCGAGAGACTCGACTCGGACTACCTCATTATTTGCACTCCTCAAATCAATGGTTTTCCTTTTGCGATCCACCATGCATCATGTACTGATCACCAATCCATACCAAGAATAACATCGAATTCATTAAATGGTAAAAGCATCGGATCGGCCGGAAAGCAGATTCTCGAATTATTAGGGGCATCTCTTGCACACTTTATCAACGAGCACGTATTGACCCAAAGGGTTTGACACTGAATTATTTAACTCAGAGACTCAACGGTAGAGTCTTCTTGGATGCTAAGGTTTCACATACATATGAGTGAGTAGAGCCGGGTCAATCAATGCAATCACAATAGTATCAAAGAGAGTAAAAGTACCAAAGATAACGTCGGGGAGGATGCCTCCTCTCGTGCGGATGGCATATGCTCTAGCAGAGTACGGGTCTCGGATCGGACAGCCGTATTAGAGGCTCCTCTCGATTACCACCCCTACCTCCAGAGATTCTCGGGGCCTACCTCCAAATTGTCGTTCCACTAGGTCTTGCACCTTGCGTCTTATTCCTCTCATCTAGCTCCGTGCAATCTCTAATGAAGTGGTCCTTCAACCGCATCCATAACAGCCCTTATTAACAGACTTACCCCAACATTCACCTAGGTGTCGTCTTCCACATTGGGGGCATTCAGTCTCTCTTGACGATTATTGCCCACACTAGCTATCGAAGTAGCTCGAGTCCGCCAATGGTCGGGCTCTAATGGAAATTCCCGCAATCGTCCTCGACTTCATCGGTGTCCTCCCCGAACCTCTTTACAGCCGAGAACGGAGCTTTACTCAATCGATCTTTTACGGTAATCTCTTGCTTCAAATTCAGCCTTCTTCTTCTCCTTCCCAAGTTCTTCCGCCTTGCGTGCTCGTTCGACTAGTGTCACGAACTCCTTTATCTCCAAAATTCCCACTAGTAACTTTAACTCTTCATTCAATCCTTCTTCAAATCTTTTGCACATCGCAACCTCATCAGCCACACACTCCGAGCATACCGACTAAGTCTTACGAACTCATGTTCGATTCGACATCTGATCATCCGCCTTGCTTGAGTTCCAAGAATTCCTTACGCTTCGATCGATGAACCGTTGACTAATGTATTTCTTTCAAATTGGATTGGAAGAAATCCCAAGTAACTCGTTCATTTGGGACTATGGAAATTAAAGTCCTCCACCAATAGTAAGTCGAGTCTCGCAACAAGGATATAGCACACTTAAGACATTCATCGGTGTGCATGATGTTCATCTAACACTCTAATGGTGTTATCGAGTCGAACTCGGCCTTTTCGGCATCATCGGTAACTATGGCCTTGAACTCCTCGGCCCCACGCTTCCTAATCAAGTCCACGGTGGTTTACTCAGCCTCACAGATCAAGAATCGGAGGCATTGCGGGCTCTTGGGTGGAGTATTTAAATTCGGGAATGGTTGGACAGCCGGGTTGGTTCGGGCATATTGCGCGACCCACTCATCCATCATGGTGAAGAAGGCTTGTTTCGCCCCTTCATTTTGATTATTCGCGGATGACTGAGGCTCAACGGGCGGTGTCCCTTGCACAGAGCAGCCGCTACACTTTCAACGTCATCCGCCAAGGGTCTCTACCCCGGGTTCCATTGCTAATCAAAACAAAAATTCCAACCGTCAGAAGTCATCACATTATTAAGCGCTAACAATTTGGCATGTATAGCTAGACTCACACGCGCTATGGTAGTCCTAGAACCGACTAAACCATAGCTCTGATACCAATAAAATTGTAACACCCTAACTCGAGACCGACGCCGTGTTTGGACACGAGGGTTAACGGCCAAACCCTCTCAAGATACCAACCAGGTTTGACATTACCAGTCAGGCTGGAAAACTGCGTCACCGTCGCCTTAAAAATCATATCTCGAGTTTCAAAACTCGGAAACTGGTTTCGTAAATTTTCCTGAATTTAGACTCATATACCCATCCATGGATTTATTTTAGAATTTTGGTTGGGCCAATTGGTACAGTTTATTAGTTAAAGTCACCCATGTTACAGGGACCGACTGCTCTGACCTTCGCGCGTTACAACTTGAATATCTCCCTGTACAGGGCTTTAATACTGGTGCCGTTTGTTTCTAATTAAACTAGACTCAAAATGGAATCTTTACATATAAGGAATGACTCCTAGTTCTTTCTGGATAATTTATGGTAAATTTTAAAATTCGCGACAGGGGACCCAGAAACCGTTCTGGCGCTGTCTCACGAGAACCTTAATATTTCTCAGTATACCGCTCATATGGTCGTTTCGTTTCGTCCATATAAAAATAGATTCATCAAGGTTCAGTTCCATAATTTACTCACTATTTAATTCTACTTCTACTATTTTTAATGATTTTTCAATCTCATCTCACTGCTGCTGTCCGCAACAGTTACTGCAGTAGACTATGCCAATTTCATGAATTTTTCCTTGGCCTTAATCATCCATCATACACGACAATATTCGGCATTACGGGGGGTTTACTCAAGTCTACAGGGGGTTTACTCAGCCTCACCGGATCAGTAACTGATGGCATTACGGGCTCTTGGGGTGGATTATTTATATTCGGGAATGGTTGGACAGCCGGATTGGTTCGGGCATATTGCGCGACCCACTCATTCATCATGGTGAAGAAGGCTTGTTTCGCCCCTTCATTTTGATTATTCGCGGATGACTGAGGCTCAACAGGCGGTGTCCCTTGCGCGGGAACAGCCGCTACACTTTCAACATCATCCACCAAGGGTCTCTCTACCCCGGGTTCCATTGCTAATCAAAACAAAAATTTCAACCGTCAGAAGTCATCACATTATTAAGCACTAACAATTTGGCATGTATAGCTAGACTCACACGCGCTATGGTAGTCCTAGAACCGACTAAACCATAGCTCTGATACCAATTAAATGTAACACCCCATCCCCGATACCGTCGCCGGAGTCGGACACGAGGGGTTCTAAGACCAACTCTCATATGTCACACAGACTATTTTTCACATTTCCAGCCTAGCTGGCAAACTGCGTCCCTGTCACCTTAAAAATCATATCTCGAGTTCCAGAACTCGAAAACCAGTTCCGTAAATTGTCCCTGAAACTAGACTCATAATTCCATCTACACATTTTTTTCTAGAATTGTTGGTCGAGCCAATTAGTACAGTTTATTAGTTAAATTCACCCATGTTACAGGGGTCGACTACACTGACCTTCGCGCATTACGACCTGGATATCTTCTCGTACAGAGCTTCAATGCTCATTCCGTTTATTTCTAATGAAACTAGACTCAAAAGGGAATCTGCACATATAATGAACGACTTCTAATTCCGTTTGGATAATTTATGGTAAATTTTCAAAGTCGAGACAGGGGATCCAGAAACCATTCTGGCCCTGTCTCACGAGAACTTTAATATCTCTCAGTATACTGCTCATATGGTCGTTTCATTTGATCCATATGAAAATAGATTCATCAAGGTTCAATTTCATAGTTTACTCACTATTTAATTATACTTCCACTATTTTTAGTGATTTTTCCATCTCACCTCACTGCTGCTGGCAGCATCCGTTACTAAAGCAAACAATGACTATTTCATAATTCTTCCATGGCCAACTATTACATCATACATAATACAAACTATGGCCACCTTATCAAAATTAAGGTTTCTAAGGCTCGTGACTATAGGTTTTAGAATCACACTCAACCGACCACATAGGCCATTTTCGCATGGCTTAAAGTTTACAACCCACAATTCAACAAAACAAAATAGCTTATACATGCCAAATGTTCTCCTAGTTCAACTACGAAGACAATACCAAAAGATTTCCAGCCGTGTGATGACTTCAACGACGGTTCCGAGCACGCAAAACAATACGAGTCCAAGAGACCTAAAATGGGTGACAAGAAAACACCGAGTGAGTTTATAACTCAGAAGTCATAAGCATTCGACAACCACCCATTAATAAAGTTATCACAACATGAAACAATAAATGAAGCTAGGTACTCCATCCATATCGAAACTATACCATAATTCCTCGGACCTTTCGGTTCAATCTCATACCAAGTCATACATCCACATTTCATATTCTACACAATAAGATATTTGAGGCATTTTCACACACTAACTCATTTTCACCACAATCATACAATTGCAATCATCACATAGATTTAAAGCTTACCAAGCTCAACCCCGAGCATGAACATATTGCCTATTCGTCATGAGCTCAAGGTACTTACCGATCCGCTGTCCGGGATTAACTCGATAATGTCGCACACTCAGTGCCAATTGTAATGCAAGAGCATATAGTGAATCCGCACACTTAGTGCTATATACATTCAGCTCGCACACTTAGTGCTATATAATCAAACTCGCACACTTAGTGCTGTACAATTTTAAACCCGCACACTTAGTGCCAATCTTGTCACCGTGTCCATTTATACCCGCACACTTAGTGCCGAGACCAATACCTTATGCATTTTGCTGCCTTTATACATTCAACAATGGCATCATTCCATACACATACATTTCCATTTACACATCAACTCATTTAAACACATTTGCATATATATTATGATCATTTAAATCAACACCAAATATATGCTTAATGACTTACCTTGTGTTGGGTAAAATAAATTCCAAGTCGGCTACTCGATGACCTTCGCTTTTCCCTTGTTGGACGCCTCTCCTTTAGGATCTTGAGCTTAAACAATTAAATTAACCCATTCAACCACTTTGTAAAATATTTGTATTAAACATTAAAATTTCATTTCATAGGATACACATGACAAATTCTTATCCTTCTACCCCATGCTTTTGAACTATTCGGTTCACAACCTTAGGCTATCACCCTATTGCCAACTATCATAATCAAGGATAGTATCACAAGTGTGTACACCCATATGGCCGAATGTGCAAGATCAAATTCGACACCACCTATGTGCTTAATTAGGTGGCCAAATATACATGTCTATGTTGGGGCTGATTGTGCAGTTAATACATTCTACAATATGGTTACTTGTATTGACTAAACGCCATATTGTTTCTAGTCCAAAACTCGGCTAATGCACATATATACACTAGTACTCAATTACTAACAATTGCACTTCACCTTAATAGCTAGCTTAGCAACCTTGATTTGACATCTAATTGTTCATAACACAATTTAAGCATACTCTTAATTCATCAATTCCAAACACATACATTACTCAATGATTTTTCAAAATTATATTCGGCCTTAGCACACAACTTGCTAGCCGATTCTTCTCCATCTAGCAACTAATGCACATATGAGCTCACTTGTTAGACTCTACTTCATTTAACAACAACCATATTATACTAAACTTTCTTCTAAGGCCGAATTCATGTACCATCTTTAATACTCATACCAAGAATTTTATACTAAAAATTCACATACCATTTACATGAACATTTGACCCATTTTTACCCCATATCAATTTATCGAACTCTTCATCTATTCATGCTCTCATCACCACAACATCCAAACACCAACCAAAAAAAAGACAACACCCATGGCCGAATATCATCTCCATCAATAGTAAAAATTCAAACCATGGCTAGGTAGAACTTAAACTAACAACTAAAACATGCATGCATCTCATGGAATATCATCAAACATACCTTAGTCTAGCAACCACCATAGCCAATTTTTCTCAAGCTCTTCCCCTTCTTCCCTTTCTTCTATTCGCTAAGAAAACCAAAGGATGAATAACAACTTTTTTTTCTTTCTTTCTTTGTTTTGTTTCTCTCATACACGGCAAGGGGGGAGCATCCACACTCATTTTTTTCATTTCTTTACCCATGCTCTTATTTTATTATTTCTAACATCCACCACTAGCAAAACATGTTTAAGACATGTTTTCTTTTGCCCATCTTCATTACCATGGCCGGCCACTTCCTTTTTTTTGGGTAAATTGACATGCAAAACCATTCTTTTGCATGCATGTACTGTTAGACCATTGTAAGACTAGCCTATCACCTTTCAACAATGTTTCATATAAGTCCATTTTAATAAATTCACATAGAAATGATCAAATTAATGCATGCAACTTTCACACATGCATTTACTAACATCATAAACATAGAATATAACTTTTAATTACTTATAAGACTCGGTTTAGTGGTCCCGAAACCACTTTCCGACTAGGGTCAAATTAGGGATGTCACACAATCTCATACCAAGTCATACATCCACATTTCATATTTTATACAATAAGATATTTGAGGCATTTTTACACACCAACTCATTCGCACCACAATCATACAATTGCAATCATCACATAGATTTCAAGCTTACCAGGCTCAACCCCGAGCATGAACGTATTGCCTATTCGTCATGAGCTCAAGGTACTTACCCGATCCGCTGTCCGGGATTAACTCGATAATGTCGCACACTCAGTGCCAATTGTAATACAAGAGCATATAGTGAATCCGTACACTTAGTGCTATATATTTTCAGCTCGCACACTTAGTGCTATATAATTTTCAGCTCGCACACTTAGTGCTATATATTTTCAGCTCGCACACTTAGTGCTATATAATCAAACTCGCACACTTAGTGCTGTACAATTTTAAAACCCGCACACTTAGTGCCAATCTTGTCACCGTGTCCATTTATACCCGCACACTTAGTGCCGAGACCAATACCTTATGCATTTTGCTGCCTTTATACATTCAACAATCGCATCATTCCATACACATACATTTCCATTTACACATCAACTCATTTAAACACAATTGAGTATATATTATGGTCATTTACATCAACACCAAATATATGCTTAATGACTTACCTTGTGTTGGGTAAAACAGTCCAAGTCGGCTACTCGATGACCTTCGTCTTTCCCTTGCTTGATTCTCCTTCTTTAACTCCTTGAGCTTAATCAATAAATCAACTAGTTTAACCATCTTGCTAAACATTCATAATTCAACTACACATGCATATGTATGCTTGTATATTCGGCAACCATTTTTTACTAATCACCCATTTGGTCGATTATACACATCACCAAATGTGCACCAAAACTTGATTCAACATCACTTACATACTCACCCATTGGCGAATATACTTGAAATTTTACAAACATTCTCCAACAATTTATTTTTTAAGCAAACACATTTATCATTTACTTCATAACCAAAACATCATGTGCAAACATATATCCACACATAGGTGCAAGGTCAATTTTAAGGTGTCCATAACCATTCAAAACACAAATTTTAATATCATGCAAGAAGCATAAACCATGCTCATGAGCATACCATGGCCGAATACCTCACACACCATGCCCCTTTTAAATTTTTTGTCATGGTTAAACAAAGGACTCAATGCCCTACTCAAGAATACTAAAAGAAATTTCAAGAGTAGTTAATCCATCATTACATGCATCAATAGCAAGCTTCACATTTAGCATGCAATAGTTTCAACACAATATCAACCTTGGCTAAATACCATTTTCATGGCATAACAAGGATTTGAACCATGGCTAACATGCACATCAAGTAAGCAACCAAAACAAGCATGAATCTCATGACACCACCTCAAACATACCTTAATATTGATGCAAGTATAGCCAAATCTCCTTCTAGTTCTCTTCTAAACCAAGCATGAAGCAAAAATCCTCCCCTTTTCCTTAGTATATTCGCCAAGAAGTGAAAATGGATGAACAAAAATTTCTCCTTTCTTTTCCTCTACTCACGGCAACAAGGGGCATCCATGCTCATCTTTCTTTTTTTTTTGTTCATTTTTTAATGCTAATTTTATTATATTCCTTCATACATAACTCACTAACCAAACATGTTGGAAACATGTTTTCCTTGCCCATCATACCCACCTTGGCGGCCACTATAGTCAAATTTGGGAAATTTGACATGCAAGGACAACATTTCCTAGTATGCATCAATAGGCCACTTCAACATTTGCCTATCTCATTTCTAAGTGTTCTCACACAAGTCTTTTCTAGTGAAATTCACCTTTATAACACTAAATCAAATCATCAAAAATGTCACACACAATTTAACACATATCATAGGCATCACAATAAATTTTAAATTATTTTTATGCCTTGGTTTTATGGTCCCGAAACCACATCCCGTCTAGGGTCAATTTTGGGCTGTCACAAGGTTAGTCCGAGAATTGACTAAACCATAGCTCTGATACCACTAAATGTAACACCCCTCACCCGTATCCAACGTCGGGACAGGGTTCGAGGCGTTAATGGACTTAAACATTCACAACAACACATAACATATTACCAACCATGCATGGCAAACAAGCATATGCACATCACCAATATCAAACATAACATAAATTGCTCGATTTATAAGTCAAAGTCATTAGCTCACTAAAGACCAATATATTTGGCCAAATTATAATAACACATGTTATAAACTAGGTCCCTATACATGCCACTCACTTGATATTTCTAGCATATGTGTTTATACTGTCAAGGTGTTGGCTTGATAGTGTGATGCTGCCTCCGAAGATCTCTAACCCTGAGTTAACCTGACAACATTAAAAGAAATGGAAAGGAGGGGGTAAGCTTTACACTTAGTAAGCTCGCATGAAATAATAATAAGCAATGTACTAACATGCTTTCCATAGTAAAATTAACCCAATTGTACATTTACACGTTCTGGTTAAGCTTCTTTCTTGAGTCACAGTCACTAAATCATTTATATTTGGAGTTACAGAACTCCAAATTAAGATACGAAAATTTCCCCAGAAACTAGACTCATATATCTTTCCACCATAAAATTTTCAGAATTTTTAGTCCAGCCAATAAGTACACTTTATTATTAAAAGTCTCCCCTGTTTCGCTGTTTGACAGCTTCGACCTTTCTTCACTAAAATTTATTTATCTCATATACGAGACTCAAATAATGTCCCCGTTTTTTTATATTAAAATTATACTCATAAAAGATTCTAATCATATAAATTATAACCCATAATTATTTTTCTACAATTTTTAACAATTTTTCCAAGTCAGAACAGGGGATCTCAAATTCATTTTGAAACTTCTCACAAATATTAGAATATCACATAATATACAACTCTTTTGCTCCCCCTGTTTCTTTTATATGAACATAGACTCATTAAGCTTTAATTCAATAATTTATTTTAAATTTAATTCAAATTACACAATTTTTGATGAATTTTCAAAATCACACAACTACTGCTGTCCAACACTGTTTTACTCCTAAAATTCACTCTTACATAATTTCACTTAATCCATTTTGTCTTATCGAAGTTCACTCAAATATCGAGCATATTGCTCAAAATTTTCTTAAACATATACCTACACTTATTCATCATATAATCATGTTCACATGTATTTTTACTTAATCGATTTTCCCGCTGAATTCTTCGGAATAATAACTGATACTCAATTGCCTGAACCTATTTTCACACTTATAGACAAGGCTATCTGGTACGCATAGTAGCCTGCACTTAGTACTACACATGCGACCAATTATTCGGTACACGTAGTAGCCTGCACTTAGTACTACAAATGTGGCCTAACCATTTGATACACGTAGTAGCCTGCACTTAGTACTACACACGTGACCTCACAATAGATCATTCGTATCGTTTCTATTCCGAGGGCTCAACCGGGAAATTCCTCAATTTTCAACATGTTACAATTTATTCATAGTCCTTTTTCAATTTGCAATTTACAACAAATAATCATTATATAGGCAGTCACATTTCATATGATAAAAAAATATAATAAAATAAAAAGAATCAATAAATTATTTACGTACAAACTTACCTCGGATCCAGAAATGGCAATTTACCATTCTAGTCCAAAACCTTGTATTTTCTCGATTTAAGCCCAAATCTCGATTTCCTTGATTATTAAGCTTGGAAGCTTGGCCAAACCCTAACCATGGCTGCTCTTGGTACATTCTGTTGTAGCAAGAAGAAAGGGACACATTTGGAGTTTAAAATTTGTCTTTTAATTCATTTTACCCCTAAATGACCAAAATGCCCTTTTTACTATTCTTTCAAAATTTACCCAATCAAGGCCATTTTTGTCCAACAGGTTATGGTTTAATTTTCATTTAAGGACCTCCCATTTAAAATTTCATAACAATTTGATACCTCTAACATGTAGAACTCAACATTTGCACTTTTTACAGTTTAGTCCTTTTTACTAAATTGAGTGCCCAAATGTGTAAATTTTCGAACGAAATTTTCATGAAATTATTTCGTGAAATCGTAGACCGTAAAAATATAATAAAAATAGAATTTTCCTCATCAGATTTGTGGTCCCGAAACCACTGTTTTGATTAAGCCCAAAATCAGGATGTTACACCGTGAATCTGATTTTCCTTTAGCTCTATCCAATACAAGGGAGTTCGAAACTTCCGACCATACAATGCATCATAGGGTGCCATTTTTAAACTCGTCTGGAAACTATTATTATAGGCAAACTCAACAAAGGTAATTACTTTTCCCAACTACCTTGGAATTTTAGAACATAACATCTCAACATGTCTTCCAAGGTTTGAGTCACTCTCTCGGATTGGCCGTCAGTTTGTGGGTGGAAGTCGGTACTAAAATTCAATCTTGTGCCCAAAGCTTCTTGCAGTTTTCTCCAAAATCACGAGGTAAACCTTAGATCTCTATCCGATATAATTGATAAGTGTACTCCGTGAAGTTTCACAATTTCAAAAATATAAAACTCAGTTAACCTATCTTGTGAGTAGTCGGGACGTACCGAAATAAAGTGAGCAGACTTTGTCAATCAATTAACAATGACCCACACTGCATCTTTCGTTACAAAATCCACGGTAATTTGGTCCCATTTCCACTCCGGAACCATGACAGGCTGTAGTAATCCTGAAGTTACTTGGTGCTCAGCTTTCACTTGCTGAAAAATTAGGCATCTCGCAACAAACTCGAAAATATTGTAACACCCCAAACCCGTGACCGTCACCGGATTTGACCACGAGGTGTTACCAGGCTTACTTCCCTTATTTCTCTCTTGGAAATTATGAATTTACATTCGTGCAAAGCTAGCTAACTGCGTCCACTGCTACCTTAAAATCATATCTCGAGTTCCCAAACTCGAAAACCAGTTCCGTAAATTTTCCCTGAAACTAGACTCATAATTCCATCTACACATTGTTTTCTAGAATTTTTGGTTGGGACAATTGGTACATTTTATTAGTTAAAGTCACCCCTGTTTCAGGGTTCGACTACACTGACCTTTGCGCATTTCGACCTGGATATCATCTCGTACAGAGCTCCAATGCTCATACCGTTTGTTTATAATGAAACTAGACTCAAAGGGGAATCTATGCATATAAGTCATGACTTCTAACTGTTTCTGGATAATTTATGGTAAATTTTCAAAGTCGGAGAAGGGGATCCAGAAACCGTTCTGGCCCTGTTTCACGAAAACCTGAATATCTCTTAAAATCTGACTCATATGACCGTTTCGTTTCTTCCATATGAAAGTAGATTCATCAAGGTTCAATTTCATAATTTATTCACTATTTAATTCTACTTCTACTATTTTTAGTGATTTTTCAATCTCACCTCACTGCTGCTGGCAGCATCTGTTACTAAAGCAAACAATGACTATTTCATAATTCTTCCATGGCCAACTATAATTCATCATACATAATACAAGCTATGGCCACCTTATCAAAATTAAGGTTTCTAAGACTTGTGACTATAGGTTTTAGAATCACACTCAACCGACCACATAGGCCATTTTCGCATGGCTTAAAGTTTACAACCCAAAATTCAACAAAACAAAATAGCCTATACATGCCAAATGTTCTCCTAGATCGACTAAGGAGACAATACCAAAAGATTGTTCACGGTGTGATGACTTCGACGACGGTTCCGAGTACACAAGAGACGAGTCCAAGAGACCTAAAATGGGTGACAAGAAAACACCGAGTGAGTTTATAACTCAGAAGCCATAAGCATTCCACAACCATCCATTAACAAAATTATTACAACATGAAATAATGAACGAGGCTAAGTACTCCATCCATATCGAACTATATCATAGTTCCTTGGACCTTTCGGTTCAATCTCATACCAAGTCATACATCCACGTTTCATATTCTATACAATAAGATATTTGAGGCATTTTTACACACCAACTCATTTTCACCACAATCATACAATTGCAATCATCACATAGATTTAAAGCCTACCAAGCTCAACCCCGAGCATGAACATATTGCCTATTCGTCATGAGCTCAAGGTACTTACCCGATCCGCTGTCCATACTCAACTCGATGGAGACACACCCTCCATATAATTGTTCGATCAGAGAAATTTATATATATATATAGAGTACGCACACATAGTGGTTAATACTCGATTTCGCACACTTAGTGCCATGCGATTTAAGCCCGCACACATAGTGCCATACCCTTCGAGCTCGCACACATAGTGCCATACCCTTCGAGCTCGCACACTTAGTGCCATATATTTCCAGCATGCACACTTAGTGCCATATATTTCCAAGACGCACACTTAGTGCCATATATTTCCAAGACGCACACTTAGTGCCAATCTCGCCACCGTGCACGTATTGCTCAAGACACTTAGTGCCGAAAGCAAACTTTCTACACATTTCACTATTTCTTTTACATTCAACAATTGTCATCACTCCATACACATACAATTTCATTTATATATATATAGCATCCCATTAAACACAATTGCATAGATTTTACAATCATTTAAGCAATATCAAACATATGTGCTTAATGACTTACCTCGGATGTTGTCGCACGTCTTCAACGGCTATTCAATTACTTTGTCTTTCCCCTTGTCCAACCTTGATCCTTTGAGTTCTTGAGCTAAATCAAACAAATTTACTTCTCAATCAAACACACACATATGGCAACCATATTTTGCTTTTAACACATTCGATCACTTGGGTGACCTATTTAACTTTCAAGCATTCATTTCAATTCTTAGTTAAATAATGCCGAATACCATTAACTACTAATGCCACACACTCACATATGCATAAAATTAACCCCTACATGACCTATAGCTCATTCGGTCATTCGTCTTTCAAGCTTATCAAGCTTCATATCATGCTTCCTTGGCCGAATATACATATAAGCACAATGTAGCATTTTTATTCACTTCATGATACATTCGGCCTTGGCATAATTTTCATTAAAAATCCCTATTAGCCACTTTTTAATGCCAATGTTACAAGAAAGGTTACCCAAATTCACATTCGGCAACTACACATACACAAGCCAATTTTTCTTCCTATCATCAAATTTAACACGAATCACAAACTTAAACCCTCAATAGCTACTATGGCCGAATAGATCCTTTCTATTCCATTTAACTACCATAAATTTAAAGTATTTAAATCAAGTTCATGAGTTTCTAATGCAAGAATTAGGCCAACCTACTAACCTTAACACCCACATTCGCAAGTGACCACATACACACTCTCATAGCCAATTTCCATATTACCAAAATCCTCAATACACATATTCCCTTATTCAACTTCAATTTAAGCTCCCTACTCACAAAACACAAGGAATAGAAATCATCTTCTAAGTTTCCTACCTTAGCGGAATGGCCAAATCACCACAAGGATCTAAATTCACACATGGGCTCAATCAAAGACCTATCCATCAACTAAATTTTATGAAATCTCAAAGAATTTACTTAAAACTTACCTCAATCAAACAAGTAGAAGACCGAATACCTAGCTTCTTCCCCCCTTTTTCTCTTCCTTTAGTTCAAGGCAAGAAGAACAAAACATAACCAAATTTCTCCTTTCTTTCTTTTATCAATTTCCCTTCTTCTATTCGGCCAAGACACCCAAGGATGAGCAACAAAAATTTTTTCTTTCTTTCTTTGCTTAGTCACGGCAATGGGGTATCCACACACATTATTTCTTTTTTTTTTCATTTCTTTATTTTCCTTCCATAATGCACTAGGCCAACATGTCTAGGACATGTTTTCTTTGGCCATCATCATGTCATGGCCGGCTGGTAACCTTAGGAAATGGGTTATTTGACATGCAACTCCACCTTTGTGTTAACATGCACTAAGAAGCCATTTAAAATTAGCCTATCATATTTCACCATGTTTCACATTGATCCCTATTTAATAATTTCTCATAAAATTGGTAAAATTAGAGAATGAAACTTCCACATATGCATGCACACACATAGTAAGCATAGAATATAACAATTAATTATTTTTATGACTCGGTTTAGTGGTCCCAAACCACTTTCCGACTAGGGTCAATTTAGGGTGTCACAACTCTCCCCACTTAAGAAATTTTCGTCCCGAAAATCTTACCGGTAAATAGGCTCGGGTATCGCTCTCTCATAGAGTCCTCAAGTTCTCAAGTGGCTTCTTCAATTCTATGTTTACGCCACAACATCTTCACTAATGGGATTTTCTTATTGCGCAACTCTTTTACTTAGCGCATTAGAATGCGAACCGGCTTTTCTTCATAACTCAAATTAGGCTGAACCTCGACCTCAGATGGAGTAATTACGTGTGTCGGGTCAGACCTATATCGTCGAAGCATCGAGACATGGAAAACGTTGTGAATCTTTTCAAGCTCAGGGGGTAACATTAATCGGTACGCTACTGGCCCAACTCGTTCGGATACTTCATACGAACCGATGAACCTCGTACTCGATTTGCCCTTACGGCCAAATCTAAGCACCTTCTTCCAGGGTGAGACTTTGAGAAATACCTTGTCTCCAACCTGATATTCAATGTCTTTTCTTCTCAAATCCGATACGACTTTTGGCGATCCGGCGACTTTCAAACTTTCACGAATTACTCGAACTTTCGCTTCGGCATCCTTAATCAAATCAACCTCAAGATTTTACTTTCACTAAGTTCACCGAGAATAATGGGGTACGGCATTTACGACCGTATAAAGCCTCGTAAGGCGCCATCTTAATACTTGATTGAAAACTATTGTTGTGGCGAATTCAATCAAAGGTAAATACCGCTCCCATGAACCACTAAACTCAAGGATGCAACATCTCAACATATCCTCGAGTATTTGAATTACTCGTTCGGATTGACCATCGGTTTGGGGATGAAAAGCAGTGCTAAAATGCAGCTTGGTACCCAAAGCCTCTTGCAATTTCTTCCAAAATCGCGATGTAAATCTTGGGTCTCTATCCGACACGATAGAAATAGGCACCCCATGCAATCGAACAATTTGGGAGATGTATAATTCTGCCAATTTATCGAGCGAAAAATTCGTGCGGACAGGGATAAAATGAGTCAACTTAGTCAATCTATCAACAACAACCCAAATCGCATCCTTCTTACTCGCTGACAATGGCAGTTCGGATACAAAGTCCATGGTGACTCGATCCCATTTCCACTCGGGTATCGTGATCGGCTGAAGTAATCCCGATGGCACTTGATGTTCCGCTTTCACTTGTTGACATATCGACACCTTGAAACAAATTCGAAATGTCTCGTTTCATCTTAGGGCCACCAAAATTGGCGTTTGGTCATTGTACATTTTAGTACTACGGGTGGATTGACATTCGACTCATCGTGAGCCTCGTTCAAAATCATTGAAACAAGTTCTGAATTCCTTGGAATACATAATCGACCCTTGAACGTCAAGCAATCATTGTCGTCAATCTGAAATTCCGATTCTTCATTCGAAACACATTCGGCCCGCTTAGCGACCAATTCAAATCGACCTTCCGAGATTCAAGTACTTGATGAATCAATAACGGTTTGGCCTCTAGTTCGACTACTAGCACCTCATCGGGTAAAACGGATAGGTGAGCATCCATCGCTCTCAAGGCAAACAAAGGCCTTGCGACTTAGAGCATCGGCCACCACGTTGGCCTTTCCGGTGATACTCAATGATGAGTTCATAGTCTTTCAACAACTCAAGCCAACGCCTTTGTCGCAGGTTTAAATCTCTTTGAGTCATCAAATATTTGAGACTCTTGTGGTCCGAATAAATATGACACCTTTCTCCAAACAAGTAATGCCGCCATATTTTCAAGGCGAACACTATGGCTGCTAGTTCAAGGTCATGGGTCGGATAGTTTCTCTCATGCGGCTTTAGTTGTCTCGACGCGTAAGCCACAACTCGACCTTCTTGCATCAACACACAACCTAACCCAAGCAAGGATGCGTCACTGTACGTGACAAACTCTTTACCGGACTCCGGCTGTACTAGTACCGGGGCCTCGGTTAAATAGGTTTTTAGTCAATCGAAACTTTCTTGACAGCGTTCTGACCACTCGAACTTAACATCTTTTTGGAGTAGTTTCGTCATCGGCGCAACTATCGTCGAAAAACCTTTCACAAATCGTCGATAGTATCCGGCAAGCCCCAAAAAGCTCCTAACTTCGGTAACATTCCTCGGAGGTTTCCAATCGACTATAGCCGAAATTTTGTTCGGGTCCACCCTGACACCCGATGCGGACTCCACGTGCCCCCAAAAGCTAACCTCTCTTAACCAAAATTCACATTTACTAAACCTTGCGTATAACTGCTTATCTCGTAAAATTTGCAACACTAGCCTCAGGTGTTCAGCATGCTCAGTATCATCTCTCGAATAGACCAAAATGTCATCGATACGGGGCTATTGAGATCGGCGTAGTACCCGGTACAACTTCGATGCCGAATTCCACTTCTCGAACCGGTGGCAATCCCGGTAACTCCTCAGGAAAAACATCTGAATACTCACAAACCACTGGTACCGATTCGAGTTTCCTTTCCGTCTCTTTACTTTCAAACATATACGCAAGGTATGTTTCACACCCCTTTTTCACATACCTCCGAGCGGTCATAGAAGATACTATCGCTGGCACTCTTTTTAAATCGATGGTTTTCCTTTTGCAGTCCACCACTGCATCATGCACGGTCAACCAATCTATACCAAGAATAACATCGAATTTATCAAATGGCAGAAGCAGCAGATCAGCCAGAAAACAGGATTCTCGAATTATTAGGGGGCATCTCTTGCACACTTTATCAACGAGTACGTATTGACCCAAAGGGTTTGACACTCGAATTACGAACTCAGTAGACTCAACAGGTAGAGTCTTACTGGATGCTAAGGTTTCACATACATATGAATGAGTAGAGCCAGGGTCAATCAATGCAATCACACTAGTATCAAATAGAGTGAAAGTACCAGTGATAACGTCAGGGGAGGTTGCCTCCTCTCGTGCGCGGATAGCATATGCTCTAGCAGGAGCACGAGTCTCAGATCGAACAACCGTATTAGAGGCCCCTCTCTGATTACCACCCCTACCTCCTGAAATCCTCGGGGGTCTACCTCTAGTTGTCGTCCCACTAGATCTTGCACCTTGCATCTTATTCTTCTCATCTAGCTCCGTGCAATCTCTAATGAAGTGGTCCTTGAACCGCATCCATAACAGCCCTATTAATGACTTACCCCAACATTCACCTATGTGTAGTCTTCCACATTGGGGCATTCGGGCTTTTCTTGACGATTATTGCCCACACTAGCTACCAAGTAGCTCGTGAGTCCATCGATGGTCGTGCTCTAATGGAAATCCCCGATCGCCCTCGACTTATTTGTGTCCTCTCCGAACTTCTTTACACCGAAAATGGAGCTTTACCCGTCGATCTTTTACGATAATCTCTAGCTTCAAATTCGGCCTTCTTCTTCTCCTTCCGAGCTCTTCCGCCTTGCGTGCTCGTTCAACTAGTGTTACAAATTCTTTTATCTCCAAAATACCCACCAAGAGCTTTAAATCTTCATTCAATCCTCTTCAAATCTTTTGCACATAGCAACCTCATCAACCACACAGTCCAGAGCATACCGACTAAGTCTTACGAACTCATGTTCAGATTCGAGACACCATCATACTGGCCTTGCTTGAGTTCCAAGAATTCCTTACGCTTTTGATCGATGAACCGTTGACTAATGTATTTCTTTCGAAATTTCGTTTGGAAGAAATCCCAAGTAACTTGTTCCTTTGGGACTATGGAAATTAAGGTCCTCCACCAATAGTAGGTCGAGTCTCGCAACAAAGATATAGCACACTTAAGACATTCATCGGTGTGCATGATAGTTCATCAAACACTCTAATGGTGTTATCAAGCGTAACTCGGCCCTTTCGGCATCATCAAGAACTATGGCCTTAAACTCCTCGCCCCACGCTTCCTAATCAAGTCCACAGTGGTTTACTCAGCCTCACAGATCGATGAATCGGAGGCATTGCGGGCTCTTGGGTGGAGTATTTAAATTCGGAATGGTTGGACAGTTGGGTTGGTTCGCATATTATGCGACCCACTCATTCATCATGGTGAAGAAGGCTTGTTTCGCCTTCATTTTGATTATTCGCGGATGATCGAGGCTCAACAGGCGGTGTCCCTTGCGCGGGAGCAGCCGCTACACTTTCAACGTCATCCGCCAAGGTTCTCTCTACCCCGGGTTCCATTGCTAATCAAAACAAAAATTTCAACCGTCAGAAGTCATCACATTATTAAGCACTAACAATTTGGCATATATAGCTAAACTCATACGCGCTATGGTAGTCCTAGAACCGACTAAACCATAGCTCTGATACCAATTAAATGTAACACCCCAAACCTGTGACCGTCATCGGATTTGACCACGAGGTGTTACCGGGCTTACTTCCCTTATTTCTCTCTTGGAAATTATGAATTTACTCCGAGCAGGCTAGCTAACTGCATCACTGCTACCTTAAAAATCATATCTCGAGTTCCCGAACTCGAAAACCAGTTCCATAAATTTTCCCTGAAACTAGACTCATAATTCCATCTACACATTTGTTTCTAAAATTTTTGGCCGGGCCAATTGGTACAGTTTATTAGTTAAAGTCACCCCTGTTTCAGGGTTCGACTACACTGACCTTTTCGTATTACGACCTGGATATCATCTCGTACAGAGCTCCAATGCTCATACCGTTTGTTTCTAATGAAACTAGACTCAAAGGGGAATCTATGCATATAAGGCATGACTTCTAATTGTTTCTGGATAATTTATGGTAAATTTTTAAATTCGGAGCAGGGGATCCAGAAACCGTTCTGGCCCTGTTTCACGAAAACCTGAATATCTCTTAAAATCTGACTCATATGACCGTTTCGTTTCTTCCATATGAAAGTAGATTCATCAAGGTTCAATTTCATAATTTATTCACTATTTAATTCTACTTCTACTATTTTTAGTGATTTTTCAATCTCACCTCACTGCTGCTGGCAGCATCTGTTACTAAAGCAAACAATGACTATTTCATAATTCTTCCATGGCCAACTATAATTCATCATACATAATACAAGCTATGGCCACCTTATCAAAATTAAGGTTTCTAAGACTTGTGACTATAGGTTTTAGAATCACACTCAACCGACCACATAGGCCATTTTCGCATGGCTTAAAGTTTACAACCCAAAATTCAACAAAACAAAATAGCCTATACATGCCAAATGTTCTCCTAGATCGACTAAGGAGACAATACCAAAAGATTGTTCGCGGTGTGATGACTTGACGACGGTTCCGAGTACACAAGAGACGAGTCCAAGAGACCTAAAATGGGTGACAAGAAAACACCGAGTGAGTTTATAACTCAAGTAAGCCATAAGCATTCCGCAACCATCCATTAACAAAATTATTACAACATGAAATAATGAACGAGGCTAAGTACTCCATCCATATCGAACTATATCATAGTTCCTTGGACCTTTCGGTTCAATCTCATACCAAGTCATACATCCACGTTTCATATTCTATACGATAAGATATTTGAGGCATTTTTACACACCAACTCATTTTCACCACAATCATACAATTGCAATCATCACATAGATTTAAAGCTTACCAAGCTCAACCCCGAGCATGAACATATTGCCTATTCGTCATGAGCTCAAGGTACTTACCCGATCCGCTGTCCATACACAACTCGATGGAGACACACCCTCCATATAATTGTTCGATCGGAGAAATTTATATATATATATAGAGTACGCACACACAGTGCTTAATACTCGATTTCGCACACTTAGTGCCATGCGATTTAAGCCCGCACACATAGTGCCATACCCTTCGAGCTCGCACACTTAGTGCCATATATTTCCAGCATGCACACTTAGTGCCATATATTTCCAGCACGCACACTTAGTGCCATATATTTCCAGCACGCAC
The DNA here is from genome assembly GCF_025698485.1 of Gossypium arboreum. Lineage (NCBI taxonomy): Eukaryota > Viridiplantae > Streptophyta > Magnoliopsida > Malvales > Malvaceae > Gossypium > Gossypium arboreum. The sequence goes on along the minus strand of NC_069077.1, from coordinate 69,885,297 downwards.
ACTTAGTGCCAATCTCGCCACCGACGCACGTATTGCCCAAGACACTTAGTGCCGAAAGCAAACTTTCTACACATTTCACTATTTCTTTTACATTCAACAATTGTCATCACTCCATACACATACAATTTCATTTATATATATATAGCATCCCATTAAACACAATTGCATAGATTTTACAATCATTTAAGCAATATCAAACATATGTGCTTAATGACTTACCTCGGATGTTGTCGCACGTCTTCAACGGCTATTCAATTACTTTGTCTTTCCCCTTGTCCAACCTTGATCCTTTGAGTTCTTGAGCTAAATCAAACAAATTTACTTCTCAATCAAACACACACATATGGCAACCATATTTTGCTTTTAACACATTCGATCACTTGGGTGACCTATTTAACTTTCAAGCATTCATTTCAATTCTTAGTTAAATAATGCCAATACCATTAACTACTAATGCCACACACTCACATATGCATAAAATTAACCCTACATGACCTATAGCTCATTCGGTCATTCGCTTTCAAGCTTATCAAGCTTCATATCATGCTTCCTTGGCGAATATACATATAAGCACAATGTAGCATTTTATTCACTTCATGATACATTCGCCTTGGCATAATTTTCATTAAAATCCCTATTAGCCACTTTTTAATGCCAATGTTACAAGAAAGGTTACCCAAATTCACATTCGGCAACTACACATACACAAGCCAATTTTTTCTTCCTATCATCAAATTTAACACGAATCACAAACTTAAACCCTCAATAGCTACTATGGCCAAATAGATCCTTTCTATTCCATTTAACTACCATAAATTTAAAGTATTTAAATCAAGTTCATGAGTTTCTAATGCAAGAATTAGGCCAACCTACTAACCTTAACACCCACATTCGCAAGTGACCACATACACACTCTCATAGCCAATTTCCATATTACCAAAATCCTCAATACACATATTCCCTTATTCAACTTCAATTTAAGCTCCCTACTCACAAAACACAAGGAATAGAAATCATCTTCTAAGTTTCCTACCTTAGCGGAATGGCCAAATCACCACAAGGATCTAAATTCACACATGGGCTCAATCAAAGACCTATCCATCAACTAAATTTTTATGAAATCTCAAAGAATTTACTTAAAACTTACCTCAATCAAACAAGTAGAAGACCGAATACCTAGCTTCTTCCCCCCCCCTTTTTCTCTTCCTTTAGTTCAAGGCAAGAAGAACAAAACATAACCAAATTTCTCCTTTCTTTCTTTTATCAATTTCCCTTCTTCTATTTGGCCAAGACACCCAAGGATGAGCAACAAAAATTTTTTCTTTCTTTCTTTGCTTAGTCACGGCAATGGGGCATCCACACACATTATTTCTTTTTTTTTTTCATTTCTTTATTTTCCTTCCATAATGCACTAGGCCAACATGTCTAGGACATGTTTTCTTTGCCCATCATCATGTCATGGCCGGCCACTAACCTTAGGAAATGGGTTATTTGACATGCAACTCCACCTTTGTGTTAACATGCACTAAGAAGCCATTTAAAATTAGCCTATCATATTTCACCATGTTTCACATTGATCCCTATTTAATAATTTCTCATAAAATTGGTAAAATTAGAGAATGAAACTTCCACATATGCATGCACACACATAGTAAGCATAGAATATAACAATTAATTATTTTTATGACTCGGTTTAGTGGTCCCGAAACCACTTTCCGACTAGGGTCAATTTAGGGCTGTCACAAATATCCCTTTTCATACCATTCCACAAATATATTTTCTTCAAGTCGTTATACATTTTAGTACTACCGAGGTGTACTGATAGACGACCACTGTGCCTTATGCAAAATCTTATGAATCAACTTGGTATCCTTAGGAACACAAATCCTATCTCGGAACATCAAGCAACCATCAGAATCAATCCAAAAATCAGATCCAGTGCCTGAGTCGCACAGACCTCTCTTAGCTTGTAAATCATCATCACTATTCTGAGTTTCACAAATCTCTTGGAGAAACATCGGCCTAGCTCTCAACTCTGCTACAAATGCACCATCATCTGATAAAGCTAACTGCGCACCTATGGCTCTTAAAGCAAATAAGGATTTTCTACTTAGGGCATCGACGACCACATTGGCTTTTCCCAGATGATAGTCGATTACTATCTCATAATCTTTTATCAACTCTAACCATCTTCGTTGCCTTTGATTTAAGTCCCTTTGAGTCATCAGATATTTCAAACTCTTATGATCGGTGAATACTCGGCATGTCTCACCATACAAATGGTGTCTCCAAATCTTCAATGCAAACACAATGACGGCTAGTTCCAAGTCATGTGTCGGGTAATTTTTCTTATGCGGTTTCAGTTGTCCAGATGCATAGGCTATCACTTTGCTTTCTTGCATAAGTACACACCCTAATCCATTGAAGGATGCATCACTAAAAATCAAAAACTCCTTTTTGGGCTCAGGTTGAACTAGTACTGAAGCCTCAGTTAACAATACTTTCAGTTTCTCGAAACTTTGTTGGCATTTCTCTGCTCACTTGAACATAACACCCTTTTGTAATGGCCTATCCATTGGAGTAGCAATCATTGAAAACCCTTTGACAAACCGTTTGTAATAACTGGCCAAACCTAAAAAGCTTCTGACCTCGATCACATTCCTCGACAGTTTCCAACCAACAATGGCTGAAATCCTACTCGAGTCAACTCTAATACTGTAATAACCCAAAATTGGGTCTAGTTGGAACAGAGGTTTTGGGACCACAAAATCTGAGATAAAAATAATTATTTTATGATTATTTTGAGGTCTATGATATTATTGCATGATTGTGTGAAAATTTCGTGAAGAAATTCTATGCATAAAGTGCTCAATTTGAAGTTAGGGACTAAATTGAATAAGTTACAAAACTTGCATTCTAGAAGTTTCTAGTACAAAATTGCTTTGAAATATTAATTAGGAGGTCTTAAATAGAAATTTGACCAATTTATAAGTGATGTAAAAAAATTGGACATGGATGGAATTTTTGAAAGTTTAGTAAGGAAGGGCATTTTGGTCATTTGGTAATTAAAAGAAATAAAAAGGGAAAATAAAGCCAAAATTTACTCATATTTTTCATGGAGGCCGAAATTAGCATGGGGGAAACCATGGCTAGGGTTTTCAAGCTTTCCAAGCTCAATAGTAAGTCCCTTCTAACCCCGTTTTTCAAGTTCTTTACGTTTTTGGAATCCCGTTAATTTGATTAAGCTTATTCTAGCAATAATTTAAGCTAGGGTTCATATTTGGAAAAATACCAATAGGTGAAATGTGTTTATTTTGCTGTTTTATGATAGAATATGAGATTTTAAATTATGTTAGACAACTTGTGCTACTCGATTTTGAGTGAAAACGAGTAAAAGGGCTTAATCGGTTAAAATACCTAATAGTCATAAGTATATGTTAGAGTGAGAATTTGATGTTGCCATAGAAGGGAAAAGTGATCAGCATGTCATAAACATAATAATAAGGGATGAAGTTTAATTCCCGAGCCTAGGGGCAAAAGTGTAAATATGCAAAAGTTTAGGGGCAAAATTGTAATTTTTCCAAAGTTTGAGTTAAGGACTGTTTTGAATAGTAAATTAATTAAATAAGTAAAATATGATGTTTTAGATCCCGGAAAATGAGATTTGAACCTAGAATGAGAGAAAAATCAAAAATTGGGAAAGTTGGTAAAATGATCGTTTTAGTATCGAGGTAAGTTCATATGTATAATAAGCATTAATTTATGAATGTTTCAATGTAAAATTGATATATTTATTATAATTTTGAGGTGTTGAAAGTATGTAAGTTGGTATGATAATAATACAACAATAATCTTTGTAATTTATATTTGAAAGTTAAATTTAGTGAATTAATTGAATTATGTTAAATTAAATGATTATGGTGCCAAGTTTATGAATTGATTTAAAATATGTCTATGGTACATGAAGTGCATTGAATTATCATACATAAATATGATTTCTATGATTATGGATATTATGGGAAATTGTAAGTTCATATGATTTTTAATAAGGCAATGTGTAATTTAATGTTATTGCCTTGATATTAAATGAGATGTAAGTTTATATGTAAGTAATACATCAATATTACTTGTATTATGATATTTTATAATAATATTGGAAATATGTTTGTGGATAATTACTTGATTGGTGAAATTGTTGGAAAAGAGAGAGAAATCCCAGTTGAACATTTGGAAAGATTGGATGATATAGATAGTTTGTAGCTAGGTCACATGTATGGTGCTGAGTGCACATCATGTGTACAAGAGAGCTACAAGACATTATGATGTAACTAGGTCGCATGGGTGATACTATGCGTACACCATGTAGACAAGAGAGCTACGGGATATATGTAGCTAGGTCGCATGCGTGGCTCCAGGTGAAGGACACCATGTAGACAAGAGAGCTACGAGATAAATTGGCTAGGTCACATGGGTGGTACTAAGTGTTCACCATGTGTACAAGAGAGCCGAACTCTATGATGGGTGGAGCTATGTCCTGAAACCACCAAGTATCGAGGATTGATCCGAAGTGTTCAACGGGAGACTTTCTATGTATTGCTTTTTGAGTTTTGTGATGAATAAGTGCATGAACTTGGTTATGTGAATGATGTGTTCATTAAGTGACCAGGATGTGGTAAGGTTATAAACAAGTAAGTTATGTAACACCCCAAACCCGTGACCGTCACCGGATTCGACCACGAGGTGTTACCGGGCTTACTTCCCTTATTTCCCTCTTGGAAATTATGAAATTTTTGTTTCAGGCAGGCTAGCTAACTGCGTCACTGTTACCTTAAAAATCATATCTCGAGTTCCAGAACTCGAAAACCAATTCTGTAAATTTTACGTGAAACTATACTCATATATCCATCCATGGATTTATTTCTAGAATTTTTGGTCAGGCCAATTGGTACAGTTTATTAGTTAAAGTCACCCATGTTACAGGGGTCGACTACACTGACCTTCGCACGTTACCACTTGAATATCTCTCTGTACAGGGCTTTAATACTGGTTCCGTTTGTTTCTAATGAAACTAGACTCAAAATGGAATCTGCACATATAAGGCATGACTTCTAATTCTTTCTGGATAAGTTATAGTAAATTTTCAAAGTCGAGATAGGGGATCCAGAAACCGTTCTGGCCCTGTCTCACGAGAACTTTAATATCTCTCAGTATACTGCTCATATGGTCATTTCGTTTCGTCCATATGAAAATAGATTCATCAAGGTTTAATTTTATAATTTATTCACTATTTAACTCTACTTCTACTATTTCTAGTGATTTTTCAATCTCATATCACTGCTGCTGTCCGCAACAGTTACTGCAGTAGACTATGCCAATTTCATGAATCTTTCCTTGACCTTACTAATCATCCATCATACATGACACAAATTATGGCCACCTTATCAAAATTAAAGTTTCTAAGACTCGTGGCTATAGGTTCTAGCATCCCACTCAACGACCACATAGGCCATTTTCACATGGCTTAAAGTTTACAACCCATAATTCAACAAAACATAATAGCCTATACATGCCAAATGTTCTCCTAGTTCAACTACGAAGACAATACCAAAAGATTTCCAGCCGTGTGATGACTTCAACGACGGTTCCGAGCACGCAAACAATACGAGTCCAAGAGACCTAAAAGGGTGACAAGAAAACACCGAGTGAGTTTATAACTCAGTAAGTCATAAGCATTCAACCACCATCCATTAATAAAGTTATCACAACATGAAACAATAAACGAGGCTAGGTACTCATCCATACCGAAACTATACCATAATTCCTCGGACCTTTCGGTTCAATCTCATACCAAGTCATACATCCACATTTCATATTCTACACGATAAGATATTTGAGGCATTTTCACACACTAACTCATTTTCACCACAATCACACAATTGCAATCATCACATAGATTTAAAGCTTACCAAGCTCAACCCCGAGCATGAACATATTGCCTATTCGTCATGAGCTCAAGGTACTTACCCGATTCGCTGTCCGGGATTAACTCGATAATGTCACACACTCAGTGCCAATTGTAATGCAAGAGCATATAGTGAATCCGCACACTTAGTGCTATAAAATCAGCTCGCACACATAGTGCTATATAATCAAATTCGCACACTTAGTGCTGTACAATTTTAAACCCGCACACGTAGTGCCAATCTTGTCACCGTGTCCATTTATACCCGCACACTTAGTGCCGAGACCAATACTTTATGCAATTTACCACCTTTATACATTCAACGATGGCATCATTCCATACACATACATTTCCATTTACACATCAATTCATTAAACACAATTGCATATATATTATGATCATTTAAATCAATACCAAATATATGCTTAATGACTTACCTCGGATGTTGTCGAATGTCTTCAACGGCTATTCAATTACTTTTTCTTTCCCCTTGTCCAACTTCGATCCTCTAAGCTCTTGGGCTAATTCAAACAAATTTATCTTATTAAAGTCCCATCATGCTAGCTTATGGCGAATACCCATATCAAATAAGCAATTTACCTTAACTCGTAACCCACATAGCCAAGTTACACATATAACCCTTATGACCGAATATGAATATCACCAAAATCTCTATGACTTAACCTTCAGCCTTCATAGCGAATATATATATAGCTTATCAAATAGACATTTATTCACCTTCCTTAACACATATTAATCAATTAGTCCATGCATTATCCTTGACACACCGGTCATTAAAGCAATAACCTATTAACATCCAAGCATATTATACTAAAATTTCTTCTAAGGCCAATTCATGTACCATCCTTAATACTCATACAATTATTTTATTTTAAATAATTTACACACACCATTTACCTAACATCAATTAACTAGACACTTTAAGGATTTCTTCTTTGACTATACACACATTCGCAACTATCCACACACACACAAGCCGATTTTTTCCTATCACCCAAACCATCTACATGAACACTTAACTAACTCAAACTTCACCCATCCACAAATACTCATTACAACACAAAGACAACAATCCTTTTCCTCAATTTCTTCCATGGCCGATTACCCAATATTACCACACAACCAAGATTTTGACATGGCTAAGTAGGAAATTTTAGTAGCTAGCTTAAAGTATGCTAACCTTTCAAGAACTAACATGAACTCACTTACCTTAATTCAAGCTCAAGGGTGACCAAACCTTCTCTTGCTTTCTTCTTCAATTCGCCAAGCATGTTCAAAGATGAACACTTTTTTTTCTTTTTCTTTGTTCACTTCACGGCAAATGGGGGAGGCATCCACACACTTTTTTTGCTATCATCATTTTCCTTTTTTCCCTTTCTTTATTACTAGCTTTTATTCTATTGTTTTCTACATACCCCACTAACATAACATGTTGGAAACATGTTTCCTTGCCCATAATTTTGTCATGGTAGGCCACTATCCTTGTCAAATGGATTATTTGACATGCAACTCCATTTATTTTACTTCATTCCTTTATTAACCTCTTAAAATTAGCCACATATAATTGAATCCTTTCACATGAGTCCCTTTTCTTTCAATTCACATTCAAATTAACTAAATCAAAGAATTAAAAATTCACACATGCATTTTCACATATTTAGACAGTAACTATCATACTCAAATGATTTAGTGACTCGGTTTAGCGGTCCCGAAACCGCTTTCCGACTAGGGTCACTTTAGGGATGTCACAAGTTATACATGAGGATGATTTTATGGTGACCTTGTGATCATGGGTCTATACTTGTGATGTATGAAATATGGTGAAAATGATTTGTGATATGTATGTTAAAATGAGGTTAATATAAAGAAAGTGTGAAAGAGTGAATTAGCAATAAACTGTTTTGGACAGTAGCAGCGAAGTGATTTTGAAAAATCACCAAAAATAGTAAAAATTGAATCAGAGACTGAATGATTAAATTAAAGCTTAATGAGTCTATTTTCATATAAAAGAAACAAATCAAGAAAAGGAGTTCTATATTTTGATATATTTATGTTTTTGTGAGACTGGTTCAGAATGATTACGTGATCCCCTGTTCTGACTTTGGAAAATCACAAAAATTTGGATAAAAATAATTAGAGGCTTAAAATTATATTTTTAAAATCCCTAATGAGTATATTTTCAATATAAATCAATATTTTCAATATAAATCAACAAGAACATTATTCGATTTCTGTATTGTGAGAGAATTAATTTTTAGTGAAGAGAGGTCAGAATTGTCAAAATGTGAAACAGGGGAAATTTTAATGAATAAACTATACTAATTGGCTAAACCAAAAATTATGAAAATTTTATGGTGCAAAGATATGTGAGTCTAGTTTCAGGGGAAATTTACGGATCTTAATTTGGAGCTCTGTAGCTCGAATTATAAATAATTAAGTGACTATGACTTGTGTGGACAGTTTGATGTGAGCATTTATTAGTAAATTGTGAAATCGTACTTACAAGAATGCTATATACATTAAGGATGTGGAATGGAGAGGAGGAGGAGGAAAATAAATATATGTGGAATACATGGAAACTATGGTATATGAAATATTGATATAATGAAATAAATGATATGTGTTTATAAGAAAAGCAAAGAGAATGATATGTATCATGACATGTATATATATATATGACTAGTCTCAATGTAATGCTTGTAGGGTATGGAGTTGAATTAAAATGTTTTAGGCAAACATGTTATTTAGCATATGAATTGTGGTATTTTATAAAGATATGATCTAGTTTTAAATATGAATGCTTGATGATTAAGTGAAGATATTTGGTAAGATGATAATCTTGGTATAAATGTATAAGTGGTACTATAATAAACAAGGTAAAATGAGTATGAGAGACACATGTATGATGATATACAAATGCTATGTTTGTTGTTTAATTGAGAAAATTTAATCATTAAATGAATACCATGTTATATGCTTTTGATTTTGTATAAGTGTGTAAGAGATTAATGTAACAGCCCGATTTTGGGCCTAGTCAGAACAGTGGTTTCGGGACCACTATTCCGAGGCCAGAGAAAATTATTTTAGTATTATTTTATGTGTTATAATATAATTTTATAAGTGCATGTAAATTTTGGTAAGTTAATTTTAGCGATTTCTAGTCCAATTTCGAAAAAAGACTAAATCGCGTAAAAGGTAAAAGTTGTATTTTAGTGCCTAAAGGTGTTAATAGACTAGAGAACTAAAATTGGAGGCCTTTAAAGGGCAATTGGACCCTTTTAAGTGTGTGGCGGCCAAGGGAGACAAAAATTTTAAAAAACCAAAATTTATAGGATATTAGGTGACTTTTGACCAAATAGGTAATAAAATAAAATAGGATGATATCATCCCTTTTCATCTTCTCTCCACCGATTTTTCCAGCCAAGAAATGGGTTTTGAAAGCTTCATATTTTCAGCAACTTTGAGGCTTAGCAAGTAAGTGATTTTAATGTCTTTCTTGAAGATTTTTACATTATTGTAACCCCTAAATCATGAGCTTTCATAAGAGGGACTATTGTGCAAAATGATGAAGATCTAGGGTTTTCCATGAGAGTAAATGTGTTGTTTGTTGTGTTTTTATGGAAGATTATGAGTTCTAGTTGTCTAATAAACAACTTTTGTGAAAGAAATTGCATGAAAACACCTTAAAAGGGCTAGATTGCTAAGTTGTAAAATGAGTTGTAAATGTGTGAAATAGTTGAAATTATGAGTTGCTATAGTTATGAAAATGGTTCATCTAGACTCAAGGAGTAAAGAAATGTGATAAAAATTATTTTACGAGCCTAGGGTAATTTGGTAATTTTGGTAAAATATAGGGGCAAAATCATAAAAATAGCCCAAGTGTGTCAATGGACTAATTTGATCAGTACATTGTTTTAATAAGTTGAATGTGATGTTTTAGATGATGAAAATCGGGATTTGGACCTAGAACGGAAAGAAATCGATTAAGGGATAATTACGTCTTTTTTTTTTTACCTTTGTGGTATTGAGGTAAGGTCGTATGTAAACAATACCATGTTATACATGTATTTAAATGTTATCATTACATGAATTGTACAAATATTAATGTGTATGTGATTAATAGAAATATGATAAGACAAAGCCTTAATAGACGAGGAAAAATCCCGTTTGAACATTTGGAATAGAATAGGATACGAGTGACATGTCACTAGGAATTATGAGTCTAGATGACTAGCTCGAGAGTGAGCATTGAAATGTCATGAGATATGAGGTAGCTTTAGCTACAATTGAGGCACTTATGTGCAAAGGCTTTCCGAGTATCCGATTAGTATTCCAAGTGTTCAACGGGTAATCCAAGGAAAGAGTTGATGATGGTCCCAATGAGGTAAGTCATTGGTGAGTATGCACTTGAGTTATGTTACGAGTTGTGCAAGTATGTATACTAAGCCTATGAGAATGCCTTGATATGTGATGATCTATGATGCATAATATGTGTTCTTACCATGATGGATGAAATGATGTTGTATTAATTTTGTGAACAATGATCATGAATGAGTAACTTAGCCTTGACAGATTTGAGTTACTGCAGTAGTGTAACTTTGAAAATACACTAAAAATAGTGGAAAATGAGTTTGAGGCAGAACAAAATATGGGATTAAATCTTAATGAGTCTATTTTCACATGAAAGAAATAGGGAAAGAAAAAGAATTCTATATTGTGTGATATTTGAATTCTTGTGAAATAGGGTCTGAATGAATTCGAGATCCCCTATTCTGATTTTATAAATTCACCATAAATTTTAAAAAAATTATTAAGAGTCATACCTTACATGCATGGATTCCTTATTGAGTCTATTTTTACGGGAAATAAACGGCATGGTCATTGGAATTCTGTACAGGTAGAAATTCGGTTCGTAGTGTACAGGTGTCAGAATCGTCATACCCTGAAACATGGAATACTTTAACTAATAAACTGTACTAAATGGCTCGACCAAAAATTTTGAAAATTTTATGGAAGAAAGATAAATGAGTCTAATTTCGGGGAAAATTTATGGAACTTAATTCGGAGTTTCGTAGCTCCAGATATAAATAATTTAGTGACTGTTGTGCAGGAAGACAGCTTATCGTAAACTTGAGAATATGTTGTAAACATTGATAAAACTGTTTGAGTTGCTTATAAGATATTGATTAGAACCATATGTGAATTTTGAATTGTGATGGTAAGAAATGATACACTAGTGAAGTTTGAAAGAATTAAAGTTAATCCGGAAGCTTGTAAATACTATGTTTATATGAGTTTGAGTATAAACGGAGTAAAATGATATGTGTTTGTGCATAATCGGCCAAATAGTATTGTACTCAGAAAGTGTTATGTGATTTCGAACATTTGGTTTGTTTTTAAGTTCAACTGTTTAAATTGCTTAAGACTTACTAAGCTTATGAAAGCTTACTTTGAATGTTATGTTTCTCTGTTTATTTTTGTAGATCGTTGACTCTTACTATTAGCACAGGGATCGTTAGCACTTCGTCACACTATCTACTATTGTGGTTATCATGTGTTTTGGACTTAGCTTATGGCATGTATAGGTTAGACTATAAGTAGAATGATATTTTGACTATTGTATATAAGCCATGCGAATATGGCATCTTATAGAAGTTTACTTTTATAAGTTTTAAATTCGATCTTTGTTTGTATCTATTAGTTATATATATAAATGATCTTTTATTTAAGAAAAGGCTCAAAATTTTACTGTTCTGATCCGATTTCTAATTTACGTAACGCTCGTCCTATTCCAAATGACGGCTACGGGATAGGGTGTTACATTTAGTGGTATAAATGTAACAGCCGATTTTTGTTTAGTCGGAATAGTGGTTTCGGACCACTATTCGAGGCCGAGAAAATTATTTTAGTATTATTTTATGTGTTATAATATAATTTTATAAGTGCATGTAAATTTTGGTAAGTTAATTTTAGCGATTTCTAGTCCAATTTCAAAAAAGACTAAATCGCGTAAAAGGTAAAAGTTGTATTTTAGTGCCTAAAGGTGTTAATAGACTAGAGAACTAAAATTGGAGGCCTTTAAAGGGCAATTGGACCCTTTTTAAGTGTGTGGCCGGCCAAGGGGAGACAAAAATTTTAAAAATGCCAAAATTTATAGGATATTAGGTGACTTTTGACCAAATAGGTAATAAAATAAAAATAGGATGATATCATCCCTTTTTCATCTTCTCTCCACCGATTTTTCCAGCCAAGAAATGGGTTTTGAAAGCTTCATATTTTCAGCAACTTTGAGGCTTAGCAAGTAAGTGATTTTAATGTCTTTCTTGAAGATTTTTACATTATTGTAACCCCTAAATCATGAGCTTTCATAAGAGGGGACTATTGTGCAAAATGATGAAGATCTAGGGTTTTTCCATGAGAGTAAATGTGTTGTTTGTTGTGTTTTTATGGAAGATTATGAGTTCTAGTTGTCTAATAAACAACTTTTGTGAAAGAAATTGCATGAAAACACCTTAAAAAGGGCTAGATTGCTAAGTTGTAAAATGAGTTGTAAATGTGTGAAATAGTTGAAATTATGAGTTGCTATAGTTATGAAAATGGTTCATCTAGACTCAAGGAGTAAAGAAATGTGATAAAAATTATTTTACGAGCCTAGGGTAATTTGGTAATTTTGGTAAAATATAGGGGCAAAATCATAAAAATAGCCCAAGTGTGTCAATGGACTAATTTGATCAGTACATTGTTTTAATAAGTTGAATGTGATGTTTTAGATGATGAAAATCGGGATTTGGACCTAGAACGGAAAGAAATCGATTAAGGGATAATTACGTCTTTTTTTTTTTACCTTTGTGGTATTGAGGTAAGGTCGTATGTAAACAATACCATGTTATACATGTATTTAAATGTTATCATTACATGAATTGTACAAATATTAATGTGTATGTGATTAATAGAAATATGATAAGACAAAGCCTTAATAGACGAGGAAAAATCCCGTTTGAACATTTGGAATAGAATAGGATACGAGTGACATGTCACTAGGAATTATGAGTCTAGATGACTAGCTCGAGAGTGAGCATTGAAATGTCATGAGATATGAGGTAGCTTTAGCTACAATTGAGGCACTTATGTGCAAAGGCTTTTCCGAGTATCCAATTAGTATTCCAAGTGTTCAACGGGTAATCCAGGAAAGAGTTGATGATGGTCCCAATGAGGTAAGTCATTGGTGAGTATGCACTTGAGTTATGTTACGAGTTGTGCAAGTATGTATACTAAGCCTATGAGAATGCCTTGATATGTGATGATCTATGATGCATAATATGTGTTCTTACCATGATGGATGAAATGATGTTGTATTAATTTTGTGAACAATGATCATGAATGAGTAACTTAGCCTTGACAGATTTGAGTTACTGCAGTAGTGTAACTTTGAAAATACACTAAAAATAGTGGAAAATTAGTTTGAGGCAGAACAAAATATGGGATTAAATCTTAATGAGTCTATTTTCACATGAAAGAAATAGGGAAGAAAAGAATTCTATATTGTGTGATATTTGAATTCTTGTGAAATAGGGTCTGAATGAATTCGAGATCCCTATTCTGATTTTATAAATTCACCATAAATTTTAAAAAATTATTAAGAGTCATACCTTACATGCATGGATTCCTTATTGAGTCTATTTTTACGGGAAATAAACGGCATGGTCATTGGAATTCTGTACAGGTAGAAATTCGGTTCGTAGTGTACAGGTGTCAGAATCGTCATACCCTGAAACATGGAATACTTTAACTAATAAACTGTACTAAATGGCTCGACCAAAAATTTTGAAAATTTTATGGAAGAAAGATAAATGAGTCTAATTTCGGGGAAAATTTATGGAACTTAATTTGGAGTTTCGTAACTCCAGATATAAATAATTTAGTGACTATTGTGCAGCAAGACAGCTTGTTGTAAACTTGAGAATATGTTGTAAACATTGATAAAACTGTTTGAGTTGCTTATAAGATATTGATTAGAACCATATGTGAATTTTGAATTGTGATGGTAAGAAATGATACACTAGTGAAATTTGAAAGAATTAAAGTTAATCCGGAAGGTTATAAATACTATGTTTATAGGAGTTTGAGTATAAACGGAGTAAAATGATATGTGTTTGTGCATAATCGGCCAAATAGTATTGTACTCAGAAAGTGTTATGTGATTTCGAACATTTGGTTTGTTTTTAAGTTCAACTGTTTAAATTGCTTAAGACTTACTAAGCTTATGAAAGTTTACTTTGAATGTTATGTTTCTCTGTTTATTTTTGTAGATCGTTGACTCTTACTATTAGCACGGGGATCGTCAGCACTTCGTCACACTATCTACTATTGTGGTTATCATGTGTTTTGGACTTAGCTTATGGTATGTATAGGTTAGACTATAAGTAGAATGATATTTTGACTATTGTATATAAGCCATGCGAATATGGCATCTTATAGAAGTTTACTTTTATAAGTTTTAAATTCGATCTTTGTTTGTATCTATTAGTTATATATATAAATGATCTTTTATTTAAGAAAAGGCTCAAAATTTTACTGTTCTGATCTGATTCCTAATTTCTGGTAACGCCTCGTCCTATTCCGGCGACGGCTACGGGATAGGGGTGTTACAATTAAGGTTGACCAAAGCTTGGAAAATAGCCTAGGTATATTCCACACAGGCAGAGACACGACCATGTGTCTCAGCCGTGTATGGAACATGACTTTGGGACACGGGCGTGTGGAGCCTTAAAGCATGAAATTTTCAAGATTTTCGTAAGTTCTCGGTTTAGTCCCGAACCCTTTCTAAAGTATGTTTTGGGCTTCGTAGACTCAAATAAGGGACTATGTGCAAGTGAATGAACGTTTTGAAATATGAATGAAATTTTTTGGCCCATATTTTAGTTTAATGTTTGTATGTTTGTCCGGTAACGCCTCGTACCTTATCCCGGCCTTGGGTACGGGTAAGGGGTGTTACAAATACCGTCCCCTAAAACAATATGTCCTAAAAACCCGACTTCGCGAAGCCAAAATTCACTTTTATTAAACTTAGCATATAATTGCTTATCTCTCAAAGTTTGCAAAACCATGCTTAAATGCTCAGCATGTTCAGTCTCATCATGAGGATAAACCAATATGTCATCAATAAACACTACAACAAATTTATCCAGATAAGGCCGAAATATTCTGTTCATTAAGTCCATAAATACGGAGGGAGCATTGGTTAACCCAAAAGGCATGTTAAGGAACTCATAATGACCATACCTCGTCTGAAATGCAGTTTTTCGTACATCTGACTCCTTAACCCACAATTGATAGTAACTAGACCTCCGCCCTATCTTTGAAAATACCGTGGCTCCCTTCAACTGATCAAATAGATCATCAATCCTTGGCAAAGGATTCTTGTTCTTTATCGTCACCTTTATGAGCTGTTGATAATCTATACATAACCTCATCGAACCATCTTTCTTCTTCACAAATAACATGGGAGCACCCCATGGTGAAAAGCTCGATCTCATAAAACTCTTGTCACTCAACTCCTATAACTGAATTTTCAACTCTTTTAATTCTTTTAGGGCCATCCTATATGAGGCAATCGAAATAGGTGCAGTGCCGGGAAGCAAATCAATACCGAACTCTACTTCCCTAATAAGAGGTAACCCAGGCAATTCTTCCGGAAACACATCCGAATACTCACATACTACCGGTGCCGACTCAATCTTTGATTCAGACTCTTTAGTGTTCAATACAAAAGCAATGTAAGCTTCATAACCCTTTCTTATGCATCTCCGAGTAGACATAGGAGAAATCACTATAGGCATGCTATTTAATTCACCTGGTTCAACCCGAAGAACATTACCATTCTCGTATTTTAGTTCAATCAATTTTCTTCCACAATTTACTACCACATCATGAGTGGTCAACCAATCCATACCAAGAATTACATCAAATTCGTCAAACGGAAATAGCATGAGATTAGCCGGAAAACAATGACCCGTAATTGTCAAAGGGCAATTCTTATACACTTTATCAACTAACATATACTTGCCTAATGGGTTTGAAAATTTTATCACGAATTCAATAGATTCAACAAGCAAGTTCATATCAGATACCAATTTCATGCAAACATATGAATGGGTAGAACTCGGATCAATCAAAGCAACAACAATAGTATCATAGATAGAAAATGTACCCGTAACGACATTAAAAGACAAAGCCTCTTCACGAGCGCGAATGGTGTAGGTCCTTGCAGGTGCCTTGCCCTCGGGTCTCACAGTAGACTCCCTAAGTGCACCCTTACTACTCGTTCCACTACCCCGATTCTTCTGAGGTCTTCCCTTATTAGTAGTGTTATCTAATCTTGTTCCTTGAAAATTTCCTCTTTTTGTCCCCTCGGAACAATCCCTAATAAAGTGGTTAGGGGAACCGCACTTAAAACAAGTCTTATCACCCCTCGGCACTCACCGGGGTGACGTCTCCCGCACTGGGGACATTCTGGTCTATTGGGTTGGACATTCCCAATACTAGCTATTGAAGTGGTCTAAGCTTTCGAAACCGTGTATTGTGTACCCCGGTTCTTGCTCGAATACCCAGCAAAAGAGTTAGATCGAGTATTGAACTCTCTCGAATTTTTGAATGAAGATTGAAAAGATTTACCCAGTTTCCTCTTCTTCAAGTCTCGGGACTCCAAATCGGCTTTCCGCTTTTCTTTACACAATTCTTCGGCCTTGCCTGCTCTATCAACCAGCACCACAAACTCTTTTAGCTCAAGGATACCAACCAACAATTGGATATCTTAGTTTAACCCATCTTCAAATCTTTTACACATGATGGCATCAATAGATACTCATTCTCGAGCGTATTTGCTAAGCCTCACAAACTCACGCTCATATTCGGTAACTGTCATCTTACCCTGTTTCAACTCGAGGAACCCCTTTTTCTTTTGGTCCATAAACCTTTGACTGATGTACTTCTTGCGAAACTCCTCTTGGAAAAACTCCTAAGTCACTTTCTCCCTCAGCATAACCAGCACGAAGGTGTTCCACCACTGATAGGCTAAGTCTCTTAGAAGCGATACAAAGCACTTCATACACATTTTCAGTGTGCATGACAGCTCATTAAAGACCCGAATTGTGTTATCGAGCCAAAACTCCGCTATTTCCAAATCATAATCTATATTAGCTCAAAACTCTTTGGCTCTTTGCTTTCTAATTCAGTCAACTAGAGGTTTTTCCCTTCTCACCATCTCAACAACTTGGGAAGTTACAAGGGTAAGCTGAGGAATAAGGGGGGGTAGGGGAGGTGGAGCACCCGAGTTTGTTT
This sequence comes from Gossypium arboreum, assembly GCF_025698485.1. Classification (NCBI taxonomy): domain Eukaryota; kingdom Viridiplantae; phylum Streptophyta; class Magnoliopsida; order Malvales; family Malvaceae; genus Gossypium; species Gossypium arboreum. The sequence continues at coordinate 69,867,974 of NC_069077.1, read as the reverse complement.
GAATAAACTCGATGTACCAGTCATTCATTATCTTTAGGAAGGCTTCTCTAGCCTCTCTTTCTAGACTTATGGCCTCGGGTCTACTATCGGAAGGCGCTGCTCCTTGAGTGGGAGCCGACGCATTACTCTCTATATCGTCACTATATATAAAACACAATTTGAATTGTAAGGAGTTGTCACACTATCATAATATACATATGGCATGTATATCTAGACTCTTACACTCACTATGTAGTCCTAGAACTAACTAAACCGTAGCTTTGATACCAATAAATGTAACACCCCTTACCCGTGTCCTACGCCAGGATGAGGTACGAGGCATTACCGATCTTTAACATATACTTTATCGCAAATCGGGCCATACAAATTTCATCCGATCTTAAAAATATTCAAACACAAACACAATGTCCCTTCTACGGCCCACGTGGCCTTTAACATGCTTCAAGTGTGGTTTCGAACTAAATTGAAAGCTTCTAAAATTTTACAACACTTAGGAAAAATTTTCCAAGTTGGAAGAGTCACACGCCCGTGTGGGTAGGCCATGTGGATTTCACACGACCATGTGGTTAGGACACGCTTGTGTCCTCAACCCATGTAACTCTCTATTATGACGTCAACATTAATCAAAGGTCACATGGCCAGGTCACACGCCCGTGTGCTAGGCCATGTGGCGAATTAAATTTTTACATTTAAGGTGCAGACTTCACATGGCCTGGGCACAGGCCCGTGTCCTGAGGCCGTATCTTCCACATGGTTGAGACACACGGTCGTGTCTCTGCCCGTGTGTTTACTACCATGCATACTGACTTGCAAAATTAAGGTGCAGGGGACACATGGCCAGACAACACGCCCATGGGGCTGATTGTGTATCACACATGACCTAGACACATGCCCGTGTGTCTACCCGTGTGTCTACCCGTGTGGAGAACTTTGAGGCTATTTTCCAAACCCTTTTGTCACCTTCACTGACACATGAACACTCACAGATGTCAATGGTGATTATAACGGCATAAATAGATTACTTAAACATCCATAGCTTTAACTCATGTATGACAATTACATGCGAAAGTATACATATTTGGGACTTCATAACTTATTAGGTTCTTTGGGACTCCATAACTTATTAGGTTCATTCAAAACATTACCTTACTTTAGACCATGCTATAACTCAACCGAGTGACATCAATCATCCATCAAGTATAGATTCCATATTTTTATCATTCGTTGTCAACAACCAACTCATCACACACGTTAAGGGTAATAACACATCTCATGCATGCATCAATATTTAGGGTTACAACCCAATAATCAATTTGAGCCATATTTTATGGCCATATACAAAATGAATTAGTATACCAATATGAGCCATCATTTTGGCTAACCAATATGACACATATAAAAAAATACTAAGTCCCCTATACATGCCATACTTAAATGTATTAAACCAAATATACCCTAAAAGATTTGTTGATAGTGTGACTTGAGCTCCGACTCCACGAACCCCGAGCTAGCTTGGTGATGCAAAGAAAAAGGGAAAAGATAGAGGGGGTAAGCATAAAGCTTAGTAAGTTGTATGTAACTAATAAACAACATATATCATAAAATTTTATGAATTAAACATACTACTAATTACCATCACATTAGCAATTTACACACAATGGACATAGTGAGCATTGATAATAAATGTCATTGAACTTCATAACTTATCTTACTCTTTCTTACTCATGCTAAAATTTTCCAACATGAATCAAATTCCATACTCATGACGTTTACGTACATACCTGTACTACTCATAGCTTATTCATATTTCTCCATCTCTTAACCTTGATCTTGAATGGCCCGTTGAACCACTTGGAATACGAAAGAATGTTCGGGATTATCATACACCAAATAGGGTGCCAAAGCCATGTCTTAGACATGGTCTTACATGGAACTACTCATCGATGCCATATCCCAGATATGGTCTTATACAAAGTCTCGAATCGGTGCCGACGCCATGTCCCAGACATAGTCTTATACGAAATCACTTAACGATACCGAAGCCATATCCCTAATATGGTCTTACATGGGATCTCGTATCGATATTGATTCCATGTCCTAGACATAGTCTTACACGGGATCTCATAAATCATGGTGTCATGATATCTAAATCCTAAGTATTCCTTAGGGTCACCCGGGATTTCTGAGATACAAAGCTATCATCAAATGTTGTTGAATCATCTCAAGTCAAATTCCATAAAGGCATATACACACATTTCAAACAACATCAAGCATTAAATACGTGATAATGAAATTGTTGAATTACCTGCACATAACTTACCTCGGTCTCGAAATATTACTAACTTTAGTTTTAGTCCAAAACCTTGCTTTTCCTTCGGTTTAGGTCCAAACTTCGTTTTTCTTATCTATAATACCAAATTTAACTTGTTTAATAATCACATTGTTCAAATCGACCCCTAATTCATACTTTAGTAAAATTATCTATTTATCCCTAACTTTTCACTTATTTACAATTTAGTCCCTAGGCTCGTAAAATAAAATACATGCATTTTCTTTGTTAGCCGAATTCTCCTTATACTCATAACAGCCCACATTACTCATTAAAAATAGATTTTTATCACTCAATTTACACTATTTTCAATTTAGTCATTTTTAGGTGTTTTCATGCAAAATTTCTTAGTAAAAGATGTTAAAAACACATCAAGCTCAATATTCCTTCATTAAACATCAAAGAACATGCATGTCACACATGGGTAAATTTTTAAACATAAACCTTACTTCAAAATAAGGGTGAAAATAGGTAAATCAAGCTACGAGATCTTAAAAAAATGTAAAGAACATTAAAAACGGGCTAAGGAGCACTTACTATTGAGATTGAAAATGTCAAAAACCCTAGCTATGGAGAGCTTAGAAATTTTGGCAACCACATGAAGAAGATGAGCCTTTTTGCTTTAATTTTCCCTTTTTATTCTTTTAATTACTAATTGACCAAAATGCCCTTAAGGCCTTTCTTTCAAATTTTTCCCATGCATGTCCATTTTTGTCCAAAATTTTAGAAATTGGTCAAATTGCTAATTAGGACCTTCTAATTTATAATCTAAAGTAATTTCATGCTTGAAGCTTCTAGAACACAAGTTTTGCATCTTATTCCATTTGGTCCTTAAGGTTCAATTGGACATTTTATGCATAGAATTTCTCCATGAAATTTTCACACAAACATGCATACCTATCATGGACCTCATAAAAATCATAAAACAATTATTTCTATCTCAGATTTGTGGTCTCAAAACCACTGTTCCATCTAGGTTCTAATTTGGGATGTTACATATTCCATAGCATATCTACTGAGTCATGAAAATTCCTGTTCATAATCTACTACTGACATCTCGCATTGTTTTAGCATAAAAAACTCATGTTTTCTATCTTCAATGCATAATTCACCCACATACTTTTTTTGAAATTCTCTTTGAAAGAAATCCCTCTACTGGTGCATGTCGGGTTATTGACTCCCGCCATACTTATGCTTCCCCTTATAATAAAGAAACAACACATAATAAACTTTCCCGGGGAGTATATTCAAGCTGATGCAAAATTCTTTTTGCTGATTCCATCAGTTTTCAGCAGTAGAAGGATCGACTCCCTTTAAACCTAGAAATTCAGTGGCACCATACTTACGTAATTATTTTATCAGGGCTTATCGAGTAGTAGGAGCAGATGTCATAGCAGATACAGTTCTTGCTACTCGTTGAAGGGCATCAGCTATAACCCTAAGTAGCTGTGAATCATCTCTCTCTCTAACATTACCTCTTTCGACATTAGGTGGTTGATTTCTTACTAGATTTACACTTGGTGTTACTGACTCAGTTTCATCCCTTTCATATGATTCATCATCTCTAATCGCGTGAATCGTAACAAGTAATAAATATTTATAATGGATATCAAACCTAGACTAACTATTATCACGACAAAAAGGCAAGCGCACCTATCGAACAATAGTATAGTAATGGCAAGACCAAGATATCGTACCCAAGGGAACCAAAAGTACTAGTAATAACTATCGTTTTATTATCTAGCCTAAGAACAAAAGGGTTTGTTTTAATTAACTAATTGTTTAAACTAATTAACTGATTTAATTAAAGCAAAGAGAAAATTTGGAAAAAGACTTGAAGAAAAGAAATTGATAAAGACGACACCCAAGGAGGAATCCACCTAGATTTCACTTGTTATCTGACTCTGAACCGGACGATTTATTCACTTGACTTGATCCGTGAGATTCCCTAACCTATGTTATTATCCCTTTCCAGACCAATAACGTCTAACCCTCAGTTGAATTAATCGAAATTTCTTTCTTAATTAAAACCCCTAGGGAAGCAGTAAATCACTCTATGGACTCCCATATTAGGTTTCACCCTAATCTGGTAAAATCTTGTAACCCTATTTCTAGGCGTTCGATCAACTCTGCTTGATTATGCCAAATCTACTCTTTGGCAGGGTCTATTCCTCCTCTGCATAAGCACATCAAATCATGAATTAATATCCAGAATATTAACTCAAGCATTAAGAACACATAATTAAGAACAAATCAAGTATTTATCATACAGTTCAGATAATAATAACAAGATCCATCATAGGTTTTATCTCCCTTAGGTATCTAAGGGGTTTAGTTCATAATAAAATAAGAGTACATCTCAAAAGTATAAAAATAATAAAACATAAAGAAAAATCTAAAACCCCTGAAGGAATTCTGAGAGAGATCTTCAGTCTTGGAGTAGCTCCAACTTTTGAGATGGATCGTCTGGTTTTCTTCAAGTAATTCCTGGCGTGTGGTTCTGTATTCCAAAAAAGTTCTGGAAAGAGCGGCCCCTTTCTAGGTCACACTTAGGGTGCTTATATAGGCTTTGGATTGGCTTTTTTTTCCTCCCTAAGTACCCTTTTCCGTGTAAAATACAACTTTTTGAAAAAGGGACACGCCCGTGTGCCACGGCCGTGTGACGTGATTACCAGGCCGTGTTCGATCCGTTGAATTACAAATGGCCGTGTGGGCTCAATGGCCAGGCCGGGTGAATTGTGAAAACCTTGGTCGACACCCCCGAAGGACACGGACGTGTGAGATGCCCATGTGGGAAGGCTTAGGTCGTGTCATCTTCTTGATTTGGTCCGCTTTGTCCTTTTTTAGCTCGTTTTTGGCTCCTTTCGACTCTTGGTGCTCTCCTGAGTACAAAACATGAAATAACCGGATTAAGAGCACCAAAATCCACAAATATAGTAATAAACATCCATAAATATCTAAGTATTTGGGGTATAGATATGTATAATTTGGCGTTTATCAATCTCCAGTATACAATTCTTGATCAGTATCAGTGTAACAGCCCATTTTTAGTGAAATCGGAATAGTGGTTTCAGGACCACAAATCCAAATTAGAAAGAAAAAATATTTTTATATTTTTGCATGATTTACATTTAGATAGGAATATCATGTGAAAATTCTAGTAAGAAATTGTTATCGATTTAGTGCTTAATTACGAAAATGACCAAATTGCATAAAAGGAAAAAGTTGGATTCTAGTAGCTAGAAGGATCAAATAGGTATGAAATTCAACACTTGAGGTCCTTATATGGTAATTAGACCATTAAAGAAAAGTTAGTAGATATTTTTGATGATTCATCCATGGGAAAATAAGAAAAGGGAAATGACTAAATTTGAAATAGAAATAATTAAAAGATGATAAATAATTAAAATAAAATTAATATCATTTTATATCATCTTCTTCTCCAAATATTCCATGAAAACCCTAGGAAAGAGAAAACAAGCTTTCTTAGCTTAATTGGGTAAGTTTTCTTGTCCCATTTTTAGTAATTTTTATATTTTTAAAATCGGGATAGTTTAATCTACCTATTTGAGGGATTAATTTGAAAAGTTATAAAAGTATAGAAATTATGTCATGGATGAATATGCTAAAAGTTGTTGATAGATAAACATCTTTTACAAAGTGATTTTTCATGAAAGCATTATTTAGGGACTAATTTGCAAAGTTAAATTGAAGAAAAATTCTGAAATTTATGGAATACATGTGCTGCAAATTGTATATTGAAATTTTGGTTAGGCTTGGAATAGGGAGTAAATTGCATAAATCATTTTCCGAGCCTAGGGATGAAATTAGAATTTATGGAAAGTTTAGGGGCAAAATGGTAAATTTGCCTAAGATGTAAATTAAGTTCAATTGAATATGAAATGTGATAAATTGATGATTAAATTCATTTATATAGATCCGAATAACTCAAATTCAAAGTTAGATCGAAGAAAGGAGAAAGTTTAGGGTTAGTAAATCTATATATGCGAACAAGTGTCGAGGTAAGTTTGTGTAACTTAATTGAGCATGTAAATATGTTGAATTGAATGTTATATTTGTACAGAATGTGATTTATATTTATGTGAATTAATTGTATGTTATAATATAAAAATTGAATACATGTTTGATATTGTTTGAAAAGGGTTAAGTTCCATTTGAATATTGGATTTCGATGGACAAATGTGCTTTCCGCTATTGAATGAGGTCCTGCATTGGTTGCTGATGGGATTTAGCTTGGATGAGTAATCCTATTGACCTCATTACGGAAAGGATTTAGCCTGGACTGGTTATCCTGATATAAGCCCTCTTGAGCATATGTTATAGAGGAATTAGCCTGGACGGGTAATCCTGATTAAGCTCTTATGAGCATACGTAGGAAACAGGATTTAGCTTGGACAAGTAATCCTGTTATATGGTATATGGCTCAAGAGTGTGCTTTCTGATTAAGTGCCTTAATAGGTACTCTTGAATATGAATTGACGGGTTATTGAATTGTACACCTTGAGTGTACTATTTGAGTATCCATTGGAATTTCAATGATTCAACGGACAAAATACTTGACATGATATGAGAATTATGAGATGAAATGAATAATGTCTTGAAAGAATATAGCATGATGAGCTCATCTATGTTTACTTGATGTATATGAGAATTTTGAAACCAACATGTTTGATTGAATGCATGTGTTTAGGCAATTTTGCTAAGTTGATGGAAACATGTTATTATATACTTAATTTTAATAAATGAGATTGGTAAGTTTAATTCCAGTTATACAAACACACTAAGCATAATATGCTTACTAGGTTTACTTTTCTCTATTTTATAATGCTCGGAAGCTCGCAAAAGTTGGTGAACTATTGGAGCATCATCACACTATCCACAAGCTTATTTTGGTATAAATAGTAAACTTATTTTTGTATAATGGCATGTATTGGTTAACTTGACCATAGATGGCTTGAATATGTTATTTGTAATCTAGCCATTGGAATGGCTAATAATGGTTTGTTTTGGTACTTATAAAGCATTATGTCATGATAAATACATATATGTTAAATATGGATGATCAAGTGATGTTTAATGTTCAGGTTAAACTAAAGTAAGATTATAAACATAATTATATATGCAATGATATATCATATTAGATGTTAGAATTTGCTTGAAATTAATGCTTGAATTGGTTGGTATTTGGATATAAGTTTTGGTGCAGGATATTGGTAAATTTTGGGTGAGAAATGAAGCTAGAAATAACTTTATTTTGTTCGCACGGGTAAGCACATGGACATATGTCTAGACCGTATGTAACACACGGCCTGGTATATGGGCGTGTGGTTAGGCCGTGTGTCCCCTACATCTTAAATTCAAGAAACAGAATGTTTAGAATTGAGCACACAGGTAGAGACACGAGCGTGTGCCTCAACTATGTGTGCTACATGGCCTAAAACATGGGTGTGTGTTTTGATCGTGTAAACCCTACACCAAATTTTTGAAAATTAAATTGATTATACGGCCTACTCACACGGGCGTGTGGCTGGCCGTGTGGCACAAGTTAGAGAGTTACACAGGGTCGAACACGGCCTATAGCACGAGTGTGTCCCTGGACCATAAGGGCTTGTGTGCCCTGCATTTAAGAAAATTTTACAAATTTTGCGAAAATTCTTTGAGTTCTCGATTTATTCTTGACTCGATTATAATACTCATATCAGGCCCCGAGGGTCCATTTAAGGGACATTATGAATAATCTCAAAAAATGAATAATAATTGTCATGAATTATCTTCAAATGTTATTAAAAATTTAGTAACGCTTCATAACCCTATTCCGGTGACGAACATGGGTTAGGGGTGTTACAATTAGCAATATATTCATCAGGCATCTTTAACTATAAAACAGAAACAGATAAATATATCAGCATCCAATCCTAACTCAATTCAACTCAATTATGGCATGTACCTCTAAGCTCAATTTCGAGCTCAATTTAGTCCAAAAATCGGCTAAACCTAAATAGCTCTGATACCACTAAATGTAACAGCCCCTAACTCCTATCCGCTGCCAAAACAGGGTTACGAAGCATTACCAGATATTTCAGAACAAATACGAACAATTATATAATAATATAACATACACATCATAATTTAATCATAAAATCTTTATTGAGCCCTCGAGGCCCAAATTACGTGTTAGAAACAAATCGAGACTTAATCAGAAGTTCAGAAATTGTTTTGTGAAATATTAAAAAATTTCCTAAAAAATTTTCCTAAGTACAGGGCTAACACTCCCGTGTTGTCTAGGGACACGCCCGTGTGACCCTAAACACGCCCGTGCTTCAAGCCGTGTCTAACCCCGTGTAGCTCTCTGACTTAAACAAAAATTAAGTATAGTTTTCACACGGCCGGAACACATGCCTATGTCTCTGCCCGTGTGGTAATACCTGAGCATTCTGTTTTAAAATTCTTAAGATGCAGGGGACACACCATCTAACCATACATCTATGTGTAAGTTGTGTGTCTCACACGATCTGGTCACACGCCTGTGTGCCAGGCCGTGTGGACTCAAAATGTGCCTTATACATCAAGTTTACCAACCCTGCAAATCTTGAGCCTCAAGCAACACAAAAATAAACATTCAACCAATCCAAAACACATTCAAATACCTCTAGTACATGCCAAATTTATCAATCTAAGGACCTAATCAAAGTACCCTCATGGATACTCTCTTCATATTATCAAAAAATTTAATAAGTCATCAATCAAACCAATTTCTACATCATGCCAATTCAACTTAAATTTTTGCCTATTTGTATTCATTTTTTCATAAATTTAAACTTTTCATATTAAAAGTTAACATATCACATATATTTATCTAACAACAAAAATCATCATCTTATAATTTCATTTACATTTACTTCTCAAAGTGACATACAAAACATCCTAGGTACATGCCAATATCAAAAGGAAATAAACTTCACCACTTGAGTTCGGGATCGGGTCTGAATGCTCATTCGATAATTCGACTTTAACCTAACCTGTGCATGAAAACAAAACATACGCTGAGTATAAAACTCATTGGTATTTTTATAATCTGAATACTTCAAAGGAAATAACATTATGACACATGCACTTTAAACCAAATATAAAAATTAGCCAATCAATAATTCATTTTATACATTTAACCTTCATTTCTCATCAATAGCTAATTCAAATAGCTTTTCTCACTTTTATTCACATATCATTTAGCAATAACAATACTCTTTTAATGAACCCTTGGTTCATGCATTTCATTTGTACAATTCAATTCAATGTCCAATTTCAAATTCACATTCAATACCATTCAATATCAATCTTTTTGTCAATTCATTTATTTACCCCTATTAACATGACCCAGGCTTTGGCGGATACATGGATCCAACAAAAACACACCAGTATGGCACCTAGTGCCTCATCAGATAATTCGACGTAATAAATTGACACCCAATGTCTCATTGGCCTTGCCGAAGTAAGTTGGTACCCAGTACCTCATCGAAATTATCCAAAGCAATAATTTGACACCAGTGTCTCATCAACTCGAAGTCGAAGTATCCCTAAACTCTTCCAATCCTATGGCATGCCAATTATATCCAACTCAGCCTGATATAGTCAACAGGGTTTTCAAATCACTTTTCAATTTCCAATCAATACACATTCAATAATCACACATTATATCATAATTCAATTCGATTCAATACAATTCAATACTAATACTCACCTCAATTCCACTTACCATAAATATATTAATGAATATGATAATTAATAATTAGCTTCGGATTATAGAAATATAAACCGTAATTCTCAAGTTACTCCTCGATAATGTTGTCTTTTCCTTTCTTAGTCGAGATCTTTGGCTCAACGTTAGCTACGGGAATCAAAAAATTAAAATTTATCAATACACTACAATTTAATGTTGAATATTTCAATTTATACACAACTTTTGCCTAAATTCCAATTTAGTCCTTAAATCAAAACTAACTCTTTTTCTTCCAAACTAATTTCATATCTTATTCAATTTCCTCTTTAAAGTAATTTCGACTCTTTAATTTCACCATAAAATCCTAATTTTGAAATTCTCTCAATTTAGTCCTTATTACTTAAAATTTATGATTTAATTTACAATTAAATCCCTTTTCACTTCTAACTTGGAATTCTATCAATTTAACCCTTAATACTTCAATTTATTCGACATGAACAACATCTAAAAATTCACTAACTTCTAAAATTTCAACTTAAATCAAGTAGTATTTTGTTCTAGGATTCCAAAAACATCAAAATTACAAGAAAAGGATTAAATTGACTTACCAATTAAACTTAGAACCTTAAAACCTTAGTCTCCCTTTTTCTTTTCCTTTCTATTTTCTTTGTCTCTTTTTCGTGCCTTCCTTTATTCTTGTTCTTCTTTTTCTTTTGTTTCTTTATTATTTATTTCATGTTTTATTTAATGTATTATAATAATATAATGTAATATAATAATATTTTATATATGCTTAAATATTAAGTATGTATTTAATATAAATAAATATATGTATATTATACATACACATGGAATTATACTTTTCATACATTTGTCACTTATGATTTATTTACTAATTTAGTCCCTTCACTTTTCATTTAATCCATAATTAAACTTTCACCCTTTATTCAATTTAGTCCTTTCACCTAATTAACCTTAATTCAAGCTAATTCACCTAACCAAAACCTAATTAATCACACAACTATCTTCGTGAATGTTTTTAATTAATATTTATGAATTTTTTTCACGAAAATGGAGACCCAAAAATAAAATTTTCTAATACCTGTAAATTTTGGGTCATTACAATTTTTCTTTGTTCTTCTTTTCTGCAGTGGCTCGATGCGTGGTAGTGTCCAACACAACAGCTTTAACTTCATCCTCATCTTTATCTTCTAGATCTGATAACAACTCTTTAGGAAAAGTATGGAATACAGGCACGAGCTTGGTAAAGTTTTTTAGAAGAGATTTCTTGATGGCATTATCCCTTCTTCTGACTAGCCCTAAAATAAAGCCATTTCGTCTTGAGCTCTTCTGATATCAGTAACTTTCCTCATTTATTACTTCTCCATCAAACGAAATTGTTGTTTTAACATCTCAAGAGCATCGAGCACTTGCTGCCAGAAATCATTGTATGATGTGGATAGAGTGGCATGGGTACCAATAGGTGGAAAAAAGGTTGATGTAGAGCCAGGATGCCGTGGCACTTCTTCCTTTGAAAATCTCATGGTAATCTATTTGATGATGGCTCTTTTATTAGGGATTTTGTCCTCATTTTCTTGGATAGGGACATTGTCTCGTTGAGAAAGTGTAGTAATGAGAGATGGAAAATTCAGGGTGCTTGTATTCTTTTGTACACAACGATAAACTTCTTTAAATTTTTTTTCCAATATTTATCTGTCTTTCAGTCATAATATAGTGCAGTAACAACAAGTGTTCCTTTGAAATAGTAGAGTTATGAATGGAAGGGTTATGGTGAGATTTAAGAAAATTATACCATACCCTACAATGAGGCTTCAAAGAAACTCAGTTGATACTGTAGCAGTTATTTTGAGAAACTGTCCGTTTGGTTCCTTCCACGCATAAATCCTAAGAACTTGATTGAGTCATTTTGTTGTTATTGTCTTGGCAAATTAAAAATGTTCATTAGGGCCTTCAAGTAAACCATATTGTGCGTTGATGGAGTATTCGTCTAATAACACCAAAGCACCATGTACATAGATGAAAACATTAGCTAGAGAGGTTAAATGGGAATAAAATTCCTTTACAATTATTGTGAGAACACCGTTAAGATGAAGGCAAAGAAGTTGCCATTCATGTTTCTCTATCACGAAATAAATTGCTTCAGTGTATCCCATAAAGGCCATGTCTTGAAAAAGAAAACCTTTTTTCATAAAAAGGGTGGCTTTGATGTGTTCGTGTTGTATTTTTCTTCAGCGGGTTTGCTGAAAAATGTTCTTAGAGGCATAGAGGCTGATGAACATGGCATACGTTGAGCCATTTGAGAAGAAATAGTAATTGTAAAAAGAAAAAAGTTAAGACCTTTATAGTTATGGAGGAAAAACTAAAAATGGTAAAAAAGAAGAAACTGAAAATAACTTGGAGAAAGAAAATGAATCGACTAGGGTAAAAATGAGATAGAATATAACAGCGATGTGGAGGATAAGACTAGCCTAAAATTATGGTCTGACCCTGTAAAAAGAAAAAAGTTAAGACCTTTATAGTTATGGAGGAAAAACTAAAAATGGTAAAAAACAAGAAACTGAAAATAACTTGGAGAAAGAAAATGAATCGACTAGGGTAAAAATGAGATAGAATATAAAAGCGATGTGGAGGATAAGACTAGCCTAAAATTATGGCCTGACATGGTAAGGTAAAAATTAGGTGGGAAAATAAAAAAATAATATAAAAATTAAGCTAAAAGTTCGCAAGTATGTTAAACGGGCTAACTATTAAAAAGCCTGGGCCAAAATCTACCTGCAACAAAAGAAAGAAATAAAAATTAATTAAACCGATAAAAGAAAGAAATCAAAAGCAAATTAATTAAATAAAACCAGATAAAAGAAAACACTACATAGTTTGAAAAGTAATGGAATGTTTATCACGAAGTATGGGAGTTCCCCAATAATGCTTCAAATGTTGGCCGTTGACTTTGAAATTAAAGCCAGTCTCGCCATTTTTGACTTCTATGGCTTCATGAGGGTAAACATGCACTATATCGAATGGGCCAGACCAACGAGACTTTAATTTGCTACGAAACAATTTCAGCATAGAATTGAACAACAACACTTGTTTCCAGGTTCAAATTGTCGTGGAAAAATCTTCTTATCATGCCATCTCTTTGTCTTTTCTTTGTACAGTTTGACATTCTCATAAGCTTGAGCTCTGAATTCCTCCATCTCATTCAGCTCTAATAGTCGGTTAATGCTAGCATTAATCCAATCCATGTTCAATTTCTTAATTGCCCAAAATGCTTTATGTTCAAGTTCAATAAGCAAATGGCAAGTGTAACAGCCTGATTTTGGGCCTAGTCAGAACAATGGCTTCAAAACCACTATTATGAGCTAGAGAAATTATTTTTAATGTTATTTTATGTGTTATAGCATGATTATATGGGTACATAAAAAATTTGGTGAAATAATTTTAGCGATTTCATGCTTAATTGCAAAAAATGACTAAATCACATAAAGGGCAAAAGTTTTGTTTTGCTAGCTAAATATGTTAAATAGCTAGAGAACCAAAATTTGGGGTGTTTAAAGAGCAATTAGACCCTTAAAAGGTTGATGGCTGGCCATAGGGGGGCAAAAGAGTTGAAAAGTGAAAAAAAAAATTGATATGGTTGGTATTTGATGACATATACGAAGACTAATAAAAAAAATAGCCACCCTTCTTCTCCATCTTTCTCCACCAAAAATTAGGGAAGAAAAACCTCCATGGGAGCTTGAAAATTTCAGCAACATAAACCCATTTCATGTAAGTCATTTTGGTGTTGGATTTTGATGTTTTTGATGTTTTTTAGATTCTTGAAGCATGATATAGCTATTTCTATCATTATTTTGAGGTAGGGTTTATGTTAAAAAATTCATCCATGTGTGTCATGCATGTTCTTTGATGTCTAATGGAGGAAAATGAAAGTTTGATGTTAGATAAACATCTTTTGTTAAGTAATTTTTCATGAAAACCCTAAAAGGACCATTTTGTGAAAGCTGTAAAATAAGTTGTAAATGTGTGAAATAATTGAAATTTTGAGTTACTATAGTTATAAAAATAATTTGGTTAGGCTTGGTAAAGAAGAAAAGTTGATAAAAATTGATTTACGAGCCTAAGGATAAAATCGTCATTTTTTTAAAGTCTAAGGGCAAGACGGTCATTTAGCCAAATTATGAATTATAGAATGTTTTAATTAATGTAATGATTAAATGAGTGAATTTCATCATGATAGATCAAGAAAAATCGAGATTTGGGCTTAAATCGGAAGGTACAAGGTTATGGACTAAAATGGCGTAATTAGCCGAAATTGCATTCGAGGTAAGTCCGTGTGACTAATGTAAGCATGTTATCCATATTATTGCTAATATATTTGAAACTTATCTTTCTAAAATTGAATTGAGTTATATGTTGGTGATATTATGTATGAGAAAGTGATGCCAAACGTTAATGTTTTGATAAAATGAGTATTGAGATGTTTTATTGTTATCAAGAATATACATATTTGCTTATTTGATTATCATGAAAGTATGAAATGTATATTGGAAGTGTAAATGACATTATGAGCAAGTATAACGACAATGTGTTAAGTAAGAAATCCCGTTTGAACTTTAGGAATAGTCTAGGGTCCACGTGATATGTCATGAGAAACAATGTGATCTGAACTCATGAGTTGTGGTCTGAGTTCATGGGATAAGTGATTTTTTGTGACAACCCGAATTAGGGCCTAATCGGAATAGTGGTTTCATGACCACAAATCCGAGATAGAAATAATTGTTTTATAATTATTTTGGGGTTTATGATATGATTGCATGATTTTGTGAAAATTTCGTGATGAAATTCTATGCCTAAAGTGCTTAAATTGAAAATAGGGACTAAATCGAATAAGTTGCAAAATTTACATCCCGGAAGTTTTTAGTATGAAATTGTTTTGGAATATTAATTAGGAGGTCTTAAATAGCAATTTGACAAATTTTAAATTCATGGACAAAATTAGGACATGGAAGGAATTTTTGAAAGTTTAGTAAGGAGGGGCATTTTGGTCATTTGGATTTTAAATGAAATAAAATGGGAAAAATAACACAAAATTGATCATCATCCTCCTTAGTTGCTGCCGAATTCTCCCTCTCTCCATAGCTAGGGTTTCTTCAATTTTCAAGCTCCATAGTAAGTGATTCCAAGCCCGCTTTTAATGTTCTTTACGTTTTGGAATCCGGAAGCTCGATTAAGCTTATGCTAGTAATAATTTAACCTAGGGTTCACATTTGGAAAAATACCCATAGGTGAAATTTGTGTATTTTGATGTTTTATGATAGAATATGAGGTTTTAAATTATGTTAAATAACTTGTGCTACTCGGTTTTAAGTGAAAACGAGTAAAACGGCATAATCGGTAAAAATACCTATTGTTCATAACTATATGATGGAGTGAGAATTTGATGTTGTTGTAGAAGAGAAAAATGTTCAGCATATCATAAAACATAAGAATAAGGGCTGAAATTAAATTCCCGAGCCTAGGGGCAAAAATGTAATTTTTCCATAATGTGATTTTTGGATTGAAATAAATAGTATGAGTATTAAATGAGCTAAATGTGTTATTATAGATCAAGAAAGACGCGAATTGATCTCGAGCAGGGAAGGAAAAGTTTTGGACTAAATTGCAAAATTTCCACATTTTGCACCAAGGTAAGTTTGTATGTAAATATTACAATAATTTCATGTACATTCTTATATTTCAGCCTATTATATAAACATACTAGCTGATGTTAAAATGTAAATCGACTATTGGAAAAATGGAAATAAATATAGAGAGAGATCCGGTTGAACATTGGAGAGATCGAATGAAATAGAGGGCGTAGCTAGGTCACATGTATGGTGCTGAGTGCACATCATGTGTACAAGAAAGCTACGAGACACCTCAGAGTAGCTAGGTCACATGCGTGATACGAGATGTATCCCATGTAGACAAGAGAGCTACGTGAAAGATAAATGTAGCTAGGTCGCATGCGTGATTCCAAGTGAAGGACACCATGTAGACAAGAGAGCTACGTGAAAGGTAAATGTAGCTAGGTCGCATGCGTGATTCCAAGTGAAGGACACCATGTAGACAAGAGAGCTACGAGACAAATCGGTTAGGTCGCATGAGTGGTACTAAGTGTTCACCATGTGTACAAGAGAGCCGAACTAAACGAAGTATGATGGTGGGGCTGTGTGCTGAAACCATTAAATATCGAGGATTGATCCGAATTGTTCAACGGGATGGTTTTGTGGTGATATTGTGGTTTGGACCTACACTTATGGTGAATGAAATGTGATGAAAATGATTTGTGGTATATACATATATAAGATAAAATGAGGGTAGCATAAAGAATGTGTGAAAGAGTGAAATTAGCATTAAAAGCTGTTTTTAGATGGTAGCGATGGCGTGATTTTGAAAAATCACCAAAATAGGAGGAATATAATTAGAGGTTGAATGAGATGTAAAATTAAAGCTTAATGATTCTACTTTCATATAAAAGAGAGAAAGCAAAGGAATTCTATATTTTGAGATATTTACAATTGTATGTGACTTGCTCAGGATGAATACGTGATCCCCTGTTCCAACTTTGAAAAATCATTAAAAATTGTACAAAGCAAATTAAGAAATATAGTTTACATGCCTAAATTCCTTATTGAGACTAGTTTTAAATGAAACAGACCTCAGGGTTGTTTGAATTGTGTACTGAGAGATATTCAATTCGTAGTGAACAGAGGTCAGATCAGTCGAGCTGTGTAACAGGAAACTTTAGCTAATAAACTGTACTAATCGGCTAAACCAAAATTATAGAAAAAATTAGCAAAAATCTTTATGAGTCTAGATTCAGGAAATTTTACGGATTTGAATTTTGAGTTTTGTAACCCGAGTTATGATTTATTTAGTGAATATGACGCAGTGAGAGACAGCTAAATCAAAGTGGAATGAATAGTGAAGTTAAAGTAGATAAACTTGAATTGTTGTGTAAACATGTTAGATTCTTTAATTAGTATTTACATACTTACTTACTAAGCTATAAGCTTACTTTGTTTCTCTCTTTTGTCTTATAGTGTTCTTGACTTGCTCGGGAGTTAAGGATCGTGAAGATCTACCCGCACTATCATACTTTAGGGTATTTGAACTAAACGTTTTGAATTATGGCATGTATAGTAGGCTTAATTATTTTGTTACGTGTCATATTTGTCTAGGTTAAAATATTAGTTCTGATACTCGACCGAGATACTTTGTACAAGCCATTAAAGTGGGCTAATATTGTTCAAGACATATGTTATACGATGCACTATCAAATTGGATGACATATTTATATCTCGATTATGTTTAATGGTATGTGTTATGTTCGGTAATACCTTATATCTGCTCCGCGACAGTAACGGGTAAGGGTGTTACATTTAGTGGTATCGAGCTATGGTTTAGTCGGTTCTCGGACTAATAAAGTGTGTGTAAAGGTCTAGCTATACATGCCATAAAATATTGTGATAGTGTGGTGACTCTGATTATTCTAAACGTGTTTTGTTTTAATATAGTATTGGATCCTGAAGGAACTGCGGTGATGATCTTTGCTAGTAATCTGCCGGCTCCGGACAAGGGACCGCTACTGTGGAAAGTAGACTGAGACATTGAGACAAGGAGATGAGGCTCGGGATGCCTTTCTCCAAATGATGAACAATTGGTATCTTGAATTTATTCGAGCAAATCCAAATGCTCAACCTCCTCCACCCCTCCTATACCTCGGGCGATTCTCAGTAGCTGCTCAAGGTATAGATTTGGTAAGAATGAACAAGCCTCCGGTTGACAAGATTCGAAAACAAGGGGCAAGAGTTTAGAGCAAAGGTCGATGATGATCCCGAGAAAGCGGAATTCGGCTTGAAAATTCTACCGTGTATTTGATGAGCTCTCATGTACACCGAGGAATGCTTAAAGTGTCTTGTATCACTTTTGAGAGATTGACTTACCACCGGTGGAAGACTTTGGTTGCAGTGGTGCCAAAAGAAAAAGTTACTTGGGATTTCTTCCAGGAAGAATTTAGAAAGAAATACATAAGTCGGCGATTTATTGATCAAAAGCGGAAGGAGTTCCTTGAATTGAAGCGGGGAAAATGTCTCAGAGCAGTATGAACGCGAATTTGTAAGACTCAAAGAAGTATGCTCGAGAATGTGTGTCTACCGAGGCCATTATGTGTAGAAGATTTGAAGATGGGCTGAATGAGGACATTAAAATGCTTGTAGGAATTTTGGAGTTGAAAGAATTTGTAGTATTGGTTGATCGAGCTCTTAAAGTCAAGAATTGAACAAAGAAAGAAGAAAAGTCGCTATTGAGGCCCGAGACGTCGAAAAAGACAGATAAGCAAGCCATTTCAATCTCAACCAAAGAGGTCCAAAGAGACAAACCCTCGAATGACAGTTTCAATTGGGGATTCACACGAGATCGTGGTAGAGCATATTCGGGTCTAAAGCTCAAGCTACTTGATGGCAAGTGTGGGTAATGTGCGACCTAGAAAGCCCGAGTGTCGACAATGTGGCGAGCAACATTATGGTGAGTGTTGGGGACCGAGCGAGCTTGTTTCAGTCTTGTTCTCGTGAGCATTTTATTAGAGATTGTCCGAGAAAATTAAAGAAGAAAGATTTCAGAGTGCTAGATGAATACCACCGCTAGTAGAGGTAGACCACCGAGAAATACTGGAGGTGGGACTAGTAGTAAACTGTGATGAAAGATTTAACGGCAAGATCGAAGCTAGAGCACTGCTAGAGCTTATGCTATACGTGCCGAGAAGATGCATCATCTCCGATGTCATTCTTGGTACATTTTCTCTATGATACTATTGTTATTGCATTGATTGATCCCGAGTCCACTCATTCCTATATTTGCATGAATTTAGTATCCAATAAAAGTTGCTGTTGAATTCTTGAGTTTACGATTAAAGTGTCGAACCCTTAGGCCAATATGTGCTAGTTGACAAGGTTTGCAAGAATTGCCCATTAATGATTCAAGGTCACTGCTTTTCCGCCAACTTGATGTTGTTACCATTTGGTGAGTTTGACGTTATCTTGGGAATGGACCGGTTAACATTGTATGATGCTAAGGTAGATTGTAAACAAAAGACACTAGAGTTGAAATGTGAAAATGGAGAAATTCGTGGGTTGAAACAGATGAATCAAATAAATTGCCTATGGTGATTTCGCACATGTCTGCATGTAAATACATGAGAAAAGGTGTGAAGCTTATCCGCTTATGTAATGAATATTGAGTTGCCCCAACTGAAATTTGAATCGATCTTAGATAGTCTGTGAGTTTCGGATGTATTTCGGAGGAATTGCCCGGGTTGCCTCCGAATAGAGATAGATTTTGCTATTGATTTGTTGTCAGACCTTCGCACCAATCTCGATTGCTCCATATAGAATGGCTCATTGAATTAAAAGAATTGAAGGCTCGATTCAGGGAGTTAACAGACAAGGGATTTGTGAGACCGAGTTTCTCTCCCGGGTGCTCTGTATTATTCAGTAAAGAAGAAGAATGGTTCAATGAGACTTTGCATTGATTACCGTCGACTTAATAAGGTGACTATAAAGAACAAGTACCCATTGCCGAGGATTGATGATTTATTCGATCGGTTAAAGGGGCCACAAGAGTTTTCAAAGATTGATTTGAGGTCCGGTTACTACCAATGAGAGTTAAGGAGTCGGATGTGCAAAACGCCTTTAGGACAAGGTATGGACATTATGAGTTTCTTGTGATGCCTTTCGCTTAACAAATGCTCCACTATATTTATGGACTTAATGAATCGGATCTTCCTACATATTTGGATAAGTTTGTAGTAGTGTTTATAGATGACTTTTTAATTTATTCTCGAGATGAGTCCGAACATGCCGAACACTTGAGAACTATATTGCAAATCTTGAGAGAAAAGAAACTGTTTGCCAAGTTTAGTAAAAGTGAGTTCGGCTTCGTGAAGTCGATTTTGGGGCATATAGTCTCGGTGATGGTATTCGGTGGATCCAAGTAAGATTTCTGCGATCGTTGATTGGAAACCGCCAAGAATGTATCCGAGGTTAGAAGCTTTTAGGCTTAGCCGGGTATTATAGACGTTTTGTTGAAGGATTTTCGATGATTGCCTCTCCTATGACTAAGTTGTTGCAAAAGAATGTTAAGTTTGAATGGACTGATAAATGTCAACAAAGTTTTGAAAAGTTGAAAGCACGATTGATGAAGCACCAATTTTAGTACACCGAGTCGAAAGGAGTTCGTAATTTATAGTGATGCATCATTGATGGGCCTTGGATGTGTGTTGATGCAAGAGGGTAAAGTGGTAGCTTATGCTTGAGACAGTTAAAATCGCATGAGAAGAACTATCCTACACATGATTTGGAACGGCATTGTTGTTTTTGCCTTGAAGATTTGGCGACATTATTTGTACGGTGAAAATGCCGAATTTTCTTGATCACAAAAGTTTGAAGTACTTGATGAATCAAAAGGATCTGAATCTGCGGCAATGAAGATGGCTTGAATTATTAAAGGATTATGATCTAGTGATTGATTATCATCCGGAAAAGCAAATGTAGTTCTTGGCGCCTTGAGCGAAAAATTTCTTTTTACTTTGAGAGCCATGAACACGGGTTAGCATTGTCGATGATGGGTCAATCTTAGCGAAATGAGAGCTAAACCGTTATTTCTCCGATTGATTTGTGATGCTCAAAAGAATGATAGTGAGTTGCGGATCAAGAGAACTCAATGCGAATCGAAGTTACGACTCGATTTTCGAGTTGGACCGGATGATTGTTTGATGTTTGAGACAGGATATGTGTGCGAAAAACGATAAATTGATTCGAAAATATTACATGAGGCGCACAATGGTCTGTTTATCGGTTCATCCTGGTAGCACAAAAATGTATAATGATTTAAAGAAGTCAGATTGGTGGCGGTATGAAAAGGACATTTCGAATTTGTAACCAAGTGTTTGATCATCAACAAGTAAAAGCTGAACATCAAGTGCCTTGAGATTACTTCAACCGTAATGGTGCACGAGTGGAAATGGGACAAGATTACCATGGATTTTGTAACGGTTTGCCTTTAACTCCTAAAAAGAAGGATGCTGTTTGGGTAGTGGTTGATAGATTAACAAAGTCAGCCCACTTTATACCAGTACGTACCGATTACTCACTTGATAAATTAGCCGAATTATATGTTGCTGAAATTGTGAAGTTGCACGGAGTACCTATGTCTATAATATCAGATAGAGATCCAAGATTTACCTCGAGATTTTGGAAAAAGTTACAAGAAGCTTTGGGTACAAAATTGAACTTTAGTACCGCATTTCATCCACAAACAGATGGTCAAACAGAAAGAGTAATCCGTACTCGAAGATATGCTTAGATGCTGTGTTTTAGAATTTGGAGGTAGTTGGGAGAAATATCTATCTTTGATTGAGTTTGCCTACAATAACAGTTATCAATCAAGTATACAAATGGCACCGTACGAAGCCTTGTATGGTCGTAAGTGTCGGACTCCTTTATATTGGACCGAGCTTAGTGAGAAACAGATTCATGGAGTTGATCTAGTTAAAGAAACCGAAGAGAAAATAAAAGTAATTCGGGATTGCTTAAAAGTCGCTTGATTGACAAAAGTCATATGCGATTTAAAAGAAAAGAGATTGAATTTCGGTGGGTGATAAAGTGTTCTTGAAGGTGTCACCATGGAAAAAGATTCGAGATTTAGTCGGAAGGCAAGTTGAGTCCGCGTTTTATTGGGCCGTCTGAGATTCTTGAGAGAATTGGACCAATGGCATATCGGTTGGCCTTACCGGCAGAGTTAGAAAGAATTCATAACGTGTTTCATGTATCAATGTTGCGACGTTATCGTTCGATCCTTCACATGTGATTTCTCCAACGAAATTGAGATTCGATCGGATATGACCTATGAGGAGGAACCAATAAAGATTGTGGCTCGAGAGGTTAAGCAGTTAAGAAATAAAAGTATAGCTTTAGTGAAAGTATTGTGCACGGACATGGGATAGAAGAGGCTACGTGGGAACTGAAGAAACTATGAGGAAACAGTACCCAAACCTCTTTACTGTAAGATTTTCGAGGACGAAAATCTCAAAAGGGGAGAATTGTGACAACCCGAATTAGGGCCTAATCGAATAGTGGTTTCATGACCACAAATCCGAGATAGAAATAATTGTTTTATAATTATTTTGGGGTTTATGATATGATTGCATGATTTTGTGAAAATTTCGTGATGAAATTCTATGCCTAAAGTGCTTAAATTGAAAATAGGGACTAAATCGAATAAGTTGCAAAATTTACATCCGGAAGTTTTAGTATGAAATTGTTTTGGAATATTAATTAGGAGGTCTTAAATAGCAATTTGACAAATTTTAAATTCATGGACAAAATTAGGACATCGAAGGAATTTTGAAAGTTTAGTAAGGAGGGCATTTTGGTCATTTGGATTTTAAATGAAATAAAATGGGAAAAATAACATAAAATTGATCATCATCCTCCTTAGTTGCTGCCGAATTCTCCTCTCTCCATAGCTAGGGTTTCTTCAATTTTCAAGCTCCATAGTAAGTGATTCCAAGCCCGCTTTTAATGTTCTTTACGTTTTGGAATCCGGAAGCTCGATTAAGCTTATGCTAGTAATAATTTAACCTAGGGTTCACATTTGGAAAAATACCCATAGGTGAAATTTGTGTATTTTGATGTTTTATGATAGAATATGAGGTTTTAAATTATGTTAAATAACTTGTGCTACTCGGTTTTAAGTGAAAACGAGTAAAAGCAGCATAATCGGTAAAAATACCTATTGTTCATAACTATATGATGGAGTGAGAATTTGATGTTGTTGTAGAAGAGAAAATGTTCAGCATATCATAAAACATAAGAATAAGGGCTGAAATTAAATTCCGAGCCTAGGGGCAAAATGTAATTTTTCCATAATGTGATTTTGGATTGAAATAAATAGTATGAGTATTAAATGAGCTAAATGTGTTATTATAGATCAAGAAAGACGCGAATTGATCTCGAGCGGGGAAGGAAAAAGTTTTGGACTAAATTGCAAAATTTCCACATTTTGCACCAAGGTAAGTTTGTATGTAAATATTACAATAATTTCATGTACATTCTTATATTTCAGCCTATTATATAAACATACTAGCTGATGTTAAAATGTAAATCGACTATTGGAAAAATGGAAATAAATATAGAGAGAGATCCGGTTGAACATTCGGAGAGATCGAATGAAATAGAGGAGCGTAGCTAGGTCACATGTATGGTGCTGAGTGCACATCATGTGTACAAGAAAGCTACGAGACACCTCAGTAGTAGCTAGGTCACATGCGTGATACGAGATGTATCCCATGTAGACAAGAGAGCTACGTGAAAGATAAATGTAGCTAGGTCGCATGCGTGATTCCAAGTGAAGGACACCATGTAGACAAGAGAGCTACGTGAAAGGTAAATGTAGCTAGGTCGCATGCGTGATTCCAAGTGAAGGACACCATGTAGACAAGAGAGCTACGAGACAAATCGGTTAGGTCGCATGAGTGATACTAAGTGTTCACCATGTGTACAAGAGAGCCGAACTAAACGAAGTATGATGGTGGGGCTGTGTGCTGAAACCATTAAATATCGAGGATTGATCCGAATTGTTCAACGGGATGGTTTTGTGGTGATATTGTGGTTTGGACCTACACTTATGGTGAATGAAATGTGAAGAAAATGATTTGTGGTATATACATATATAAGATAAAATGAGGGTAGCATAAAGAATGTGTGAAAGAGTGAAATTAGCATTAAAACTGTCTTTAGATGGTAGCAGTGACGTGATTTTGAAAAATCACCAAAAATAGGAGGAATATAATTAGAGGTTGAATGAGATGTAAAATTAAAGCTTAATGAGTCTACTTTCATATAAAAGAAACAGAGCAAGCAAAGGAATTCTATATTTTGAGATATTTACAATTGTATGTGACTTGCTCAGGATGAATACGTGATCCCCTGTTCCAACTTTGAAAAATCATTAAAAATTGTACAAAGAAAATTAAGAAATATAGTTTACATGCCTAAATTCCTTATTGAGACTAGTTTTAAATGAAACAGACCTCAGGGTTGTTTGAATTGTGTACTGATAGATATTCAATTCGTAGTGAACAGAGGTCAGATCAGTCGAGCTGTGTAACAGGGGAAACTTTAACTAATAAACTGTACTAATCGGCTAAACCAAAATTATAGAAAAAATTAGCAAAAAGCTTTATGAGTCTAGATTCAGGGAAATTTTACGGATTTGAATTTTGAGTTTTGTAACCCGAGTTATGATTTATTTAGTGAATATGACGCAGTAGAGACAGCTAAATCAAAGTGGAATGAATAGTGAAGTTAAAGTAGATAAACTTGAATTGTTGTGTAAACATGTTAGATTCTTTAATTAGTATTTACATACTTACTTACTAAGCTATAAGCTTACTTTGTTTCTCTCTTTGTCTTATAGTGTTCTTGGCTTGCTCGGGAGTTAAGGATCGTGAAGATCTACCGCACTATCATACTTTAGGGTATTTGAACTAAACGTTTTGAATTATGGCATGTATAGTAGGCTTAATTATTTTGTTACGTGTCATATTTGTCTAGGTTAAAATATTAGTTACAGTACTCGACCAGATACTTTGTACAAGCCATTAAAGTGGGCTAATATTGTTCAAGACATATGTTATACGATGCACTATCAAATTGGATGACATATTTATATCTCGATTATGTTTAATGGTATGTGTTATGTTCTGGTAATACCTTATATCCTGTTCCGGCGACGGTAACGGGTAAGGGGTGTTACATTTTTGTAATGTGGGTCCGGGTGCTGACTTTGTGTATAGACCCATAGTAGTCAATGCAAGCATTACATAATAAGTGAAGCTTTGGCTACACATTTTGCACGCTATGAGTTGGTTCTAGCTGCGTATATGGCAATTATGTGCAATGTTTTCATGTATCCAATAGTATTCCGAGTGTTCAACGGGTAATTTGAGGTATAAGTTGACGATGGTTCCATTGAGGTAAATCAATGGTGAGAATAGTTGTAAGTTACGTTTCATGTCGTACAGGTATGTACACTAAACTCATGTGTAATGGCCTTGATACATGATGTTTTTAGCAAGAATGAGAATATGTGAAGAGTAAGTTAAATAGGTTTGAATGATATGTAAATTCATGTTTGTTGAGATGAACTTATGATTATGGGTTCATGCTTATGATGCATAAATATGTATTTTTACCATGATGGTAGAAATGATTTGCAAAGGTGTTATAAATTTAGTGATCATTAAATTGCATTAAAACAGTTTTGGACAGCAGCAATAGTCCAAATTTGAAAATCCACCAAAAATAGTAGAAAGTGAGTTAGAGATTGAATAAAATATGGAATTCAATCTTATTGAGTCTAGTTTCTTATAAAGGAAACAAGATAAGCAAAAAAAATTCATATTATGAGATATTAAAATTTTTGTGAGACAGAGTCAGAATGAATTTTGAAATCCCCTGTTCTAAATTAAGAAAATCATTGAAAATTATAAAAAATAGTTGTAGGTTATAATTTATATTATTAGAATTATAAATGAGTATAATTTCAAAATAAATATATGGGAAAATCATCTGAGTCCCGTATTATGAGAAAATTAATTTTTAGTGAGTAAGGGTCGGAATTGTCAGACAGTAAAAAATGGGTGAATTTAAAGAATAAAATGTATTTATTGGCTGAACCAAAAATTCTGAAAATTGTATGGTAAGAAGATATGTGAGTCTAGTTTTAGGAAAAATTGGTAGATCTCAATTTAGAGTTTTGTATCTCCACATATAAATTAAATAATTTAGTGACTATGACTCAAGAAAATAGCTTGATCTGAATATAAGTAAAAGTACAACTATAGTTGTATTATCTTGAGAAGCAAGTTGATAAATTACATATTATTTTCAAACGGTCTTACTAAGCTATAAAGCTTACTCCCCCTTTCCCTTTTCTTTAGTGTTGTCAGGTTAGCTCGAGGTTGGAGATTGTCAGGGGCAGCATCACACTATCAAGCCATCACCCTGGGAGTATTAGTACCTATGTTAAACGTTTTTAAGTGAATGACATGTATAGGGACTTATCTTTATGATATGTGTTACTGTGAGTAGCCAAATGTTCTGGCTCATATTGATTATGGTGTGTAAACCTTTCTATCTATACTATATCTTCATGCATATGATGTGATGATGTGATTGTTGTTATTTTCCATGCATGGTTAGTAATATGACATATGAATTGGATGCATTCTTTATGACCATTCGAGATAGTCATAGTCATGAATTAATTGTGTAATATAGAAATGGTTTGATAATGTTTGAACATGGATGTTTAATGGATTGGTTAGAAACCACAGACCAAAAGTAAAAGTGGTCATCATATGTCGGGGCAAGTGAATATGTATCGTTGTGTCTTGACTTGACGTTATGTGAGTATGTGAAACATGTGCACGACGATGTTAATGTTATGAATGCGTCATATTGCGGATGCTAAACCATTAAAATGATGTCATAATATGTGTCCTTGGTGGGTATAAAGATGTGAATGATTATGAGTAACATAAAGGCTTCGAAAATAGCCTAAGTGTTAGCCACACGGGCTGAGACACGGCCGTGTGTCTCAACCATATAGGGGAACACGGCCTTAGCATACGGGCTTGTGGCTTGGCCGTGTGGTTCAAATTATTTACTAACGTCATAAACAGAGAGTTACACGGGCTTCAGATTGGAAACACAAAAATTTATATACTTTTTCATACCCATTTTACTTAAATTCATGCAAATCCGGTTAAATTCTTGTCAAAAAATAATTAAATATTATAAAATAATTGAATTGTGTTAAAAATATAAACAAGGTGAATTTAGTTAATTTTATACTTAATTTTGATTAATTTTGACTATTTTCGACAGATTCGCGCAAAGGGCGAAAATTGGCTCGGTTGACACTACTGAAAGCACAAAACCGAGAAGCAATTAGAAGTTTCGAGGCACATTAATTTCCAGCCTAAGATGGTCTAGAAATATGTTTTAATTCATAATTTAATTAATTTTAATTTTTCCCCATTTAATTTGGGTTAAATAAATTAATTTTAGTTAATTATAGAGAAAGGGTCCAGTTGAACAGCACTGGTTGAACCATATTGAGTGAACCGAACCAGCCACTATTGGGCAGCCCAGAATCGTCCATATGCTAACTCAAATCAGCATTTTAGCTGATTAAATATGTTTGCAAAAAGGCCCATGAAGAACTATCAAAATGCATTCAAACCCCTCTAATTGTGGCTTTATGAAACTGCCCCAAGCTTAAAATAGCAAAGTTGAAACTCTCAACTTTGCCATGTGTGTGGCCGGCCAAGGGAGGTCTCTTAGGCTGATTCTCTCATTCCTTCTCACTTTTCTCTCATTTTTCCACCCCATTTCTCTCTTGTTCAAGTGCTGATTACTTCTCTTGGGAAAGAGGCTCTCATCAGCCATTTTGGAGCCGAAATTAAATGTTCATAAGCCACCTTGATAGCTGAGGGCAACGAAGAATGAAGAATGGAGCAACTAGTCAAGCCACGGAGAAACACCGGATTTGCTTCTTGTTCCCTATCTCTTTAATTTTTGTTGTTGTTTTGACGAACATGTTTATGAATATTTATGCTATTGAAATGCTTATTTTAATCAATTTAGCTTAAACTTAAGTTTGTGTTGGGTTGATTATAGTCTGCCTGCTTGAATTGTTAAAATGATGTTTATGCTGTTATAGGCCTCGGTAAATTGCTTGGTTAAGTAAAATCATGCCTAAGTTATTCTTGCGTTACGACTGTGAGGTAGCTAATGGATTAATTATTTAAATAGATTGCAATTGTAATTAATTAACACAGTACTTAATCAGTGTTTATTCTTCTAAGGTAGCTGAAGGTTAAATTAGCAATGTATCTGGCGATATTATTGCCTTGCATAACTTGTAAGATTATTGTGATTAAACTATTTCAAGGTAGGGATGCCTTGTTACCTCACATAGTATTTTATATCCTAATTAGATTTAATTAATCGTTTGAATTGACATAAGGATATGCAAGAGATTAGTTCAGTTTAATGAGTATGTATGTGCAATAACATGTTTGCTTACTGGAAACTGTTTAGTCGGTTGAATTGACATAAGAATATGTCAAGAGATGAATAGATTTTTGTATGTGAGTTTGTTCATAAGTTAGCAAATTACCGGGTTGCTGTAAATTTATTTGTAACAATGTAAACATGAGTTTAATAATTCTGAGTTCAAGAAATATAATTAATCCAACACAAGTATGTTACCTTGATTAAATCTTATTTGAAATCGTGCATTAGAACTCCTTTGTTTTATTTTTAATTATTTACTTAGTTTTTTTAAATAGTTTTTGAGCATCTTTTAAAACCAAATTATTTTTACCTCACCAAAGTGTTTTACAATTAATTTCATTAATAATTCTTTTTACAGTCCTTGTGGGTACAATAACTCGACATTCACTTGTCATTTTATTACTTGTTGTGATTGTGTACACTTGCACATTTTTGTCGTTCCAAGTTTTTTGTGCCGTTGCGGGGATTGTTTTAAAGAAAGTCATTATTTGTGAATTTGTTAGTTTTACATTTTGGTTTATTTTTCTGTTTAATTTTTAACTTAATTAATTTTTCTTTGATAATTTCAGGTGTTTATGAGTATTGACCAGATTATTGACTTACTTCCTGTAGACCCTGAGATGGAACGAACCTTTCGATAGCGAAGAAGACAAGCGAACCAGAGAAGGACTAAAGGAATGAATTTTGAGAATATGAATCAAGGAAACAAAGCAAATCTTGCCTAAAATCCTATCCTTATTGCTGACGATAGGGATAGAGCCTTAAGACAAAATGCTGTGCCAGTATTTAACGATCTTAATTCGGGCATTAAGAGACCCAAAATCAAGGTACAACAATTCGAGCTAAAGCCAGTCATGTTCCAGATGCATCAGACGGTGGGCCAATTCAGTGGCATGCCTACTGAAGATCCTCATCTTCACCTAAGACTATTTATGGAGGTGAGTGACTTTTTCAAATTAGCTGGAGTTCCCGAAGATGCATTACGATTGAAGCTGTTCCTGTACTCACTAAGGGACAGAGCTCGAGCCTGGTTGAATTCATTGCCACTAAACTCAATTTCTACATGTCAAGAGTTAGCCGAAAGATTCCTCATGAAATATTTCCCGCCAAGCAAGAACGCTAAGTTGAGGAACGATATCACTGCCTTCTAACAAATGGATGATGAGTCCTTGTATGAGGCATGGGAATGATACAAAGAACTATTACAAAAATGCCCTCACCATGGAATCCCATATTGCATCCAACTTGAGACATTTTATAATGGTCTCAATGCTCACACGAGGATGGTAGTGGACACTTCTGCTAATGGTGCTCTCCTTTATAAGTCTTATAATGAGGCTTACGAGATCATCGAGAGGATCGCCAGTAACAATTATCAATGGCCAACCAACCAAGCCACGTTAGGAAGATGAGTCACTAGAATACATGAAGTGGACGCTCTCACTTCACTTGCATCTCAGGTATCTTCAATCTCTTCAATGCTTAAGAATCTTACCGCTAATGGGTCTAATAGTTGTGTAGCCCAACCACCTCACCAATTTGAGAGTATAGCCTATGTTTATTATAGGGAAGGACATTTGTTCGAAGAATGTCCATCGAACCCCGAATCCGTATATTACATGGGTACCCAGAACCAAAATCGAGGAAAGTAATGACTGCAATCCAAATTCTATAACCCATCATGGCGAAACAACTCGAATTTTTCCTGGAGTAACCAAGGGGCTGTAACCAGTAACAACTATGCTCAACCTAGACCGACTCAGCTGCTTAGCTTTTCTCAACAAGCTCTGAAACCAGTTCAGGCTGAATCATCCAATAGCTTAGAGAATTTATTAAAGGCATACATGGCGAAAAACGATGCCACTCCAAGGAATTTGGAGAATCAAGTGGGCTAGCTTGCTACTGAACTCAGGAACTGACCACAAGGTACTTTACCTAGTGATAAGGAGAATCCAAGAAAATCGGGGAAGGAATATTGCAAAGCGTTAACATTGAGGAGCGGAAAGACAGTAGAGCCCAACACTATCGAAGCCGAAAAGGGGACAGCTGATGCTCAAGACTCAGAGGAAGTTCAACCGAGTGTTGAAATTCTCATTTCACAAGAACCAGAATTTGTAAAACCCCACAAGGTAATTCTAGAACCAGCTAATTTTGATCAACTAACAAATCCGTTAGATGTAGAATTGTCGCAGAAAATGAATCAACCAGTTTCAGTAAAGAAACCTCCACCACCCTACCCTCAAAGACTTCAGAAGCAGAAACAGGAAATTCAATTCAAGAAATTCCTAGACGTACTCAAGCAACTTCACATCAACATCCCATTGGTTGAAGCACTTGAACAAATGTCAAACTAGGTCAAACTCATAAAGGATGTCCTATCCAAGAAACGAAGACTTGGAGAATTTGAGACGGTAGCTCTGACGAAGGAATGCAGCGTATATCTTCAAGACAAAATACCCCCAAAGCTGAAGGATCTTGGATGTTTCACCATACCTTGCAACATTGGAGCAACATATTGTGGTAAGGCACTATGTGACTTGGGTGCAAGTATAAACTTGATGCCTATGTCAATGTTTAGAAAGTTGGGGATAGGTGAAGTTAGACATACTACGGTTACACTTTAACTAGCAGATCGATCCTTAGCACATCTAGAAGGAAAAATCAAGGATGCATTGGTACGTGTAGATAAATTTATCCTCCTTGCTAATTTTGTTATCCTAGACTTTAAAGCAAACAAAGAAGTGCCAATTATCCTAGGAAGACCGTTCTTAGCAACAGGAAGGACCCTTATTGATGTGCAGAAGGGCGAGCTTACGATGCGTGTTCAGGATGATCAGGTAACATTTAATGTTTTTAAGTCTATGCGATTTCCTGACACAATTGATGATTATTCTGCAGTATCCGATTTAGAGGATTTAATAGTGGAAAAGGAGCTCAACTATGTTGAGGATCCATTGGAACAAATTTTGACATCAGATCCTCCAAATGATGAAGAGGAGGATGAATACTTACCTTTGTTAGAAGCTAATCAAAAGGGATTTAATTCGCAATCCTATGTTGAGTCTTTAGAGTTAGAGAAGAGGGAGTATACCCAACCAAAAGCGTCAATCGAGGAACCACCTAAATTAGAACTCAAGGTATTACCTTCACATTTAAAATAGTTTATTTAGGTAACGTTTCTACTCTGCCTATGATTGTTTCAGCAAAATTAACTACTGAGCAAGAAGAGAAACTCATCTCGGTGTTGAAACAATTCAAGAAGGCTACCGAATGGACCATAGTCGACATCCGCGGTATTAGTCCATCTGTATGCATGCACAAGATTATCTTGGAAGATGTCGAAAAAGGGATGATTGATGGACAATGAAGACTGAACCCCATCATGAAGGACGTGGTGAAAAAGGAGATTATCAAGTGGTTAGATGCGAGTATCATTTTTCCCATCTCAGACAGTTCATGGGTAAGTCTGGTCCAGTGCGTGCTAAAGAAGGGAGGTATCACAGTCGTAGAGAACGAGAATATCGAGTTAATACCAACTAGAACAGTTATAGGATGGAGGATTTGCATCGATTACTGGAAGCTAAACAAGGCGACTAGGAAAGATCACTTTCCTTTGCCGTTCTTGGATCAGATGTTGGATAGACTCGCGGGCGAGACTATTACTATTTACTCGATGGACACTCGGGGTATAATCAGACTACAGTAGCACCGAAAGATCAGCACAAGACAACGTTCACCTGCCCGTACGGTACATTTGCATTTAGATGCATGCCATTTGGTTTATGTAATGCACCTGCTACATTTCAAAGATGTATGATGTCTATTTTTACTGACATGGTTGAGAAGTACTTGGAAGTTTTTATGGATGACTTATTAGTATTTGGAGATACTTGCGATGATTGCTTAGCCAATCTACCTAAGGTACTAAGGCGATACGAAGAAACGAACCTAGTACTTAACTGGGAAAAGTGACATTTCATGGTGCGAGAAGGAACTGTTCTAGGGCATCAGATAATGAGACATGTGATCGAGGTAGATAAAGCAAAGGTAGATGTTATCGAGAAACTCCCACCTCCAACATCTATAAAGGGTGTTAGGAGCTTTTTGGGCCACGCAAGTTTTTATTGAAGATTTATCAAGGACTTTTCCAAAATTGCTAAACCCTTATGCAAACTATTAGAGAAGGACACGACGTTCAAGTTCGATGATGAATGCTTAAAAGCTTTCAAGGATTTGAAGAGTCGATTAGTTACGACACCCATAATCGTCACACCAGACTAGGATTTTCCTTTTGAATTAATGTGTGACGCAAGCAACTTCGCGATAGGAGCTGTCATGGGCCAACGAAGGAACAAAGTTTTCCATTCCATCTACTATGCAAGCCAAACTCTTACAGGAGCTCAAATGAACTATACGGTAACAGAAAAAAAGTTACTTGATATTGTATTTGCTTTTGACAAATTTCGATTTTATCTTGTAGGTACCAAAGTAACTGTTTATACGGACCCCTCGGCAATTAAGTACTTACTTGCCAAGAAAGATGCTAAGCCGAGATTGATCCGATGGGTGCTTCTACTTCAAGAGTTTGATCTAGAAATTCAAGATTAGAAGGGAGTAGAAAACCAAGTTGTAACACCCCTAACCTGTATCCATCACTGGACTAAGGTTACGGGGTATTACCAGACATATTGGAACATTCCGTAATCACCTTACAATCAAAAGTCAAACATAAGCATAAAGTCCCTTTCTTAGGTCAATGAGACCTTAAACATACATTAGGAAGAGGTCAGAACTAAAACGAACCTATTCAGAATTTTTAGAACTTAACCAATTCTTTCAAACTACTCAAGTCACACACCCGTGCGACTAGGCCGTGTGTCACACACGGGCACTAGACACACACAGGCACTAGACACGCCCATGTGAACAAGCCGTGCCAAAACTAAGTCTTATACTGACTTTTTCACACGGCCAATAGGCACGCCCGTGTACTATGGCCGTGTGATACTTAGCTAGCTACTGACTTATGCCCATGGCCATATAACACACCCGTGTGTCAAAGTCGTGTGATTTTTAAGAGGTTACTGCCAAACAAACACGGCCACAAAACACGCCCGTGGCCTTTGACCGTGTGGCACAATGCAGGCTTGGATTAAGCCAGCTTGCCACCCCATTATGGGTCAACCTACAACAAGGAAACAAACATACATGTACAACCCAATCAATCATTCTTTATGATAAAACATACATCATTCATGCCATAGTTGCAAATTAACATCACATATCATAAGCCTTTCTCAACCATAAGTTCAAACACAAATTAGCCAAATCACATGACTAAATATATATACATCACAAAACATATTTCACAACTACTAGCCTATACATGCCATACTTCAAATATTTACATTTTCAAAAGTACCAAAATGAGATCGATAGTGTGATGATGATCCTCGACTATCCCCGAGCCTTCAATAGCTACGATAACTGTAAAATAAACAGTAATCACACAGAGTGAGCTTTCAAAAGCTTAGTAAGCTCTACTCAAAACATTTATAGTATATGAACATAAAATGATAACCTATGAGTATTTGCACAATTTCAATCCATATAACTATATCAACTCAATGAGATTCATATACATAACATCATCTACCACTTAGGCATTATACATACCTGAAGCTTCCAGTACTTATTCACTTTTGTACTTTCCTCATGTCGAACGTTATAAGACTTTCCATAAGTTATTTGTATTTTATACATCAGCACACTTAGCGCTATAAGGTTAGCCAAAGCTAAATATTTCCGTACACTTAGTGCCATCTCAAATAACTGACCAAGTTGGTATCGCACACTTAGTGCCTCAAATAGCCGAAGCTAGTTAAATCGCACACTCAGTGCCCAAGCTAGTTTAAATCGTACACTTAGTGCCAAAACTTTCGTTTCATCACCATATTATCCAATTCAATTATATACAACCTATGTATAATAAAGATATCAAAACATACTTAACATCATATTTTAAGTACGAACTTACCTCGTACTCGGAATTTGTTGACTCGGACTATCTACTCGATAACCTTCGACTTTCCTCGATCTAAGTCCGAATTCCTCCTTTCTTGATCTATAGGTTTTCAAAATTAACCCTTTTATTCACCAATTAATACAATTCCATCTATAAACACATATTTAGGGCATTTTACAATTTAGCCCTCATATTTTTACATTTTAACACTTTAGTCCCTAATTCACAAAATCACAAAATACACATAATTTGCATATACTTATGCTTGGACGAATTCTTCTAGTACTCATACTAGTCTACACATTTCATTTATTTCACATTTTAGTCCCTCAAAATAACATTTTCACAAATTAGCCCAATTTACTCAAATTCAACTAAAATCCAAAGACAAAACATGTAAACTCAACATCAAGCTTTCATATTTCACCATTTAACAACACAAAACTCATGAATTCATCCATGACACATTTTCAAATCATTAACAAAATCAGAAATTGAGGCATGGGCTTTATAGTACACTTAGCAACGATCTCAAAAACGTAGAAATGATCAAAAATCGAAGTAAAAACGTACCCAAATTAAGCTTCCAATGTGTTGAAACCTAAAAGCCTTTATTCTTTCTTTTTTTTCTTCAATTTCGGTGGATGAACACATATATGACATGATTTTCTAATTTATTTTCATATAAATTACTTTAATAAACATTTTCCCATTTTGCCCTTTTATAAACAATTATAAATTCACCGAACACATACCCTTATAAGTCCATTCAAACTTCCAATGGTCAAATAACCACACAAGGACCTTTACTCTAGAAGGCCAACTCAAATAAGCACTTAAACATCTAGCACACTACTTTTATATTTTATGCGATTAGGTCCTTTTTACAAATTAAGAACACAAATAGTTAAATTTTCACACGAGACTTTCACACATGTCAATTCACTTACCAAATACACAGAAATTAATATTAAAATATTTTTTAACTCGAATTTATGGTCAAAAAACCACTATTTCACCTAGGGTCAAAACCAAGCTGTTACACAAGTAGCAGATCACTTGTCCAGATTGGAGCCGCAAGAAGGGAATTCTCCTATTATACCAATTCAGGAAATGTTTCCAGATGAGCACATACTGAAGGTAAGTCATGTCCATAGTACCCCTTGGTTTGCTGATATTACTAACTATTTAGCTTGTGGTTTGATTCCAATTGATAAGACTTATCAACAAAGGAGAAAGTTTCTTCATGATGTAAAGTACTATTTCTGGAAAGAGCCATATTTGTTTAAAACTTGTGCAGATCAAATGATTAGGAGATGCGTGGTAGAAGATGAAGTGCAAAAGATTTTATACCATTGTCACTTAGCTCCGAGTGGGGGACACTTCGGAGGTACTCGTACGATGACCAAATTATTGCAAGCCGGATTCTTTTGGCCAACACTATTCAAGGATGCATATGCGTAAGTAAAGAGTTGTGACCGATGTCAAGGGTCGAAAATGTCACCAACAGAAATGAGATACCTCGAACAAACATCATTGAGGTGGAATTGTTCGATGTATGGGGTATTGACTTTCTTGGTCCTTTCCCTCCGTCTTTTGGTCACAAGTATATATTGGTAGCAGTAGACTATGTGTCCAAGTGGGTCGAGGCTGAAGCTTATCTGACAAATGATGCTAGGGTTGTAATTAAGTTCTTACAGAAACATGTGTTTACAAGGTTTGGAACCCCAAGAGCCATCATTAGCGATGAAGGGTCCCACTTCGTGAACAAGTAGTTAAGATGGTTATTAGACAAGCACGGGGTGAAACACAAGGTTGCAACAGCTTACCATCCACAGATGAATGGGCAAGCTGAACTGGCAAATAAGGAAATCAAAGGCATACTTGAGAAGGTAGTTTGCCCAAACCGATGAGATTGGTCCAAAAGGCTGGATGATGCTTTATGGGCTTACTATTCAGCATGCAAGACGCCTTTAGGGATGTCACCCTGCAGGTTGGGGTCTTTGGAAAAGCATGCTATCTACCCTTAGAGTTAGAGCACAAGGCTTACTGGGCTCTTCGACAACTCAACTTAGATCCTAAGCTTGCTAAAGAGAAGCAGATGCTCCAACTCAATGAGCTAAAGGAACTCCGGCTATTCTCCTACGAAAATGCCAAATTACTCAAGGAGAAACTTAAGAAATACCATGACAAGCACATTCGAGTTCGAGAATTTGAAGCAGGTCAGCGAGTTTTGTTATTTAATTCCAGACTAAAGTTCTTTCCAGGTAGGCTAAAATCAAGTTGGTCCAGTCCATTTCCTATTCATCCCGTCTATCCATATGAAGTTGTCGAGCTCCAAGGTAAGGGAGGTAATTTTCAAGTTAACGCTCAGCACTTGAAACACTATTGGGGAGATAAGTTTAAACGGGATGAAATTTCGTTCATTGTATCGGATGTTTAAAATTTTCTTATTTTCCTTTTTAATAAATGATTTAGGGTATATTTTTAGGATTAGCATGTTTAAATAAATTCTATCTAGGAGATTGGAGCTTAAGCGGGACTGTTTGTAACCCCTCCAATCTTTCTTGGGAATTTCCTAAAATTATTCTCTAAATAGAAATTTCAATTTTTGATTTTTCAAATAAAAGGGTGAATTTTGATCCAAGTCTTAAATTGCAACTCAATTCCAAATTTTCATTAAGTCTAGGACTTAATTGAATCATTTTTAAAATCTGGTTGCTCTTTTCGTAAATAATAAAAACTAGATGCCTCTTTTGTAAATATTTTCAAAAAGCTTCTAGAATAAATGTTTTAGTTTAAAAATGATAATTATTAATATGTAATTATATCATTATAATATATATTAATTATTATCAATTTTAGGATTTTGATAAGTTTTAATGATAATAAGAAGATAATCTTTAATATATAATTATATCTATTATAATTTATATATTAATCTTTATCAATTAGCATAGAATTAGGATTAATTTTTCATATCTTATCTTTGTTTAAATAAATAGCAGTTAATAATTTAATAAGCATATATCTAATTATTAATTGTTGTTATCTTTGCATAGGATTTGAACTTAGAATTTTTTAAATTGTTTTAAGAATTCTACTCTAGTTCCTATTTTTCCCTCTATAAATACCATCCATCTTCTCATTCATCTAACACTCAAAACTCAAAGCACTAAAACACCAAAGTGCCGAAGCCCCTAGCCACAGCAGCACCCAACAGTCGGCCAGCACAAGCCCATCTAGCGCACACTACGTGCGTATTGCCTCGTGCTCCTTCAGCCTTAGCCTGCACCAGGCCTTTATCCCGCGCGCCCTGCATGCGACCAAGTGCTACCTGCTATCGAACGTCCGTGTCACTACTTGCTTCCAGCCCTGCTACGCATCACTGCTCCCATACGCACCACTCCTGTATGCCCTAGCTACTTGTGCGACATTCTTTATTCATCCACCCTAAGCCAATAAACCCTTCAACCCTCCTTATAGATTCCCATATTTTCCTTCATTTTTATTATTATTTCCTAGAGTTCTTGTATTTTTACAAAAAAAAAAGGTTAAACATGCCTCGCAAGAGAACTCGTGCTTCTGCTCAAATTGATGAAACACAAAACAAATTCCACTGTGAAGAAGCCAGAGTTAGATACAAAAGTATCTTCAAAAATCAACAGATGCATCCAGAAAAAGGCTTTACATTAAAGGAAAGCAACTATAGAGACTTTATGGCAAGTATTCGTCAAGTTGCTGAAACCCTCAATTGGGAGCTGTTTTGTGAAAATAGACCTAGTGTGAATGAGGAGCTAGTTCGTGAGTTCTATGCAAATTTAACTTCAAGCAAGATGACAAAAGTCCCAGTTCATAGAATCAAGGTACCGATAAATTCAAATGCTATTAATGAGTTCTTTGAATTACCAGATTTCGAAAATGACGAATATTCCACATTGATAAGCAATATCAACCTGAAAATTTGCAAGAAATTCTCAAGGAACTGACAATTTAGGGTTCTACATGGACTGTGTCAAAATAAGGAATCCACACTTGTTGAAGATAATATTTGACGCTACTCGTGAAGGTATGGTTTTACTTCATCCAATTCAACCTTATGCCTAGCTCACATGGGACTACAATCTCATTAGAGTGAATAGTCTTATTGTACTGGATCCTAACTGGAAAGACCATTGATGCGGGGAAGATCATCTTGAGACAGATACGGAATTGTGTCGTTAAACGCTCTGGCCCTGCTCACTTCCCCTTTACAATAACAATTTTATGCTTGAAAGATGAAATTATTGCGAATGTAAGGAAGACGGGGTATAGCCAAGGCACAATCATGGATTGGGACCTTTACCGAGTAGCTGGAGACTCAGTTCTACAGAAGCGAGTTGAAGTAAGTGAGGATTCGGAGGACCCTGATGAAGAAGAAGATCCCACGATGCAATCATTTGAAGTCCTTGATAAAGTAGAATCAGTGGAGCCAGAAGCTAAACCTGATACTGAAACTTCAATGTTTAGAGCTCAACTGCCTAGCCCAGACCTTCGAGATGAGCTATCAAAATTGATGGACTTAATGCAACATATGCAATGGCAGCAACAAGCCTACTAGAGATACTCAAAAATAAGGGATGACTCGATGAGAAGTACTTTTAAGAAAATATACAATGACCCGTTTATTTTTGTGCCTGAGTTTCCAGATTTCATATTTGAACCATGGAATCCATTATCAAAGAAGGAGCGAAGCAATTCATGTAAAGGCGATAGTGGTGGAGCAAAAGATGAGTCAAATTCAGAAGGGTCTACAAATAAATAAAGGAGGGATCTTGACTTTACTTTATTTTTGTTCTTAGACTATTTTTAGGATTAATTTTAATTAGGAATCTTTTATCTTTTGCATAATAAAACAAGAGAGGAAAATCACTAATAAAATGTGAGCAAGTCACAAAGTATAAAGTGTGGTAATAGATATATACATGTCTAGGATTGGATTTAGAAAGAGCTTGATACTTAAGCAGTCAAATTGACTCACCTCCTCATTTCTAAAATCCTACCTGGTGTATAGCATCTGTTCACTTTAAACAATGAGGACATTGATCATTTTAAGTTGGGGGGATTGAAAATTTGGATTATTTTCACTCAGAATAAATTTTTTCTTTTAATTATGATTAGGATATATTTTGTTCAAAAATTTGAATTTTGTTAAGTATGCTCAATTTGAGTATGAATAAATTTCTATTATTTCAATAAATTATTATGTTAGGTTAATAATGACATGAATGTATTTTTAATAAAGCATGCAAATTTGTACCATAAAATTTTTAGTTCTTTAGGAAAGTTAGGTATGCATGAAAGTTTAAGTCTTTATAATTGTCTTAGAAGTTTCTTGAGGCGAAATCCTAGGGAGAATGGAACGTTGTAAATGATTTAGAAAACTATTGTTTGGACCGATTGAGCCTTTTAAGCCCACCATGGTAAAATTTTATCCTTTGAAACCCAACTTTGAGACTATATGACCTAATTTTATTTCAACCCCTGCAATAATTAGCCATTACTTTTCGCTTAATGATCTTAAAATTGTCCCAAACACTAGACTTAGTAATATTCAAATGTACTTCAAAAATAAGTTTGGGGGAGTTGAAAAGAAGTAACAATTGCTCGAGAATTGCAGTACACAAAGTAAGTGCTCTTGATTAAAAAAAAATTAAAAAAAAAGAGAGCACATGTATTTGAAAGAGATGTACAAAAGAGCATATGAAAGTCAAGTTGGTGTATCGAAGGTAAAAACTCCGAAGGTTCGATTGACGCTGAGTCTAGGGTTTTTTTAAACCAAAATTTATCCATCTTGCACCTATCCTTAGCCTAGCCACGTTACAACCTTGATAAAGACCTATTGATTCAAAGTCCTCATGCAACCTACATTAGTGGAGAGAAATTGCTACGATCAACATAT
This sequence comes from Gossypium arboreum, assembly GCF_025698485.1. Taxonomy (NCBI): domain Eukaryota; kingdom Viridiplantae; phylum Streptophyta; class Magnoliopsida; order Malvales; family Malvaceae; genus Gossypium; species Gossypium arboreum. Next base: position 69,827,735 of record NC_069077.1, on the reverse strand, counting down.
GAAGACATAAGTTAAGCTTAGTGATTGCAGCTTAGTCTTGAATAAAGGAATAAAAATCAAATTGGTAAGGGTTAACATGTCTTTATTACAAAAGCGTTTAGTTTATATTTTTCTATTATAATAAGTTGTTGAACTTAATTTGAACAATATACATACTTAAGTAGCATAACTATCAGATTTCTTGTCTTTGAGCATAAGTATTTTAAATTCATAATTTTAGGGAAAATGTTGTTCTGAAGGAGTTCTTCAAAGGTGTTTCCAAGACATTTTATTCAAAATTTGATCATTATTCGGGATGAGCAATGAATTAAGTTTGGGGGTGTTGAAACACAAAAATTTATATACTTTTTATACCCATTTTTACTTAAATTCATGCAAATCCGGTTAAATTCTTGTCGAAAAATAATTAAATATTATAAAATAATTAAATTGTGTTAAAAATATAAACATAGTGAATTTAGTTAATTTTATACTTAATTTTGATTATTTTTGAATATTTTCGATAGATTCGCGCAAAGGGCGAAAATTGGCTCGGCTGACACTATTGAAAGCACAAAACCGAGAAGCAATTTTAAGTTTTGAGGCACATTAATTTCCAGCCTAAGAAGGTCCAAAAATGTGTTTTAATTCATAATTTAACTAATTTTAACTTATTCCTCATTTAATTTGGGTTAAATAAATTATTTTTAATTAGTTATGGAGAAAGGGTCCAGTTGAAAGAAACTGGTTGAACCATATTAAGTGAACCGAACCAGACACTAATTGGGCAGCACAAAACCGTCCATATGCTGACCCAAATCAGCATTTTAGTTGATTAAATTTTCATGCAAAAAGGCCCTTGAGGAACTATCAAAATGCATTCAAACCCCTCCTTTAATTGTGGCTTTATGAAACTGCCCCAAGCTTAAAGTAGCAAAGTTGAAACTCTCAACTTTTCCATGTGTGTGGCCGGCTAAGGGAGGTCTCTTAGGCTGATTATTTTTTCTATTTTTATCTGTCATATTCAGCTATAAAAGCCACCCCTTTTTGATCATTCAAAGCATCCCTCATCCATCCCTCATTCCACAACATTCTCTCATTCCCTCTCTCACTTTTCTTTCATTTTTCCATCCCATTTCCCTCTTGTTCAAGTACCGATTTCTTCTCTTGGGAAAGAGGCTCTCATCAGCCATTTTGGAGCTGCAATTAAATGTTCATAAGCCACCTTGATAGCTGAGGGCAACGAAGAACAAAGAACGGAGGAACTAGTCAAGCCACGGAGTAACACCGTATTTGCTTCTAGTTCCCTATCTCTTTAATTTTTGTTGTTGTTTTGACAAACACGTTTATAAATATTTATGCTATTGAAATGGTTATTTTAATCAATTTAGCTTAAACTTAAGTTTGTGTTGGTTGATTATATTCTGCCTGCTTGAATTGTTAAAATGATGTTTATGCTGTTATAGGCCTCGGTAAATTGCTTGGTTAAGTAAAATCATGCCTAAGTTAAAAATAATTATTTAACTTAAAAATAATTGTGTTACAACTATGAGGTAGCTAATGAATTAATTATTTAAATGGATTGCAATTGTAATTAATTGACACAATACTTAATCAATGCATGTTTATTCTTTAAGGTAGCTGAAGGTTAAATTAGCAATGTATCTAGTGATATTATTGCCTTGCATAACTTGCAAGATTATTGTGATTAAAGTATTTCAAGGTAGGGATGCCTTGTTACCTCACATAGTATTTTATATGCTGATTAGATTTAATTAATTGTTTGAATTGACATAGGGATATGCAAGAGATTAGTTCAGTTTAATGAGTATGTATGTGCAATAACATGTTTGCTTACTAGAATCTGTTTAGTCGGTTGAATTGACATAGGAATATGTCAAGAGATAGATGGATTTTTGTATGTGAGTTTGTTCATAAGTTAGCAAATTATCAGGTTGCTGTGAATTTATTCGTAACAGTGTAAACATGAGTTTAATAATTCTGAGTTCAAGAAATATAATTAATCCAACACTAGTATGTTACCTTGATTAAATCTGTGACAGCCCAAAATTGACCCTAGTCGGAATGTGGTTTCGGGACCACAAAACCGAGGCATAAAAATAATTTAAAATTTATTTTGATGCCTATAATATGTGTATGCTCATGTGTGACATTTTTTGATGATTGATTTAGTGTTATAAAGGTGAATTTCACTAGAAGGGACTTAGTAGTGAACTTTGAAAATACGATAGGGAAATGTGTGATGACTAATTAAAGCATGCATGCAAAACAATGGACTTGCATGTCAAATTCCCCTTTTTATAGCTAGTGGCCGGCCATGACAAGGAATTATGGGAAAAAATCATGTCATGAAACATTTTTGGTAAGTGGGTTATGTTTGAATGAATAGAATAAGGAGTATGGAATAAAAAAAATGTGTGTGTGAAGGCTCCTTTCCCCCATTGCCGTGTAACTAAGAAAGAAAAACAAAAAAATTGTTCATCTTTTCCCTCCTTCTTTTGGCGAAAATTCTAAGAGGAAGAAGAGATTTTTGCTTCATTTTCTTTGTTTAGAAGAGATCTAGAAGGAGATTTGGCTAAATTTGCATCAAGATTAAGGTATGTATGAGGTTGTGTTATGAGTTTCATGCATGTTTTAGTTGCTAACTTGATGTTCATGTTAGCCATGGTTCAAATCCTTGTTATGCCATGGAAATGGTATTTGGCCAAAGTTGTTATTGTGTTAAAGCCATTGCATGCTAAATGTGAAGCTTGCTAATGATGCATGCAATGATGGATTGTCTACTCTTGAAATTTCTTTGTAGCAATCTTGAGTAAGACATTGAGTTTTCTTTTGTTTAACCATGACCGAAGTTGAAAGGGGCATGATTGTGATGTATTCGCCATGAAGCATTCATGAGCATGGTTTATGCTTCTTGCATGTTAGTTAAAAATTTTTGTTTTGGATGGTTATGGATACCTTAAAATTCGGCCTTACACCTATATGTGTATATATGTTTGCACATGATGTTTTGGTTATGAAGAAAGTGATAAATATGTTTCTTTAAAGGAGAAATTTGTTGAAGAATGGTTGTGAAATTTGCATGTACATTCGCCTAGTGCATGTATAGTATGAAAACCTTGAAATTATTGTTGATTTGGTGCAAGTATGACTAAGTATAATCAGCCATATGAGTGCTTGATGATATGCTATAATTAATGAGCTCAAGTGTGTGAATATAATTGTGTGCAGCCTTATAAGGGCTAAGTACCTTGGATTCCCCTTTGATATTCAAACGACTAAATCAATTTACTTGTTAACATAAAGCTCGAGAGCTTAGAGGGCCACAATTGGATAAGGGGAAGGAAAAAGTGATCGAATAGCCGTTGAAGCCGTTCGACAACATCCGAGGTAAGTCCTCAAGAAATGACCCTACTCGAATTATGTGAAATGAAATATGGATGTGTAATGATTATTGATTTATGTGTGTATGAGTATTTGAATGATACCCGGGCTAAGTCCCGAAGGCGATTATGCTAGTGATATGTTTGTGTTTGAGCCTTAGTAACGAAAATGAAATATGGATGTGTAATGATTATTGATGTATATGTGTGCATGAGCAATTGAATGATATCCGGCTAAGTCCCAAGACATTTATGTTGGTAATTATATCCGGGTTAAGACCAAGGCAATTGTGCTAGTGACTACATCCGGGCTAAGACCAAGGCATTCGTGCAAGTTGTTAAATCCGGGCTAATACCCAAGGCATTTGTGCAAGTCGTTCTATCCGGGCTAAGACCCGAAGGCATTCGAGCATGTGGTCATATCCGGTTGTATTCCGAAGAAGCTTGGGCTGAAGGTGAGCGTTGGTTGCTGTAATAAATTTAATTAGTACGCTCGAAAAGCCCAAAGGATAAGGTATGTTTATATGTGCATTGGAAAAGTCGATATGTTTGAGTAACATTCGTTCAATCGACTAACGAATTTTTAGCTATTGAATTGGTTGATATCTTGTGAAAGTATACAATGATGAAGTGTGAAGTAAGTATGATTATGTGAATGTGTATTAATGAAATGATTCATTTGGCTATGTGAATGTAATGCTTTAGTTAAAGCTGATTTTATTGCTTGAGACTTACTAAGCATAAAAATGCTTACCTCGTTGCTTTGGCTCTCTGTTTTATAGATTTTGTTCGTTAGTGATCGGATACGGGATCATTGAAGTCGAAGTCATCCACACTATCAAAGCCTCCATTTTGGTATAATTTTGGTTGAACTTTGAAATGGCATGTATAGGACTACCCCTTGTTGGTTCAAATGTGTTGTGATGTACATGTGTACGGCCATGCGAAAATGGCTCGTAGAAGTAAAGTACGAACTTAGACCATTTGTGATTTGTATATATATATATGGTTTCATGATGTGATTATGGATTGGAAATGGGAGTGTTGGTCACATGATCAGCCATTGGAATGGCTAAAATGGTCATAGGTGAACCTATGTATGGCAAGACTAGTTGGTTCATGGAGACTACAAAATAGGTAAGACCTACCTTAAAAGCAGTCTTGCCAAATGCAGTGTGAGAATGTGAAAAATCACAAAAATTGTAGGGATGGTATTAAATAGTGAAAGAATTATGTAAATGAACCTTGATGAGTCTACTTTCATATGGAAGAAACGAAACGGTCATAGGAGTTACGTGTTAAGAGATATTAAAGTTATCGTGAGACAGGGCGAACGGTTTCGGTCATATCTCGAGTTTCATTAGAAACAAACGGCATCGATATTGAAACCACATGCAGAGAGATATTCAAGTTGTAACGCGAAGGTCGGTGTAGTCGACCCACGTAACATGGGTGACTTTAACTAATAAACTGTACCAATTGGCCCGACCAAAATTCTAGAAATAAATCCATGGATGGATATATGAGTCTAAATTCGTAAAATTTACGGAATCGGTTTCGAGTTGTGAAACTCGAGATATGCTTTTAAGGCGACAACAACGCAGTTTTCCAGCTTGCTCGAATGTCAAATTGGTCGGTACCATAAGTGGTTATGGCTTGTTAACCTCGTGTCCGGCAAACCAGCAACGGTCTCGGGTTCGGTGTTACAATTTATTGGTATCGAGTTACGGTTTAGTCGATTCTAGGACTACCGTGATATGTTTGGGGTCTAGCTATACATGCCATTAAATGATGAATCGATAGTGTGGTGATTTACGACAATTTGACTTTGTGTTTATTTATAGCAATGGATCCCGATCCCAACCGAACAATAGTGATGATGTGGAGAGTGTGGCGCTGCTCCGCGCAAAGGGACAATGGCGCTAACTCTCAACCTATGGCCAACAATTGAATGATGAGGCTAGGCAAGCCTTTTATAGTGTGATGAATGATTGGTTTAACCAATACATTCGAACTAACACTACTGTTCCACAACCTCCATTCCCGACAAATGCAACCCCGCACCTACAATACCTCCATGAATCGACCAAATAAGGTCAAGTAAGCCCCAATCGACGAGTTGAAAACATGGGGCCACTGAATTTAAAGCTACGGATGATGATGATGCCGAGCAAGCTGAATTTTGGTTGGACAACACTATCCGGTGCTCGATGAGCTATCTTGTACACCGATGAGTGCTTAAAGTGTACCATCTCCTTGCTACGATTCCGCCTACTATTGGTGGAGTACTCGACTTCGTGGTGCCTAGAGAGCAAGTGACTTGGGAGTTCTTTCAAACCGAGTTCGAAAGAAGTATATCGATCGAGATTCATCGACCAAAAGCGAAGGGAATTTCTTGACCTTAAGCAAGGCTCTACGTCGATTCATCACTCTGACGAAAATTTGTGAGGCTTAGTCGGTACACTCGAGAATGCATTTCGTCCGAATCTATTATGTGTAAACGCCGAGGATGGGCTGAATGATGATATAAGGTTGTTCGTTGGCATTCTCGAAATCGAGAGTTCGTAGTACTTGTTGAGCGAGCTTGTAAAGCGAAGAGCTTAGAAAGGAGAAACAAAAGTTGATGTGGGAACCGGAGAATTTGAAAAGGTCCTCGGAAAGTCTCTTCAACAGCATCGAAGAGATTTCGAGATGATGTGAGCCGGTCTAGAGGCGCTTCGGGCTTTTCTAGACGAGATCGCGGTCGACCCCTTGTGACCACACGAGTCACTTCGATCGCCAGTGGTGGAAATGATCGCCGAGAGAGAGTGGAGTGTCTGTATTGTGGTAAATGGCATTCGGGGAGCTGTAGGTTCCGTGATCGCTCCTGCTACAAGTGTGGATCGGCCGACCACTTTGTCAAGGACTGCCCGAGGTTGTTTGAACAAAATGTAAGTCAAAGTGGAAACCCGGGTGCTACCAGTGCTCGAGGTAGGCCATCCAGAAATGCGGGCAATGCTAGTGGCGGTCGAGAGAGGTTGAGAGATGCTACAACAAGACCCGAGGCTCGTGCTCTGCTAGGACTTATGCCATACTGCGCGCCGAGGATCTTTGCCTCACCGGATGTTATTACCGGTACTTTCACTCTTTTCGATACTAATGTGATTGCTTTGATTGACCTGGTTCTACTCATTCTTATATATGTGAAACCTTAGCATCCAAAGAAGACTTTGCCTATTGAGTCTCTCGAGTTTGTAATTCGGTGTCAAACCCTTGGGTCATTACGTGCTTGTTAACAAACCGTGCAAGAAAAGTCCCTTAGTATTCGAGGTTCTTGTTTTCCGCGGACTTGATGCTTTTGCCATTCGATGAATTGACGTTATTCTTGGTTTGGATTGGTTGACCATGCACGATGCGGTTGTAAATTGCAAAAGCAAGACCATCGATTTGAGGTGCGCGAATAACGAGATAATTCGGGTTGAGTCTACGGACTTAAAGGGGTTGCCGGTGTAATATCGCAATGTTGGCCCGAAATATGTAAGAAAAGGGTGCGGCGTACCTTGCATATGTGCTCGATGACAAGGAGTCGAAAAGAAACCCGAATCTGTGCGCTGGTTTGTGAATACCGGATGTTTTCCTCGAAGAATTGCCGGGTTTACCACTGTTGGGAAATAGAATTTGGCATCGAATTGGTACCTGGTACCACTCCAATTTCGATAGCTCCGTATCGTATGGCACCAACGGAATTAAAGGAGTTGAAAGCTTAGTTGCAAGAATTGGTGGATAGAGGTTTTGCTCGCCTGAGTTTTTCGCCTTGGGGTGCGCCAGTGTTGTTTGTGAAAAAGAAGGATGGAACCATGAGGTCAGTAGCATCGACTATCGTCAGCTTAATAAAGCGACGATAAAGAACAAACATCCGTTACCACGTATCGATGACTTGTTCGATCAACTGAAGAGAGCCTCAGTGTTCTCGAAAATAGATTTGAGATCGGGCTATTATCAATTGCGAATTCGAGATTCGGACGTACCCAAGACTGCCTTCAGAACGAGATATGGTCACTATGAGTTCCTAGTGATGCCGTTTGGGCTTACTAATGCCCTCACGGTATTTATGGATTTAATGAATCGGATCTTCGACCATATTTGGATCGGTTCGTAGTCGTGTTCATTGATGACATCTTGGTCTATTCAAGAAATGAGACCGAACATCTTTGAACACCGAGGTTAGTCTGCAAATTTTACGGGATAAGCAATTATATGCTAAGTTCAACAAGTGTGAGTTCGGTTAAGAGAGGTTAGCTTCTTGGGGCATGTGATATCTGCATCGGTATTCGAGTCGACCGAACAAAATTTTAGCCATACTTAATTGGAAGCCTCAGAAATATTACCGAGGTTCGAGCTTTTGGGGCTTGCTTGGTTATTACCGACGATTTGTAAAGGTTTCTCAACGATAGCCACGCCAATGACGGCTACTCCAAAAGGATGTTAAGTTCGAATGGACGGAGAAATGTCGAAAAGTTTCGATCAATGAAAACTTATTTGACCGAAGCCCCAATTCTAGTGCAACCCGAATCGGCAAAGAGTTTGTCATCTATAATGACGCCTCCTACTTGGGTTAGGTTGTGTATTGATGCAAGAAGGTCGAGTTGTGGCCTGTCGTCCGAGGCAATTAAAGCCACATGAGAAAAATTATCCGACCCATGATCTCGAATTGGTGCCATCGTATTCGCCTTAAAGATTTGGCGACATTACTTATTTGGTGAGAGGTGCCATGTGTACTCGGATCACAAAAGTCTCAAATATTTGATGACCCAAACAGACTTAAATCTGCGACAAAGACGTTGGCTCGAGTGTTAAAGGATTATGAGCTGGTCATTGACTATCACCCGGAAAGGCGAATGTGGTTGCGGATGCCTTGAGTCGTAAATCATTATTCGCTTCTGACGATGAATGTGCACTTGTCCGCTCGATCCGACAACGTGTTAGTAGCTGAATTGAAAGCCAAACCATTATTGATACATCAAATTTGTGAAGCTCGGAAGGTCGACGATGAGTTGGTTGCAAAACGGGCGAGTGTGTTCGAACAAGGAATCGGAGTTTCGGATCGATGATGACGATTGTTTGAGGTTCGAAGTCGTCTGTGTGTTCCAAGGAATTCGGAACTTATTTCGATAATTCTGAACGAAGCCCATTGTAGCCGAATGGCAATCCACCCGGGGAGTACGAAGATGTACAACGATTTGAAACGTCGGTTTTGGTGGCATGGTATGAAACGAGACATCTTCGACTTTGTTTCGAGATGTTTAATATGTCAACAAGTGAAAGCGAAACATCAAGTGCCTTCAGGATTACTTCAGCCGATCACGATACCCGAGTGGAAATGGGATCGAGTCACAATGGACTTTGTATCCGGACTGCCATTGTCAGCAAGTAAGAAGGATGCGATTTGGGTCGTGGTAGATAGACTGACTAAGTCGGCTCACTTTGTCTCCGTACGTACGGATTTTTCAATAGACAAATTAGCCGAATTGTACGTTTCTCAGATTGTGAGATTACACGGGGTGCCTAATTCTATCATGTCAGATAGAGATCTGAGATTTACCTCGCGATTTTGGAAGAAGTTGCAAGAAGCTTTGGGTACCAAGTTGCACTTCAGCACCGCCTTTCACCCCCAAACCGATGGTCAATCCGAGCGGATAATTCAGATACTTGAAGATATGTTGAGATGTTGCATCCTCGAGTTCGATGGTTCATGGGAGCGGTATTTGCCTTTGATTGAATTCGCTTATAATAATAGTTTTCAATCAAGTATTAGGATGGCACCTTACGAGGCTTTGTACGATCGTAAATGCCGTACACCATTGTTTTGGACCGAGCTCGGTGAAAGCAAAATTTTCGGGTGGATTTGATTAGAGATGCTGAGCGAAAAGTGAAAGTAATCCGTGAAAGTCGAAGATAGCCTCCGATCGTCGAGAAGTCGATGCGGTCTGAAGCGTAAGGACATCGAGTATCGGTGGGAGATAAAGTGTTCTCAAGGTTTCGCCTTGGAAAAAGATACTCGATTCTACCGTAAGGGCAAGTTGAGCCCGAGTTCATTGGGCCATATGAGATATCCGAGCGAGTCGGTCCGGTGGCATATCGTTTGATTTTGCCCCGAACTCGAAAAGATTCACGATGTCTTTCATGTTTCGATGCTTGACGCTATAGATCCGATCCATCGCACGTGATTAGTCCATCGAAGTTGAAATTCAAGCCAATATGAGTTATGAGGAAGAACCGATTCGTATCCCGCACGTGAAGTGAAAGAGTTGCGAAACAAGCGGGTTCCGCTAGTGAAAGTGTTATGGCTCAAACACGGATAGAAGAAGCTACTTGGGAAACCAAGAACTCTATGAAAGAGCGATACCCAACCCTATTTACGGTAAGATTTTCGGGACGAAAATTTCTTAAGTGGGGGAGAGTTGTGACAGCCCAAAATTGACCCTAGTCGGAATGTGGTTTCGGGACCACAAAACCGAGGCATAAAAATAATTTAAAATTTATTTTGATGCCTATAATATGTGTATGCTCATGTGTGACATTTTTTGATGATTGATTTAGTGTTATAAAGGTGAATTTCACTAGAAGGGACTTAGTAGTGAACTTTGAAAGTACGATAGGGAAATGTGTGATGACTAATTAAAGCATGCATGCAAAACAATGGGCTTGCATGTCAAATTCCCCTTTTTATAGCTAGTGGCCGGCCATGACAAGGAATTATGGGAAAAAATCATGTCATGAAACATGTTTGGTAAGTGGGTTATGTTTGAATGAATAGAATAAGGAGTATGGAATAAAAAAAAAATGTGTGTGTGAAGGCTCCTTTCCCCCCCATTGCCGTGTAACTAAGAAAGAAAAACAAAAAAAATTGTTCATCTTTTCCCTCCTTCTTTTGGCCGAAAATTCTAAGAGGAAGAAGAGATTTTTGCTTCATTTTCTTTGTTTAGAAGAGATCTAGAAGGAGATTTGGCTAAATTTGCATCAAGATTAAGGTATGTATGAGGTTGTGTTATGAGTTTCATGCATGTTTTAGTTGCTAACTTGATGTTCATGCTAGCCATGGTTCAAATCCTTGTTATGCCATGGAAATGGTATTTGGCCAAAGTTGTTATTGTGTTAAAGCCATTGCATGCTAAATGTGAAGCTTGCTAATGATGCATGCAATGATGGATTGTCTGCTCTTGAAATTTCTTTGTAGCAATCTTGAGTAAGACATTGAGTTTTCTTTTTGTTTAACCATGACCGAAGTTGAAAGGGGCATGATTGTGATGTATTCGGCCATGAAGCATTCATGAGCATGGTTTATGCTTCTTGCATGTTAGTTAAAAATTTTTGTTTTGGATGGTTATGGATACCTTAAAATTCGGCCTTACACCTATATGTGTATATATGTTTGCACATGATGTTTTGGTTATGAAGAAAGTGATAAATATGTTTCTTTAAAGGAGAAATTTGTTGAAGAATGGTTGTGAAATTTGCATGTACATTCGGCCTAGTGCATGTATAGTATGAAAAACCTTGAAATTATTGTTGATTTGGTGCAAGTATGACTAAGTATAATCAGCCATATGAGTGCTTGATGCTATGCTATAATTAATGAGCTCAAGTGTGTGAATATAATTGTGTGCAGCCTTATAAGGGCTAAGTACCTTGGATTCCCCTTTGATATTCAAACGACTAAATCAATTTACTTGTTAACATAAAGCTCGAGAGCTTAGAGGGCCACAATTGTATAAGGGGAAGGAAAAAGTGATCGAATAGCCGTTGAAGCCGTTCGACAACATCCGAGGTAAGTCCTCAAGAAATGACCCTACTCGAATTATGTGAAATGAAATATGGATGTGTAATGATTATTGATTTATGTGTGTATGAGTATTTGAATGATACCCGGCTAAGTCCCGGCGATTATGCTAGTGATATGTTTGTGTTTGAGCCTTAGTAACGAAAATGAAATATGGATGTGTAATGATTATTGATGTATATGTGTGCATGAGCAATTGAATGATATCCGGCTAAGTCCCAAGACATTTATGCTAGTAATTATATCCGGTTAAGACCAAGGCAATTGTGCTAGTGACTACATCCGGGCTAAGACCAAGGCATTCGTGCAAGTTGTTAAATCCGGGCTAATACCCGAAGGCATTTGTGCAAGTCATTCTATCCGGGCTAAGACCCGAAGGCATTCGTGCAAGTTGTTAAATCCGGGCTAATACCCGAAGGCATTTGTGCAAGCCATTCTATCCGGCTAAGACCAAGGCATTCGAGCATGTGGTCATATCCGGTTGTATTCAAGAAGCTTGGGCTGAAGGTGGCGTTGGTTGCTGTAATAAATTTAATTAGTACGCTCGAAAAGCCCAAAGGATAAGGTATGTTTATATGTGCATTGGAAAAGTCGATATGTTTGAGTAACATTCGTTCAATCGACTAACGAATTTTCAGCTATTGAATTGGTTGATATCTTGTGAAAGTATACAATGATGAAGTGTGAAGTAAGTATGATTATGTGAATGTGTATTAATGAAATGATTCATTTGGCTATGTGAATGTAATGCTTTAGTTAAAGCTGATTTTATTGCTTGAGACTTACTAAGCATAAAAATGCTTACCCGTTGCTTTGGCTCTCTGCTTTATAGATTTTGTTCGTTAGCGATCGGATACGGGATCATTCAAGTCAAGTCATCCACACTATCAAAGCCTCCATTTTGGTATAATTTTGGTTGAACTTTGAAATGGCATGTATAGGACTACCCTTGTTGGTTCAAATGTGTTGTGATGTACATGTGTGCGGCCATGCGAAAATGGCTCGTAGAAGTAAAGTACGAACTTAGACCATTTGTGATTTGTATATATATATATGGTTTCATGATGTGATTATGGATTGGAAATGGGAGTGTTGGTCACATGATCAGCCATTGGAATGGCTAAAAATGGTCATAGGTGAACCTATGTATGGCAAGACTAGTTGGTTCATGGAGACTACAAAATAGGTAAGACCTACCTTAAAAACAGGTGCTGCCAGCTGCAGTGACGGGAATGTGAAAAATCACAAAAAATTGTAGGGATGGTATTAAATAGTGAAAGAATTATGTAAATGAACCTTGATGAGTCTAATTTCATATGGAAGAAACGAAACGGTCATAGGAGTTACGTGTTAAGAGATATTAAAGTTATCGTGAGACAGGGCCAGAACGGTTTCTGGGTCCCCTGTCGCGACTTTGAAAATTTACCATAAATTATCCAGAATGAATTAGAAGTCATGCCTAATATGTGCAGATTCCTTTTTTAGTCTAGTTTCATTAGAAACAAATGGCATCAGTATTGAAACCCTGTACAGAGAGATATTCAAGTTGTAACGCGCGAAGGTCAGTGTAGTCGACCCCTGTAACATGGGTGACTTTAACTAATAAACTGTACCAATTGGCCCGACCAAAAATTCTAGAAATAAATCCATGGATGGATATATGAGTCTAAATTCAGGGAAAATTTATGGAATCAGTTTCCGAGTTGTGAAACTCGAGATATGCTTTTTAAGGCGACAGCAACGCAGTTTTCCAGCTTGCCTGGAATGTCAAATTGGTCGGTGCCATAAGTGGTTTTGGCTTGTTAACCCCTCGTGTCCGACACCGGCAACAGTCTCGGGTTTGGGGTGTTTCAAAATCTTATTTGAAATCGTTCATTAGAACTCCTTTTTTTTATTTTTAATTATTTACTTAGTTTTTTTAAATAGTTTTGACCATCTTTTAAAACCAAATTATTTTTACCTCACCAAAGTGTTTTACAATTAATTTCATAAATAATTCTTTTTACAGTCTCTGTGGGTACGATAACTCGATATTTACTTGTCACTTTATTACTTATTGTGATTGTGTACACTTGCACATTTTCGTCGTTCCATGGATACGGGCGTGTGAAACCCACACGGCCAACCTACACAAGCGTGTGACTCTCCAAAGTGTGAAAATTTTGCTAAGCATTACAAAAGTTTCATATGATTACGGTTTGGTCCCGAACCACCCCGAATGTATGTCTTGGGCCCCGTAGGCCCATGTAAGGGATGTTAAGCATATGTATTAAAGTTTTTGTTAATTTAGATGAAATTTTACGGCCCGATTTCTACATGATTTTTGTGTTTAAGTCCGGTAATGCCTCGTACCTTGTGCCAGCAAAGGACACGGGTAAGGGGTGTTATAGCAAGGCTTCCCATGAATGAGCTTGAAAGGTAACGATGTTGCTCTAGCGAGCCAGTAGATATCATTCCATGATGCTACCTAACTCCCCTAAATTCCAATTTCAAACCACTCATTCTTTCAATACGCTAATTATTTCTATCTCCATCTACCCTTTCAAGGTGAATTCCTCTATACTTCATGTTAGAGTATATCCAAAGACCAATCATGAGATGATTGTAATCATACACTTGTTTTACCTTGTTTGTTAATATAAGATATTTCCATTGTTATCTTAGTTTCTTTTTCTGTGTGTATAAAAAAATGATCAATAATAAAGTCCTAAGAATAATCATATTATTTTTAGAAGGTCTTTAGTCAAGTTTTATTGTGGGCTTAGACAATAACAATGCATTGAGGCTAATGTGTAGTTGATTGATGACAAAGTATTGTCATTGACATAGGGATGCCAAAATAAATACATGAGTAAGTGTTAGAGAACAACATAGTGGATTGACCTACCATGAGTATGTTTCTTGGATTATTATGTAATAGTCACTGATCTGTCGGAATTCGGTGTAGCAGATTAAACTAGTTTTTGCATTTAAGGAGCTTAAATACAAGCATTTTCATTATGTTCTAGTTAAGTTTTCATAGTTTTATTTATATTCAATAAAATGTGCAAATTGAGTCTTTTATTGACCTTAGGGGCCAAAAGAGGCCTAAAGGTGAGCTAATGTACTTTGTGAGTTTGTAGGAGACCATTAGAAAGTGCACTAAATAAATATTGGTCGCTATGTCACAACATAAGGAACAAAATGAAAAAAACTCTAGTCTGCCTTCAATGCCGCGACACAGACTGAGGGTGTCATGATATATCCATGAAGATGGCTGTAGAGGAGCATACTAGTTGCTATGTCATGAAACAGGTCCTAGTGTATCATGACATCAACTTTATGACAGAAACTAAACACAAAGTAATGGCATTTTTGTCTGCACAATTAAACTTTAAAGCTCGAGAACGTCAACTAACCTAGGGTTATGGACGATGGCCACCTGAAGGCTATAAATAGGCTCATTTGTAACTTGTTATAGACATCATTTCTTTAGCTTAGATTCTCTGTGTAAAATTTAGTTAAGTATTTCCTTTCATTCTTAGGTTTTAGTTTTATTTAGTTGTTCTTATCGATTTTAAGAGATCTGAATTGTGGAATCATTCAACTCTATTGCTTGGAGGTTAATCTCAATACGATCAGGCTCTTTCCTTCACTCTATCTTGTCCATTTAATAAACATACTTTCTCTTTACATCGATTTGATTTATTCTTACTTTTTAATCTCCTAAATTTTATCTTTTATGTTATTTTGTCTTTATTACTTTTACTATAAAAACCTCAAAAATCCTTTTATATTCTTCGTACTATAAGTAAATTAAAAGTACTAATTAGATGTTTCGATGTTTAGGCTTATATTGATGTAGTACTTACCTCCCTTGGGTATGATCCTCGGAGTACTCACCTACTTCATTATAAAACTACATTACAGCTTGACCCGTATACTTGCGTATATTGCATTGTCTTTCTGTATTTGTATTGTAGTATTCACACTCTGGATGTTAGTACTTATGAAGATGGTCAAATTGTTGGTGCCGTTGCCAAAAAGGCAACATGAATAGGTTTAAATATTTATTTTTGCACTTAATTAGAAGAACTAAAAAAATTTTGAGTTATAGATACGATTCACACATAGGTTATTAACAATATGCAGGTCCTGGGAACATTATTTGATGTAAATTGTCTAAGGTCTAGCATTTCCCGACATATTATTCATAGTTCACATTTTGAATTAAGTTCGACTCTACTAACATGGATCTCAAATAATGTCAGGTTCACCAGTCACATTAATGAAGATCCCATCGCATTCTTGAGGAAATTTGACCTTATATGTAGCACTGTTAGTTATGCAAGAATTCCGGATGAGACTATAAAGTTATTATTGATTCCATTTGTGTTAGATGGAAAGGAAAAAATGTGGCTAGAAGCACTTCCTCTGGACACTATCATGACATGGAATGATTTTGTGCAGTTATTCCTTTGTTGGGTGTTGCCTATGACTAAGGTACTAAGTAGTTACACGCAGTTATTTTATTTCTAGTAGGGAATCACTGAAACTTTGGGTCAAGTGTAGAAAAGGTTCAAGGTAATCCTTAGGTCTATATTAGGTAGAGGAATACATTTTGCAGTTTAAATACAATATTTTTACTTTTGGTTGGATAGTTAAAATAGACAAAAAATTGATATCATGATGGGGGGAAGTATTTGGACGAAAACTCAAGATGAAGTAATAGAAATATGGGACAGATACAACAACAATAAATCAACTTGGGAAGAATATCCTGAAATACAAAATCAAGAACTGGAATTTGTAGGACATAGAGAGCAAGAATGTAATCAACTGAAGCTCAATGCAAAATAATCAACGGGTTACGAAATAGAAGAGGAAGGGGTTAGGGCAGAATAGAAGAATCATCACATGGTAAATCAATTGGACTAGCGAAGACAAAGTAAGGAATAGTTGGAGCAAATTATCCCAAACTCAGTGAAGATGGTACTGCCCATTGTGAAACCCCTAGAATTAAAAATAAAGCTATTACCCAATTATTTAAAGTATGGATATCTGGGTAAACAAAATACTTTACCAGTATTTATTGTTTCAAGTTTAGACACAAAACAAGAAGAAGCCTTATTAAATGTCCTAAAATGCAAAAAAAAAAAAATGTAGGATGGACAATTGTTGATATTAATGGAATCAATCATGTGTTTTGCCAACACAAGATCAGATTAGAGGAAGGAAAAAGACCTGTGGTAGATGTTCAGCATAGACTTAATCCAGCCATAAAGGAGGTGGTCAAAAAGGAATTGCTTAAATGGCTAGATGTAGAAATTGTTTACACTATTTCTGATAGTGAATGGGTTTGCCCAACCCAGTGTGTTTTGAAGAAGGGAGGTCTAATTATAGTCGAGAATGATAACAATGAGTTAATTCCCATTCAAACAGTTACAGGTTGGAGAGTATGCATTAATTATCAAAAATTGAATGACGCAATGAAAAAAGACCATTTTTCGTTGCCCTTTATCGACCAAATGCTTGATCGGTTAGTAGGAAAGGACTATTATTGCTTCCTTCATGGGTTTTCAGGGTATCATAAAATCCCAATTCATCCTGATGATCAAGAGAAAACTACTTTCATCTACTCTATCGATATGTATGCCTTTAAAAGAATGCCTTTTGGTCTATGTAATGCTCCAACAATCTTCATGAAATGCATGACCATGATCTTTATTGATATGTTAGAAGAAGATTAGATGTTTTCATGGATGATTTTTTCATATAAGGGGACTCTTTTCAAGAATTCCTAGATAACCTTGAAAAAGTGTTAAACAGATGTGAGAACTAACTTGGTGCTCAACTGGGAAAAATGTCATTTCATAGTGAAAAAGGGACTGGACCTAGGGCATCAAATATTAGGAAAAGGTTTGGGAGTAGGTAAAGCGAAAATAAAAGTTATCAAGTATCTTTCAAATTTGAAAAATGGTAAAGGTGTTCAAAATTTTTAGGCCATGCAAGATTTTATTGGAGATTTATAAAAGATTTTGCTCATATTTCTAAACCTCTGAATAAACTTCTCCAAAAAGAGACACCTTTCATATTTGACCAAAGCTGCGTTAAAGCTTTTGATCTCATCAAAGGAAAACTCGTATCTGCTTCTATAATCATTACCCCAAATTGGTTAGAACCTTTTATTATTATGTTTGATACTAGTGATTATATAGTAGGTCTAA
Organism: Gossypium arboreum; assembly: GCF_025698485.1. Classification (NCBI taxonomy): domain Eukaryota; kingdom Viridiplantae; phylum Streptophyta; class Magnoliopsida; order Malvales; family Malvaceae; genus Gossypium; species Gossypium arboreum. The sequence goes on along the minus strand of NC_069077.1, from coordinate 69,810,327 downwards.
TGTTAGGACAAAAACATAATAATTTATTTAGGGCTATTCATTATGCTAGTAAATAATGAGTTCAACACAGTACAACTACACTACAATTGAGAAAGAAATGTTGGTAGTAGTGTTTGTGTGTGAAAAATTTTGACCCTACTTAATGGTGAACTGAGTATATGTGTATATTGATCACTCTACGCTAAAATACATCATGAAGAAAAAAGAAACAAAAGCCAGATTGATGAGATGGTTTTTATTACAAGAAGGGGACTAAGAATCAAATTGCAAATCACATTTTCGGAATTGAAAACCATTTACAAGAGGAGGAAATCAAAGACATTAAGGGGACCTTTATAGATGAAAAATTATTTAGAGTAGACATTGATCAATCAAGACCAGGTAGGCATCAACACCATGGTATGCAGATTATGTTAATACATTACAATGGGGACTTCCCAGCACAGACATCTTGGCAATAGAAAAAATGGATAACTCATAAATAAAAAAATTACGTTTGGGAGGAACCATATGTGTTTCGGTAATGTGCAGATCAATTAGTCTAGTGATGTTCAACAGAGGAAGAGATACAAGATATTTTACAAGGTTGTCACACATCTCCTTGTGGAGGGCATTTTGATGGAAAAAGGGCAGCTCAAAAAAGACTACAATTAAGGTTTTATTTACCAACAATGAATAGAGAAGCAATGAATTTGTCCAAGGATGTGATAGGTGCCAGGGAATTGGAAATATATCTAAAAGGGATGAAATGCTACAAATGGGGATAATTGAGGTTGAAGTGTTTGATGTTTGGGGATTAATTTCATCGAACCTTTTTCGAGTTCTTTCAGAATCAGTATGTCCTCCTGGCTGTAGATTATGTCTCAAAATGGGTCGAACCTGTCGCACTGCCTACTAATGATGCAAAATCTATAATGAGTTTCTTTAGGAAAAACATATTTTCCAAGTTTGGTACACCACGAGTACTGGTCAATGATGAAGGATCTCATTTTTGTAGCAAGTAGTTCGAAGCAACATTGGCTAAGTACAACATAAGACATAGGATGACAACGACATATCACCCATAGGCTAATGGGCAAGAAAAAGTATCCAATTGGGAAATAAAGCAGATTTTGGAGAAAATAGTAAACCCAAGCCAGAAAGATTAGGCAGCCAAGCTAGACGATGCATTGTGGGCTTACAAAATAGCATATAAGACTCCATTAGGCATGTCCCCATATAAGATAGTTTGTGGTAAGAACTGTCACTTACCAATCGAATTTGAGAGGAAGGCATATTGGGCAATCAAAGAGTTAAATATGGATCCAGAATTAGCTAAAAAAGAAAGACTATTCCAACTCCAACAATTGGAAAAATTTTGATTTATAGCCTACGAAAGTGCTAAAATTTACAAGGAAAAGAGCAAGCTTCGACATGACACAAAGATTAGAAAGCAAGAATTTTTACCGAGACAGAAGGTACTACTATTCAACTCAAGGTTAAAATTATTCCTTGAAAAGCTTAAATTAGACAGACAAGTCCATATACAATACAATAGGTAACTCCTCATGGGGCAATAGAGTTAACCAGAAAAGGGGGCCAACCCGTCATTATTAATGGCCAACAAGTAAAACATTATTTTGGAGGGACTATTAATACTGTAGTGGAAGAACAAACCTTGCAGTGTATGTAACAACCCATTTTTAGTGAAATCGAAATAGTAGTTTCAGGACTACAAATCTGAGCTGCAAAGAAAATTTATTTTTATATTTTTACATGGTTTACATTATGTTAGGAATGTCATATGAAAATTCTAATAAGAAAATTTTATCGATTAGGTACTTAATTATGGAAAGCACCAAATTGCATAAAATGCAAAAGTTGGATTCTAGTAGCTAGAAGGATCAAATAGATATGAAATTCAATAGTCGAGGTCCTTATTTGGTAATTAGACTATTAAAGAAAAGTTAGTAGATATTTTTGATGAATCATCCATGGAAATTTAGAAAAAGGGTAATGACTAAATTGGAAATCAAAATAGTTAAAAGATGATAAATAATTAATAAGAAACAAAATCATTTTATATCATGTTCTTCCCTAATATTCTATGAAAACCCTAGGAAAGAGAAAACAAGCTTTCTTGGCTTAATTGGGAAGTATTCAAGCCCCGTTTTTAGTAATTTTTATATTTTTGAGATTGGGATAATCTAATTCATCTATTTGGGGGATTAATTTGAAAGTTATCAAAGTATAGAAGTTACACCATGGATGAATATGTTGAAAAGTTGAAATTTATGGTAGAAAATGAAAGGTTGGTGATAGAGAAACTTTTACAAAGTGAATTTTGATGAAAATGTGATTTAGGGACTAAATTGTAAAATTGTGTAATTTGAAGAAAAAATTTAATTTTATAGAATATATGTTCTGTAAATTTTATATTGAAATTTTGGTTAGGCTTGGAATAAGGAGTAAATTGCATGAATTTTATTTTTTGAGCCTAGGGATGAAATTGGAATTTATGAAAAGTTTAGGGGCAAAATGGGAATTTTGCCTAGGAGGTAAATTGAGTTCAATAAAATATGAAATGTGAGAAATTGATGATTAAATTCATTTATATAAATCCGAATAACTCAAATTCAAAGCTAGATCGAGGAAAAGAGAAAGTCTCGGATTAGTAGATTTTTCTTGTACAAACTATTACCGATGTAAGTTCGTGTAACTTAATTGAGCATGCAAATATGTTTGAAATTAAATGTTGTATTTGGATTAAATGTAGATTATGTTTATGTGAATATTATAAATGTATGTAGTGATCATATGTTCGGAAATGTTAGAAAAAAAGGGTTAATTTCCGTTTGAATATTGAATCTCGATGGATATATGTGATTTCCCATATTAATGAGGTCCTACATTTGTTGTGGACGAGATTTAGCTCAGACGAGTAATCTTATTGACCTCATTACAGACGGGATTTAGCTCAGATGAGTAATCTTGTTATAGCTGTCTCAAGTATTCTGTTAAATGGTTCTTACGAGTATCCTGATCGGTATCATTTGTTGCACATTACCACAGCCCTTTGTGAGCGTCCTGACATACGATCGATTGTGATCTTGCATATAATGCTGACACAAACACAACTCTTCATGAGCGTCCTATTAATCTCATTTGAACCCATTGTTACCTTATCCGAAGCTCCTAGATATTATCTCTTCGGAGATATTTGAAAGGCTCTATGAGCTTCCTGAGTAAAAAAAAAATATTATGAGTTTCTTGATTAGCTCGGATAAGTGTCCTGTTACATGATTACATGGCTCGATTGAGCATATTGACATGTGACTCGAGAGTATGCTCCCTGAATAAGAATTGATGGTTAATCCATTGACATTTCTATAATTCAATGGGAAATACTATTGACATGAGAAAAATGATGAGATAAATAGAAACATGCCCTGAATGTTTTTGAATTATTTGATAAAGGATTATATGATGAGCTCATTTATGTTTATTTAACAATTACATGTATTATATGACTAACTTGCTTGATTGAGTATATGTGTTTAGATAAATCTATCAAAATGATGAAAGCATGTTAATTATATGCTTAGTGTTGTTAAATATGATTGGCAAGTTCCAATTCCTGTTATACGAACTTACTAAGCATATAATGCTTACTAGGTTTTATTTTCTCTATTTTATAGTGCTCGGAAGCTCGCGAAGGTTGGAGATTGGTTGGAGCATCATCACACTATCGACTAGCTTGTTTTGGTATAAATAGTAACCTCATTTTGGTATAATGGCATGTATAGGTAATTTGGCCATTGTTGGCACATAAATATTGTTTGTAATCTAGTCATTGGAATGGCTAGTAATGATTATGTTTTGGGATATCTATTAAGGTAATTCTATGGCATTATCATGACTACATATATTATGGTTTGATTGAGCTATGCTAACTGAATATAACTATTGAAGATAAGATCATAAATAGGTATGCATGTAATGATATACTATGTTAGATGTGAGAATTGGCCTTATTATAATGCTTGGATTGGTTGACATATGAATGCAAATTTTGGTGGAGGTTATTGGCAAATTTGGGTGAGAAATAAAGTTAGAAAATGGCTTTATTTTTCTACATGGGTAGACACAGGGGCGTGTGTCTTGACCGTGTGTGACACACAGCTTGGCACATGGGCATGTGGTTTGGCCTTGTGTCCTCTGTATCTTAAATTTGAGAAACAGAATGCTCAGAATTGAGTACACAGGCAGAGACAAGGGCATGTGTCTCAGTCATGTGTACTACACGGCCTAGAACACGGGCATGTGCCTTGGCTGTGTGAATCGTGGACCTAATTTTTAAAAATTAAATTGATCACACGGCCTACACACACGGGAGTGTGGCTGGCTATGCGGCACAAGTCAAAGAGTTACACGGGGTCAAACACAGCTTGCAGCACGGGCGTTTGAGCCCTGCACCTAGGAAAATTTTAGAAATTTTGCAGAAAAGTTTTGAAATTTTGTTAAAAATTTTATCAGTTCCCGATTTAGTCCTAACTTGATTCTAATACTCATATTGGGCCTTGAGAGTCCCTTTAAGGGACGAAATGAATAATCTCAAGAAATGTATAATAAATGACATGAATTATCTATAAATATTTTGTAAACTTTAATAATACTTCTTAACCCTATTCTGGCAACGGATACGAGTTAGGGGTGTTACATTTATTTGTATCAGAGCCACGATTTAGCCGATTCTCAGATTGAACGTAGCAAGTATGAGTTTAGCTATACATGACATTATATAATTTTTGATTGTGTGATATCTCCTAATCATTTTAAATGTTTTTTTTTATATATAGGAATGTCATCCAACCAAGCTAGAGCTGAATCCGAGGAAGCTGAGAGCAATGCTTCAACTTCAGTTCAAAGAGCTACATCTCGTAGTGAAAGGCTTGTATTTGAGGGCCGAAGTGAGGAGGCAAAACAAGCCTTCTTTCAAATGATGAATGAATGGTTTACTCAATATATAAGAACAAATCCTGCTATACAACGACCTCCCCTACTTGCTCCTCAACTAGTTCCTAAGATGCCACAAGGTGTTGATCTGTTAGAACTGGTAACCCTTCGGTAGACAAAATCCATAAATATGGGGTAGAAGAATTTAGAGCTACTGTAGATGATAATCCAGAAATAGCTAAGTTTTGGTTGGAAAATACTATCCGGGTTTTAGATGAATCATCTTGTACGCTAGCTGAATGTTTAAAATGTGTAGTTTCTTTATTGAAAGACACAGCTTATCATTGGTGGAATACCATAACTTCTGTTTTACCAAGAGAAAACATTATATGGGAGTTTTTCCAGACTGAATTCATAAAGAAGTATGTTAGTCAGAGATTTATGGATCAGAAAAAGAAAGAATTTTTAGAACTTAAACAAGGAAACATGATTGTGTCTGAGTATGAGCGAGAATTTGTTTGATTAAGTAAGTATGCTAGAGAGTGGGTTCCAACTGAGGCTGATATGTGCAAACATTTTGAAGAGGGCTTAAATGAAGACATTAAGGTGTTGATTGGTATTCTTGAATTAAGGGATTTGCAGTACTGACCGGTCGAGCACATAAACTAAAGAATTGAGTAAAGAAAAGAAACAAGCTGAAAGAGAGACTCGGGTTTCTGGTAAAAGAGTGAGGTTTTCAACTCTCTAACCCGAGATCTTCATTTCCATATGTAACCAGTGCTGGCAGTGTTAGTAATCCTAAATCGAAATGTAAATTTTGTAACAAATTTCATTTTGGGGAATGCCAATTGAGAAGTGGAGCATGTTATAAATGTGGCTCTCTTGATCATTTTCTTAAAAATTGTCTGGAAAGTGTTGAAAAAGATATTGAACAGATTTCAAAGCTGAGTAATCACGCTTTAAGAGGCAGCCCACCCCGTCATCCTGGAAATGTCAGTGTTAGCCGAGGTACTACAAATGATACAACAGTTAAATCTAAGAAACGAGCACCGGCAAGGACATATGCTATTCGTGCTAGAGAAGATGCCTTTGCACTAGACGTCATTACTGGTACATTTTCTCTAATTGATACTAATATTACTACTTTGATTGATCCTGTTCCACACATTCGTATATATATGCACAAATTTAGTGTCTTTTAAAAATTTACCTGTTGAATTCACTGAATTTGTGATTAAAGTTTCGAACCCCCTGGGTCAGTATGTTATGGTGGATAAAGTCTGTAAAAACTGTCCGTTGATAGTAAAGGGTTATTTCTTTTTGGCTAGCTTCATGTTATTGCCATTTGATGAATTTGATGTGATTTTGGGAATGGACTGGTTAACCCAACATGATGAGTGGTGAATTGTAAATAGAAATATATTGTATTGAAATGTTAGAATAGTGAGTTACTCTATGTCGAACCTAATAAACTGGATGGGTTATCTAATGTGATTTTAGCAATATCAGCACAGAAATATGTCAAAAAGGTTTATGAAGCTTATCTTGCATATGTGTTGGACACTAAAGTATTTGAGTTGAAAATTCAGTTAGTTCTGGTTGTATGTTAATTCCCTGATGTATTTTTGGAGGAATTACCTGGTTTACCACTGGTTAGAGAAGTGGAGTTCTTTATAGATCTTGTACCGGAGACAACACCAATATCTATAGCATCTTACAAAATGGCTCCTACCAAATTAAAAGAGTTGAAATCACAGTTGCAAGAGTTGATTGATAAAGGCTTTGCTCGATCCAGTTTTCCACCATGGGGTGCATTGATTCTGTTTGTAAAGAAGAAAGATGGATCTTTGAGGCTTTGCATTGATTACAGACAACTCAAAAAAGTTACAATAAAGAACAAGTATCCATTGCCTTGAATTGATGATCTATTTTACTAGTTGAAAGATGCTACTGTATTTTCAAAGATTGATCTTCGTTTTGGTTATTATCAGCTATGGATAAAAGACTCAGATGTGCCAAAGACAGCATTCAGAACCAGGTATGGACACTATAAGTTTCTTGTGATGCCATTCGGGTTGACAAATTCACCTGCTGTATTTATGGATCTGATGAACAGAATTTTCAGACCGTATCTAGACAGGTTTGTGGTGGTATTTATTGATGATATTTTGGCTCTTGAAATGAAAATGAACATGTAGGTTATCTAAGAATTGTGTTGCAAACTTTGCATGAGAAGCAACTATATGCCAAATTTAGTAAATGTGAATTTTGGCTACGGGAAGTTGGTTTTCTTGGACATATTGTATCTACAGAACGTATTCGAGTGGCTCCAAGTAAAATTTCAGCCATTGTAAATTGGAAGCCACCAAAGAATGTGTCTGAAGTTAGAAGTTTTCTAGGACTTGCTAGATATTATCGGAGGTTTGTAAAAGGTTTTTCAATGATAGCCTCTCTGATGACTCGTTTGTTGCAAAAAGATGTAAAATTTGAGTGGTCTGATAAATGTCAATAGAGTTTTGACTAGTTGAAGCCTTATTGACAGAAGCACCTATGTTAGTTTAGCTTGAATTGGGAAAAGAATTTATAATTTACAGTGATGCATCGTTAAATGGTTTGGGTTGTGTTTTGATGCAAGAAGGTAAAGTAATATCCTATGCTTCAAGACAACTAAAACCACATGAAAGAAATTACCCGATACATGATCTTGAGTTAGCGACAATGGTGTTGGAACTAAAAATATGGAAACATTACTTTTTTGGTGAAAAAGTTTGAAGTATTTGATGTCGTAGAAAGATTTGAATTTGAGACAGCGCAGATGGCTTAAGTTATTGAAAGATTATGATTTGGTTATTGACTATCATCTGGGAAAAGCCAATGTAGTTGTAGATGCTCTGAGTAGAAAATCCCTATTTTCTTTTCGAGCAATGAATACTTGATTGATGTTATCTGATGATGGTTCAATCATAGCTGAGTTAAAAGCTAGATAGACGTTTTTGCAGTAGATTATTGAAGCTCAAAAAGATGATAGTAAGTTACAAGAAAAATAAATTCAGTGTGAGTCGACTCCTAATTCAGAATTTTAGATCGGGACAAATGGTTGTTTGTTATTTAGAGGCAGAATATGTGTACCGAAGAATTCAAAACTAGTACAGAAGATTTTGAATGAAGCTCATAATGGTAACATGTCTATTCATCCTGATAGTAATAAAATGTATAATGATCTGAAAAAGATGTACTGGTGGCCAAGAATGAAACGAGATATTTCTAAGTTTGTATCAAAATGTTTCGAATGTCAGCAAGTAAAAGCTGAACATCAGTTTCCTTCAGGATTATTACAGCCAATTACAATACCATAATGGAAATGTGAAAGAATTACCATGGATTTTGTATCATGATTACCCTTGTCTCCAAAGAAGAAAGATGCCATTTGGGTAATTGTTGATCGATTGACAAAGTTTGCACACTTTATTCCGGTACGTATGGATTTTTCATTGGATAAATTGGTTGAATTATATGTCCCTGAGATTGTTAAATTGCATGGAGTACCTGTTTCTATTATTTCAGACAGAGATCCTCGATTTACATATCGATTCTGGAGTAAATTGCAAGAAGCTCTCGGTACACAGTTACATTTCAATACTGCATTCCATTCTCAGATAGATGGTCAATCTGAATATGTGATACAGATTTTGGAAGATATGCTTCGGTGTTGTATTTTGAAAATTGAAGGTAACTAGGAAAAATATCTGCCTTTAGTTGAATTTGCTTACAATTAAAAGTTATCAGTCCAGTATCAAAATGGCACTGTACGAAGCTTTGTATGGCCAGAAATGTAGAACACCATTGTATTAGACAGAGCTTAGTGAGAAATAGATACACGAAGTTGACTTAGTCCGTGAAATTGAAGAAAAGGTGAAAGTAATCCAGGATAGTTTGAAAGCAACCTCTGATCGTCAAAAGTCCTATACTGATCTTAAACGAAAACAAATAGAATTTCAAGTTGGTGGCAAGGTATTCTTGAAAGTATCACCTTGGAAGAAAGTTCTCTTGTTTGGTCGTAAAGGAAAATTAAGTCCATAGTTTATTGGTCCATATGAAATCACAGAAATAATTGGACTGTTGCATATCGGTTAGCTTTACCGATCGGATTCATAATATTTTTCATGTATCTATGTTACTACAGTATCGATTGGATCCTTCACATGTTATTTCTCCGTCAGTAGTAGAGATTCAACCTGATATGACATATAGTGAAGAACCAATTAAAATCTTGGCCTGTAACACCCCAAACCCGGCCTGGAAGTTTGGCTCGAATCTGGCGTGTCACATTGAAGTGTTTTTCGAAAACCATGTTTCCATTAAAAACCCTTCTTAATAATTAAAAACTTGTACCCTTTTTAAACCTTGTTAGAAAACCTCAATTTGAATAACATTCTTAACAACTTTGTAAAAATCTGGCGATTATGGAAGCTTAATTTAAAAACAATTGCGGTTACGTGATGTTTTGAACAACAGTAGTTGCTTTGGAAAATTGTGTTCTAATACTAGCAATTATAAGAACAATAAATAAAATTCCAAATTTGAAATCTAGAAAATTACAACGGCTTTACTACAACCCACATAAAAACAATTAAAAGCAATAATCAAAACTATAACATAAACAGTGTGTGTGGCTTCCTCCGAGCCCCTCGCAGCTCCGATCCGTCTAAGGCTAGAAATTACTTGAAAGGTTAATAAACGAGGTGAGTTTACGAAAACTCAGTGTGAAATCCCCAACTATAAAAGGAACAGTCAGTCATATAAAAGAATTAAAAGTCCGCCTGACCTTGAATTCTGATTTCAGATCAATTGGGCCTTAGCCCACTATAATGACAAAGATGCAGTTGGCCTTAGCCCATTACAGAATAAGAAACATTATCAAAACTAGAATCAAAATGAGAATCAGAATCAGAATCAGGTGACAGAATCAGAATCAGAATAAGAATTAGGTGACAAAATTAGAATCAGAATCAGTATCAGGTAACAGAATCAAAATCAGAATGTGAATGCAATCCCAACCCAATCCAGTCGTATACACCCCCGTACCAACCTTACACCATGTGGGGAGACAACTCGACGCACCCATCCGCTACACACGACAGAATTTGCAGCGAGGCTGCCAGATATTGTGACGAAGTCACTAGTTACAGATATTGTGGTTAGGCCACCAGAACAGATATATATATGTGGCGAAGCCACCAGATTGCAGCGAGGCTGCCAGATATTGTGACGAAGTCACCAGAATAGATATATGTGGCGAGGCCACCAAATTGCAGCGAGGTTGCCAGAACGCTTCCTCCATCAATATAAACCCGTGTCCCATGCAACAGATATACATGTCATGGCATACAACATACAGAATCAAAATATCATGCCCATACTTGAATCAAACAAATCACATCAAGTCATTCATATCACCAACATATATTCACAATCAAATTCACAACCACACAATCCAAGTCACCACTTGCCCACAAGGGCAAAACAATCATTTAACACCCTAGGGGTAAAATGGTAATTTTATAAATCGAGGGTAAAACGATAATTCTGTAAATCGAGGGTAAAATAATAATTTTTTTAATCGAGGGTAAAACAATAATTTTGTAAATCGAGGGTAAAACAGTAATTCTGTCAATCGAGGGTAAAACGGTAATTCTATAAATCGAAGGTAAAATAGTAATTTTGTAAATCGAGGGTAAAATGGTAATTCTGTAAATTGAGGATAAAACAATAATTCTATAAATCGAGGGTAAAATGATAATTTTGTAAATCGAGGGTAAAACGGTAATTCTATAAATCAGGGGTACATTGGTAATTTTACAAGTCGAGGGTATTTCAATAATTTTACAGGTCAAGGGTATTTTAGTAATTTCAAAAATCAGGGGTATTTTGGTAATTTTACAAACTAGGGGTATTTTGATAATTTTACAAACCAGAGGTATTTTGGTAATTTTACAAACTAGGGGTATTTTGGTAATTTTATAAACAAAGGGTATTTTAGTAATTTTACAAACTAGGGGTATTTAGATAATTTTGTAAACCAAGGGTATTTTGGTAATTTTGTAAACTAAAGTATTCTAAACAGGGATAACAATACAAATGGGCCTAAAGCCCTTTCTCGGCCCAAATGGGCCCACACACTCGTGTGGCCCTTTTAGCCCAAATCTAGCCACAGATATGAGATTCACCTAGCCTAGTCCAATATTTACTACACAATCAAACAACTTATCCAATTGGACCCGTAGGCCCATTGGGCCCACATGGCCTCTTTCGGCCCATCGCGGCCCGAAGTAGCCATCCTACAGCTAGAGTAGTGAGAAATACACACCTGATAGGAGACTGGAGTTAATCCGCGCTCCGAGCACTCTTAGCCGACGCCCAACCCAAACGAGCACGCCATAAAGCGAAAGGGATCAGCCAAGAAAGGTACCTTTACTCTCCTCATGGTTCTCTCTATTTAAAGCCAGCTTCGCATTCCACTCTTATGTTAGCTCCTCGATGTGGGATCCCTCCATCATCAGAGTTTAAATTCAACACCAACTCTTGCCGCCCCCTGTTAGCAAAATAAATTCTCTTTGCTTGCCATGGGATTCAAACCCATGCCTCCCCTTAAATGCTCCTCACGCCACTTGCCACTAAGCCACAAGGCTTTTTGTGTCACAATTTCTCCAACAATATTCTTAAGGCCTACCTACTACACCCAGGGTTTGATTCACCTTAAACCAAAATTTTTGCTAGAGTCCAGGTTTGAACCCAGGACTTCTCCAACACTTCTCAACACACTTAACTACTAAAACAAGCCTTCATTAACGAAATTTACATGCAAAACAGAATATTATAAGCTACCTTCAACCGCTCCCATGCTCAAGGCCCAAAACTTCTAGGCCCAAATTCAGGGTGTTACATGGCCTGTGAAACAAAAAAATTAAGAAACAAAAAGGTGGCTTTAGTAAAAGTTCTTTGGCAATGACATGGTATAGAAGAAGCTACTTGGGAACCGAAAGATACCATGAGAAAACAATATTCAAATCTCTTTACTGGTAAGATTTTCAAGGACGAAAATTCTTAAGGGAGGAGAGTTGTAACGACTCATTTTTAGTAAAATCGGAATAATGGTTTCGGGACCACAAATTTGAGCTGGAAAGAAAATTTATTTTTATATTTTTACATTGTTTACATTATGTTAGGAATGTCATATGAAAATTCAGATAAGAAAATTATATCGATTAGGTACTTAATTATGGAAAGGACCAAATTGCATAAAATGCAAAAGTTGGATTCTAGTAGCTAGAAGGATCAAATAGCTATGAAATTCAAAACTTGAGGTCCTTATATGGTAATTAGACCATTAAAGCAAAGTTAGTTGATATTTTTGATGAATCATCCATGGAAATTTAAAAAAAGGGCAATGACTAAATTGGAAATCAAAATAGTTAAAAGATGATAAATAATTAATAAGAAATAAAATCATTTTATATCATTTTCTTCCCCAAATATTCCATGGAAACCCTAGGAAAGAGAAAACAAGCTTTCTTGGCTTAATTGGGTAAGTATTCAGGCCTAATTTTTAGTAATTTTTATATTTTTGAGACCGGGATAGTCTAATTCATCTATTTGGGGGATTAATTTGAAAAGTTATCAAAGTATAGAAGTTATGCCATCGATGAATATGCTAAAAATTTGAAATTTATGGTAGAAAATTAAAGGTTGTGGATAGATAAACAACTTTTACAAAGTGAATTTTGATGAAAATATGATTTAGGGACTAAATTGTAAAGTTGTGTAAATTGAAAAAAAATTCTGAATTTTATAGAATATATGTGCTGTAAATTTTATATTGAAATTTTGGTTAGGCTTGGAATAAGGAGTAAATTGCATGAATTTCATTTTAGGAGCCTAGGGACAAAATTGGAATTTACGAAAAGTTTAAGGGCAAAATGGTACTTTTTCCTATGATGTAAATTGAGTTCAATAGAATATGAAATGTGAAAAATTAATGATTAAATTCATTTATATAGATCTGGATAACTTAAATTCAAAGCTAGATTGAGGAAAAGAGAAAGTCTCGGATTAGTAGATTTTTCTTGTACGAAAAGTCTCGGATTAGTAGATTTTTCTTGTACGAACAATTTTCGAGGTAAGTTCGTGTAACTTAATTGAGCATGTAAATATGTTTGAAATTAAATTTTTTATTTGGATTAAATGTAGATTATGTTTATGTGAATATTATAAATGTATGAAATGATCATACGTTTGGAAATGTTAGAAAAGAAGGGTTAATTTTCCTGCACCTAGGAAAATTCTATAAATTTTGTGAAAAATTTTATGAGTTCCTCATTTATTCCTGACTTGATTCTAATACTCATATTGCGCCTCAAGAGTCCATTTAAAGGACGAAATGAATAATCTCAGGAAATGTATATTAAATGACATGAATTATTTGTAAATATTCTGTAAACTTCAGTAATACTTCTTAACCCTATTTTGGAGACGGATACAGGTTAGGGGTGTTACAAGCTCTCTTTCGGATTTCCAAGAAATCAAGAGAAAACCAAAAAACATGAAGAATGATAAGGAAAAAGGTAACCAAGAGTTGAATTCATGAAAAATGAAAGAATTTGGCCATTATGTCGCGACACCACTCAAAATGTCACGATAAAGAACAAACTTCTAATTCAGGAATCTGCCCTTGACGTCGCGACATCACCCAAGGATATCGTGACACCACTGCGTAACTCTATTTTTTGAACTATCCTAACTCTGTTTTGTAGCTCTTTAACTGCTTATTTAGTAGAACTATATTATAACTCTTGAATAATTTATTCTTTCTTTCTAATCTATAAATAGGTCACATGGCCACCTTATGTTATCATTAACAAAGATTAAATTGTAGGCAATCCACTTTTATAAATAACAAAGGTTAAATTGCAGGCATAATAAGAACAGATTATCAAATGGCCATTTTCAGCACAAGCGCTTCAAGCCCAGCTATTGAGTTTCAAGAAAGTGACATGGATAAGTATCTGCAACAATTACAGTCGTATACTTTTATATAAAAATAGGGTTTTGATCCTTTAATGAGGAATTGCAAAGGAATATGGGAAAACATAACTGAAAAGGAATGGATGAAATTTTGTCTACCAGTTGAAGGTCCCCTAATAATTCCTGTGGTGCAAGAATATTATCTAGCATTAAAACAAAAGGAAGCAGCCAGACGGTTCTATGAGATGCGCTCATTTGTGAAGGTCAGAGGGGTTAATGTTTCAGTAACTGAGATGAGTATTTTCCAAATTTATGATGTACCATATTATTATCGTGATTATATCTGTAAAATAGATTTAAAGGAATTCAGAAACATTGATACAGAGGAAATATTAAGATTCCTAAAGGAAGGGAAAGAGATGTGGACGTATCAAACGGGGACAACAATTCCTGAAACATTCAATCAAGCGCTATTGACACCAAAAGCCAAAATGTGGATGAAATTCGTATGTTCAAGAATATGAACTATAACAGAGATGTTCGAGATTTTTCCAATTCAAGTGATCATAACTTATGGGATCCTCCAAAAGAAGAAAATATGTATTAGAACATGGATATATAAAAACATGGTTGAATGTATGAGGAATTTTGGAAAGGGAATATTTTTTCCACATCTAATTATGAAAACATGTAAAAGGGCAGAAGTACCCATTGACCGGATGGATAAAACAATGAATTCCCCAAGGAAATTACTTGGTGATGATTTATTCAAGCAATTTGTTCTGCCACAGACAAAACAAAAAGTGGAAAGGAGAAAAAGAAGATTTCAGGAAGATGAGGACTAATACTCAATAGTAATCTAGTAGGATTAGGAGTAGATAAATTTAGCAAAATTGAATGCTTATTTCTTTATTTGTTTTTTTTTTATTGTAGGGATTGTATTAAATTCTAAGGTAATGTAAATATATTTTTAGGATTAGGGATACATACATAATTTTTTTTAAAAGTTTGTTTAAATTTTAATTAAAAAAACACCCCAACATGGAGGAGACACAAACAATTCAAGCTTCACATGATCAAAGGAGGAAGCACCCACTATTAGCCGTTGGAGCGACCACAATCAATTGGGTAACTTCTTTCCTTATCTTTTAATGAGCTACACATTAAGGATAATGTGTTAACTAAAGTGTAGGGGCATAACAATAGGTTGTTTTTATATTTTAAAATTTTTCTTTGATTTTTCTTGTCTTTTGGTGTACTTGAGCTTATAGAAATACAAGTGATTAGTTAGGAGCATGTACATAGGTTGCTTGTGTTTATGAATAAATTTGGCATGATAATAGGAGATTTTAAATTCTTGAGTATTAGACTATTAAGTTCTATATGTTACAGTATAAATAAGCATTAAGCAATCAATTGTTCCAAGTGATATAGAAAATACAAGGAAAAGAGCATGCTAGTACGAATGATAAATGGTTGAATTTGTATTTGGTTGGTTGATTAAGTTTTTGAAAGTTGAGATATTTAGGGATGACCTAAGGCATTGTTTGGAACACATCCAGAGCCAAAAACATGTCCTATTTATATTTCACATTTAATGGAAATTTTTGAGTTTGTTGACACTTCTTGATGAACCATATTACAAGCCCCGAGCCTAAAAACGTCAAATTGTATTTGTCCTTTTTCTTTGGTCCTACACTACACGATTATAGATGTCTGGCCATATGTATTGAGGGTTAAGTAGATACATCATGGCGGAGTTTGTAAAAATAGAGTGAAATAGGAAAGATTAGTGTGATATGGGAATTATAGGTTAGCCTAATGAGCAGAACAAAAAGAAAAATCTAAAAAAGAAATTAGTATGAGTAGAAAAGGTCCCGAATTAGCAAAAAAGCATTCATGAGTAAGATATATTAAAAAAGAGAAAAGTCACAAAGTCACAAAAGAAAGAAAAACTCGTTATTAGTGCACAAAAACTCGTAAGGCTAGCCATAGTTACTATTTCAAGCTATGTCTTCCTATATATTGAGAGACAAGAAAGGTAAGAGAAGGAGAAATAAGGCCGTGAGTAGGTAAGGGTCGCTAAAGGGGGAAGAGTAACGACCAATGTAACAGCTTGATTTAGACCCTAGTCAGAATAGTGGTTTCAAAACCACAAATCTGAGGTCATAAAATTATTTTAATATTATTTTTGGTATACAGCATGTTAATTGATATGTGTGAAAATTTCGTGATTTAATTTTATCGTTTGTATGCTTAATTTGATAAAAAGGACTTAATTATTAAAGTGCTTATCAACATGTTAAAGTTAATTATTAAGCATCTTCAGGACTATTTCAGCATATTTTGATATCTGAGTGATGATGAAATAGAATTTTGTATTGGGATTATCTCTTATCATTGAAATATATAGATGTTATCTGATTTATTGTTAACCGTCTGAATAAGTCTTTCCATATGCATTGATTTCTCTTTTGATAAATCAACTGAGTTATTCGTTTCAAAGACTGTCGGTTTGCACATGATGCCAGTCATCATTGTTTCAGATTGAAATCTAAAATTTATATGGTAGTTCTAGGAGAAACTATAGTAAGCTATAAGTATAAGGTTGTTTTGAAAAATCTCGAAATATTTATTTGTTCCTATGTTTTAGAGTTTGAAAGTAAGAAAGATTATTGTTGTTTGATAAGCTATCATGTGATTATAAAAATGAAATTGTATGAAGTATCGTATGGTTGCAGCTACCGAACTCCATTGTTTCAGGATCGACCTTTGTGAGAAAATGATTCACGGGATTAATGCCATTAGAAAAATAGCGCAAAATATGAAAGTAATTCAATATAGTTAGAAGCAGTTTCAGCTTGATCTGACATATAGCGAAAGACAAATTAGAATTTTAGTTATGAGATTAAAGAGTTGTGAAATCTGAAGCTATGTGAGAAATTGAAATGTACTGTGCGGAAACAAATTCTTAATCTACTTTCTAGTAACATTTTCGGGGACAAAAATCCCTAGGGGGAGAGAGTTGTAATAGCCCAGTTTAGACTCTAGTCAGAATAGTGGTTTCAGAACCATAAATCTGAGGTTGTAAAATTATTTTAATATTATTTTTGGTAATTACAACATGTTAATTGATATGTGTGAAAATTTCTTGATTTAATTTTATCGTTTGTATGCTTAATTTGATAAAAAGGACTTAATCGAATAAAATGCAAAAGTTGCATTCTATTTATTAAAGTGCTTATTTGCTATGAAATTAAAAGGTGAAAGTCCTTATGTTGTTATTATACCATTGGTTGTGTAAGTGGACAATTATGGGCATTATACATGTGAAATTATAATGTTTTCATTAAGGTTAATATGATAATTATGTTATTAAATGATAATAAAACAAAACAAAATATAAAATGGCCATGCATGTTCATCTTTTGGCTGGATATTGAAGAGAAAAAGAACCATTTGTAAGTTTTTAAGGTTCGGCACTTTGAAGCTCAAATTGAGGTATGGATTTTGTTCGGTTTTTGATGATTTTTATGTTTTTGAGATCGTTGCTTCGAATACTATCTAGCCCATGCTTGAATTTTCGAATTTGTTGATGTATTCGTGATTTTCCATTGTTGATAGCTTGATGTTTTTGTTGTTTGATGATGAAAAATAAATATTTGATGTTAGATTATCAAGTTTTATTAAGTGATTTTTGATAAAAATGCTTATTAAGGACTAAATTGTGAAATTTGTAAATTAAGGGGTCAAAATGTGAAATAAATGAAATTAATGGGCCGTTAGGGACCAAAGGTAAATTCGGCCTAATTAGAGTATGTTGAAAGTTTGAATATTTTGAGTTGTTTTGAAATAGGGACTAAATTGAAAAAAATGTGAAATGTCAGTGGCTAAAGTGCAAAATGCCTATTTATGTGTTTTCAGGTGATATTGAATAAATTTATGATTGAATTAGCTAAATTTGAATTGATTTAGATCAAGAAAGAAAGAAATCAGATTTGGATCGGGGGAAGTTGAAAGTTGTCGAATAGTCGTTCCGATCTGCTTATGTCCATACGAGGTAAGTTCATAAGTAAATAAATGTTGTTAAATTCGATTGTATATGTATTATATGTGCCAAATTGATTTATAATAAATATATGTGTATATGCCGAAATGAATTAAGCATTGGAGAACTAGTTACAAGCTTGAATCGATCAAATTACGACGTCTGAAAGCCCCGTACGAACCATAGGAATTGTATAGGATACATATGTAATGACATAGGATTCCGATATGTGATTGCGTGTAAGACCACATCTGGGACGTTGGCATCGATTTGTGATTTACGTGTAAGACCATGTCTGGGACATCGACATTGTATTTGATTCATGTAAGACCCTGTCTAGGACAGTGGCATCTTTATGTGATTACATGTAAGACCATGTTTGGGACGTTGGCATTTTCAAGTTATCCAAGTGTCCTTATTGATTCTGAATGGTTCAACAGGCAATATCGAGAAATGAACTACTAGGTGAAAGTGTATCTGATTTAGTTATGTGTGATTTGTTTATGTAATTTAGAAATGAAAGGTGAATACGTTCAAATAACAATACGTGAAATATGTGACAATGAATGAAATAAATGTATACAAATGAATGAAGTGATATATATGCTCATTTTATGAAATTGTGGCCCTATATTTCAAACATGAGAATTATGAAACATGAAACATGACTTTGATGTATGATTTCTTAGTTCGATTACTTGAACAGATAATGAAATTAAAATGTTTGAGTTTGGAGTATGCTCTGTATGTCATATATGATTAATATAATAAGGTTGATCTTGGTTAGCTATATGATTCATATATGTGAATTTGGTTCATGTGAATAAGTGGATTATGGATATTCGAAATTGGAAGTGTTTATAAAGAAGTTAATATAAGCTTAGGTGTGAATTGTAATAAATGACCATGTTTTGGTTGGTTATGTAATGAATAGGTGCAAGCTTGGTTTATATGAATGAATTAACAGTTGATATTCGAATTTGAAAGCATGGTTTATATCTTCATTGATAAATAAGATAAGTGAATTTACTTAATGTGATGATATGGATTATATGAGAAAAGTAATTGTATATGTGTATGAAATTAATTAAATTTGGCCTATTCGAGTTGAATTATATATGTTCTTGTGATTTATTATTTTCTTATGGCTTACAAAGCTTTTAAAGCTTACTCTGTGTGTTTTTCCTATGTTTATAGAGTTTCAGAGACTTGCTCGGGTTAGAAGTCGTTGGAGATCTCATCACACTATCCAGTTTCGCTTCGATAAATAAATGCTTTGAGATTCGGTTATGTGGCATGTATAGGCTAGTTTTGATATATTTGGTTTTGAAATTTGTATATATATATATAGCCATAATGTTGGTGTATATATATGGCCATGTTATAAACTTAATTTGGACGTATGTTTCATGTTAAATATGTTTGTGATGTTGGTTATATGATTTGAAAATGAGATGTGTTAATGATGAAATATAATCGGCATGAAAGTAGCTCATTTTGGAAATATGATTTGTGGTATATTTTTTATGGTGGTTGATTATAAAATTCGGCTTAAGTGAGGTAAATATGGTTGATGGATGTGTTTCGGTTGTGGCTTATTATTGACCTATTTTGGATGTATAATTTGTGTTGTGTAAAGGTTTGAAAATGGTAAATGATGTGTTTTTGATATAATACATATGCTCACATAAGCTAAGTTATGTATATGTGATAGCTTGCATATTGTTTGTTAAGGTACAGTTTGAGATGTTAAAGTATGAATATGTTTTGTAATTTATCTGATGGTCATTTAGGTATGGTTATAAATGGTACAATTAGTTTTGATTTAAATTGTAAAATTGGTTGAATTATCGAAGAATAAATTTTATGACCGAATATATGGTTAAAAGATCATCTATGCATATGTATTTTGGAAATGGTAAAGGGGTGCGTATTTATATTTGGCTAACAATAGGTAAAATATACTCTTAAATGCCTATGATATGTTTTGTTCGTGATTCGGTAATTAATGGTTAAGTTGTTAAGTTAAATGCTTGAGTTTAAATGTGCCTTATATGTGGTTTATGAATTTGGTAAATGAAAGATAGGTATTTTGGATATTTCATTAGTCAAGTGATATTGTAATTATGCTATGATTTGATTCGGCACTTTTGTGTAAATTGGTAGTTATTATTTTGGTAAAATCTGCACAATTTGGTAAAACCAAATTTTATACTTGACCTTATGTTGAAGTTGTTAATGCAAGATATATATATTAATGATTAATAAATCATGTGGTTTGGCTTGATTTAGTAAAATGTGAAGAAGTGCATATTTATAAATAGTGTTTTTTGGAAAGTAGTTAATGAAGTATATTTATATGAGTGGATATCTTAATATATGATTTGTATATGAAATGAACTATACTTGGTTATAAGTTAAGCATTCGATTGCCATGATTCATTGGTTATAATGTTTGAATATTAATTTGGGAAGTGTATGAATTATAGAATCGAAGTATGTTAGATTGGTTTAAAATTTTACTAGATGATTAGTATTGAAATGATTATATTATTTGGTGCATGAATTGAAATGAATGTCTGTTCTGAGTTGTATTTTGATCAGTGATGCCTCGTAACCCTAATCCGGTGACGGACACGGGTTAGGGGTGTTACAACCAATACAATGTGCCAAACAATTTTCGTGTTTGTGACCATTCTTGATGCTTAATATTTTTGAATGTCATACTTGTCCTAAGCCTCAAAACGTTACAAGCCGAAAAGTGCTATGTGACCTAAAATATCCTCATACATGAATGGACATCACATTGGACATATGCATAAATGACTATTTGTATTTTTCTCAAATAATCAAAGTACTTGTATGATCTATTGATGGATTCTTACAAGTGAGAACCTTAATACTTGTCTACTATGTAACATACTAAACTTAGGTGCTTGTGGTCGTCAACTATTCATCATGTTAAGATTGTTTGTAAGTATGAAATGCTTAAGTCATATGCTCCAAAGTCAATACTTGTATCATATTTGCTCAAGATTCATCATTTTATTGTCTTTGATTATGTTGCTTAAGGACAAGCAATGACTTAAGTGTGAGGGAGTTTGATTTGTCGTAATTCGGTGTAGTAGATTAAAGTAGTTTTCGTATTTAATGAGCTTGAATACAAGCATTTTTGTTAAATTCAAGTTAAGTTTTCATAGTGTTATTTATATTCAATAAAATGTGCAAATTGAGTCTTTTATTATCCTTAGGGGCTCAATGAGGCCTAAGGGTGAGCTAATGTACTTTGTGCATGTGCAGGAGACCATTAGAAGATGTATTAAATGAATACCAGCCGCTATGTCTCAACATAAATGACTCGATGTTACAACATAGGGAAAAAAATGAAGAAAACTCAAGTCTACCTTCAATGTCGCAACACAAACTGAGGGTGTTGCGACATACCCTTGAAGATGGTTTTAGAGAAGCATACTGATTGCTATCTCACAACACAGGTCCTGGTATGTCGTGACATTGACTCTGTGATGGAAACTAAACACGAAGCAGGAGCGTTTTGGCATGCACAATCAAAATTTAAAGCTCAGTAACGTCAGCTAACCTAGGGTTAAGGATGACGACTACCTGAAGGCTATAAATAGGCTCATTTGTCACTTGTTATAAACATTATTCCTTTAGCTTAGATTCTTCATGTAAAATTTTGTTTAGTATTCTCTTTCATTCTTAGGTTTTAGTTTTATTTAGTTGTTCTTGTCGACTTCAAGAGATCTAAATTGTGGAATCTTTCAACTCTGTGGATTGGCGCTTAATCTCAATACAATCAGGCTCTTTCATTTTACTTTATCTTGTCGATTTAATTAACATGCTTTCTCTTTACATCAATTATATATTTTTTATGAACTCCATAAGGAACTAATCCTTCTATGGGGAATTAGTGAGTAGAGGTAAGATCTGTTAATTATTTTGTAAGGTTACTCAATAGATCAACTGTTTGGGAAAAGGAGAGCATGAAACAGACCCTAGGCTTGACAACCCCAAGAAGTCATCAAGGTGGGACTTAACCCAAAACTGGTATTGCCCATCCATGAACACCTTAACTCCAAACCAGTCTAGACTATGAGATTGAAAGGTAAGTAGTTCTTGTTGACTCGTTATGTTAGTGGAAGATTGAAAGAACTTGCTAGGGTAGCGACTATTTGATTGACGAGGAAACTCGAAACAACAGTTGATGGAGATTATCGAAGAGAGCTAATCACCTATAATCAGATTTGATTTATTCTTCCTGTAATATCTTGAATTTTATCTTTTTATGTTATTTTGTCTTTATTATTTTTATTATAAAAACCTTAAAAATCCTTTATTTTATATTCTTCATACTATAACTAAATTGAATGTACTAATTAGAGCTTTTAGTGTTTAGGCTAAAAGTGATCTAGCACTTATGTAACACCCCTATCCCGTATCCGTCGCCGGAATAGGTAAAGGGGCATTACCGGACTTGAAACTCATATCAGAACAGTAAAAATTTTGAATTTTTTTTTTTAACATTCCTTTAAATAAATACTAAAGACAGTCAGGGATGCAATTTGAACTTCTATAAGTACACATTCAAAAGATGCCATTTTCGCATGGCTTATATACATTAACCAAAATATTCTTCGGCCACTGGTCTATTCTTTACATGCCATAAAATAACTCAAAACATAACAGTAACAAGCAGTGGATAGTGATAGTGTGACTAGTTGCTGACGATCCCTAAGCCTGTAGCTTCGAAGTGAGATCTATAAAACAAAGAAAACAAAGTAAACGGAGTAAGCATTACAATGCTTAGTAAGTTTTAAGCAGTGTCAACAGATAACAATCAAATTATAACATAGTTGTTCATATTTTTATTTCACTCTTCCTTCGGGCATACCATCCCTTTACCGAATATGCACATCTCATCATATACAATAGGCAGATAAACTTTCACATAAAAGTGAGCTCATGTGACATGGATATATTGTATGATTTCACATAACCTCTCACACTGATCCGATGTCACATAATCATAGGAATAGTCTCATAGATTGCTCTCGTATGCATCACATAACTACCTTATGATTTAGTTCAAATCAAGCTCACATATAAACTTGGAGTACATACCTGTTTAACCTTTCGCATTGAATATATTTATAAGCAATTCTTATTACGAAGTCTTATAGCTTTAACCTCTACTCGAATTATCGTGAGACCTTTAGCTCGATGAAATCTCCACACGGTTATCGGGTCTTACCGGACAAAATCTCCACACGTAGTCATCGGGTCTTACCGGACATAATCTCCACACGTAGTCATCGGGTCTTACCGGACATAATCTCCACACGTAGTCATCGGGTCTTACCCTAATATATTTCAAGTTTCATGTACATTTAATCACATGTTACAACATTCACATCGACCGTCATATTTGTAATTCATTTGCCTCATCAAATATCTAATAATACACACCTTTCACATTTGGTCATTCGTACACATATACACACATCGCCTACATATTTCACACTAGCCATTCGGCTTTACCACATATACATATCTCATACATATTTCACATTAGCCATTCGGCTTTACCACATATACATATCTCATACATATTTCACATTAGCCATTCGGCTTTACCACATATACATATCTCATACATATTTCACATTATCCATTCGGCTTTACCACATATACATATCTCATACATATTTCACATTAGCCATTCGGCTTTACCACATATACTTATCTCATACATATTTCACATTAGCCATTCGGCTTTACCACATATACTTATCTCATACATATTTCAAATTAGCCATTCGGCTTTACCACATATACTTATCTCATACATCAATTTCCGCAACAGCTTATAAGCAACTCAAATAGTTTCATCAATGTTTACAACAAATTCACATATTCACTACAAGCTGTTTTCCTGAGAAATAGTCACTAAATTATTTATAATTGGAGCTACAAAACTCAAAATCAATTTCCGTTAATTTTCCCTGAATATAGACTCATATATCTTCCATCCATAAAATTTTCAGAATTTTAGGTTTGGCGAATCAATACCAGATTTTTCTTAAAGTTTCCCCTGTTTCACTGTTTGACTAATCTGACCACTCTTCACTACGAATCAAATTTCTCATTGTACAGAATTCAAAATGTGTTCTATTGGATTTCATTTGAAACTAGACTCATTAAGGAGTCTAAGCATATAAATGTTATCTTATAACCATTTTTGTACAGATTATAATGATTTTCTAAAAACCGAACAGGGGATTTCGGAGTCATTCGGACACCGTCTCACTCAACTTTAAATATCTCTTTATAGGAAATTTCTTTGCTCACACGGTCTCTTTTATAAGAAACTAGACTAATTAATCTTTGATTACATATTTTATTCAGCCTATAATTCCACACCATCAATTTATGGTGATTTTCTAAAATCACGTTACTGCTGCTGTCCTAAGCAAAATATTACAATTTGCTCTTAAATTTCCAAGTCCAAACACTTATGAACTCACCATTTGAGTCTAAAACATATCATGGCCACATCATATCTTATTAAATCAACACATTGTGTCCTATTATGATTGAATTTACTCAATGTTTAATCACTTAAAACTTACCTCGGAAGTGGTCGACGACTAGATATCCACGGCTATTCGTTTATTTTCTCTTTTCCCTTATCCGACTTTGATCCTCTAAGCTCTTGAGCTAAATCAAACAATTTACTTCCCAATCAAACACAATCACACGGCATCCATATACATTTTAGAACCATTCTTAACATATTTACTACTCATTTACAAACAAAATACTCATATCACATTTATAAAACTACCTTTCATAACCACTATGTATAAATTTGCATTTCTTCACTATTTACTAAGTCAAGCCAAACCACATGATTCATTAATCGTTAATATATATATATATATATACAGCATTAACAACTTCACTTAAGCTTAAGTATAAAATTTGGTCTTACCAAATTTTGCACGTTTTACCAAAATAATAACTACCAATTTTACACATAAGTGCCGAATCAAATCATACCATAGTTACAATATCACTTGACTAATGAAATATCCAAAATATCAATCTATCATTTACCAAATTCATAAACCACATATAAGGCACATTTTAAACTCAAGCATGTAACTTAACAACTTAACCATTAGTTGCCTAACCACAAACAAAACATATCATAGGCATGTAAAAACATATTTTACCAATTACCTCACTTAAGCCAAATTTTATAATCAATCACAAAAAAATATACCACAAATCATACTTTCAAAATGAGCTACTTCCATGGCCGATTATATTTCATAATTAACATATCTCATTTTCGAATCATATAATCAACATCACAAACAAATCACCAAAACACAAATCATACCTATCATCTAACAAGCATAACAAAATAAACCAACCATGTCAAATATAACCATAATTTAATCAAACCTTGAAACCGAACTTAACAAAATAAACAAGCCATTGAATGATTAGAACTTGAACTAACCACCTTCTTTATACATAATTTTCCAAGAATTTCAAGGTACTTACCTCTTCCAAACCTCCTCCAAGCCGAACATGAAGCAAGAGAACTCCTCTCTTCCTTTGATTTTTCGGTCAAGAAGAACAAAGAGGATGAAGCCTTTTTCTTTTTTTTTTTCTTCTAGTACGGCAAAAGGGGGGAGCAAGGATGAAACAACTTTGGTTTCTCCTCCCACTCCCTCATATTTTATTGTTCTTCCCACAACATGTTATCACAAATTATTTATAATATGTTTTACCCATCCCATTTTGTCTATCCTCAATGTCATGGCGGCCACTACTAATTAAGTGGGGAATTGACATGCAAGTCCACCTTTTGATTTCATGCACTAATTGATCCTTATAGATTAACCTATCACGTTTCAAAAGTGTCACACATAAGTCCTATTAACTAAATTCACATGCAATTAACAAAATTCAAATATGAAATTTTCACACATGCATATATACATATAATAAGCATCAAATATGACGGTTAATTATTTTTATGACTCGGTTTTGTGGTCCCGAAACCACTTCCCGACTAGGGTCACATTAGGGGTGTCACAACTTACCTCCTTTGGGTACGAGCCTTGGAGTACTCACCTACTTCGTTGTAAAACTATATTACAACTCGACCCGTATACTTGTGAATACCACCTTTTCTTTCTATATTTTTATTGTAGTATTCACACTCTGGACGTTAGTAATTCCGGAGGCGATCAGTCACAAATATTACTCATAGTGATAACTTGATATATGATCCTCATACTTGAGATCATCATTGTCCTAACATTGTGAGCCTTATATTTTAATACAGTCAAACGTCTACCGTAACAGGTTGTACTATAAAGACTGATGTTGGATATACCATAATCCATGTAGTTGGATATGGTTGATTTAGATAGGATTTATCCCTCCTACATAATGGGAGCAATATCTTCGGCCACTTGATGGAGTGAGACTAGAAATGCATGACCATGCTCGAATAAGTTGATATGAGATATCACACTTATTTGTTTATTGTAGTCTCATAAAAAAATCAAGAAATATGAGATTGGACTATACAAGTGTGACTATTCCATGACTTGTTTCCAATTTAGATATTAAGGATAAACTGATATAATACATGAAAAGATTACCACAGAAAGGTTATGTCAAATCACGACTTCTTGTAACTTGGGTAGCAATGATGCCTTGCTAGATGTCACTCATTTCTTGTAATGTTAGAAACATTCTTGTATTACTACCAACGTTACAAGAGCCTATAAAGTCACACACTATAGTTGAAGTGAACATAATCCAAATACATTTGGTATTGTATTTAGTTGTCACATGAATTAAATTAATTGTTGAATTAATTGAATTTGATGGTTAAATATTAAACACATTATATGTACTAACTTGTTGTAGACAAATAGAAAACATATATAAAATTAATATATGAATTTGATTCACACAAAATATTAATTATATATATTTTACCAAAATTATTAATATAAATATTTTTAATAATAATTTCAGTCAAAATACAAAAGGACATAGAAAGTGATATTCTTTTGGAAATAATATAATATTTTTCCGACTTTCCATTTGTTTCTCTAATAATAAGGAATAATCCCATTTTTATTTTCTGATATATGAAATCAGAGAAAATAAAAAGGAAAAGAATCCCTTAGTGTGTTAGGGTTACCAAGAAAACACAAAAGAAAAAAAAAGTCCAACATCTGTTTTTGAAAATCCTCTCTAAAAAGTTCAAGAGAATTTTGTTGTTCGTTCTTTGACTAAGTGGATTATATAGAGGCCGAGACGTTATTGTTGCAGCTTGGGATCGACATCGTTAGAAGGGATCCTATTAAGAACATTGTTCGTCACATTTTCAGTTTCGAAAAGGTATATTTTTACCCTTATTTCAACCTGATTCACTCATCGTACGTAGATCCATGGTTGATGATCATTGGAATAAAATTTTCATTGTGCCACAGGGTGGACCAACGATTCAACACTTTATATGTAATATGAACATGCATTTCACACAAAAGCTGTAACACCCCAAACCTGATTTGATGAACCAGATCCAATGTAATATCCCGAATTAGGGCCTAATCGGAAGAGTGGTTTTGTAACCACAAATCTGAGATAGAAATAATTATTTTATAATTATTTTGAGGTTTATGATATGATTGCATGATTGTGTGAAAATTTCATGACGAAATTCTATGCATAAAGTGCTTAAGTTGAAATTAGAGACTAAATTAAATAATTTCCAAAACTTGTATTCTAGAAGTTTTTAGTATGAAATTGCTTTGGAATATTAATGAGGAGGTCTTAAATAGAAATTTTACTAATTTCTAAAATTTTGGACAAAAATGGGCTTGTACATGAAAATTTTCAAAGAAAGGTATTAAGGGTATTTTGGTCATTTTGTAATTAAAATTAATTAAAAGGGAAATTAAGGCCAAAATGTGTTCACCTTCTTCTTACCTTGGCCGAACCTTACCTCTCTCCATAGCTAGGGTTTCTTCAACTTCCAAGCTTCATAGTAAGTGATTTCAAGCCTCGTTTTTAATGATTTTTATGTTTTTGGAATCCCGGTAGCTCGATTTAGCTTATGCTAGCAATAATTCAACCTAGGGTTCATATTTGGAAAAATACCCATAGGTTTAATTTGTGTATTTTGGTGTTTTATGATAAAATATGAGATTGTAAATTATGCTAGACAACTTGTGCTACTCGGTTTTAACTGAAAACGAGTAAAAGGGTTTAATCGGTAAAAATACCTAATATTCATAAGTACATGTTAGAGTGTGAATTTGATGTTGCTATAGAAGGGAAAAATGATCAGCATGTCATAAAACATAAGTAAATAGGATGAGGTTTAATTTACGAGCCTTGGGGAAAAAGTGTAAATATGTGAAAGTTTAGGGGCAAAATGGTAATTTTGCCAAAGTTCGTATTAGGGGCTGTTTTGATGAATGTATGTATTAGATAAATTAATTTGGTATTATAGATCAAGAGAAACAAGATTCAAGTCGTGATTGAGGGAAAAATAAAGTTTACGAGGAATAGGCTGTATCGAGGTAAGTTCATGTGTAAATAAAGTAACATAATTTTTATTTTAAGTGATTTAATGTTATTTATATGATATGATATTTATTACCATGAAATATTATGCTTTGTGAATTATTGTTTGGTAATATGAAAATTAAATGAACAACTTGATAAGTATGATATGCTAGCAAATATCGGTTTCTATATTTCGAAGAAGGCGATCAAAATGTGTAACTGAGAAGAATCCCGTTTGAACCTTGGGAATAGATTAGGGTACAAGTGACATGTCACTAGGATGGTTGAGTTCCGAGCTCGTTGAGTTGAGTCCGAGTTCGTTTATGGGCGGGTTACATGGTAGCTTGACTACATAGATTTCAAAAGCTATTGAGCTTGTTTAGCTATGAGTATAGCACTTACGTTCACACTATCCGCGTATCCGAAATTATATTCCGACGTGTTCAATAGGAGAATCCTAAGAGAATAGGAAGAGTACTTAAAACGAAAGTGATTCGACGATGAATGTGTTGAAGAAGTGAGAATGGACAGGTATGAATTTAATCCTTGGTTGAGAATTTGGTAAGATAAATATTTTGGTAAGATAGTAAGTATTCTTATGATATAAGTGTCGTAATGATGTTTATGTTGGATTGCATGATCATGTTACTTGTTATTTGCATGTGAACTTACTAAGCATTAATGCTTACTCCCTCCTTTTCATTCATAGTAGTTTTGAAAAGCCGGCTTGAGAATCGGGATAGGTTGAAGGCTCGTTCACACTATCCGAAGCCCTAAATTGGTAAAATGGCTTGTATATTTTGAGTGTGGCATGTATATCACTATACTCACTTTGTGTAAATGATCTTATGATATGGTTATGGTTTGGTAAGAAAAGGGTTTGTAAATGATTAGCCATTGGAATGGCCAATCTAAATCATATTTGATGTCATGTATATTTAAAATGCTATTTAGTCCATGAAAATCTATAGTAAATTAAAATTTGCTATAAAACAGAATATTGTTGCAGCAATGATGTGAATTTAAAAAATCAGTAAAAATAGTAGAAATGGAATTAAATGATGAATAAGTTATGGAATCGAATCTTGATGAGTCTATTTTCATATGGATGAAACGAAATAGGTAAATGAGTTATATTTTATAAGATATTTAAATTTTTGTGAAATAGGGCCAGAGCAATTTCTGAATCCCCTATTCTAACTTTGGAAATTCACAAAAAAGTTTAAAAAACTAATTGGAAGTCATACTTTATATGAACAGATTCCTTATTGAGTCTAGTTTTAATAGAAACAAATAGCATAGTCTTTTTAGTTCTGTACAAAGAGAAAAGTGGTTTGTAGTGAACAGGGGTCAAAGCAGTCGAATGCTGAAACAGGGTAAACTTTAACTAATAAACTGTACTAATTGGCCCAACCAAAAATTCTGGAAAAAAATTAGTTGTTAGATATATGAGTCTAGTTTTAGGAAAAATTTACTTATCTTAATTTTTAGTTTTAGAACTCGAGATATGAATTTTTAAGCTACTATGTCGCAGATTGACTGTTTATTGCAAAAGTTGGAATAAATGATTTAAAATTCTTTAAGTGATAAATAAAGTTTAGTAACACCTCAAGCTCGACTCTGGCGACGGTCTCGGGTGTGAGGGCATTATATTTGGTGGTATCAGAGCAGGTTTAGTCAGTTTTTGGACTAACGTGTTGTATGTACGGGTTTTGCTATACATGCCATGCCATATATATATTTATAAATTGTGATAGTGTGACGACTTTTGACCTTTTAAATGATTTTTTTTATAGTAAATGGATCTCGATCCAGCTATGGTTGATGATGTAGAGAGTAATGCACCAGCTCTGGCTGAAGGGGCAGTGTCGACTGAAAATCCACTTCCTATTGTTGGTCAAGGAGGAGGAGAAGGGGCTCGAGAAACCTGTCTCCAGATGATGAATGCCTGGTACACTTAGTTCGTTCGTACGAACCCGAATGCACAACCTCCCCCACATCCCCCGATTCCTTAACCTGTAGCCCCGATGCCTCAAGGTATGGATCTGATGAAATTTCACAGAACTCCAGTTGATAGAATCCGCAAGCAAAGGGCCGAAGAATTCAGGGAAAATGTTGATGATGATGCCGAGAAAGCAGAGAATTCTATTCGGGTATTTGATGAATTGTCTTGTACACATGAGGAATGCTTGAAATGTGCTATATCATTGTTGAGGGATTCAGCCTATCATTAGTGGAAGACATTGATTTCAGTAGTACCGAAAGAGAAAGTAACTTGGGAGTTCTTTCAAGAAGAATTTCGGAAGAAATACATCAGTGAAAAATTTGTTGATCAAAAGCGTAAAGAGTTTCTTGAGTTGAAGCAGGGCAACATGACAGTTACTGAATATGAAAGGGAGTTCGTTAGGTTGAGTAAGTA
The DNA here is from genome assembly GCF_025698485.1 of Gossypium arboreum. Classification (NCBI taxonomy): domain Eukaryota; kingdom Viridiplantae; phylum Streptophyta; class Magnoliopsida; order Malvales; family Malvaceae; genus Gossypium; species Gossypium arboreum. Next base: position 69,779,275 of record NC_069077.1, on the reverse strand, counting down.
TGCTAGAGAATATGTTACTACAGAGGCTAAAATGTGCAGACGATTTGAAGATGGACTCAATGAAGACATCAAAGTATTTGTTGAGATTCTTGAATTAAAAGAAATGGTAGTACTTGTTGATCGGGCTTGCAAGGCTAAAGAACTACTTAAAGACAAGAAAAAAGTAGAAGCTGAGACTAGAAATTGGAAGAAAAGATCGACTAGTAGTTCATTCTCACAGCAATCTAGAAAATCTAGAAATATGAATCCTCGATCTCAGGTTTCGGCCAGACAATCATATGGAAATTCTAAGAAGCAAAATGTGGGTCTTAAATCTAAGACTACTTCTGTGGCTAGTGTGGGGAATTCGAGATTTGTTAAGCCCGAGTGCCAGCGGTGTGGTAGAAATCATTTTGGCCCATGTAGAACGAATGAATGTTTTCAGTGTGGTTCTCTGGATCATTTTATTAGAGACTTCCCAGAGAGAGTTGAAAAAGAAAAATTTTAGAGTGTAAAAGCTAGTGGTGCAGACTCGAGGGGAAAGTATTCGAGAAAAGCTGGAAATGAAGCAAGCAGCAAAAATGTAGTCAGAGATTTATCAGTTAAACCTAAAGCAAGGGCTCCAGCTAGAACTTATGCCATAAAGGCACGTGAAGATGCTTCATCACCCGATGTGATTACTAGTATATTTTCTCTTTATGATGTTAATGTTATTGCTTTGGTTGATCCCGGTTCTACTCATTCATATGTGTGCATAAAATTGGTGTCTAGTATGAATATACCTGTTGAGTACACAAAATTTATGATTAGAGTGTCGAATCCATTAGGAAAATGTGTGATAGCTGATAAAGTATGCAAGAAATGTCCTCTAATGATTCAGGGTCATTACTTTCCGGCCGACTTGATGTTGTTGCTGTTTAACGAATTTGATGTTATTTTGGGTATCAATTGGTTGGCATTACATGATGCTATAGTAAATTGCAAAGAAAAGTGTAACACCCTATCCTCAGAACCGCTTTTAATAGGTAAGGGCATTACCGCACTTGTAACTCATGTCGAACAAAAAAAATTTTGAACTTTTTCTTGAAATAAAGATCATTCATTTAAATAAGTACTAAGCACAACCAAGGATAAAATTTAAACTTCTCTAAGTAAACATTCAAAAGATGCCATTTTCGCATGGCTTACATACATTAACCAAAATATTCTTCCGCCACTAGTCTATTCTATACATGCCATAAGATAATCCAAAACATAGCAGTACCAAGCAGTGGATAGTGATAGTGTGACAAGTTGCTGACGATCCCCGAGCAAAAGGCCAAATTCAACAATCTATAAAACAGAGAAACATAACAACAGAGTAAGCTTTTTATAAGCTTAGTAAGTCTTAAGCAAATTAAAAAAAACTCTTGAACTCAAATATAACCAATTTGTTTATTTGATTCATATATATATCATTTCATTTCATATCTATAGTTACCCTCATCGGTCAAGTCAAAATGTATATCTCCCAATATCCTATAATATTTCTCCATAATCAGTATACCCACATATTCATATGGCATTTTCATATTTGCTTTCCACTTTACAATCATGATTTAATTACGATCGTCTAACATGTACAAGTATTTATCACATACCGACCAACCAAATTAAAGTTGATCTTACAATTCTCATATAACCTCTTTCTAGGTATAACGCCTTTTTGGCGAATATACACAATTACATAATACACAATAAGCGGATAAATTCTCACTTGATAGTGATCTCTTATAAACATAGGTACATTACATATTTTCACCTAACTTTTCACATTGACCAAATGCTAATAATCATAGAAACAGTCTTATTGTTTTACTCACATATGCATCACATAACAACCTTGTGATTTAATTCAAATCAAGCTTAAATATAAGCTCGAATACATACCGTCCAACTTAACGCATTGAACGATTTATTAACAATTGTTACTGTGAAGTCATATAATCTTACGCTTTACTCGAATCATCACGAGACCTTTAGCTCGGACAATCCCCACACGTAGTCATCGGGTCTTACCAGGAATATATTTCCAAGTTTCATGTACATTTAATCCCATGTTACAACATTCACATCGACTATCATATTTGTAATTCATTTGCCTCATCAAATATCTACTAATACACACCTTTCACAATTTGTTATTCGGCCACAATATATATACACATCTCATACATATTTCACATTAACCATTTGGCTTTACCACATATGCATGGCTCATACATATTTCACATTAGCCTTTCGGCTTTACCACATATATATATCTCATACATATTTTACATTAGCCATTCGACTTTACCACATATATATATCTTGTACATCAATTTCATCATAACAAAATTGACTAGGTATACTAGTCATTTACGGCTTATAGCCTCACTTTAATACGATCCGGTACTTTGATTAAAATTTTAATTGATAGTTTATAAGCAACTCAAACAGTTTTATCAATGTTTACTACTTAATCACAAATTCACTACAAGCTGTTTTTCCCGAGCAACAGTCACTAAATCATTTATAACTGGAGCTACGAAACTCCAAATCAAGTGCTGTTAGTTTTTCCTGAAAATAGACTCATATATCTTTTATCCATAAAATTTTAAGAATTTTATGTTTGGCAAATCAATACCAGATTTGTCTTAAAGTTTTCCCTTGTTTCACTGTTTGACTAGTCTAACCATTCTGCACTACGAATCAAAATTCTCATTGTACAGAATTCAAAATCTATTCTTGTTTATTTCATTTGAAACTAGACTCATTAAGTATTCTAAGCATATAAACTTCATCTTATAACCATTTTTGTACAATTTATAATGATTTTATAAAAACAGAACAGGGGATCTAGAAGTCATTTTGACCCTGTCCCACATCACTTCAAATATCTTATTATAGGCAATTCTTTTGCTTACACGGTTTCTTTTATAAGAAACTAGACTCATTAAGCTTTAATTAAATAATTTATTCAACTTATAAATCATCTCCCAAAATTTATGGTGATTTTCCAAAACCACATTACTGCCGCTGTCCCAAGCAGATTTATTACCAATTCACTCTTTCACACATACCTTGCATGCATGTTATTTAAACATGCATATCACAAATCAATCATCACATACCTATAATTTCACTTAAGCATAAACTTCGTTTCATCATTTTAAAGACAAACATTACTCAATATTATCCAAATTCACATTCGGCCATAATACACACAACATGTTAACCGATTTTCCCACTTAGCATCTAATGCACATGCATGCTCACAAATACACATCATCGAGTTCTTACTAAAGACATTTCATTTCTATACACATAAATCATGCATCATAATTTAAATATTTACATAATTTCATATATCCAGTACTCACCTATATTTTGTATTAAAATTTGATATCAATGTCGCCGATTTTCATTTTATTTACCATACAAGATCATGCAACATGATAGCTCAATTTTAAGTACATGAGTTCTTGTCCTGTTTGAAACGGTACAACGACTCTAGTGTATAGACGGTTTGAATATCAGACACATTTAACCTAAACAAAACACTCTAGCGTGCACTTGAACATGTCAAATTCTGGCATGCATTCGGACACTTAAAAATTTAGCATACATTCAAACATTAAAATTTCACTAGCTGACAGCAAATAATTTTCAGACAATTCAGTTCCCTACATCCTTTCAACAAATGCTTATTTCCTTAGCTTCAACCAATAATAATGGGACATTACTTTAACTAAAATTTGAAAATGTAAATCCCAAATTAAACTGTTTTAACCTCCAAAAGTTAATAACTCTTCAAACATAAACGGAACAGTAATGCATGTTAATTTCAACCATCTTTATATTTTGCTTATTACCACAAAACAGGACATTGATTAACCAACATTTTACCTTAATTAGAGCAAAGAGCAGATCAATTACACCAGATTTATTGCACGATAAACTACAGCAATTACATGCTGAAACTATCGCCTTCAACAAAGAGGTTTCAACACCAACTTATACATTTATTTATCAACTCTTCTTCACTTCTAACACCAGTATTTTCGTAACAACTAACATGTATTTTAACTATTAACTTTGCTTAACAAATCCTTGAATCTGCGTTTTACGCATGTATTAAACACAAGATAAACATGGAAATTTTTCAAAGTTTCATTGCAAGGACTTCTTGAATAAAGAAATTGAACCTACTCTTGAGCGCTTTTTTCCCTTCTTGCGCCACCTTCAATGAGTTTCTTAAGGAACCAGCTCCTAAGTGAGCTCAAAATTAAACACGCAGACCCTCTTCTTCCCTTTCTATTCGAACAGCCCTTAATCTAGCAATCTCCTTAGCGAAAATTTTAACAACCCAAGGAAATTTCTTCTCCCCCTTTCCTAGCTTACAAAGAATGGAGGAATAAACCAACTTTGGTTTCTCCTCCCACTAACACATTATTTTTATTACCCATACTCTTTTATTCATCTTTAATTCATTTAATACATTTTTTTATTACATATTTCTCACCACTAATAAATATAATAATATTAAACCATGCATATAATGTCCATACTTATGAGCTTGGCCGGCCACTAGCATTAAAAGTGGAAAATTGGCATGCAAACCTACTTATTTGCATCATTCAATAATTAATCACTTAAAATAAGCCACACATATATTCAAAGCTTCCCACATAAGTCCTTTTTATTTAGAAACACATTCAATTTGACAAAAATCAAAGCATTCAAATTTCACACATGCATGATCACATATTTTAGACATAAAATATTATATTCAATTATTTCTACGACTCGATTTAGTGGTCCCGAAACCACTTCCCGACTAGGGTCAGAATAGGGCTGTTACAAAAGGGATATAGAATTAAAGTGTGAAAGTGGTAAAATTCTGCGGGTTGAATCAGGCAAATCAGAGGCATTATCTAGTGTGATTTCTTCGATGTCGGCTCAGAGATATTTGCGGAAGGGTTATGAAGCTTATTTGTCGTATGTGCTTAATACAAAAGAAATTGAAAGGAAAGTTGAATCAGTGCCGATTGTGTGTGAGTTCGCGGATGTATTTCCAGAAGAGTTACCGGGTTTGCCTCCATTCAGGGAAGTAGAATTTGGTATTGAATTGATACCGAGAACAGCTCTAATCTCGATTGCTTTGTATAGAATGGCACCAGCAGAGTTGAAAGAATTAAAGTCGCAGTTGCAAGAGTTGACTGACAAAGGCTTAGTGAGACCGAGTTCTTCACCTTGGGGTGCTCCCGTATTATTTGTGAAAAAGAAGGATGGTTCTATGAGATTGTGTGTTGACTATCAGCAATCAAACAAGGTGACAATCAAGAACAAGTATCCGTTGCTGAGAATTGATGATTTGTTTGATCAGCTGAAAGGAGCAACATGGTTTTCAAAGATTGACTTGAGATTTGGGTAGTACCAGCTGTGAGTAAAAGAGTCGGATGTGCCTAAAACTGCTTTTAGAACAAGGTACGGTTATTATGAATTTTTAGTTATGCCATTCGGGTTAACAAATGCTCCTGCTGTGTTTATGGATTTGATGAATCATTTATTTCGGCCATACTTGGAAAATTTGTTGTGGTATTTATAGATGACATCTTAATTTATTCGAAAGATGAGACAGCGCATGCCGAGGACTTGAAGATAGTTTTGCAAACTTTGAGAAATAAGCAGTTATATGCCAAGTTTAGTAAAAGTGAATTTTGGCTTCGGGAAGTTGGATTTTTGGGTCATATTGTTTCAGGTGATGGTATGCGGGTTGATCCTAATAAAATTTCGGCCATTGTTGATTGGAAACCACCGAAAAATGTAACTGAGGTTGGAAGTTTCTTGGGGCTAGCTAGGTATTATCGGCGATTTGTAAATGGATTTTCTATAATTGCTGCTACTATGACTATACTACTCCAAAAGGATGTTAAATTTGAGTGGACAGAAGAATGTCAACAGAGTTTTGAAGAATTGAAAAAGTTATTAACTGAAGCACAAGTGTTGGTACAACCCGAATCAGGTAAAGAATTTGTGGTGTATAGTGATGCTTCTCGAAATGGCTTAGGATGTGTACTTATGCAAGAAGGAAAAATGGTGGCTTATTCTTCGAGGCAGTTAAAATCTCATGAAAGGAATTATCTGACTCATGATTTGGAATTGGCTGCTATAGTGTTTGCTTGGAAGATTTGGCGACATTATCTGTATGGTGAAAAGTGCCAAGTATATACCGACCACAAAAGTCTTAAGTACTTTATGTCACAAAAAGACTTGAATTTGAGACAGCGAAGGTGGTTAGAGTTATTGAAAGATTACGAGCTTGTTATTGACTATCATTCGGGAAAAGCGAATGTGGTTGCCGATGCTTTGAGTAGAAAGTTGCTATTTGCTTTGAGAGCTATGAACACCCAGTTAAAAGTATCAGATGATGGTTCAATTCTAGCAGAGTTAAGAGCAAGATCGATGTTTTTACAAGAGATTTGTGAAGCTCAGAAAGGCGATGAAGATTTACAAGCCAAAAGAAAACAATGTGAGGTTGATACAAGGTTAGACTTCAGAATCGGTTCCGATGGTTAACTGATATTTAAAAATCAGATTTGTGTACTGAAAAATGATGAGTTGATTCAAAAGATTTTGCTTGAAGCACATAATGGTTGTCTGGTAGTTCACCCGGGCAGTACGAAAATGTATAATGACTTGAAGAAAATGTATTGGTAGAGTGGAATGAAAAGAGATATCTCCGAGTTTGTATCAAAGTGCTTAATTTGTCAACAAGTGAAAGCTGAGCACCAAGTACCTTCAGGACTACTCCAGCCTATCATGGTTCCAGAATGGAAATAGGATCGAATTACTATGGATTTTGTATCAGGGTTGCCGTTAACTTTGGGGAAAAAAGATGCCATTTGGGTAATAGTTGACAGACTAACTAAATCGGCTCATTTTATTCTGCTACGTACAGATTATTCTCTTAATAAGTTGGCTGAATTGTGTATCAGTGAGATTGTTAGACTTTACGGAATACCTTTGTCAATCATTTCGGATAGAGATCCAAGATTTACTTCACGGTTTTGGTAAAAGTTGCAAGAGGCATTAGGTACGAAGTTAAATTTCAGCACTGCCTTTCATCCACAAACTGATGAACAATTAGAGAGAGTAATCCAGATTCTTGAAGACATGCTCAGATGTTGCGTGTTGGAGTTCCAAGGAAGTTGGGAAAGGTACTTACCGTTGGTGGAATTTGCTTATAATAATAATTATCAGACGAGTTTGAAGATGGCACCTTATGAAGCATTGTATGGTCGTAAATTTTGAACGCCATTGTATTGGATTGTACTCAAGGAAAATCAAATTTATGAAGTTGATCTAAAAAAAGAAACTGAAGAGAAAGTGAAAGTGATTCGAGATTGTTTGAAAGCTACTTCGGATAGACAGAAATCTTATGCGGATTGGAAACGAAAGGAAATCGAGTTTCAAGTTGGTGATAAGGTATTTTTAAAAGTGTCTCCATGGAAGAAAGTTCTTAGATTCGAACGGAAGCGCAAGTTGAGTCCCCGTTTTATTGGACCGTATGAAATAATTGAAAAAGTTGGACCAGTACTTTATCGGTTAGCATTGCCATCTGAATTACAGAAGATGCATGATGTGTTCCACGTATCTATGCTACGTCGGTATCGTTCGGATCCTTCACATATAATTTCACCGACAGAAATTGAGCTACGGCCGGATATGACTTATAAAGAAGAACTGATTAAAATTTTAGCTCGAGAGGTCAAGCAACTAAGAAATAAAAGTGTCGCTCTCGTGAAAGTATTGTGGAAAAAGCGGGTAGAAGAGACTACATGGGAACCTGAGGAAACCATGAGAAATCAATACCCACACCTGTTTACTGGTAAGATTTTCGAGGACAAAAATCCTTAAAGGGGGGGAGAGTTGTAATATCCCGAATTAGGGCCTAAACAGAATAGTGGTTTCGTGACCACAAATCTGAGATAGAAATAATTATTTTATAATTATTATGAGGTTTATGATATGATTGCATGATTGTGTGAAAATTTCGTGACGAAATTTTATGCATAAAATGCTTAAGTAGAAATTAGGGACTAAATTGAATAATTTGCAAACCTTGTATTCTAGAAGTTTTTAGTATGAAATTGCTTTGGAATATTAATGAGGAGGTCTTAAATAGCAATTTGACCAATTTCTAAAATTTTGGACAAAAATGGGCTTGTACATGAAAATTTTCAAAGAAAGGTATTAAGGGTATTTTGGTCATTTTGTAATTAAAATTAATTAAAAGGGAAATTAAGGCCAAAATGTGTTCACCTTCTTCTTACCTTGGCCGAACCTTACCTCTCTCCATAGCTAGGGTTTCTTCAACTTCAACCTTATGCTAGCAATTATTCAACCTAGGGTTCATTTTGGAAAAATACCCATAGGTGAAATTTGTGTATTTTGGTGTTTTATGATAGAATATGAGGTTTTAAATTATGCTAGACAACTTGTGCTACTCGGTTTTAAGTGAAAATGAGTAAAAGGGCTTAATCGGTAAAAATACCTAATATTCATAAGTACATGTTAGAGTGTGAATTTGATATTGCTATAGAAGGGAAAAATGATCAGCATGTCATAAAACATAAGAAAATAGGATAAGGTTTAATTTACGAGCCTTGGGGAAAAAGTGTAAATATGTGAAAGTTTAGGGGTAAAATGGTAATTTTGCCAAAGTTCATATTAGGGGCTGTTTTGATGAATGTATGTATTAAATAAATTAATTTGGTATTATAGATCAAGAGAAACAAGATTCAAGTCGTGATCAAGGGAAAAATAAAGTTTACGAGGAATAGGTTGTATCGAGGTAAGTTCATGTGTAAATAAAGTAACATAATTTTTATTTTAAGTGATTTAATGTTATTTATATGATATGATATTTATTACCATGAAATATTATGCATTGTGAATTATTGTTTGGTAATATGCAAATTATATGAACAACTTGATAAGTATGAGATGCTAGCAAATATCGGTTTCTATATTTCGAAGAAGACGATCAAAATGTGTAATTGAGAAGAATCCCGTTTGAACCTTGGGAATAGATTAGGGTACAAGTGACATGTCACTAGGATGGTTGAGTTCCGAGCTCGTTGAGTTGAGTCCGAGTTCGTGAGATGTAACTAGGCATCCGAGCTCATTAAGTTGAGTCCAAGTTCATTATGGATGCGAACACCCGAGCTCGTTGAGTTGAGTCCGAGTTCGTTTATGGGCGGGTTACATGGTAGCTTGACTACATAGATTTCAAAAGATATTGAGCTTGTTTAGCTATGAGTATAGCACTTACGTGCACACTATCCGCGTATCCGAAATTATATTCTGATGTGTTCAACGGGTGTAACACCCCTAACCCGAGACCGTCGCCGGAGTCGGACACGAGGTGTTAACAAACTTCAAACCACTTATTGATAATTTCCCAGACAAGCTGCCAATCTGTGTACTAGTCGCTTCAAAAATCATAACTTGAGTTATACAACTCGAAAATCAGTTTCGTAATTTTTCCCTGAAACTATACTCATATGTCCATCTACAGATTTTTTTCTAGAATTTTTGGTCAAGCTAATTAGTACAGTTTATTAGTTAAAGTCTCCCATGTTACAGGGGTCGACTACACTGACCTTCGTGCGTTGCAACTCGAATAACTCCCTGTGCAGGGCTTCAATACTGATGCCGTTTGTTTCTATAGAAACTAGACTCAAAAAGGAATCTATAAATATATGGAATGATTTCTAAATGTCTCGGGTTAATTTATAATGAATTTTCAAAGTCGGAACAGGGAATCCAGAAACCGTTCTGGCCCTGTTTCACGAAAACCCAAATATCTCTTCACATACAACTCATATGACCGTTTCGTTTCTTCCATATGAATATAGATTCATCAAGGTTAATTTAAATAATTTATTCACTATTTAATTCCATTCCTACTATTTTTAGTGATTTTTCACATCCACATCACTGTTGCTGCCAGCATCTATTTCTAGGGTAGACTTTCTCTAACACATAGTTTCTATGATTCAACCACCCCTTTTTCATATATAGTCCAAAATATAATCATGATGACCCATTCTAATGGCTGGTCATTGCCAAACATTTCCGTGCCTCTTAATGAGCATATACATACCAAATGATTATAACATTATGCTCAAAACATTTATAAGCCATTTTCGCATGGCTATTCAAAATTTTACATACCAAGTTCAAACAAAACATAATAGCCTATACATGTCGAAATGTTCTCTTAGACCATCTAAGAAGAAGATACCAAAAAGTCGCTAGTCGGTGTGATGACTTCGATGACGGTCCCGAATACGCAAAAAGTCGAGTCCAAGAAACCTAAAATAGGTGACAAGCAAACACCGAATGAGTATATAACTCAGTAAGTCATAAGCAATGCACTACCAACCATTAATAACATTATCGCAAAAGGAAACAAAATGGAACGAGGCTAATTACTCCATTCAAACCGAACTATACCATAGTTCCTTAGACCATTCGATTCAACCACATACCAAGTTACACATTCACATTCCATATACTAATCAATAGGATATTTGAAGCATTTCTATACACCATTTTGTTTTCGTCACAATCATACATCTACATCACCTTTCACTCATTCCACGATAATTCTTATGTACGTGACTTCAATTTACATTGTCACATAGGTTCAAACTTACCAAGCTCAACCCCAAATATAAACATAGCGCCTATTAGCCATGAACTCAAGGTACTTACCAGATCCGCTGTCCGTGATCAACTCAATAGTGTCGCACACTCAGTGTCAATAGTGATTCAAAAGCATATAGTGAGTCCGCACACTTAGTGCTATATAATCAACTCGCACACTTAGTGCCATTCTCATGATCACAAATGTTTATACCCGCACACTTAGTGCCGAAATCAACAACTCAATACATCTCACCTCTTTTCCTTTCATTCAATACTTCCATCACCACATACATACATGTATATAAATTCATCATTCCTTTCGGAATAATTATATAGACATTATGTCTATTCAAATCAATACAAAATATATGCTTAGTGACTTACCTTGTGTTGGGTAAAATAGTCCAAGTCGGCTACTCGATGACCTTCGTCTTTCCCTTGCTTGATTCTCCTTCTTTAACTCCTTGAGCTTAATCAATAAATCAACTAGTTTAACCATCTTGCTAAACATTCATAATTCAATTACACATGCATATGTATGTTTGTATATTCGCAACCATCCTCACTTATTACCCATTTAGTCAATAATCTAAGCCAAGATAAGGCTTCAATATGGTTGCCTCTAACCGAATACATGCACACCAATCTACTTCATTTGGCGAATATGCATGTCTATGTTGAGGCCAATTTTACACTTAATACTACACACAAAAAAAACAGCATACATTTTACTAACTAACGCATTACATATTGTAGCTCAATACACATCTCTCGCTTACTTCATAACCAAACAACATCACAAGCAAATATACACCTTAAAATAGTATATATGTCATACCAATACATCATGTGCAAACATATATTCATGTAGGTGCAAGGGCCGAATCTCAAGTTGTTTATATCCAAATATAAACACATATCCAAAGCTCAAATCTTACCTACCATGCAACATGCATGAATCATACTTATGGATATACCATGACCGAATACATCACAACACCATAATTTTGGTCATGATTAAGCAAAGAACTTAATGTCTTACTCAAAATACTAAAAAGAAAGTCCAACGACCATCAATCCACCATCACATATACCATTAGCAAGCTTCATATTTAACATGCAATGGCATTAACACAAAATCCACCTTGGCCAAATACCATCCCCATGATATAACAAAGATTTGAACCATGGGCTAATAAGAACATCAAGCTAGCAACTAAAAACATGCATGAATCTCATGGCACAACCTCAAACATACCTTAATCTTGATGCATGCAAGTATAGCCAAATCTCTTCCTAATCCCCTTCCAAACCAAACATGAAGCAAAAATTCCTTCCTTCCTCTTTGGTATTTTCGGTCAAGAGAGAATGAAATGGATGAGAAAATTTTTTTTCTTTTCTTTTCTTCAATGCATGGCAATGGGGGGGGTTCACTCACACATTTTTTTTTCTTTCTTTATTACCCATACTTATTTGTTTATTGTTTCTCCCTAATGCACCAACAAAACATGTTTCATGACATGTTTAGCCCATACTCCCTTGTCATGGCCGGCCACCTCCTATAAAAAGAGGGATATTTGACATGCAAGGCCATTGTTTTGCATGCATGCTTTAATTAGTCATCACACATTTCCCCATCATACTTTCAAAGTTTTCTACTAGGTCCTTTCTAGTGAAATTCACATTTATAACTCTAAATCAAACATCAAAAATGTCACACACGAATTAACACATATCATAAGCATCAAAATGAGCATTAAATTATTTTTATGCCTCGATTTTGTGGTCCCGAAACCACATTCCGACTAGGGTCAATTTTGGGTGTCACAACTCTCCCCACTTAAGAAATTTTCGTCCCAGAAAATCTTACCGTAAATAGATTTGGGTATCGCTCTTTCATAGAGTTCTCGGGTTCCCAAGTAGCTTCTTCTATCCGTGTTTGAGCCATAACACTTTCACCAATGGAACCCTTTTGTTTCGCAACTCCTTCACTTCACGAGCTAGGATACTGAATCGGTTCTTCTTCATAGCTCATATCGGCTTGAATTTCAACCTCGATGGACTAATTACGTGCGATGGATCGATCTATAGCGTCGAAGCATCGAAACATGAAAGACGTCGTGAATCTTTTCAAGTTCGGGGCAAAATCAAACGATCACATAACCGGACCGACTCGTTCGGATATCTCATATGGCCCGATGAACCTCGGACTCAATTTGCCTTTACGGCCAAATCTGAGTATCTTTTTCCAAGGTGAAACTTTAAGAAACACTTTATCTCCCACCTGATACTCAATGTCTTTTCACTTCAAATCCGCGTACGATTTCTGACGATTTGTGGCCACCTTCGACTTTCACGGATTACCTTTACTTTCATTCAGATCTTTAATCAAATCCACTCCGAAAATTTTGCTTTCGCCGAGCTCGGTCCAAAACAATGGTGTACGGCATTTACGCCCGTACAAGGCCTCGTAAGGCGCCATCTTAATACTTGATTGAAAACTATTGTTGTAAGCGAATTCAATCAAAGGTAAATACCGTTCCTATGAACCACTGAACTCGAGGACGCAACATCTCAACATATCCTCAAGTATCTGAATTATCCGCTCGGATTGACCATCGGTTTGTGGATGAAAAGCGGTGCTAAAATGCAGCTTGGTACCCAAAGCTTCTTGCAATTTCTTCCAAAATCGCGAGGTGAATCTCGGATCTCTATCCGACACAACAGAAATCGGTACCCCGTGTAATCTCACAATCTGAGAAACGTACAATTCAGCTAGTTTATCCAATGAAAAATCTGTACGCACGGGGATAAAGTGAGCCGACTTAGTCAGTCTATCAACAACAACCCAAATTGCATCCTTCTTGCTCGCTAACAATGGCAGTCCAGACACAAAGTCCATTGTGACTCGATCCCATTTCCACTCGGGTATCATGATCGGTTGAAGTAACCCTGAAGGCACTTGATGTTCCGCTTTCACTTGTTGACATATTAAACATCTTGAAACAAAGTCGGAGATATCTCGTTTCATACCATGCCACCAAAACCGACATTTCAAATCGTTGTACATCTTCGTACTCTCCGGGTGAATTGACATTCAGCTACAATGAGCTTCGTTCAGAATCATCGAAATGAGTTTTGAATTTCTTGGAACACACAAACGATTTCTGAACCTCAAACAATCGTCATCATCAATTTGAAACTCCGATTCCTTGTTCGGAACACACTCAGCCCGTTTTGCAACCAACTCACCGTCAACTTTCTGAGTTTCGCGAATTTGATGAGTCAATAATGGTTTGGCCTTTAATTCGGCTATTAACACATTGTCGGGTAGGATAGACAAGTGTACATTCATAGCTCGTAAAGCAAATAGTGATTTTCGCTTAAGGCGCTCGCAACCACATTAGCCTTTCTGGGTGATAATCAATGACAAGCTCATAATCTTTTAACAGCTCGAGCCAACGTCTTTGTCGCAGATTTAAGTCTCTTTGAGTCATCAAATATTTGAGACTTTTGTGATCCGAATACACATGGCACTTCTCACCAAATAAGTAGTGTCGCCATATCTTTAAAGCGAATCGATGGCGACCAATTCGAGATCATGGGTCGGATAATTTTTCTCATGTGGCTTTAATTGTCTCGACGCATAGGCCATAACTCGACCTTCTTGCATCAATATGCAACCTAACCCAAGTAGGGAGGCATCACTATAGATGACAAACTCTTTGCCGATTCGGTCAGATTAGTATCGGAGCTTCCGTCAATTGAGTTTTCAATTGATCGAAACTTTTCGACACTTTTCCGTCCATTCAAACTTGACATCTTTCTCAAGCGGTTTACGTCATGGGTGTGGCTATCATCGAGAATCCTTTTACAAACCGTCGGTAGTAACCAAGAAGTCCCAAAAGCTCGAACCTCGGTAATGTTTCTCGAAGGCTTCCAGTTAAGTATGGCTGAAATTTTGCTCGGCCGACTCGAATACCGTCACAGATACCACATGACCCAAGAAGCTAACCTCTCTAACCGTAACTCACACTTGCTGAACTTAGCATATAACCGCTTATCCCGTAATATTTGCAACACTAATCTCGGTGCTCCGCATGTTCGGTCTCATCTCTTGAATAGACCAGGATGTCGCCAATGAACACAACTACGAACCGATCCAAATATGGTCGAAGATCCGATTCATCAAATCCATAAATACCGCAGGGCATTAGTGAGCCCAAACAGCATCACTAAGAACTCGTAGTGACCATATCTCGCTTACAAGGCGCTTTTGGGTATGTCCGAATCTCGGATTCATGAATCGTAATAGCCCGATCTCAAATCTATTTTGAGAACACCGAGGCTCCTTCAGTTGATCGAACAAATCATCGATACGCTGATAACGGATATTTGTTCTTTATTGTCACTTTATTGTCGACGATAGTCGATGCACAACCTCATGGTTCCATCCTTCTTGTTCACAAACAACACCGGTGCACCCTAAGGTGAAAAACTTGGTCGAGCGAAACCTCTATCCGTCAACTCTTGCAACCGAGCTTTCAACTCCTTTAACTTTCGGTTGGTGCCATACGATCACGAGCTATCGAAATTGGCGTAGTCCCGTACAAGCTCAATACCAAACTCTACTTCCCGAACAGGTGGTAAACCCGGTAATTCTTCGGGAAAAACATCCGGGTATTCACAAACCACCGGCACAGATTCGGGTTTTATTTCTAACTCCTTATCATCAAGTACATATGCAAGGTATGCTTCGCACCCTTTTCTTACATATTTCTGGGCCAACATTGATGATATTACAGTTGGCAACCCTTCAAGTCCGTAGACTCAATTCAAATCATCTCGTTATTTGCGCACCTCAAATCAATAGTCTTGCTTTTGCAATTCACAACCGCATCATGCATGGTCAACCAATCTAAACCGAGTATAACATCAAATTCATCAAGCGGCAAAAGCATCAGTCCGCGGAAAGCGGGACCCTCAGTTATTAGGGACATTTCTTGCACACTTTGTCGACAAGCACGTATTGACCCAAAGGGTTTGACACTCAATTACGAACTCGAGAGACTCAACGGTAGAGTCTTACTAGATGCTAAGGTTTCACATACATATGAATGAGTAGAGCGAGGTCAATCAACGCAATCACACTAGTATCAAAGAGAGTGAAAGTACCAAATGATAACATCGGGAGGATGCTTCCTCTCGTGCACGGATGGCATATGCCCTAGCAGAGTACGGGTCTCGGATCGTGTACCGTATTAGTGGCCCCTCTCGACTACCACCCCTACCTCCTGAAATTCTTGGTGGTCTACCTCTAGTCATCATTCCACTAGGTCTTGCACCTTGCATCCTATTCTTCTCATCAAGCTCCGTGCAATCTCTAATGAAGTGGTCCTTGAACCGCATCCGTAACAAGCCCTATTGGTAGACTTACCCCAACATTCACCTATGTGTCTTCTCCCACATTGGGGGCATTCGGTTTTTCATTGATGGTTATTGCCCACACTAGCTACCAAGTAGCTCTGAGTCCGTCAATGGTCGTGCTCTTATGGAAATCCCCGATCGTCCTCGATTTATTGGTGTCCTCCCCGAACTTCTTTACAGTAGAGAACGGAGCTTTACCGTCGATCTTTTGCGATAGTCTCTAGCTTCAAATTCAGCCTTCTTCTTCTCTTTTCCGAGTTCTTCCGCCTTGCGTGCTCGTTCAACTAGTGTTACTGAATTCTTTTATCTCCAAAATACCCACTAGTAGCTTTAAATCTTCATTCAATCCTTCTTCAAACCTCTTGCACATAGCAACCTCATCAGCCACACACTCCGGGCATACCGATCGAGTCTTACGAACTCATGTTCAGATTCGACATCACATACGGCCTTGCTTGAGCTCCAAGAATTTCTTACGCTTTTGATCGATGAACCACGACTAATATATTTCTTTCAAATTCTATTTGAAAGAAATCCCAAGTAACTCGTTCGTTTGGGACTATAGAAATCAAAGTCCTCCACCAATAGTAAGTGAGTCTCGCAACAAGGATATAGCACACTTTAGACATTCATCGGTGTGCATGATAGTTCATCAAACACCGAATGGTGTTATCAAGCGAACTCGGCCCTTTCGGCATCATCGGTAACTATGGCCTGAACTCTTCAGCCCGCGCTTCCTAATCAAGTCTACGGTGGCTTACTCAGCCTCACAGGTCGATCGATGGCATTACGGGCTCTTGGGGTGGATTATTCAAATTTGGGAATTGTTGGATAGCCGGATTGGTTCGGGCATATTGCGCGACCCACTCATTCATCATGGTAAAGAAGGCTTGTTTAGCCCCCTCACCTTGATTATTCGCAGATGACTGAGGTTCAATAGGCGGCGTCCCTTGTGCAGGAGCAGCCGCTACACTTTCAACGTCATCCGCCAAGGTTCTCTCTACATCGGGATCCATTTACTAATCAAAACAAAAAATTTTAACCGTCAGAAGTCATCACACATTTAAACATTAACATTAAGGCATGTATAGCTAGACTCATACGTGCTATGGTAGTCCTAGAACCAACTAAACCATAGCTCTGATACCAATAAAATTGTAACACCTCTAACCCGAGACCGTCGCCGGAGTCTGACACGAGGTGTTAACAAACTTCAAACCACTTATTGATAATTTCCCAGACAAGCTGCCAATCTGTGTACTAGTCGCTTCAAAAATCATAACTTGAGTTATACAACTCGAAAATCAGTTTCGTAATTTTTCTCTAAAACTAGACTCATATGTCCATCTATATATTTTTTTCTAGAATTTTTGGTTGATCCAATTAGTACAGTTTATTAGTTAAAGTCTCCCATGTTCCAGGGGTCGACTACACTGACCTTAGTGCGTTGCAACTCGAATAACTCCCTGTGCAGGGCTTCAATACTGATGTCGTTTGTTTCTATAGAAACTAGACTCCAAAAGGAATCTATAAATATATGGCATGATTTCTAAATATCTTGGGTTAATTTATAATGAATTTTCAAAGTCGGAATAGGGAATCCAGAAACCGTTCTAGCCCTGTTTCACGAAAACCCAAATATCTTTTCACATACAACTCATATGACAGTTTTGTTTCTTCCATATGAATATAGATTCATCAAGGTTAATTTAAATAATTTATTCACTATTTAATTCCATTCCTACTATTTTTAGTGATTTTTCACATCCACATCACTGTTGCTGCCAGCATCTATTTCTAGGGTAGACTTTCTCTAACACATAGTTTCTATGATTCAACCACCCCTTTTTCATATATAGTCCAAAATATAATCATGATGACCCATTCTAATGGCTGGTCATTGCCAAACATTTCCGTGCCTCTTAATGAGCATATACATACCAAATGATTATAACATTATGCTCAAAACATTTATAAGCCATTTTCGCATGGCTATTCAAAATTTTACATACCAAGTTCAAACAAAACATAATAGCCTATACATGCGAAATGTTCTCTTAGACCATCTAAGAAGAAGATACCAAAAAGTCGCTAGTCGGTGTGATGACTTCGATGACGGTCCCGAACACGCAAAAAGTCGAGTCCAAGAAACCTAAAATAGGTGACAAGCAAACACCGAATGAGTATATAACTCAGTAAGTCATAAGCAATGCACTACCAACCATTAATAACATTATCGCAAAAGGAAACAAAATGGAACGAGGCTAATTACTCCATTCAAACCGAACTATACCATAGTTCCTTAGACCATTCGATTCAACCACATACCAAGTTACACATTCACATTCCATATACTAATCAATAGGATATTTGAAGCATTTCTATACACCATTTTGTTTTCGTCACAATCATACATCTACATGACCTTTCACTCATTCCACGATAATTCTTATGTACGTGACTTCAATTTACATTGTCACATAGGTTCAAACTTACCAAGCTCAACCCCAAATATAAACATAGTGCCTATTAGCCATGAACTCAAGGTACTTACCCGATCCGCTGTCCGTGATCAACTCAATAGTGTCGCACACTCAGTGTCAATAGTGATTCAAAAGCATATAGTGAGTCCGCACACTTAGTGCTATATAATCAACTCGCACACTTAGTGCTATATGATCAAACTCGCACACTTAGTGCTGTACAAGTTTTAAACCCGCACACTTAGTGCCATTCTCATGATCACAAATGTTTATACCCGCACACTTAGTGCCGAAATCAACAACTCAATACATCTCACCTCTTTTCCTTTCATTCAATACTTCCATCACCACATACATACATGTATATAAATTCATCATTCTTTTTGGCATAATTATATAGACATTATGTCTATTCAAATCAATACAAAATATATGCTTAGTGACTTACCTTGTGTTGGGTAAAATAGTCCAAGTCGGCTACTCGATGACCTTCGTCTTTCCCTTGCTTGATTCTCCTTCTTTAACTCCTTGAGCTTAATCAATAAATCAACTAGTTTAACCATCTTGCTAAACATTCATAATTCAATTACACATGCATATGTATGTTTGTATATTCGGCAACCATCCTCACTTATTACCCATTTAGTCAATAATCTAAGCCAAGATAAGGCTTCAATATGGTTGCCTCTAATCGAATACATGCACACCAATCTACTTCATTTGGCCGAATATGCATGTCTATGTTGAGGCCAATTTTACACTTAATACTACACACAAAAAAAAACAACATACATTTTACTAACTAACGCATTACATATTGTAGCTCAATACACATCTCTCGTTTACTTCATAACTGAAACAACATCACAAGCAAATATACACCTTAAAATAGTATATATGTCATACCAATACATCATGTGCAAACATATATTCATGTAGGTGCAAGGGCCGAATCTCAAGTTGTTTATATCCAAATATAAACACATATCCAAAGCTCAAATCTTACCTACCATGCAACATGCATGAATCATACTTATGGATATACCATGACCGAATACATCACAACACCATAATTTTGGTCATGATTAAGCAAAGAACTTAATGTCTTAATCAAAAATACTAAAAAGAAAGTCCAAGAGCCATCAATCCACCATCACATATACCATTAGCAAGCTTCATATTTAACATGCAATGGCATTAACACAAAATCCACCTTGGCCAAATACCATCCCCATGATATAACAAAGATTTGAACCATGGGCTAATAAGAACATCAAGCTAGCAACTAAAAACATGCATGAATCTCATGGCACAACCTCAAACATACCTTAATCTTGATGCATGCAAGTATAGCCAAATCTCTTCCTAATCCCCTTCCAAACCAAACATGAAGCAAAAATTCCTTCCTTCCTCTTTGGTATTTTCGGTCAAGAGAGAATGAAATGGATGAGAAAGTTTTTTTTCTTTTCTTTTCTTCAATGCACGGCAATGGGGGGTTCACTCACACACATTTTTTTTCTTTCTTTATTACCCATACTTATTTGTTTATTGTTTCTCCCTAATGCACCAACAAAACATGTTTCATGACATGTTTAGCCCATACTCCTTGTCATGGCCGCCACCTCCTATAAAAGAGGGATATTTGACATGCAAGGCCATTGTTTTGCATGCATGCTTTAATTAGTCATCACACATTTCCCCATCATACTTTCAAAGTTTTCTACTAGGTCCTTTCTAGTGAAATTCACATTTATAACTCTAAATCAAACATCAAAAATGTCACACACGAATTAACACATATCATAAGCATCAAAATGAGCATTAAATTATTTTTATGCCTCGGTTTTGCGGTCCCGAAACCACATTCCGACTAGGGTCAATTTTGGGCTATCACAACGGGAGAATCCTAAGAGAATAGGAAGAGTACTTAAAAAGAAAGTGATTCGACGATGAATGTGTTGAAGAAGTGAAAATGGACAGGTATGAATCTAATCCTTGGTTGAGAATTTGGTGAGACAAATATTTTGGTAAGATAGTAAGTATTCTTATGATATGAGTGTCGTAATGATGTTTATGTTGGATTGCATGATCATGTTACTTGTTATTTGCATGTGAACTTACTAAGAATTAATGCTTACTCCCTCCTTTTCATTCATTGTAGTTTTGAAAAGCCGGATTGAGAATCGGGATAGGTAGAAGGCGCGTTCACACTATCTGAAGCCCTAAATTGGTAAAATGGCTTGTATATTTTGAGTGTGGCATTTATAGCACTATACTCACTTTGTGTAAATGATCTTATGATATGGTTATGGTTTGGTAAGAAAAGGGTTTGTAAATGATTAGTCGGTGGAATGGCCAATCTAAATCATATTTGATGTCATGTATATTTAAAATGCTATTTAGTCCATGAAAATCTATAGTAAAGTAAAATTTGCTATAAAGCAGAATATTGCCGCAGCAATGATGTGAATTTGAAAAATCAGTGAAAATAGTAGAAACGGAATGAAATGATGAATAAGTTATGGAATCGAAGCTTAATGAGTCTATTTTCATATGGATGAAACGAAATAGGTAAATGAGTTATATTTTATAAGATATTTAACGTTTTGTGAAACAGGGCCAGAGCAATTTCTGAATCCCCTGTTCTGACTTTGGAAATTTACCAAAAATTGTACAAAAATAATTAGAAGTCATGCTTTATATTTAAAGATTCCTTATTGAGTCTAGTTTTAATACAAACAAATAGCATAGTCTTTTTAGTTCTGTAAAAAGAGAAAAGTGGTTTTGTAGTGAATAGGGGTCAAAGCATTCGAATGCTGAAACAGGGTAAATTTGAACTAATAAACTGTACTAATTGGCCCAACAAAAAATTCTAGAAAAAAAATTTTTAGTTAGATATATGAGTCTATTTTCAGGGAAAATTTACGGATCTTAATTTCGAGTTTCGGAACTCGAGATATAAATTTTGAAGCTACTGCGTCGCAGATTGACAGTTTATTGCGAAAGTTGGAATAAATGATTTAAAATTCTTTAAGTGATAAATTAAGTTTAGTAACACCTCAAGCTCGACTCTGGCGACGGTCTCGGGCGTGAGGGCGTTACATCCAAATCCTTGGTGTTACCATTCCAAAACAGATGAAACTTAACTCTACTTGCACAAATTACAATTGATTGGAACTACTTAATTACAAGACTTCTTAAAAAATACATAAATATGAACATTGAAGAATTTCAGTTATAATACTTAGGAAATTTGATTACAAAAATTACTAAAATGATGTCTTGGTCTAACTTAGTTTTCTCGATTCAAGGTTTCTAATTGTAAATTAGACTCAGTCACACCATCAAAGTTTGCTCTGTATGCATAATAATCCGATACGCCACTCCTTGGGCGTAGTCCTGGCATTGTTTCCCTCAGGCGTAGCCTCACATTCAACCTAAAATAAAGAACACAACCATGTAAGTTCACGAGAACTTAGTGAGTAACAATCATTTACATCTTATTCGTTGATTTCCAAAAATAGGTGGATAGGCCAACACCATTAGCTCTTTTTTCTTAACTCTTTAGATGTTTATCACTAGTAATAGTTTACCATTAATGAAACATAGTTCTTCCTTCTATTTACTATATCATGCTCAATTCCCCTTAACAGTTTTTCATCAGTGGCTTCATACTTTCAGAACTTCCCTTTGTGCTTATCTTAATCATGATTCCCTTACCCAATGCTATTCGTAAAATGATGTTTGTAATCACCTTTCTTACCTTATCTTTATTCAACTACCCTTTCTTTTTATTGTCTATTGATAGATGCTCTTCATTGAATAATCAGACGTAGCCTTTCCTCAGGTTTGTTCTTTGAATTTACTTAGTTCTTTCTTCATATTCATCAGATACTCTAGCCTTATTTTTCTCTTTTTGATCTTGACTTAAAGCTATGTAGAATACGCCATGTTATTTCATGCAAAACTCGTCATAAAGAGATTCATCAGTTCATTATCTTCAATCATATCTTATCCTTGTATAATACTTTCTAGAAACATGATAGATACTTGATACCATACTGATCTTATAGACCCCTTTCCAGAATTATATTGAACATTTCATATAGCTTTTTACACAACATGCCATAAGGGAATCTATTAGAATACGCCACAAAGGCTTTCCATTTAGAATACGCCACAAAGGAGATCCTTAAGACTAAACCACGAAGGTGTTCCTCATGGAGTTTGCCATAAAGGCTTCCCTTTCATAGATTTCCCCAAAGGCTTCCTTTTTCTAGCATGTTTACGATAAGGATTAGCGTAGACTCAAATTTCGTGAGGTTTTCCCTTATCGTCTTGGGTCATGCAGAGAACCTTATTTTTGGGTAATAACCTTTATTTAGTTCTTTTCTATATGATGCCATAGCCCAGCTATGGTCTTACACAATATGGTGTCATGGCCATAGACTTTTCATTTTAGAAATTCATATCAGAGATCATGTTATTAGACCTGATAAACCTCTTTAGACTCCACCATGGTGAATAGACATAGACTAAGTTGACAGACACTTCATACATTAGCGTCATTCATTACTCAACACTCGATTCATACAAACATCGAAACGGTTTCACATCCCATCACATTTTCCAGTCTACCGATACAACCATACTTTAACTTTTTAGATTAAAACCACTTACTCACTTTTTAGATTTCCTACATACTACACATGTAAAATCCATCAAACACACATGCAATAACATCACCATAATACCTTACTTTTCCAATTTGAATACATATTTCAATCACCATTCATAGAAGCACTCACCTGAACAACATACAAGCAAGATTCATCTTAAGGACTCACCTGACATTTGCGGATAGAAGCTTAAACTTTAGATCCAACATCCAATCAGGGATTGCAGCAACCACTACCTTATAAAATAGAAAATCACCATTAAAACTCATTTCAAATAACCTTGTCATCATCTCTACCCAGATAACTTACGTAAAAAGCCTTACTTCATCTTACAATTTGTACATTATTAAAGGCCTAATCCTTCATAACACATGAAGCCATAAAACTTACCTTGACATGGAGAATCATTGATAAAATTTAGGGTTTCATCTTCAACTCAAAGAAATACCCTTCTACTTCTCAATCTCTAGATAACAATATTTTTGAAGAAAAAAGAAGAGAACTCCCTTATCCAAATCTTGAATATCTATTAATATAATCTAAGTCCCTATTGGAACTTGAAAAGTGTCACATTTTATTGTATTGCCTTATCTAAAAATCCACAACTCCCAAGAAACTTAGTTGAGTACGCTTCTATCTTTTAACTATTTCGATTCATATTCAGTTGGTTTCTAACCGGCTTACCTTTCCACATAACTTGCATAGTACCATGATTAAAGACGCACTATTCTTCTGACATGAAATCACACTCTCATTACCCTTCCACTTGGTCACTACCTTATTCCAATTGTCATAGCCATCTGACATAGTGTTTTCATCAACTGAAACACATAACTGTATTCGCCCACTCTATACGACCAAAATGTACCTACGCGAATACAACTCTGCTAGTCATAACACCTTAGGACTATTTGCCAAACCTTGTACCTGCCAGAACTGGGGTGTTACAAAAGCAAAGTGCTATTTAGAAACACATAATACGCCAAATATTCAAACACCATGTGGTACTCCACTAGGCATTCAACAATAATTCTTACAAACATTCACTTACTTTCATGAAAATATGCATCCACAACACACCCATTCATCATACACAATCATGTTTTTGGAAATAATTCATAGTAGACGCAAATGTAATTCAATCAAACAACACAACACCATTGGTCATCCAAAAGTAGAGTATTGAAACTCACCTAAAATCCTTTCTCCATGTCATCTTAGCTTGTGTCAATACCAGATTGTCCTTTTTCCTGACAGCTAAGCTTGAAAACCATATATCATTTTAATCGAAGGCACTTAAACCTTAAAACCCAAAACTAACTTTACAGGAACTTATTATGAATTCATTTTTTCCTACTTCTATAATAACTCGATTTTAAGCCTAGTCAAAATAGTGCTTTCAGGACCACTAATCCGAAGTCAGAGAAAATATTTTATTAATATTCTAGACTTATAATAAGTTTATATTAGTGAATGAAAAATTTGGTGAAATAATTTTAACGTTTGCTTGCTTAATTTCGAAAAAAGGACTAAATCAGATAAAGTGAAAAAGTCTTAAATTGATAGCTAAGGGTGTTAAATTGTTATGAACCTTAATTTGGGGATATTTAAAGGGCAAAAAGACCCTTAAATCTTAGTTGGCCGGCCATGGGAGATAAAAATGTTGAAAAGTCAACATTAGGTAATTTGATGACATAATATATGATATAATAATGCCCTAAGCCTAGCTATCATCTTTTTCTTTCATTCTTTCTTCATTTCCACCGATGTTTCAGCCATTGTTAGGGGTTTTGAGCTTCAAAAGTTTCAGCAACTCATTCCTCTTGCAAATAAGTGATTTTAATGGCTTTTCTTGAATATTATTGTACTTTTGATAACCCTTGAAGCATGAGCTTTCAAATGAGGGTACTATTTTTCAAAATGACTAAGAGTTTAGGGTTTTGTGATGAAAGTATTCATAATGTTTGATGAGTTTTTATGAAAGAAAATGAGTCTTGGGTGTGTTATAAACAACTTTTGTAAAAGGTGTTAGCATGAAAACACCTAAAAGGACTATTTTGCATAAGTTGTAAAATAGATGATATGTGTGTGAAATAGTGAGAATTTGGGATTACTATAAGAGAAAAAGGAGTTCTAATAGGCTTAAGATATGAAGAAATTCGATAAAAATTGATTTTCGGGTCTAGGGGCAAAATGGTCATTTTACCGAAGATGTGAATTTTCGATTGCCAAATTTTATTTAGTGACTAAATAAATACATTTTGCTATTATAGATCAAGAAATACCAAATCCGAACCTAGATCGGGGGAAAGCCAAGCAAATCGACTAAATCGACTAGTCACCACATTTTGTAATCTGAGGTAAGTTGTATGTAAATAATACAACTAAATTGCTAATGTGTCTGTTGATTTGTATTTGAATTAATATAGCATTAATTACTTGATTGTGGAATTGAGAAAGTATGATGATAATAGAGATAGTAGAGTTCCCGTTTGAACCTAGGAAATAAATCAAATATCCATGCCATGACATATGAGTTATTGTGGGCTAGTGTAAGACATGTCTGGGACATACATCGACTACATTATGAGAGCCTGTGTAAGACCATGTCTGGGACATGGCATCGGCATCGAGACTAGCTCTAATGTGACACATGTCCGGGACATGCATCGGCCTCGAGATGTAAGCTAGTGTAAGACATGTCTGGGACATGCATCGGCTATGAGTTGATAGTCAGTGTAAGACCATGTCTGGGATATGGCATCGACATCCTACCCCATGTTTGAGGCTTATCAAATATCCGGTAAAGTTTCAAACGATTCAACAGTGAGAGATGCAGTTTAAGTTAACGAGTAAGGTATAACCATGTTGTGAGTAGTACAGGTACTTATTTGACATGCATGAGACATGAGCTCGATATATGCTATGAGATTTATATGGATAGTGATGAGTAAGTTGTGCTTATGCCCATTTTTGTGCGATGAGCATGTTGATGAATGGTAAAATTGTTGTCGTATATTTATTTATGTGCAACTTACTAAACTTTATGCTTACTCCCTCTCTTTTCCCATTTTCTTATAGTGATGCTTAAATAGCTCAAGGATTTCAACAGACGTCGGAGGCTACGATCACACCATCATCCGAAGCACTCAGTATCGTTAGTGTAACAGTCCGTTTTAGACCCTAGTCGAAACAGTGGTTTCAGGACCACATACCCATGTCAGAAAAATATTTAAATATTATTTTCCATGTTTATGATATGTGAATGAGCATGTGTGGAAGTCTCATATAAAAATTTAATCGTTTTGTGTGCTTAATTTAATAAAAGGACTTAATTGCGTAAAAGGTAAAAGTTGCTTGCTATTTGTTAAAAGTTTCGAATTGACATGGTTTTTAAGTATGAGGTCATATGATGTTATTTTTCCATTGAAAATGTTAATGGACTAAAACAACCATCCATTAAATGGTTTTATAATTATTTATAAAGGGGCAAAATAGGAAATTGGTATTTAAAGTCATAATAATTAAAAGAAAAGCTATCAAATTCATGTTATCTCTTTGTTCATCAACCGAAATTGGCAAGAAAAAAAATGAACAAAAAAAAATTTCTAAGGTTCGGCTAGGTTGAAGCTTGATTAAGGTATGAGTTTTGTTCGATTTTTGATAATTTCTACGTTTTTGTGATCATTGTTAAGTGTTCTAGCTAGCCCATGCTTAAATTCATGAACTTTATGTTGTTAAATGTGAAATATGAAAGTTTGATGTTGAGTTTACATGTTTTTTCTTTGGATTTTTGATGAAATTGAGTAATTTGGGCTAAATTGTAAAAATGTTATTTTGAGGGACTAAAATGCAAAATAAATGAAATGTATGGACTTGTATGAAGGCTATGAAAATTTGGCTAAGCTTGTGTACAAGAAAATTTTGTGTATTTTGTGATTTTGTGAATTAGGGACTAAAGTGTCGAAATGTGAAAATGTGAGGGCTAGTTTGTAAAATGCCCTAATTGTGTGTGTATGGATTGGTTTGAATGATTTAGTGAATAAAAGGGTTAATTTTGAATACATATAGATCAAGAAAAGAGGAATTCAGACTTAGACAGAGGGAAATCGAAGATTATAGAGTAAACTGTTCGAGTAGACAATTCCAAGTACGAGGTAAGTTCGTACGTAAAACTTGATATTGCAAGTATGTTTTGATGTGCTGATTATACATAGATTGTATATATATATTTGGTTTGGATGAATACAATGATAAATCAATCGTATTTGGCACTAAGTGTGCGATTTAAGCTAGCTTCGGCTATATGAGGCACTAAGTGTGCGATATCGAGATAACTTTGGTTAATTGAGATGGCACTATAGCTTCGACTAATCTTTAAAGCACTAAGTGTGCGGATGTTTAAAACATTGGTAATCTTTGGAAAGTCTTAAAATATTCGAACAAGAGGTGAGAATGAAAATGAATGAATTCGGGAAGGTTCAGGTATGTATGATACCTATGTGTATTGTTATAAAGTTCATTGAATTGGTAAGAACATATAGATGGTGTTGGCATAAAATTGATAGATGAAATTAGAATTTATAGGTACTTATGTGTTGATGATTTAAATTTTATATACTGTTGATGATTTTTGGTATGAGCTTACTAAGCTTTTGGAAGCTTACTTTGTATGTGTTTGGATTGTTCTTATAGATATCAAAGCTACTGTGAGCTCGGGGATCGTCGAGGATCGTCACCACACTATCGAATCTCATTTTGGTACCTTTTGAAAATGTATCTAGTAATGTATGGCATGTATAGGCTAGAAGTAATTTTGGATAGGTTTTGTAATGTTTATATTTAGCCATGTGATATGGTTTGGTATGGTTATGGATATATTATGATTTTGGTAAAGAATATGTGACGCAATATGTTATATTTGATATGTTTGAGTTGGATAAAAGAAATGGTAAATTATGGTAAATTTTGACAAGTTTTAGCATGGAATTGAATGATGTATAGAAAGAAATGTTTTGACAAGCTTTTGACTTATGTTTGATATAGATTGGTAAAGCTTATGAGTATGTATTTCATTGGAAATGATATGTCATGAATGGTTTATGTTTTGTTTGTGAATTGGTCAAATAATATTGTCCAAATATGCTTGGTTTGGTGTTTGTAAGTTGACCCAAATTGGGGTGGCAAATTGGTTATTCAAATGGCCTATTTTTGTCCACACGAGTGTGTGTCTCGGTCGTGTGCGACACATGGCTATGTTGCACGACCGTGTGTCCCCTGGGGTACCCTATGTGGCAGCCCTAAGGTGACCCTAGTCGGAAAGTGGTTTCGGGACCGCTAAACCGAGTCACCGAAATGTTTGAACGTAATATTTATTGTCTAGAATATGTAATTATGAATGTGTGAAAATTTCAAGCTTCGATTTAGTCGATTGCATGTGAATTCAGTTAGTAGGACTTGTGTGACACTTTTGAAATGTGATAAGCTAATCTATAAGGATCTAATAGTGCATGTAATCAAAAGGGAGGACTTGCATGTCAAATTTCCCCCCATAATTAGTAGTGGCCAGCCATGCTATGAGTGGAAACATGTCACAAACATGTTATGTTAGTGAGGTATGTTAGGAAAAATAAAATAAGGAGTATGGGTAATAAAGAAATGGAAAAAAAAAAAGAAAGAATGTGTGTGAGTGTTTCCCCCCCCCATTGCCGTGAGCTGAAGAAAAGAGAAAAAAAATTTGTTCATCCTTTTTCATTTCTTTTGGCCGAAAATTCTAAGGAAGAAGGAAGGAGTTCTTGCTTCATGTTTGGTTTGGAAGAGGATTAGGAAGAGGTTCGGCCATACTTGTATCTAGATTAAGGTATGTTTGATGTTGGGTCATGAGATTCATACATGTCTTTAGTTGCTAGCTTAAGTTCTAATTAGCCCATGGTTCAAATCTTTGCTATGTCATGGGGATGATATTCGGCCAAGGTGGATTTTGTGTTAATGCCATTGCATGCTAAATGTGAAGCTTGTTAATGATACATGTGATGGTGGATTGACGACTCTTGGATTTTCTTTTTAGCATTTTTGAGTGAGACATTAAGTTCTTTGTTTAACCATGACCAAAATTGAAATGGTATGGTGTTGTGATGTATTCGGCCAAGGTATATTCATAAGTATGATTTATGCTTATTGCATGGTAGGTAAGATTTGTGTTTTGGATTTATGTTTATGTTTGGTTATAATCAACTTAATTATTTTCTGCCCTTGCACATATATATATATATATATATATATATATATATATGTTTGCACATGATGTATTGGTATGACATATACAATATATCAAGGTATATATTTACACATGATGGTGTTCCGGTTATGGAGTAAATGATGGATGCGTATTGAGTTATAATATGTAATGCATTAGTTAGTAAAATGTATGCCATTTGTGTGTGGTATTGAGTATATAATTGGCCTCAACATAGACATGCATATTCGGCCACATGAATGAGTACATAGGTTGATGTGTTTGTTCGACCATAGGTAAGCATATTGAAGGCTTATTCTTGACTTAGAAAATTCGGCTAAGGAGAATATTAACTAATGTGTTGAGTTTGATTCACGATTCCGTACATATGTGACTTTAATGTCTAATGAATATATATGGGCTAAGTACCTTGAGTTCCTCTTTTCGATGCTCAAATGATTAAATCAATTTATTTGTTAAATTAAGCTCAAGAGCAAAGAGGAACTAAATCCGATAAAGGGAAGGAAAAAGTGGTCGAATAGCCATCGGAATCATTCGACAACATCCGAGGTAAGTTTTCGAGTAATGGAACTTAAATTATGATTCGATTAGATTATGTCTTAAGTAAATCAAAATCATGCTCTTTGTATGTGGCTATTGAGCCGAAATTGTAAATATGATAAGTGTCTTGTGTTGAGCTTTGGTAATGAAAATGAAATATGGATGTGTCATGATTTATTGATATATGTGTGCATGGTTCTTGAATGATGTCCTGCTAAGTCCCAAGGCTTTGTACTAAGTGACTATATCGGACTAAGATCCGAAGGCATTTGTGCGAGTTACTAAATCCGGGTTAAGTCCGAAGGCATTTGTGCGAGCTACTATAACCGGGCTATGTCCCGAAGGTATTTGAACGAGTAGCTATATCCGGTTAAACTCCGAAGGTACGTGATTCGGGAATGAATGAACTTGCTGTAAAAATTTCAGTTAATACGCTTGTGAAATCCCAACAATGAGGCATGTTTCGTATGTGCTTGAATTAGTTGAGCTCTTACAAATAAGTATTCGCTCAGTTGATAAATGAGCTACCGGCCTTTGGCTAAGTTGATCTTTGTGTATGAATATAAGGGTTGGTAATGTGAAGTAAGTATGATATTGAGAATTTGTGCATATGAAATTATCTGTTAGCTATATGAATGCTATACTTTGGTTGTGTTTAAATTCATGGCTCAAACTTACTAAGCATTAAATGGTTACTCCGTTTTCTTTGATTCTCTGTTTTATAGATTTTGGTTCTTCAGCTATCGGACTCGGGATTTTGAAGTCGAAGTCGCCCACACTATCAAAGCTCCTTTCGGTATATTTTTGGTTGGACTTTGAAATGGCATGTATAGGACTACCCTTTTGTTGTAGGTCATGTACCTTTCGGTTTTGTGTAAATTTGGATAGCCATGCGAAAATGGCTTAAGTATACTTTGGGCATGGTATTATAATCATTGAATGTTGTTCATTAAGAGGTATGGAAATGTTTGGAAACGATTAGCCATTGGGATGGTTAATCATGATCATATTTTGTGCTATTTATGTTAAATGGGCTAGTTGAATTATGGAAACTATGAAATAAGTAAAGCCTACCTTAAAGACAGATGCTGACAGCTGCAGTGACGTGGATGTGAAAAATCACTAAAAATAGTAGGAATGGTATTAAATAGTGAATAAATTATGTAAATGAACCTTGACGAGTCTATTTTCATAGGAAAGTAACAAAATGATCATATGAACAGTATGTTAAGAGCTATTTAAGTTTTCGTGAGACAGGGCCAGAACAGTTTCTGGAGTCTCTGTTCCGACTTTGGAAATTCATTATAAATTTACCAGAGATAATTAGAAGTCATGCCATATATGTACAGATTCCTTTTCGAGTCTAGTTTCTGCAGAAACAAACGGCATCAGTATTGAAGCCCTGTACAGGGAGATATCCAAGTTGTAATGCACAAAGGTCAGTGTAGTCGATCCCTGTAACATGGGAGACTTTAAATAATAAACTGTACTAATTGGCCCGACCAAAAATTCTAGAAAACAATTTCTAGATGCATATACGAGTCTAGTTTCAGTGAAAAATCACAAAACCGATTTTCGAGTAGTGGAACTCAAGATATGATTTTTAAGGTGACAGTGACACAGTTAGCCAGCTGTCTGGAAATTTTTAAAATGAACAGTGCTAGTAAGTGGATTAAGCCCGTTAACCCATCGTGTCCGACTCCGGCGACGGTCTCGGGTACGGGGTGTTACAATTTTATTGGTATCAGAGCTACGGTTTAGTCGATTCTAGGACTACCGTAATGCGTTTGGGTCTAGCTATACATGCCATTTTATGTGATTATTTGATAGTGTGGTGATTTCTGACATTTGCAAATGTGTTTATTTATAGTAATGGATCCCGATCCCGACCGAAGCGGTAGTGATGATCTTGAGAGTGTAGCGCTCCCTCCGACAAGGGATAGCGCCGGGACTCTCAACCTAATGCTAGTAATCCAAATGATGAAGCTAGACAAGCTTTCTATAGCGTGATGAATGATTGGTTCAACCAATACATTCGAACTAATACAGCTGTTCCACAACCTCCATTCCCAACAAACACAACCCCCGCACCTACAATGCCTCCGGTAACTGACCAAATAAGGTCAAATAAGCCCCCAATTGATAGAATCCGAAAACACGGGGCTACTGAATTTAAGGCTACGGATAGTGATGATGCCGAGCAAGCTGAATTTTGGTTGGACAACACTATTTGGGTACTCGATGAGCTATCTTGCACTCCCGATGAGTGCCTAAAGTGTACTATCTCCTTGCTACGTGATTCTGCCTACTATTGGTGGAATACGTTGACTTCTGTTGTGCCTAGAGAGCAAGTAACTTGGGAGTTCTTCCAAACCGAGTTTCGAAAGAAGTATATCAGTCAGAGATTCATTGACCAAAAACAGAAGGAATTTCTTGAACTCAAGCAAGGTTCCATGTCGGTTCTCGACTATGAGCGAAAATTTGTGAGGCTTAGCCAGATGCATGCGAGAATGCATTTCCTCGAAGCCGTAATCAGAAATGTTTCGAGGATGGACTAAATGATGATATAAAGCGTATGTTGGCATCTTGGAAATCAGAATTTGTAGTACTTGTTGAGTGAGCTTGCAAGGCCGAGGAGCTCAAGATGGAGAAAAGAAAAGTGAGGTGGGAGCAAGGGAGTTTCAGTAAGAGGTCTTGGGAAGCCCTTCCCACGATCATCGAAGAAATTTAGAGATGGCTTGGGCCGGTCTAGGGACACTTCGGGCTTTTCTAGACGAGATCGCGATCGACCCTCTGTGAGCACACGAGTCACTTCGATAGGCAGTGTTGGAAATGACCGTCGCGACAGAGCGGAATGCTAGTATTGTGGTAAATGGCATTCGGGGAGTTGTAGATTCCATGACCACTCCTGTTACAAGTGCGGGTCAGCCAACCACTTTATCAAAGATTGCCCGAGATTGTCTGAACAGAACGTAAATCAGAGTGGGAAACCTGGTGCTACTACTGCCCGGGGTAGACCATCTAGGAATACGGGCAAGGCTAGCGGCGGTCAGAGAGGATCTAGAGATGCTGCGACCGGATCCGAGGCTCGTGCTCTGCTAGGGCTTATGCTATCTGGCAGACGCGAGGATGCTTCCTCGCCGATGTTATTACCAAGACCTTTACTCTCTTTGATACTAATGTAATTGCTTTGATTGACCTGGTTCTACTCATTCTTATATATGTGAAACCTTAGCATCCATAAAGACTTTACCTATTGAGTCTCTGAGTTCGTAATTCGGTGTCAAATCCTTGGGTCGTTACGTGCTTGTTGACAAAGTGTGTAAGAAATGCCCCTAGTAATTCGAGGTTCTGCTTTCCGGCGGACTTGATGCTTTTGCCGTTCGATGAATTTGATGTTATTCTTGGTTTGGATTGGTTGACCGTGCATGATGCGGTTGTGAATTGCAAAAGCAAGACTATTGATTTGAGGTGCGCAAATAACGAGATAATCCGAGTTGAGTCTACGGACTTAAAGGGTTGCCACCGTAATATCGCAATGTTGGCCCGAAATATGTAAGAAAGGGTGTGAAGCATACGTTGCGTATGTACTTGATGACAAAGAATTAGAAAAGAAGCGAAATCTGTGCGATGGTTTGTGAGTACCGGATGTTTTTCCGAAGAATTACGGGTTTACCACTGTTCGGAGGTAGAGTTTGGTATTGAGCTTGTACACGGACTACGCCGATTTCGATAGCTCCGTGTCGTATGGCACCAACCGAGTTAAAAGAATTGAAAGCTCGATTGCAAGAGTTGACGGATAGAGGTTTCGCTCGACCAAGTTTCTCATCTTGGGGTGCACCAAGATTGTTTGTGAAAAGAAGGACGGAACCATGAGGTTGTGCATTGACTATCGTCAGCTGAATAAAGTGATGATAAAGAATAAATATCCATTACCGCGTGTTGATGATTTGTTTGATCAACTAAAGGGAGCCTCAGTGTTTTCAAAGATAGATTTGAGATCGGGTTATTATCGATTCTGGATTCGAGATTCGAATGTACCCAAAACGCTTTCGAACGAGGTACGGTCACTCGAGTTCTTAGTGATGCCGTTCGGACTCACTAATGCCCTACGGTATTTATGGATTTGATGAATCGGATCTTTAGACGAGATTTGGACGGTTCGTAGTTGTGTTCATTGATGACATCTTGGTCTATTCAAGAGATGAGACCGAACATCTTGAACACCGAGATTAGTATTGCAAATTTTACGGGATAAGCAATTATATGCTAAGTTCATAAGTGTGAGTTACGGTTAAGAGAGGTTAGCTTCTTGGGTCATGTGGTATCCGTGATCGGTATTCGAGTTGACCCGAGCAAAATTTCAGCCATACTTAACTGGAAGCTTCCAGAAATATTATCGAGGTTCGAGCTTTTTGGGACTTGCTTACTTACCGGCGGTTTGTAAAAGGTTTCTCGATGATAGCCACACCCATGACGAAGCTACTTCAAAAGATGTTAAGTTCGAATGGACGGAAAAATGTCAGGAAAGTTTTGATCAATTGAAAACTTATTTGATGGAAGCTTCAATTTTAGTGCAGCCCGAATCAGGCAAAGAGTTTGTCATCTATAGTGACGCCTCCCTACTTGGGTTAGGTTGCGTATTGATGCAAGAAGGTCGAGTTGTGGCCTATGCATCGAGACAATTAAAGCCACATGAGAAAAATTATCTGACCCATGATCTCGAATTAGCTGCCATCGTATTAGCCTTGAAAATATGGCGACATTACTTATTTGGTGAGAAGTGCCATGTATTTTCGGATCACAAAAGTCTCAAATATTTGATGACTCAAAGAGACTTGAATCTGCGACAAAGGTGTTGGCTCGAGTTGTTGAAAGATTATGAGCTGGTCATTGATTATCACCCGGGAAAGGCTAATGTGATTGCGGAAGCCTTAAGCCGGAAATCACTATTTGCTTTACGAGCGATGAATGTACACTTGTCTGTTCTACCCGACAATGTGTTAGTAGCGGAATTAAAGGCCAAACCATTATTGACTCATCAAATTCGTGAAGCCCAGAAAGTCGATGATGAATTGGTTGCAAAACGAGCTGAATGTGTTTCGAATATGGAATCAGAGTTTCAAATGGATGAAGACGATTGTTTGAGGTTCAGAAGCCGGTGGTGTGTTCCAAGAAATTCAGAACTCATTTCGATGATTCTGAACGAAGCTCATTGTAGCCGAATGTCAATTCACCCGGGGAGTACGAAAATGTACAACGATCTGAGACGTCATTTTTGGTGGCATGGTATGAAACGAGACATTTCGATTTTGTTTGAAGTGTTTAATATGTCGACAAGTAAAGGCGGAACATCAAGTGCCTACGGGTTTACTTGATACCGATCATGATACCTGAATGGAAATGGGAACGAGTCACGATGGATTTTGTATCTGGGTTGCCAGTGTCGGCAAGTAAGAAATATGCGATTTGGGTCGTTGTTGATAGATTGACTAAGTCGGCTCACTTTATCCCCGTACGCACGGATTTTTCATTGGAAAAACTAGCTGAATTGTATGTTTCTCAGATTGTGAGATTACACGGGGTACCGATTTCTATTGTGTCGGATAGAGATCCGAGATTCACCTCGTGATTTTGGAAGAAATTGCAAGAAGCTTTGGGTACCAAGCTGCATTTTAGCACCGCTTTTCATCTACAAACCGATGGTCAATCCGAGCGGATAATTCAGATACTTGAGGATATGTTGAGATGTTGCATCCTTGAGTTTAGTGGTTCATAGGAACGGTATTTACCTTTGATTGAATTCGCACAACAATAGTTTTCAATCAAGTATTAAGATGGCACCTTACGAGGCTTTATACGGCGTAAATGCCGTGCGCCATTGTTTTGGACCGAACTTCGGTGAAAGTAAAATTTTGGAGTGGACTTGATTAAAATGCTGAGCAGAAAAGTAAAATAATTCGTGAGAGTCTCAAGGCGACATCGGATCGTCGAAAGTGACGCGATTTAAAACGAAGAGATATTGAGTATCGGTGGGAGACAAAGTGTTCCTTAGGGTATCGCCTTGGAAAAAGATACTCGATTTGGCCGTAAGGGCAAATTGAGTCCGAGATTCATCGGGCCATATGAAATATCCGAACGAGTCGGTCCGATTCGTGTGTCGATTGATTTTGCCCCTGAACTTGAAAAGATTCACGATGTCTTTCATGTTTCGATGCTTGACGTTATAGATCGATCCATCGCACATAATTAGTCCATCGAGGTCAAATTCAAGCCAATATGAGTTATGAAGAAGAACCAATTCGTATCCTAGCACGTGAAGTGAAAGAGTTGCGAAACAAAAGGGTTCCGCTAGTGAAAGTGTTATGGCTCAAACACGGAATGGAAGAAGCCACTTGGGAGACAGAGAACTCTATGAAAGAACGATACCCAAACCTATTTACCGGTAAGATTTTCGGGGACGAAAATTTCTTAAGTGGGGGAGAGTTGTGACAGCCCTAAGGTGACCCTAGTCGGAAAGTGATTTCGAGACCGCTAAACCGAGTCACCGAAATGTTTGAACGTAATATTTATTGTCTAGAATATGTAATTATGAATGTGTGAAAATTTCAAGCTTCGATTTAGTCGATTGCATGTGAATTCAGTTAGTAGGACTTGTGTGACACTTTTGAAATGTGATAGGCTAATCTATAAGGATCTAATAATGCATGTAATCAAAAGGGAGGACTTGCATGTCAAATTTCCCCCCCTAATTAGTAGTGGCCGGCCATGCTATGAGTGGAAACATGTCACAAACATGTTATGTTAGTGAGGTATGTTAGGAAAAATAAAATAAGGAGTATGGGTAATAAAGAAATGGAAAGAAAAAAAAGAAAGAATGTGTGTGAGTGTTTCCCCCCCCCCATTGCAGTGAGTTGAAGGAAAGAGAAAAAAAAATTGTTCATCCTTTTTCATTTCTTTTGGCCGAAAATTCTAAGGAAGAAGGAAGGAGTTCTTGCTTCATGTTTGGTTTGGAAGAGGATTAGGAAGAGGTTCGGCCATACTTGTATCTAGATTAAGGTATGTTTGATGTTGGGTCATGAGATTCATACATGTCTTTAGTTGCTAGCTTAAGTTCTAATTAGCCCATGGTTCAAATCTTTGCTATGTCATGGGGATGATATTCGGCCAAGGTGGATTTTGTGTTAATGCCATTGCATGCTAAATGTGAAGCTTGTTAATGATACATGTGATGGTGGATTGACGACTCTTGGATTTTCTTCTTAGCATTTTTGAGTGAGACATTAAGTTCTTTGTTTAACCATGACCAAAATTGAAATGGTATGGTGTTGTGATGTATTCGGCCATGGTATATTCATAAGTATGATTAATGCTTATTGCATGGTAGGTAAGATTTGTGTTTTGGATTTATGTTTATGTTTGGTTATAATCAACTTAATTATTTTCTGCCCTTGCACATATATATATATATATATGTTTGCACATGATGTATTGGTATGACATATACAATATATCAAGGTATATATTTACACATGATGGTGTTTCGGTTATGGAGTAAATGATGGATGCGTATTGAGTTATAATATGTAATGCATTAGTTAGTAAAATGTATGCCATTTGTGTGTGGTATTGAGTATATAATTGGCCTCAACATAGACATGCATATTCGCCACATGAATGAGTACATAGGTTGATGTGTTTGTTCGGCCATACGTAAGCATATTGAAGGCTTATTCTTGACTTAGAAAATTGACTAAGGAGAATATTAACTAATGTGTTGAGTTTGATTCACGATTCCGTACATATGTGACTTTAATGTCTAATGAATATATATGGGCTAAGTACCTTGAGTTCCTCTTTTCGATGCTCAAATGATTAAATCAATTTATTTGTTAAATTAAGCTCAAGAGCAAAGAGGAACTAAATCCGATAAAGGGAAGGAAAAAGTGGTCGAATAGCCATCGAATTGTTCGACAACATCCGAGGTAAGTTTTGAGTAATGGAACTTAAATTATGATTCAATTAGATTATGTCTTAAGTAAATCAAAATCATGCTCTTTGTATGTGGCTATTGAGCGAAATTGTAAATATGATAAGTGTCTTGTGTTGAGCTTTGGTAATGAAAATGAAATATGGATGTGTCATGATTTATTGATATATGTGTGCATGGTTCTTGAATGATGTCCGGCTAAGTCCCAAGGCTTTGTGCTAAGTGACTATATCCGGACTAAGATCCGAAGGCATTTGTGCGAGTTACTAAATCCGGACTAAGATCCAAAGGCATTTGTGCGAGTTACTAAATCCGGGTTAAGTCCCAAGGCATTTGTATGAGCTACTATAACCGGCTATGTCTCAAGGTATTTGAGCAGTAGCTATATCCGGTTAAACTCGAAGGTACATGATTCGGGAATGAATGAACTTGCTATAAAAATTTCAGTTAATACGCTTGTGAAATCCCAACAATGAGGCATGTTTCGTATGTGCTTGAATTAGTTGAGCTCTTACAAATAAGTATTCGCTCAGTTGCTAAATGAGCTACCGGCCTTTGGCTAAGTTGATCTTTGTGTATGAATATAAGGGTTGGTAATGTGAAGTAAGTATGATATTGAGAATTTGTGCATATGAAATTATCTGTTAGCTATATGAATGCTATACTTTGGTTGTGTTTAAATTCATGGCTCAAACTTACTAAGCATTAAATGCTTACTCCGTTTTCTTTGATTCTCTGTTTTATAGATTTTGGTTCTTCAGCTATCGGACTCGGGATTTTGAAGTCGAAGTCGCCCACACTATCAAAGCTCCTTTCGGTATATTTTTGGTTGGACTTTGAAATGGCATGTATAGGACTACCCTTTTGTTGTAGGTCATGTTCCTTTCGGTTTTGTGTAAATTTGGATAGCCATGCGAAAATGGCTTAAGTATACTTTGGGCATGGTATTATAATCATTGAATGTTGTTCATTAAGAGGTATGGAAATGTTTGGAAATGATTAGCCATTGGGATGGTTAATCATGATCATATTTTGTGCTATTTATGTTAAATGGGCTAGTTGAATCATGGAAACTATGAAATAGGTAAAGCCTACCTTAAAGATAGATGCTGACAGCTGCAGTGACGTGGATGTGAAAAATCACTAAAAATAATAGGAATGGAATTAAATAGTGAATAAATTATGTAAACGAACCTTGACGAGTCTATTTTCATAGGAAAGTAATGAAACGATCATATGAACAGTATGTTAAGAGCTATTTAAGTTTTCGTGAGACAGGGCCAGAACGGCTTCTGAAGTCCCTGTTCCGACTTTGGAAATTTATTATAAATTGACCAGAGATAATTAGAAGTCATGCCATATATGTACAGATTCCTTTTTGAGTCTAGTTTCTGTAGAAACAAACGGCATCAGTATTGAAGCCCTGTACTGGGAGATATCCAAGTCGTAATGCGCAAAGGTCAGTGTAGTCGATCCCTGTAACATGGGAGAATTTAACTAATAAACTGTACTAATTGGCCTGACAAAAAATTCTAGAAAAAAATTTGTAGATGCATATACGAGTATAGTTTCAGGGAAAAATCACAAAACTGATTTTCGAGTTGTGGAACTCAATATATGATTTTTAAGGTGACAGTGACACAGTTAGCCAGCTGTCTGGAAATTTTTAAAATGAACTGTGCTAGTAAGTGGATTAAGCCCGTTAACCCCTCGTGTCCGACTCCAGCGACGGTCTCGGGTACGGGGTGTTACACCCTACAATTGTAAGTCAGGCTCGAGCACGGCCAAAACACACGAGCATGTCTTTGTGGCCGTGTGAACAAGTCAGTATGTATGCCCTGTTTTGACACCGTCTAGATACACGAGCGTGTCTAAAGCCGTGTGAGGCACACGGCCTGTTCACACGGGCGTGTGACTTGTACTTATTTAAGAAATGTTTAAATTTTAGAGAAATTTTGTATGTGTTCGATTTAGTCCCGACCCCTTTCTAATACATATTTAAGGTCTCGATGACCTATATAAGGGACTCTATATTATTGATTGATCATTAATGCTTTGATGTTTATGAAATGAATGTTACAGTTTCGATTTTGTCTGGTAATGCCTTTAACCTTAATTCGGCAACGGATATGGGTTATGGGTGTTACAGTTAGACTTCTTGGTTTTGAATATGGCATGTATATGGCTTAGACTTTATTGTTCTGTGTCCTTGAGAAATTAGCCAAATGTGTGGCTTGGGTTAAATCCTTTCATTTTGTATAAGGCCATGGGTAATGGTCAATATTCATTTTGATATTGTATAGTAGATGTTACTTTTTATGGATGAGTAAATTTGCACAATTGAAATGTTGTCTATTTTGGTTGATTTGATCATATAATGTGCCCTTGTATTGGTATAGAGTGATCTTATGCAGGTTATGTAAGTAAGGGTGGCAAAGAGGCTTGGTAAATAGCCTTATTTTGTCCACACGGGTAGGCACATGGGCGTGTTTTTAGGTCGTGTGTGACACACGAATAGCCCTATGGGCATGTTGTCCGGCCGTGTGTTCCCTGCACGTAAAGTTTGCAAGTCAGTATGCATGATAGTAAACACACAAGCAGAGACACAACCCTGTGTCTCAGTCATGTGAAGGGCACGGCCTAGCACACAGGTGTGTGCCTTGGTTGCTGACGTCAGAAACAGAATGTCCAGGTTTTTGCACACTGGCTAGGACACGGGCATGTCATGGCCATGTGAAGGGCATGGGCTAGGGACACGGGCATGTGTCAGGCCGTGTGAAAACCTCTGTAGGTGTGAATTTAGAATTAATTCTACATGGGTGAGGGACATGGGTGTGTCCTTGTATTGCTTAGGCCATGTGAGTCACACCATCCAACAGCACGACCATGTCGATTTGGTCACATGGGCATGTTGCCCTTCCCACACGGGTGTGTGCCCCTGTGTCAAGTGTCATTTTTCTAAAGTTGACTAAAGAACCCGAGTTGGTTCCGAATGACTTTTGATATGTGTTTTGGGCCTCGTAGGCCCATATTAAGGATGTGTTGATAAGATTGAGAAAGTTTTAAATTTTTCCAAGTCTTGGAGACTCGGAATTGGTCGTAAGCACGAGTTTAAGTTAGGTAATGCCTCGTATTCTGTCCCGACGTAGGATATGGGTATGGGGTGTTACACCTTCCTTGAATCCTCATGTAGATAAGGTTAAGAAAACATAT
Organism: Gossypium arboreum; assembly: GCF_025698485.1. Classification (NCBI taxonomy): domain Eukaryota; kingdom Viridiplantae; phylum Streptophyta; class Magnoliopsida; order Malvales; family Malvaceae; genus Gossypium; species Gossypium arboreum. Next base: position 69,737,965 of record NC_069077.1, on the reverse strand, counting down.
AAGTTTCTCAATTTCTCTACTCCTAAATTCTAATTCTCATCACTTCTTCTCCATGCAAAGCTCCCCAAGGTTCTCCTCTTCTTCGGAACAATCGAAGAAGACAATGCAAGTAAGAAAAAATTTGTAGATAGAATTGAAGAGGATTTTCTTGTGCTAGAATATTCACTTTCACTTATATATAACACCTATACACGGTTTCCCTATCTCTTTTAGCCAATCTTTTACAATCATTATGTCTCCCACTATGAAACCAGTCGATTCCATTCTAACCAAACCAGAATTGAAATTTGACTATTTACCAACAATCGTAATATTTTTCCAAAATTCCTAATAGAGTCCACTAACTTACTATACATTCAAATAAGTCTTAAAATTCATTTAATTTAGAGTCCTTATAAAAATTTAGGTGTGACATTACATATGTCAAATCGGTCTATTCACTAGCTCATTGAAACCATAAATGAATTGCATATTGAATTGAAAATGAACTGAATGAAGAGAAATAGAGAAATGGAAAACATTCAGAAATGATTACGTTTTTCCCCAAAATGGAAAAATGAAATAATTTGGAAATGAACGTGGTTTTCTCAAAATGGAAATGGAAATGGAAATGAAACTATTTGCAAATGTACATGGATTACTCAAAAATGATCGGAAGAATGAGTTTATGTTTTTGAGCATTCTTAAAGCCCGAAAATAAAAATAAACCATTCAGTCATAGTGAACAAGTTGAGTTATGAAATATTGAATATATTTTCTTAGAAATCTTACCAAGATTAAAATTGTCATTATTTTACCAAGAGTAAGATTGGGATGAGAAAATTATTCATTCATATACATTCCCTTAAGCGTGAGAATAATTACAAAAATGTCACATCTCATCAAATATTAATCAAACAAGATGAAGAGAGAGGTTTGGTCTCAGTTTACACCATAAACATAGCACAACCTAGATCTTAATACCAATTGTTGGAAAAAATCTGGTTTGATACTTATAGCAATAATCCTTAATTGAAGTTGTACCTATATTTTCAGATTAGCGAACACTTGCTGTTCTCAACCGTCAACCAAACAATCTTCTCCGCTATTCTTGTACCACGAATTACTTCAAATGTGGGCTCGAACAAATTGAATCGAAACACAGAACTAGAAAAAGTTCTCTCTTTTTGGGGTGAAAACGAAAATTCTCTCTTTTTAATAGATACTGGTAGAATTGTTATTCTGGAAAAATATATGTAATAGTTGATAATAAACTCTTACTATTTTTCGGTAGAATAACAATCTCTCAAAGTTGTCTAAATATCTCTATCGGTGCCATCTATTTATAAGAAGAGAAGGTAAAACCTCTGTAGAGTTGTAGAACTTTATTTCGACTAAAAAAACAATATCCTAGTTTATTTAAGATATAGGGGGCAAAAACCTTAGTTAAAGATACTAGGGTTTTGTCATCCCACCTCCTCACATTAGGAGTTTTGGGCCTCTCTCACATCAGGTCCAATTACGAGTATTTCTTGGCCTTTTTGACCCAATACTCTGAAATATGATCGAACCCGATTTATTTTTTCTATTTCCCAAAGTAAACTTTAATATGCACATATTAAATAATTTCCTCACTCCAATTTTACTCCTCATAAAATTTTGATGATTTTACCCTCGATAAAATTTTGAGAAAATTCATTCAATATGTCACAAATCAACATGTTCACTATGACCGATTGATTTATTTTCATTTTTGGGTTCCAAAACAGTCCAAAAATATAAACTCTTTTTTCCATCATTTTTGAAGTAATCCTATATAGGATTGCAAGTTTCCATTTTTATTTTCATTTCCATTTCCATTTTTGGAAACCTACATTCATTTCCAAATGATTACATTTCTCCATTTAGGAGAAGACCATAATCGTTCCTAAATGTTTCTCATTTCTCTTTTTCTATTTGTTAGAATTAAGTGACCCAAATTCTTATTTAAATAAAATACGATGGAAAATAAAATAAAAGTAAAATCCATATAGAACTAGACTTCTTTTATTTTATTTTAGAATAAGGTTTTAAACCTTATTAAACTCCATCTATTTTATATTGATTAGGATAAGGTGTTTCAATCCTACTAGAATATGGCTTTGCAAGCCTATAAATAGACATAGTCTATTCCTCTTGTATTTGAGTAAAAATTTTTCGACATAGTGAATTTTCTTCTCCTCTCCTGCGTGGTTTTTTTCCGAAAGGGTTTCCACGTAAAATTTATGTGTTCTTTATTTTATTTATTTTATTCTATTTTTTTTCACAAATTGGTATCGAGCTTAGGGTTATTCATCTCGATCACGGTAATGGCGTCTTTGAAGTATGAAATTCATTGTTGGATCGCAACACCGATTTGCGTTGTGGCAAATTAGGATGCAAGCGCTTCTTGCACGATGGATTTAGAGGATGCCCCGCTAGGATAGATAAGATGCCTTCGACATTAACGGATGAAGAGAAGAAGCGTAAGGATCGAAAGGCATTAACACAATTACATCTGCATTTGTCCAACGAAATTTTGCAGGATGTGATGAAAGAGAAAACTGCCGCTGCATTATGGAAGAGGCTATAAGTTATGGTGTCCTGAAAATAGAAAAGTTGTGATTAGCAGAGATGTTGTTTTTGATGAAACTGCTATGCTACCTAACTTATCTCTTAAAGACTCTTCCAATAAAGAAAACCAAAAGCGGTGGAGCATCGATTAATACGAAATCAACTCCTCAAGCCAAGACAAAATTGAGAATAGAGTTGCTTCTTCACCGCAATACTCTATCGCCAAAAAACAGGACAAGAAGAGAAATTAAACCTCCAAAGAAGTATGCCGAGGTTGATCTAGTTGCTTATGCTTTAAATGTGGTGAAGATATAGATGCGAATCAAGAGCCATTTAATTATTCGAGGCGATTAGTGTGAAGACTCGAAAAGTGGATGTTTGCTATGCAAGAGGAGATGGAATCACTCCACAAAAAGCAGAACATGGGATCTTGTAAAACTTCCTAAAGGTAAAAAGGTGTTCGTTGTAAATGGGTGTTTAAAAGAAAGAAGGGACTCCAGGAGTTGAAGAACCGGATATAAAGCAAGGCTTGTTGCAAAGGGTTACAGATCAAATTCCGAGAGTGGACTTCACAGATGTGTTCTCTCCAGTTGTTAAGCATAGTTCGATTCGAGCTTTGCTTGGTATTGTTGCAATGCATGATTTGGAGCTTGAGCAGTTAGATGTAAAAACTGCATTTTTGCATGGAGAACTTGAGGAAGATATTTACATGCAACAACCAGAGGGTTTTATAGTCTCAGAAAAAGAAGACTATGTTTGCTTGCTGAAAAAGTCCCTTTACGGTTTGAAACAGTCACCAAGACAGTGGTACAAGAGGTTTGATTCCTTTATGACTTCTCATGATTTCAAAAGAAGTAGTTTTGACAGTTGTGTCTACTTTAAGAAAAACAGTGATGGTTCTTTTGTGTATATACTTCTTTATGTTGATGACATGTTGATAGCAGCAAAAGATAAAAGAGAGATAAGAAAGGTTAAAGCCCAACTAAGTGAAGAATTTGAGATGAAAGATTTAGGACCAGCAAAGAAGATACTTGGTATGGAGATTCGCAGAGATAGAAAAGCAAGTAAATTGTACCTAAGTCAGAAGGGGTACATTGAGAAAGTTCTTTGCAGGTTCAATATGCAGAGTGCTAAGCTGTTAGTACTCCTTTAGCGCCCATTTCGGACTTTCATCGGCCTTATCTCCTCAATCGATAATGAGATTGAGTACATGTCACATGTTCCATACTCTAGTGCAAGAGGATCTCTCATGTATGCTATGGTTTGTTCACGCCCGATTTATCATATGCGGTCGGTGCGCTTAGCGATACATGGCGAATCTGGTAAAGAACACCGGAAAGCGATTCGATGGATTTTAAGATACTTACGAGGCACTACTAATGTTTGCTTACAGTTTGGAAGAACTAAAGATGGAGTTATAGGGTATGTTGATGCTGATTTTGCTGGAGACCTTGATAGAAGAAGATCTCTCACAGAGTTACGTCTTTACAATCGGAGGTTGTGCAATTAGTTGGAAAGCCACTTTGCAAACTACGATCGCTTTGTCTACCACTGAAGCTAAGTACATGGCGATTCTGAGGCTTGTAAAGAAGCTATTTGGTTGAAGGGACTATTTAGTGAACTCAATGAAGACCTTCAAATCAGCAAGATTTTGTGACAATCAGTGCCATCTTTCTTACAAAAGATCAAATGTTTCATGAGAGAACAAAACACATTGATATTCGGTATCATTTTGTTCGTGATATTATTGCTCGTGGTGATATTGTTGTGAGCAAAATTAGCACTCATGAAAATCCTGCAGATATGATGACTAAGTCACTTCCTATAACCAAGTTTGAGCATTGCTTAGACTTGGTTGGTGTTCATTGTTGAAGTTAAACCCTTAAGGGGTTTTTTTGGAAGAGGTGAAGAACTTGTTTATTGAAAGTTCGCGATGAAGAACTTGTTCATTGAGAATTTGTGTCAAGGTGGAGATTGTTAGAATTAAGTGACCCAAATTCTTATTTAAATAAAATACGATGGAAAATAAAATAAAAGTAAAATCCATATAGAACTAGACTTCTTTTATTTTATTTTAGAATAAGGTTTTTAAACCTTATTAAACTCCATCTATTTTATATTGATTAGGATAAGGTGTTTCAATCCTACTAGAATATGGCTTTGCAAGCCTATAAATAGACATAGTCTATTCCTCTTGTATTTGAGTAAAAATTTTTCGACATAGTGAATTTTCTTCTCCTCTGCCCGTGGTTTTTTTCCCGAAAGGGTTTCCACATAAAATTTATGTGTTTTTTATTTTTATTTATTTTATTCTATTTTTTTTTCACACTATTCATTATGTTCATTCTATTCAAACACACAATTCTTTTCTAGTTTCAACGAGCTAGCGGAGGGATCGATTGGACATATGTAGTTGAGGATCAAATGATTTATAATTAAGTTCTAGATTTTTGCCTATTAATTATAAAATAATCTAGTCACGAAGTCATTCCATTATTGTATCATGATTGAGCTCTCCCCAACGGCATACCATTATGAAAACAACTACTCAGTGCACATCTAATGACATTGTCATAAGTGTGTTACCCTCAGAGGATGTGCTTGATCTCTTTGGGATAATATCCGTTCTCCCAATATGATCCTATTTTATCTCATTGTAACCATTAAATCTTCCTTGAAGAAAAGTCAATGACTATCAAATAGTGATCAAGTCATCCATGTCAAAGATGGACTACCCGTGGCCATGTTTACTTTTCGTTAACCATGTAATGCCAATGAGATGATATCATTTACTCATGTTTTGGCTTATGAACTTCTCTGTTTTGAATGAAGCTACATACTACAGAAGTCGTACACCCAACACATTAACTTTAAGTTCTTTATCTATTTGAACTTAAACTTTTACTTACATCAAAGTGTACGAGCCATGCATATATAGTATGCCATCCATTCAGGATTTAGATTTGCCACACTATGAATTTTAGAAGTGAATAAATCCATTAACGGATTTAGAATCTATTTTGCTTGGGTCTTGTCTGATGTACTACTAATCGAGTCAGTCACATCTATGTCTCTATCTTTTGGGAGTCATTCACTTCGATATCTAAGACAAGACATCTCCCTAATAGGACTTGATAGACAAAATATTAGTCTTTCAATCAGTTTGCTAATTTTTTATTAAACTAACGACATGGTTCATCTACTAATACAAGCTGACTTTCTGTATTATAATATAACAATGTAATGCCACTTAGTATTAGTTAAACATTAGACAACTAGTGAGAAACATTTGCTTCCGTTTTTATTTGTGTGAAAAAACCATTTGAGGACAATAATGCAAAGTATATTAATTGTAACCAATGAATTTGTTTTATTAACTAATTTATTCAAAAAATTACTAGTGTTAATTGACAAAAATACTACATTTAGGGCATCAGATCCAACAGCCTCCCACTTGACCTAGTAAAGTAGACGAGTCATGTTTCATATTCTTGTGTCCTTCCATATGTTTCCTAAATAGATCTCTAGCTATAAGAGTCTTGGTACACAAATCCCTGGGATTTGTCCTCATATGTAATTTTTAACTACGTCTAACATTCCGTCAAACACTAGCATCTCCCTTATGTGTTTTGTCCTTATGTGGTTTATTTGAGTTTAGTTATATCCACACTGTTACAGAGCCATAGCTTTTTCCATACTTCATATTTGGCCCTCCATAGTGAAGTTAGCAGTGCAACCCTACTTAATTTTATTATAGAAATTTTCGGGATCAATGATTAACATGTCATTTAGGATAAAAGCACAGCCCAGAGTCGACTTTCTCGAATCCCCAACATGTTTGGAAGTTAGAATCAATATATCCAATAAGATTAAGATCTCCTCTAGAATATATGAGCATATAATCCCTTATTCTCCATAAATACCTGAGTATATGCTTAATTGTTTGTTAATGCCTTGGTCCTAGATTCACCTGATACCAACCTACCAACTCTATTGCAAAACAAATATCTGGACGTGTGCATAGGATAGTATACATGACACTTCCTACTGCCGAAGCATAGAGAAAATTTCTCATGTTCTCTCTTTCTTCCACTGTCTTAGGACTGTCCTCTAAAGAGAGATGAAATCCCAATACAGAAGGTTGATTTCCCTTCTTCGAATTGGTCATTGCAAAATGCTCTAATATCTTGTCTATGTATGAAGCTTGAGACAATGTTATTACTTTGTTCTTTTGATCCCTTAGGATTCAAATACCAAGAACAAAATTAGCTTCTCTCAAGTCTTTCATGCTAAACTATTGGGTTAACCATAGCTTAACTAATGACAATGTCCCTACATCATTTCCAATGAGTAAAATGTCATCGACATATAGAATGGGAAAAACCAACTTTCAATCCTCTAAACGTTTGTATACGCAAGGTTCATCTATGTTTTGCTCAAATCTAAAAGTCTTGATTGCTTGATCAAATCTTTGATTCCATGAGCAGGATGCTTGCTTGAGTCCATATATAGATCTAACCAGTTTCCAAACTTTATGTTCATTTTCTTTAGTTATATATCAGGTAGGTTGCATAATGTAGATGCTCTTGTTCAAAAACTTTGTCTTGACATCCATTTATCAAAACTCATAATCGTGAGCAACCACAATGGATAGTAATATGCGAATTAGCATGAGCATGGCAACTTGAGAGAAAGTTTCTTCATAATCAATACCTTCTTTCTGAGTATAGCCTTTTGGTACAAGTCTGGCCTTATAAGTTTCCATTTTCCCATTCACATTTCTTTTCCTCTTGTAGATCCACTTACACCCTATGGATTTTATCCCTTCTAGTAAGTCTACAAGTTCCTACACTGAGTTGGAATACATAGAATCCATCTTAGCTTTCATAGCTATTTCCGAGATCTTGGAATCACCACTCTGCACCACTTCGTCATATGTAAGTGGTTCATTATCTTCCTTTTCGATAGACTCAGTGTTGAGAACACTACCACCAGATTGGAAAAACTTAGGCATATGAGAGACCCTCCTATTACGAAGAAGCACTCTATGTTACTAATTGTTTGTAGGTCTACTATTAGAAGTTGGTTCTTGAACTGTTTCTGTAGGATTTTGTATATTTTCCAAAAGCTCCTCAACTACCTTTTTACTCTATAGTTTGAAGTCATTCATGTAACTTTCTTCAAGAAAAAGTAGCATGAATTGACACTATAATAGTTTGCTCTTGTAACGCCCCAAAAATCCCGACATCCCGAACTTTCTTTTTTTTTTTTGGTTTTGATAAAAATTATGCTTAACATTCCTGGTCAAGTGTAAATTATGTGATAGTAGGTCTTGGTTAAGGTTTGAGTTCGAACTTAGGGGTGAAATAAATTATGGTTTAATTATTAAAAGAACCTTGTTGGCAAGTAGGTTGGCTTTTAAATAAATGAAGGAAGAATTGGACACAAGAAAGCCTTGTGGTGGAGTGGCAAGTGGCGTCACATGCAAGGCAAGGAGGTAAGGGGTTCAAAACCCTCCTTGCTCAAAGGAAGGATTTATTTTTGCTTAAGAGATGGACAGTGGTGGCGTTGAATGTGAACTTTATAGGGAGTGATAAGAGGAGAAATTTGAGGAGGGGATTATGGGGTTATCAGGGAGAAAAATTAGGAGATGAGGTGTGTAAAGAGATGGATCTGAATTGGGGATTAGTGGATAGGAAATTCGGCTAGAGGCTATATATAGATGCCGAATGTTAGGTTTCCAGGCTAATGTCGAATTCTCCCTCACCTTGTTGCCAGAAAATACATTTTTCTCCAAAGATCTAAAAGTCGAAATTCCCTTGTTTCTCCTTTTTCTTTGTACTGATTCTCCATTCTTCCCTACTCAAAGTTTTCTTTTTGATTCAGCTCCGGTTTTAAATGATTTCTACTTTTCTTTGTGCCAAATAACCTTTTTCACCATGCAAGTTTCAAGAGCCGAATATCCTCTGTGCCGCCACTACCCTTTCCACTCGATCAATTCTAGTGTAAGTGCTTTGTTCTCTCAATTAGTTTTTCTAGTATCGATTACTCTGTCCCTCACTTCTTCTAATTGGTTTTGGTAGTACTAGTATCGAATCCCAGTCTTTTGGGATCCCTACCGATTTACTCTTTAGGTGTGAGATTTTGGTAAGTGTTCTTCACTTCGATAAGGGTTAGCCGAATAGGCTTTAGTAGAAAAAGATGACATAAGTTGGATACAAGCCACCCATTATGTTTTTAACGATAAAGGTTAATGCAGATCTGGGTAGCACTTGTGGTTAGTGATCAAGGAAAAGCTAATAAGGTTTGGCGTTCCAGGTGAGGTTAAGGTGAGACTTCGGCTTTTGGTAAAGTATTCGATAAGTATATGTGAGTAATCATTGAGTGATATCGATTGTAGGTTCGTGGTAAGGGGGATAACAGCACGCTTTATTACCAGGTGTGTACATTGTGACAGCCCTAAATTAACCATAGTCGAAAAGTGGTTTCGGGACCACGAAACCGAGCCATAAGAAAATAATTAACAGTCATATTTAATGCTTATTATATATGAACATGCACGTGTGAAAATTTCATGCTTAAATTTCGTATATAGTATGTGAAATTTATCAAATAGGACTTGTGTGAGAAAATTTAGAAATGTGCTAGGCAAATGTTAAAGTGGCCTATTAAAGCATGTTAGAAAATGCTTGTACTTGCATGTCAAATTAGCCAAAATCTAGATGGTGGCGGCCATGCTATGGGTTAAAACATATTATAAATATGTTATGTTAACATTTTGTGTTAAAATAATAAAATAAAGGATATGGGTAATAAAATAATAGTGGTTAGTAGGAGGAGAAACCAAAGTTAGCTTAGGTTGCTCCTCCATTGCCAGAACTAGAGGAAGAAGATGAAGAAAAATTCGCCAAGGTGGTTCTCTAGATTAAGGTATGTTCAATGTTACTTTTGAAGTTTATACATCCCTTGGATGATTAGTCTAAATTCTATCTAACTCATGGTTGGATTTGGGGTTGTTGGAGAGTTAGGATTCGCTAAGAAGCATAAAATTTTAGTTGATGCCTTGATGCTATTAGCATGTTAGATATGTGGATGTGTTAAGTTGTCTGGTTATGTTAACATGAAAGTTGAGATTCTTAACTCATTTTGTTTGGAGGTGCCGAATTTAGATTTAAGAAGAGAATGGGTAATCGGTTGTGCTTGGTAGAATGGTGGATGAGTTGTTAATGTGGTCTTTGGTTTGGGCATAAGAAATAATATTATGCATAGGTTTCGGTTTTGGTAGTACTTATATAATTATAATTAGTTCATTTTGATGGTTTGGCATGAGGTGATAAGTAAAAGTTTAAAGGTAGCTTAAGTTAATTGATACTCGCTAATGATTTCAAATTGAAGCTTTGTTAAGTTGTGAAATGAGTGGCCGAGAGAGCTATAGACTATTGCCAGGCATTTTATGTTTTTGTGAGATGTTTAAGTTTTTGTGAAACAGGGCCAGGGCGTTTTCTGGATCCCCTGTTCTGATTTTGAAAATTTACCATAAATTAACCAGAGACAATTAGAAGCCATTCTTTATATGTATGGATTTCTTTTTAAGTATAATTTCATTAGAAACAAACGGCATAAGTATTGGAGCTCTGTACAGGGAGATATCTAAGTCGTAATGCATGAAGGTCAGAGTAGTCGAACCCTGAAACAGGGGAGACTTTAACTAATAAACTGTACTAATTGGCCCAACCAAAAATTATAGAAAAACATTTGTGGATGGACATGTGAGTCTAGTTTCAGGAAAAATTTACGGAATCGGTTTTCGAGTTTTGGAACTCGAGATATGATTTTAAAGTAATCGTGATGCGCTTAGCCGACTTGTCTGGAAATTTTAAAATGAACTGTAAGTAAATGAATTAAGTCCGTTAACACCTCGTGTTCGACTCTGGCAATGGTCTCGGGTACGGGGCGTTACAATTTTATTGGTATCAGAGCTCTGGTTTAGTCAATTCTAGGACTACCGTAATACGTTCGGGTCTAGCTATACATGCCATTATGTGTTTATTTGATAGTGTGGTGATTTCGACGCTTAAAAATGTGTTTACTTATAGTAATGGATCCCGATCCCAACCGAAGCGGTAGCTGATGATGTTGAGAGTGTAGCGCTTGCTCTCGCGCAAGGGACAACTGGTGGACTCTCAACCTATTGCTAGTAATCGAATGATGAAGCTAGACATGCTTTTATAGCGTGATGAATGATTGGTTCAATCAAGATATTCGAACTAATATGGTCGTTCCACAACCCCACTCCCGACTAATACAACCCTTGCACTGCGATACCTCGTAATCGACGGATGAGGTTAAATAAGCCCCAGCTGATGAATCCGAAAACACGGCTACTGAATTTAAAGCTACAGACAATGATGATGCCGAGCAAGCTGAATTTTGGTTGGACAACACTATTCGGTACTTGATGAACTATCTTGTACACCGATGAATGCCTAAAGTGTACTATCTCCTTGCTACGTGATTACGCCTACTATTGGTGGAATACGTTGATTTCGATTGTGCCAGAGAGCAAGTAACTTGGGAGTTTTTCCAAACCGAGTTTCAAAAAAGTATATCGACCAGAGATTCATTGATCAAAACGGAAAGAATTTCTTGAACTTAAACAAGGTTCCATGTCGTTCATCGATTATGAATGAAAGTTTGTAAGACTTAGCTGACGCTCGAGAATGCATTTCCTCAGAAGTCGTAATGTGCAAATGTTTCGAAGATGGACTGAACGAAGATATAAAATCGTATGTTGGCATGTTAGAAATCAGAGAATTTGTGGTACTAGTCGAGCGAGCTTGCAAAGTCAAGAGCTCGATGAGGAGAAAAGAAAAGCTGATATGGGAGCAAAGGAGTTTCGTAAGAGATCTTCGGGGAAGCCCTTGCAACAATCATCGAAGAAATTTAGAGATGATTTAGGCCGATCTAAAGACACTTCGGGTTTTTCTAGACGAGATCGTGATCGACCCCCTGTGAGTACACGAGTCACTTCGGTTGCTAGTGTTGGAAATGATCGTCGAGACAGAACAGAGTGCCAGTATTGTGGTAAATGACATTCGGGAGTTGTAGATTCCATGATCGCTCTCAATAAGTGCGAGCAATGACCACTTTATCAAGGATTGCCCGAGACCGTGCGAATGAATGTAAATCGAGTGGGAAACCGGGTGCTACTACTGCTCAAGGTAGACCATCTAAAAATGCGGGGAATGCTAGTGGTGGTCAGAGAGGATCTAGAGATGTTACCACCAGATCTGAGGCTCGTGCTCCTGCTAGAGCTTATGCTATACGTGCACGCGAGGATGCTTCTTCGCATGATGTTATTACCGGTACATTCACTCTCTTTGATACTGATGTGATTGCTTTGATTGACCCTGGTTCTACTCATTCTTATATATGTGAAACTTTAGCATCCAGTAAGACTTTACCCGTTGAGTCTACTGAGTTCGTTATTAGAGTGTCGAATCCCTTGGGTCATTATGTGCTTGTTGATAAGGTGTGTAAGAAATGCCCTCTAGTACTTCGAGGTTCCTGTTTTCCGGCTGACTTGATGCTTTTACAGTTTGATGAATTTGATGTTATTCTCGGTTTGGATTGGTTGACCGTACATGATGCGGTTGTGAATTGCAAAAGTAAGACTATTGATTTGAGGTGTGCAAATAATGAGATAATCCGAGTTGAGTCTACTGTCTTAAATGGATTGCCAACAATAATATCCTCGTTGTTAGCTCAAAAATATGTAAGAAAAGGGTGTGAAGCGTATCTTGCATACGTACTTGATAATGAAGAATCAGGAAAGAAACTTGAGTCGGTACCAGTGGTTTGTGAATATCCGGATGTTTTTCTCGAAGAATTACCAGGGTTACCACTTGTTCGGGAGGTAGAGTTTGGCATCGAACTTGTACCTGGGACTACACCGATTTCGATAGCTCCGTATCGTATGGACCAACGGAATTAAAGGAATTGAAAGCTCAGTTGCAAGAGTTGATGGATAGAGGTTTCGCTCGACCAAGTTTCTCACCTTGGGATGTGACAGCCCAAAATTGACCCTAGTCGGAATGTGGTTTCGGGACCACAAAACCGAGGCATAAAAATAATTTAAAATTTATTTTGATGCCTATAATATGTGTGTGCTCATGTGTGACATTTTTTGGTGATTGATTTAGTGTTATTAAGGTGAATTTCACTAGAAAGGACTTAGTAGTGAACTTTGAAAGTACGATAGGAATTGTGTGATGACTAATTAAAGCATGCATGCAAAACAATGGACTTGCATGTCAAATTCCCTTTTATAGGTGGTGGCCGCCATGGCAAGGAATTATGGGCAAAGAAAACATGTTATGACATGTCTTGTTAATGCATGATGTATTAAGTGATAAAATAATTAGATGAGGGAAGAGAAATAAAAAATGTGTGTGAGAGTGTAGCAATCCCCATTGCCGTGCAAGTGAAAGAAAAACAAAAAAAATTGTTCATCCTTGTTCTCTCCTTCTTTTGGCGAAAATTCTAAGAGGAAGAAGAGATTTTGCTTCATTTTCTTTGTTTAGAAGAGATCTAGAAGGAGATTTGGCTAAACTTGCATCAAGATTAAGGTATGTATGAGGTTGTGTTATGAGTTTCATGCATGTTTTAGTTGCTAACTTGATGTTCATGTTAGCCATGGTTCAAATCCTTGTTATGCCATGGGAATGGTATTTGGCCAAAGTTGTTATTGTGTTAAAGCCATTGCATGCTAAATGTGAAGCTTGCTAATGATGCATGCAATGATGGATTGTCTACTCTTGAAATTTCTTTGTAGCAATCTTGAGTAAGACATTGAGTTTTCTTTTTGTTTAACCATGACCGAAGTTGAAAGGGGCATGATTGTGATGTATTCGGCCATGAAGCATTCATGAGCATGGTTTATGCTTCTTGCATGTTAGTTAAAATTTGTGCTTTGGATGGTTATGGACACCTTGAAATTCAGCCTTGCACCTATATGTGTATATATGTTTGCACATGATATTTTGGTGATGAAGAAAGTGATAAATATGTTTGTTTAAAGAAGAAATTTGTTGAAGAATGTTGTGAAATTTGCATGTACATTCGCCTAGTACATGTATAGGGTGAAAACCTTGAAATTATTTTTGATTTTGTGTATTTATGACCATGTATAATCGGCCACATGAGTAATTTGAGCACTTGATGTTATGTTAAAATTCTTGAGCTTAAATATATGGATGTATGTATATGTGGCCATATAATGGTGTTTTGGTTCAAAGGTTGAATGATAAATCATAATAAAGTGAGATGATATGAGATGCCGAATGTGATTGACTAGTAAACATTATTGAGAAAAATATTGAATACTTCTACTTGTATTCGTTAAGCTCAAGAGCAAAGGGGAGCTAAATCCGATAAAGGGAAGGAAAAAGTGATCGAATAGCCGTTGAAGTTGTTCGACAACATCCGAGGTAAGTCCTCAAGAAATGACCCAACTCGAATTATGTGAAATGAAATATGGATGTGTAATGATTATTGATTTATGTGTGTATGAGTATTTGAATGATACCCGGCTAAGTCCCGGCGATTATGCAAATGATATGTTTGTGTTTGAGCCTTAGTAACGAAAATGAAACATGGATGTGTAATGATTATTGATGTATGTGTGTGCATGAGCAATTGAATGATATCCGGCTAAGTCCCAAGACATTTATGCTAGTAATTATATCCGGTTAAGACCAAGGCCATTGTGCTAGTGACCACATCCGGCTAAGACCAAGGCATTCGTGCAAGTTGTTAAATCCGGCTAATACCCAAGGTATATGTGCAAGTCGTTCTATCCGGGCTAAGACCAAGGCATTCGTGCATGTGGTTATATCCGGTTGTATTCCGAAGAAGCTTGGGCTGAAGGTGAGCGTTGGTTGCTGTAATAAATTTAATTAGTACGCTCGAAAAGCCCAAAGGATAAGGTATGTTTATATGTGCATTGGAAAAGTCGATATGTTTGAGTAACATTCGTTCAATCGACTAACGAATTTTCAGCTATTGAATTGGTTGATATCTTGTGAAAGTATACAATGATGAAGTGTGAGTAAGTATGATTATGTGAATGTGTATTAATGAAATGATTCATTTGGCTATGTGAATGTAATGCTTTAGTTAAAGCTGATTTAATTGCTTGAGACTTACTAAGCATAAAAAATGCTTACCCCGTTGCTTTCGCTCTCTGTTTTATAGATTTTGCTCGTTAGCAATCGGATTCGGGATCATTAAAGTCGAAGTCATCTACACTATCAAAGCCTCCATTTTGGGTATAATTTTGGTTGAACTTTGAAATGGCATGTATAGGACTACCCTATTGTAGAAGGTCATGTACCTTTCGGTTTTATGTAAGCTTGGATAGCCATGCAAAAATGGCTTATATACGTTGTTAGTATGATTCTATAATCGTTTGTATGATGATCATTATGGGGTATGGAATGGTTTTGAAAAGATTAGCCATTGGAATGGTTAATCATGATCACACTTGTGCTATGTATGCAAAAGGGCCAATTGAATCGTGGAAATCATGAAATAGGTAAAGGTTACCTTGAAAACAGATGCTGGCAGCAGCAGTGGTGTGGTTTTGAAAATCACCAAAATTTGTAGGAATGGTATTAAATAGTGAATAAGTTATGTAAATGAACCTTGATGAGTCTACTTTCATATGGAAGAAACGAAACGGTCATAGGAGTTACTTGTTAAGAGATATTAAAGTTATCGTGAGACAGGGCCAGAACGGTTTCTGGGTCCCCTGTCGCGACTTTAAAAATTTTCTATAAATTATCCAGAAATAATTAGAAGTCATTCCTTATATTTTCAGATTCCATTTTGAGTCTAGTTTCATTAGAAACAAACGGCACCAGTATTAAAGCCCTGTACAGAGAGATATTCAAGTTGTAACGCGCGAAGGTCAGAGCAGCCGATCCCTGTAACATGGGTAACTTTAACTAATAAACTGTACCAATTGGCCCGACCAAAAATTCTAGAAATAAATCCATGGAAGGATATATGAGTATAAATTCAGGGAAAATTTACGGAATCAGTTTCCGAGTTTTGAAACTCGAGATATGATTTTTAAGGCGACAGTGTCACAGTTTTCCAGCCTGTCTGGAAATGCCAAATTGGTCGGTGCTTTAAGAGGATTTAGCTCATCAACCCCTCGCGTCCGACACCGGCGATGGTCTCGGGTTCGGGGTGTTACATGGGATGCACCAGTATTGTTTGTGAAAAAGAAGGACGGAACCATGAGGTTGTGCATCGACTATCGTCAGCTGAATAAAGTGACAATAAAGAATAAATATCCGTTACCGCGTATTGATGATTTGTTTGATCAACTAAAGGGAGCCTCAGTGTTTTCAAAGATAGATTTGAGATCGGGCTATTATCAGTTGCGAATTCGAGATTCGGATATACCCAAAACTGCTTTCAGAACGAGATACGGTCACTACGAGTTCTTAGTGATGCCGTTTGGGCTCACTAATGCCCCTGCGGTATTTATGGATTTGATGAATCGAATCTTCAGACCGTTTTTGGATCAGTTTGTAGTTGTGTTTATCGATGATATTTTGGTCTATTCGAGAAGTGAAACCGATCACGCTGAACACCTGGTGTAACACCCCAAACCCGAGACCATCGCCGGTGTCGGACCCGAGGGGTTAACAAGCCAAGTTCACATGTTTTGCCCACCAATTTGACATTTCCAGTCAGGCTGGAAAACTGCATCACTGTCGCCTTAAAAATCATATCTCGAGTTTCAAAACTCGGAAACTGGTTTCGTAAATTTTCCCTGAATTTAGACTCATATATCCATCCATATATTTATTTCTAGGATTTTTGGTCGGGCCAATTGGTACATTTTATTAGTTAAAGTTACCCATGTTACAGGGATCGACTGCTCTGACCTTCGCGCGGTATAGCTTGAATATCTCTCTGTACAGGGCTTTAATGTTGGTCTCGTTTGTTTCTAATGAAACTAGACTCAAAATGGAATCTGTACATATAAGGTATGTCTCCTAATTCTTTTTGTATAATTTATAGTGAATTTTTAAAGTTGCGACAGGGAACCCAGAAACCATTCTGGCCCTGTCTCACAATAGCTTTATTATCTCTTAACCTGTAACTCCTATGACCATTTCGTTTCTTCCATATGAAAATAGACTCATCAAGGTTCATTTACATAGCTTATTCACTATTTAATTCCATTCCTATGAATTTTGGTGATTTTTCACATTCACGCCACTGCAGCTGGCAGCATCTGTTTTAAGGTAGGACTTACCTATTTGGTAGTCTCCATGATTCAACTAGTCTTGCCATACATAGGTTCATATATGATCATTTTAACCATGCCAATGGCTGATCATATGACCAACATTCCCATTTCCAAGCCATAGCCACATCATGACACCAAATATATACATACAACCCACAATTAGTCTAAGTTCATGCTTCCTTTTCGAGCCATTTTCGCATGGCCGCATATACTTACATTACAACATATTTAACAAACAAGGGTAGTCCTATACATGCCATCTCAAGTTCAACCAAAATTTATACCCAAATGGAGGCTTGATAGTGTGGATGACTTCGACTTCAACGATCCCAAATCCGATTGCCTCGAGCGAAATCTAGAAAACTGAGAGCCAAAGCAACGGGGTAAGCATTTTTATGCTTACTAAGTCTCAAGGAATATAATCAACTCTAATTACAGCAATACATTCACATAGCCATATGCATCATTTCATTTATACACATTCTTACTTCACACTTCATCATTATATAATTTCACAAAGTATCAATCAATTCAATAACTGAAATTCATTAGTCGATTGAGCGAATGTTGCTCAAACATGTCGACTTTCCGATGCACATATAACGTACCTTATCCTTTGGGCTTTTCGAGTGTACTAATTGAATTCATTACAGCAACCAACACTCACCTCCAGCCCAAGATTCTTCGGAATATAACCGGATATAATCACGCACAAATGCCTTCGGGTCTTAGCCCGGATAGAATGTCTCGCACGAATGCCTTCGGGTCTTAGCCCGGATGTAGCCACTAGCGCAATTGCCTTCGGGTCTTAACCCGGATATAATTTCCAGCATAATTGTCTTCGGGATTTAGCCCGGATATCATTCAATTTCCCATGAACACATACATCAATTATCATTGGACATACATAATTCATTTTCGTTACTAAGGCTCAAACGCAATTATAGTCACAAGCATATTCGCCTTCGGGACTTAGCCCGGGTAGAATTCAAATATTCATGCATACACAATCAATAATCAATACACATCCATACTTTATTTCACACAATTCAAGTAGGGTCACTTCTTGAGGACTTACCTCGGATGTTGTCGAACGGCTTTTTCGGCTATTCGATCACCTTTTCCTTCCCCTTGTCCAATTGTGGTCTTCTAAGCTCTTGAGCTAATTCAAACAAATTCAATTTATTAAAACCTCATTGTGCTAGCTTTTGGCGAATATGACAAGGAGTTTAAATGGTCATATGGCCACCCTTTAGCTTGAATACACAATGGTCATGCACATTTTATACTACATCAAGCAATTCAATACAATTTATTCGAGCATCAAGGAAATGCTAAGGCCTTCAATAGGCTAGCCAAGGCGAATATTCATGTACATGTTGAGGTTAATTTTGCACTTAATACCTCACAAAAACAGCATGCAATTTACTAATTAATGCTTTGCACATTGTGGCCCAAAACTTATAATATAGCATCAAGCACCTACATGTGTGCTAGGCGAATTGTGCTTGCAATTTCACAAGCATTCTTCCACATCTTCTTCTTTAAACCAATATATTCATCACTTAGTTCATAACCAAAACATAATGTGCAATCATATATATGCATATATGAGCATGGCCAATTTCAAGGTGTCCATAGCCATCCAAAACACAAATTTTAACTAACATGCAAGAAGCATGAATCATGCTCAAGAATGCATCATGGCGAATATGACAATCATGCTTCTTTTCAACTTCAATCATGATAAAACAAAAGAAAGCTCAAAATCTTACTCATAGGTAGACAATCCATCATTGCATGCATCATCATCAAGTTTCACACTTAGCATGCAATGGCTTTATCACCATAACAACTTTGGCCAAATGCCATTTCCATGGCATAACAAAGATTTGAGCCATGGCTAACATGCACATCAAATTAGCAACCAAAACATGCATGAAACTCCCAACACAACCTCATACATACCTTACTCTTGATGCAAATTTAGCCAAATCACCTTCTAGATCTCTTCTAAACAAAGGAAATGAAGCAAAAATCCCTTCTTCCTCTTAGTATTTTTGGCCAAAAAGGAGAGAACAAGGATGAACAAATTTTTTGTTTTTCTTCTTGGTTGCACTGCAAATGGGGGATGCTACTCTCCCACACATTTTTTTTTTTCATTATTTTCTTACCCATGCTTATTTGTTTATTATTTCTCCCTAATGCCCAACAAAACATGTTTCATGACATGTTTAGCCCACATCTCTTTGTCATGGCCGCCATCACTTGTAAAGGGGAATTTGACATGCAAGTCCATTATTTTGCATGCATGCTTTAATTAGTCATCACACATTTCCCTATCGTACTTTCAAAGTTCACTACTAAGTCCTTTCTAGTGGAATTCACCTTTATAACACTAAATCAATCATCATAAAATGTCATACATGAGCACACATATTATAGGCATCAAAATAAATTTTAATTATTTTTATGCCTCGGTTTTGTGGTCCCGAAACCACATTCCGACTAGGGTCAATTTTGGGCTGTCACAACTCTCCCCACTTAAGAAATTTTCGTCCCGAAAATCTTACCGTAAATAGGTTTGGATATCGCTCTTTCATAGAGTTCTCGGTCTCCCAAGTAGCTTCTTCTATCCCGTGCTTGAGCCATAACACTTTCACTAGCGGAACCCGCTTGTTTCGCAACTCTTTCACTTCCCGTGATAGGATACGAATCGGTTCTTCCTCATAACTCATATTGGCTTGAATTTCAATTTCGATGGACTAATCACGTGTGATGGATCGGATCTATAGCGTCAAGCATCGAAACATGAAAGACATCGTGAACCTTTTTGAGCTCGGGGGCAAAATCAGCGATATGCCACCGGACCGACTCGCCTCGATATCTCATATGGTCCAATGAACCTCGGGCTCAACTTGCCCTTACGGTACGAACCTCGAGTATCTTTTTCCAAGGCGATACCTTGAGAAACACTTTATCACCCACCGATACTCGACATCCTTACGCTTCAGATCCGCGTCGACTTTCGACGATCGGAGGCTATCTTCGACTTTCACGGATTACTTTCACTTTCTGCTCAAAGATCCCTAATCAAATCCACCCCGAAAATCTTGCTTTCACCAAGCTCACCAAAACAATGGCGTCACGGCATTTACGGCAAATCGCATAAGGCCTCGTAGGTGCCATCTTAATACTTGATTGAAAGTCGTTGTTGTGAATTCAATTAACGGCAAATACCGCTCCCATGAACCACTAAACTCGAGGACGCAACATCTTAACATATCCTCAAGTATCCGAATTATCCGCTCGGATTGACCATCGGTTTGGGGTGAAAGGCGGTCTTTGAAATGCAACTTGGTACCCAAAGCTTCTTGCAACTTTTTCCAAAATCGCGAGGTAAATCTCGGATCTCTATCCCACACGATAGAAATAGGCACCCCGTAATTTCACAATTTGAGAAACGTACAATTCCGCTAATTTGTCCATTGAAAAATCCGTGACGTATGGGGACAAAGTGGGCCGACTTAGTCAATCGATCTACCACGACCCAAACCGCATCCTTCTTACTCACGACAATGGCGGTCCGGATACAAAGTCCATTGTGACTCGATCCCATTTCCACTCGTATCGTGATTGGTCAAGTAATCTCAAGGCACCGATGTTCCGCTTTCACTTGTTGACATATTAAACATCTCAAACAAAGTCGAGATGTCTCGCTTCATACCATGCCACCAAAACCGACGTTTCAAATCATTGTACATCTTCGACTCCCGGGTGGATTGCCATTCGGCTACAATGGGCTTCATTCGAATTATCGAAATGAGTTCAATTTTTTGGGACACACAGACGACTTTTGAACCTCAAACAATCGTCATCGCCGATTTGAAACTCCGAGTCCTTGTTCGAACACACGCAGCCCGCTTTGCAACCAACTCGTCATCGACTTTCGAGCTTCTCGAATTTGGTGTGTCAATAATGGTTTGGCTTTCAATTCAGCCACTAACACACCGTCGGATCGGATAGACAAGTGCACATTCATCGTCAGAAGTGAATAACGATTTACGACTCAAGGCATCCGCAACCACAATCGCCTTTCCCGGTGATAGTCAATGATCACTCATAATCCTTTAACACCGAGCCAACGCCTTTGTCGCAGATTTAAGTCTCTTTGGGTCATCAAATACTTGAGACTTTTGTGATCCGAGTATACATGGCACCTTTCACCAAATAAGTAATGTCGCCAAATCTTTAAGGCGAATACGATGGCGCCAATTCGAGATCATGAGTCGGATAATTTTTCTCATGTGGCTTTAATTGCCTCGACGATAGGCCACAACTCGACCTTCTTGCATTAATACGCAACCTAACCCAAGTAGAGAGGCGTCGCTATAGATGAAAAACTCTTTGCCGGACTCGGGTTGCACTAGAATTGGGGCTTCATCAAATAAGTTTTCGCTTGATCGAAACTTTTTGGCATTTCTCCGTCCATTCGAACTTAACGTCCTTTTGGAGTAAGCCGTCATCGGCGTGGCTATCGTTGAGAAGCCTTTACAAATCGTCGGTAATAACCTAAGAAGCCCCAAAAGCTTCAACCTCAAGAATATTTCTGAGGCTTCCAATTTAGTATGGCTGAAATTTTATTCGGTCGACTCGAATACCCGATGCGAGATACCACATGACCCAAGAAGCTAACCTCTCTAACCGAACTCACACTTGCTGAACTTAGCATATAATTGCTTGTCCCGTAAAATTTGCACTAACCGCAGTGTTCAAGATGTTCGGTCTCATTTCTTGAATAGACCAAGATGTCATCAATGAACACGACTACAAATCGATCCAAATATGGTCTAAAGATCCGATTCATTAAATCCATAAATACCGCAGGGCATTAGTGAGCCCAAACGGCATCACTAGGAACTCATAGTGACCATATCTCGCTCAAGGCGCCTTGGGCACGTCAGAATCTCGATTCGTAATTGATAGTAGCCCGATCTCAAATCTATTTTCGAAAACACCGAGGCTCCCTTCAGCTTGGTCGAACAAGTCATCAATACGCGGCAACGGATATTTGTTCTTTATCGCCGCTTATTGTCGACGATAGTCGATGCACAATCGCATGGTTCCATCCTTCTTCTTCACGAACAACACCGCGCACCCTAAGGCGAAAAACTCGGCGAAGCAAAACCTCTATCCACCAATTCTTGCAATCGAGCTTTCAACTCCTTTAATTCCGTTGGTGCCATACGATCACGAGCTATCGAAATTGAGTGGTACCGGTACCAATTGATGCCAAATTCTATTTCCGAACAGTGGTAAACCCGCAATTCTTCTGGAAAACATCCGGTATTCATAAACCACGGCACAGATTCGGGTTTCTTCTCCGATTCCTTGTCATCGAAAGCACGACGCAAGGTACGCTTCGCACCCTTTTCTTACATATTTCGGGCCAACATCGCGATATTACAATGGCAACCCTTTAAGTCCGTGGACTCAACCCGAACTATTTCATTATTCGCACCTCAAATCGATAGTCTTGCTCTTGCAATTTACAACCGCATCGCATGGTCAACCAATCCAAACCAAGAATAACATCGAACTCATCGAACGGCAAAAGCATTAAGTCCGCCTTAAAACAAGAACCTCGAAACACTAGGGGACTTTTCTTGCACACTTTGTTAACAAGCACGTAATGACCCAAGGGTTCGACACCGAATTACAAACTCAAGAGACTCAATAGGCAAAGTCTTATTTGGATGCTAAGGTTTCACATATATATGAATGAGTAGAACCGTGGTCAATCAAAGCAATCACATTTGTATTGAAAAGAGTGAAAGTACCGGTAATAACATCCGGAGAGGCAAAGATCCTCGCGTGCGCGTATGGCATAAGTCCTAGCAGAGCACGAGCCTCGATCCGATGGTAGCATCTCTAGATCCTCTCTCGACCGCCAACGACATTGCCCATATTTCTAGGTGGCCTACCTCGAGCGATGGTAGCACCCGGTTTGCACTCGACTTACATTCTGCTCATGCATCCTCGGGCAATCCTTCATAAAGTGGTCGTCCGATCCACACTTATAGCAGGAGCGATCACAAAACCAACAGCTCCCGAATGCCATTTGCCACAATGTGGACACTCCGCCTCTCTCGGCGATCATTTCCACCATCGGCGATCAAGTGACTCGTGTGGTCACAGGGTCGATCGCGTCCTCGTCTAGAAAAGCCCAAACGCCTCTAGACCGGCTCGCATCATCTCGAAATCTCTTCGATGCTTGTTGAAGAGACTTTCCGAGGACCTCTTCGAATTCTCCAATCCCCACATCAGCTTTTTGTTTCTCCTTTCTAAGCTCTTCTACTTTACAAGCTCGCTCAACAAGTACTACGAACTCTCGATCTCGAGAATGCCAACAAACATCCTTATATCATCATTCAGCCCATCCTCGAGCGTTTACACATAATAGCTTCGGACGAAATGCATTCTCGCAGCATCGGCTAAGCCTCACAAACTTTCGCTCGTAGTCGAAACGGACATAGAACCTTGCTTAAGATCAAGAAATTCCTCCGCTTTTGGTCAATGAATCTCGACTTATATACTTTTTTCTAACTCGGTTTGAAAGAATTCCCAAGTCACTTGCTCTCTAGGCACCACGAAGTCGAGTACTCCACCAATAGTAGGCGGACTCACAGTAGCAAGGAGATGGTACACTTTAAGCACTCATCGGTGTACAGGATAGCTCATCAAGCACCGGATAGTGTTATCTAACCAAAATTCAGCTCGCTCGGCATCATCCTCATCCGTAGCCTTAAATTCAAGGCCCCATGTTTTCAATCCTATCGATCGGGGCTTACTTGACCTTATTTGGTCAGTCACCGGAGGTATTGTAGGTGCGGGGTTGCATTTGTCGGGAATGGAGGTTGTGGAACAGTAGTGTTGGTTCGAATGTATTGATTAAACCATTCGCTCATCACACTATAAAAGGCTTGCCTAGCCTCGTCATTAGGATTGTTGGCCATAGGTTGAGAGTCCGTCGGCCTCGCCCCTTGCGCGAGCAGGCGCCACACTCTCCACATCATCAGCTATCGCTTCGGTTGGGATCGGGATCCATTGCTACAACAAACACAAAGTCGAATTGTCGTAATCATCACACTATCGATTCATCATTTAATGGCATGTATAGCTAGACCCCAAACACATCACGGTAGTCCTAGAATTGACTAAACCGTGGCTCGATACCAATAAAATTGTAACACCCCAAACCCGAGACCATCGCCGTGTCGGACCCGAGGGGTTAACAAGCCAAGTTCACATGTTTTGCCCACCAATTTGACATTTCCAGTCAGGCTGGAAAACTGCGTCACTGTCGCCTTAAAATCATATCTCGAGTTTCAAAACTCGAAACTGGTTTCGTAAATTTTCCTGAATTTAGACTCATATATCCATCCATGGATTTATTTCTAGGATTTTTGGTCGGGCCAATTGGTACATTTTATTAGTTAAATTTACCCATGTTACAGGGATCGACTGCTCTGACCTTCACGTGGTATAGCTTGAATATCTCTCTGTACAGGGCTTTAATGTTGGTCTCGTTTGTTTCTAATGAAACTAGACTCAAAATGGAATCTGTACATATAAGGTATGTCTCCTAATTCTTTTTGTATAATTTATAGTGAATTTTTAAAGTTGCGACAGGGAACCCAGAAACCATTCTGGCCCTGTCTCACAATAGCTTTATTATCTCTTAACCTGTAACTCCTATGACCATTTCGTTTCTTCCATATGAAAATAGACTCATCAAGGTTCATTTACATAGCTTATTCACTATTTAATTCCATTCCTATGAATTTTGGTGATTTTTCACATTCACGCCACTGCAGCTGGCAGCATCTGTTTTAAGGTAGGACTTACCTATTTGGTAGTCTCCATGATTCAACTAGTCTTGCCATACATAGGTTCATATATGATCATTTTAACCATGCCAATGGCTGATCATATGACCAACATTCCCATTTCCAAGCCATAGCCACATCATGACACCAAATATATACATACAACCCACAATTAGTCTAAGTTCATGCTTCCTTTTCGAGCCATTTTCGCATGGCCGTACATACTTACATTACAACATATTTAACAAACAAGGGTAGTCCTATACATGCCATCTCAAGTTCAACCAAAAATTTATACCCAAATGGAGGCTTGATAGTGTGGATGACTTCGACTTCAACGATCCCAAATCCGATTGCCTCGAGCGAAATCTAGAAAACTGAGAGCCAAAGCAACGGGGTAAGCATTTTTATGCTTACTAAGTCTCAAGGAATATAATCAACTCTAATTACAGCAATACATTCACATAGCCATATGCATCATTTCATTTATACACATTCTTACTTCACACTTCATCATTATATAATTTCACAAAGTATCAATCAATTCAATAACTGAAATTCATTAGTCGATTGAGCGAATGTTGCTCAAACATGTCGACTTTCCGATGCACATATAACGTACCTTATCCTTTGGGCTTTTCGAGTGTACTAATTGAATTCATTACAGCAACCAACACTCACCTCCAGCCCAAGATTCTTCGGAATATAACCGGATATAATCACGTGCACAAATGCCTTCGGGTCTTAGCCCGGATAGAATGTCTCGCACGAATGCCTTCGGGTCTTAGCCCGGATGTAGCCACTAGCGCAATTGCCTTCGGGTCTTAACCCGGATATAATTTCCAGCATAATTGTCTTCGGATTTAGCCCGGATATCATTCAATTTCCATGAACACATACATCAATTATCATTGGACATACATAATTCATTTTCGTTACTAAGGCTCAAACGCAATTATAGTCACAAGCATATTCGCCTTCTGGACTTAGCCCGTAGAATTCAAATATTCATGCATACACAATCAATAATCAATACACATCCATACTTTATTTCACACAATTCAAGTAGGGTCACTTCTTGAGGACTTACCTCGGATGTTGTCGAACGGCTTTTTCGGCTATTCGATCACCTTTTCCTTCCCCTTGTCCAATTGTGGTCTTCTAAGCTCTTGAGCTAATTCAAACAAATTCAATTTATTAAAACCTCATTGTGCTAGCTTTTGGCCGAATATGACAAGGAGTTTAAATGGTCATATGGCCACCCTTTAGCTTGAATACACAATGGTCATGCACATTTTATACTACATCAAGCAATTCAATACAATTTATTCGAGCATCAAGGAAATGCTAAGGCCTTCAATAGGCTAGCCAAGGCCGAATATTCATGTACATGTTGAGGTTAATTTTGCACTTAATACCTCACAAAAACAGCATGCAATTTACTAATTAATGCTTTGCACATTGTGGCCCAAAACTTATAATATAGCATCAAGCACCTACATGTGTGCTAGGCCGAATTGTGCTTGCAATTTCACAAGCATTCTTCCACATCTTCTTCTTTAAACCAATATATTCATCACTTAGTTCATAACCAAAACATAATGTGCAATCATATATATGCATATATGAGCATGGCCGAATTTCAAGGTGTCCATAGCCATCCAAAACACAAATTTTAACTAACATGCAAGAAGCATGAATCATGCTCAAGAATGCATCATGGCGAATATGACAATCATGCTTCTTTTCAACTTCAATCATGATAAAACAAAAGAAAGCTCAAAATCTTACTCATAGGTAGACAATCCATCATTGCATGCATCATCATCAAGTTTCACACTTAGCATGCAATGGCTTTATCACCATAACAACTTTGGCCAAATGCCATTTCCATGGCATAACAAAGATTTGAGCCATGGCTAACATGCACATCAAATTAGCAACCAAAACATGCATGAAACTCCCAACACAACCTCATACATACCTTACTCTTGATGCAAATTTAGCCAAATCACCTTCTAGATCTCTTCTAAACAAAGGAAATGAAGCAAAATCCCTTCTTCCTCTTAGTATTTTTGGCCAAAAGGAGAGAACAAGGATGAACAAATTTTTTGTTTTTTCTTCTTGGTTGCACTAAGCAATGGGGGATGCTACTCTCCCACACACATTTTTTTTTTTCATTATTTTCTTACCCATGCTTATTTGTTTATTATTTCTCCCTAATGCCCAACAAAACATGTTTCATGACATGTTTAGCCCACATCTCTTTGTCATGGCCGGCCATCACTTGTAAAAAGGGGAATTTGACATGCAAGTCCATTATTTTGCATGCATGCTTTAATTAGTCATCACACATTTCCCTATCGTACTTTCAAAGTTCACTACTAAGTCCTTTCTAGTGGAATTCACCTTTATAACACTAAATCAATCATCATAAAATGTCATACATGAGCACACATATTATAGGCATCAAAATAAATTTTAATTATTTTTATGCCTCGGTTTTGTGGTCCCAAAACCACATTCCGACTAGGGTCAATTTTGGGCTGTCACAACTCTCCCCACTTAAGAAATTTTCGTCCCCAAAATCTTACCGTAAATAGGTTTGGATATCGCTCTTTCATAGAGTTCTCGGTCTCCCAAGTAGCTTCTTCTATCCCGTGCTTGAGCCATAACACTTTCACTAGCGGAACCCGCTTGTTTCGCAACTCTTTCACTTCCGTGATAGGATACGAATCGGTTCTTCCTCATAACTCATATTGGCTTGAATTTCAATTTCGATGGACTAATCACGTGTGATGGATCGGATCTATAGCGTCAAGCATCGAAACATGAAAGACATCGTGAACCTTTTGAGCTCGGGGGCAAAATCAAGCGATATGCCACCGGACCGACTCGCTCGATATCTCATATGGTCCAATGAACCTCGGGCTCAACTTGCCCTTACGGCCAACTCGAGTATCTTTTTCCAAGGCGATACCTTGAGAAACACTTTATCACCCACCGATACTCGACATCCTTACGCTTCAGATCCGCTGCACGACTTCGACGATCGGAGGCTATCTTCGACTTTCACGGATTACTTTCACTTTCGCTCAAAGATCCCTAATCAAATCCACCCAAAATCTTGCTTTCACCAAGCTCACCAAAACAATGGCGTCGGCATTTACGAATCGTACAAGGCCTCGTAGGTGCCATCTTAATACTTGATTGAAAGTCGTTGTTGTTGTGTTTAATTCAATTAACGGCAAATACCGCTCCCATGAACCACTAAACTCGAGGACGCAACATCTTAACATATCCTCAAGTATCTGAATTATCCGCTCGGATTGACCATCGGTTTGGGGGTGAAAGGCGGTGCTGAAATGCAACTTGGTACCCAAAGCTTCTTGCAACTTTTTCCAAAATCGCGAGGTAAATCTCGGATCTCTATCCGACACGATAGAAATAGGCACCCCGTGTAATTTCACAATTTGAGAAACGTACAATTCCGCTAATTTGTCCATTGAAAAATCCGTACGTATGGGGACAAAGTGGGCCGACTTAGTCAATCGATCTACCACGACCCAAACCGCATCCTTCTTACTCACGACAATGGCGGTCCGGATACAAAGTCCATTGTGACTCGATCCCATTTCCACTCGTATCGTGATTGGTCAAGTAATCTCAAGGCACCGATGTTCCGCTTTCACTTGTTGACATATTAAACATCTCAAACAAAGTCGGAGATGTCTCGCTTCATACCATGCCACCAAAACCGACGTTTCAAATCATTGTACATCTTCGTACTCCCGGGTGGATTGCCATTCGGCTACAATGGGCTTCATTCGAATTATCGAAATGAGTTCAATTCTTTGGGACACACAGACGACTTTTGAACCTCAAACAATCGTCATCGCCGATTTGAAACTCCGAGTCCTTGTTCGAACACACGCAGCCCGCTTTGCAACCAACTCGTCATCGACTTTCCGAGCTTCTCGAATTTGGTGTGTCAATAATGGTTTGGCTTTCAATTCAGCCACTAACACACCGTCGGATCGGATAGACAAGTGCACATTCATCGTCAGAAAGTGAATAACGATTTACGACTCAAGGCATCCGCAACCACAATCGCCTTTCCCGGTGATAGTCAATGATCAGCTCATAATCCTTTAACACCGAGCCAACGCCTTTGTCGCAGATTTAAGTCTCTTTGGGTCATCAAATACTTGAGACTTTTGTGATCCGAGTATACATGGCACCTTTCACCAAATAAGTAATGTCGCCAAATCTTTAAGGCGAATACGATGGCGACCAATTCGAGATCATGAGTCGGATAATTTTTCTCATGTGGCTTTAATTGCCTCGACGCATAGGCCACAACTCGACCTTCTTGCATTAATACGCAACCTAACCCAAGTAGAGAGGCGTCGCTATAGATGACAAACTCTTTGCGGACTCGGGTTGCACTAGAATTGGGGCTTCATCAAATAAGTTTTCGATTGATCGAAACTTTTTGGCATTTCTCCGTCCATTCGAACTTAACGTCCTTTTGGAGAAGCCGTCATCGGCGTGGCTATCGTTGAGAAGCCTTTACAAATCGTCGGTAATAACCTAAGCAAGCCCCAAAAAGCTTCGAACCTCAAGAATATTTCTGAGGCTTCCAATTTAGTATGGCTGAAATTTTATTCGGTCGACTCGAATACCCGATCGAATACCACATGACCCAAGAAGCTAACCTCTCTTAACCGTAACTCACACTTGTGAACTTAGCATATAATTGCTTGTCCCGTAAAATTTGCAAAGACTAACCGCAGTGTTCAAAGATGTTCGGTCTCATTTCTTGAATAGACCAAGATGTCATCAATGAACACGACTACAAATCGATCCAAATATGGTCTAAAGATCCGATTCATTAAATCCATAAATACCGTAGGGCATTAGTGAGCCCAAACGGCATCACTAGGAACTCATAGTGACCATATCTCGCTCAAGGCGCCTTGGGCACGTCTCAATCTCAGATTCGTAATTGATAGTAGCCCGATCTCAAATCTATTTTCGAAAACACCGAGGCTCCTTCAGTTGGTCGAACAAGTCATCAATACGTGGCAACGGATATTTGTTCTTTATCGTCGCTTTATTGTCGACGATAGTCGATGCACAAATCGCATGGTTCCATCCTTCTTCTTCACGAACAACACCGGCGCACCCTAAGGCGAAAAACTCGGCGAGCAAAACCTCTATCCACCAATTCTTGCAACCGAGCTTTCAACTCCTTTAATTCCGTTGGTGCCATACGATACGGAGCTATCGAAATTGGAGTGGTACCGGTACCAATTCGATGCCAAATTCTATTTCCGAACAGTGGTAAACCCGCAATTCTTCGGGAAAACATCCGGTATTCATAAACCACGGGCACGCATTCGGGTTTCTTCTCCGATTCCTTGTCATCGAAACACGTCGCAAGGTACGCTTCGCACCTTTTCTTACATATTTCGGGCCAACATCGCGATATTACGGTGGCAACCCTTTAAGTCCGTGGACTCAACCCGAACTATTTCATTATTCGCGACCTCAAATCGATAGTCTTGCTCTTGCAATTTACAACCGCATCGTGCATGGTCAACCAATCCAAACCAAGAATAACATCGAACTCATCGAACGGCAAAAGCATTAAGTCCGCCTTAAAACAAGAACCTCGAAACACTAGGGACTTTTCTTGCACACTTTGTTAACAAGCACGTAATGACCCAAGGGTTCGACACCGAATTACAAACTCAAGAGACTCAATAGGCAAAGTCTTCTTCGGATGCTAAGGTTTCACATATATATGAATGAGTAGAACCAGGGTCAATCAAAGCAATCACATTTGTATTGAAAAGAGTGAAAGTACCGGTAATAACATCCGGAGAGGCAAGATCCTCGGCGTGCGCGTATGGCATAAGTCCTAGCAGAGCACGAGCCTCGGATCCGATGGTAGCATCTCTAGATCCTCTCGACCGCCACCGACATTGCCCATATTTCTAGGTGGCCTACCTCGGCGATGGTAGCACCCGGTTTGCACTCGACTTACATTCTGCTCATGCATCCTCGGGCAATCCTTCATAAAGTGGTCGTCCGATCCACACTTATAGCAGAGCGATCACAAAACCAACAGCTCCCGAATGCCATTTGCCACAATGTGGACACTCCGCCTCTCTCGCGATCATTTCCACCATCGGCGATCGAAGTGACTCGTGTGGTCACAGGGTCGATCGCGTCCTCGTCTAGAAAAGCCCAAACGCCTCTAGACCGGCTCGCATCATCTCGAAATCTCTTCGATGCTTGTTGAAGAGACTTTCCGAGGACCTCTTCGAATTCTCCAATCCCCACATCAGCTTTTTGTTTCTCCTTTCTAAGCTCTTCGCTTTACAAGCTCGCTCAACAAGTACTACGAACTCTCGTATCTCGAGAATGCCAACAAACATCCTTATATCATCATTCAGCCCATCCTCAAGCGTTTACACATAATAGCTTCGGACGAAATGCATTCTCGCAGCAGTCGGCTAAGCCTCACAAACTTTCGTTCGTAGTCGATAGCGGACATAGAACCTTGCTTAAGATCAAGAAATTCCCTCCGCTTTTGGTCAATGAATCTCTGACTTATATACTTTTTTCGGAACTCGGTTTGAAAGAATTCCCAAGTCACTTGCTCTCTAGGCACCACAAGTCGAGTACTCCACCAATAGTAGGCGGACTCACGTAACAAGGAGATGGTACACTTTAAGCACTCATCGGTGTACAGGATAGCTCATCAAGCACCCGGATAGTGTTATCTAACCAAAATTCAGCTCGCTCGGCATCATCCTCATCCGTAGCCTTAAATTCAGTGGCCCCATGTTTTCGAATCCTATCGACTGGGGCTTACTTGACCTTATTTGGTCAGTCACGGAGGTATTGTAGGTGCGGGGTTGCATTTGTCGGGAATGGAGGTTGTGGAATGTAGTGTTGGTTCGAATGTATTGATTAAACCATTCGCTCATCACACTATAAAAGGCTTGCCTAGCCTCGTCATTAGGATTGCTGGCCATAGGTTGAGAGTCCGTCGGCCTTTGTCCCTTCTTGGCTGAGCAGGCGCCACACTCTCCACATCATCAGCTATCGCTTCGGTTGGGATCGGGATCCATTGCTACAACAAACACAAAGTCGAATTGTCGAATCATCACACTATCGATTCATCATTTAATGGCATGTATAGCTAGACCCCAAACACATCACGGTAGTCCTAGAATTGACTAAACCGTGGCTCGATACCAATAAAATTGTAACACCCCAAACCCGAGACCATCGCCGTGTATCGGACCCGAGGGGTTAACAAGCCAAGTTCACATGTTTTGCCCACCAATTTGACATTTCCAGTCAGGCTGGAAAACTGCGTCACTGTCGCCTTAAAAATCATATCTCGAGTTTCAAAACTCGGAAACTGGTTTCGTAAATTTTCCCTGAATTTAGACTCATATATCCATCCATGGATTTATTTCTAGAATTTTGGTTGGGCCAATTGGTACAGTTTATTAGTTAAAGTCACCCATGTTACAGGGATCGACTGCTCTGACCTTCGCGCGGTATAACTTGAATATCTCTCTGTACAGGGCTTTAATGCTGGTGTCGTTTGTTCCTAATGAAACTAGACTCAAAATGGAATCTGTACATATAAGGTATGTCTCCTAATTCTTTTGGATAATTTATAGTAAATTTTAAAGTTGCGACAGGGAACCCAGAAACCGTTCTGGCCCTGTCTCACAATAGCTTTAATATCTCTTAACATGTAACTCCTATGACCATTTCGTTTCTTCCATATGAAAACAGACTCATCAAGGTTCATTTACATAGCTTATTCACTATTTAATTCCATTCCTATGAATTTTGGTGATTTTTCACATTCACGCCACTGCAGCTGGCAGCATCTGTTTTAAGGTAGGACTTACCTATTTGGTAGTCTCCATGATTCAACTAGTCTTGCCATACATAGGTTCATATATGATCATTTTAACCATGCCAATGGCTGATCATATGACCAACATTCCCATTTCAAGCCATAGCCACATCATGACACCAAATATATACATACAACCCACAATTAGTCTAAGTTCATGCTTCCCTTTTCGAGCCATTTTCGCATGGCCGTACATACTTACATTACAACATATTTAACAAACAAGGGGTAGTCCTATACATGCCATCTCAAGTTCAACCAAAAATTTATACCCAAATGGAGGCTTGATAGTGTGGATGACTTCGACTTCAACGATCCCAAATCCGATTGCCTCGAGCGAAATCTAGAAAACTGAGAGCCAAAGCAACGGGGTAAGCATTTTTATGCTTACTAAGTCTCAAGGAATATAATCAACTCTAATTACAGCAATACATTCACATAGCCATATGCATCATTTCATTTATACACATTCTTACTTCACACTTCATCATTATATAATTTCACAAAGTATCAATCAATTCAATAACTGAAATTCATTAGTCGATTGAGCGAATGTTGCTCAAACATGTCGACTTTCCGATGCACATATAACGTACCTTATCCTTTGGGCTTTTCGAGTGTACTAATTGAATTCATTACAGCAACCAACACTCACCTCCAGCCCAAGATTCTTCGAATATAACCGGATATAATCACGTGCACAAATGCCTTGGTCTTAGCCGGATAGAATGTCTCGCACGAATGCCTTGGTCTTAGCCCGGATGTAGCCACTAGCGCAATTGCCTTCGGTCTTAACCGGATATAATTTCCAGCATAATTGTCTTGAGGATTTAGCCGGATATCATTCAATTTCCCATGAACACATACATCAATTATCATTGGACATACATAATTCATTTTCGTTACTAAGGCTCAAACGCAATTATAGTCACAAGCATATTCGCCTTCGGACTTAGCCCGGTAGAATTCAAATATTCATGCATACACAATCAATAATCAATACACATCCATACTTTATTTCACACAATTCAAGTAGGGTCACTTCTTGAGGACTTACCTCGGATGTTGTCGAACGGCTTTTTCGGCTAGTCGATCACCTTTTCCTTCCCCTTGTCCAATTGTGGTCTTCTAAGCTCTTGAGCTAATTCAAACAAATTCAATTTATTAAAACCTCATTGTGCTAGCTTTTGGCGAATATGACAAGGAGTTTAAATGGTCATATGGCCACCCTTTAGCTTGAATACACAATGGTCATGCACATTTTATACTACATCAAGCAATTCAATACAATTTATTCGAGCATCAAGGAAATGCTAAGGCCTTCAATAGGCTAGCCAAGGTCGAATATTCATGTACATGTTGAGGTTAATTTTGCACTTAATACCTCACAAAAACAGCATGCAATTTACTAATTAATGCTTTGCACATTGTGGCCCAAAACTTATAATATAGCATCAAGCACCTACATGTGTGCTAGGCCGAATTGTGCTTGCAATTTAACAAGCATTCTTCCACATCTTCTTCTTTAAACCAATATATTCATCACTTAGTTCATAACCAAAACATAATGTGCAATCATATATATGCATATATGAGCATGGCCGAATTTCAAGGTGTCCATAGCCATCTAAAACACAAATTTTAACTAACATGCAAGAAGCATGAATCATGCTCAAGAATGCATCATGGCGAATATGACAATCATGCTTCTTTTCAACTTCAATCATGATAAAACAAAAGAAAGCTCAAAATCTTACTCATAGGTAGACAATCCATCATTGCATGCATCATCATCAAGTTTCACACTTAGCATGCAATGGCTTTATCACCATAACAACTTTGGCCAAATGCCATTTCCATGGCATAACAAAGATTTGAGCCATGGCTAACATGCACATCAAATTAGCAACCAAAACATGCATGAAACTCCCAACACAACCTCATACATACCTTACTCTTGATGCAAATTTAGCCAAATCACCTTCTAGATCTCTTCTAAACAAAGGAAATGAAGCAAAAATCCCTTCTTCCTCTTAGTATTTTTGGCCAAAAAGGAGAGAACAAGGATGAACAAATTTTTTTGTTTTTTCTTCTTGGTTGCACGGCAATGGGGGGGGGATGCTACTCTCCCACACACATTTTTTTTTTTCATTATTTTCTTACCCATGCTTATTTGTTTATTATTTCTCCCTAATGCCCAACAAAACATGTTTCATGACATGTTTAGCCCACATCTCTTTGTCATGGCCGGCCATCACTTGTAAAAAGGGGAATTTGACATGCAAGTCCATTATTTTGCATGCATGCTTTAATTAGTCATCATACATTTCCCTATCGTACTTTCAAAGTTCACTACTAAGTCCTTTCTAGTGGAATTCACCTTTATAACACTAAATCAATCATCATAAAATGTCATACATGAGCACACACATATTATAGGCATCAAAATAAATTTTTAATTATTTTTATGCCTCGGTTTTGTGGTCCCGAAACCACATTCCGACTAGGGTCAATTTTGGGCTGTCACACCTGGGATTAGTGTTGCAGATTTTACGGGATAAGCAGTTATATGCTAAGTTCAGTAAGTGTGAGTTTTGATTAAGAGAGGTTAGCTTCTTGGGTCATGTGGTATCTGCATGGGGTATTCGAGTTGATCCGAGCAAAATTTCGGCCATACTTAACTGGAAGCCTCCGAGAAATATTACTGAGGTTTGGAGCTTTTTGGGATTTGCCGGTTACTATAGACGGTTTGTAAAGGGTTTCTCGATGATAGCCACACCAATGACGAAACTACTTCAGAAAGATGTTAGGTTTGAATGGACAGAAAAATGTCAGAAAAGTTTCGATCAACTAAAAACTTACTTGACTGAAGCTCCAATACTAGTGCAGCCTGAATCAGGCAAAGAGTTTGTCATTTACAGTGATGCATCCTTACTTGGGTTGGGTTGTGTATTGATGCAAGAAGTTTGAGTTGTAGCTTATGCGTTGAGGCAATTGAAGCCACATGAGAAAAATTATCCAACCCATGATCTCAAATTAGCTGCCATTGTATTCGCTTTGAAAATATGGAGACATTACTTATTTGGTGAGAGGTGCCATGTATTTTCGGATCACAAAAGTCTCAAATATTTGATGACTCAAAGAGATTTGAATCTGCGACAAAGACGTTGGCTCGAGTTGTTAAAAGATTATGAGCTTGTCATTGACTATCACCCGGGAAAGGCTAATATGGTTGCGGATGCCTTAAGTCGTAAATCACTGTTTGCTTTATGAGCGATGAATGTACATTTGTCGGTTCTATCCGATAATGTGTTAGTAGCAGAAATAAAGGCCAAACCATTGTTGATTCATCAAATTCATGAAGCTCAGAAAGTCGATGATGAATTGGTTGCAAAACGGGCTGAATGTGTTTCGAATAAGGAATCAGAGTTTCAAATTGATGAGGACGATTGTTTGAGGTTCAGAAGTCGTTTGTGTGTTCCAATAAATTCAGAACTTATTTTGACAATTCTGAACGAAGCTTATTGTAGCCGAATGTCAATTCACCCGGGGAGTACGAAAATGTACAACGATTTGAGACGTCAATTTTGGTGGCATGGTATGAAACGAGACATTTCCGATTTTGTTTCGAAGTGTTTAATATGTCAACAAGTGAAAGCGGAACATCAAGTGCCTACAGGTTTACTTCAGCCAATCATGATACCTGAATGGAAATGGGATCGAGTCACGATGGATTTTGTATCTGGGTTGCCGTTGTTAGCAAATAAGAAAGATGCGATTTGGGTTGTTGTTGATAGACTGACTAAGTCGACTCATTTTATTCCCGTACGTACGGATTATTCACTGGATAAACTAGCTGAATTGTATGTTTCTCAGATTGTAAGATTACACGAGGTACCTATTTCTATTGTGTCGGATAGAGATCCGAGATTCACCTCGCGATTTTGGAAGAACTTGCAAGAAGCTTTGGGTACCAAGTTGCATTTTAGCACTGCTTTTCACCCCCAGACGGATGGTCAATCCGAGCGGATAATTCAGATACTCGAGGATATGTTGAGATGTTGCATCCTTGAGTTTAGTGGTTCATGGGAGCGGTATTTACCTTTGATTGAATTCGCTTACAACAATAGTTTTCAATCAAGTATTAAGATGGCTCCTTACGAGGCTTTGTACGATCGTAAATGCCGTACACCATTGTTTTGGACCGAGCTCGGTGAAAGTAAAATTTTCGAGTTGATTTGATTAAAGATGCTTTGAGCGAAAGTAAAAATAATTCGTGGAAGTCCAAGGCAAGATCGATCATCGAAGTCGTCATGGATTTAAAGCGAAGAGATATTGAGTATCGTGGGAGACAAAGTGTTTCTTAAAGTTTCACCTTGAAAAAGATACTCGATTTGGCCGAAAGGCAAACTGAGTCCGAGGTTCATAGGGCCATATGAAATATCCGAACGAGTTGGTCCAGTGGCATATAGATTGATTTTACCCCCTGATCTCGAAAAGATTCACAACGTTTTTCATGTTTCGATGCTTCGACGATACAGATCTGATCCTTCGCACATAATTAATCCCTCTGAGGTTGAAATTCAATCCGATATGAGTTATGAAGAAGAACCAATTCGTATCATAGCTCGTGAAGTGAAAGAGTTGCGAAACAAAAGGGTTCCGTTAGTAAAGGTGTTATGGCTCAAACACGGGATCGAAGAAGCAACTTGGGAAACCGAGAACTCTATGAAAGAACGATACCCAAACCTATTTACCGGTAAGATTTTCGGGGATGAAAATTTCTTAAGTGGGGGAGAGTTGTGACAGCCCTAAATTGACCATAGTCGGAAAGTGGTTTCGGGACCACGAAACCGAGCCATAAGAAAATAATTAACAGTCATATTTAATGCTTATTATATATGAACATGCACGTGTGAAAATTTCATGCTTAAATTTCGTATATAGTATGTGAAATTTATCAAATAGGACTTGTGTGAGAAAATTTAGAAATGTGCTAGGCAAATGTTAAAGTGGCCTATTAAAGCATGTTAGAAAATGCTTGTACTTGCATGTCAAATTAGCCAAAATCTAGATGGTGGCCGGCCATGCTATGGGTTAAAACATATTATAAATATGTTATGTTAACATTTTGTGTTAAAAATAATAAAATAAAGGATATGGGTAATAAAATAATAGTGGTTAGTAGGAGGAGAAACCAAAGTTAGCTTAGGTTGCTCCTCCATTGCCGTAACTAGAGGAAGAAGATGAAGAAAAATTCGGCCATGGTGGTTCTCTAGATTAAGGTATGTTCAATGTTACTTTTGGAAGTTTATACATCCCTTGGATGATTAGTCTAAATTCTATCTAACTCATGGTTGGATTTGGGGTTGTTGGAGAGTTAGGATTCGGCTAAGAAGCTTAAAAATTTTAGTTGATGCCTTGATGCTATTAGCATGTTAGATATGTGGATGTGTTAAGTTATTGGTTATGTTAGCATGAAAGTTGAGATTCTTAACTCATTTTGTTTGGAGGTGCCGAATTTAGATTTAAGAAGAGAATGGGTAATCGGTTGTGCTTGGTAGAATGGTGGATGAGTTGCCGAATGTGGTCTTTGGTTTGGGCATAAGAAATAATATTATGCATAGGTTTCGGTTTTGGTAGTACTTATATAATTATAATTAGTTCATTTTGATGGTTTGGCATGAGGTGATAAGTAAAAGTTTAAAGGTAGCTTAAGTTAATTGATACTCGCTAATGATTTCAAATTGAAGCTTTGTTAAGTTGTGAAATGAGTGGCCGAGAGAGCTATAGACTATTTCCGGATGTATGTTCGGTTAATAGAGTCTCCAAATTGATTATATGTGTGTGTGCTTGTAGAAATTCAAAGGATTTTCGGCCGAATGTGGTTAGGGGTTAAGTAATGAGAACTTGGGGGTATTCATATTTGGACCTTAAGATTTTGTACACTATGGCTATGTGAGTTAGGTGTTAAATAACTTAATTATGTGTATGTATGACCAAGTATAATCGGCTACATGAGTAAAATGAGTTTGATATGTGATTGCCGAATGTGATTAACAAGTAAACCTTATTGGTAAAACTATTTAATACTTCTACTTGTATATATATTAAGCTCAAGGGCAAGGGGGATCAAAGTTGGATCGGGGAAAAGAGAAAGCAATAGAGTAATCAACCCACAACCGTTCCAAGATACCGAGGTAAGTCTTTGAGTAATGGAACTTAGTTTATGATTTGATTATGTCATGACATATAAGCATAACAAATAAACGGTGATATAATGATCCTACTTGAATTGTATATCGGGGTAATTAGTTATACTTATGACTAGTAGCCGAATGTGCATAGAGATCATGTTATAAAGCCAATCAAAATCATGCTCTTTGTATGTGGCTATTGAGCTGAAAATGGTAAGGGTTGATAAGTGTCTTGTGCTTGAGTTTTAGTAATGAAAATGAAATATGGATGTGTCATGATTTATTGATATATGTGCATGATTATTCGAATGATAACCGGACTAAGATCCGAAGGCATTTGTGCTAGTGACTATATCCGGCTAAGTCTCAAGGCATTTGTGCTAGTTACTATATCCTGCTAAGTCCCAAGGCATTTGTGCGAGTTACTATATCCGGCTAAGTCCCAAGGCATTTGTGCGAGTTACTATATCCGGCTAAGTCCCAAGGCATTTGTACGAAGTTGCTATATCCGCTAAATCCGAAGGTACTTGGGTTTGGAAATGAGCGATCTTGCTGTAATAACTTCAATTAATACGCTCATAAATCCAAACGATAAGGTATGTTTCGTATATGCATTGGAAAGGTCGATTCCTTTTTAAATAGTATTCGCTTAATTGATTAACAAGCTTCCGGCCTTTAGTTAGGTTCGATCCTGAGTGCATGAATATAATGGTTGAAGCGTGAAGTAACCATGATTGTGGGAATATGCGTATATGCAATCATTCATTTAGTCTTACGAATGCTATACTTTAGTTGTAAATAATTTCATTACTTAAAACTTACTAAGCATCAAAATGCTTATTCTGTTGCTTTAATTCTCTGTTTTATAGATTTTGTTCGTTAGCTATCGGACTCGGGAGTGTCAAAGTCGAAGTCGTCCACACTATCTAAGCCCTTTTGGTACTCTTTTAGTTGAATTTTGATAATGGCATGTATAGGGCTGACCCTTGTTTTTAATTAAGTATCTTTTGCTAATGTATATTCGTATAGCCATGCGAAAATGGCTCGTATATTTTGAAGTATATCATTACGGTCTTATGATATGGTTATTAAGTGGTGTGGAAATGTTTGGTAAAGACTAGCCATTGGAATGGCCAATCACGGTCCTATTGGGGCTACGTACGTCATGGCTAATCGTGATTATACTTGAAAATAATGTATGTCAATTTACTAATGGATTCATGGAAAATTATGAAATAGGTAAAATTTACCTTAAAATAGATGCTGACAGCAGCAGTGATGTAAGTTTGAAAAATCACTAAAAATAGTAGGAATGGAATTAAATAGTGAATAAATTATGTAATCGAATCTTGATGAGTATATTTTTATATGAAAGAAACGAAACGACCATATGAGCTATATTTTATGAGATGTTTAAGTTTTCGTGAAACAGGGCCAGGGCGTTTTCTGGATCCCCTATTCTGATTTTGAAAATTTACCATAACTTAACCAGAGACAATTAGAAGTCATTCTTTATATGTATGGATTCCTTTTTGAGTCTAGTTTCAGTAGAAACAAACGGCATAAGTATTGGAGCTCTGTACAGGGAGATATCTAAGTCGTAATGCATGAAGGTCAGAGTAGTTGAACCCTGAAACAGGGGAGACTTTAACTAATAAACTGTACTAATTGGCCTGACAAAAAATTATACAAAACAATTTGTGGATGGACATATGAGTGTAGTTTCAGGAAAAATTTACGGAATCGGTTTTCGAGTTCTGGAACTCGAGCTATGATTTTTAAAGTAACTGTGATGCAGTTAGCCAGCTTGTCTGGAAATTTTAAAATGAACTGTGTAAGTAAATGAATTAAGTCCGTTAACACCTCGTGTTCGACTCCGGAAACGGTCTCGGGTACGGGGCGTTACATACATACACTGCATACACACAAGTAGATCGACAAATCCTGAAATACCGAAAAGCCGAAAGTTGGCTACAGCAGTCTTGCGAGTGCGCAAACACTGGTAAGGGGGAAACCGATAGGTTATCTGAGGCCCCATGGACAATTCCATAAAATTGGGCCATGTTTTGGCCAACCGGGCCGTCGGGCCCATTATAGGCAAAATTGGCAACTTGATGTTAAGTGATGGAAATTATATGAAAGCATGTATATGAATCTAATTTGGGCCTAATGGGCCATATGAATGTGATTTGGGCCTAATGGGCCATACGAATGTGATTTGGGCCTAATGGGCCATACGAATGTGATTTGGGCCTAATGGGCGATACGAATGAGATTTGGCCTAGTGGGCCATATGCATGTATGTAGACTTGTTTGGGCTCTGTAAGGGGTTTTGGGCCTAGTATCTGATAACTGTTTAATTGACATAAAACTTAATTAATTAATTGCGACCGTGGACGAGTCATAAGGTTAAGGTGTGGTAATGGGTATATACATGTCTAGGATTGGATCTATAGAGAGCTTGGTACTTAATCGGTCTTAATGACTCACCTCCTCTTCTCTGGAATCCTACCTGGTGCATAATATCTGTTCACTTTAGCCAACGAGGACTTGTTAATGGGCCAAGGTAAGTAATAAACCTAATAAAGAGAAATTATCAAAATGCCCCTAAGGGCAAAAATGACCAAAATACCCTTACGTGTTGAATGTAAGATTTATGGATGTTATATGTATAACTGCTGTATACATATGATATTCTGTTTAGGGTGCATATAGGTTGGGAATTATGGAACGGAGGAAGAATATGAGGATCACATGGTTGCTTGACAACCGTGGATCCAACGATGGCTATTAAGCCCAATATGCGATTGGCAGCTTGCTGCAATGAAGGTAGTGTCGCAACCAGGCTAGCATTGATGTGTATCGGATGGGTGGGTCAATATTTATATCCCCACATGATGTGTACTGAGGGACGGAGTTGGTGTGTAGCGGTTGGATTATTGGGGTGGGTTGCACTGCATTGCATGTATGATATTATGGTGATTGATGATTGCTTAGGACTCTTCAAGGGTTGTACACACTGAGTTTTTGAAAACTCACCCGCTCTTTTATTTTTCTCAGATAATGCTCAGTAGGAGGTTCGACGGATGGAGGGACTCTGAGGTGGCCAACTAACAAGATGACTTGGACATGTTTTTTTTATATAGTTTCTAGTTTGTTCAGTTATTTTAGACTAGATTGTAATAAGGCCTTGTGGTTATTATCCCAAATAAGGACTATTATCTTTATGCTTTATATTTATTTATTTATTTAACATGGGTTCCTAAACCTTAACTATTTTTATTGGATACTACGTTTCCGCAACTAAATTTTTAAATGAAAATTTTTCATAAATCATATGTTTTAGATAAAGCTTTTGTAATTGAAAAGAGACTTTACAAAGTAATTAAGGTTTTTCATTCTAAGGAAGGGTTTTCAATAAAAATAAGGTTTTCGAAAAACACTTCAATGTGACATGCCAATTCGGGCATAACATCGAGGCCGGGATTGGGGTGTCACATTTAGTGGTATCAGAGCCCAGGTTGCAAAACTCAGGCTTTGAAGTGGGCCTTATTATTTTGGTTTTGTTTTAAAAAAAAACTACGGATCACAATGTTGTGGAAGAAAAAATTTCTTGCTGTATGGCACACCGACTCTCCAACGTCGAACCAAGTAAGTTCCTTTATTCTTAAGCTTGTGTAATTTGATATACTATAGGTAGTTAGTGGGCTACTTAGATGATTATACTAAGGTTTTTAGATTGAAACTGAAGCTCGTAGGACCTTTAAACTGTAGAGGATTTACGAAAACAACCTTCTTTTAATACTTCCATAAAACATCTGTTTAAGTATTAAAACTAACTAAAACATCATAAAATTTCTAATCCAGATAATACGTGAGACAATGATAACTACTAGAATAGGTGCAAGGGGCCGTGGCCGAGGCTACGGAAGTGTTAGGGCTGAATCGTCGGCATCAGGCCATATGCCCGATGTTGGAGTAGAAGAGGCTCCGGCCTCACCTGTAGCTGGGACTGGGCCGTATGATCGGGCCGCAGGGGAAGATACATTGTCACAGGAAATGCTGAGGATTTTGGAAAGGGTTGCAGGACCCTATAATGGCACAGGAAATTGAAGGTCCATTCCGGAGCGACTTCAATCAAATGGGGCTGAGATCTTTAA
The DNA here is from genome assembly GCF_025698485.1 of Gossypium arboreum. Lineage (NCBI taxonomy): Eukaryota > Viridiplantae > Streptophyta > Magnoliopsida > Malvales > Malvaceae > Gossypium > Gossypium arboreum. The sequence goes on along the minus strand of NC_069077.1, from coordinate 69,694,865 downwards.
AGGCGTGGCTGGTGTGGCTCCTAACGTGGTTGAATATTGATTGGAGGCCACCGAAAGGATAATGAAGGACTTGGACTGTGCTCCTGAACAAAAGTTGAAAGGGCCAGTGTCACTACTTAGTGAAGAAGCTTACCAGTGGTGGCTGACAGTGAAAGAGGGCACCCAACCTGAACAGGTCACTTGGGAGTTCTTCAAAACTGTGTTCCAAGGGAAGTATGTAGGTACGAGTTATGTGGATGCTAGGAGGAAGGAGTTCCTGAACTTGACCTAGGGAAACAAATCTGTGGCGGAGTATGAGGTGGAATTTATACGCCTTTGTAGGTATGCAAGAGTTATGCTGGCAACGGACTATAAGCGTTGCATTAGGTTTGAGGATGGACTTAGAGATAGCCTCAGAGTATTGATAGCTCCACAAAGGGTGTGAGTTTTCTCGGCGTTGGTGGATAAAGCAAAGATAACAGATGAGGTAAAGTGCACTGAGAACCTAAATCAGTAAAAAGAAAAGGGTAAGAATAAAAGGAAAGTTGAGACTCCTAGTGTTGGATAGAGGCCTGGGGCTAGGGCCAGAGTTAATGGGCCAGTTAGAGCAGGGTCCCCTGCTGTTAATCCAAGGGTGCCACCTTATGCTGATTGTGGGAAAGGACATGTGGGCGAGTATTGGAAGAGGACGGGAGCTTGTCTAGCTTGTGGATCTATGGAGCATAGGATCAGGAATTGCCCTAGAATGCTAGCTCAGGTGCTAGTTGAGGGTCGAGGTGGTGTCCAGCCACCATGGGGTGGTCAGCTACCGCCAAGAGGTCGTGAGTAGGCCAAGGGTGGAAACGGCAATAGACGTGGGCATGGAGCACCAGGCAGAAATGCAGGTCATGCTAAGGTGAGGCAGCCAGCTTTGGTTTATGCTGCTCATCGTCGAGAAGACTGGGATGCCCTAGATGTTATAACGGGTATGTTCTTTATACATGAGTTACCTTACACTGTATTGATTGATATTGGATCGACACATTCATATGTTGTATGTAATACGACTGAACCTTTGGGTGATATGTTTGAAATTACTACAAATGAGATTACTATGATAAGTCTGTTAGGTCAGTCAGTGGGAGTAAATAAGTTGTTTAGGGAAGTACCCTTTGTAACGCCCCCACGCCCGAGACCATCGCCGGAGTCGAGTATGAGGTGTTACTAAGCTTAGTTTAACATTTTTAGAACTTTGGATTATTGTTTCTACATTCACAGCTTTTAAGCCACTTGCATCATAGTCACAAGAAAAATCATATCTCGAGTTACGAAACTCGAAATCAAGATCCGTAAATTTTCCCTGAATCTAAACTCATATACCTATATACTAATTTTTTTCTAGAATTTTTGGTTGCCCAATTAGTACAGTTTATTAGTTAAAGTTACCCCTGTTTTAGGACTCGACTGGTCTGACCTCTGTTTACTACGAACCACATTTCTCTCTGTAAAAAATTCATATGACTATGAGATTTGTTTCTAATAAAACTAGACTAAATAAGGATTCTGAGGATATAAAATATACCATTTAATTATATCTTTATAATTTATGATGAATTTCTAAAGTTGGAACAGGGGATTCAAAAACTGCTATGACCCTTTTTCACTAAAATTCAAATATCTTCTAACATATAATTCCTTTACCTGTTTCATTTGTTTCATGTGAAACTAGACATAATAAGCTTCAATTTGATATGTAGTCTGTCACCAAATTCAATTTCTATGATTTTTAGTAAATTTTCAAACTCCCGTCGGTGTTGCTGCAAAGATTCATTTATGGCAAATTTCATCCTTTTATGAGTTTTATGCACTAAGTATCTTAATAGTTTTCCTTAACATCAAACATAATGTACACTAACCATTTTCATAATTTATCATTATCAAGCATTTCCTCAACCATCCCACAACCATACCATAAGATCATTTACACAAAATAGGTATATTGCTATACATGCCATACTTAAATTTACAAGCCATTTACCAAAAGTCTTCGGATAGTGTGGTGAGCCTTCGACCTATCCCGACTCTTGAGCTGGCTTGTCCAAAACTACAATGAGTAAGAAGGAGGGAGTAAGCATAAATGCTTAGTAAGTTCATATGCAAATAATAAGTAACATAACAAACAGTTATACCAATCAACATTAGCATACATCACTAAAACACATATCACATTTCTGATCATTTTTCATCATCTTATTACTTTATAGTGGTTGTATCAATACTCAACCCGAGGGTTAAATACATACCTGTCCAAAATATCCATTTCACATCACTCACCAATACTTCTCTTTACATCTCAAACATTCCTCCATTGAGTAGAACTTTACCCGTTGAACACATCGGAATATAATTCGGATACATGGATAATTTGCATATAAGTGCCACATATTCAATCAAGCAATCATGTAACCCGCCCATAAGCAAACTCGGACTCAACTCAATGAGCTCGGGCGTTCGCATCCATAAGTGAACTCGGACTCAACTCAACGAGTTCGGATGCCTAGTTACATCTCACGAACTCGGACTCAACTCAACGAGTTCGGACATTCGCATCCATAAGTGAACTCAGACTCAACTCAACGAGTTCGGATGCCTAGTTACATCTCACGAACTCGGACTCAACTCAACGAGTTCGGACATCCGCATCCATATGTGAACTCGGACTCAACTCAACGAGTTCGAATGCTCAACCATCCTAGTGACATGTCACTTGTATCCTAATCTATTCCTAAGGTTCAAACGGGCTTTTTCCTCGAACACTTATCCTTGCCGTCTTTCGTAGAATGCCGAAATCAATACTCGGTAACAATTATATTTAACAAGTAGTTCACATAATTTACATATTATTTGAAATTAAACACAAAGCATACATTTCATAATGAAATTTAGCATAACACATAATTAATATCAATAACTTAAAAATAACAATTATGCTACATTATTTACACATGAACTTACCTTGGTACCAAAATATAAGGATTTTGCAATTTAGTCCACAATCTTTTCTTTTCCTCGATTGAGGTCGATTCCACGTCTTTCTTGATCTAAAATTCCACATTTAGCTCATTTAATACTCACATTATCAAATTAATCCTTAACTCAAATTTTGGGAAAATTACAATTTTGCCCCTAAACTTTTGCATATTTACATTTTTGCCCCTAGGCTCGGGATTAAATTTTATTCCTTATTCTTATGTTTTACAACATGCTGATCACTTTTCTCTTGGAAACATCAAATTCTCACTCTAACATGTACTTATGACTATTAGGTATTTTTACCGATTAAGCCCTTTTACTCGTTTTCACTCAAAACCGAGTAGCACAAGTTGTCTAACATAATTTAAAACCTCATATCCTATCATAAAACATCAAAATACACAAATTTCACCTATGGGTATTTTTCCAAATATAAACCCTAGGTTGAATTATTGCTAACATAAGCTTAATCGAGCTACCGGGATTCCAAAAACGTAAAGAACATTAAAAACGGGGCTTGGAATCACTTACTATGGAGCTTGGAAGCTTGAAACAAACCCTAGCTATGGAGAACCCTTGAAATTTCGGCCTAATGAAGAAGATGGACAAAAATTGGCTTTTAATTTTGTTTTTAATTCATTTTAATAACTAAATGACCAAAATACCCTTACTACTAAACTTTCCAAAAATTCCTTCCATGTCCTAATTTTGTCCATGAACTTAAAATTGGTCAAATTGCTATTTAAGATCTCCTCATTAATATTCCAAAACAATTTCATACTAAAAACTTCTAGAATGCAAGTTTTGCAACTTATTCGATTTAGTCCCTACTTTTAATTTAAGCACTTTAGGCATAGAATTTCATCACGAAATTTTCACACAATCATGCAATCATATCATAATCATCAAAATAATTATAAAATAATTATTTCTATCTCGGATTTGTGGTCACGAAACCACTATTCCGATTAGGCCCTAATTCGGGATATTACAACTCTCCCCCCCTTTTAGGATTTTCGTCCTCGAAAATCTTACCTGTAAATAGATGTGGGTATTGATTTCTCATAGTTTCTTCGGATTCCCATGTAGCTTCTTCTACTCCATGCCTTTGCCACAACACCTTCACAAGTGCAACATTTTTATTCCTTAGTTGTTTGACCTCTCGAGCTAAAATCTTAATCGGTTCTTCTTCGTAGGTCATATCTGGTTGTAGTTCAATTTCTGTCGGTGAAACTACATGTGAAGGATCCGAATGATACCGACGTAACATAGATACGTGGAACACATCATGAATCTTCTCTAATTCAGGTGGTAATGCTAACCGATATGCTACCGGTCCAACTTTTTCAATTACTTCATACGGCCCAATAAAACGCGGACTTAATTTGCCCTTCCTTCCAAATCTAAAGACTTTCTTCCACGGAGACACCTTTAAAAATACTTTATCACCAACTTGAAATTCAATGTCCTTTCATTTTAAATCGCATAAGATTTCATCTATCTGAAGCGACTTTCAAACAATCTCGAATTACCTTCACTTTTCTTCGTTTCTTTTATTAGATCAACTCCATAAATCGACTTTCCTTGAGTTCACCCAATACAATGGCGTCCGACATTTATGACCATATAATGCTTCATAAGGTGCCATCTTCAAACTTGTCGATAACTATTATTATAAGCAAATTCTACCAATGGTAAGTACCTTTCCCAACTATCTTGAAATTCCAATACGCAACATCCGAGCATGTCTTCAAGAATCAATTACTCTCTCGATTGTCCATCGGTTTATGGATGAAAGGCGGTCTGAAATTTAACTTTGTACCTAATGCCTCTTGCAACTTTTGCCAAAACCGTGAGGTAAACCTCGGATCTCTATCCGAAATGATTGACAAAGGTATCCCATGAAGTCTAACAATCTCTGGATATACAATTCAGCTAACTTATTAAGAGAATAATCATGCGCATTCGAAATAAAATGAGCCGATTTAGTCGATCATCAACTATTGCCCGATGGCATTTTTCTTTCCCGGAGTTAACGGCAACCCCGATATAAAATCCATAGTAATCCGATCCCATTTCTATTCAGGAACCATAATAGGCTGAAGTAATCCTAAAGGTACCTGGTGTTCAGCTTTCACTTGTTGACAAACTAAGCACTTTGATACAAACTCGGAAATATCTCTTTTCATTCCACTCCACCAGTACATTTTCTTCAAGTCATTATACATCTTCGTACTGCCCGGATGAACCGCTAAACAACCATTATGTGCTTCATGCAAAATCTTTTGAATCAACTCATCATTTTTCAGTACACAAATCCGATCTTTAAACATTAAGCACCCATCAGAACCAATTTTGAAATCTGACTCTGTATCAACTTCACACAGTTTTTCTTGGCTTGCAAATCTTGATCATCTTTCTGAGCTTCAGAAATCTCTTGCAAAAACATTGGTTTTGCTCTTAACTCTTCTAAAATCGAACCATCATCTGACACTTTCAACTGAGTGTTCATAACTCTCAAAGAAAACAACAACTTTTTGCTCAAAGCATCAGCAACCATATTCGCTTTTTCCGGATGATAATCAATAACAAGCTCGTAATCTTTCAATAACTCTAACCATCTTCGCTGTCTCAAATTCAAGTCTTTTTGTGACATCAAGTATTTAAGACTTTTGTGATCGGTATATACTCGACACTTTTCACCATACAAATAATGTCGCCAAATCTTCAAAGCAAATACCACCGCAGCCAATTCCAAATCGTGAGTAGGATAATTCCTCTCATGAGGTTTTAATTGTCTCGAAGCATAAGCCACCACTTTTCCTTCTTGCATGAGGACACACCCCAAACCATTTAGAGAAGCATCACTATACCCCACAAATTCTTTACCTGATTTGGGTTGTATCAACACTGGTGCTTCAGTTAATAACTGTGACAGCCCAAAATTGACCCTAGTCAGAATGTGGTTTCGGGACCACAAAACCGAGGCATAAAAATAATTAAAAATTTATTTTGATGCCTATGATATGTGTTAAATTGTGTATGACATTTTGATGTTTCAATTTAGAATTATAAATGTGAATTTCACTAGAAAGGACCTAGTAGTAAACTTTGAAAGTATGATGGGGAAATGTGTGATGACTAGTTGAGCATGCATGCAAAAATAAGGGATTTGCATGTCAAATTTCCCCAAGGATGGTATAGTGGCCGGCCATGACAAGGGAATATGGGCAAGGAAGACATGTTATGACATGTTTTGTTAATGCATGATGTGATAAATGATAAAAAAATTAAGCATGTAGCAAGAGAAACAAAAAAATCAAAAATTTGCTCATCCTCCCCCCCCCCTTTTTGCCGTGAGTGAAAGAGAAGCAAAGAAAAAAATTTTGTTCACCTATTTTTCTCTTCTTTGGCCGAAAATACCAAGGAAAAAGGAAGGATTTTTGCTTCATTTTCTTTGTTTAGAAGAGATCTAGAAGGAAATTTGGCTAAACTTGCAACAAGAGTAAGGTATGTATGAGGTTGTGTTGGGAGTTTCATGCATGTTTTGGTTGCTAATTTGATGTGCATGTTAGCTATGGCTCAAATCTTTGTTATGCCATGGAAATGGCATTTGGCCAAAGTTGTTATGGTGATAAAGCCATTGCATGCTAAGTGTGAAGCTTGATGATGATGCATGCAATGATGGATTGTCTACTCTTGAGTAAGATTTTGAGTTTTCTTTTGTTTAACCATGATTGAAGTTGAAAAGGGCATGATTGTCATATTCGCCATGATGCATTCATGAGCATGGTTCATGCTTCTTGCATGTTAGTTAAAATTTGTGTTTTGGATGACTATGGACACCTTGAAATTCGCCATGCTCATGTATGTATATATATGTTTGCACATGATGTTTTGGTTATGAACTAAGTGATGAATATATTGGTTTAAAGAAGAAGATGTGGAAGAATGCTTGTGAAATTGCAAGCACAATTCGCCTAGCTCACATATAAGTGCTTGATGCTATATTATAAGTTTTAATACAATGTGCAAAGCATTAATTAGTAAATTGCATGCTGTTTTGTGAGGTATTAAGTGCAAAATTTACCTCAACATGTACGGGAATATTCGCCTTGGGTAGCCTATTGAAGGCCTTAGCATTTCCTTGATGCTCGAATAAATTGTATTGAATAGCTTGATGTAGTATAAAATGTGCATGACCATTGTGTATTCAAGCTAAAGGGTGGCCATATGACCATTTAAACTCCTTGTCATATTCGCCATAAGCTAGCACAATGAGGTTTTAATAAATTGAATTTGTTTGAATTAGCTCAAGAGCTTAGAGGGCCACAATTGGACAAGGGAAGGAGAAAGTGATCGAATAGCGAAAAAAGCCGTTCGACAACATCCGAGGTAAGTCCTCAAGAAGTGACCTTACTTGAATTATGTGAGATGAAATATGAATGTGTATGATTATTGATTATGTGTGTATGAGTATTTGAATTCTACCCGGCTAAGTCCCAAGGCGAATATGCTTGTGATTATATTTATGTATGAGCCTTAGTAACGAAAATGAAATATGTATGTCCAATGATTATTGATGTATGTGTACATGAGAAATTGAATGATATCGGGCTAAGCCCAAGACAATTATGCTGGAAATTATATCCGGTTAAGACCAAGGCAATTGTGCCAATGGCTATATCCGGCTAAGACCAAGGCATTCGTGCGAGACATTCTATCCGGCTAAGACCAAGGCATTTGTGCACATGGTTATATCCGGTTATGTTCAAGAATCTTGGGCTGGAGGTGAGTGTTGGTTGCTGTAATAAATTCAATGAGTACACTCAAAAAGCCCAAAGAATGAGGTACGCTTATATGTGCATTGGAAAGTCGACATGTTTGAGCAACATTCGCTCAATCGACTAATGAATTTCAGTTATTGAATTGATTGATACTTTGTGAAATTATATAATGATGAAGTGTGAAGTAAGAATGTGTATTAATGAAATGATGCATTTGGTTATGTGAATGTATTGCTGTAATTAGAGTTGATTATATTCCTTGAGACTTACTAAGCATAAAATGCTTACCCGTTGCTTTGGCTCTCGCTTTCTAGATTTCGCTCAAGCAATCGGATTTGGGTCGTTGAAGTCGAAGTCATCCACACTATCAAGCCTCCATTTTGGTATAAATTTTGGTTGAACTTGAGATGGCATGTATAGGACTACCCCTTGTTTGTTAAATATGTTGTGATGTAAGTATGTACGGCCATGCGAAAATGGCTCGAAAAGGAAACATGAACTTAGAATAATTGTGGTTTGTATGTATATATTTGGTGTCATGATGTGGCTATGGCTTGAAATGGGAATGTTGGTCATATGATCAGCCATTGGCATGGTTAAAATGATCATATATGAACCTATGTATGGCAAGACTAGTTGGTTCATGGAGACTACCAAATAGGTAAGACCTATCTTAAAACAGATGCTGCCAGCTGCAGTGACGTGAATGTGAAAAATCACCAAAATTCGTAGGAATGGAATTAAATAGTTAATAAGCTATGTAAATGAACCTTGATGAGTCTATTTTCATATGGAAGAAACGAAATGGTCATAGGAGTTACATGTTAAGAGATATTAAAGCTATTGTGAGACAGGGCCAGAACAGTTTCTGGGTTCCCTGTCGCAACTTTAAAAATTTACTATAAATTATCCAAAAGGAATTAGGAGACATACCTTATATGTACAGATTCCATTTTGAGTCCAGTTTCATTAGGAACAAACGACACCAGCATTAAAGCCCTGTACAGAGAGATATTCAAGTTATACCGCGTGAAGGTCAGAGCAGTCGATCCCTGTAACATGGGTGACTTTAACTAATAAACTGTACCAATTGGCCTGACCAAAAATCCTAGAAAAAAATCCATGGATGGATGTATGAGTCTAAATTCAGGGAAAATTTACGAAACCAGTTTCCGAGTTTTTAAACTCGAGATATGATTTTTAAGCCGACAGTGACGCAGTTTTCCAGCCTGACTGGAAATGTCAAATTGGTGGGCAAAACATGTGAACTTGGCTTGTTAACCCCTCGTGTCCGACACCGGCAATGGTCTCGGGTTCGGGGTGTTACAATAAATTTTTCAATTCTTCGAAACTCTGTTGACATTCTTCCGTCCATTCAAATTTAACATCCTTTCGGAGTAGTCTAGTCATAGGAACAGCAATTATAGAAAATCTATTTACAAACCGCCGATAATACCCAGCTAGCCCTAAGAAACTCCTAACTTCAGTTACATTTTTCGGTGGTTTCCAATCAACAATGGCTGAAATTTTACTAGGATCAACCCGTATACCATCACCTGAAACAATATGACCCAAAAATCCAACTTCCCGGAGCCAAAATTCACTTTTACTAAACTTAGCATACAGCTGCTTATCTCTCAAAGTTTGCAAAACTATCCTCAAATGCTCAGCATGCTCTGTCTCATCTTTTGAATAAATTAAAATATCATCTATAAACACCACAACAAATCTGTCCAAGTATGGCCGAAATATGCGATTCATTAAATCCATAAACACAGCAGGAGCATTTGTCAATCCGAATGGCATAACTAAAAATTCATAATGACCATACCTTGTTCTAAAAGCAGTTTTAGGCACATCCGACTCTTTTACCCGCAGTTGGTAATACCCAGATCTCAAGTCAATCTTTGAAAACCATGTCGCTCCTTTTAGCTGATCAAACAAATCATCAATTCTTGGCAACGGATACTTGTTTTTGATTGTCACCTTGTTTAACTGCCGATAATCAACACACAACCTCATAGAACCATCCTTCTTTTTCACAAATAACACGGGAGCACCCCAAGGTGAAAAACTCGGTCTCACAAAACCTTTATCAGTCAACTCTTGCAACTGCGACTTTAATTCCTTCAACTCTGCTGGTGCCATTCTATACGGAGCAATCGAAATCGGAGCTGTTCTCGGTATCAAATCAATACCAAATTCTACTTCCCTGACTGGAGGCAAACCCGACAATTCTTCTGGAAATACATCGGTAAATTCACACACAACCGGCACTGATTCAACTTTCTTTTCAACTTCTTTTGTATTAATTACATACGCCAAATAAGCTTCATAACCTTTTCTCAGATATCTATGAGCCGACATTGAAGAAACCACACTAGGCAATGCCTCTGATTTATCTGATTCAACCCGCAGAGTTTCACCATTTCCACACTTTAATTCTATAATCTTTTCTTTGCAATTTATTTTAGCATCATGCAATGTCAACCAATCCATACCCAAAATAACATCAAACTCATCAAACGGCAACAACATCAAGTCGGCCGGAAAGTAATGATCCCGAATCATTAAAGGACATTTCTTACATACTTTATCGACAGTCACACATTTACCTAACGGATTCGACACTCTAATCATAAATTCTGTGTTCTCAATAGGTATATTCATACTGGACACCAATTTCATGCACACATATGAATGAGTAGAACCGGGATCAATCAAAGCAATAACATTAACATTATAGAGGGAAAAAGTACCGGTAATCACATCAGGTGAGGAAGCATCTTCACGCGCTTTAATAGCATAAGTTCTAGTTGGAGCTCTTCCCTCAGATCTAACTGCTGCATCTCTGGCTACATTCTTACTGCTTGTTTCACTTCCAGCTTTTCTCGGATATCTTCCTCTCGAATCCGCCCCACTTGTTTTTGTATTCTGAAATTTTTCTTTTTCAGCTCTCTTTGGGCAGTCTCTAATAAAATGATCCGGAGAACCACATCGAAAACATTCATTTGCTCTACACGGACCAAAATGATTTCTACCACACACCGCACTCGTGTTTAACAAATCTGAGTTCCCTACACTGGCTGCCGAAGTAGTCTGGGATTTAGGACCCACATTTTGCTTCCTATAATTCCCATATGATTGCCCAGCTGAAGCTTGGGAACGAGGATTCATATTCCTTGACTTTCCGGGTTTCTGTGAAGGTGCATTACTCATTGGTCTTTTCTTTCAAATTTCTAGTCTCAGCCTCTACCTTTTTCTTTTCTTTAAGTAATTCTTCGGCCTTACAAGCTCGATTAACCAATACTACCATTTCTTTTAAACCTTGATGTCTTCGTTGAGCCCGTCTTCAAATCGTCGGCACATCTTGGCCTCTGTAGGAACATACTCTCGCATACTTACTTAATCGAACAAACTCTCTTTCATATTCTCAGAATCATTCATATTACCTTGCTTCACTCAAGAAATTCTTTACGCTTCGATCAATAAATATTTCACTAATATATTTCTTCCAAACTCTTCTTAAAAGAATTCCCAAGTTATTTTCTCTTTCGGTACCACCGAAATCAAAGTCTTCCACCTATTATAAGTTGAATCCTCAACAAAGATATAGCGATTTCAAACATTCTTCGTGTACAAGATAATTCGTCAAATACCGGATTGAATTTTCAAGCCGAAACTCGCTCTCTCGCCATCATCATCAATATTTACTTTAAATTCTTCGCCCCTTGCTTGTAATTCTATCAACCGGAGTTCTATGAAATTTCATCGATCCATACCTTGAGGCATCGGGGTGCAGGTTGAGGAATTGGGGAGGTGGGGAGGTTGTACATTCGGTTCGTCTTTAACGAACTCGAGGTACCATGCACTCATCATTTGTAGAAAGGCTTCCGATCCTTTCTCCTCCTCCCCGACCAACAGGGAGGTGGATTTTCAGTCGGCGCTGCCCCTTCAAATGAGTGGCGCATTACTCTCTACTTCATCTGCCACAGCTGGATCGGGATCCATTTACTATATAAAAATCATTTAAAAAGGTCAGAAGTCGTCACACTATCACAATTCATACATATGACATGTATAGCAAAATCTGTACATACAACACGTAGTCCGAGAACCGACTAAACCTACTCTGATACCACTAAATGTAACGCCCCCACGCCCGAGACCATCGCCGGAGTCGAGTATGAGGTGTTACTAAGCTTAGTTTAACATTTTTAGAACTTTGGATTATTGTTTCTACATTCACAGCTTTTAAGCTACTTGCGTCACAGTCACAAGAAAAACCATATCTCGAGTTACGAAACTCAAAATCAAGATCCATAAATTTTCCCTGAATCTAGACTCATATACCTATCGACTAATTTTTTTCTAGAATTTTTGGTTGGGCCAATTAGTACAGTTTATTAGTTAAAGTTACCCCTGTTTCAGGACTCGACTGGTCTGACCTCTGTTTACTACAAACCACATTTCTCACTGTAAAAAATTCATATGACTATGAGATTTGTTTCTACTAAAACTAGACTCAATAAGGATTCTGAGGATATAAAATATACCATTTAATTATATCTTTATAATTTATGATGAATTTCTAAAGTTGGAATAGGGGATTCAAAAACTGCTATGACCCTTTTTCACTAAAATTCAAATATCTTCTAACATATAATTCCTTTACCTGTTTCATTTGTTTCATGTGAAACTAGACATAATAAGCTTCAATTTGATATGTAGTCTGTCACCAAATTCAATTTCTATGATTTTTAGTAAATTTTCAAACTCCCATCAGTGTTGCTGCAAGATTCATTTATGGCAAATTTCATCCTTTTATGAGTTTTTATGCACTAAGTATCTTAATAGTTTTCCTTAACATCAAACATAATCTACACTAACCATTTTCATAATTTATCATTATCAAGCATTTCCTCAACCATCCCACAACCATACCATAAGATCATTTACACAAAATAGGTATATTGCTATACATGCCATACTTAAATTTACAAGCCATTTACCAAAAGTCTTCTGGATAGTGTGACTGAGCCTTCGACCTATCCCGACTCTTGAGCTGGCTTGTCCAAAACTACAATGAGTAAGAAGGAGGGAGTAAGCATAAATGCTTAGTAAGTTCATATGCAAATAATAAGTAACATAACAAACAGTTATACCAATCAACATTAGCATACATCACTAAAACACATATCACATTTCTGATCATTTTTCATCATCTTATTACTTTATAGTGGTTGTATCAATACTCAACCCGAGGGTTAAATACATACCTGTCCAAAATATCCATTTCACATCACTCACCAATACTTCTCTTTACATCTCAAACATTCCTCCATTGAGTAGAACTTTACCCGTTGAACACATCGGAATATAATTCGGATACATGGATAATTTGCATATAAGTGCCACATATTCAATCAAGCAATCTTGTAACCCGCCCATAAGCGAACTCGGACTCAACTCAACGAGCTCAGGTGTTCGCATCCATAAGTGAACTCGGACTCAACTCAACGAGTTCGGATGCCTAGTTACATCTCACGAACTCGGACTCAACTCAACGAGTTCGGACATTCGCATCCATAAGTGAACTCGGACTCAACTCAACGAGTTCGGATGCTCAACCATCCTAGTGACATGTCACTTGTATCCTAATCTATTCCTAAGGTTCAAACGGGCTTTTTCCTCGAACACTTATCCTTGCCATCTTCCGTAGAATGCCGAAATCAATACTCGGTAACAATTATATTTAACAAGTAGTTCACATAATTTACATATTATTTGAAATTAACCACAAAGCATACATTTCATAATGAAATTCAGCATAACACATAATTAATATCAATAACTTAAAAATAACAATTATGCTACATTATTTACACATGAACTTACCTTGGTACCAAAATACAAGGATTTTGCAATTTAGTCCACAATCTTTTCTTTTCCTCGATTGAGGTCGATTCCACGTCTTTCTTGATCTAAAATAACACATTTAGCTCATTTAATACTCACATTATCAAATTAATCCTTAACTCAAATTTTGGCAAAATTACAATTTTGCCCCTAAACTTTTGCATATTTACATTTTTTCCCCTAGGCTCGAGATTAAATTTTATTCCTTATTCTTATGTTTTACAACATGCTGATCACTTTTCTCTTCTATGGCAACATCAAATTCTCACTCTAACATGTACTTATGACTATTAGGTATTTTTACCGAGTAAGCCCTTTTACTCGTTTTCACTCAAAACCGAGTAGCAAAAGTTGTCTAACATAATTTAAAACCTCATATCCTATCATAAAACATCAAAATACATGAATTTCACCTATGGGTATTTTTCCAAATATAAACCCTAGGTTGAATTATTGCTAACATAAGCTTAATCGAGCTACCGGGATTCCAAAAACGTAAAGAACATTAAAAACGGGGCTTGGAATCACTTACTATGGAGCTTGGAAGCTTGAAACAAACCCTAGCTATGGAGAACCCTTGAAATTTTGGACTAATGAAGAAGATGGACAAAAATTGGCTTTTAATTTTGTTTTTAATTCATTTTAATAACTAAATGACCAAAATACCCTTACTACTAAACTTTCCAAAAATTCCTTCCATGTCCTAATTTTGTCCATGAACTTAAAATTGGTCAAATTGCTATTTAATACCTCCTCATTAATATTCCAAAACAATTTCATACTAAAAACTTCTAGAATGCAAGTTTTGCAACTTATTCGATTTAGTCCCTACTTTCAATTTAAGCACTTTAGGCATAAAATTTCATCACGAAATTTTCACACAATCATGCAATCATATCATAATCATCAAAATAATTATAAAATAATTATTTCTATCTCGGATTTGTGGTCACAAAACCACTATTCCGATTAGGCCCTAATTCGCCCTTAGTAGTCCAAGGGGTTTTCTTTTTAGCAGATTTGATGGAGCTGCCGTTTGGTGAGTTTGATTTAATATTGCGTATGGATTGGCTGGTGAAACACCAAGCCACTTTGGATTGCGCTACAAAGCGAATGGTGTTAAGAACAACAGAGGATAAGGAGGTGGTGGTGATTGGTGAATGCTGGAACTATCTGTCGAATGTGATTTCGGCATTAAGGACTGAGAAGTTGGTACGAAAGGGATGCAAACCCCATTTGGCTTATATTAGCGATACGGAGGTTAAGAGCTCTACTATTGAGGAGTTGAGAACGGTTAAGGAATTTCCTGATGTTTTTCCCAAGGAGCTGCCGGGATTGCCGCCCAGCAGAGAAGTAGAATTTGGAATCGAGTTGTTACCTGGTACGGCTCTGGTGTCTATTGCCCCTTATCGGATGGCACCAAAGGAGTTGGTAGAACTTAAGGCACAGATTCAGGAATTGTTGGATCGAGGATTCATCTGACCAAGTGTGTCTCCGTGGGGAGCACTGGTGTTTTTCGTGAAGAAGAAGGATGGGACGTTGTGAATGTGCATCGACTGCCGGCAGTTAAACAAGTTAACTATTAAAAACAAGTACCCTCTGCTGATAATCGATGATCTTTTTCATCAGTTTAAGGGAGCTTCCATTTTCATAAAGATTGACCTGCGTTCGAGGTATCGCCAATTGAGGGTTAAGGAGGCGGATGTTCATAAGACAGCTTTCAGAACTCGTTATGGGCACTATGAGTTCTTGGTGATGCCATTCGGGCTGACGAACGCACCTGCCGCTTTCATAGACCTTATGAATTGAGTCTTCCAACCCTACCTGGATCGGTTCGTAGTAGTTTTTATAGATAACATTTTAGTGTACTCTAGAGATGAGGATGAGCATGATGCACACTTAAGGATTGTGTTGCAGATTTTGAGGGAGAAGCAGTTGTATGCCAAATTCAGTAAGTGTGAATTTTGGCTAAGGGAGGTTACTTTCCAAGGACATGTGGTGTCAGCTGAGGAGATTAAGGTGGATCCCCAAAAAATTAAAGCGGTGTTAGACTGGAAAACACCCAAGTCGGTATCGAAAATTCAAAGTTATATGGGCTTGGTAGGGTGTTACAGGCGGTTTGTTGAGGGTTTTTCAGTAATTCCTGCACTGTTAACTAAGTTGTTGAGGAAGGGAGTACCGTTTGAATGGATGGACAAGAAGCAAGAGAGTTTTGGAAAGCTTAAGAAGGTCTTAACTGAGGCCCTTGTGTTGATTCAGCTAGAGCCTAGAAAAGAGTTTACGGTTTATAGTGATGCGTCGCATGTGGGCTTGGGCTGCACGTTGATGCAAGAAGGAAAGGTTGTTGCTTATGCGTCACGACAACTTAAGACTCACGAGGTGAATTACCCAACCCATGACTTGGAACTAGCCACGGTGGTTTTTACGCTAAAAATATTGAAACATTATCTGTACAGGGAGAAGTGCGTGATTTATTCGCACCATAAGAGTTTGAAGTACCTCCTTACCCAAAAGGAGCTAAACCTTAGGTAGCGTAGGTGGGTAGAATTATTGAAGGATTATGATTGTGTGATTGAATACCACCTTGGAAAAGCAAATGTGGTAGCCGACACATTGAGTTGTAGGGTTAAGTCAGACTTGAAGGCTATGCTCGCCCGTTTAAGCTTGTTGAATGATGGTAGCTTGTTAGCTTAACTTTAAGTAAAACCGATGTAGGTCGAGCAGATAAGGAGTAAGTAGTTAGTGGATGAGACTTTGGGTGCTCGTTTTAGACAAGTAGAGAATGGGGAAACGTCAGACTTTGTGATAAATAGTGAATGAGTGTTGAGTTTCTATGGGAGAATGTGTATACAAAAAGACGATGATCTAAGGCAGTCTATTCTACAGGAAGCTCATAGCAGCCTCTATGCTATGCATCCTGGCGGAAACAAGATGTATCAAAATTTGCGTGACCTTTATTAGTGGCCTAGACTTAAGCGCGAGGTTATAGAGCTCCTGAGTAAATGCTTGGTTTGTAAAAAGGTGAAGGCGGAGCATCAGTTGCCTTTAGGATTGCTTCAACCAGTAAAGATTCCACTCTGGAAGTGGGAAAAGATTACTATGGACTTTTTTAGTGGGCTACCCTTGATGCTTACTAAGAAGGACTCGATATGGGTTACAGTGGAGCGGTTAACCAAGTCGGCCCATTTTATACCGGTCCGCACTGATTACTCATTACAAAAGCTGGCTAGGTTGTATGTGGCGAAGATTATAAGATTGCATGGAGTGCCAGATTCTATAATATCATATAGGAACCCACGTACACTTTACGATTTTGGAAGAAGCTGCATGAGGCGATCCTGCTACAGGAAAACAGGAACGACGGAGAGCTTTCCCCCCTCCGACTCTTTGGTACTAGGTTGAACTTCAGTACGACATTCCACCCTCAAACTGATAAACAGTCCGAAAGGGTGATCCAAGTTCTGGAAGACATGTTGAGAGGATGTGTAATTGAGTTCCGAGGTAGCTGGGAAGACTTTTTGCCGTTAGCCGAATTCGCGTACAATAATATTTATCAAGAAAGTATTGGGATGGCTCCGTATGAAGCACTGTATAGGCGGAGGTGTCAAACTCTAACATGTTGGACAGAGTTGGGTGAATGAAGAATTTTGGGCCCAGAGTTAGTAGCAGATACTGTGGATAAGGTAAAATTGATTCGGGATCGGTTGAAGGAGGCCTCGGATAGGCAGAAGTCGTATGCTGACCTTAAGCGTCGAGAGATAGAGTATGCCGTGGGGGACTTAGTTTTTCTTAAGGTCTCTCCGTGGAAGAAGGTGTTAGGGTTTGGATGGAAGGGGAAGCTAAGCCCAAGGTTCATTGGGCCATATCGGGTTGTGAGGCAGATTGACCCAGTCACTTACCAGTTGGAATTACCTCCTGAACTAAGCAAGATCTACGACGTGTTTCGTGTTTCCATGCTGAGATAGTATCACTCAGATCCTTCACATGTCGTAGTAGTTGAGGAAATCGAGGTCAGGCCAAACTTAACTTTCGAGGAAGAGCCCATACAAATAATTGGTCGTGATGTTAAGGTATTGAGGAGGAAGTTCATTCCATTAGTCAAAGTGCTTTGGCGTAATCACAAGGCTGGGAAGGCTACTTGGGAACCTGAGGAAGCGATGCGACATCAATATCCTCAATTATTTGAATCATATAAAATTTTAAGGACGAAATTTCTTTTAGGGGGTACAGTTGTAACGCCCTAAAAATCTCGAAATCCCAAACTTTCTTTTTTTTTCAATTTTGATAAAAATTGTGCTTAACATTCCTATTCAAGTGTAAATTATGTGATAGTAGGTCTTGTTAAGGTTTGAGTTCGAACTTAGGGGTTCGAAACCCTCATTGCTCAAAAGAAGGATTTATTTTTGCTTAAGGGATGGACAGTGATGGCATTGAATGTGAACTCTGTAGAGAGTGATAAGAGGAGAAATTTGAGGAGGGGTTTAAGGGGTTATTAGGGAGAAAAATTAGGAGATGAGGAGTGTAAAGAGGTGGAGCTGAATTGGGGATTAAGCGATAAGAAATTTGGCTAGAGGATATATATAGATGTCGAATGTGAGGTTGCCAGGCTAATGCCAAATTCTCCCTCACCTTGTTGCCAGAAAACACCTTTTTCTCCAAAGATCTAAAAGCCAAAAATCCCTTGTTCTTCCTTCTTTTTCTTTGTGTCGATTCTCTATTCTTCCCTACTCAAAGTTTTCTTTTTCATTCACCTCTAGTTTTAAATGATTTCTACTTTTTTTTTTGTGCCAAATAACCTTTTTCACCATGCAAGTTTCGAGAGCCGAATATCCTCTGTGCCGCCACTACCCTTTGCACTCGGTCAATTCTAGTGTAAGTGCTTTGTTCTCTCAATTGGTTTTGCTAGTATCGATTACTCTGTCCCTCACTTCTTCTAATTAGTTTCGGTAGGACTAGTATTGAATCCCAATCTTTTGGGATCCCTACCGATTTGCTCTTTGGGTGTGAGATTTTCGTAAGTGTTCTTCACTTCGGTAAGGGTTGGCTAAATAGGCTTTAGTAGAAAAGGATGACATATGTTGGATACAAGTCACCTATTACATTTTTAACGATAAAGATTAATGTATATCTGGGTAGCACTCGTGATTAGTGATCAAGGAAAAGCTAATAAGGCTTGGCGTTTCAGGTGAGGTTAAGGTGGGACTTCGACTTTTGGTAAAGTATTCGATAAGTATATGTGAGTAATCATTGAGTGATATCAATTGTAGGTTCGTGGTAAGGGGGATCGCAGCATGCTTTATTACCAGGTGTGTACATACATTGCACACACAAGTAGATCGGCAAATCCTAAAATACCGAAAAGTTGAAAGTTTGGCTACAGTAGTCTTGCGAGTGCGCGAACACTCGTAAGGGGGAAACCAATAGGTTATCTGAGGCCCCATGGGCGATTCCATGAACTTGGGTTGTGTTTTGGCCAACCGAGCCAGGATGGGCTAAGTGGGCCCGAAAGCCAGGCAAAATTGGCAACTTGATGTTAAGTGATGGAAATTATATGAAAGCATGTATACGAATGTGATTTGGGCCAAATGGGTCATATGAATGAGATTGGGCCTAGTGGGCCATATGCATGCATGTAGACTTATTTGGGCTCTGTAAGGGGTTTTGGGCCTAGTATCTGATAACTGTTTAACTGACATAAAACTTAATTAATTAATTGTGACTATGGACGAGTCATAAGGTTAAGGTGTGGTAATGGGTATATGTATGCCTAGGATTGGATCTAAGGAGAGCTTGGTACTTAAGCGGTCTTAATGACTCACCTCCTTTTCTCTGGAATCCTACCTAATGTATAGTATTTGTTCACTTTAGCCAACGAGGACTTGTTAACGGGCTAAGGTAAGTAATAAACCTAATAAAGAAAATTACTGAAATGCCCCTAAGGGCAAAAATAACCAAAATACCCTTACGTGTTGAATGTAAGATTCATGGATCTTACATGTATATCTACTGCATACATACAATATTCTGTTTAGGTTGCATATAGGTTGGGAATTATGGAACGGAGGAAGTATATGAGGATCGCATGGTTGCTTGACAATCGTGGATCCACCGATGGCTATTAAGCCCAATATGCGATTGGTATAGATGGCTGCAATGAAGCTAGTACCGCAACCGAGCTACCATTGATGTGTATAGATGGGTGGGTTGATATTTATATCCCCACATGATGTGTACCGGGGGACGGAGTTGGTGTGTAGCGGTTGGATTATTAGGGTAGGTTGCACCGCATTGCATGTATAGCATTATGGTGATTGATGATTGCTTAGGACTCTTCGAGGGTTGTACACACTGAGTTTTCGAAATCTCACCCCCTCTTTTAGTTTTCTCAGGTGAGGCTTTGTGGGATGTTCGACGGATGGAGGGACTCTGAGGTGGCCAGCTAGAAATACGATTTGGACATGTTTTTTTTTATATAGTTTTTAGTTTGTTTAGTTATTTTAGACCAGATTGTAATAAGGCCTTTCCTCTGGTTATTATCCCAAATTAGGACTATTATCTTTATGCTTTATATTTATTTTTTTTGAACATGGGTTCCTAAACCTTAACTGTTTTTATTGAATACTACGTTTCCACAACTAAATTTTTAAATGACAAGTTTTCATAAATCATATGTTTTAAATAAAGCTTTTGCAACTGAAAAGAGACTTTACAAAGGAATTAAGGTTTTTCATTCTAAGGAAGAGTTTTCATTTAAAACAAGGTTTTCGAAAAACACTTCAATGTGACACACCAGATTCGGGCATAATGTCTAGGCCGGGTTTGGGGTGTTACAGCTCTATTGGGTTATAAAACTAACCACCCTTTGTTCCCTTTGGATATCCTACAAACATGCACTATTTTAGCTGTGAGTTGAACATCCTCACATCTTTATTTTATACATGGGCTAGGCGTTCCCAAATCTTAAAATGATTAAGATTCGACTTCTTACAATGACACAATTTGTATGGGGTTTTCAATGCTGCCTTAGTTGGCACATCATTCACAATATAAAAAGCCGTTTGTATAGTGTATTCCTATAAAGAGATTGGAAGCTTCAAATAACTTAACATCGAATGTACCATGTGTAACAATGATCGATTTCTTCTTTCTAGCACGCGATTCTATTATGGAGTGCTCGGTGTGATTTCTTCAGTCTTAATCAGTGTGAACATCTTTGGTTTGATAAAATAAAGATTATTTGACATCCATCCATTACAAATAAGATTGTGATTTCTAAATATTGCAATTCCATTATTAAAAGTCACAGTCAAGTTGTCTTTATATAAACATGCAATGGAAATTAAGTTTCTTTTGAAACTTGGTACATAGAAAACATATTTTAAAACAATCATCCTAAAATTATCAAAATAAAGATGTACATCTCCCACTGCTTCAGCTACCACATTTGTCATGTTCCTAATCCGTAATGATAAGCTCTTATCTCTAAGATCTTTCGTCTCCTCGAACCCCAGTAGAGAAACACAAACATGATTAGTGGCTCTTGAATCAATGACCCAGTGGTTTATTGAATCTTTCACTAAACAAGCTTCTATAACCAAGAGTTTCATACCTTTTCCTTTTTTAGCTAGATATTCCTTCCACTCTTTATAGTTTCCCTTGAAGTGCCCTTTCTTGCTGTAAAATAAGCATTTAGACTTAGATAAGTCTTTAGGCTTTTTGGTTCTCTTCTTTTCCACTTTTTGTGGCCTAGAGATCTTTTCCTTACCTTTCTTAATGTGCTTTCCCTTCCCTTTTGAGGAAGAAGCGTAGACTATATTTGCTTTTTCTTTTTAGACTAGTTGACTACCACTCAACACCAACTCATAGAATTATAACTTCTTCATGAATTGTGTAAGCGTCATGTTTTTGTTGCCAAGGTGATGCGGCCCCAAAAACTAAAAAAATCCCTTGATAATCTTTTAAACACCAAATCAATTTGAGTGTTCTAGTCCAGATTTGCCTCATTGTCTATGGCCTCGAAAAAGTAGCCCATAAGAGTGATCATATGGTCTTTGGCTGGAATGTCGAGCTTTTGCTAAGCATTCATCAAGCTAGTTACGGAAGATTATTGAGCCAAGTCAGCTTGGCCTTCGAACAGTCTTCTAGCTTATTTAGAATCACTTTGCCAGTCTTACAACTCTCGAGTTCCTTATATAGAGTACTAGTCACGCTTGCCAGCATATAGCAACGAGCTATCTCATCAGACTCTTCCCAGTATTTTCTAGCCTCAGCTTAAGTGGCCAGAGGGCACTTAGTATCAAACTGTTTTAAGTTTCTCACAGTTCAGGATAATTATCAGGTTCCTTTTCCATTCCTTATAGTTATTTCCGTTCAATTTATTTTCGGTGAGTATGTTCAATAAAAGGGTTTGTGCCATTTTTGAACAGAAAATAAAAAATTGATATATTAATATCTTTTTATTAAGAAAATGTTTTTAAATGTTTCATAACATTAAACCTTAAAAACCTTTGTAAGCCATTGCAACAATAATTACCACACCCATTGAATCAAGCCATCGTGGGGTGATCATGATCAACTAGTAATATCATGGATTTCCATCTAATTAGTACATGAACCTAATTCCTTAGGCATTCATACATACTAATAATTGTGTAACGTTTGGCTGCCATTCTAACTTAAGTAGAGCTTTATGGGGAGTTACTAATAGTACTAGAAAGAACATATGTTTTCTATCTACTTATTGGTTAATTTGTCCCCATTTAGTTATCTTTAGCACATATTTTAGCATTTTTAGTTTAGTAAACTGCATTTTATAACTCAGTGGATCTTAGCCTATTTATCCTTAATTTTTTCATGTTTTGGTACTAATGTCGTTGGATGAGTATTTGGATTGTCACCACACTTGGCAGCTGTCCAAATAAGAACAAAAATGTTTGAGATGTCTAGTTTGGTACAACCAACTTGTACGTACAGAGGCAGCATGATTCTGATGAAAGGACACTTTTGCTATTTGGATAACTATTAATATTCACGTGAAAAGGAAAAAAAGGAGAGGCTTTTTGGGGGGTATTATCTTCGTCAACATATCTTTTGAAGTTTTTTGGCTATGGTGGCTTAAGTCACCTACGATTGAATCGACGTGAAAGGGACACAGATCAGCTCCTAACGAAGAGCCCTGAGTGTGACACAAGAGGGAATGGAGAGATTCAAGTCGAGATTGTTTAGGAATAGTATTCTCCACTTGTTTCTTTTCTATTTCATTTCTAAACAATGGTGATTACTTTCTATTTCATGTTTGTATGAAAGTACACTTGATTTTTGGGTTAAATGTTATTTTATTCAATCTTGCTTCTACTGTTTAATCTTTGGGTTTGAATGTTTTAGCATGGAAGTGTTATTGCGGTCACTGACACTGGAAAGTGCAGCAACAGTTCAAGCAAACAAGCATGAAAACGGAAGTTGCTTAAGGATTAGAGGAATTTAATCCACTTGTTCTTAATAGTGTTCCATTGTCATCATCGGAAGGTGTGGTTAATGTGCATGTTTAAGTCTTAGATTAAACATAGAAGTTAAGCTTGGTAAGATATTCATTGCAATTTAATGCATCAACAATCACCTATCCTTTTATACCTTGTGAGCACATAGTATTCTGTTGAATATTCAAGTTGGGGATCCTAGTTTATCATTATCATATTTTATCTTATAGTTTTCAAGTTATTGCTTTGACAACTACTCTCACAATTTATCTCGTTTCTATCTATTTATTAGACTGACATTAATAGACAAAAGACAACCATCCTCGTGGGATCAATATCTAACAAACTCATATCTATCTCCTATACTTGCATCGATAATGTACACTTGCACATTATTGCTGAGGATAGTGTTTGTTTAATATTTATTTTTATTTTTTTCATTTTTTTATTATATAATATTTAATTTCTAGTAACTTTTTTTTATCACTATTTTCACATTTTATTTTAGGTGTTTGATGACTCGAAGAAATTCGGAGTTTATTGACGATTTGGATCTAAAAATTGAAAGAACCGTTCGGAGAAGACTTCAAGAGCAAAGGAATATGGCTTTACCAATAAACAATGAAGCCATACCCCAGGTGCAACACCAAAATGCTAATGACCCACCATTGCCGCAAGACGCTTAAATACAAAACAGGACTACACGAGACCTTGTAGTACTTTTCTTGGGTGACTTACAATCGGGAGTTGTTAAACCAGCAATCCAAGCTAGGAATTTTTAACTCAAGCTAGTAATGTTTCAAATGTTGAAGTCTAATGAGCAATAAGCCTGATTACCACATGAAAATGCATGGGAACATCTTAAATCATTTTTATTGATTTGTGCTTCCTTTAGTCAAGAAGGCATTCCTGATGACGATTTGAAGATGCAGTTACTTTCTTATTCCTTGCAGGGAAGAGCTCGTACTTGGTTCGTTGGGCTACTTACCGAATCAATTACTTCTTGGAATGCACTAGTAACACAATTTGTTTTTCACTCTAACCTGGCGACAATGAATGCTCGTCTTTGAAATGATATTACATCTTATCATCAGCTAGATGATAAGAATCTTTACACTACATGGGAATGTCATAAATCTTTTCTTTTACATTTCCCCATGCACGGCATTCGATAAGAAACACAAATTGAAATTTTCTATAATGGGATAAATTCACACACGAGGAATCTTGTTGACGCATCAGCCAATGGTCCTTTGCTGGATTGTACTTATAATGGTGCTATTGGAATTCTTGAGAGATTTGCTCAGAATTATTATCAATATCCTATCTCTAGAGCTGCAAAGCAAAAGTTACTCTGGGAGTTATTGAATTGGATGAAATATTTGCACTTAGTGCTTAAGTTTCTTCTCTTGCAAATATGATAGAAAATATGCAAGGTACTAGTGATGTTGTACCTATACAAGTCCCTCAACAAGTTGATGTTCCTACCTTTTGTTGTGAGATTTGCAGTGACAACTATAGCTATGAAGATTGTCCACAACATGCAGAGAATGCCTTTTATGTCAGTAACATCTGCAACATTTCTTATGGCCACTCTTTTAATAATTTTACACGCAATCAACAATCTTGGGAAACTCAGACTGCTGGACAAAATGCTGCAACATTTCAATATTCGAAAATATCTACTCAAGGCAATTATAATCCAAGACAATGGAATTACAATCGACAATAGTAGAACTACAATCAACACACTCAGATGTATCCACAACAAAGCAAGATGCATCTACACCAACAATACATGCAAGCTTCTCATTCTGACCCGTTAGCAGCTCTTAAGGTTTTAATACGGAAGCGCACAAAAGCTATTGTGCAAGGAAATTCATCTTCTCTTCGGGCATTAGAGCACAATTAGGACAGCTAGCTTTGAATCTGAATTGTTGACCACTGGGCATACTACCTAGTGACACGGAAAATCCCAGTTCGAATGGGAAAGAGCACTGCAAGGCTATCACTCTTAGGAGTGGTAAATAAATTGGTGAGCCGACTACAGACTTTACTGTAGCACCTCAAGATACTGGTAAAGTGATCCCTGGTGAGAAGGTTGAATCTGAAGAGCTTGTTGATGTACCAAACAAAAAAGTTCCACAAATTGTCACTCATATGCCTAATGTTCGACCCTCAAAACTATTGGTGCAATTAGATGTATCTCCACCTTTACTTTTTCTATAAAGATTCAGGGAGAATGAGCAGGATAAGCAATACCAACAGTTCCTGAACACACTAAAGTAACTTCAGGTCAATATTCCTTTAATAGATGCTCTTGTGCAAATTCTGAATTATGGGAAAATTATGAAGGAGCTCTTGTCCAAGAAGAGGAAGCTCGATGATATTGAAACTATTGCATTCACAGAAGGCTGTAGTGCTATTTTGACAAATAAGTTGCCCCCCAGCTTTACTATCCCATGTTTAATTGGCAACCATTATTTGGGTAAGACTTTATGCAACTTGGGAGCTAGCATCAACCTAATGTCACTACCTACTTTCAGAAAGTTAGAAATTAGTCACATGAAACCTATAGCAGTGACATTGCAACTAGCAGATCGATCCTTGGCTCAACATGAAGGGAAAATCAAGGACATCTTAATTTGTATGGATAAATTCATTTTTCCAACTGATTTTATCATACTTGACCTCGAGGCAGACAAGAAGGTTCCCATAATCTTGGGATGACCATTTTTAGCCATCGGCTGAACTCTTATTGATGTTTGCAAAGGTGAATTGACCATACAACTTAATGATGAGCACATTACCTTTAGCGTTTTTGAATCTATTCAATGTAAGGTTAAAGAAGAATGCCATACTGTCGATCTACTAGATGATCTATTTAAGAAAGAATTCAATGACCAAAGCACAATACTTTCTGAGGAGTTTGTAGTGACTTCTGATGATGAATTCTTAGATGATTGTGACAACATGGTTGAAGTTAATCATATTGAACTCAGGCATAGATGGTAGATTGAATCTTTTGACTTAGCCAACAGAACAACTCCAACTTTCAAACCATCTATTGATGAAGCTTCTACTCTGGAATTGAAACCACTACCTACTCATCTTAAATACGTCTTTCTTGGTGCTAACAATACTCTCCCAGTTATTGTCGCCACAACACTAGATGTAACTCAAAAAGAGAAATCAGTCCATATTCTTAAGCAACATAAACGAGCTATTGCTTAGACTATTACCGATATTCAAGGCATTAGTCCATCTTTTTGCATGCACAAGATAAAGTTGGAAAATGAAGGCAAGCAATCGATTGAGCAACAAAGAAGATTACATGAGAAGATGAAGGAAGTTGTTAAGAAAGAAATTATAAAATAGCTTGATGCTGAAATTATTTACCCTATTTTTGATAGAAATTGGGTTAGTCCAGTGCAATACATTAATTCCTACATGCATTCTTACGGGAGGGCGAGTCTATATGGATTATCTGTAACACCCCAAACCTGGCCTGGACGTTATGGTCGAATCTGGCAATGTGACATTGAAGTGCCTTTCTAAAGTGAGATATTGTTGAAAGACCCGTTCTATATTTAACCTCTTGGTGATCTTAACGATGATTTTAAGATGTCTCATTCACTTCGAAATATAATTTGTTTGGCAAAAAGTTAATCATATTAAAACGTCATTAATTTTCAAAATTTTATTTCTTATTGAAGCTCTTAAAACAAGTTGCGTATTCAAGGTATTTTTGAAAAACATTTACCTTTTTTTGAAAACCCGCATCTTCCCCTACTGCTAGCAGTTATAAATCAAAAAAAATAAAAACCCAAATTAAAATAAATATCCATAAAGGCCTTATTACAAAAAAATACCCAATATGAAATTACTTATAATTTAAAAATCAAATATGAAAGTATGTGCAGTTGTGTGGCCACTTTTCAGTCCCTCACAGCATCGATCTGCCCAAGTTCAGGGATTACCTGTACAAAGAAATAGATGGGTGAGATGTGTGGTTGTGTGGCCACTTTTGAGTCCCTCGCAGCATCGATTTGCCTAAGTTCGGGGATTACCTGTACAAAGAAATAGATGGGTGAGTTATGAAAATAGTGTGTAATCCCATATCAAATAGCAAACAGTGAGCATATATAGTCTAGACCTAAGCCCAATTCAGTAATGGTTCAGTCTCAGTTAGGGCCTTAGCCCATTACAGTATCAGTATCAATTTGGGCCAGAGCCCATCTTAGTGGCAGTAACCGTATAGATATGCAATCATGAGATCCTACCCAGCCAGCCTCTACACTCCATCTTAGTCCAACCCTGCACTCCATGTGGAGATATAATCAACCCACCCATACCTACACTCCAAATAGTACCGGTTGCGACACTAAATAGTATTTGCAACAGAGCTGCCAGTACAGTATACTTCCTCCAATCATAATAAAACCCAACCCCATGAACACATCATGCATCATGTCATATCATGTCATAATATCATACATGTACTTAATACAGTTATAATAGCATGTTAAATATAGTCATACATCACATAAGGGCATAATAGTCTTTTTGTCACATAGCGGCATAATAGTCATTTTATCAATTAGAGGGTCTAGGTAAACTTACCGACCCAACAGTAGGTTCACAGTCGTCTCGGGCAACCCGTGCAACCTAACAGTCCAACAGTGAAAATGGGACCAAGGCCCATTTTGTAGGCCCCACGTGGGCCCACACGCCCGTGTGGCCCACATAGCCTAGAAATGGCCTTTGCCGTGTGGATTACACAGCCTGGCCTAATATTCTCCACACGTCCGTATAGTTTACCCGTGTGGGACCCATACGGCCCAGTTCGGCTAAAAATGGCCTAAGACAGCCTCAGCCCATGAAATCGCTCGTGGTCGGCCTTATTGATCAAATGCCCATGTTTAGTCACACGGACCACCACACGAGCGAGCGCACGCTCATGTAGCGATATTGTTTGCTTTTTTCGGCTTTTGCTGATTTACATAGTTTAGATAGTGTTTACACACCTTATTGCGAAAGTGCGGAAATAATCCACAAGCTCTTCAAACCTATATTCAAACATGATACACCATCAGTCCCTTAATCAATAGGATTAACCAACCCCTTTTTATCACACTATCCACAAGATTTTGTAACACTTTCCTTGATTGGTTGATTGAGGCTCACCCACTTAACCCGTTTGCAAGAGATTAATTACTAGGCCTTAGGGATTACCTGCATTCCAACCACACCGTATTAACCATTATTGCTCATACAAATAGATTAAGTCAAACGCATACCCAACTTACTGAAACAAAAAATCAAGATTAGGAGAAAGGAGCAATCGGCCTACACCCAACATGAAAGCTAAAAGCACTCGCTTTGACAGAGGCAACAATGGAACAATTACCCCCTATCAGAAATCAGCAGCACAAGAAGATGTTAGGTGCAAGACTAAAAAGACAAAGAGGGAGAGAGAGAACAACCGTGCACCCAAACCAAAAGTCAAGCTTACCAAAACGCAAAAGAAAGCAATGAAGGGAAAGTCAGCACAGTAAGGGCAGGAGAAGTAAAAGCAATCGGTTAAGGAGAAAACTGTTTGAGAGAGAGGAGAAGGGGTATTCAGCCAAAGAGGAAAACCAATTAGGAAAGGGAAAGAAGGAAGAAAATCGATGGGCAAGAGGACCGGAGGGAAGAGCAAAATAGAAAGCAAACTAGAATCGAAAGGTACCCAAAAGATCAGTAGCAATGCTCAGCTTCAGAAACAAGAAGTTAAAAGAACCAAAAATTTGGCAAAACTCGAAATGGAGAGAAAAGTTACTATACTCAAAGCCAAATTCCTGAGTGCCTAGAATCAAATTCGACACCATCACTCCCTCTCACTTCAACCTCCCATAATTTCCTCCCCAAAACCCTCCATATTGTCCACTCCTCTCTCAACCCCTCAATTCAAATCTCACTTAAACACTTTAGTGTTTCAATCAAACACAACTCTTCTACAACATCAGCAGCAAAATAAAACACCTCAATGCACCTACCAACACTCGAACCTCAGACCACATGTAACCACAACACGCCACTAATCCCCTAGACCAGCAGGCCCATTCTAACATAAAATACCCACATTTATTTAAAAGTCTACTAACTAGAAACAAGGTTTTTTTCCTATTAAAAACAAAACTTTTGCACAAGTTAAGGCTTGAACCCAAGACTTCTTAGACACTTCCCAGAACACTTAACCATTGAAACAGATACACAGTTGTGTCACTCAAACATACAAAAATGAATACTTAGAATTTTGGAGCGTTACATTATTGCAAACTTAATGCTGCCCTAAGAAAAGACCACTTCCTACTACTTTTCATTGACCAAATGTTGGACAGACTTGCTGGAAAAGCCTATTACTGCTTCTTAAATGGCTATTCTGGGTACAATCAAATTGCTATTGCACCAGAGGATCAGGAGAAAATAATTTTGACTTGTCCCGTTGGTACTTTTTCTTTTCGTCGTATGCCTTTTGGTCTTTGCAATGCACCAGCCATATTTCAAAGGTGCATAATGACAATATTCTCAGATATGATTGAAGATTCTTCAAAGGTTTTTATGGATGATTTCTCAGTCTATGGGAATGATTTTGATCATTTCGCTGACAATTTGGATAAAGTATTGAAGTGATGTGAAGACACACATATTGTTCTAAATTGGGAAAAATTGTAACACATGAAAATATCTATAGTATGACATATTGATTCAAGAAAGGACTAAATTGTAAAAGTGAGAAAAGTTTTGTGGCCCAAGAGTAAATACTCAAAATTTGAGGGATTAAAGTGTAAATATGAAAAGTTGAAGGACTAATAGTACAAATATTTTAAGGGTGGAATGATCTAGAAACCAAGGAAAATTGATGAATTAGGACCAAATTGAATAGGTGAAGAATTATGAGGGACTAAATTGCAATTTTACCAAATTAAGTGATGACTCAAGAATGGAATTTTAAAAGATCACTAAGGGCAAAATGGTCAATTGGAAGAGAGAGAAATCTAGAGAGAATGATGATGTTGGAGATATTTTAGATAAATTAAATAAATAAATATTAGTTTATTAATACTTTAAATTAATTTTTAAATGATATTTTATTATTTTATTATTATTTTATTTAGTATATATAAGGAAAGAAAGATGAAGAATCATCATCTTTTCTTTCCCATGCAAACCAACGTGAGAGAGGAAGAAGAAAAAAAAAGTTTTCTTTCTTTACAATTTAGTCATTCCACCAAAAATTCATTAATTTCACCTAAAAATTGAAAGAATTTCCATAGCCATCAAGAGAGAAAGATAGCAAGGAGATGATGGGGAGCAAGAATATCAAGTTGGATTCAAGAAATAGAAGCTGGAGGAGAGAGAAAAATCAAGTTAAAGATTGAAGTCAATAAGAAAAGGTAAGAACATCAAGATTTTAATATATTTTTAAGTTTAATATTGTTGAAAAAGCATGAAATTGATGTTGATTTAGAGTTTTCTTATATACGGTCTTATGTTCTTGTCATGCTAGTGAAGAGAAAAAAACTAGTGTAGAGAAAGAAAATAAGGGTGTTATAAACATGGTAAATAATACATTGCACTAAAACAGTTTTGGACAGCAGCAATAGTCTAAATTTGAAAAATCACCAAAAATTTTGGGAATAGAATTAGAGTTAAATAAAATAATAAATTAAAGCTTATTGAATCTAGTTTCTCATAAAAGAAACGGTGTAAGAAATTAAATTGTAAATTGTGAGATATAGTAAATTTTGTAAGATAAGGTCAGAATGATTTCCGGTTCATCTGTTCTGAATTTGGAAAATCATAAACAATTGGATAAAAATAATTAGGGCCTTAAATTTATATGATTAGAATTCTGAATGAGTATATTTTCAAGAGAAATAAATGGGAACATCATTTGAATTCTGTACAATGAGATAATTAAATTTTAGTGAAGAAGGGTCGGAATTGTCAGACAGCAGAATAAGGGTGAGTTTAAAGAATAAAATGTACTTATTAGCTAAACTAAAAATTCTTAAAATTTTATGGTAAGAAGATAAATAAGTCTAGTTTCATGGAAAATTAGCGGATCTTAATTTTGAGTTCCGTAGCTCAAGATATAAATAATTTAGTGACTATGACGCAAATGGGCAGTTTTAAATATACATATAAGTAAAAAGTGAAATTATTGATATTGTTATTTGTAGCATGTTATATAAATTAAGGATGTGGAACGGAGAGGAGGAGGAGGAAAATATGTATGAATACTCATCTAGCATGGTTAATTTGCATGTTTTAGGCTCAGGGACTAAATTGAATAAAATAAAACTTTGTGGGTAATTTTGTAAAAATGTTAGAAACGACTAATTTGCATGAAATATCGATATAATGAATTACCTGATTTATGTTTATGAAGAAATGGCAAGAGAATGATATCTATCATGACATGTAAATAGGTGATTATCTTTGATACGTTGATACCAGGAAATTAATTAAATTGGGACGAGTAATAAATTCAAGTACAACATATCGAGAAAAATAAGTACGTTAAGGGACAATATGTTTGATTTTAATTGGTTTCAAATATGAATGTTAGATAAAATGAAATATCTGATAAATAAATGGGTAACTCTGGTAATACTCTGTAACTCTATTCCGGTGACGGATTGTAACACCCCGAACCCGAGACCGTTGCCAGTGTCGGACACGAGGGGTTAACAAGCCAAAACCACTTATAGCACCGACCAACTTGACATTCCCAGGCAAGCTGGAAAACTGCGTCACTGTTGCCTTAAAAAGCATATCTTGAGTTACAGAACTCGGAAACTGATTCCGTAAATTTTCCCTGAATTTAGACTCATATATCCATCCCTGGATTTTTTTCTAGAATTTTTGGTCAGGCCAATTGGTACAGTTTATTAGTTAAAGTCACCCATGTTACAGGGGTCGACTACACTGACCTTCGTGCGTTACAACTTGAATATCTCTCTGTACAGGGTTTCAATACTGATGCCGTTTGTTTCTAATGAAACTAGACTGAAAAAGGAATCTTTAAATATAATGCATGACTTCTAATTCATTCTGGATAATTTATGCTAAATTTTCAAAGTCGCGATAGGGGACCCAGAAACCGTTCTGGCCCTGTCTCACGAGAACTTTAATATCTCTCAGTATACTGTTCATATGATCGTTTCGTTACTTTCATATGAAAATAGAATCGTCAAGGTTTGATCACATAATTTATTCACTATTTAACACCATTCCTAAAAATTTTGGTGATTTTTCACATCCACGTCACTGCAGCTGGCAGCCTCTGTTTTTAAGGTAGGCTTTACCTATATTGTAGTTCCCATGGACCAACTATAGTCTAGTCATACTTAGGTCCACATATGATCATATTTAGCCATTCCAATGGCTGATCATGTGACCAACACTCTCATTCCAAACCATAATCACATCATGAAACCAAATATAATTACAAACCACATATGGTCAAATTCCATACTCCACTTTTACGAACCATTTTCGCATGGCACACACATATACATCACAAAGTACTTAAAACAACCGAGGGTGGTCCTATACATGCCATATCCAAAACTCAACTAAAGGATTACCAAAAGGGCTTTGATAGTGTGGTTGACTTCAACTTCTATGATCCCGAATCCGATCGCTAACGAGCAAAATCTATAAACAGAGAAACAAAGAAACGGAGTAAGCAATTTATGCTTAGTAAGTTTGAGCCATAATATACACACAACCAAAGCATAGCATTCAAGTAGCTAAACAATAATTCATATGCACAATTTCTCAAAGACATGCTTACTTCACAATCCCAACTCTTATATTCATACACAAATAACGGCCTAGTTAATGCCGATAGCTCATTTATCATTAGAGCGAATATTCATACGCACTTACTCATAGTGTGCGAAGCACACAAAACATACCTTGTTGTTGGGAATTTCACAAGTGCATTAACTGAAAATTTTCCAGCAAGTTCAAAGTTCTCGAATCACATACCTTCGAGTTTATCCGGATATAGCTACTCGTTCAAACGCCTTGGGACATAGCCCGTTATGGTAACCCGCACAAAGGCCTTCGGGACTTAACCCGGATATCACAATTTGCACAATTGCCTTGGGCTTAGCCCGATATCATAACTCGCCTAATTGCCTTGGGCTTAGCCGAGATATCATAACTCGCACAATTTCCTTGGGCTTAGCCCGATATCACTCGAACATTCATACACATCTTTGTTTCAATTTCATAACACAACTTTTATGCACAATTCACTTAGCAAAAATATCATTTCGGCTCAATGGCCACATACAAAGGCACAATTTCGATTGCTTATTACTTCATTCAATCAAATCAAAATCTAAGTTTCGATACTCGAAAACTTACCTCGGACGTGGTCGAACGATTTCGACGGCTATTCGACGACTTTTTCCTTCCCCTTATCGGATTTAGCTCCCCTTTGCTCTTGAGCTTAATTTAACAAATAAATTGGTTTTATCATTTGAGCATCGAAAGAGGAATTCAAGATACCTAGCCAATATATATGCTCATTAGGCATCAAAGTCGCATATGTACGAAATCACGAATCGAACTCAACACATTAGTTAATATTCCTCTTAGCCAAATTTTCTAAGCCAAGAATAGGCATCAATATGCTTGCCTCTAACCGAATGCATGCACACCAATTTCCCCTCATGTGGCGAATATGCATGTCCATGTTGAGGCCAATTATGCACTTAATACCACACAAAACAGCATGCATTTTACTAACTAACGCATTACATATTGTAGCTCAATACATATCTCTCATGTACTTCATAACCAAACATCATCACAAGCAAATATATACCTTGAAATAGTATATATGTCATGCCAATACATCATGTGCAAACATGTATACACATATAGGTGCAAGGTCGAATCTCAAGGGGTTCATACCCATCCAAACACAAATTTTACCAATCAAGTAACAAGCATAAATCATGCTCATGAATGCACCATGGCGAATACATCACAACCATACTCTTTCAACTTCGGTCATGGTTAAACAAAGAATTCAATGTCCTACTCAAGAATACTAAAAGAAATTTCAAGAGTAGTCAATCCATCATTACATGCATTATCAACAAGCTTCACATTTAGCATGCAATGGCTTTAACACAATATCAACCTTGGCCAAACACCATTTTTCATGGCATAGCAAGGATTTGAACCATGGCTAACATGCACATCAAGTTAGCAACCAAAACAAGCATGAATCTCATGACACAACCTCAACATACCTTAATCTTGATGCAAGTATAGCCAAATCTCCTTCTAGATCTCTTCTAAACTAAAAATGGAGCAAAATTTCCTTCCTTCTTAGAATTTTCAGCCCAAAGAAAATGAGAATGGATGAACCAAATTTTTTCTTTTCCTTTCTCTCAACTCACGGCCAAGGGGGAAGCATGGATGAGACCATTTTTTTTCTTTCTTTGCCCATGCTCTTTATTTTATTATTTCACCCTAATGCACCAACAAAACATGTTTCATGACATGTTTTGCCCATCCACTCTTGCCATGGCCGGCCACTTCATGTTGGGGGAAATTGACATGCAAATCCCTTATTTTTGCATGCATGTTCAACTAGTCATCACACCTTTCCCCATCATACTTTCAAAGTTTACTACTAGGTCCTTTCTAATGAAATTCACATTTATAACTCTAAATCGAAACATCAAAATGTCACATATGAATTAACACATATTATAGGCATCAAAATAAATTATAAATTATTTTTATGCCTCGGTTTTGTGGTCCCGAAACCACCTCCCGACTAGGGTCAATTTTGGGCTGTCACAACTCTCCCCCACTTAAGAAATTTTCGTCCCCGAAAATCTACCGGTAAATAGGGTTGGGTATCGCTCTTTCATAGAGATCTCGGTTTCCCAAGTAGCTTCTTCTATCCCGTGTTTGAGCCATAACACTTTCACTAGCGGAACCCGCTTGTTTCGCAACTCTTTCACTTCACGTGATAGGATACGAATCGGTTCTTCCTCATAACTCATATTGGCTTGAATTTCAACCTCTGATGGACTAATCACGTGCGATGGATCAGATCTATAGCGTCGAAGCATTGAAACATGAAAGACATCGTGAATCTTTTCGAGTTCAGGGGGCAAAATCAAATGATATGCAACTGGACCGACTCGCTCGGATATCTCATATGGCCCAATGAACCTCGGGCTCAACTTGCCCTTACGGCCGAATCTGAGTATCTTTTTCCAAGGCGAAACCTTGAGAAACACTTTATCTCCCACCTGATACTCGATGTCTTTTCGTTTCAGACCCGCGTACGACTTCTGACGATCGGAGGCTATCTTCAGACTTTCACGGATTACTTTCACTTTCTGTTCAGCATCTCTAATTAAATCCACCCCGAAAATTTTGCTTTCACCGAGCTCAGTCCAAAACAATGGTGTACGGCATTTACGACCGTACAAAGCCTCGTAGGGTGCCATCTTAATACTTGATTGAAAACTATTGTTGTAAGCGAATTCAATCAAAGGCAAATATCGTTCCCATGAACCACTGAACTCGAGGATGCAACATCTTAACATATCCTCAAGTATCTGAATTATCCGCTCGGATTGACCATCGGTTTGGGGGTGAAAGGCGGTGCTGAAATGTAGCTTGGTACCCAAAGCTTCTTGCAACTTCTTCCAAAATCGCGAGGTAAATCTCGGATCTCTATCCGATACGATGGAAATAGGCACCCCGTGTAATCTCACAATCTGAGAAACGTACAATTCGGCTAGTTTGTCCATTGAAAAATCCGTACGTACGGGGATAAAGTGAGCCAACTTAGTCAATCTATCTACCACGACCCAAATCGCATCCTTCTTACTTGCTGACAATGGCAGTCCGGATACAAAGTCTATTGTGACTCGATCCCATTTCCACTCGGGTATCGTGATCGGCTGAAGTAATCCTGAAGGCACTTGATGTTCCGCTTTCACTTGTTGACATATTAAACATCTCAAAACAAAGTCGAGATGTCTCGTTTCATACCATGTCACCAAAACCGACGCGTTTCAAATCGTTGTACATCTTCGTACTCCCGGGTGGATTGCCATTCGGCTACAATGGGCTTCGTTCAGAATTATCGAAATAAGTTCCGAATTCTTTGGAACACACAGACGACTTTTGAACCTCAAACAATCGTCATCATCGATTTGAAATTCCGAGTCCTTGTCCGGAACACACTCAGCCCGTTTTGCAACCAACTCATCGTCGACTTTCTGAGCTTCACGAATTTGACGTATCAATAATGGTTTGGCTTTCAATTCAGCTACTAACACATTGTCGGGTAGAAACGGACAAGTGTACATTCATCACTAAATAAGCGAATAATGATTTACGACTTAAGGCATCCGCAACCACATTCGCCTTTCCCGGTGATAGTCAATGACCAGCTCATAATCCTTTAACACTCGAGCCAACGTCTTTGTCGCAGATTTAAGTCTCTTTGAGTCATCAAATATTTAAGACTTTTGTGATCCGAATACACATGGCACTTCTCACCAAATAAGTAATGTCGCCATATCTTTAAAGGCGAATATGATGGCGACCAATTCGAGATCATGGGTGGGATAATTTTTCTCGTGTGGCTTTAATTGCCTCGACGCATAGGCCACAACTCGACCTTCTTGCATCAATACGCAACCTAACCCGAGTAGGGATGCGTCACTATAAATAACAAACTCTTTGCCCGATTCGGGTTGCACTAGAATTGGGGCTTCAGTCAAATAAGTTTTCAGTTGATCGAAACTTTCTTTTTTTTTTTTGACATTTCTCCGTCCATTCGAACTTAACATCCTTTTGGAGTAGCTTCGTCATTGGCGTGGCTATCATCGAGAAACCTCTTACAAATCGTCGGTAATAACCAGCAAGCCCCCAAAAGCTCCGAACCTCGGTAATATTTCTCGGAGGCTCCAGTTAAGTATGGCTGAAATTTTGTTCGGGTCGACTCGAATACCCGATGCAGATATCACATGCCCCAAGAAGCTAACCTCTCTTAACCGAACTCACACTTGTTGAACTTAGCATATAATTGGTTATTAGTAAAATTTGCAGCACTAACCTCGGTGTTCAAGATGTTCGGTCTCATTTCTTGAATAGACCAAGATGTCATCAATGAACACGACTACGAACCGATCCAAATATGGTGCGAAGATCCGATTCATTAAATCCATAAATACCGCAGGGCATTAGTAAGCCCAAACGGCATCACTAGGAACTCGTAGTGACCATATCTCGCTCAAGGCAATCTTGGGTACGTCTGAATCTCGAATTCATGGCGATAATAGCCCGATCTCAAATCTATTTTCGAGAATCTGAAGCTCCTTCAGTTGATCGAACAAATCGTCGATCTGTGATAGCGGATATTTGTTCTTTATCGTCACTTTATTAAGTGATGATAGTCGATCGCGACCTCATGGTTCCATCCTTCTTTTCACAAACAACACTTGGTGCACCCCAAGGTGAAAAATTCGGTGAGCAAAACCTTTATCCACCAATTCTTGCAATCGAGCTTTCAACTCCTTTAATTCCGTTGGTGCCATACGATCACGGAGCTATCAAAATTGGGGTGGTACCGGTACCAATTCGATGCCAAACTCTATTTCCGAACAGTGGTAATCCGGCAATTCTTGAGGAAAACATCCGGTATTCACAAACCACTAGCACAGATTCGGGTTTCTTTTCTAACTCCTTGTCATCTAGAACATACGCAAGGTATGCTTCGCACCCTTTCTTCGTATTTACGGGCCAACATTGCGATATTACGGTGGCAACCCTTTAAGTCCGTAGACTCATCCCGAATTATCTCGCTATTTGCGCACCTCGGATCAATAGTCTTGCTTTTGCAATTTACAACCGCATCGTGCATGGTCAACCAATCCAAACCAAGAATAACGTCGAATTT
Organism: Gossypium arboreum; assembly: GCF_025698485.1. NCBI lineage: Eukaryota > Viridiplantae > Streptophyta > Magnoliopsida > Malvales > Malvaceae > Gossypium > Gossypium arboreum. The sequence continues at coordinate 69,656,685 of NC_069077.1, read as the reverse complement.
GTCGAGCGGCAAAAGCATCAAGTCTGCCGGAAAACAAGAACCTCGAAATACTAGGGACTTTTCTTACACACTTTGTTGACAAGCACGTAATGACCCAAGGGTTTGACAAATAACATCCGACGAGGAAGCATCCTCACGTCGCGTATGGCATAAGTCCTAGCGAGACACGAGCCTCGGATCGATGGTAGCATCTCTAGATCCTCTCGACCGCCACTAGCATTGCCCATATTTCTAGGTGGCCTACCTCGAGTTGTGGTAGCACCCGGTTCCCACTTTGATTTACGTTTTGTTCGGATAAACTCGGGCAATCCTTAATGAAATGATCGACCGATCCGCACTTGTAACAGAGCGGTCACGAGTCTAAACTCCCGAATGCCATTTGCCACAATATTGGCACTCCTTACATCTCGACGATCATTGCCAACACTGGCGATCAAGTGACTCAGCGTGGCCATAGGGGGTCGATCGCGGTCTCGTCTAGAAAAGCCCGAAGTGTCTCTAGACCGGCCTAAGCCATCTCTAAATTTCTTTGATGATCGTGGGAAGGGCTTCCCAAGACCTCTTCTGAAACTCCCTTGCTCCCACTTCACTTTTCTTTTCTCCATCTTGAGCTCCTCGGCTTTGCACGCTCGCTCGACAAGAGCCACAAACTCTCGATTTCAAAATGCCAACATACAGCTTTATATCATCATTCATCCATCTTGAGCGTTTACACATCACGACTTCGAAGAAATGCATTCTTGCGCTCATCGGCTTAGCCTCACAAATTTTCGTTCGTAGTCGGTAACCAACATGGAACCTTGTTTAAGTTCAAGAAATTCCTTCCGTTTTGATCCATAAATCTCGATGATATACTTCTTTGAACTCGGTTAGAAAGAACTCCCAAGTTACGTGCTCCCTAGGCACAACAAGTCGAGTACTCCACCAATAGTAGGCGGAATCGCGTAGCAAGGAGATAGTACACTTTAAGCATTCATCGGTGTACATGATAGCTCATCGAGCACCGGATAGTGTTGTCCAACCAAAATTCAGCTTGCTCGGCATCGTCGCTATCCGTAGCTTTAAATTCAGTAGCCCCATGTTTTCAATTCACGATTGGGGCTTACTTGACCTTATTTGGTCAATTACGGAGGTATTGTAGGTCTTGAGGTTGCATTAGTCGGGAATGGAGGTTGTGGAACAGTAGTGTTAGTTCGAATGTATTGGTTGAACCAATCATTCATCACGCTATAGAAGGCTTGCTTAGCCTCATCATTCAATTGCTAGCAATAGGTTGAGAGTCCGCCGCTGTCCCTCCCTTGCGCTGTCCCTTGCGCGGAGCAGGCGCCACACTCTCCACATCATCAGCTATTGCTCGGTTGGGATCGGGATCCATGGCTATAAACAAACACAAATTTCAAAATGTCGAAATCACCACACTATCAATTATCACTTAATGGCATGTATAGCTAGACCCCAAACATATCACGGTAGTCCTAGGATCGACTAAACCGTAGCTCGATACCAATAAAATTGTAACACCCGAACCCGAGACCGTTGCGGTTATGGGACACGAGGTTAACAAGCCAAAACCACTTATAGCACCGACCAACTTGACATTCCTAGGCAAGCTGGAAAACTGCGTCACTGTTTCCTTAAAAAGCATATCTCGAGTTACAGAACTCGGAAACTGATTCCGTAAATTTTCCCTGAATTTAGACTCATATATGCATCCCTGAATTTTTTTCTAGAATTTTTGGTCAGGCCAATTGGTACAGTTTATTAGTTAAAGTCACCCATGTTACAGGGGTCGACTACACTGACCTTCGCGCGTTACAACTTGAATATCTCTCTGTACAGGGTTTCAATACTGATGCCGTTTGTTTCTAATGAAACTAGACTGAAAAAGGAATCTGGACATATAAGGCATGACTTCTAATTCATTCTGGATAATTTATGGTAAATTTTCAAAGTCGCGACAGGGGACCCAGAAACCGTTCTGGCACTGTCTCACGAGAACTTTAATATCTCTCAGTATACTGTTCATATGATCATTTCGTTACTTTCATATGAAAATAGACTCGTCAAGGTTCGATCAAATAATCTATTCACTATTTAACACCATTCCTACAAATTTTGGTGATTTTTCACATCCACATCACTGCAGCTGGCAGCCTCTGTTTTAAGGGTAGGCTTTACCTATATTGTAGTTCCCATGGACCAACTATAGTCTAGTCATACTTAGGTCCACATATGATCATATTTAGCCATTCCAATGGCTGATCATGTGACCAACACTCTCATTCCAAACCATAATCACATCATGAAACCAAATATAATTACAAACCACATATGGTCAAATTCCATACTCCACTTTTACGAACCATTTTCGCATGGGCACACATATACATCACAAAGTACTTAAAACAACCGAGGGTGGTCCTATACATGCCATATCCAAAACTCAACTAAAGGAGTACCAAAAAGGGCTTTGATAGTGTGGTTGACTTCAACTTCTATGATCCCGAATCCAATCGCTAACGAGCAAAATCTATAAACAGAGAAACAAAGAAACGGAGTAAGCAATTTATGCTTAGTAAGTTTCGAGCCATAATATACACACAACCAAAGCATAGCATTCAAGTAGCTAAACAATAATTCATATGCACAATTTCTCAAAGACATGCTTACTTCACAATCCCAACTCTTATATTCATACACAAATAACGGCCTAGTTAATGCCGATAGCTCATTTATCATTAGAGCGAATATTCATACGCACTTACTCATAGTGTGCGAAGCACACACAAAACATACCTTGTTGTTGGGAATTTCACAAGTGCATTAACTGAAAATTTTCCAGCAAGTTCAAAGTTCTTGAATCACATACCTTCGGAGTTTATCCGGATATAGCTACTCGTTCAAACGCCTTCGGGACATAGCCCGGTTATGGTAACCCGCACAAAGGCCTTCGGGACTTAACCCGGATATCACAATTTGCACAATTGCCTTCGGGCTTAGCCCGGATATCATAACTCGCCCAATTGCCTTCAGGCTTAGCCCGGATATCATAACTCGCACAATTGCCTTCGGGCTTAGCCCGGATATCACTCGAACATTCATACACATCTTTGTTTCAATTTCATAACACAACTTTTATGCACAATTCACTTAGCAAAAATATCATTTTGGCTCAATGGCCACATACAAAGGCACAATTTCGATTGCTTATTACTTCATTCAATCGAATCAAAATCTAAGTTTCGATACTCGAAAACTTACCTCGGACGTGGTCGAACGATTTCGACGGCTATTCGACGACTTTTTCCTTCCCCTTATCGGATTTAGCTCCCTTTTGCTCTTGAGCTTAATTTAACAAATAAATTGGTTTTATCATTTGAGCATCGAAGAGAATTCAAGATACCTAGCCAATATATATGCTCATTAGGCATCAAAGTCACATATGTACGAAATCACGAATCAAACTCAACACATTAGTTAATATTCCTCTTAGCCGAATTTTCTAAGCCAAGAATAGGCATCAATATGCTTGCCTCTAACCGAATGCATGCACACCAATTTCCCCTCATGTGGCCGAATATGCATGTCCATGTTGAGGCCAATTATGCACTTAATACCACACAAAAACAGCATGCATTTTACTAACTAACACATTACATATTGTAGCTCAATACACATCTCTCATGTACTTCATAACCGAAACATCATCACAAGCAAATATATACCTTGAAATAGTATATATGTCATGCCAATACATCATGTGCAAACATGTATACACATATAGGTGCAAGGCCGAATCTAAAGGGGTTCATACCCATCCAAACACAAATTTTACCAATCAAGTAACAAGCATAAATCATGCTCAAGAATGCACCATGGCGAATACATCACAACCATACTCTTTCAACTTGGTCATGGTTAAACAAAGAATTCAATGTCCTACTCAAGAATACTAAAAAGAAATTTCAAGAGTAGTCAATCCATCATTACATGCATCATCAACAAGCTTCACATTTAGTATGCAATGGCTTTAACACAATATCAACCTTGGCCAAATACCATTTTTCATGGCATAGCAAGGATTTGAACCATGGCTAACATGCACATCAAGTTAGCAACCAAAACAAGCATGAATCTCATGACACAACCTCAACATACCTTAATCTTGATGCAAGTATAGCCAAATCTCCTTCTAGATCTCTTCTAAACTAAAATGGAGCAAAATTTCCTTCCTTCTTAGAATTTTCAGCCCAAAGAAAATGAGAATGGATGAACCAAGTTTTTTCTTTTCCTTTCTCTCAACTCACGGCCAAGGGGGAAGCATGGATGAGACCATTTTTTTCTTTCTTTGCCCATGCTCTTTATTTTATTATTTCACCCTAATGCACCAACAAAACATGTTTCATGACATGTTTTGCCCATCCACTCTTGCCATGGCGGCCCACTTCATGTTGGGGAAATTGACATGCAAATCCTTATTTTGCATGCATGTTCAACTAGTCATCACACCTTTCCCCATCATACTTTCAAAGTTTACTACTAGGTCCTTTCTAATGAAATTCACATTTATAACTCTAAATCGAAACATCAAAATGTCACACATGAATTAACACATATTATAGGCATCAAAATAAATTACAAATTATTTTTATGCCTCGGTTTTGTGGTCCCAAAACCACCTCCCGACTAGGGTTAATTTTGGGCTATCACATGTGACCCCTGCACTTAATTTTTGAAAATTAAATTGTCCACATAGCGTAGCACACAAGCGTGTGGTTGGTCGTGTGACCTAAGTCAAAGAGTTACATGAGTATGGTCACGAGATCAAACACAACCGTATGCATCACATCGAATGCCATACGGCCTAGGACTCGGGCATATCACTTGGCCGTGTGAACTACATGGGCTAATCATGCGGGTGTAGGTCCTTTGTACCTTGGAAAATTTTTGAAATTTTGTAAAAAATTTCCTGAGTTCCCAATTTAGTCCCGGCTTGTTTCAAATGCATAAATTGGACCTCGAGGGTTCATTTAAGGGACAGTATAATTGAATATTATTAGTTTTGGATATGAATAGTAACTGACATGATTAATTAAAATTATTCTATAAACTACGATAATGCTCATTAACCCTATTTTGGCGAAAGATATGGGTTTGTGGTGTTACACCGTGAATGGGGGCTTGAGCGTTACTCTCTACTTTATCGGAGTCAGCTCAGTTGGATGTAATTGCTATATGAAAACATGTTTTAAAATATTCAGGACATATCACATTATCACAGGTTATATAATGGCATGTATAGCTAGACTCGTACACGTTATGTTCAGTCTGAGAATTGACTAAACCATAGCTCTAATACCAATAAATGTAACACCCCTAACCTGTATCCATCACTAGAAAAGGGTTACGGAGCATTACCAGAGTTTACAATTCAAATAGACAAAAATTTCAAACATTTCATATCATAGCAATAAACATATTCAAACCAAGTCAAATCATACATATTGTCCCTTATACGAGACACCGGCCCTAAATATGCGTTAGAAACAAGTCAGGACTAAATCAGAAACTCAAAGAATTTTTCATAAAACAATGAAAATTTTCAACACTGCAGGGGTCACACGGCCATGTCACCAGGACGAGTGGGCATTCGAAGTGGGGACACACTGCCGTGTCCCAGCCCGTGTCTGTGCCAGTGTAACTCATTGACTTGGGTCCACTGCCAAGCCACATGCCCATGTGCTAGGCTGTGAAACAGCCTGACTTGCAACCCTTTGAAAGCTACAAGGGACACACGGCCGTGTCGCCTGGCCTATGTCACACACGGCTGAGACATAGGCCCGTGTCTCTGTCCGTGTGGACGAAAATAGGCCATTTTAAAAGCCTTTTTTCTTATCCATCAAGTCATATACCTACAACCACAAATGTACATATATTCAAGCTAAAACAAAGCACCAAAATCATGCATATTCTAGCTTCATTCATATGATATAATCAATATGCCCTTAGGCACCTCAAATGCCAATATATAAACATGCCTAACCATGTATTCAATTTGGCCAAAATGATCTATTAACTTCTAACCAAGTTTGGATTAAAACATGCCATTGAATTTACTTACCCAAAACATGCCAAATGGCACAAAACATGCCATTCAACTACTAGCACCAAATCGCCATATAAGTTATACATACTAAAGTACCAATTCACCATAATTTCATCATATCACAAAACACATCTAACTATCATTTTACCTTTCACTATTCAAACACAAAACAAACCACATATCAACCATGTCAAGGCTAATTATATACATACCAAAATATGCCAAAACACAAGCCAAATCAAATGGCCATATTCACAACAAAACACATGGCCAACATTAGCCAAAATACCTATACATGCCATTATAACCAAAATTAAACAACCGAATGTACCAAAAGCACCAATAGATAGTGTGATATAGCTCTGACAAGCTTCCAACCCGAACAAGCTTTCGATTCACTATAAGACACGGAAAGCAACACAGAGTAAGCAATTAAGCTTAGTAAGTTCATATAATATAGAATAAAACTTACCATTTAGAAAAATAATAGGTATGTAAACATATCATATCCCAACATAACTTGGCCAAATGCCTAAGCACATATACATCAACCATGTTAGCCATGTAAATACATATATAAACCAATAATCATGGATGAGCACATCAAATAATTAATTTCATATACATGTACCATCAAATTCCATTTTCCTTCTAACATGTAACAACATTTCTATGTAATTCATATGTATGCCTGTAATAGTCTACATCGATCTCTTACCAATTCGTATCAAAATATTGCCCGTTGAACCGTTTAGAATACTGTTGGGTACCCGGGATAGCTCACCCATGGTGTGATAACTCATATAACTGTAATCCATCAAATCCTGTACATGTATACTCATACGAGTTGTAAATCGATATGCTAACTCGAGCTGTAGATCTGTATGCTCTCACGAGCTATAAATCGGTATGCTCACACGAGTTGTAAATCGGTATGCTCTCATGAGCTGTGGGTCAAAATGTAGCTACACGATGCTACTCACACGAGCTGTAGAGTATATGCAACACATGCAGGACCTCAGCCATTGGTAGGACATTCAGGACCAGTACTCGAATCATGTAAACCCTAATGACAAGTCATTTGTATCCTACGAATTCTTAAGGATCAAACGGGGCTCGGTAGTCATATGTAGTTGGATCTGCAACCGTGTATACATGTAGAAAATTTACAATTCATGCATATTTAAAAATAGAACATATAATTACAATTTAATCATACGAACTTACCTTGACGAGTATACATAGACATTAAAGCGATTAATCTGAGACTTTCTCTTTGCCCTGATCTAACTCTGCATGAGATTTGACTTGATTTATACGGATAAATTTAATTTAATTTAATATATAACTCATTCAATTTAGCCCAAAATCATTTTTTACAAAATTACTATTTTGCCCCTATACTTTTAATTCTTTGCAATTTCGTCCCTAGTTCATAAAAATGGAAATTTATGTAATTTCACCACAACCCACTATGGTCGAATATCAACTAGGTCCCTAACATGCCCTATATTTCATTTATATCACAATTTCATCATGTATAATTTTCTATTTTTCAATTTAGTCCCTATTTGACAATTTCACCAAAAATCCCTTTTACAAAAGTTGTTTATCTATTAACAACCATCCATTTTCTATCATCAAACTTCAAAACTCATATACATGCATCAATGGCAAAACCCTAATAGTTTAATGGTTTCGCAAATTAGTCCACGGCTAGCTAGATTAAGCTACAATGATCCCGAAAACATAGAAATCATCAAAAACGGAACAAAAATGCATACCTAATTGAGCAAACAAGGATGACCAAATGTTAAGCTTCCATGTTTCTTTTTCTCTTTTAAATTTTTGGTTGAGCAAAGGTTAAATATGATAATTTCAACTTTTGTTTTATTTAATATTAACATTATTTACTAATTACTTAATTAATCTTTAAAATCACTACTAATTACACAATTTCCAAGCCATTAAAATCTACTATAAACTCTAATGGTCTAATTATCATATAAGGACTTACACTTTAAAGTTCTATAGCTATTTAACACCTTTAGCTATTAGAACACAACTTTTGTACTTTACACGATTTAGTCCTTTTTATGAAATTGGGCTGAAAATAGTAAAATTTCTTAACAAAATTTTTATACGGTATTACTATCATACTGTAGGAAATAAAATAATAATAAAATAATTTTTTTAACTTCAAATTTGTGGTCCCGAAACCATTGTTCCAATTTCACTGAGAACGGGCAATTACAATATTAATGTCTTAACCTAGGCTAAAATCTTATGGAAATCTTAAATAAAAACTCTAAAGAAAATGCCTCCGATTTACTTGTAACTTGATTAAGATGTATTCACCAAACTTATCTAATTTGAAACTTAAATTAGAGATTTTTACTTTTAATGGGAACCACGAAAGATACCTAAATAATTCTAGTAAAATACCTTCAATTCTTAAAATTAATTCTATTTTAGAATTCTAAAATAAAAATCTAGAAATTACCAGTGAATTAAGAGAAATATTAAAATACATCTACAACTTATTCGATCTTTTATTATTATTTAAAAGATTTCATTAATAACGTTGAACCTATCAAGATCTTACAAAAGTATTCTATCTTTGGGTTTATGATTTATCTTACTTTAAAATTCTTGATCTAAGGTTTAAATTTGTCAAAATACTAAAATAATATATCTTAAATAATTTTATTAGCTTTCTTAAAATGTTTCTAAAATAAAATACTTAGAAAGGCCTACTCATGATTTACAATTCACCTACGAAAATCTTTAGTTTTAATCTTGAATAAACTCCTAAAGAATATTTACATATTAATTTAAGATTCTAAAGAGGAATCCTATACGATATTTAAAATTAGTATAAAACCCTAAAAAATCCTAAATATTATTTATAATTTTTCTAGGGTAAATGGTAGATAAGATCTTAAAGACTAGCCTAAATCCAAATGTAAAAACCTTATGGTTTCATTAAAATGTAACACATACTTAACTAACTTCATATCAACAATTATAGGATGGAAAAATAACCTAAAGTTCCTTCTTTTAAAATAAATAGTAATAAAATAGGAAAATTAATTAAATTGGCTAAAGTCAATGGAAAGTTAAAACTTTTTCAAAAGGGCAATAATAAAAAGAAACTTAAATAAATGAAATGAATAAGACCTTGACATGATGATGATAATAATAACAATAATACACATTATTCATAATACAATAAAAGAATCAAAGTAACATAAACAAATAATATTAAAATGTATGTAAGGGGAATGTGTTAAAAAACATAAATATAAATGGACATGAAAATAAATAAAGACGAAATAAGAATAAATACAAATTATACAAGTGTGAATAAATATAAAACATTAAAATAAAGTGCATAATTGAAATTAAAAATATAAGGTATAAATGCAAATGAAAGGAAAGATATAAGTGCAAATAATTTATTAATGATGGAAGCAAAATGACATAGTTTGATTTTAGGACTAAAAGATAAAAAAATGTGGAAGACAAAGGACTGATGTAGCAATCAGTTTGCTTTTAATTTTGAAATTTCAGATTAAATTGAAGGTTTGAATAAACAAAAGGGTTACAAGTGTAAATAGGTCAGAGAGTGAAGCTGGCGCTACAAAAAAGGGGTATTTTTTGTAAATTTAAAAAGTAAGGGTGTGAATAAATTATCCATTTTGGTACCTATAAATAGGATAAATCTATTCATTCTTTTATTTTAACCTCATTAAAAAACAAAAAACTCTTCTTCTTTCTCTTCCTCCTTCTATGTTGGCTATAGCTCCACCACCGGAGAGCCCAACGGCTCTCCAGCCTTCGGTGGTGGAGTGCACAGCTCTGATGGCTTGGAAATATTTTGTTTTGAAAAATCAAAATTTTCTTTAAAAAATCACTACTTTTCTTAAAATCAATGCTTTATTTTGATATAGTTGAAAAGATCAAAACTTTGTTCTAAAATTTAAATTTTCCTTTAAAATTACTAATTTCTTTTATTTTAAAAATATAAACTTTCTCTTTTTAAAAAATCACTATTTTTAAAAAAAAGTCAAAGCTTTATTTCAAAGTAGTTGAACAAGATCAAAACTTTGTTTTAAAAAATTGAAACTTTTCCTTTAAAATGACTAAAACATAATTTTATTTTAAAATCTAAACTTTCTCTTTTTTCAAAAAAAAAATTAAAACTTTTCCCAAGATCAAGCCTTTTTTTTAAAAAAAAAACATTTATTTTAGTAAAGGGAAAGGAAAAAAGGGGATTTTTAGGCCTCCTAGGGGCGGAGGACCGACGTTCCAATGACATCCCCTTCATTGGAGCTCAAACCCAATCCCTCAAGATATGTATATGGAAAAAAAAAAGAAAAAAAGCAATAGAATGCTTGTTGTTGTTGTTGTTGTTGTTGTTGTTTTACGTTTTTCTTAAGGAACAAAATATGAAAAGCCTCCCTTTCTTTCTTTCATTTCATTTCATGTATATATATTTTTTTCAGTCTTGTTTATTTTTAAAATAAGATAATAATAATATTTAATGATAGTAATAGTAGTAGTAATGATAATAATAATTTGGGCCTGTCAAAGGAAAGAAAAACAAAGGCTTCCAATTGACCAAACTTGGGTTAGCTTCGAACAGGCCCAAGAGAGAAGAAAAACTTATAGGGAACAAATGGACCTCCAATTGGGCTTGAACAGGAAAAGGTGTCTACAGCTGCCCCTCTTTGCTTGTGGCTTGCGTTACAAGGAACTTACAAAGACTTTGACGCCTGACCACTATCAAATCCCACTCAACATCGCAGTAAAAGGAATAACATATTTTTCAATTACCAAAATCGAAACAGATCAAAACATGTTATGTTATCCAAAACTAGAAAAGTAGATACCAAACCATCAAAACATGAAAAGTGAAACAAGATAAATTTAGATATCACAACCAAATCTTTGAAATGAGAATGCAGAAGAAATTTAAATAGACCTCACACTTGTGCCTTCATATACAATGCAAGGAAAAGTAAATGGACCTCCACACCTGGGCCTCTAAATGCAATGAAAGATAAATGGATCTCCATACCTGGGCCTCTAAATGCAATGAAAAGTAAATCGATCTCCACACCTGGGCCTCTAAATGCAATGAAAGGTAAATCGACCTCCACACCTAGGCCTCTAAATACAATGAAAAGTAAATGAACCTCCACACCTCGGCCTCTAAATATAATGAATGCTTTCCTTTCTTCCTTTCTTAAATTTTTCATAAAAGGTCATCATTTTGAGAATCATGTTTTTAGGTTGAAAAAGATCAAATCCCTATCCACACACAACAGATCATGAGGGATATCACCTTAACAAATCTCAAAATGATTTTATGACTCGTAAATTAAATTCTCAGATGATAATTCACTTAACAAAATTGGTACTATGAATTTCATAAATCCAGCCTTGAAACATAAATTTCTTGCATTAAGAGTCAACTCGTTAATTCTCGTGACGCCGAATTTCCTTTTCTTGACTTTGGACTGTTCCGACTGTGAACCCTGTACCATGCTCTTTTGCAAAATTGCATCGTAAAATAGATATTCTTCAATATAGTTATTTTCTCTTTCTCTCTTTATATTTTTTTCTTCTTTTTTTTGGGTTCTTTTTCTGTTTTGTTGTTTTTTATTTTTTTTTTTAGGAAAAATGTTCTTTCTATAGACTCTTACATTCTCCAAGTAGATTAATTCCCTAATTTAAACTGGCCATAAGCAATCAGAGATGGACTTGTTTGAATTTTATAATGTCGGCTTGAGTTTGGGTGCCAAAGAAAGGGCTAAAATAAGCTTAAATGGATGACTTCAAGGCTTGTACAGAGGGATCAATTTCTTCTGAAAAACTTCATTGTCCTCCAGGGCATCTCATATTTTTTTTTTTTAGAAATCTCTCTAGACTGCTCATTTTTGAGTTTTCACCCTAGAGTTTATCTCCCTCTTTTATGCTCTTGAAGACGTCACAATTTCCCAAGGATTAACATCTTGATTTGATCAAACATATTCGATCAAAATGGTATTTTAAGGGTTGTAACGTGGTCTAAGGGTTAAGGGTCGATCAAAGAAAGGTTTTCTAGGCTAATATATGTTATATGAAAGAGTATAAAAACCATGAGGAATTATTTTTAATTTTTAATTGCTCATTCCATCTCCCAATCACTTTTCTTCATTCTTACTTTTTCCTATTCCCTTTCTTTTTTTTGTTTCTTATTCGCTTTCCTTATTTCTTCTTTTTTCTTTTTTTAGAATGAGATCAAGAATTTAGAATTTTTCTTTCATTCTTCATGATCTTTCTTGTCAATCCATGATGTTCGATAGATGACTTTAATTAGGGCTTAGAAATAAAATACATCAGGCTCAAAATGGGATAGCAAGGGATATAATTTTCTCCAAGTGATGGGAAGAACAAAAGGATGTCATTTATCATTTTAAAATATGGTTAATCTCATCACGAAATTCATTCTTGGAAATTCGACCATCTTTTCAATTTGAATTGCACATAATCTCATGTTTGCCTCACAATATTGTAAAATCATCAATCCATACCTAAAACCTCACAAATTGTCCTCCAATGTGGAGGGTGATCCTTCAACAAGGGTCAATTTTGAAAAAACAAGATGGCCCAAAGTGGTTAACAGAGGATGAAATTTTCTTAAAGTGAAGGATATTTCAAAAATGTCATTCGACAGTTTGAACATGGCAAACTTATTAAGTAATTAACCTTAAGGAGAATGCAAGATTCCAAAGCAAAACGTAACCTCAAACGTGAAGCATAAAGAAAAGAAAAATAGAAAAAGCCAATATTGTAACACCCCAAACCCGATCTAGACATTATGGTCGAATCTAGCAATGTCATATGGAATGGAATTTGTAGTCTAATTCATCGAGTGAAAACCCTACCAGTTTATTAGTCTTTAATTAACTCAGAAAAATGCATGTTCATTATTATGGTTCAAAACGTAACTTTTTAGCAGAAGCTTGTGAACTTTTTGTTTGAGAAAACCGTTCGTTTTTAAGAAAACTTTAATTTCAAGAAAACGTCATGTTTTTGTAGTGATAAAACTAGAAAGAAAAGTATAATCCCAAATTTAAACAGTCAATCCCAAAAGTCCCAATTACAAAAATAAATACTCGAATTATTAACGATAAATTAATTAACATAAAAAACCGAATTAAAACAGTACGAAATAGTGGTGGTCACTGTCGAGTCCTCTGCTGCTACAATCCATCTAATGCTGGGGATTTCCTAAACAAATCAAACAGAAAAGGGAGAGTTTTTGCAAACTCAGTGTGTAATCCCCATAGAATACATGCACAAAGCATAATATCATAAATCAATCATGTATATACAGTTTGGGCTTGAGCCTATTACAAAATCAGTGTGGGCCTTAGCCCATCTCAGATATGATATGCAGATCAGAACAGAATATCAAAATCCTACCCACCAGCCTCAACACACCATCTCCGTCCTGTAACATCCCTATCCCGTAACCGTCGCCAGAATAGGTAAGGGGCATTACCAGACTTGTAACTCATGTCAGAACAGTAAAATTTTGAACTTTTTCTTGAAATAAAGATCGTTCATTTAAATAAGTACTAAGCACAGCCAGAGGTAAAATTTAAACTTCACTAAGTAAACATTCAAAAGATGCCATTTTCGCATGGCTTAAATACATTAACCAAAAATATTCTTCCGCCACTAGTCTATTCTATACATGCCATAAAATAATTCTAAACATAGCAGTAACAAGCGGTGGATAGTGATAGTGTGACTAGTTCTTTGGCGATCCCCGAGCACAGTAACCGCAATGAGATCTATAAAACGGAGGAAGCAGAGTAAATGGAGTAAGCATTACAATGCTTAGTAAGTTTTAAGCAGTGCCAACAGATAACAATCAAATTATAACATAGTTGTTCGTATTTTTATTTCACTCTTCCTTCGGGCATACCATCCCTTTACCGAATATGCACATCTCATCATATACAATAGGCAGATAAACTCTCACATAAAAGTGAGCTCATGTGACATAGATATATCGTATGATTTCACATAACCTCTCACACTAATCCGATGTCACATAATCATAGGAATAGTCCCATAGATTGCTCTCGTATGCATCACATAACTACCTTATGATTTAGTTCAAATCAAGCTCACATATAAACTTGGAGTACATACCTGTTTAACCTTTCGCATTGAATATATTTATAAGCAATTCTTATTACGAAGTCTTATAGCTTTAACCTCTACTCGGATTATCAGCGAGACCTTTAGCTCAGACGAAATCTCCACACGAAGTTATCGGGTCTTACCCGGACAAAATCTCCACACGTAGTCATCGGGTCTTACCTGGACATAATCTCCACACGTAGTCATCGGGTCTCACCGGAATATATTTCAAGTTTCATGTACATTTAATCACATGTTACAACATTCACATCATTGTCATATTTGTAATTCATTTGCCTCATCAAATATCTAATAATACACACCTTTCACATTTGGTCGTTCGGCCACAATATACGCACATCGCCTACATATTTCACACTAGCCATTCGGCTTTACCACATATATGCATGTTCATATTCACCACATTGGCCATTCGGCCTTATCACACATATGCATGCTCACGTTCATCACATTGGCCATTTGGCCTTATCACATATATGCATGTTCACATTCATCACATAGGCCATTCGACCTTATCACATATATGCATGTTCACATTCATCACATTGGCCATTCAGCCTTATCACATATATGCATGTTCACATTCATCACATTGGCCATTCGGCCTTATCACATATATACACATTCACATTCATCACATAAAATCCTAAATCAAAATATAAATTTTCATGTATTCCCATCACAATTATCCAAATGTACTTCACATACCACATATACTATCATGTATACACTTTGTCTTGGCCGAATCTACATCAATCATTTTCCAATGAATAATTCAATTTCACGCCATACTATCATTTCATATTCGAATACTCATAAACTTACAATTTCACAAATTTTAATATCGAAGATTTGTCTAACACTCATATATCGTTTTACAATATCACGATTTAGAATTCACGTATGGGTTTAATCAATAGCTTATGAGCAACTAAAACAAGTTTTATCCATGTTTACAACAAAATCACATATTCACTACGAGCTGTTCTCTGAGCAATAGTCACTAAATTATTTATAACTGAGCTACAAAACTCCAAATCACTTGCCGTTAATTTTCCCTGAATATAGACTCGTATATCTTCCATCCATAAAATTTCCAGAATTTTAGGTTTGGCCAATCAGTACCAGATTTTTCTTAAAGTTTCCCTGTTTCCTTTGTTTGACTAATCGACCACTCTTCACTACTGAATCAAATTTTTCATTGTACAGAATTCATAATGTGTTCTATTTGATTTCATTTGAAACTAGACTCATTAAGGAGTCTAATCATATAAATCTTATCTTATAACCATTTTTCCAAAAAGCAGAATAGGGATTTGAGTCATTCGACCTTTGTCCCACACAACTTTAAATTTCTCTTTATAGGAAATTTCTTTGCTTCCACGGTCTCTTTTATAAGAAACTAGACCAACTAAGCTTTGATTACATATTTAATTCAGCCTATAATTCCACACCAACAATTTATAGTGGTTTTCTAAAATCACATTACTACTGCTGTCCAAGCAAATTATTACAATTTGCTCTTAAATTTCCAAGTCCAAACACTTATGAACTTACCATTTGAGTTTAAGACATATCATGGCCACATCATATCTTATTAAATCAACTCATTATGTCCTATTATGATTGAATTTACTCAACGTTTAATCACTTAAAACTTACCTCGGAAGTGGTCGACGACTAGATATCCACGGCTATTCGTTTACTTTCTCTTTTCCCTTATCCGACTTTGATCCTCTAAGCTCTTGAGCTAAATCAAACAATTTACTTCCCAATCAAACACAATCACACGGCATCCATATACATTTTAGAACCATTCTTAACATATTTACTACTCATTACAAACAAAATACTCATTTCACATTTATAAAACTACCTTTCATAAACACTATGTATAAATATGCATTTCTTCACTATTTACTAAGTCAAGCCAAAACACATGATTTATTAATCGTTAATATATATATATACAGCATTAACAACTTCACTTAAGCTTAAGTATAAAATTTGGTCTTACCAAATTTTGCACATTTTACCAAAATAATAACTACCAATTTTACACATAAGTGCGAATCAAATCATACCATAGTTACAATATCACTTGACTAATGAAATATCCAAAATATCAATCTATCATTTACCAAATTCATAAACCACATATAAGGCACATTTTAAACTCAAGCATGTAACTTAACAACTTAACCATTAGTTGCCAAACCACAAACAAAACATATCATAGGCATGTAAAAACATATTTTACCGGTTGATAGCCAAATATAAATATACAACCCTTTACCATTTCCAAAATACATATGCATGGCCAACCTTTTAACCATATATTTGGTCATAAAATTTATTCCTTAATAATTCAACCAATTTCACAATTTAAATCAAAACTAATTGCATCATTTATAACCGTACCTAAATGAACATCAAATAGTATACAAAACATATTCATCGTTAACATCTCAAACCTTACTTTAACAACCAATATGCAAGATATCACATATACATAACTTAGCTTATGAAAGCATATGTATTATATCATAAACACATCTTTTACCAATTACCTCACTTAAGCCAAATTTTATAATCAACCACAAAAAAATATACCACAAATCATACTTCCAAAATGAGCTACTTCCATGGCCGATTATATTTCATCATTAACATATCTCATTTTTGAATCATATAATCAATATCACATACACATCATCCAAACACAAATCATACCTATCATATAACAAGCATAACAAAATAAACCAACCATGTCAAATATAACCATAATTTGATCAAACCTTGAAACCGAACTTAACAAAATAAACAAGCCATTGAATGATTAGAACTTGAACTAACCACCTTCTTTATACATAATTTTCCAAGAATTTCAAGGTACTTACCTCTTCCAAACCTCAAAATTCTAAGTTTAATCTATGGGATAAGTAGAGTTTGAACTAATCATCTCAAACATGCATAGATTTTCAAGAATCATTCAATACATACCTCATTCTAGCCATCTTCTAAGCCAAAAATCAAGGCAACCAAACTTTCTTCTCCCTCCCTTTAGGCTACAGCAATGGAGGACAAGGATCAACCAACTTTTGATTCAATTTTCTCTATGACCGAATGCACATACCTCAAATTTTTAGCTTGCTATCTTGCCGAAATCCTCAAAACATATTTCTTCTTTCTTTCATTTTTTTTTCAGTCAAGAAGAACAAAGAGGATGAAGCCTTTTTTTTTTTCATCATTTTCCCTTCCATTATTTTATTACCATGCTCCTTATTTTATCATTCCTCCCATGAAACACCAACATAACATGTTATGACATGTTTTGCCCATCACACTTTGTCCACCCTATTTGTCATGGCCGGCCACTACTAATTAGGGGGGGAATTGACATGCTAGTCCACCCTTTTTATTACATGCACTAATAGATCCTTATGTTTTGACCTATCACATTTCAAAAGTGTCACACATAAGTCCTATTGACTAAATTCACATGCAATTTACTAAATCAAAGCTTAAAACTTTCACACATTCATATTCACATAAAATATGACGGCTAATTATTTTTATGACTCGATTTTGTGGTCCCGAAACCACTTTTCGACTAGGGTCAAATTAGGGGTGTCACAACTCTCCCCCCCTTTAGGGATTTTCGTCCCCGAAAATTTTTACCGATGCATAGTTTAGGATAACGTCCTCTTATTGAATTATATTCAATAAACATTAGCTCATCGATAGCAATTGTAATTCATTATTGATTTTGCATTGATCTATAAAATCATTTTCTTATCTTAAAACAAATACATAAACATTTCTACAAGTATGCACATATATCTCATTTTCTTGATTTCATAAGCAATAATCACTTAATTTAATTCACAAATGCATTTCAAACACATATTAAGCACATATTAACATGTATAATTCACATCATCAACCCACATATTTGTAACCCACATTTTCATTCATGTATAAGCTGTAACCTGACCGAAAGTACACATATACTCAAACATCCCAATAAATATCCTTTATAACTCCATCATATCTCACTATTCAACTTAACCTATTTCCAACAGAAAATCAACTTCCACATACCTGAACATTGAATTCATTTAGCACATTCAATCACCGTTAACGATACCCGTATACAACCGATTTGGCATAAAGCCTCATATAGTATACCGGCATGGGATTTATTTTAGCACATAACCCATATATCCAAAATTATCAGCATTCATCAAAAGTTCTTACAGACTTTCAAATGTCGAACTTAATCGAAATAATTTCTTGAATATGATTAACAAAAAAATAGGGGTCATTTAGCAATAGCACATATGACTTCATATACCAAGCATTCCATAGACTAAATCCGTAACACATTTATAACATGAATTCACTTCTTAACAACATATCCACCATCTTTTTACGTATTCACTTATTTAGTATACATAACATAATATAATATGAACTCACAAATTTTTACTTTCATTTGATTTTCACATACCTTCCGTACATACCTGTATCACTTATTCTGATCTTACTTTATTTATCATCTTAAATATACCCGTTGAATCATTCGAAATCATTACGGATACTCATTAAGCACATATAGCTCTTACAATGCCATATCCTAGATATGGTCTTACATATTCTCACATATCGAGCCGATGCCATGTCCCAGACATGATCTTACACACTATCTCAAATCAATGCCTTCATCCCAGACGAGGTCTTACATGAATTCCACTTCACACACTTAGTGCCCACTGACCGATCTCGCACTCATAGTGCTTGGTTAAAGGAATTCGGACACACACAGTGCCTCTAATCATTCACACACATAGTGTTCTTATTCATTCGTTATTACACATTGAAATGACTTAACCAAGTCTATAAACATCATGTATGTACACTTTTAAACATATCATCTCATTTAAATTTGAATTCGTATAGTAATGAACACTTAAACTTTGCTCAAATTACCGAAGCCTACTAGGCACGAAGGCGAATACACGTCACCAAAGATGATTGCTCTTGGGACCTAGCCGGATATAACACCAAACGAATGCTCTTGGGGTTTAGAACGGATATATCACTAGCACGAATGCTCTTGAACTTAGCGAATACATTACTAGCACGAATGCTCTTGAACTTAGCCGGATCGTCACTAGCACGAATGCTCTTCGGGACTTAGCCGGATACAACACCAGCACGAATGCTCTTCGGACTTAGCGGATACATCACCAGCACGAATGCTCTTGGGACTTAGCGGATACATCACTAGCACGAATGCTCTTCGTAACTTAGCGGATCGTCACTAGCACGAATGCTCTTGGGACTTAGCCGGATACAACACCAACCACGAATGCTCTTCGGGACTTAGCCGGATACATCACTAGCACGAATGCTCTTGAACTTAGCCGGATCGTCACTAGCACGAATGCTCTTGAGACTTAGCCGGATACAACACCAAAGACGAATGCTCTTGGGACTTAGCAGGATACATCACTAGCACGAATGCTCTTGGGACTTAGCAGGATACATCACTAGCACGAATGCTCTTGGGACTTAGCCGGGTATATCACTCTCAATTATCATGTATATATACACATATAGCAATACACATTAGTATATCATTTACATTACTTGAATACAAACACAACACGCTTATCGACCATTCAACTTCCAGTTCCATAGCCACATACAAAAATCATATTTATAGTCATAACACTCTTTCAAAATTGCATCACTTATACCCTTATAATTCAATCCAAATCGAAATTCAAATACGAGTACATGATACGTACCTGATCAACTTAATAATTTAGGCATATCTAAGTGAAGTTATATCGCAAATTCTCATAGTCAGAAGCTTGCTAAGCTCGATCGGGATCAAGATTCATTACAATACAGCAAACACATTTTAATAGCCAAAAATCATCACACTATCATTTTATCACTTTATGGCATGTATAAATAGACTCACGCGTGCTACGTTAGTCCTAGAATCGACTAAACCGTAGCTCTGATACCAATAAAATGTAACACCCCTATCCCGTAACCGTCGCGAGAATAGGTAAGGGTATTACCGGACTTGTAACTCATGTCAGAACAGTAAAATTTTGAACTTTTTCTTGAAATAAAGATCGTTCATTTAAATAAGTACTAAGCACTGACCGGAGATAAAATTTAAACTTCACTAAGTAAACATTCAAAAGATGCCATTTTCGCATGGCTTATATACATTAACCAAAAATATTCTTCCGCCACTAGTCTATTCTATACATGCCATAAAATAATTCTAAACATAGCGGTAACAAGCGGTGGATAGTGATAGTGTGACTAGTTCTTGGCGATCCCCGAGCACAGTAGCTTCGCAATGAGATCTATAAAAGCAGAGGAAACAAAGTAAGCGGAGTAAGCATTACAATGCTTAGTAAGTTTTAAGCGATGTCAACAGATAACAATCAAATTATAACATAGTTGTTCGTATTTTTATTTCACTCTTCCTTGAGCATACCATCCCTTTACCGAATATGCACATCTCATCATATACAATAGGCAGATAAACTCTCACATAAAAGTGAGCTCATGTGACATAGATATATCGTATGATTTCACATAACCTCTCACACTAATCCGATGTCACATAATCATAGGAATAGTCCCATAGATTGCTCTCGTATGCATCACATAACTACCTTATGATTTAGTTCAAATCAAGCTCACATATAAACTTGGAGTACATACCTGTTTAACCTTTCGCATTGAATATATTTATAAGCAATTCTTATTACGAAGTCTTATAGCTTTAACCTCTACTCGGATTATCGGCGAGACCTTTAGCTCGAGGCGAAATCTCCACACGGTTATCGGGTCTTACCGGACAAAATCTCCACACGTAGTCATCGGGTCTTACACGGACATAATCTCCACACGTAGTCATCGGGTCTCACCGGAATATATTTCAAGTTTCATGTACATTTAATCACATGTTACAACATTCACATCGACTGTCATATTTGTAATGTAACACCCTTACCCATTCATCGTGCCGCCGTTACTGTCATTTGGAGCAGGATATAAGGTATTACCAGAACATAACACATACCATTAAACATAATCGAGATGTAAATATGTCATCCAATTTGATAGTGCATCGTATAACATATGTCTTGAACAATATTAGCCCACTTTAATGGCTTGTACAAAGTATCTAGTCGAGTACTGTAACTAATATTTTAACCTAGACAAATATGACACGTAACAAAATAATTAAGCCTACTATACATGCCATAATTCAAAACGTTTAGTTCAAATACCCTAAAGTATGATAGTGCGGATAGATCTTCACGATCCTTAACTCTGAGCAAGCGAAGAACACTATAAGACAAAGAGAGAAACAAAGTAAGCTTATAGCTTAGTAAGTAAGTATGTAAATACCAATTAAAGAATCTAACATGTTTACACAACAATTCAAGTTTATCTACTTTAACTTCACTATCCATTCCACTTTGATTTAGCTGTCTCTACTGCATCATATTCACTAAATAAATCATAACTCGGGTTACAAAACTCGAAATTCAAATCCGTAAAATTTCCCTGAATCTAGACTCATAAAGATTTTTGCTAATTTTTTCTATAATTTTGGTTCAGCCGATTAGTACAGTTTATTAGTTAAAGTTTCCCCTGTTACACAGCTCGACTGATCTGACCTCTGTTCACTACGAATTGAATATCTCTCAGTACACAATTCAAACAACCCTGAGGTCTGTTTCATTTAAAACTAGTCTCAATAAGGAATTTAGGCATGTAAACTATATTTCTTAATTTTCCTTGTACAATTTTTAATGATTTTTCAAAGTTGGAACAGGGATCACGTATTCATCCTGAGCAAGTCACATACAATTGTAAATATCTCAAAATATAGAACTCCTTTGCTTGCTCTGTTTCTTTTATATGAAAGTAGACTCATTAAACTTTAATTTCACATCTCATTCAACCTCTAATTATATTCCTCCTATTTTTGGTGATTTTTCAAAATCACGTCACTGCTACCATCTAAAAACAGTTTTAATGCTAATTTCACTCTTTCACACATTCTTTATGCTAACCTCATTTTATCTTATATATGTATATACCACAAATCATTTTCACCACATTTCATTCACCATAAGTGTAGGTCCAAACCACAATATCACCACAAAACCATCCCGTTGAACAATTCGGATCAATCCTCGATATTTAATGGTTTGACACACACAGCTCCACCATCATACTTCGTTTAGTTCGGCTCTCTTGTACACATGGTGAACACTTAGTACCACTCATGCGACCCAACCGATTTGTCTCGTAGCTCTCTTGTCTACATGGTGTCCTTCACTTGGAATCACGCATGCGACCTAGCTACATTTATCTTTCACGTAGCTCTCTTGTCTACATGGTGTCCTTCACTTGGAATCACGCATGCGACCTAGCTACATTTATCTTTCACGTAGCTCTCTTGTCTACATGGGATACATCTCGTATCACACATGTGACCTAGCTACTACAGGGGTGTCTCGTAGCTTTCTTGTACACATGATGTGCACTCAGCATCATACATGTGACCTAGCTACGCTCCCTCCATTTCATTCGATCACTCAGATGTTCAGCAGGATCTCTCTCTATTTATTTCCATTCTTCCAATAGTCGATTTATATTTTAACATCAGCTAGTATATTTATATAATAGGCTGAAATATAAGAATGTACATGAAATTATTGTAATATTTACATACAAACTTACCTTGGTGCAAAATGTGGAAATTTTGCAATTTAGTCCAAAACTTTTTCCTTCCCCGTTCGAGATCAATTCGCGTCTTTCTTGATCTATAATAACACATTTAGCTCATTTAATACTCATACTATTTATTTCAATCCAAAAATCACATCATGGAAAAATTACATTTTGCCCCTAACTTTTCAAAATTACAATTTTGCCCCTAGGCTCGGGAATTTAATTTCAGCCCTTATTCTTATATTTTATGATATGCTGAACATTTTCTCTTCT
Source organism: Gossypium arboreum (assembly GCF_025698485.1). Taxonomy (NCBI): domain Eukaryota; kingdom Viridiplantae; phylum Streptophyta; class Magnoliopsida; order Malvales; family Malvaceae; genus Gossypium; species Gossypium arboreum. The sequence goes on along the minus strand of NC_069077.1, from coordinate 69,633,293 downwards.
ACAACAACATCAAATTCTCACTCTATCATATAGTTATGAACAATAGGTATTTTTACTGATTATCTTGTTTTACTCGTTTTCACTTAAAACCGAGTAGCACAAGTTATTTAACATAATTTAAAACCTCATATTCTATCATAAAACATCAAAATACACAAATTTCACCTATGGGTATTTTTCCAAATGTGAACCCTAGGTTAAATTATTACTAGCATAAGCTTAATCGAGCTTCCGGATTCCAAAACGTAAAGAACATTAAAAGCGGGCTTGGAATCACTTACTATGGAGCTTGAAAGTTGAAGAAACCCTAGCTATGGAGAGAGGGAGAATTCGCAGCAACTAAGGAGGATGATGACCAATTTTGTGTTATTTTTCCCATTTTATTTCATTTAATATCCAAATGACCAAAATGCCCTCCTTACTAAACTTTCAAAATTCCTCCCATGTCCTAATTTTGTCCATGAACTTAAAATTGGTCAAATTGCTATTTAAGACCTCCTAATTAATATTCCAAAACAATTTCATACTAAAACTTCGGGATGCAAATTTTGCGACTTATTCGATTTAGTCCCTACTTTCAATTTAAGCACTTTAGGCATAGAATTTTATCACGAAATTTTCACACAATCATGCAATCATATCATAAACCCCAAAATAATTATAAAACAATTATTTCTATCTCGGATTTGTGGTCACGAAACCACTATTCCGATTAGGCCCTAATTCGGGTTGTCACATGTAATTCATTTGCCTCATCAAATATCTAATAATACACACCTTTCACATTTGGTCGTTCGGCCACAATATACGCACATTGCCTACATATTTCACACTAGCCATTTGGCTTTACCACATATATGCATGTTCATATTCACCACATTGGCCATTCGGCCTTATCACACATATGCATGCTCACGTTCATCACAATGGCCATTCGGCCTTATCACATATATGCATGTTCACATTCATCACATAGGCCATTCGGCCTTATCACATATATGCATGTTCACATTCATCACATTGGCCATTCGGCCTTATCACATATATGCATGTTCACATTCATCACATTGGCCATTCGGCCTTATCACATATATACACATTCACATTCATCACATAAAATCCTAAATCAAAATATAAATTTTCATGTATTCCCATCACAATTATCCAAATGTACTTCACATACCACATATACTATCATGTATACACTTTGTCTTAGCCGAATCTACATCAATCATTTTCCAATGAATAATTCAATTTCACGCCATACTATCATTTCATATTCGAATACTCATAAACTTACAATTTCACAAATTTTAATATCGAAGATCCGTCTAACACTCATATATCGTTTTACAATATCACGATTTAGAATTCACGTATGGGTTTAATCAATAGCTTATGAGCAACTAAAACAAGTTTTATCCATGTTTACAACAAAATCACATATTCACTACGAGCTGTTCTCCTGAGCAATAGTCACTAAATTATTTATAACTGGGGCTACAAAACTCCAAATCACTTGCCGTTAATTTTCCCTGAATATAGACTCGTATATCTTCCATCCATAAAATTTCCAGAATTTTAGGTTTGGCCAATCAGTACCAGATTTTTCTTAAAGTTTCCCTGTTTCACTGTTTGACTAATCGACCACTCTTCACTACTGAATCAAATTTTTCATTGTACAGAATTCATAATGTGTTCTATTTGATTTCATTTGAAACTAGACTCATTAAGGAGTCTAATCATATAAATCTTATCTTATAACCATTTTTCCAAAAAGCGAGCAGGGGATTTGAGTCATTCGACATTTGTCCCACACAACATTAAATTTCTCTTTATAGGAAATTTCTTTGCTTCCACGGTCTCTTTTATAAGAAACTAGACCAACTAAGCTTTGATTACATATTTAATTCAGCCTATAATTCCACACCAACAATTTATAGTGATTTTCTAAAATCACATTACTGCTGCTGTCCAAGCAAATTATTACAATTTGCTCTTAAATTTCCAAGTCCAAACACTTATGAACTTACCATTTAAGTTTAAGACATATCATGGCCATATCATATCTTATTAAATCAACTCATTATGTCCTATTATGATTGAATTTACTCAACGTTTAATCACTTAAAACTTACCTCGGAAGTGGTCGACGACTAGATATCCACGGCTATTCGTTTACTTTCTCTTTTCCCTTATCCGACTTTGATCCTCTAAGCTCTTGAGCTAAATCAAACAATTTACTTCCCAATCAAACACAATCACACGGCATCCATATACATTTTAGAACCATTCTTATCATATTTACTACTCATTTACAAACAAAATACTCATTACACATTTATAAAACTACCTTTCATAAACACTATGTAAAAATATGCATTTCTTCACTATTTACTAAGTCAAGCCAAAACACATGATTTATTAATCGTTAATATATATATATACAGCATTAACAACTTCACTTAAGCTTAAGTATAAAATTTGGTCTTACCAAATTTTGCACATTTTACCAAAATAATAACTACCAATTTTACACATAAGTGCCGAATCAAATCATACCATAGTTACAATATCACTTGACTAATGAAATATCCAAAATATCAATCTATCATTTACCAAATTCATAAACCACATATAAGGCACATTTTAAACTCAAGCATGTAACTTAACAACTTAACCATTAGTTGCCGAACCACAAACAAAACATATCATAGGCATGTAAAAACATATTTTACCGGTTGATAGCCAAATATAAATATACAACCCTTTACCATTTCCAAAATACATATGCATGGCCAACCTTTTAACCATATATTCGGTCATAAAATTTATTCCTTAATAATTCAACCAATTTCACAATTTAAATTTAAACTAATTGCATCATTTATAATCGTACCTAAATGAACATCAAATAGTATACAAAACATATTCATACGTTAACATCTCAAACCTGACTTTAACAACCAATATGCAAGATATCACATATACATAACTTAGCTTATGAAAGCATATGTATTATATCATAAACACATCTTTTACCAATTACCTCACTTAAGCCAAATTTTATAATCAACCACAAAAAAAATATACCACAAATCATACTTCCAACATGAGCTACTTCCATGGCCGATTATATTTCATCATTAACATATCTCATTTTCGAATCATATAATCAATATCACATACACATCACCCAAACACAAATCATACCTATCATATAACAAGCATAACAAAATAAACCAACCATGTCAAATATAACCATAATTTGATCAAACCTTGAAACCGAACTTAACAAAATAAACAAGCCATTGAATGATTAGAACTTGAACTAATCACCTTCTTTATACATAATTTTCCAAGAATTTCAAGGTACTTACCTCTTCCAAACCTCAAAATTCTAAGTTTAATCTATGGGATAAGTAGAGTTTGAACTAATCATCTCAAACATGCATAGATTTTCAAGAATCATTCAATACATACCTCATTCTAGCCATCTTCTAAGCCAAAAATCAAGGCAACCAAACTTTCTTCTCCCTCCCTTTAGGCTACGGCAATGGAGGACAAGGATCAACCAACTTTTGATTCAATTTTCTCTATGACCGGATGCACATACCTCAAATTTTTAGCTTGCTATCTTGCCGAAATCCTCAAAACATATTTCTTCTTTCTTTCATTTTTTTTTTCGGTCAAGAAGAACAAAGAGGATGAAGCCTTTTTTTTTTTTTCATCATTTTCCCTTCCATTATTTTATTACCATGCTCCTTATTTTATCATTCCTCCCATGAAACACCAACATAACATGTTATGACATGTTTTGCCCATCACACTTTGTCCACCCTATTTGTCATGGCCGGCCACTACTAATTGGGGGGGGAATTAACATGCAAGTCCACCCTTTTTATTACATGCACTAATAGATCCTTATGTTTTGACCTATCACATTTCAAAAATGTCACACATAAGTCCTATTGACTAAATTCACATGCAATTTACTAAATCAAAGCTTAAAACTTTCACACATTCATATTCACATAAAATATGACGGCTAATTATTTTTATGACTCGATTTTGTGGTCCCGAAACCACTTTTTGACTAGGGTCAAATTAGGGGTGTCACACGTCCAACCCTATACACTATGTTGGGATTAAATCAACCCACCCATCCCTACACACCATGCTGTACCGAAAAGCGGCACATAAACAAATATTTGCACCGAAATGAAGCACAAGGTCAAAATATAGCAGCAAAGCTGCCAGATAATAGGCTTAAGAGCCTTTCAGACAGTTCCTCCAATAAATCATCAACCCACCCCGATGCAATGCAACATACATAAAATGTCATGCTATTATGCAATTACAGTTCATACATTCTTATTTCATAATTCATGCTCAGTACAGAAATCAGACAGGGAGATCACTCTTATAGGGGTCTACGTAATACTTACCGACCCTACAGTAGGTCTACAGTCGACTCCAGTGACCCGTGTAACCCTATAGAACTTTTCAGAAAAATAGGCTTACACGCTCATATGGCGTGCCCATGTGGGCCCACACGCTTGTATGGCCCACATAGCCCAAATTGGCCCTAGTCGTGTGGATCACATGGCTTGGCCCAAAAATCCCACACACCCATGTGGACAACCTGTGTGGGCCCACATGGCACAATTCAGTCCAGCTCGTATGTCGCACATGGCCTGCCTCGTCAACCACACGCCCGCGTTACGTCACACGGCCCAAATTGGCCTTGGCCGTGTGGATCACACGGCTTGGGCCAAAAGTCCCACACGCTTGTGTGGACTACCCGTATGTGCCCACACGGCCCAATTCAATCTGGTTCATGTGTCGCACACGGCCTGCCTCGTCGACTACACGCCCGTGTTACGTCATACGGCCTACCACATGGGAGACCTGTGGTGTTGACAGCATCGTTCTTCAGCTTTTCGTCGATTTCCATTTTCTGCGATATGGGTACACACCTGTATCGTTCCCGACGCATAGGCACTCCCAAGTGTACTAAAGCCTAAAAATCATTGTACACAACCTTGATTTATCCATTTAAAGATTTAAAACTAACGAATTTGTCGTTAAAGAATTAGCCAAAACTTAACTTACCGCCGATAGAGGACCTTTGTAACCACTTCTAAATCCAAAAACGAATTTACTGCTCCAAGACCTTCGCCTAAACCATTAATTGCAGAAAAAGATTTAGATTCTCACTCGAACAACACACAAATACGAGAAAAGGGAAAGAATTACCTATCAAAACTACACCAATGCAATTCTTGACGCAAGAAAGGAATGATAATAGAAATAAAATAGAAAAAGAAAAAGAAAAGGGGGGATTTAAAGAGAATTTCGACAAGAGTGAAAGAAAAACAAAAACAAAAATGAAGAGGGAGAGGGAGAACAGAGAATTTCAGCAATATGCTAAGATGAAACTTAAAAAGTCAAAATTTGGAATTGGGGAGATAGAAAACAAATTTTCAAAAAGAGAGTAAAAATCTAAACTAAATCAGATAACCCCTCAATCCCTCAATCTGCTCCCACACCCTCCACTACAACTCAAACATCCCAAAACCGTCCACCACTTTCTCTCCCTATCCAAAATCCCTTAATTTTCTCTCCACACTTCCCACTACACCTCTACCACTTCGGCATTTCAGTTCTGCTCAAACTCTCCACGGCACCACAAGCAAAAATAAAACCCTTTCCGTCCCAAAGAATCGAGCCCAAGATCTCCCTCACAACAACACTCCACTTAGCCACCAGATCAGTAGGCCCATTCTGACAATTATTTTCAAACTTTTAATTATAAGCCTATTAATCAGAGATAGGCCTTAATTCATAAAAATACCAAAATTTGCCCAAGGTAAGGCTTGAACTTGGGACCTCATACGCATACCCAGAACACTTAACCACTGAAGCAGATGCACAATTGTGTCACTTTTTCACAAAAAAAAAATAAAGTTTTGGGGCGTTACAACTCTACCCCCTAAAAGAAAATTTCGGCCTCGAAATTTATTTGGTCAGAATAGATGAGGATACTGCTAACGCATCGCATCCTCAAGCTCCCATGTAGCCTCCTCAATGCTATGATTATGCCATAGAACCTTAACTAGAGGGATAGATTTCCTCCTCAAAACTCTTACGTCAGGATCTAGAATCCGGGTCGCTTCCTCTTCAAAGGTTAGATCTTGTCTAACCTCAATTTCCTCAACAGGGACGATGTGCATGGGATTGGAGCCGTACCGCCTCAACATCGAGATGTGGAACACATCGTGGATACGGTCTAGATCCGGAGGTAGCTCCAACTGATATTCAACCAGTCCCACTCACTTTAGAATTCGATACGGCCCAATAAACCCAGGGCTTAACTTGCCCTTGTGACCAAAACTCAGAACCTTCTTCCATGGAGAGACCTTAAGAAACACAAATTCTCCCACAGAATACTCAATCTCACATCTCTTCAGATCAGCATAAGACTTCTGTCTGTCAGAAGCTACCTTCAGTCGAACCTTATCTTCAGTCTCAAAAACCAACTCCAGACCCAGAACATGTCACTCGCCCAACTCAGTCCAATATAAAGGGGTATGACACCTATGACCATACAGTACCTCATAAGGTGCCATCTAGATGCTAGACTGGAAGCTGTTATTATAGGCGAACTCGGCTAATGGCAGATAGTCCTCCCAACTACCTCGAAAATCAATCATGCAGCTCCTTAACATATCCTCCAGTATTCGAATCACCTTCTCAGATTGACCATCGGTCTAAGGATGGAACGTAGTACTAAAGTCTAATCTCGAACCCAAAGCCTCATGCAACTTTCCCAAAATTGAGACGTGAAGCGAGGATCCCTATCAGAGATGATGGAAACCGATACCCCGTGCAGTCTCACTATCTTAAAAATATACTAATTGGCCAGCTTCTGCAGAGAATAATCAGTACGAACCGGTATAAAGGGCGCTGACTTGGTCAATCGATCCACGATGACCCAAATAGAATCCTTCTTAGTGGGTGCTAATGGTAACCCACTAACGAAGTCCATCGTCACACTTTCCCACTTCCAAAAAGGAATCTTAATCGACTGTAGCAAACCCGAAGGCGATTGGTGCTCAGTCTTAACCTGCTGGCATGTCAAGCATCTAGCCACACAATCAGTAACTTCCTGTTTCAGCCCTGGCCACTAATACTGTGACATCCCTAAAGTGACCCTAGTCGGAAAGCGATTTCGGGACCGCTAAACCGAGTCACTAAATTATTTGAGTATGATAGTTACTGTCTAAATATGTGAAAATGCATGTGTGAATTTTTTTTAATTCTTTGATTTAGCTAATTTGAAGGTGAATTGAAAGAAAAAGGACTCATGTGAAAGGATTTAATTATATGTGGCTAATTTTAAGAGGTTAATAAAGGAATGAAGTAAAATAAATGGAGTTGCATGTCAAATAACCCATTTGACAAGGTTAGTGGCCTACCATGACAAAATTATGGGCAAGGGAACATGTTTCCAACATGTTATGCTAGTGGTGTATGTAGGAAGCCATAAAATAATAGCTAGCATTAAAGAAATGAACAAAAAATGAGCATGGATGCCCCCATTGTGCCGTAACTAGAGAGAAAAACAAAAAAAAAGAAGGAAAATGCTCATTCTATTCTCAATTGCCGTGGCTTGAAGGAGGAAGAAGAAGGGAATTCTTTTGTGCATGATTTGGCTTGGTTGATGCTTAGGAAGAGGTAAGCACTTTGAAACCCTTTTAAATTTAGATGTAAATGAGGTGATTAGTTCAAGTTCTATTCATTCCATGGATTAAATTTGGTTGTTTGGAGATTTGGTATTTGGCCAAGTAGTTGAAGCTCTTGGTACATATATTTTTCATGAAAGTTGAAATTGGTTTGTTCATAAGGGGAGGGGGTGCCGAATGTGGCCAATGAAAGGCCTTGATGAACTATATATGTGGCTTGGGTTTATGATATTCGGTTAAGGGATATTGTGCTAGCAAGGTTGGTTTTATATATACATGTAAGTTACTTTGTATATGATGTTTAGAAAAAAAAATAGTGAAGGGCAAAGTTAATGATGTTGGATAAATTTTTAGTAGAGTTGTGCTTAGGCATTCGGTCATTGATGAGCATTGTGGTAACCTAGTTGTAGTTGCAACTCCTAATTTTGAGATGGAATTTGTACACATCGTTAAGTAAATGGTTAGGGCGAATGGGGACTATGTGTTTGATAGAATAAAATCGATACTATAATTGATAGTATAAGTATTCGCCATTCAATCAAGGGTATAGGTGATGTTAGATCAATTTTAGCACATTCGCTATTTAGGTATACCCAATCATGATATTGCCTTTGATTGTATAAAATCAACTAAAATGGGTGGTTAGTGAGGGTGGCTATTTAATATACGAATATGTATATGTGTATGTGTGATTGGATTATTGATAGAATAGTAAATTGCATAAGGCTATTGGTAGAATAGCCAAGAACATAAGGTAGCAAGATAAAATTTTACCATGTCGTTCGTATGTTATATGATCATTAGAATGTGGATACCAACATATGTACCAAAGCGATTGAATGAGTTAATTTGTTTGTTTAAGCTCAAGATCCTAAAGGAGAGCGTCCAACAAGGGAAATCGAAGGTCAACGAGTAGCCGACTTAGAATTATTTGCCCAACACAAGGTAAGTCATTAAGCACATATGTTTGATATTGCTTAAATGATTGTAAAATCTATGCAATTGTGTTTAATGGGATGCTATATATATATAAATGAAATTGTATGTGTATGGAGTGATGACAATTGTTGAATGTAAAAGAAATAGTGAAATGTGTAGAAATTTTGCTTTCGGCACTAAGTGTGCGGGCAATACGTGTGTACGGTGATTTAGATTGGCACTAAGTGTGCGTCTTTGGAAATATATGGCACTAAGTGTGCATGCTAGAAATATATGGCACTAAGTGTGCGAGCTCGAAGGGTATGGCACTATGTGTGCGGGCTTAAATCGCATGGCACTAAGTGTGCGAAATCGAGTATTAAGCACTGTGTGTGCGTACTCTATATATATATATAAATATCTCCGATCGAACAATTATATGGAGGGTGTGTCTCCATCGAGTTGAGTATGGACAGCGGATCGGGTAAGTACCTTGAGCTCATGACGAATAGGTAATATGTTCATGCTCGGGGTTGAGCTTGGTAAGCTTTAAATCTATGTGATGATTGCAATTGTATGATTGTGGTGAAAATGAGTTGGTGTGTAAAAATGCCTCAAATATCTTATTGTATAGAATATGAAATGTGGATGTATGACTTGGTATGAGATTGAACCGAAAGGTCCAAGGAACTATGATATAGTTCGATATGGATGGAGTACTTAGCCTCGTTCATTATTTCATGTTGTAATAATTTTGTTAATGGATGGTTGTGGAATGCTTATGGCTTCTTGAGTTATAAACTCACTCGGTGTTTTCTTGTCACCCATTTTAGGTCTCTTGGACTCGTCTCTTGTGTACTCGGAACCGTCGTCGAAGTCATCACACTGGTGAACAATCTTTTGGTATTGTCTCCTTAGTCGATCTAGGAGAACATTTGGCATGTATAGGCTATTTTGTTTTGTTGAATTTTGGGTTGTAAACTTTAAGCCATGCGAAAATGGCCTATGTGGTCGGTTGAGTGTGATTCTAAAACCTATAGTCACAAGTCTTAGAAACCTTAATTTTGATAAGGTGGCCATAGCTTGTATTATGTATGATGAATTATAGTTGGCCATGGAAGAATTATGAAATAGTCATTGTTTGCTTTAGTAACAGATGCTGCCAGCAGCAGTGAGGTGAGATTGAAAAATCACTAAAAATAGTAGAAGTAGAATTAAATAGTGAATAAATTATTAAATTGAACCTTGATGAATCTACTTTCATATGGAAGAAACGAAACGGTCATATGAGTCAGATTTTAAGAGATATTCAGGTTTTCGTGAAACAGGGCCAGAACAGTTTCTGGATCCCCTGCTCCGACTTTGAAAATTTACCATAAATTATCCAGAAACAATTAGAAGTCATGCCTTATATGCATAGATTCCCCTTTGAGTCTAGTTTCATTAGAAACAAACGGTATGAGCATTGGAGCTCTGTACGAGATTATATCCAGGTCGTAATGCGCAAAGGTCAGTGTAGTCGAACCCTGAAACAGGGGTGACTTTAACTAATAAACTGTACCAATTGGCCCGACCAAAAATTCTAGAAAAAATGTGTAGATGGAATTATGAGTCTAGTTTCAGGGAAAATTTACGGAACTGGTTTTCGAGTTCGGGAACTCGAGATATGATTTTTAAGGTAACAGTGACGCAATTAGCTAGCCTGCTTGGAACAGAAATTCATAATTTCCAAGAGAGAAATAAGGGAAGTAAGCCCGGTAACACCTCGTGGTCAAATCCGGTGACGGTCACGGGTTTGGGGTGTTACAAATACAACCCACGGAGATCTCTATACATCTTGTTTCCACCAGGATGCATGACATAAGGGCTACTATATGCCTCTCTCAGTATAGATTGTCTTAAATCTTCATCATTCGCTACACAAATCCAACTGCGGAAACAAAGTACCCCATCATTGTTTACCCCAAAATCAGTAGTGTCACTATTCTCAACACGACAAAACCGCAACTCAAGAGACTTATCCTCCAACTGTTTACCTCAAATCTGTTCAATCCATGTCAGCTTAAACTGAAGCTCAGCTAACAAACCACCATCATTAAATAAACTGAGGCGAGCAATCATCGCTTTCAAATCAGTCATAGCCCCACGGCTCAGTGCGTCGGCCACCACATTGGCCTTGCCAGGATGGTACTCAATGGTGCAGTCATAATCCTTAAGCAGCTCAATCCATCTACGCTGCCTAAGATTTAGCTCTTTCTGAGTAAGGAGGTATTTCAGGCTCTTGTGATCAGTGTAGATGATACACTTCTCACCGTACAGGTAGTGCCTCTAAATTTTCAGTTCAAAAACCACGGCGGCTAACTCCAAATCATGCGTTGGGTAATTTGCCTCATGATTCTTAAGCTAACGAGACGCATATGCAACCACCTTACCATCTTCCATCAACACACAACCCAAATCAACTAGTGACGCATCATTATAAACGGTGAACTCTTTTCCAGATTCCGGCTGTATCAGAATAGGGGCCTCAGTCAATATTGCCTTGAGCTTCTCAAAGCTCTCCTACTGCAGATCAGTCCATACAAAAGGAACACCCTTATGCAGAAGCTTAGTCAATGGAGTTGCAATCAAGGAGAACACTTCTACAAAATGCCGATAGTAACCAACCAACCCCAAAAAGTTGCGGGTCTCAGACACATTCTTCAACTGTTTCCAATCCAACACCACCTCAATCTTACGAGGATCGACTCACACTTGTTCCAACACCACCTCAATCCAACACCCCTCAACAGACACTAAATGTCCCAAAAATGTTACTTTTCGAAGCCAGAACTCACACTTGTTGATCTTCACATGTAACTGTTTCTCACGAAGAATTTGTAGAACAACTTTGATATGCTCATCATGCTCATCTTTAGTCTTAGAATACACAAGGATATCATCGATGAATACCACCATAAATTGGTCTAGATAAGGCTGGAACACTAGATTCATTAGGTCCATAAATGTCGATGGTGCATTAGTCAACCCAAAAGGCATAACCAGGAACTCGTAATGTCCATAACGAGTCCTAAATGTCGTCTTATGTACATCAGCCTCCTTAACTCTCAACTGATGATATCCCGAGCACAGATCGATCTTGGAGAACACAGAAGCCCCTTTGAACTGGTCAAATAAGTCATCAATCCTCGAAAGTGGGTACTTATTCTTAATCGTTAGCTTGTTCAACTGACGATAATATATACACATCCTCATTGTCCCATCTTTCTTTTTTACAAACAATACCGGTGCTCTCCACGGAGACACACTAAAAGGAATGAACCCACGATCCAACAATTCTTGAATCTGAGCCTTAAGCTCTATAAGCTCCTTCGGTGCTATTCGTAAGGAGCGATAGACACCAGAGCTATACCCGAAAGGAGCTCAATACTAAATTCCACTTCTCGACTCGGAGGCAAACCCGGTAGCTCTTCAAGGAATACATCTAAAAAATCTCTAACAGTTCTGATGTCATTTATAGAAGAATCCCCAGAATCAGACACACTTACATAGGCCAAATATTCCTCACAACCTTTTCAAACCAACTTTCTACCACCAACGTAGAAATCACATTAGTCAGAAAATCCCGACGTTCCCTAATCACAACTACCTCATCATCCTCCTCGATTCTCAAAACAACCCTCTTGGTCACATAGTCCAGACTAACTCGGTGCTTGACCAACCAGTCCATCCCTAGAATCAAGTCGAACTCCCCAAACGGAAGCTCCATCAAATCAACCAGAAATACTGTCCCTTGAACCTCTAATGGGATGTCTCAATACAACCTACTAACTAGGATAGATTATCCCAATAGACTCAATATTGTCACCTCACTATCATTACTCTCAACTGGAGACCCCAAAGTTTCAGACACAGTAATAACAATGTAGGAGTGTGTAGAGCCTATGTCTATCAGTGTAAGATAAGGTGCATTATAAATTAAAAACGTACCCATAATGACATTTAGAACATCTCGGTCCTCTCAGCGATGAGTAGCATAGACGAGAGCAGGCTGCCTCGCCTCTGTATGTCCAGAACCTCTACCCGGTGTTCTCTGACCACGGCCTATGCCATTACCACCTCGAGCCTGACCATAGCCCCTAGGTGGATGCTGGACTACCCTCATCGGTTGTGTAGTATCAAAACCCGAATCTTATATCTGATCGAACCTCAGCAGACACTCTCGAATGCGGTGCTCAGTAGACCAACATCTCAAACATACCCCAGTCGTCCTCTAACATTTGCCCAAATGTCGTCTACCACAATGCCCACAAGGCAAGATCCCCGTAGGAGCAACAGGGGGCCCAACTCTAACTGGCCCATCAGATCTAGCCTTTTTCTTAGGCCTCATAACAGAACTCGAGGGCTCTAAAACCCTCTTATCCTTACCTCTCTCGTGATCCCTATTCTGGCACTCGCGCGCTTAACATCCTCAGCAATCTTGGCCTTCTCGACTAGAACAGCAAACTCACGCTCCCTCTACGGGGCTATCAGCACCCTCATGTTATCTCTAAAGCCGTCCTCAAAATGAATGCACCTCTCATATTCAGATGCCACCATGCCTCGCGCATAATGGCTCAACCTCAGAAATTCAGCTTCATACTCGGCCACTGATCGATCACCCTGGGTGAGGTTCAGAAACTCTCGTCTCCTAGTGTCAATGTAGCTTGTCCCCACATATTTTCCCTAGAAAGCCGACTTATAGAAATCCCAGGTCAATCGATCTGGCTAAGTCCCTTCCTTAACAATCAACCACCACTAGTATGCTTCATCGCGAAGTAAAGAAACAGCACTTCTCAGTTTCTATTCAGGAGTAAAATCCAGATCGTTCATGATTCTTTCTGTGGCCTCCATCCAATACTCAGCCGCACTAGGGGTGACTCTAGTGACGCCCCAAAATAGCTCAACCCTATTGGACCGGAGTTGTTCTATAACCGACCCTCGGCCCCCAGATCCAGTGTTGGGCCCAGCGACCCTCTCTAAAATCCTTAACATACCCTGGGACAATGCGTCGTCCCTGGCCATGCAGTCATGACACCCAGTCTCCGTTGTAGGTGAAACTAACGTCTCACTCGTATCCAAATTAGGCAGGTTGCCAGATGATGAGGACCCAGCTCGAGCCCTTCTACTGCCTCTACCACGGCCTCTAGTTCCCCATCCATGGATACCTCGTGTGCTCATATCTAATCAAATTATCTGTATTAAAAGTTTTATGAATCAGTTACAATTCAATAATTATTAGCAGATGTTTTATGTAAGCAGTTTCAGTAGTTCAGAATGATTTTCGTAAATCGCAGTCTTATTATACACTGACAATACGCCCGTGTAGTGTCGATAGCACCGTTTTTCAACTTTTCACCAATTTTCGTTTTCTGCGATATGGGTCCATACTTGTATAATTTCCGACGCGTAAGCACTCCTAACCACACCAAAGCCTAAAAATCATTGTACACAACCTCAATTTATCCATTTAAAGATTTAAAACTAACGACTTCGTCGTTAAGGAATTACCCAAAACTTGACTTGCCACCGATAGAAGACCTTTTAACCACTTCTCAATCCAAGAACAAAATTATTGCTTCAAGACTTTCACCTAAACCATTAATTCCAAAAAAAGATTTAGATTCCCACTCGAACAACACACAAATACGAGAGAAGGGAAAGAATTACCTATCGAAATCACACCAACGCAATTCTTGATGCAAGAAGGGAACGATAATAAAAATAAAATGGAAAGAGAAAAAGATAAGGGAGGATTCAAGGAAAATTTCGACAAGAGTGAAAGAAAAAGAAAAACAAAAATGAAGAGGGAGAACAGAGAATTTCAACAATGTACAGAGATGAAAATGAAAAACGTTAGAATTTAGAATTGGTGAGAGAGAAAACAAATTTTCAAAAAGAGAGTAAAAATCTGAACTAAATCAGATAACCCCTCAATTCCTCAATCTGCTCCTACACTCCCCCACTACAACTCAAACACCCCAAAACCATCCACCATTCTCTCTCCCTATCCAAAATCCCTTAATTTTCTCTCTGCACTTCCCACTACACCTCTACCATTTCGGCATTTCAGTTCTGCTTAAACTCTCCATGGCACCACAAGCAAAAATAAAACCCTTGTCGTCCTAAAGAATCGAACCCAAGACCTCCCTTACACCAACACTCCCATTAGCTACCAGACCAACAAGACCATTCTAAAAATTATTTACAAACTTTAATTATAAGCTACTAATCAGAGATAGGGCTTAATTCATAAAAATACCAAAATTTGCCCAAGGTAAGGCTTGAACTTGGGACCTCTCTCACATACCCAGAACACTTAACCACTGAAGCAGATGCACAATTGTGTCACTTTTTCACAAAAAAACAAAAATATAAAGTTTGGGATGTTACAAATATTACTTAATGTGAATAACTCTTTAAGAATAATAAAGCTTAGTTTTTAAGCAAAGTATTTTTTTCACTGCATCAAAATTTACAGGGTTAGACATCTTGTCTCCGTCCATTTCGACGATAATCAATGATCCACTAGAGAAAGCTTTCTTCACCACATATGGTCCCTCCCATTTTGGCACCATTTTCCCTGATGATCATGAACATATGGCAGAATCTTCTTCAGTACCAGATCTACTTCTATGAACTGCCTTGGTTGCACCTTCTTGTTATAGGCCTTCATCATTCTTTGCTAATACAACTGGCCATGACATAAAGCTACTAATCTTTTTTCCTTAATTAAATCCAACTTCTCATATCTCTCTTACACTCATTTAGCCTCCTCTAGTTGCACCTCCCTAAACACTCGTAGAGATGGGATTTGCACCTCGATAGGTAAAACAACCTCCATACCATATACTAATGAAAACGGGGGCTCCAATCAAAGTCCTCACTGATGTACGGTATACGTGGAGAGCAAAATGGAGTTTGTCATGACAATCTCTGTACGTTTCTGTTGCCTTGGAAATAATCTTCTTGATATTCTTATTTGTGGCCTCGGTTGTCCCATTTATTTTTGGACAATATGGTGTAAAATTGTGATGCTTGATCTTAAATTGTGCACAAACCTCTTCTATCAAGGCATTATTCAAGTTCTTGGTGAAATAATCAATCACTACAAAGATGAAGCGATGCCCGTCTGATTCTTTTGGTGTGATAAGATCAATGACATCCATGCCCCACATTGAAAATGACCAAGGAGGCGCCAAGACATAAATATTGGTAAGAGGGGCGTTAATATTGTCTATATAAATTGGCATTTATGACATTTCCGAGCATAATTTAAACAATCTCATTCCAACATCAACCAGAAATATCCAGCCCTCATGATGTACCTTGCCATCATATATCCATTACTATGTGCTCCACATACTCCATCATGGATTTCCTTACGTAAAATAATCATAAAGGTGTAGTCCACAGAAGTGGCAAAGTTGTGCTTTGGGTCTGTTATATACAAGTAACCATTAGCGGATAGTGTCCTCTGTATGGTTGTGTCTGTTTGCAAAACTCTCCACCAACAGGTACTTTTAGAAATAAGGAGAATTGTATCTATTAGAAGTGGCATACCACTTTGTCAGTCTAAGTCCTAGCCTAGCTATGTCTATTTAACCCTATCGTGAGGTTGTGTTTTCCTTGGAACTCACTAAGTTGTTATGAAGGCTATTAGGTGGGATGTGTCATGCAAGGATTCAGCCAAATTTGTGGCCTATTTGTGAGCCATCTCTTGTACTAATGAAACATGAAATCACTAGGGTATTAGGATGTTAGTTGCCGTCAATTGGAACTTAATGGCTTGTATTTAAAACTTTATTTTATATCTCTAGAATTTTATGTGCAGCCTTGCTAGGCTTTATACCAAATTATTTAATGTGACACCAAACTTTGGAAATGAATTTCAAGCTACTACTTGAGTGATAAATCATTTGCAATTTTAGTTGAACTTCTGAATGTTTATAAAGCTTCCACCAAATGGCGTTTAGTCTCGCCCTAACTATAAGTTGCGTAACACTATTTTAAATTATTTTTAACTTATTTCCTGTTTTGAAAATTTGGAACATAGCTCCAGTACGCGAAGTATTCGCCGATTTAATATGATTGGTTTTCAGATGGTTTCATCAGTTCAATGGTTTTGACTTGTGACGCTCCATACCTAGACCTGACGATCAGGTCAAGCATCGGGTGTTATAGGCCTTCTCTATTATTCTCGTACCACAAGCTGCTTCGAGTGTGAGCTCAAACACTTTTGAATCAAACACAAAACCAGAAAATATTTTCTTTACTTCTAGTGGGAAAGTAAAACATTCTATCTTATAGAAATTAGTAGAATTGTTATTTTTAAAAATAAGTGCTCGCTACTTTCGGGCAAAACAATAATATCTCAAAGGTTTGTATAATTTGTCTTTTTATCCCTATCGATGCCATCAATTTATAGGGAGTGGAAATCAAACCTAGCTGAATTAGTAGAATGTATTTAATGCTTATTTAATAGAAAAACAATCCCTTAGTTGAACTAAGAGAGAGGGGCGGTAGCCCTATTTTAAATACTAGGTTTTTTCATCCCCTTGTATTCAATATAAGAGGCTTAGGTCTAATTAGAAATGCTTCATGGACTTTTAACCTAGTACTTTGTAATTCAATCCATCTCAATACATGTTTTTATATTTTCCAAAATAAACATTATAAATTAATTTTAACTAATTAATTTTTCAATTAAATAATTTTCTTAACTCAATTCTAATTACATTAAAATCATAGAAACTTTACCATAAAAGAATCTATGAGAAAATATATTTAATTTTTTACATTAAACAGATTCGAAGGACCAATTAATTTAATTTCATTTTGAACTTCAATTAATTAATTAATTAATTAATTATTAATTTGAAAACCATAAATTAATTCCCTGGTCATTTTCATACTTAGTGAGGAAACCAAATTTATTATCGAATGCTACCTATTTCTCTAACTTTATCATTTCTATCCATTTTGGTTCATTTGATCAACATGCAATTCATTTATGGTTCCAACGATCAAGTGGAGGGATCGATTGCACATATGTGATTAGAGCTCAAATAATTTATAATTAAGTTTCAAATTTTCTCTTATTCATTACAAACTCATTTAGTCACGAAGTCATTCCACTATAGTATCGTAACTGAGCTCTCTCTAATGAAAACCATTACGAAAGGTACTTGATCAGTGATCATTTGATGTAAAGTCAATCCAGTCAGTCACATTTATGTCTCTATGTTCAGGGAGTTATTCATTCCAATGCCCAAGACAAAGCATCTCCCTAAATAGACTTGATAGACATCATATTAGTCTTTCAATCAATTTGCTCATTTCCGATTAGACTAATAAGATGTTTAGGTTTCTCTAATAATATAAGTTTTCTTTTCGTATTACAATCCAACCACGTAATACCGCATAGTATTAGTTAAACATTGTAAAACCAATGAGTTAATATTTGCTTCTATTTTTCTTTCCTTGCAAAAACCACATGAGGACATTATAAAAAAGATATTTGTAACAGGCCAATTTTTAGTGGTGTCAAAAACAATAGTTTCAAAACCCAATTTTTGTAAACCATGTTTGTAAATATTAATATTTAATATTTATGGGGCTATTATTAAAGTTTGGTCCAATAATTTTGCTAAATTGATAGTTAATTAAGGCATAAGGACTAAATTGTAAAAGTTTATCACTATGGGTTTTTAATTGGTCAAAGGTCTAGGAATTCAAATTGCAACTAACCCAAGTTCTAAAATGGTAAATAATCCATCTTGAATATGTTATAGCAGACCGTAAGAGATGTTTGATATGTTTATATTATTAAAATTTATAATAAAAACTAAACGTATAAAATATATAAATTAAACAAACAAATTGAAAGTGGAAAGAAAGAGAGTTCATCTTTCTCATTTCTTTACCATCGAAAACTCAAGTTGAAGAAAAGAAGAATCAGCCATAAGGGGTTTCAACTTTCGATCCTTAATTGATTAGTGCAATTAAGTCATTTTCTTGTAATTTTTATGTTTTTGAGGTCATTGGAGCTTGATTAAGCTAGCCCATGTACCAATTTGCAAAATTGTTAAAGCTTTTGAAAGTTGTAATTGTTGGTTTCTTTAAGATTTTGATGTTAAATTAATAGATTTTGAGCCTATATGTGAAAAATGACTAGATTACAATATTTAATTGTTATTTTTTGAACACAAGGACTAAAGTGTATGCATTTTGGAATTTATGCAAACTTTTGGTAGTAATATATGATAGAGGGTCTCAAAAGGATGTAATTGAAATCAATTTCAAAATTAAAGCTAGAAATTGAAAGTTATGGTAATTTCAATTTAGGTATTAAATTTAATAAAATTTTTAACTTTAAAGGCATTCAAAAAATGAAATTAGACTCATTCATGCATATAATAGGATAATATAAAATGTTTGGAATTGATAAATTGAACCGAATTATTGTAACAACCCAATTTAGGGCCTAGTCAAAATAGTGATTTCGGTACCACAAATCTGACGTAGAAAAACTTGTTTTTATTACATTTTTATGGTATATAGTTTTAGGGAATTATTTCTTGAAAATTTCGTTTGAAAATTTTGACGTTTGAACACTCAATTTAGCAAAAAGGACTAAATTGTAAAAAGTGCAAAAGTTGAGTTCTACAAGCTAGAGGTGTCTAATTGTTATGAAATTTTAAATTGAAGTTCCTTAGATGGTAATTAGACCATTTTTTAAGTTATTAAACAAAAATGGACATGAAATAAAAGAAATTTTATGTTTCAAGATAGGGGCATTTTGGTCATTTGGCTAATAAATGAATTAAAAATCAAATTAAAAGCCAATTTTTATCCATATTCAACCCTTGGCCAAAAATTTCAAAGGGGAACCATAGCTAGGGTTATTTCATCTTTTCAAGCTTGATTGTAAGTCCATTCTTGCCCCATTTTTAATACTCTTTACATTTTTGAAGTCGTTATTACTCGATCTATCTATTTCTACTATTAATTCGAGAGATGATTGAGGTCTAGGGTTTGGACCATGTTAGATATTTGTGTATTTTGATGTCTAATTGTAGATTATGCAAGTTTAAGGTTTGACAAACAACTTTTGCTAGGTGATTTTTGATGAAAATGTCAAAAGGATGAATTTGTAAAAAGATTTCAAAATGTGTATAAAGTGTGATTAAATGGAAAATGTGGGCTTTTATAAGGTTGAAAGAGGTTTGGCTAGGCTTGGGTCTTGATGAAATTGAATTGATTTTATTTTACGAGCCTAGGGACTAAAATGTAAATATGTCAAAGTTTAGGAGAAAAAATGTAATTTTTCGATAATGTGTGTTTTGGACTGAATTGAGTAATGTGATTAATAAATGAGTTGGGTGTGTCCCGGTGTGGCTCTTAAAAACATGAAAAATTTTCTAAGTGTTGTGAAATTTTCTAAAGTTCTTGGTTTAGTCCCGAACCGTTCCCAATGCATGTTATGGGCCTTGTAGGTTCGTTTTAGGGACAATATGAATGTATGTTAAAATTTTTAAATTTTAATGGAAATTTACGTCTCGATTTTGTATGATTGCTTGTGTATAAGTTCAGAAATGTCTCGTACCTTGTTCCAGCGTCGAATATAGGTAAGAGGTGTTACATTTAGTGGTATCAGAGCTACGGTTTAGTCAATTCTCAGACTAACGTAGCGTATTGAAGAGTCTAGCTATACATGCCATAAATGAACTGAGATAGTGTGATGACTCCTGACAATTTTAAATTGTGTTTTCATATAGTAAATGAATCCCAATCGAGCTAAGGTTAATGGCGTTGAAAGTAATACGCCGGCTCCTGCTCAAGGGGCAGCACTGTCGGATAGTAGACCCCCAACGATTGGTCAAGGAGAAGGGAGTAGGGAAGCTTTTCTCTATATGGTGAATGAGTGGTATACGGATTTTGTTCGAACAAACCCGAATGCCCAACCTCCTCCACCCCCACCTATTCCACGACCGATTCTCGTAGCTTCACAAGGTATGGAATTTGTAAGAATGAATAAGCCCTCCGTAGGAAAGATCTGAAAGCATAGGGCTGAAGATTTTAGAGCTAATGTGGATGATGATCCCAATAGAGCCGAGTTTTGGCTTAAAAACTCCATAAGAGTATTTGATGAGCTATCTTGCACACTGGATGAATGTTTAGAGTGTGCCATCTCACTTCTGAGAGATTCTGCATATCACTGGTGGAATACACTAGTATCGGTGGTACCAAGAGAGAGGGTTGCATGGGAATTCTTTCAAGAGGAGTTCCAAAAGAAATATATTAGCGATTCATCGATCAGAAACGTAAGGAATTTCTTGAGCTGAAACAAGGTCGTATGTTAGTGACCGAATATGAGCGAGAATTTGTTAGGCTTAATAAATACGTTCGAGAGTGTGTTTCCATCGAGGCTATTATGTGTAAAAGGTTTGAATATGGATTGAATGAGGATATTCATGTATTAGTTGGGATCTTAAAACTGAAAGAATTTATGGTATTGGTCGAGCGAGCCTGTAAGGCCGAAGAGTTGAATAAAGAGAAGAGAAAAGTTTATTGTGAAGCTAAAGATTCGAGGAAAAGACCGATGAGTAAGTCATTTCCATCTCGTTCAAAGAAATCTAAAGAAATGTATTCTCGTTCGAGTGTATCAGTTGGGTATTTCCACAGAGACTGCAAGAAGCAATACTCGATTTTTAAATCTCAAGACACTTCAATGGCAAGTGTGGGTAGTGTAAGGCCTAAAGACCTTAATGCCAGCATTGTGGAAGAAGACACCCCGACGAGTGTATAATGAATGACTAGGCTTGTTTCAAGTGTGGCTCTCAAGAGCATTTTATCTGAGATTACCCTGAAATGGATGACAAAGAAAATTTTCAGAATGCGAAGCTGAGTAATACTACAAATAGGGGTAGACCACCGAGGAATACCAGAAATGGAGCTAGTAGTAAAGGTGTGACGAAAGATACCACTATAAGATCTGAAGCTCGGGCACCTACTAGAGCTTATACCATCCATGCTCGCAAAGAAGCGACATTTCTCGATGTTATCACTAGTACTTTTTCTCTCTATAATAATAATGTAGTTGCATTGATTGACCCTGGATCAACTCATTCTTATGTTTTCTTGAAATTGGTATCTAGTAAGGGCTTGCCTATTGATTTTACTGAATTCGTGATTTGAGTGTCAAACCATCTAGGCAAACATGTATTAGTTGATAGAGTTTGCAAGAATTGTCCTTTGATGATTCGAGGTCACTATTTTTCAGTTAATTTAATGTTGTTGCCATTTGATGAATTCGATGTTATTTTGGGTATGGATTGGTTAACACTGCATGATGTCATTGTGAACTATAAAAGAAAGATTATTGAACCAAAATGTGAAAATGGTGAAATTCTTCAGATTGATTCAGATGGGTCGGGTGAGTTACCTGTTATGATTTCTTTGATGTCTGCCCAAAGATATGTAAGAAAAAGGTGTGAAGCTTATCTTGCTTATGTGTTGAATGCAAAAGAGTATGAATTGAAAATTGAGTCAGTGCCGATAGTTTGTGAATATCCGAATGTGTTTCCAGAAGAGTTGCCTGGGTTACCACCAGTTAGAGAAGTCGAGTTTGGTATTGATCTAGTACTAGGGACCTCGACGATATCTATTGCTCCCTATAGATTGGCTCCGACTGAATTGAAAGAATTGAAATCCCAGTTGCAAGATTTATGGATAAGGGTTTTGTGAGATCGATTTTTTCTCCCTAAAGTGCTCCACTATTATTTGTAAAGAAGAAAGACAGATCCATGAGGCTTTGATTCAATTACCGACAACTCAACAAGGTGACTATAAAGAACAAGTATCCTTTATCGAGGGTTGATGACTTGTTTTATCAGTTGAGAGGAGCAATGGTGTTCTCGAAGATTGATTTAAGATCTGGCTACTATAAGTTGAGAGTCAAAGAGTCGGATGTGCCGAAAACTGCTTTCAGGACAAGGTATGGGCAATATAAATTTCTTGTTATACCTTTCGGACTAACTAATGCACCTGTTGTTTTTATGGACTTGATGAATAGAATTTTTTGACCATATTTAGATAAGTTTGTGGTTGTGTTCATTGATGATATCCTGATTTATTCTTGTGACGAGTCCAATGCTAAGCACTTGAGAACGGTATTGCAGACTTTGAGAGATAAGCAATTGTTTGTTAAATCCAGTAAAAGTGAATTTTGGCTTCGAGAAGTCAGATTTTGGGGACATATTGTTTCAGGTGATGGTATTCAAGTTGATCCAAGTAAGATCACGGCAATTGTTGATTGGAAACCGCTGAAAAATGTATCTGAAGTTAGAAGCTTTTTGGGCTTAGCCGGATATTACCGACATATTTTCAAAGGATTTTCAATGATTGCTACTCCTATGACCAAGTTGTTGCAAAAAGATGTTAAGTTTGAATGGTCTGAAAAATGTCAGCAAAGTTTTGAGAAGTTGAAAGCGTTATTGACTGAGGCACCGGTTTTAGTACAACCTGAACCTTTATAATGATGCGTCACTGAATGGATTGGGTTGTGTGTTGATGCAAGAGGGTAGAGTGATAGCTTATCCCTCGAGATAGTTGAAACCCACGAGAAGAATTATCTGACGCGTGATTTAGAATTAGCCTCCATTTTGTTCGCCTTTAAAGATTTGGAGACATCATTTCTACAGTGAGAAATTTCATGTCTTTCTGATCATAAGAGTTTAAAATACTTGATGACTCAGAAAGATTTGAACTTGTGGCAACAGAGATAACTTGAGTTACTGAAGTATTACGAGCTAATAATTGATTACCACCCGAGTAAGGTAAATGTAGTCGCAGATGCATTGAGTAGGAAGACTTTGTTTGCTTTGAGAGCGATGAATACACAGTTGACTTTGTCAAATAATGGTTCGATTCTAGCCGAGTTGAGAGCTAAACAGTTATTTCTTCAACAAATTTGTGAAGCTCAAAAATGTGACAGTCATTTGCAAGCCAAAAGAGTTAATTGTGAATCGGGTAATGATTCAGATTTTCATATCGGATTTGATGATTGTTTGATGCTCCGAGGCAGAATTTGTGTACTGAAAGATGATGAACTTATTCAGAAAATTCTTCATGAAGCACATAGTAGTTTTCTATCCGCGCATCCGGGTAGTATGAAAATGTATAATGATTTGAAGAAATTGTATTGGTGGTCAAGTATGAAATGAAATATTTCAGAGTTTTTTTTGAAGTGTTTGATTTGTCAACAAGTGAAAGCTGAACACCAAGTGCCTTCGGGTTTACTTTAGCCAGTGATGGTGCCCAAGTGGAAATGGGATAGGATTACGATGGACTTCATAACTGGGTTGCCTTTGACTCCGAAAAAGAAAGATGTCGTCTGGGTTGTTGTGGATAGATTGACGAAGTCGGCTCATTTTATTTCGGTACATATTGACTACTCACCTGATAAGTTATCCGAATTGTACATTTCTGAGATTGTGAGATTGCACAGGGTGCCTCTATGTCTATTATTTTGGATAGAGATTCGAGGTTCACTTCGAGATTTTAGAAGAAGTTACAAGAGGCTTTGGGTACAAAGCTGAACTTTAGTACCGCATTTCATCCACAAACCGACGGTCAGTCTGAAAGAATGATTCAGGTACTCGAAGATATGCTTCATTTTTTTGTTCTAGAATTTGAGGGTAGTTGGAAAAAGTATCTACTATTAGTCAAGTTTGCCTATAACAACAGTTTCCAGTCAAGTGTTAAGATGGCACCCTATGAGGCATTGTATGGTCGCAAGTGTCGAACGCCTTTGTATTGGACCAAGCTTAGTGAGAAACAAATTCACGGGGTTGATTTGGTCAGAGAAACCGAAGAAAAAGTAAAAGTAATTCGTGACTATCGGAAAGTAGCTTCAGATCGACAAAAGCCATATGCAGATTTGAAAAGAAAAGAGATTAAATTTCAGATCGGTGATAAAGTATTTCTGAAAGTATCTCTGTGGAAGAAGATTCTAAGATTTGGTCGTAAAGGCAACTTAAGTCCACGTTTCATTGGGTTATATAAGGTTATCGTAAGAATAGGGCCAGTAGCATATCAGTTAGCTTTACCGATAGAGTTAGAAATGATTCATAATGTGTTTCATGTGTTGATGTTGTGTTGTAATTGATCATATCCCTCACATGTAATTTCCCCATTAGAGATTGAGATTCAACCGGATATGACGTATGGTGAAGATCCAATCAAGATCTTAGCTCGGAAAGTTAAACAGTTGAGAAATAAGGAGTGTAGCCCTAATGAAAGTGTTATGGCAACGACATGGGGTTGAAAAGGCTATGTAGAACTCGAGGAGGCTATGAGAAAACTGAACCCAAACCTATTTTCTGGTAAGATTTTCGGGGACGAAAATCCTTAAAAGGGGGAGAATTGTAACAACCTGATTTAGGGTCTAGTCGAAACAGTGATTTCGAGACTACGAATCTGATATAGAAAAACTTGTTTTTATTGAATTTTTTTGGTCTACAGTTTTATGGAATGACTTCATGAAAATTTTGTTCAAAAATTTTGACGTTTGAGCACTCAATTTAGTAGAAAGGACTAAATTGTAAAAAGTACAAAAGTTGAGTTCTACATGCTAGAGATGTCTAATTGTTATGAAATTTTAAATTGAAGGTCCTTATATGGTAATTAGACCATTTTTTAAGTTAGTATACAAAAATGGACATGAAATAAAAGAAATTTTATGTTTCAAGTTAGGGGCATTTTGGTCATTTGACTAATAAATGAATTAAAAATCAAATTAAAAAGCCATTTTTTTCCCATATTCAACCGTTGGCTAAAAATTTCAAAGGAGAACCATATCTAGGGTTTGTTCATCTTTTCAAGCTCGATTGTAAGTCCGTTATTATCCCGTTTTTAATGCTCTTTACATTTTTGAAGTCATTATTACTCGATTTATCTATTTCTACCATCAATTTGAGAGATGATTGAGGTCTAAGGTTTGAACCATGTTAGATATTTGTGTATTTTGATGTCTAATGGTAGATTATGCAAGTTTAATGTTTGATAAACAACTTTTGCTAGGTGATTTTTGATGAAAATGTCAAAAGGACCAATTTGTAAAAAGATTTCAAAATGTGTATAAAAGTGTGATTAAGTGGAAAATGTGGACTTTTATAAGCTTGAAAGAGGTTCGGTTAGGCTTGAAATTGAATAGATTTCATTTTACGAGCCTAGGGACTAAAATGTAAATATGTTAAATTTTAGGGGCAAAAATGTAATTTTTCATAATGTGAGTTTTGGACTGAATTGAGTAATTTGATTAATAAATGAGTTAAATTTGCTATTATAGATCA
Organism: Gossypium arboreum; assembly: GCF_025698485.1. Lineage (NCBI taxonomy): Eukaryota > Viridiplantae > Streptophyta > Magnoliopsida > Malvales > Malvaceae > Gossypium > Gossypium arboreum. Next base: position 69,607,231 of record NC_069077.1, on the reverse strand, counting down.
AGAGAAATGAGGTTCAGACCTAGATCGGGGGAAAAACAAAGTATTTGACGATTAGGTCCATATTTTACTATTTTTATACTGAGATAAGTTCTTATGTAAATAATACATTGCTTTAATTATATTTTAAATGCTTTACTATTGTATGAATTATGATCGACCATTGAATGTGTTCAACAAAGTTACGATAAGCGTGAAATTTCAATTGAACCTTAGGAATAGATAGGATACAAATGCCATGACATTAGGGTTACCGAGACTATGTGTAAGACCATATCTGGGATATGGCATCATTATGAGACTTTGTGTAAGACCATATCTGGGATATGGCATCATTATGAGACTTTGTGTAAGACCATATCTGGGATATGGCATCGATGTGAGATTTCATGAAAGACCATAGCTAGGCTATTGGAATCGATATGAGATCCCATGTAAGACCATATCTGGGAAATGGCATTGGTGTAGTACTATGTGTGCGAGATACCCGAGTATCCTTTAGTATTCCAAGTGGTTCACCAGGAAATGCAGCGAGAATGTCGAAGTTGTGAAAGACTATGGTATGTTGTCAATTAGTACAGATATGTACATAAAACTCATGCTTAATGAGCTCGATATGTGATGAATTCCTCGATAAGGTTGTGATTGAGTAAGTTTGATTATGAGAATTATAATGACATTTATGTTAATTTACTTCAAGTTAATTGTAAGTTAAATATTAGTTTATAATGCTTATTATTTGCATGGGAACTTACTAAGCTTTAAAGCTTACTCCCCTTTCTTTTCCTTTGTCTTATAGTGTCGTCAAGCTAGCTCAGATTTGGGGATCGTTAGAGGCTCCATCACTCTATCAACTTGTTATTTTGGGTACCAAGGAATTTTAACATTTTGAGTTATGGCATGTATAGGGACTTGGTTATTTTTTTATGTGTCATAATTGAATTGGCCTAATATGTTGGCCTATATTGGTTGATAATTTTTGTAAATGGCCATATGAAATTGGCTAATATTGGTTAAAGTATTTATGTATATGATGAGGATTTCATGGATGTGGAAGTTTGCATGATTGAAGTTGATAAGTATGTAATGTTTGCACGTGGTAGATAGTAGCATGTGAAGGATATGTGGATGTCTTGATTTTGGCTGAATTGGATTATTGTAATTGCTTGAATTGGTGTTATGTTTTGTTGTGTAGGTGTATGCATAAAAAGCGTGACAAAATGGCTTGGTATATAGCCTTGTTTTTGTCCACACAGGTAGACACATGGGCGTGTGTCTAGGCCGTGTATGACACACGGCTTGCCCCATGGGCATGTGTTCTGGCCGTGTGTCCCCTGCACCTTAATTATTGCAAAACAAAATGCTTAGAATTGAGCACACGGGCAGAGACATGGGCGTGTGCCTCAGCCATGTGGATGACACGGCCTCAGACACGGGCATGTGTCATGGGCGTGTGAAGTCTGCACCTATCTTATGAAAAATCATGAATTTTTAATCGACTACACAACGTAGCACACTGGCGTGTGACTTGGCTGTGTGACTTCAATTTGTTCTTGCATGACAAACAAAGAGTTACACGGGTTAGGGACAAGGGCGTGTGTGACAACACGGCCTGCCCACACAGGCGTGTCCTAAGGCACACAGACATGTGGCTCTTAAAAACATGAAAAATTTTCTAAGTGTTGTGAAATTTTCTGAAGTTCTCAGTTTAGTCTCGAACCTCTCCCAATGCATGTTATGGGCCTCGTAGGTTCGTTTTAGGGACGATATGAATGTATATGAAAAATTTTACATTCGGATGGAAATTTACGTCTCAGTTTTGTATGATTGCTTGTGTATAAGTCCGGTAATGCCTCGTACCTTGTTCCGACATCGAATACGGGTAAGGGGTGTTACATTTATTTATTGATCGGGAACTGAACCAAATCGGAGATAATCGAAAAAAGGTAAAATTTCTAACTAGTCGTTAAAGACTTGTTCATTTATTGTTTTGACAGGTAAGTTCATATGGAATTTACTATTTTGTTTCATTTTATGATTGAATTTTATTTATTTTGTTTATTTATTTATATAAATGTAAATTTGGTTTTTTTGGCATCAATTGGATTAAATTGCAAAGTATGAAAACTAATGTATTTATAAATAGATACAATTTACCAAAATGGAAACAAAATGCTTATATAAAAGGGAAGGATGTTGGTGTTTGAATATGAGCGAGAGTTCATCAGGTTGAGCAAATATGCTAAGAACTTGGCTTTGGATGAGGAAAGTCTGTGCATCAGATTTGAAGGAAGGCTGAATGGGGAACTCTAAGTATAATTGTCTGCTTTAGAGATCCGGGATTTTGTAACCCTATCTGCAAAGGCTCAAAGAATGGAGTCAGTAATTTAAGACAAGAATAAGGTTAAGAAAAGAGAGAGGAAAAAGTATGGAGCTTTTGGTGCAACTACTACTGTTGGATTCAAAAGACCCAGAGATGTAACACCTCGAACTCATGGCCGTTACCGGAAATCGAACACGAGGTGTTACTGGCTTTCTACATTTATTTCCCCTTATTTTTTTTGTTCCAGGCAAGCTGGCTACTGTATCGTTGTCGTTTTAAAAATCATATTTTGAGTTCTGAAACTCGAAATCCAATTCCGTAAATTTTCCCCGAAACTAGACTCATATATCTATATGGGGGAATTTTTGTAGAATTTCTTTGTTGGGCCAATTAGTACAGTTTATTTGTTAAAATCTCCCCTATTTCAAGGTTCGACTACACTGATCTCTGTACCTTACGATTTAAATATCTCCCTGTACAGGGCTTCAATGCCTATGCCGTTTGTCTCTAATGAAACTAGACTCGATAATGAATTTGTACATATAAGGCACGACCTCTAATTATCTCGATAAAATTTACGGTGAATTTTCTAAATCAAAAAAGGGGATCCAGAAATCGCTCTGGCCCTGTTTCACAAGAATTTAATTAACTCCTAACATACAGCTCATATGGTCATTTCGTTTCTTCCATATGAAAATAGACTCATCAAGCTTCGATTTCATAATTTATTCATTATTTAATTCCATTTCTACTATTTTTAGTGATTTTTCAATCTCACCTCACTGCTGCTGTCAGCATCTGTTACTAAAACAAACTATGCCTATTTCATGATTTTTCCTTGATCTAACTAATAATTCATCATACATGTCACAATTTATGACCATGACTAGCCATGCCAAAGGCTAATCATCACCGAGCATCTCCCCACTACACTATTACCAAATCATGAATTTAACACCGAAAATAATCAGCCATGACATATGGCATAATAATCGAGTAGGCCTCTACCAATACTCAACCAAAACCGAATTACTAAGACTTGTGTCCAAACATCATAGAACCAATTCCAACCGAACATTTATGCCATTTTCGCATGGCTAAAAGTTTACATACCAAATTTCAACAAAACATAATAGCCTATACATGCTGAAATGTTCTCCTAGACCAACTAAGAAGAAAATACCAAAAGTTGCTAGCGGTGTGATGACTTGATGGCGGTCCCGAATACATAAAAGTCGAGTCCAAGAAACCTAAAATAGGTGACAAGCAAACACCAAATGAGTATATAACTCATGAAGTCATAAGCATTACACTACCATCCATTAATAAAATTTTCACAAGAGGAAACAACGAAATGAGGCTAAGTACTCCATCCATACCGAACTATGCCATAGTTTCTTAAACCTTACGATTCAATCTCATTCCAAGTCCTACATTGACATTTCATACGCTATTCAATAGAATAATTGAGGCATTTCCATACATCATTTTATTTTCGTTACAATCATACAACTAAACGAACTTTCACCTATTCCACGATGAACCTTATGTACGTGACTTCAATTATAATCATCACATAGGTTCAAAACTTACCACACTCAACTTCAAATATAAACATAGCACCTATTAGCCATGAACTCAAGGTACTTACCCTTTCCGCTGTCCGAAATCGACTCGGTAAGGTCGCACCCTTAATATAAATAATTGATAGAAAATATATATATAGTGGGTTCGCACACATAGTGCTTAATAATCAACCACACACACTTAGTGCCATGTACTTTAAACTCGTACACTTAGTGCCATGCATTTCAAGCCCGCACATTTAGTGCCAATCTCACAACCGTGAACACTTATTGCCCGCACACCTAGTGCCGAAAACCAGCCACTCTATACGCTTCACTTCTTTTTACATTCAACAATTTCATCTCTACATACATATACATTTGTATACATCTCATCTCATTAAACACAATTGCATAGGTATTACGATCATTTACATCAATACCAACTATATGCTTAATGACTTACCTTGTGTTGGGTAAAATAATTCCAAGTCGGCTACTCGATGACCTTCGATTTCCCCTTGTTGGACGCCTCTCCTTTAGGATCTTGAGCTCATTCTAGCCATCTTCCAAGCCAAAATCAAATAACCAAATCTCCCTTCCTTCTCCTCACTCACGGCAATAGCCAAAGAAAAAAAAAGATGAACACTCCCTCTTCCCTCCTTATTTTAATCATCTTTTCCTTTTTAATTCCTTTCTTTTATTTATTTTAATTTACTTACCAATATTAAATAATAAACAACATAAACTTGGAGGAATGGAACCATGCTTGGCCGGCCACTTAACATGAATTGGGCACTTTGACATGCAAACCCAAACTTTCCTATTTTACTACTATTTGGTCCTTACTTATTTACCTATCATAATTTTCTAAGTCTCTCAACTAGATCCTTTCAAGCAAAATTCACATTCCTAAGATAAAATTAAAACATCAAATTTTTATACAAGTATTATCACACATATAAGATGTGCAATTAAAATTTTAACTAAATTTTTATGACTCGGTTTTGTGGTCCCGAAACCACATTCCGACTAGGGTCAAATTAGGGCTGTCACAACTCTCCCCCACATAAGGAATTTTCGTCCCCGAAAATCTTACCAGTGAAAAATTTGGGATATCGATCCTTCATAGAGTCCTCAAGTTACCAAGTGGCTTCTTCGATTCTGTGTTTATGCCACAACACCTTCACTAATGGGATTTTCTTATTTCGCAACTCTTTTACTTCACGCATCGAAATGCGAACCGGCTCTTCTTCATAACTCAAGTTAGGCTGAATCTCGATCTCAGATGGAGCGATTACGTGCGACGGGTCAGACCTATATCGTCGAAGCATCGAGACATGGAAAACGTTGTGAATCTTTTCAAGCTCAGGGGGTAAAATTAACTGGTATGCGACTGGCCCAACTCGTTTGGATACTTCATATGGACCGATGAACCTCGGACTCAATTTGCCCTTACGGCCAAATCTAAGCACTTTCTTCCAGGGTGAAACTTTGAGAAATACCTTGTCCCCAACCTGATATTCGATGTCTTTTCTCTTTAAATCCGCATGCGACTTTTGACGATCCGAAGCGGCTTTCAAACTTTCACGAATTACTCGAACTTTCTGCTCAGCATCCTTAATCAAATCAACCACAAGATTTTACTTTCACTAAGTTCACCAAAATAATGGGGTGCGGCATTTACGATAGTATAAAGCCTCGTAAGGTGCCATCTTAATGCTTGATTGAAAACTATTGTTGTAAGCGAATTCAATCAAAGGCAAATATCTTTCCCATGAACCACAAAACTCTAAGACGCAACATCTCAACATATCCTCGAGTATCTGAATTATTCGTTCAGATTGGCCATCAGTCTGGGGATGAAATGCGGTGCTAAAATGCATCTTAGTACCCAACGCTTCTTGTAACTTTTTCCAAAATCGCGATGTAAATCTTGGGTCTCTATCTGACACGATAGAAATAGGTACCCCATGTAATCGAAAAATTTGGGAGATGTATAATTCTGCCAATTTATCGAGCGAAAAATCCGTACGGACAGGGATAAAATGAGCAGACTTGGTCAATCTATCAACAATAACCCAGACCGAGTCTTTCTTACTCTGAGTCAAAGGTAACCCAGATACAAAGTCCATTGTCACTCGATGTAACACCCCTAACTCGAGACCGACGCCGGTGTCGGACACGAGGGGTTAACGGCCAAACCCTCTCAAGATACCAACCAGTTTGACATTACCAGTCAGGCTGGAAAACTGCGTCACCGTCGCCTTAAAAATCATATCTCGAGTTTCAAAACTCGGAAACTGGTTTCGTAAATTTTCCCTGAATTTAGACTCATATACCCATCCATGGATTTATTTTTAGAATTTTTGATTGGGCCAATTGGTACAGTTTATTAGTTAAAGTCACCCATGTTACAGGGACCGACTGCTCTGACCTTCGCGCGTTACAACTTGAATATCTCCCTGTACAGGGATTTAATACTGGTGCCGTTTGTTTCTAATGAAACTAGACTCAAAATGGAATCTTTACATATAAGGCATGACTCCTAGTTCTTTCTGGATAATTTATGGTAAATTTTAAAATTCGCGACAGGGGACCCAGAAACCGTTCTGGCCCTGTCTCACGAGAACCTTAATATTTCTCAGTATACCGCTCATATGGTCGTTTCGTTTCGTCCATATAAAAATAGATTCATCAAGGTTCAGTTCCATAATTTACTCACTATTTAATTCTACTTCTACTATTTTTAATGATTTTTCAATCTCATCTCACTGCTGCTGTCCGCAACAGTTACTGCAGTAGACTATGCCAATTTCATGAATTTTTCCTTGGCCTTAATCATCCATCATACACGACACAAATTATGGCCACCTTATCAAAATTTGAGTTTCTAAGACTCGTGGCTATAGGTTCTAGCATCCCACTCGACGACCACATAGGCCATTTTCACATGGCTTAAAGTTTACAACCCACAATTCGACAAAATATAATAGCCTATACATGCCAAATGTTCTTCAACAACAAAAACAATACCACAAGATTTCAGCCGGTGTGATGACTTCAACGACGGTCCCGATCACGCAAACAATACGAGTCCGAGAGACCTAAAATGGGTGACAAGAAAAACACCGAGTGAGTTTACAACTCAGTAAGTCATAAGCATTCATCAATCCATCGATAAAGTTACTACAACATGAAACAATAAACGAGGCTAGGTACTCATCCATATCGAATCTATACCAAGTCATACATCCACATTTCATATTCTACACAACAAGATATTTGAGGCATTTTCACACACTAACTCATTTCCACCACAATCATACAATTTCAATCATCACATAGATTTAAGGCTTACCAAATTCAACCCCGAGCATGAACATATTTTCTATTCGTCATGAGCTCGAGGTACTTACCCGATCCGCTGTCCGGGATTAGCTCGATAATGTCGCACACTCGGTGCCAATTGTAATGCAAGAGCATATAGTGAATCCGCACACTTAGTGCTATATGTATTCAACTCGCACACTTAGTGCTATATAATCAAACTCGCACACTTAGTGCTGTACAATTTAAACCCGCACACTTAGTGCCAATCTTGTCACCGTGTCCATTTATACCCGCACACTTAGTGCCGAGACCAATACCTTATGTATTTTGCTGCCTTTATACATTCAACAATGGCATCATTCCATACACATACATTTCCATTTACACACCAACTCATTTAAACACATTTGCATATATATATTGATCATTTAAATCAACACCAAATATACGCTTAATGACTTACCTTGTGTTGGGTAAAAGCAGTCCAAGTCGGCTACTCGATGACCTTCGTCTTTCCCTTGCTTGATTCTCCTTCTTTAACTCCTTGAGCTTAATCAATAAATCAACTAGTTTAACCCTCTTGCTAAACATTCATAATTCAATTACACATGCATATGTATGTTTGTATATTCGCAACCATCCTCACTTATTACCCATTTGGTCAACAATCTAAGCCAACATAAGGCTTCAATATGGTTGCCTCTAACCGAATACATGCACACCAATCTACTTCCTTTGGCGAATATGCATGTCTATGTGGAGGCCAATTTTACACTTAATACTACACAAAAAAAACAGCATACATTTTCCTAATTAACGCATTACATATTGTAGTTCTATACACATCTCTCATTTATTTCATAAGCTGAAACAACATCACAAGCAAATAGACACCTTAAAATAGTATGCATGTCATACCAATTCATCATGTGCAAACATATATTCATGTAGGTGCAATGGCGAATTCTCAAGTGGCTTATATCCAAATATACACACATATCCAAAGCTTAAATCTTACTTACCATGCAACATGCATGAATCATACTTATGGATATAACATGGCGAATACCACAACACCATACCGTTTCAATTTGGTCATGGTTAAACAAAGAACTTAGTATCTCATTCAAAAATGCTAAAAGAAAATCTAAGAATCCCCAATCCACCATCACATGAATCATTATCAAGCTTGATATTTAGCATGCAATGGCATTAACACCATATTCACTTTGGCGAATTTCATTCCCATGACATAACAAAGATTTGAACCATGGGCTAACAAGAACATCAAGCTAGCAACTAAAATATACATGAATCTCATGGCAAAACATCAAACTTACCTTAATCTAGGTACAAGTATGGCCAAACCTCCTCCTAAACCTCTTCCAAACCAACATGAAACAAGAATTCCTTCCTTCTTCCTTAGAATTTTCAGCCCAAAGGAAATGAAAATGATGAACAAAATTCTTCTTTCTTTCTCCACACTCACGGCAATGGGGCATGCATGAGACCATTTTTTCTCTTTTTTTTTTTTTCCTTTCATTATTAAATTCCCATGCTCACTATTTTATTTTTTTCTTACATACACCATTGTCCCAACATGTTTTATGACATGTTTTTACCCATAATCTCTTGTCATGGCCGGCCACTAACTATTAGGGGGGGAAATTTGACATGCAAGTCCTCCCCTTTGACTACATGCACTATTAGGTCCTTATAGATTAGCCTATCACTTTTCAAAAGTGTCACACAAGTCCTACTAACTGAATTCACATGCTATCGGCTAAATCGAAGCTTGAAATTTTCACACATTCATAATTACATATTCTAGACAATAAATATTACGTTCAAACATTTCGGTGACTCGGTTTAGCGGTCCCGAAACCACTTCCCGACTAGGGTCAATTTTGGGCTGTCACAACTCTCCCCCACTTAAGAAATTTTCGTCCCCGAAAATCTTACCGGTAAATAGGTTTGGGTAACGCTCTTTCATAGAGTTCTCGGGTTCCCAAGTAGCTTCTTCCATCCCGTGTTTGAGCCATAACACTTTTACTAATGGAACTCTTTTGTTTCGCAACTCCTTCACTTCACGAGCTAGGATACGAATCGGTTCTTCTTCATAACTCATATCGGCTTGAATTTCAACCTCTGATGGACTAATTACGTGTGACGGGTCAGATCTATAACGTCGAAGCATCGAAACATGGAAGACGTTGTGAATCCTTTCAAGTTCAGGGGGCAAAATCAAACGATACGCGACTGGACCGACTCGTTCAGATATTTCATATGGCCCGATGAACCTCGGGCTCAATTTTCCCTTACGGCCAAATCTAAGCACCTTCTTCCAAGGTGAAACTTTGAGAAAGACCTTGTCTCCAACCTGATATTCAATATCTTTTCTTTTCAAATCCGCATACGACTTTTGGAGATCCGGCGACTTTCAAACTTTCACGAATTACTCGAACTCTTTGCTCGGCATCCTTAACCAAATCAACCTCAAGAATTTACCTTCACTAAGTTCAGTCCCGAATAATGGGGTATGGCATTTACGATCGTATAAAGCCTCGTAAGGCGCCATCTTAATACTTGATTGAAAGCTATTGTTGTGCGAATTCAATCAAAGGCGATATCTGCGTTCCATGAACCACTAAACTCAAGGATACAACATCTCAACATATCCTCGAGTATTTGAATTATCCGTTCGGATTGACCATCGGTTTGGGGGTGAAAGGCGGTGCTGAAATGCAACTTGGTACCCAAAGCTTCTTGAAATTTCTTCCAAAATCGCGAGGTAAATCTCGGATCTCTATCCGACACAATAGAAATCGGTACCCCGTGTAATCTCACAATCTGAGAAACGTACAATTCGGCTAGTTTATCCAATGAAAATCCGTGCGCGCACGGATAAAGTGAGCCGACTTAGTCAGTCTATCAACAACAACCCAAATCGCATCCTTCTTACTAGCTGACAATGGTAGCCCGGACACAAAGTCCATTGTGACTCGATCCCATTTCCACTCGGGTATCGTGATCGGCTGAAGCAATCCTGAAGGCACTTGATGTTCCGCTTTCACTTGTTGACATATTAAACATCTCGAAACAAAGTCGGAGATGTCCCGTTTCATACCATGCCACCAAAACCGACGTTTCAAATCGTTGTACATCTTCGTACTCCCCGGGTGGATTGCCATTCGGCTACAATGGGCTTCGTTCAAAATTATTGGAATAAGTTCCGAATTCTTTGGGACACACAGACGACTTCTGAACCTCAAACAATCGTCATCATCGATTTGAAATTCCGAGTCCTTGTTCGGAACACACTCATCCCGTTTTGCAACCAACTCATCGTCGACTTTCTGAGCTTCACGAATTTGACGTATCAATAATGGTTTGGCTTTCAATTCAGCTACTAACACATTGTCGGGTAGGATAGACAAGTGTACATTCATCGTCATAAAGCAAATAGTGATTTTCGCTTAAGGCATCCGCAACCACATTAGCCCTTCCGGGTGATAATCAATGACGAGCTCATAATCTTTTAACAACTCGAGCCATCGCCTTTGTCGCAGATTTAAGTCTCTTTGGGTCATCAAATATTTGAGACTTTTGTGATCCGAATACACATGGCACTTCTCACCAAATAAGTAATGTCGCCATATCTTTAAGGCGAATACGATGGCAGCCAATTCGAGATCATGGGTCGGATAATTTTTCTCATGTGGCTTTAATTGCCTCGACGATAGGCCACAACTCGCCCTTCTTGCATCAATACGCAACCCAACCCAAGTAGGGATGCGTCACTATAAATGACAAACTCTTTGCCCGATTCGGGTTGCACTAGAATTGGGGCTTCATCAAATAAGCTTTCAGTTGATCGAAACTTTTCGACATTTCTCCGTCCATTCGAACTTAACATCCTTTTGGAGTAAGCCGTCATTGGCGTGGCTATCGTCGAAAACCTTTACAAATCGTCGGTAATAACCGCAAGCCCCAAAAAGCTCCTAACGGTAACATTCCTTGGTGGTTTCCAATCGACTATGGCGAAATTTTGTTCGGTCCACCGACACCGATGCGGACACCACGTGCCCCAAAAAGCTAACCTCTTTCAACCAAAATTCACATTTATTGAACTTTGCGTATAAGCGCTTATCTCGTAAGATTTGCAACACTAGCCTCGGTGTTCAACATGCTCGGTTTCATCTCTCGAATAGACCAAAATGTCATCGATAAATACAACTACGAACCGATCCAAGTATGGCTGAAAATTCTATTCATTAAATCCATAAACACCGCAGGGCATTAGTGAGCCCAAACGGCATCACCAAGAATTCGTAGTGACCGTACCCGTTCTAAAAGCGGTTTTGGTATGTCCGATTCTCGGACCCTCAACCGATAGTACCCGACCTCAAATCTATCTTTGAAAACACCGAGGCTCCCTTTAATTGATCAAACAAATCATCAATTCGTGGCAATGGATATTTATTCTTTATCGTCACTTTATTGAGTTGACGATAGTCGATGCACAACCTCATGGTTCCGTCCTTCTTCTTCACAAACAATACAAAAGCGCCCATGGAGAAAAACTTCGATCGGCGAAACCTCTATCCGTCAATTCTTGCAATTGAACCTTCAATTCCTTTAATTCCGTTAATGCCATACGATACGGGGCTATTGAAATCGGCGTAGTACCGGTACAACCGATGCGAATTCCACTTCTCGAACCGGTGGCAATCCGGCAACTCCTCGGAAAAACATCCGAATACTCACAAACCACTGGTACCGATTCGAGTTTCCTTTCCGTCTCTTTACTTCCAAACACATACGCAAGGTATGTTTCACACCCTTTTCACATACCTCCGAGCGGTCATAGAAGATATTATCGTGGCATTCCTTTTAAATCGATGAGACTCGACTCGGACTACCTCATTATTTGCACTCCTCAAATCAATGGTTTTCCTTTTGCATCCACCACTTTGCATCATGTACTGATCACCAATCCATACCAAGAATAACATCGAATTCATTAAATGGTAAAAGCATCGATCGGTAGGAAAACAGATTCTCGAATTATTAGGGGCATCTCTTGCACACTTTATCAACGAGCACGTATTGACCCAAAGGGTTTGACACTCGAATTACGAACTCGAGAGACTCAGCGGTAGAGTCTTCTTTGGATGCTAAGGTTTCACATACATATGAGTGAGTAGAGCGGGGTCAATCAATGCAATCACAATAGTATCAAAGAGAGTAAAAGTACCATGATAACGTCGGGGAGGATGCCTCCTCTCGTGCGCGGATGGCATATGCTCTAGCAGAGTACGGGTCTCGGATCGGACAGTAGTATTAGAGGCTCCTCTCGATTACCACCCCTACCTCCAGAGATTCTCGGGGCCTACCTCCACCGTCGTTCTACTAGGTCTTGCACCTTGCGTCTTATTCCTCTCATCTAGCTCCGTGCAATCTCTAATGAAGTGGTCCTTGAACCGCATCCATAATGAGCCTTATTAATGCAGACTTACCCCAACATTCACCTAGGTGTCGTCTTCCACATTGGGGCATTCAGTCTCTCTTGACGATTATTGCCCACACTAGCTACTGAAGTAGCTCGAGAGTCCGTCAATGGTGGGGCTCTAATGGAAATTCCCGATCGTCCTCGACTTCTTGGTGTCCTCCACGAACCTCTTTACAGCCGAGAACGGAGCTTTACTCGTCGATCTTTTACGGTAATCTCTTGCTTCAAATTCAGCCTTCTTCTTCTCCTTCCCAAGTTCTTCCGCCTTGCAGGCTCGTTCGACTAGTGTCACGAACTCCTTTATCTCCAAAATTCCCACTAGTAACTTTAACTCTTCATTCAATCCTTCTTCAAATCTTTTGCACATCGCAACCTCATCAGCCACACACTCCCGAGCATACCGACTAAGTCTTACGAACTCATGTTCAGATTCAGATCTGATCATCCGGCCTTGCTTGAGTTCCAAGAATTCCTTACGCTTCGATCGATGAACAGTTGACTAATGTATTTCTTTCGAAATTGGATTGGAAGAAATCCCAAGTAACTCGTTCATTTGGGACTATGGAAATTAAAGTCCTCCACCAATAGTAAGTCGAGTCTCATAACAAGGATATAGCACACTTAAGACATTCATCGGTGTGCATGATGTTCATCTAACACTCTAATGGTGTTATCGAGTCGAACTCGGCCTTTTCGGCATCATCAAGAACTATGGCCTTGAACTCCTCGGCCCCACGCTTCCTAATCAAGTCCACGGTGGTTTACTCACCTCACAGGATCGATGAATCGGAGGCATTGCGGGCTCTTGGGGTGGAGTATTTAAATTCGGGAATGGTTGGACAGCCGGGTTGGTTCGGGCATATTGCGCGACCCACTCATTCATCATGGTGAAGAAGGCTTGTTTCGCCCTTCATTTTGATTATTCGCGGATGATCGAGGCTCAACAGGCGGTGTCCCTTGCGCAGAGCAGCCGCTACACTTTCAACGTCATCGCCAAGGGTCTCTCTACCGGGTTCCATTGCTAATCAAAACAAAAATTCCAACCGTCGAAGTCATCACATTATTAAGCGCTAACAATTTGGCATGTATAGCTAGACTCACACGCGCTATGGTAGTCCTAGAACCGACTAAACCATAGCTCGATACCAATAAAATTGTAACACCCTAACTCGAGACCGACGCCGGTGTCGGACACGAGGTTAACGGCCAAACCCTCTCAAGATACCAACCAGTTTGACATTACCAGTCAGGCTGGAAAACTGCGTCACCGTCGCCTTAAAATCATATCTCGAGTTTCAAAACTCGGAAACTGGTTTCGTAAATTTTCCTGAATTTAGACTCATATACCCATCCATGGATTTATTTTAGAATTTTGGTTGGGCCAATTGGTACAGTTTATTAGTTAAAGTCACCCATGTTACAGGGACCGACTGCTCTGACCTTCGCGTTACAACTTGAATATCTCCCTGTACAGGGCTTTAATACTGGTGCCGTTTGTTTCTAATTAAACTAGACTCAAAATGGAATCTTTACATATAAGTAATGACTCCTAGTTCTTTCTGGATAATTTATGGTAAATTTTAAAATTCGCGACAGGGGACCCAGAAACCGTTCTGGCGCTGTCTCACGAGAACCTTAATATTTCTCAGTATACCGCTCATATGGTCGTTTCGTTTCGTCCATATAAAAATAGATTCATCAAGGTTCAGTTCCATAATTTACTCACTATTTAATTCTACTTCTACTATTTTTAATGATTTTTCAATCTCATCTCACTGCTGCTGTCCGCAACAGTTACTGCAGAGACTATGCCAATTTCATGAATTTTTCCTTGGCCTTAATCATCCATCATACACGACACAAATTATGGCCACCTTATCAAAATTTGAGTTTCTAAGACTCGTGGCTATAGGTTCTAGCATCCCACTCGGCGACCACATAGGCCATTTTCACATGGCTTAAAGTTTACAACCCACAATTCGACAAAATATAATAGCCTATACATGCCAAATGTTCTTCAACAACAAAAACAATACCACAAGATTTCAGCCGGTGTGATGACTTCAACGACGGTCCCGATCACGCAAACAATACGAGTCCGAGAGACCTAAAATGGGTGACAAGAAAAACACCGAGTGAGTTTACAACTCAGTAAGTCATAAGCATTCATCAATCCACTGATAAAGTTACTACAACATGAAACAATAAACGAGGCTAGGTACTCATCCATATCGAATCTATACCAAGTCATACATCCACATTTCATATTCTACACAACAAGATATTTGAGGCATTTTCACACACTAACTCATTTCCACCACAATCATACAATTTCAATCATCACATAGATTTAAGGCTTACCAAATTCAACCCCGAGCATGAACATATTTTCTATTCGTCATGAGCTCGAGGTACTTACCCGATCCGCTGTCCGGGATTAGCTCGATAATGTCGCACACTCGATGCCAATTGTAATGCAAGAGCATATAGTGAATCCGCACACTTAGTGCTATATGTATTCAACTCGCACACTTAGTGCTATATAATCAAACTCGCACACTTAGTGCTGTACAATTTAAACCCGCACACTTAGTGCCAATCTTGTCACCGTGTCCATTTATACCCGCACACTTAGTGCCGAGACCAATACCTTATGTATTTTGCTGCCTTTATACATTCAACAATGGCATCATTCCATACACATACATTTCCATTTACACACCAACTCATTTAAACACATTTGCATATATATATTGATCATTTAAATCAACACCAAATATACGCTTAATGACTTACCTTGTGTTGGGTAAAACAGTCCAAGTCGGCTACTCGATGACCTTCGTCTTTCCCTTGCTTGATTCTCCTTCTTTAACTCCTTGAGCTTAATCAATAAATCAACTAGTTTAACCCTCTTGCTAAACATTCATAATTCAATTACACATGCATATGTATGTTTGTATATTCGCAACCATCCTCACTTATTACCCATTTGGTCAACAATCTAAGCCAACATAAGGCTTCAATATGGTTGCCTCTAACCGAATACATGCACACCAATCTACTTCCTTTGGCGAATATGCATGTCTATGTGGAGGCCAATTTTACACTAATACTACACAAAAAAACAGCATACATTTTCCTAATTAACGCATTACATATTGTAGTTCTATACACATCTCTCATTTATTTCATAAGCTGAAACAACATCACAAGCAAATAGACACCTTAAAATAGTATGCATGTCATACCAATTCATCATGTGCAAACATATATTCATGTAGGTGCAATGGCGAATTCTCAAGTGGCTTATATCCAAATATACACACATATCCAAAGCTTAAATCTTACTTACCATGCAACATGCATGAATCATACTTATGGATATAACATGGCGAATACCACAACACCATACCGTTTCAATTTGGTCATGGTTAAACAAAGAACTTAGTATATCATTCAAAAATGCTAAAAGAAAATCTAAGAATCCCCAATCCACCATCACATGAATCATTATCAAGCTTGATATTTAGCATGCAATGGCATTAACACCATATTCACTTTGGCCGAATTTCATTCCCATGACATAACAAAGATTTGAACCATGGGCTAACAAGAACATCAAGCTAGCAACTAAAATATACATGAATCTCATGGCAAAACATCAAACTTACCTTAATCTAGGTACAAGTATGGCCAAACCTCCTCCTAAACCTCTTCCAAACCAACATGAAACAAGAATTCCTTCCTTCTTCCTTAGAATTTTCAGCCCAAAGGAAATGAAAATGATGAACAAAATTCTTCTTTCTTTCTCCACACTCACGGCAATGGGGCATGCATGAGACCATTTTTTCTCTTTTTTTTTTTTCCTTTCATTATTAAATTCCCATGCTCACTATTTTATTTTTTCTTACATACACCATTGTCCCAACATGTTTTATGACATGTTTTACCCATAATCTCTTGTCATGGCCGGCCACTAACTATTAGGGGGAAATTTGACATGCAAGTCCTCCCTTGACTACATGCACTATTAGGTCCTTATAGATTAGCCTATCACTTTTCAAAAGTGTCACACAAGTCCTACTAACTGAATTCACATGCTATCGGCTAAATCGAAGCTTGAAATTTTCACACATTCATAATTACATATTCTAGACAATAAATATTACGTTCAAACATTTGGGTGACTCGGTTTAGCGGTCCGAAACCACTTCCCGACTAGGGTCAATTTTGGGTGTCACAACTCTCCCCACTTAAGAAATTTTCGTCCCGAAAATCTTACCGTAAATAGGTTTGGGTAACGCTCTTTCATAGAGTTCTCGGGTTCCCAAGTAGCTTCTTCCATCCGTGTTTGAGCCATAACACTTTTACTAATGGAACTCTTTTGTTTCGCAACTCCTTCACTTCACGAGCTAGGATACGAATCGGTTCTTCTTCATAACTCATATCGGCTTGAATTTCAACCTCGATGGACTAATTACGTGTGACGGTCGATCTATAACGTCGAAGCATCGAAACATGGAAGACGTTGAATCCTTTCAAGTTCGGGGGCAAAATCAAACGATACGCGATGGACCGACTCGTTCAGATATTTCATATGGCCCGATGAACCTCGGGCTCAATTTTCCTTACGGCCAAATCTAAGCACCTTCTTCCAAGGTGAAACTTTGAGAAAGACCTTGTCTCCAACACGATATTCAATATCTTTTCTTTTCAAATCCGCATACGACTTTTGGAGATCCGAAGCAGCTTTCAAACTTTCACGAATTACTCGAACTCTTTGCTCGGCATCCTTAACCAAATCAACCCCGAAGAATTTACCTTCACTAAGTTCAGTCCAGAATAATGGGGTATGGCATTTACGACCGTATAAAGCCTCGTAAGGCGCCATCTTAATACTTGATTGAAAGCTATTGTTGTAAGCGAATTCAATCAAAGGCAGATACCGTTCCCATGAACCACTAAACTCAAGGATACAACATCTCAACATATCCTCGAGTATTTGAATTATCCGTTCGGATTGACCATCGGTTTGGGGGTGAAAGGAGGTGCTGAAATGCAACTTGGTACCCAAAGCTTCTTGAAATTTCTTCCAAAATCGCGAGGTAAATCTCGGATCTCTATCCGACACAATAGAAATCGGTACCCCGTGTAATCTCACAATCTGAGAAACGTACAATTCGGCTAGTTTATCCAATGAAAATCCGTGCACGCGGGGATAAAGTGAGCCGACTTAGTCGGTCTATCAACAACAACCCAAATCGCATCCTTCTTACTAGCTGACAATGGTAGCCCGGACACAAAGTCCATTGTGACTCGATCCCATTTCCACTCGGGTATCGTGATCGGTGAAGCAATCTCAAGGCACTTGATGTTCCGCTTTCACTTGTTGACATATTAAACATCTCGAAACAAAGTCGGAGATGTCCCGTTTCATACCATGCCACCAAAACCGACGTTTCAAATCGTTGTACATCTTCGTACTCCCCGGGTGGATTGCCATTCGGCTACAATGGGCTTCGTTCAAAATTATTGGAATAAGTTCCGAATTCTTTGGGACACACAGACGACTTCTGAACCTCAAACAATCGTCATCATCGATTTGAAATTCCGAGTCCTTGTTCGGAACACACTCATCCCGTTTTGCAACCAACTCATCGTCGACTTTCTGAGCTTCACGAATTTGACGTATCAATAATGGTTTGGCTTTCAATTCAGCTACTAACACATTGTCGGGTAGGATAGACAAGTGTACATTCATCGCTCGCAAAGCAAATAGTGATTTTCGGCTTAAGGCATCCGCAACCACATTAGCCCTTCCCGGGTGATAATCAATGACGAGCTCATAATCTTTTAACAACTCGAGCCATCGCCTTTGTCGCAGATTTAAGTCTCTTTGGGTCATCAAATATTTGAGACTTTTGTGATCCGAATACACATGGCACTTCTCACCAAATAAGTAATGTCGCCATATCTTTAAGGCGAATACGATGGCAGCCAATTCGAGATCATGGGTCGGATAATTTTTCTCATGTGGCTTTAATTGCCTCGACGCATAGGCCACAACTCGCCCTTCTTGCATCAATACGCAACCCAACCCAAGTAGGGATGCGTCACTATAAATGACAAACTCTTTGCCCGATTCGGGTTGCACTAGAATTGGGGCTTCACCAAATAAGCTTTCATTGATCGAAACTTTTCGACATTTCTCCGTCCATTCGAACTTAACATCCTTTTGGAGTAAGCCGTCATTGGCGTGGCTATCGTCGAGAAACCTTTTACAAATCGTCGGTAATAACCGCAAGCCCCAAAAAGCTCTAACCGGTAACATTCCTTGGTGGTTTCCAATCGACTATGGCGAAATTTTGTTCGGTCCACCACGACACCGTCACGGACACCACGTGCCCCAAAAAGCTAACCTCTTTCAACCAAAATTCACATTTATTGAACTTTACGATATACCGCTTATCTCGTAAGATTTGCAACACTAGCCTCGGTGTTCAAGATGCTCGGTTTCATCTCTCGAATAGACCAAAATGTCATCGATAAATACAACTACGAACCGATCCAAGTATGGCCTGAAAATTCTATTCATTAAATCCATAAACACCGCAGGGCATTAGTGAGCCCAAACGGCATCACCAAGAATTCGTAGTGACCGTACCTCGTTCTAAAAGCGGTTTTGGTATGTCCGATTCTCGGACCCTCAACCGATAGTACCCGACCTCAAATCTATCTTTGAAAACACCGAGGCTCCTTTAATTGATCAAACAAATCGTCAATTCGTGGCAATGGATATTTATTCTTTATCGTCACTTTATTGAGTTGACGATAGTCGATGCACAACCTCATGGTTCCGTCCTTCTTCTTCACAAACAATACAAAGTCGCCCATGGAGAAAAACTCGGTCGAGCGAAACCTCTATCCGTCAATTCTTGCAATTGAACCTTCAATTCCTTTAATTCCGTTAATGCCATACGATACGGGGCTATTGAAATCGGCGTAGTACCGGTACAACTTCGATGCGAATTCCACTTCTCGAACCGGTGGCAATCCCGCAACTCCTCGGAAAAACATCCGAATACTCACAAACCACCGGTACCGATTCGAGTTTCCTTTCCGTCTCTTTACTTCCAAACACATACGCAAGGTATGTTTCACACCCTTTTCACATACCTCCGGCGGTCATAGAAGATATTATCATTGGCGTTCCTTTTAAATCGAGAGACTCGACTCGGACTACCTCATTATTTGCACTCCTCAAATCAATGGTTTTCCTTTTGCGATCCACCTTTGCATCATGTACGATCGACCAATCCATACCAAGAATAACATCGAATTCATTAAATGGTAAAAGCATCGGATCGGTGGGAAAAGCGAGATTCTCGAATTATTAGGGGCATCTCTTGCACACTTTATCAACGAGCACATATTGACCCAAAGGGTTTGACACTCAATTACGAACTCAATAGACTCAACGGTAGAGTCTTCTTGGATGCTAAGGTTTCACATACATATGAGTGAGTAGAGCGGGTCAATCAATGCAATCACAATAGTATCAAAGAGAGTAAAAGTACCAGTGATAACGTCAGGGGAGGATGCCTCCTCTCGTGCGCGGATGGCATATGCTCTAGCAGGAGTACGGGTCTCGGATCGGACAGCCGTATTAGAGGCTCCTCTCGATTACCACCCCTACCTCCAGAGATTCTCGGGGCCTACCTCCACCGTCGTTCCACTAGGTCTTGCACCTTGCGTCTTATTCCTCTCATCTAGCTCCGTGCAATCTCTAATGAAGTGGTCCTTGAACCGCATCCATAACAGCCTTATTAACAGACTTACCCCAACATTCACCTAGGTGTCGTCTTCCACATTGGGGGCATTCGGTCTCTCTTGACGATTATTGCCCACACTAGCTACTGAAGTAGCTCAGAGTCCGTCAATGGTCGGGCTCTAATGGAAATTCCTTGATCGTCCTCGACTTCTTGGTGTCCTCCACGAACCTCTTTACAGCCGAGAACGGAGCTTTACTCGTCGATCTTTTACGGTAATCTCTTGCTTCAAATTCAGCCTTCTTCTTCTCCTTCCCAAGTTCTTCCGCCTTGCGTGCTCGTTCGACTAGTGTCACGAACTCCTTTATCTCCAAAATTCCCACTAGTAACTTTAACTCTTCATTCAATCCTTCTTCAAATCTTTTGCACATCGCAACCTCATCAGCCACACACTCCGAGCATACCGACTAAGTCTTACGAACTCATGCTCGTATTCGAATCTGGTCATCCGGCCTTGCTTGAGTTCCAAGAATTCCTTACGCTTCGATCGATGAACCGTTGACTAATGTATTTCTTTCGAAATTGGATTGGAAGAAATCCCAAGTAACTCGTTCATTTGGGACTATGGAAATTAAAGTCCTCCACCAATAGTAAGTGAGTCTCATAACAAGGATATAGCACACTTAAGACATTCATCGGTGTGCATGACAGTTCATCTAACACTCTAATGGTGTTATCGAGCGAAACTTCGACCTTTTCGGCATCATCGGTAACTATGGCCTTGAACTCCTCGGCCCCACGCTTCCTAATCAAGTCCACGGTGGTTTACTCACCTCACAGGATCGATGAATCGGAGACATTGCGGGCTCTTGGGGTGGAGTATTTAAATTCGGGAATGGTTGGACAGTAGGGTTGGTTCGGGCATATTATGCGACCCACTCATTCATCATGGTGAAGAAGGCTTGTTTCGCCTTCATTTTGATTATTCGCGGATGATGAGGCTCAACGGGCGGTGTCCCTTGCGCAGAGCAGCCGCTACACTTTCAACGTCATCCGCCAAGGGTCTCTCTACCCCAGTTCCATTGCTAATCAAAACAAAAATTCCAACCGTCAAGTCATCACATTATTAAGCGCTAACAATTTGGCATGTATAGCTAGACTCACACGCGCTATGGTAGTCCTAGAACCGACTAAACCATAGCTCTGATACCAATAAAATTGTAACACCCCTAACTCGAGACCGACGCCGGTGTCGGACACGAGGGGTTAACGGCCAAACCCTCTCAAGATACCAACCAGGTTTGACATTACCAGTCAGGCTGGAAAACTGCGTCACCGTCGCCTTAAAATCATATCTCGAGTTTCAAAACTCGGAAACTGGTTTCATAAATTTTCCTGAATTTAGACTCATATACCCATCCATGGATTTATTTTTAGAATTTTGGTTGGGCCAATTGGTACAGTTTATTAGTTAAAGTCACCCATGTTACAGGGACCGACTGCTCTGACCTTCGCGCGTTACAACTTGAATATCTCCCTGTACAGGGCTTTAATACTGGTGCCGTTTGTTTCTAATGAAACTAGACTCAAAATGGAATCTTTACATATAAGGCATGACTCCTAGTTCTTTCTGGATAATTTATGGTAAATTTTAAAATTCGCGACAGGGGACCCAGAAACCGTTCTGGCCCTGTCTCACGAGAACCTTAATATTTCTCAGTATACTGCTCATATGGTCGTTTCGTTTCGTCCATATAAAAATAGATTCATCAAGGTTCAGTTCCATAATTTACTCACTATTTAATTCTACTTCTACTATTTTTAATGATTTTTCAATCTCATCTCACTCCTGCTGTCCGCAACAGTTACTGCAGTAGACTATGCCAATTTCATGAATTTTTCCTTGGCCTTAATCATCCATCATACACGACACAAATTATGGCCACCTTATCAAAATTTGAGTTTCTAAGACTCGTGGCTATAGGTTCTAGCATCCCACTCGACGACCACATAGGCCATTTTCACATGGCTTAAAGTTTACAACCCACAATTCGACAAAATATAATAGCCTATACATGCCAAATGTTCTTCAACAACAAAAACAATACCACAAGATTTCAGCGGTGTGATGACTTCAACGACGGTCCCGATCACGCAAAACAATACGAGTCCGAGAGACCTAAAATGGGTGACAAGAAAAACACCGAGTGAGTTTACAACTCAGTAAGTCATAAGCATTCATCAATCCACCGATAAAGTTACTACAACATGAAACAATAAGCGAGGCTAGGTACTCATCCATATCGAATCTATACCAAGTCATACATCCACATTTCATATTCTACACAACAAGATATTTGAGGCATTTTCACACACTAACTCATTTCCACCACAATCATACAATTTCAATCATCACATAGATTTAAGGCTTACCAAATTCAACCCCGAGCATGAACATATTTTCTATTCGTCATGAGCTCGAGGTACTTACCCGATCCGCTGTCCGGGATTAGCTCGATAATGTCGCACACTCGAGTGCCAATTGTAATGCAAGAGCATATAGTGAATCCGCACACTTAGTGCTATATGTATTCAACTCGCACACTTAGTGCTATATAATCAAACTCGCACACTTAGTGCTGTACAATTTTAAACCCGCACACTTAGTGCCAATCTTGTCACCGTGTCCATTTATACCCGCACACTTAGTGCCGAGACCAATACCTTATGTATTTTGCTGCCTTTATACATTCAACAATGGCATCATTCCATACACATACATTTCCATTTACACACCAACTCATTTAAACACATTTGCATATATATATTGATCATTTAAATCAACACCAAATATACGCTTAATGACTTACCTTGTGTTGGGTAAAACAGTCCAAGTCGGCTACTCGATGACCTTCGTCTTTCCCTTGCTTGATTCTCCTTCTTTAACTCCTTGAGCTTAATCAATAAATCAACTAGTTTAACCCTCTTGCTAAACATTCATAATTCAATTACACATGCATATGTATGTTTGTATATTCGCAACCATCCTCACTTATTACCCATTTGGTCAACAATCTAAGCCAAGATAAGGCTTCAATATGGTTGCCTCTAACCGAATACATGCACACCAATCTACTTCCTTTGGCGAATATGCATGTCTATGTGGAGGCCAATTTTACACTAATACTACACAAAAAAAACAGCATACATTTTCCTAATTAACGCATTACATATTGTAGTTCTATACACATCTCTCATTTATTTCATAACCAAACAACATCACAAGCAAATAGACACCTTAAAATAGTATGCATGTCATACCAATTCATCATGTGCAAACATATATTCATGTAGGTGCAATGGCGAATTCTCAAGTGGCTTATATCCAAATATACACACATATCCAAAGCTTAAATCTTACTTTCCATGCAACATGCATGAATCATACTTATGGATATAACATGGTCGAATACCACAACACCATACCGTTTCAATTTGGTCATGGTTAAACAAAGAACTTAGTATCTCATTCAAAAATGCTAAAAGAAAATCTAAGAATCCCCAATCCACCATCACATGAATCATTATCAAGCTTGATATTTAGCATGCAATGGCATTAACACCATATTCACTTTGGCCGAATTTCATTCCCATGACATAACAAAGATTTGAACCATGGGCTAACAAGAACATCAAGCTAGCAACTAAAATATACATGAATCTCATGGCAAAACATCAAACTTACCTTAATCTAGGTACAAGTATGGCCAAACCTCCTCCTAAACCTCTTCCAAACCAACATGAAACAAGAATTCCTTCCTTCTTCCTTAGAATTTTCAGCCCAAAGGAAATGAAAATGATGAACAAAATTCTTCTTTCTTTCTCCACACTCACGGCAATGGGGCATGCATGAGACCATTTTTTCTCTTTTTTTTTTTTGTTCCTTTCATTATTAAATTCCCATGCTCACTATTTTATTTTTTCTTACATACACCATTGTCCCAACATGTTTTATGACATGTTTTTACCCATAATCTCTTGTCATGGCGGCCACTAACTATTAGGGGGAAATTTGACATGCAAGTCCTCCCTTTGACTACATGCACTATTAGGTCCTTATAGATTAGCCTATCACTTTTCAAAAGTGTCACACAAGTCCTACTAACTGAATTCACATGCTATCGGCTAAATCGAGCTTGAAATTTTCACACATTCATAATTACATATTCTAGACAATAAATATTACGTTCAAACATTTCGGTGACTCGGTTTAGCGGTCCCGAAACCACTTCCCGACTAGGGTCAATTTTGGGCTATCACACTCGATCCCATTTCCATTCGGGTATCATGATTGGCTGAAGTAATCCCGATGGCACTTGATGTTCGCTTTTACTTGTTGACATATCAAACACCTTGAAACAAATTCAAATGTCTCGTTTCATACCCGCCACCAAAATTGGCGTTTGGATCGTTGTACATTTTAGTACTACCCGGGTGGATGACATTCGACTCTTGTGAGCCTCATTCAAAATCATCGAAATAAGTTTCGAATTTCTTGGAAGACATAATCGACTCTTGAGCGTCAAGCAATCATTGTTGTCAATCCGAAACTCCGATTCCTCATTCGAGGCACATTCATTTCGTTTAGCGACCAATTCGATGTCGACTTTACGGATTCAAGTATTTGATGAATCAATAATGGTTTGGCCTTTAATTCAACTACTAGCACCTCATCGGGCGAAAGCGGATAGGTGAGCATCCATCGCTCTCAAAGTAAGCGGTGCTTTAAGACTCAAAGCATCGGCCACCACGTTAGCCTTCCACGGGTGATAATCAATGACAAGTTCATAGTCTTTCAACAACTCAAGCCAACGTCTTTGTCGCATGATTTAGATCTCTTTGAGTCATCAAATATTTAAGACTCTTGTGGTCCGAATAAATATGACACCTCTCTCCAAACAAGTAATGTCGCCATATTTTCAAGGAGAACACTATGGTCGCTAATTCAAGGTCATGGGTGGGATAGTTTCTCTCATGCGGCTTTAATTATCTCGACGCGTAAGCCACAACTCGACCTTCTTGCA
Source organism: Gossypium arboreum (assembly GCF_025698485.1). Lineage (NCBI taxonomy): Eukaryota > Viridiplantae > Streptophyta > Magnoliopsida > Malvales > Malvaceae > Gossypium > Gossypium arboreum. Next base: position 69,581,648 of record NC_069077.1, on the reverse strand, counting down.
TCAACACACAACCTAGCCCAAGCAAGGATGCATCATTGTAAATAACAAACTCCTTGCGGACTCACTGTACTAGCCTTTGGGGCCTCGGTTAAGCAGGTTTTTAGTCGATCAAAACTTTCTGACGATTGTTACGACCATTCGAACTCAACATCTTTTGAAGTAGTTTTGTCAAGGTGCGGCTATCATCGAAAAGCCCTTTACAAAACGTCGGTAGTATCGCGCAAGTCCCAAAAGCTCCTAACTTCAGTAATATTCCTTGGAGGTTTCCAATTGAGTATGGCTGAAATTTTGTTCGGATCCACCACGACACGATGCGGACACCACGTGCCCCAAAAGCTAACCTCTCTCAACCAAAATTCACATTTCTTGAATTTTGCGTATAACTTCTTGTCTCGTAAAATTTGTAATACTAATCTCAAATGCTCGGCATGTTCAAACTTCACCTTGTGAATAAACTAAAATATCATCAATAAACACAACCACAAACCGATCCAAGTATGGTCGAATACTCGATTCATTAAATCCATAAATACCATGAGGGCATTAGTGAGCCCAAACGGCATCACTAAGAATTATAGTGACCGTACCTCGTTCTAAAAGCGGTTTTGGGTATGTCCAGTCTCGGACCCTCAACTGATAATAACCAGATCTCAAATCTATCTTTGAAAACACCGAGGCTCCCTTCAATTGATCAAACAAATCATCGATGCGTGGCAGCGGATATTTATTCTTTATTGTCACTTTATTCAAGCGGCGATAGTCGATGCACAATCTCATGGTTCCATCCTTCTTTTCACAAACAAGATCTTGGTGCGCCCCATGGTGAAAAACTTCGATCGAGCGAAACCTCTATCATCAATTCTTGCAATTGAACTTTCAATTCCTTTAATTCCGTTAATGACATACGATACGGGGCTATTGAGATTGACGTGGTACCAGGTACAATTTCGATGCTGAATTCCACCTCTCGAACCAGTGGCAACCTCGGTAACTCTTCGGGAAAAACATCTGAATACTCACAGACCACTAGTACTGATTCAAGTTTCCTTTCCGTCTCTTTGCTATCAAATACATACACAAGGTATGCTTCACACCCCTTTTTCACATATCTCTGAGCGGTCATTGAAGATATTATCGCTGGCACCCCTTTAAATCGATAGACTCAACTTGGACTACTTCATTATTTGTACCCTCAAATCAATGGTTTTCCTTTTCAGTTCACCTTGCATCATGTACGGTCAACCAATCCATACCGAATAACATCAAATTCGTCAAGCGGTAAAAGCATCAAATCGATTCGGAAAACAGATTCTCGGATTATTAGAGGCATCTCTTACACTTTATCAACAAGTGCGTATTGACCTAAAGGGTTTGACACTCGAATTACGAACTCGATGACTCGACAGATAGAGTCTTCTTGGATGCTAAGGTTTCACATACGTATGAATGAGTAGAGCCGGGGTCAATCAATGCAATCACACTAGTATCAAAGAGAGTGAAAGTACCGGTGATAACATCGGGGAGGATGCCTCCTCTCGTGCTTGTGAATGGCATATGCTCTAGCGTAATCAGGTCTCGGTTGAACAGTAGTATCGAGGCCCTCTCTCGACTACCACCCCTACCTCCTGAAATTCTCGGTGGTCTACCTCTAGTTGTCATTCCACTAGGTCTTGCACCTTGCATCCTATTCTTCTCATCAAGCTCGTGCAATCTCTAATGAAGTGGTCCTTGAACCGCATCCGTAATGAGCCCTGTTAGTAGACTTACCCCAACATTCACCTATGTGTCGTCTTCCACATTGGGGCATTCGGGTTTCTCTTGGCGATTATTGCCCACACTAGCTACCAAGTAGCTCGGAGTCCATCGATGGTCGTGCTCTAATGGAAATTCCCGCATGCGTCCTCGATTTATTAGTGTCCTCCACGAACTTCTTTACAGCCGAGAATGGAGCTTTACCCATCGATCTTTTACGATAGTCTCTAGCTTCAAATTCAGCCTTCTTCTTCTCCTTTCCAAGTTCTTCCGCCTTGCGAGCTCGTTCAACTAGTGTTACGAATTCTTTTATCTCCAAAATACCCACTAGTAGCTTTAAATCTTCATTCAATCCTTCTTCTAATCTCTTGCACATAGCAACCTCATCAGCCACACACTCCGGGCATACCGATCGAGTCTTACGAACTCATGTTCAGTATTCGAGATCTTGTCATACTGCCTTGCTTGAGTTCCAAGAATTCCTTACGCTTTTGATCGATGAACCGTTGACTAATATATTTCTTTCAAAATTCCACTTGGAAGAAATCCTAAGTAACTCGTTCGTTTGGGACTATGGAAATCAAGGTCCTCCACCGATAGTAGGCTGAGTCTCGCAACAAGGATATAGCACACTTTAGACATTCATCGGGTGTGCATGACAGTTCATCGAACACCCGAATGGTGTTATCAAGCCAGAACTCGGCCCTTTCGGCATCATCAGTTACTATGGCCTTGAACTCCTCGGCTCGCGCTTCCTAATCAAGTCTACAGGTGGTTTACTCAGCCTCACAAGATGTCGATGGCGATGGCATTACGGGCTCTTGGGGTGGATTATTCAAATTCGGGAATGGTTGGACAGCGAATGGTTCGGGCATATTATGCGACCCACTCATTCATCATGGTGAAGAAGGCTTGTTTTGCCCCTCATCCGATTATTTGCAGATGACTGAGGTTCAACAGGCGGTGTCCTTTGTGCAGGAGCAGCCGCTACACTTTCAACATCATCCGCTAAGGGTCTCTCTTCCCCGGGTTCCATTTGCTAATCAAAACAAAAATTTTTAACCGTCAGAAGTCATCACATTATTAAGCACTAACATTAAGGCATGTATAGCTAGACTCATACGTGCTATGGTAGTCCTAGAACCGACTAAACCATAGCTCTGATACCAATAAAAATGTAACACCCCAAACTCATGGCCGTTACCGAAAATCGAACACGAGGTGTTACCGGCTTACTACATTTATTTCCCCTTATTTTTTTGTTCCAGGCAAGCTGGCTACTGTATCATGGTCGCTTTAAAAATCATATTTTGAGTTCTGAAACTCGAAATCCAATTCCGTAAATTTTCCCCAAAACTAGACTCATATATCTATATGGAGAAATTTTTGTAGAATTTTTTTGTTGGGCCAATTAGTACAGTTTATTTGTTAAAGTCTCCCCTGTTTCAAGGTTTGACTACACTGACCTCTGTACCTTACGATTTAAATATCTCCCTGTACAGGGCTTCAATGCCTATGCCGTTTGTCTCTAATGAAACTAGACTCGATAATGAATTTGTACATATAAGGCACGACCTCTAATTATCTCGATAAAATTTACGGTGAATTTTATAAATCAAAACAGGGGATCCAGAAATCACTCTGGCATTGTTTCACAAGAATTTAATTAACTCCTAACATACAGCTCATATGTTCATTTCGTTTCTTCCATATGAAAATATACTCATCAAGCTTCGATTTCTTAATTTATTCATTATTTAATTCCATTTCTACTATTTTTAGTGATTTTTCAATCTCACCTCACTGCTGCTGTCAGCATCTGTTACTAAAACAAACTATGCCTATTTCATGATTTTTCCTTGATCTAACTAATAATTCATCATACATGTCACAATTTATGACCATGACTAGCCATGCCAAAGGCTAATCATCACCGAGCATCTCCCACTACACTATTACCAAATCATGAATTTAACACGAAAATAATCAGCCATGACATATGGCATAATAATCGAGTAGGCCTCTACCAATACTCAACCAAAACCGAATTACCAAGACTTGTGTCCAAACATCATAGAACCAATTCCAACCGAACATTTATGCCATTTTCGCATGGCTAAAAGTTTACATACCAAATTTCAACAAAACATAATAGCCTATACATGCGAAATGTTCTCCTAGACCAACTAAGAAGAAAATACCAAAAGTTGCTAGCCGGTGTGATGACTTGATGGCGGTCCCGAATACGCAAAAAGTCGAGTCCAAGAAACCTAAAATAGGTGACAAGCAAACACCGAATGAGTATATAACTCGATAAGTCATAAGCATTACACTACCATCCATTAATAAAATTTTCACAAGAGGAAACAACGAAATGAGGCTAAGTACTCCATCCATACCAAACTATGCCATAGTTTCTTAAACCTTCGATTCAATCTCATTCCAAGTCCTACATTGACATTTCATACGCTATTCAATAGAATAATTGAGGCATTTCCATACATCATTTTATTTTCGTTACAATCATACAACTAAACGAACTTTCACCTATTCCACGATGAACCTTATGTACGTGACTTCAATTATAATCATCACATAGGTTCAAAACTTACCACACTCAACTCCAAATATAAACATAGCACCTATTAGCCATGAACTCAAGGTACTTACCCTTTCCGCTGTCCGAAATCGACTCGGTAAGGTCGCACCCTTAATATAAATAATTGATAGAAAATATATATATATAGTGGGTTCGCACACATAGTTCTTAATAATCAACCACGCACACTTAGTGCCATGTACTTTAAACTCGTACACTTAGTGCCATGCATTTCAAGCCCGCACACTTAGTGCCAATCTCACAACCGTGAACACTTATTGCCCGCACACCTAGTGCCGAAAACCGATCCTCTATACGCTTCACTTCCTTTTACATTCGACAATTTCGTCTCTACATACATATACATTTGTATACATTTCATCTCATTAAACACAATTGCATAGGTATTACGATCATTTAAATCAATACCAATTATATGCTTAATGACTTACCTTGTGTTGGGTAAAATAATTCCAAGTCGGCTACTCGATGACCTTCGATTTTCCCTTGTTGGACGCCTCTCCTTTAGGATCTTGAGCTCATTCTAGCCATCTTCCAAGCCAAAATCAAATAACCAAATCTCCCTTCCTTCTCCTCACTCACGGCAATAGCCAAAGAAAAAAAAAAAAGATGAACACTCCCTCTTCCCTCCTTATTTTATTCATCTTTTCCTTTTTAATTCCTTTCTTTTATTTATTTTAATTTACTTACCAATATTAAATAATAAACAACATAAACTTGGAGGAATGGAACCATGCTTGGCGGCCACTTAACATGAATTGGGCACTTTGACATGCAAACCCAAACTTTCCTATTTTACTACTATTTGGTCCTTACTTATTTACCTATCATAATTTTCTAAGTCTCTCAACTAGATCCTTTCAAGCAAAATTCACATTCCTAAGATAAAATTAAAACATCAAATTTTTATACAAGTATTATCACACATATAAGATGTGCAATTAAAATTTTAACTAAATTTTTATGACTCGGTTTTGTGGTCCCGAAACCACATTCCGACTAGGGTCAAATTAGGGCTGTCACAAGAGATGTTAAGAGTTATTTCGTTGCTTCAGCGAGGGAGTCCCAAACTATTGGTTTCCACCAGGAGCGAAGTAAGCGTCAAGCCACTTCCATGGCTACCACTGGAGGTACCTAGAAAATAAAGGTCATCGTCTAGAATAACTGTGGGAAGAACCATACCAGAACATGATGGAAAGTTACTAAGGCTTGCTACAACTGTGGACCCCAATACCATTATAAGAGGGATTGTCGAGTAAAAAGAGGTGGGAACACTAAACATTCTATTCAGGTAGAGTCTTAGCTAGAAGTGAAGACTTGGACAGTGGCAAAGTCTAGATCTGTACAGGGAGCTTCAAGGAAGAACATAGCTATGTCAGGCCCAAAAGTCTCAACCAGAGTCTAAATAATGCAAGCGAAGGAGGACGCTGCATTCCTCGATGTTATTAGGAGTAAATTTTTTTATTGGACAACAACATACATGCATTGATAGATCTTGGATGTACTCACTCTTATATTTTTCATAAGTTTTTGGTTAGGAAGAGTCTTAAACTTGTCCCTACTGAGCGTAGTATGATAGTTACAACTCCACTCGGTTAGAATATTGTGGTCAATAAGGTAGTAAAGGACTATTCTTTGGAATTTCGCGGGTATGTATTTTTGGCAAACTTGATGCTGCTAGTTTCCACGAGTTTGACTCCATATTGGGATTGGATTGGCTGACAAGGCATAATACAGTAGTTGAGTGTAAGTCTAGAAGTGTGCGGCTATTATCCACCTATAGTGACAAGGTGTTCATTTCAGGTATGAAGCGTGATGTCAAGAACAATTTAATCTCAGCAGTTTCATATCAAAAAATGATTGTGAAGGGTGGAGACGATTATTTGGCATATTTTGGATTTAAAAATGGCGAGGGAAGACCTCAAACAAGTACCAGTCATGAATGAGTTCCCAAATGTCTTTCTAGAAGAACTACCTGGGATACCACTAAATAGAGATATAGAATTCTCGACCGATACTGCACCGGGGACTGCTCTTATTTTTAGTGTACCGTATAGAATGGCGCAAAAGAACTGAAAGAGTAAAAAACTTAGTTGCAAGAACTTCTAGATAAAGGGTTTATCAAGCTAAGTGTTTCACCTTGAGGTGTACCTATCTTATCTGTTAAGAAGAAAGATGGGACTCTTTCTTTGTGTATTGATTATAGGCAATTTAATAAGGTGACCATCAAGAATAAGTATCTGCTGCCCATGATTGAATATTTGTTTGATCAACAAAGTGGAGCTAGAGTTTTATCAAAGATTGACCTATGATCAGGGTATTATCAAGTCAAGATTAAGACGAATGACATTCTTAATACTACTTTTTGCACTCATTGTGGGGATTATGAATTCCTAATAATGCCTTTTGGCTTGATGAAGGCACCAGTGGTGTTCATGGATTTAATGAACAGAGTATTCCAACCCTATCTCGATTGCTGCGTGGTTGTCTTCAATGATGACATTCTGGTTTATTCAAAGAGTGAAGCGAAGCACGAAGAGCACTTGCAGATAGTTTTGGACATTATTCTAGAAAACAATTTGTACACCATGTTTAGGAAGTGTGAGTTTTGGCTAAAGGTAGTCCACTTCTTGGGCCATGTTATCTTCACAGATGGAATTATGGTATATTTTGAGAAAATGAAGGTTGTACTAGAATGGAGTCCACCAAATAGTGTCACGAAAGTACACAGTTTCCTTGGATTGATAGGGTACTATAGAAGGTTTGTGAAGGGGTTTCCTATGATTTCAATACCATTGATGCAACTTGTAACACCCCTAACTCGAGACCGACGCCGGTGTCGGACACGAGGGGTTAACGGCCAAACCCTCTCAAGATACCAACCAGTTTGACATTACCAGTCAGGCTGGAAAACTCCGTCACCGTCGCCTTAAAAATCATATCTCGAGTTTCAAAACTCGGAAACTGGTTTCGTAAATTTTCCCTGAATTTAGACTCATATACCCATCCATGGATTTATTTTTAGAATTTTTGGTTGGGCCAATTGGTACAGTTTATTAGTTAAAGTCACCCATGTTACAGGGACCGACTGCTCTGACCTTCGCGCGTTACAACTTGAATATCTCCCTGTACAGGGCTTTAATACTGGTGCCGTTTGTTTCTAATGAAACTAGACTCAAAATGGAATCTTTACATATAAGGCATGACTCCTAGTTCTTTCTGGATAATTTATGGTAAATTTTCAAAGTCGCGACAGGGGATCCAGAAACCGTTCTGGCCCTGTCTCACGAGAACCTTAATATTTCTCAGTATACCGCTCATATGGTCATTTCGTTTCGTCCATATAAAAATAGATTCATCAAGGTTCAGTTCCATAATTTACTCACTATTTAATTCTACTTCTACTATTTTTAGTAATTTTTCAATCTCATCTCACTGCTGCTGTCCGCAACAGTTACTGCAGTAGACTATGCCAATTTCATGAATTTTTCCTTGGCCTTAATCATCCATCATACACGACACAAATTATGGCCACCTTATCAAAATTTGAGTTTCTAAGACTCGTGGCTATAGGTTCTAGCATCCCACTCGGCGACCACATAGGCCATTTTCACATGGCTTAAAGTTTACAACCCACAATTCGACAAAATATAATAGCCTATACATGCCAAATGTTCTTCAACAACAAAACAATACCACAAGATTTCAGCCGTGTGATGACTTCAACGACGGTCCCGATCACGCAAAACAATACGAGTCCGAGAGACCTAAAATGGGTGACAAGAAAAACACCGAGTGAGTTTACAACTCGAGAAGTCATAAGCATTCATCAATCCATCGATAAAGTTACTACAACATGAAAGAATAAACGAGGCTAGGTACTCATCCATATCGAATCTATACCAAGTCATACATCCACATTTCATATTCTACACAACAAGATATTTGAGGCATTTTCACACACTAACTCATTTCCATCACAATCATACAATTTCAATCATCACATAGATTTAAGGCTTACCAAATTCAACCCCGAGCATGAACATATTTTCTATTCGTCATGAGCTCGAGGTACTTACCCGATCCGCCGTCTGGGATTAGCTCGATAATGTCGCACACTCGGTGCCAATTGTAATGCAAGAGCATATAGTGAATCCGCACACTTAGTGCTATATGTATTCAACTCGCACACTTAGTGCTATATAATCAAACTCGCACACTTAGTGCTGTACAATTTTAAACCCGCACACTTAGTGCCAATCTTGTCACCGTGTCCATTTATACCCGCACACTTAGTGCCGAGACCAATACCTTATGTATTTTGCTGCCTTTATACATTCAACAATGGCATCATTCCATACACACACATTTCCATTTACACACCAACTCATTTAAACACATTTGCATATATATATTGATCATTTAAATCAACACCAAATATACGCTTAATGACTTACCTTGTGTTGGGTAAAAGCAGTCCAAGTCGGCTACTCGATGACCTTCGTCTTTCCCTTGCTTGATTCTCCTTCTTTAACTCCTTGAGCTTAATCAATAAATCAACTAGTTTAACCCTCTTGCTAAACATTCATAATTCAATTACACATGCATATGTATGTTTGTATATTCGCAACCATCCTCACTTATTACCCATTTGGTCAACAATCTAAGCCAAGATAAGGCTTCAATATGGTTGCCTCTAACCGAATACATGCACACCAATCTACTTCCTTTGGCCAAATATGCATGTCTATGTGGAGGCCAATTTTACACTTAATACTACACAAAAAAACAGCATACATTTTCCTAATTAACGCATTACATATTGTAGTTCTATACACATCTCTCATTTATTTCATAACCGAAACAACATCACAAGCAAATAGACACCTTAAAATAGTATGCATGTCATACCAATTCATCATGTGCAAACATATATTCATGTAGGTGCAATGGCGAATTCTCAAGTGGCTTATATCCAAATATACACACATATCCAAAGCTTAAATCTTACTTACCATGCAACATGCATGAATCATACTTATGGATATAACATGGCGAATACCACAACACCATACCGTTTCAATTTGGTCATGGTTAAACAAAGAACTTAGTATCTCATTCAAAATGCTAAAAGAAAATCTAAGAATCCCCAATCCACCATCACATGAATCATTATCAAGCTTGATATTTAGCATGCAATGGCATTAACACCATATTCACTTTGGCGAATTTCATTCCCATGACATAACAAAGATTTGAACCATGGGCTAACAAGAACATCAAGCTAGCAACTAAAATATACATGAATCTCATGGCAAAACATCAAACTTACCTTAATCTAGGTACAAGTATGGCCAAACCTCCTCCTAAACCTCTTCCAAACCAACATGAAACAAGAATTCCTTCCTTCTTCCTTAGAATTTTCAGCCCAAAGGAAATGAAAATGATGAACAAAAATTCTTCTTTCTTTCTCCACACTCACGGCAATGGGCATGCATGAGACCATTTTTTCTTCTTTTTTTTTGTTCCTTTCATTATTAAATTCCCATGCTCACTATTTTATTTTTTCTTACATACACCATTGTCCCAACATGTTTTATGACATGTTTTTACCCATAATCTCTTGTCATGGCGGCCACTAACTATTAGGGGGAAATTTGACATGCAAGTCCTCCCTTTGACTACATGCACTATTAGGTCCTTATAGATTAGCCTATCACTTTTCAAAAGTGTCACACAAGTCCTACTAACTGAATTCACATGCTATCGGCTAAATCGAAGCTTGAAATTTTCACACATTCATAATTACATATTCTAGACAATAAATATTACGTTCAAACATTTCGGTGACTCGGTTTAGCGGTCCCGAAACCACTTCCCGACTAGGGTCAATTTTGGGCTGTCACACAATTACTAAGAAAGGATGAGAAGTTTCATTGCTCTGATGAATGCTAGTAGAGTTTTGACAAGTTGAAGAAGGCATTAACCGAAGCCCCAATGTTAACTCAACTAGAACCAAGAACAAAATACGTGGTGCTCACAGATGCATCTCTAAATGGATTGGGATGTGTACTCATGTAGAAGGGAAGGGTGATTGATTATGCATCACGTCAGCTCAAGCTACATGAGAGGAATTACCCAACTCATGATTTGGAACTGGTCACCGTTGTTTTGGCCTTGAAGATTCGGAGACACTATCTCTATAGGGAGAAGTGTCATATATTTTCAGACCAAAAAAGTTTGAAGTGCCATCTCATCCAAAAGAAGCTGAACCTATACTAGAGATGATGGATAGAGTTGTTAAAGAGTTATGATTTAACCATTGAGTACCATCTGGGGAAGGCAAATGTTGTGGCTGATGCGTTAAGTAGGAAGACTGTTTTAACTCTGGCTTCTCTGTGAGCAAGAGTTTGTCTGGCGGATGATGGATCACTTCTTGTTTAGTTAAAGGCGTGAACTGTTTTCCTTTCTCAAATACAGGAGTCCCAAACCAGGGATGCATAGTTTGAAGAGATAAAGGAAGGAATTAAGTGTAACGACCCGAATTTTACAGTTATCAAAAAAGTGTATTTTCGGGTCTCCGTTTTTGAAAAATAGATTCGAAAATATTTATTAGAAAGATTTACGAAGTTAATATGAGGTTAATTAGATTGTGGATAGATGAATTAAGGGTAATTAAGAAAAAGGACTAAATTGAATAAGGGTAAATGTAACACCCCAAACCCGTGACCGTCACCGGATTTGACCACGAAGTGTTACCGGGCTTACATTAGTTATTCCTCTCTTGGAAAATTTTTTTCGTTTTCCTTTTTCTGTTCCAGGCAGGCTAGTTAACTGCGTCATTGCCACCTTAAAAATCATATCTCGAGTTCCAGAACTCGAAAACCAAATCTGTAAATTTTCCCTGAATTTAGACTCATATGTCCATCCATGGATTTATTTCTAGAATTTTTGGTCTGGCCAATTGGTACAGTTTATTAGTTAAAGTCACCCCTATTTAAGGGTTCGACTACACTGACCTTTGCGCATTACGACCTGGATATCATCTCGTACAGAGCTCTAATGCTCATGCCGTTTGTTTCTAATGAAACTAGACTCAAAGGGGAATCTATGAATATAAGGCATGACTTCCAATTGTTTCTGGATAATTTATGGTAAATTTTCAAAGTCGAAACAGAGGATCCAGAAACTGTTCTGGCCCTGTCTCACGAAATCTTGAATATCTCTCAAAATACAGCTCATATGGTCGTTTCGTTTCATCCATATGAAAATAGACCCATCAAGCTTCGAGTACATAATTTTCTTAGCAATTAATTCCACTTCTACTATTTTTGGTGATTTTTCGATCTCATATCACTGCTGCTGTCCGCAACAGTTACTGCAGTAGACTATGCCAATTTCATGAATCTTTCTTGGCCTTACTAATCATTCATCGTACATGGCACAACTATGGCCACCTTATCAAAATTAAGGTTTCTAAGACCCGTGGCTATAGGTTCTAGCATCCCACTCAAACGACCACATAGGCCATTTTCACATGGCTTAAAGTTTACAACCCAAAATTCAACAAAACAAAATAGCCCATACATGCCAAATGTTCTCCTAGGTTGACTAAGAAGACAATACCAAAATTGCTCATGGTGTGATGACTTCGTTGACGGCTCCGAGCACACAAAATAGACGAGTCCAAGAGACCTAAAATGGGTGACAAGAAAACACCGAGTGAGTTTATAACTCAGATAAGTCGTAAGCATTCTACAACCATCCATTAATAAAATTATCACAACATGAAACAATGCACGAGGCTAGGTACCCCATCCATATCGAACTATACCATAGTTCCTTGGACCTTCGGTTCAATCTCATACCAACTCACCCAATGACATTTTATATACTTATTCAATAGAGTAATTGAGGCATTTCCATACATCATCTCATTTCCGCAATAATCATGCAATCAAATGACTTTCATCTATTCCACGTTACCTTATTTACGGAATGCAATTGAAATCATCACATAGATTTAAACTTACCAACTCAACCCCGAGCATGAACATAGCATCTATTAGCCATGAACTCAAGGTGCTTACTCTTTCCGCTGTCCATACTCAACTCGATAAAATCACACCTCCATATAAATATTCAATCGATAGAACATACATATTAAATTCGCACACGTAGTGCTTAATAAACGATCTCGCACACTTAGTGCCATGCAATTTAAGCTCGCACACTTAGTGCCATATAATTTAAGTTCGCACACTTAGTGCCATATAATTTAAGTTCGCACACTTAGTGCCATACCTTCCAAGCCCGCACACTTAGTGCCAATCTTGTCACCGTGCCCATTTATTGCCCGCACACTTAGTGCCGAGACCAAACGCTCTACGCAAGTTACTACTTTTATACATTCAGCAATGTCATCATTCCATACACATACATTTTATGTACACACCATCTCATTAAACACAATTTGCATGGATATTATAACCATTTAAATCAATACCAAATACATGCTTAATGACTTACCTTATATTGGATGAAACGATTTCCAATCAACTACTCGATTATCTTTCCTTTTCCTTTGCTTGATTCTCCACCTCTAGCTTCTTGAGCTAAATCAATCAATTAACTAGTTTAACCGTCTTACCAAATATTTATACATATATACATGACATCAACTATACTATCAATAATTCGATCACACATACACATACACATATTCGTATATTAGATAACCACCCTTACTAACCACCCATTTTAGTTGATTTTATACAATCAAAGGCAATATCATAAATGGGTTTACTTATATGGCCGAATGTGCTAAAATTGATCTAACATCACCTATACCCTTGATAGAATGGCCGAATACCTATACTATCAATGTAGTATCGTTTTTATTCTTTCAAACACATTGTCTTTAATATTCTATACACCCCATTCGGCCCTAACCACTCACTTAACTTATGTGTACAAATTCCATCTCAAAATTAAGAGTTGCAACTACAACTAGGTTACAACAATGCTCATCAATGACCGAATGCCTAAGCACAACTCTACTAAAATTTATCCAACATTGCTAGCACACAATATCCCTTAACCGAATGTCATAAACCCAAGCCACATATATAGTTCATCAAGGCCTTTCATTGGCCACATTCGCACCCCTCCCTTAAGAACAAACCAATTTCAACTTTCATGAAAATATATGTACCAAGAGCTTCAACTACTTGGCCAAATACCAAACCTCCAAACAACCAAATTTAATCCATGGAATGAATAGAACTTGAACTAATCACCTCATTTACATCTAAATTCCCAAGGGTTTCAAAGTGCTTACCTCTTCCTAAGCATCAACCAAGCCAAATCATGCACAAAAGAATTCCCTTCTTCTTCCTCCTTCAAGCCACGGCAATGGAGAATAGAATGAGCATTTTCCTCTTTTTTTTTTTTTTTTCTCTCTAGTTACGGCACAATGGGGGGGGATCCATGCTCATTTTTTTTGTTCATTCCTTTAATGCTAGCTATAATTTTATGGCTTCCTACATACACCACTAGCATAACATGTTGGAAACATGTTCCCTTGCCCATAACCTTGTCATGGCCGGCCACTCACCTTAGGAAAGGGGTTATTTTACATGCAAGGACAACCATTTTCCCACATGTATTAATAGGCCACCTTACATTTGCCTAGCACATTTCTAAATTTTCTCACATAAGTCCTAATCACTAAAATTCACCTATAATTAAGCAAAAATTCAATTAAGAAATTTTCACACATGCATATTCACATATTTAGACAGAACTATCATACTCAAATAATTTAGTGATTTCGGTTTAGCGGTCCCGAAACCGCTTTCCGACTAGGGTCACTTTAGGGCTGTCACAACTCTCCCCCACTTAAGAAATTTTCGTCCCAAAAATCTTACCGGTAAATAGGCTCGTGTATCGCTCTTTCATAGAGTCCTCGGGTTCCCAAGTAGCTTCTTCTATCCCGTGTTTGAACCATAACACTTTCACTAGCGGAACCCGCTTGTTTCACAACTCTTTCACTTCACGTGCTAGGATACAAATCGGTTCTTCCTCATAACTCATATTGGCTTGAATTTCAACCGATGGACTAATCACGTCGACGGATCGGATCTATAACGTCAAGCATTGAAATATGAAAGACGTCGTGAATCCTTCGAGTTCGGGGCAAGATCAAACGATCATGGCCCAATCGGGCCAACTCGTTCGGAGATTTCGTATGGCCCAATGAATCTCGGCTCAACTTGCCCTTACGGTAGAATCGAGTATCTTTTTCCAATGCGCAACTTTAAGAAACACTTTATCTCCCACGATACTCGATGTCTTTACGTTTCAGATCCGTGTACGACTTCTGACGATCGGAGGCTATCTTCAGACTTTCACGGATTACTTTCACTTTCTGTTCAGCATCTTTAATCAAATCAACCCCAAAGATTTTTCTTTCACTAAGTTCAGTCCAGAATAATGGGGTACAGCATTTACGACCGTATAAAGCCTCGTAAGGCGCCATCTTAATACTTGATTGAAAGCTATTGTTGTAAGCGAATTCAACCAAAGGTAAATACCGTTCCCATGAACCACTAAACTCAAGGATGCAACATCTCAACATATCCTCGAGTATTTGAATTATCCGTTCGGATTGACCATCGATTTGGGGGTGAAAAGGTTGCTAAAATGCGACTTGGTACCCAAAGCCTCTTGCAATTTCTTCCAAAATCGCGATGTAAATCTTGGGTCTCTATCCGACACGATAGAAATAGGCACCCCATGCAATCGAACAATTTGGGAGATGTATAATTCGCCAATTTATCGGCGAAAAATCCGTGCGGACAGGATAAAATGAGCGGACTTGGTCGGTCTATCAACAATGACCCAAACCGAGTCTTTCTTATTCGAGTCAATGGTAACCCGGACACAAAGTCCATTGTTACTCGATCCCATTTCCATCCGGTATCATGATTGGTCAAGTAATCCCGATGGCACTTGATGTTCCGCTTTCACTTGTTGACATATCAGACACCTTGAAACAAATTCAGAAATGTCTCGCTTCATACCGGGCCACCAAAATTGGCGTTTCAGGTCATTGTACATTTTAGTACTACCCGGGTGGATTGACATTCGACTCTTCAGGCGCCTCGTTCAAAATCATCGAAACAAGTTCCGAATTCCTTGGAATACATAATCGACCCTTGAACGTCAAGCAATCATGGTCGTCAATCTGAAATTCCGATTCCTCATTCGAAACACATTCGGCTCGCTTAGTGACCAATTCGGCGTCGACCTTCTGAGATTCAGGTACTTGATGAATCAATAACGGTTTGGCCTCTAGTTCGACTACTAGCACCTCATCGGGTGAAACGGATAGGTGAGCATCCATCGCTCTCAAGGCAAACAGTGCCTTACGACTTAGAGCATCGGCCACCACGTTGGCCTTTCCCGGGTGATACTCAATGATGAGTTCATAGTCTTTCAACAACTCAAGCCAACGTCTTTGTCGCAGGTTTAAATCTCTTTGAGTCATCAAATATTTAAAACTCTTGTGGTCCGAATAAACATGACACCTTTCTCCAAACAAGTAATGCCGCCATATTTTCAAGGCGAACACTATGGCTGCTAGTTCAAGGTCATGGGTCGGATAGTTTCTCTCATGCGGCTTTAGTTGTCTCGACGCGTAAGCCACAACTCGACCTTCTTGCATCAACACACAACCTAACCCAAGCAAGGATGCGTCATCAGTATATGACAAACTCTTTCTGGGACTCACTGTATACTAGTACCGGGCCTCGGTTAAACAGTTTTAGTCGATCGAAACTTTCTTGACAAATTCGACCACTCGAACTTAACATCTTTTTGGAGTAGTTTCATCATCGGTAGCGACTATCATCGAAAAACCTTTCACAAATCATCGATAGTATCCGCAAGCCCCAAAAGCTCCTAACTTCGGTAATATTCCTTGGAGGTTTCCAATCAACTATGGCTGAAATTTTGTTCGGTCCACTCGACACCGATGGGGACACCACCGCCCCAAAAGCTAACCTCTCTTAACCAAAATTCACATTTCTTGAATTTTGCGTATAACTACTTCTCTCGTAAAATTTGCAACACTAGCCTCGGTGTTCAAGATGTTCGATTTCATCTCTCGAATAGACCAAAATGTCATCGATAAATACAACTACGAACCGATCCAAGTATGGCTGAAAATTCTATTCATTAAATCCATAAATACCGTGAGGGCATTAGTGAGCCCAAATGGCATCACTAAGAATTAAGTAGTGACCGTACCTCGTTCTAAAAGCGGTCTTGGGTATGTCCGATTCTTGGACCCTCAACCGATAGTACCCGACCTCAAATCTATCTTTGAAAACACCGAGGCTCCCTTTAATTGATCAAACAAATCGTCAATTCGTGGCAGCGGATATTTGTTCTTTATCGTCACTTTATTCAACCGACGATAGTCGATGCACAATCTCATAGTTCCATCCTTCTTCTTCACAAACAATCTTTGTGCGCCCATGGAGAAAAACTCGGTCGAGCGAAACCTCTATCCGTCAATTCTTGCAATTGAACCTTCAATTCCTTTAATTTCGTTAATGTCATACGATACGGGGCTATTGAGATCGGCATAGTACCCGGTACAACTTCGATGCCGAATTCTACTTCTCGAACCGGTGGCAATCCCGGTAACTCCTCGGGAAAAACATCGAATACTCACAAACCACTTTGTACCGATTCGAGTTTCCTTTCCATCTCTTTACTTTCAAACACATACGCAAGGTATGTTTCACACTCCTTTTTCACATATCTCCGAGAGGTCATAGAAGATATTATCGCTGGCACTCCCTTTAAATCAGTAGACTCGACTCGGACTACCTCATTATTTGCACTCCTCAAATCAATGGTTTTCCTTTTGCAGTCCACCATTGCATCATGTACGGTCACCAATCCATACCAAGAATAACATCGAATTCATCAAATGGTAGAAGCATCGGATCGGTAGGAAAAGCAGATTCTCGAATTACGAACTCGATGAGACTCAACGGTAGAGTCTTCTGGACGCTAAGGTTTCACATACATATGAATGAGTAGAGTCGGGGTCAATCAATGCAATCACACTAGTATCAAAGAGAGTAAAAGTACCAGTGATAACGTCAGGGGAGGATGCCTCCTCTCGTGCGCGGATGGCATATGCTCTAGCGAGAGCACGGGTCTCGGATCAAACAGTAGTGTCGAGGCTCCTCTCGATTACCACCCCTACCTCCGAAATTCTTGGGGCCTACCTCTAGCCGTCGTTCCACTAGGTCTTGCACCTTGCAACTTATTCTTCTCATCTAGCTCGTGCAATCTCTAATGAAGTGGTCCTTGAACCGCATCCATAACAGCCCTATTAATGGACTTACCCCAACATTCACCTAGGTGTCGTCTTCCACATTGGGGCATTCAGGTCTCTCTTGACGATTATTGCCCACACTAGCTACCAAGTAGCTCGAGTCCGTCAATGGTCGGGCTCGATGGAAATTCCCGATCGCCTCGACTTATTAGTGTCCTCCACGAATTTCTTTACATGAGAATGGAGCTTTACTCGTTGATCTTTTACGATAATCTCTAGCTTCAAATTCAGCTTTCTTCTTCTCCCTTTCGAGTTCTTCCGCCTTGCAGGCTCGTTCAACTAGTGTTACAAATTCTTTTATCTCCAAAATACCCACCAGTAGCTTTACCTCTTCATTCAATCCTTCTTCAAATCTTTTGCACATAGCAACCTCATCAGCCACACACTCCCGAGCATACCGACTAAGTCTTACGAACTCATGTTCGTATTCAGATACTGTCATACGGCCTTGCTTGAGCTCCAAGAATTCTTTACGCTTTTGATCGATGAACCGCTGACTAATATATTTCTTCCGAAATTCCGTTTGAAATAAATCCCAAGTAACTTGTTCCTTTGGGACTATGGAAATTAAGGTCCTTCACTAATAGTAGGCTGAGTCTCGCAACAAGGATATAGCACACTTTAGACATTCATCGGGTGTGCATGATAGTTCATCGAACACCCGAATGGTGTTATCAAGCTAGAACTCGGCCCTTTTGGCATCATCAGTAACTATGGCCTTGAACTCCTCGGCCCCGCGCTTCCTAATCAAGTCTACAGGGGGTTTACTCAGCCTCACCGGATCAGTAACTGATGGCATTACGGGCTCTTGGGGTGGATTATTTATATTCGGGAATGGTTGGACAGCCGGATTGGTTCGGGCATATTGCGCGACCCACTCATTCATCATGGTGAAGAAGGCTTGTTTCGCCCCTTCATTTTGATTATTCGCGGATGACTGAGGCTCAACAGGCGGTGTCCCTTGCGCGGGAACAGCCGCTACACTTTCAACGTCATCCACCAAGGGTCTCTCTACCCCGGGTTCCATTGCTAATCAAAACAAAAATTTCAACCGTCAGAAGTCATCACATTATTAAGCACTAACAATTTGGCATGTATAGCTAGACTCACACGCGCTATGGTAGTCCTAGAACCGACTAAACCATAGCTCTGATACCAATTAAATGTAACACCCCAAACCCGTGACCGTCACCGGATTTGACCACGAGGTGTTACCGGGCTTACTTTAGTTATTCCTCTCTTGGAAAATTTTTTTCGTTTTCCTTTTTCTGTTCCAGGCAGGCTAGTTAACTGCGTCATTTCCACCTTAAAAATCATATCTCGAGTTCCAGAACTCGAAATCCAAATCCGTAAATTTTCCCTGAATTTACACTCATATGTCCATCCATGGATTTATTTATATAATTTTTGGTCTGGCCAATTGGTACAGTTTATTAGTTAAAGTCACCCCTGTTTCAGGGTTCGACTACACTGACCTTTGCGCATTACGACCTGGATATCATCTCGTACAGAGCTCTAATGCTCATGCCGTTTGTTTCTAATGAAACTAGACTCAAAGGGGAATCTATGAATATAAGGCATGACTTCTAATTGTTTCTGGATAATTTATGGTAAATTTTAAAAATCAAAACAGAGGATCCAGAAACTGTTCTGGCCCTGTCTCACGAAATCTTGAATATCTCTCAAAATACAGCTCATATGGTCGTTTCGTTTCATCCATATGAAAATAGACCCATCAAGATTCTAGTACATAATTTTCTTAGCAATTAATTCCACTTCTACTATTTTTGGTGATTTTTCGATCTCATATCACTGCTGCTGTCCGCAACAGTTACTGCAGTAGACTATGCCAATTTCATGAATCTTTCTTGGCCTTACTAATCATTCATCGTACATGGCACAACTATGGCCACCTTATCAAAATTAAGGTTTCTAAGACCCGTGGCTATAGGTTCTAGCATCCCACTCAAACGACCACATAGGCCATTTTCACATGGCTTAAAGTTTACAACCCAAAATTCAACAAAACAAAATAGCCCATACATGCCAAATGTTCTCCTAGGTTGACTAAGAAGACAATACCAAAATTGCTCGCCGGTGTGATGACTTCGTTGACGGCTCCGAGCACACAAAATAGACGAGTCCAAGAGACCTAAAATGGGTGACAAGAAAACACCGAGTGAGTTTATAACTCAGTAAGTCGTAAGCATTCTATAACCATCCATTAATAAAATTATCACAACATGAAACAATGCACGAGGCTAGGTACCCCATCCATATCGAACTATACCATAGTTCCTTGGACCTTTCGGTTCAATCTCATACCAACTCACCCAATGACATTTTATATACTTATTCAATAGAGTAATTGAGGCATTTCCATACATCATCTCATTTCCGCAATAATCATGCAATCAAATGACTTTCATCTATTCCACGTTACCTTATTTACGGGAATGCAATTGAAATCATCACATAGATTTAAACTTACCAACTCAACCCCGAGCATGAACATAACATCTATTAGCCATGAACTCAAGGTGCTTACTCTTTCCGCTGTCCATATTCAACTCGATAAAATCACACCTCCATATAAATATTCAACCGATAGAACATACATATTAAATTCGCACACGTAGTGCTTAATAAACGATCTCGCACACTTAGTGCCATGCAATTTAAGCTCGCACACTTAGTGCCATATAATTTAAGTTCGCACACTTAGTGCCATATAATTTAAGTTCGCACACTTAGTGCCATACCTTCCAAGCCCGCACACTTAGTGCCAATCTTGTCACCGTGCCCATTTATTGCCCGCACACTTAGTGCCGAGACCAAATGCTCTACGCAAGTTACTACTTTTATACATTTAGCAATGTCATCATTCCATACACATACATTTTATGTACACACCATCTCATTAAACACAATTTGCATGGATATTATGACCATTTAAATCAATACCAAATACATGCTTAATGACTTACCTTATATTGGATGAAACGATTTCCAATCGACTACTCGATTATCTTTCCTTTTCCTTTGCTTGATTCTCCACCTCTAGCTTCTTGAGCTAAATCAATCAATTAACTAGTTTAACCGTCTTACCAAATATTTATACATATATACATGACATCAACTATACTATCAATAATTCGATCACACATACACATATACATATTCTTATATTAGATAACCACCCTTACTAACCACCCATTTTAGTTGATTTTATACAATCAAAGGCAATATCATAAATGGGTTTACTTATATGGCGAATGTGCTAAAATTGATCTAACATCACCTATACCCTTGATAGAATGGCGAATACCTATACTATCAATGTAGTATCGTTTTATTCTTTCAAACACATTGTCTTTAATATTCTATACACCCCATTCGCCCTAACCACTCACTTAACTTATGTGTACAAATTCCATCTCAAAATTAAGAGTTGCAACTACAACTAGGTTACAACAATGCTCATCAATGACCGAATGCCTAAGCACAACTCTACTAAAATTTATCCAACATTGCTAGCACACAATATCCCTTAACCGAATGTCATAAACCCAAGCCACATATATAGTTCATCAAGGCCTTTCATTGGCCACATTCGCACCCTCCCTTAAGAACAAACCAATTTCAACTTTCATGAAAAATATATGTACCAAGAGCTTCAACTACTTGGCCAAATACCAAACCTCAAACAACCAAATTTAATCCATGGAATGAATAGAACTTGAACTAATCACCTCATTTACATCTAAATTTCCAAGGGTTTCAAAGCGCTTACCTCTTCCTAAGCATCAACCAAGCCAAATCATGCACAAAAGAATTCCTTCTTCTTCCTCCTTCAAGCCACGGCAATGGAGAATAGAATGAGCATTTTCCTTTTTTTTTTTTCTCTCTAGTTACGGGACAATGGGGGCATCCATGCTCATTTTTTTTGTTCATTTCTTTAATGCTAGCTATTATTTTATGGCTTCCTACATACACCACTAGCATAACATGTTAGAAACATGTTCCCTTGCCCATAACCTTGTCATGGCCGCCACTCACCTTAGGAAAGGGGTTATTTTACATGCAAGGACAACCATTTTCCCACATGTATTAATAGGCCACCTTACATTTGCCTAGCACATTTCTAAATTTTCTCACATAAGTCCTAATCACTAAAATTCACCTATAATTAAGCAAAAATTCAATTAAGAAATTTTCACACATGCATATTCACATATTTAGACAGTAACTATCATACTCAAATAATTTAGTGACTCGGTTTAGCGGTCCCGAAACCGCTTTCCGACTAGGGTCACTTTAGGGCTGTCACAGTAAAAGTTGAATTATAGATTAATAGAAAGTAAAAAGGACCAAAATGAAAAATATGCCATTTAGCATAAGTTGTGGCAGCATATGAAGTAAAAATCAAATATTTTATTAGATTTTTATATGTTTAAGGTTTTAAATCAATTTATAAATTATATTAATTATTATTATATTATGAAATAAGTTAAATAAAGACAAATGTATGGTAGTGATTTAATACAAGTGTATTAATAGAAATATATACATTTATGATATTTTATTTAATTAGTAAAAGATATTTATTAGATAAAATAATTAAATTGTGAGATTTTTGTGTAAAGAACAAATTAGATAATAACACTTGTAATAATGTGAATATATACATTTGTATTATATTTATTTATTTACTTGAAAATTAAGTAAAAGATAATTACTAATTACCTAAGTGGTATTTTGGTGGCTATGGATGAAAAGGGAAATATCAAAATTTGTGATGATTTTTTAACTTATTAGAGAGTTAAGGTTGAACATCAAGTTCCCTTAGGTATGTTGCGTTCACTAGAGATTCTAGAAAGTAAGTGGGATAAGATCACCATGGATTTCGTATCAGGGTTGCCCCTTAGCACATCGAAGAAGAATTTTGTATGAGTAATCGTTGACAGGTTAACAAAGTCAACTCATTTTGTGGCAGTACATATGAATTACTCCTTATTTTACAACAATTGTTAGGGTTAAAGATGGACATCATAAGAGTGGAAGAAACCAAGTCAACCACAGTCGGAAGGGCCGTGGGGGTGGTTCTACAGTGGATGATAGGGTTAAACCCAACAATCGATAGGGTATCAGTTTGGAAAAGTCATTGGACCAGTTGACAGGGAACCGAGCGATTGGATCAATTTTTTTATTCTTTTTAATATTTTTATCGAACCAAATTTTCATCATCCAACTTTTAACATATGTCATAACAAAATATTCTAACCAAGGTTTCAAAACTGGATCACCGATCAGTCCACCAATTTGCCAATTCAACTTATTCGTTCAGTTCAATTAAATAAAACATTAAAACTATTAAAATATATATTAATGAAATAAAAAAAAACAATTCAACCACTCGATTCTCAAGTCAAACGATCTAGTGGCTTTCTCTGGAACGATACTCTTGTCGATTTTATTCTAATCGGTCCAACCGATGATCCGATGTAATTTAAATTTTTATGTTTTTATAAGTTTATATCAATTTTAATAATTTTTATATTTTTATGTTTTTTATATTTTTATAGAATTTTTTAATACGTTTTTTATAAAATTTTAAATATGTTTTATTAATTTTATTTTTTTATAATTTATTAGATTTATTAGATTTTTATAATATTTTATATTTTTATAATTTTTATAAGTTCATATCAATTTTCATATTTTTAAATATTTTAAATATTTGATCATTTTATATTTTTATAATTTTTGTGATTTTTAATATTTTATAGAAAAATATTAAATTAAACTAGAAGTTGTTATGTGTCACCATAAGTTTAGTCTGTCAATTTATTTTAACGGTCAACACGATCAATGGTAGAAACTGTTAACGGAAAGGTTTAATTAATTATTTTAGTTAACTGAAAGGACGTAATTGAAAAAACTTAATTGATTATTTTAGTTAACTGCAAGGACATAAATGGGTGTAAAATAATATAGGGGTTTAATTAATTTTTTGTACATTTTAAGGACTTTTTGACATATAAACATTAAATATAAGTTCAGAATAAATTAATAGAAAAACCATAATCAAATAAAGGAAGTTTGTATGTTTAAATTTTATTAATTTTAACATAGATTAATATCATGAAAACTCTTTTAAATGTTTGTTACGTATAAATAATATAACAAAATTACTCATAATATTAATATTATTATTATTAATTACTTAAAAAATTAGTAATATAAAGACATACTGTTCTTAATGTTTATATTTTATTAATTTAATATATTTTTTAGTTAAATTTGACACCTAAACTATTGAATTTTTGTTATTGTAATATCCTGCATGGTAATCCTAGGATACTTCCATACTAATAAAATATTAAAATTCTATTTGTTTTATATGTACTATTTCAATAAATAATTAAAAATATAAAACAAAAACATTTAAAATTTAAGAAACTTTAAAAACTTAATTTTTTAAAAAATAACATGACATGCTTAAAAATAATAATATTTCGATAAAAACAACAATTTAACTCTTAAAAATTGATGAATTAAAAGGTTAAAACCAAATTTAATTAAAAATATATAAAACTAAAAATATAAACATCGCTAAATCTAACTATTATAAAATTTAATAGAGATTTCTCTCTACATGTAACAAAATTAAATATTTTAATTTGAAAAGATATTTCAATCACTTCTGTGAGTTGAGCTTTGAGTTTCACATGATATTTTCTTTCTATATATTTGAAATCCATGAAGATTAATTATTTTTCCTACAAAACAAATAGTTAGGTATAACTATAGATAAAATTACCCCTGAAAGAAGACTAAATTACACAAAGCATGTGATCAAAAGATGGAGATAATAATAACCAAACAACGATAGCAGATGTTGGGTATCCAGATTTAAAAAGAAAACTATATTAAAAACACTGTTCACAAAACAAAAGTAAAGACAACTGACCCTTGATTTTGATCATCATTTAAAACACAAAAATCAAAACACCAGTCTTGCAATTGTGCTTCTCTATAACTTGACTAATTAACCCAAAAAAAAAAACAAAACATGTTTTTACCCACTTAGACCATCTCACAGGTCGACCAAGTCAATGCCCGAACCAGAATCCCCCTGGCTTTATATATACCTAACATGTTTGCTGTTTAAGATCCATGGGAAACAAAAACCCTCTGCGAGTGGTTCGTTCTTGACTTATAACCCTACTTTTCGCCAACTATCATCTCCACCTCAATATCTATCGGCTGTTTTTTTCCTTTCACCAAAAAAAAAAAAAAAAAACATAAATATAAAATTAACTATGGAGTACCTCAGCTGCTCCTACTATGTTACTGTTAAGGCAGCTTTGATTTTTTGAATAGTGCAGGAGATGAGATTGTTCACAGTTTCCACCGACTCCACTGTTAGTTTAGCAGTAGGAACGTTATTGACCAAAATCTGAAAACCAACAGTAAGTAGGCATCCACTGACTATGCTTCCATCAATTTCAGGTTTCACCAATGCTCCATTGGACTCGCTTCGCCCACCATGATAACTTGGTGAAATACCAGGAAGAATTGCAAATCCGGATGGTAAGAGTGCCACATATGTTGAATCCCCACCATTCATCACCACACTCATTGATGATATGTCAACAGGTGCGTAAACTACTAATGCACCAGAGGCATCACTCCATGTTTCTTGTAAAATTAGCATGTTGTTCTCATTTGCATTAATGGCCTGCAAACGTGCATGAAAAGGAGCCATAAAACCCAACACAGAAAAAACACAGGTAAACTACAAAAAAAGGGGGGTGGAATTGGATAACAGAAAATCAAAGATATCTGCAGCATATGTCTTAACAAGTCTAGATGGTAAAACACTTACGCTACCACGAAGGAGAGACACACAGTTACCATGACCCATTCCCTTGGCAACATGCACCATCTCTTGCATTGGCCCACCATGGGACAAAATGTCCCACTCGCTTCGCATCCGTTCATCCCGCAAGAAATCAAACAGCCGTTCTTGAGTTACTGGCATCCAAACAGAAGTAGCAGCACTCAACACAACCCCGTGTGGCTCACCAGGATCATTTATATTCTTCCGGGTCATCACCCTGACATCTTCGCCAACATTACCAACACTAAGCTTGTCCCATTTATGAACGCTCGATGCACAAACTCCAGCGCAGAAGTTATATGTCATGCGCTGTGCAAGCTTGATCATGCTTTTCCTCCCAGCTGGTGTTATTCCTATGGCACAAATAGTGTATTAGACAAGAGTCCATATTCTTTTCAAGGATGAAAGAATGTACATGCTAATGGAACCTGTATTATTTTCCCCAGGGATGTCTTGTGACATAAGTATTGCCATGCAGTCACACTGCCTTTGGAGAGTGGCCAGCCACCTGTGCGCACCAAAGCCAAAACCTGAACTGAGTAACGGCTGTAAGAGATGGTGGACAGCGCTGTCATCATACTCCGAGTGTTCAACCCATGTAATCTGGCATTTAAATACTTGTAAGAATCTTAGTCACAACTAATATCAAACCAATAATCAAGAGTTCAATAAGAAAGCTGTTATAAATTTATGGCAGAAAAAAGAAAGAGAAAAGCATCAGATAAATTGGCTCCACTAATCCCAAATTTGAGAAAAGCATCAGATTAGTTGGCTCCGTTAATATCGACTTGCTTTTCTATAACTAAGACCAAATATCCCACGATACTAAGTACGAGAGGAAAAGAAATCAAATCAGGGCGACCCTGGTAAAATGGGACACAAAGTCCACCTAATAAGAAATTAGAAGCACAAATCTTGAATCAAGATTTTCTGTCAAAGTTTAAATTAAGCTAAAATGTGACATTAATAAAATAATCCAAACAGAGAGACACATTAAACAGGCCCTAAAAATTACAAGATAATGACTGGATCCAGGTAATCACCTCGTGGACAGTTAAAGACATTAAAAGTGGATAGATAGGAATAGAAACATCAAAATATAATTTATAGAACAATGATTGAACTTTCCAAGGATTTGCCTGCATATAAAGTATAGAACTAAGGTACACTCAAGATTATACTAAAAGCAAGCTGACTATAACCTCAATTTGCTCAACTAACAGTTTAACTAATTTAGTATATAGATAAGATACCTTTGCTTTGAAACTTGAGATTTAAAATGATTAAAACATGTAAGACCTTCAGCAAAATAATAATTAAAGCTTCAGTGAAGTCCTGCTATATCTTACTAGCTACCTCAGAGGAGGGAAATCCGGTGAGTTATAAAAGGAAAAAAATTGAGCAAAGCACAAGTCAAGGAGGATTGAGACTGAAGTCCAGATGCAAATTATTTACATTCATCTAGTCCGAACCAAACTCAGAAATTGTATTTACAACAACCTTGTTAAATGCCCTTAAACTGCGGTTCTAGCTCACTGAGCATAAAAATATTGACTACACATTTCAGTTTTTAGAAGAGAGGAAAATAAAATTCAGATTAGCAATACCTTGGAGCACTTAGTATCCACATCTTGGATAACACAGCCAGAGGGAAGCCTCCTGCAGTTTGGAAACATCTGTGTATTTGTAGCATCTTGGCTGGGATCAATTGAAACATCAACCACAGCCCACACACCCTCGGAATGCTGCTTACAAAACCGGATGAATCTCACTTGACGGACAGGAACCAGAGGTGAAAGCACTTGAAATTCAGCATCCATCTGCAAAATATGCTTTCTCATAAAGCCCAGCTAAGCAGCAAAATAAGTAAAGACAGATGGCAGAGAAATATACCACTTGCAACTCATTGTCTCTGGTTACACCCGTGCCACTGGATAGCACATCAATGGTTGCTGCTCTAGAAATCATGCACGGAAACATTTCTACCCAACGATTCTATTCATAAAAGTAAAAGAAAAAGAGTTTGTAAAACAACCATTCAAATACTTTTAAGATTCAATCAATAAAATCAATGATCAACCATTTGTGGCAACCAAAAGAACCATCTCCACCAGAACTGAAAATAGTTTCACCAGCATAACATATAACGTAAAGGTAACCTAACAAATAAGCAGACAAAAGCACTACCAATAATCATCTGCAAAAAATATCTTCATCAAAGTCTAAAAAGGATGGCATCAAAAGGACAAAACAAGCAAACTAATCCCAACTACTGATAGAAAGTTCAATGGAATAACAAAGGCCCTGCAACAAGTGACCAGGTGGCATACCGCATCCATCAGTGCCTCCACAAGAGCCAAGCCACGAAGGTAAACCAGTCCAGTTGCCTTTGTAGCCTCAGTTGCATAGCTGCTCGGTTTCATGCCAATGCAAGAGGAGAAATTCCTCCTGTACTCCTCAACATTCAAGGATTCCATCCCACCACCCATACCTTTAATCCAAAGAGGATTATCCATCTGCGCCATCTTAATTAATTCATCCATTGCTGACAAAGCAACATCTACAAAGGCTGACCTGTCATACTGCATTTCATTGACCATAGGT
Organism: Gossypium arboreum; assembly: GCF_025698485.1. Classification (NCBI taxonomy): domain Eukaryota; kingdom Viridiplantae; phylum Streptophyta; class Magnoliopsida; order Malvales; family Malvaceae; genus Gossypium; species Gossypium arboreum. Next base: position 69,553,349 of record NC_069077.1, on the reverse strand, counting down.
TTCACTATGGACATCATAGACCCATCACCGAACTCAAATCCCATTGGCAAGGACGTTCCTGCATTGTTCAGGCCACCAAAACCATTCCTTCCAACTGCAAGCTCCAAATTGGAGTTTAAGCCGTGAGGAGGAATAGGACTACCAGAGGATGAGAGAGGCCTGCCCAAGAACTTGTTTGTTAAAGCACATATCCGGGTTAGTTCATCTTTTAAACGAGCATTCTCAATCCTAAGTTGGTGCTGCTCATAAGATATTTCACCGGGCACTGCCGGACCACCACAACTGCTGCATATTGGGGTTGTCATTGCCTGCTTCAACAAATCATTTTCGGCTCGGAGTTTGTCATTCTCTTGCCTAAGAATTACATTTTCATGGCGTTCCAATTGGGTCTGGTTAAAAGGATAAATTTTCATCATTAGCAATCTCAAACTCAAGTTTAAAATTCAATAAACAAAAAACAAAATAGATTATCAACTTACCTTCATCTGGGTTCTCCTGTTTTGAAACCAAAACTTTATTTGCTTGCCCTCTAAGCCTAGCCTCCTGCTAAGTTCCATTCTTTGTTTTTCATCAGGATGAGGACACTCCTTGAAGAAACTAGAGAAGAGAAAGAGATAAACTTCAATAAGCAAATCCATAAATTAAAAATAAAGAGAAAAAGAATTCCTTAGGCTAAAGTGAAATGTAAGTAAGCATACGATTCAAGCTCTTGTATTTGACGTGGAGTGTGCCTGTGGTACTTCTTCTTCTTAGACGGTCCATCGGCAGCAGCATCCTGATCATCACCGGAAGCAACATCAAAATTATCACTTTCAGACCTAATCTCGTATCCGTCTTCCTTCATCCTCCCAACAAAACCCGGATCAAAGTTTTCCCCAATCAGCCCCATCTCACCATGACCATCCATTCTTTTCTGCACCAAAACCAAGTCCCCTAATAAATGACCCATCTTAAAAATAATAACAAACACACAGCAAAGCTCAGAAAAAAAAGTAGGTAATAAATTAATTGAAGGACAATGGACTAGAGAGAGAGAGAAAGAGAAAGAGAGATGGGGGGAGGGGGGGAGGGAGAGGGAGAGGGAGATGAGCCAGTACATATGAGAGAGAAAGGGAGGGAGAGCTTAGCATAGATATGGGAATATGTTGGGTGAGAAGAGGTGGCTCAACAATGGCATAACTTAGCATGTTGTTTTGTGGAACAAAATCAGCCACAACCACCCTTGCACCCGAACTACCACTGTCACTGCTGCTACTACTGTTGATCAAACCCCCAAAACTCATTAAATTAGGAAAAAAAGAGAGACAGAAACCAATTATTTTTAATCTCACACTCCCTCTATTATTTCATATCGTCTGTTTTTCTATGTTGATTGAAACGGTCACTATCACTTTCACAAGGTTGTGCTTCAGTTTTGTTTCGCTTTCTTGTCCATTAATTTGACCTTACAAAACAATACCCAGATTAAGCTAAAGTCTAAAACCTTTTTTGACAATTTCATCTCAACAAATCCAGAATGACAAGGCTGTCTACCTTGTCAACGCCCATGCATGACACCTCTCTCTCTCTCTCTAAAAGACTCATATATTGTTCTCTCTCTCAAAAAAAGTCAGTTTAAGAAAGAGAAAACAGTGGAGGAACAGGACAAGAGAGACCACCTTTTTATCTTGTAATAAAAATAATAAGAAACAACGAGTTCACACCTTCTCTTTTATGTCTTTACCTAAGTCCAGCGTCTCAGCCAGGGAAATCCCTGAAAAAACTCCATGGAAACACTGACAAATATGAAAACCCTAAATTTTCACAGCATCATGCTTGACCAATTGTTTGTCAGCATATTTGACAAAATTGAAAAGGACCCACAGAGAAAAGGAAAAAGCAAAACCAAATACACAAAAAGGCAAAGCTTATCTCTTTCACATTCACACTATTCAAACACCATATGACGTAGCAATAACCAGAATCAAAGGCATGAAAAAACCCAGTTGACCTCTTTCTCTTTTTTTCCCCTCTCTCTCTATCTTCCAGTGCAAGTAAAGAAAATAAACAGGCTGAAAGAAATAAATGCACAAAAACAAGAACCCAAACCCAGAAAAAGCTAGTACCTTTTTTATTTTTATTTTGACAGTGAGCAAAGGTCAGTATTTTTGAACAGAGTGGAATAGATACAGGTTATCAGATCCTTCTCTCTCTCTATTTAACTGTTGGGATCTGTACAAGAAGTAAAAAGGACAAAGTATATAATAAAATATATGAAAGCTTTTCTTTTTCTTTATTTTAGATTAAAAGAACCCAAAAAAAAAATCACTACTACTAATTATAATGGTGGTTGGATCGTTGGAAGCTGTGAAGATACTGCAAGCTGACTTACAAAGAAAAAGGGAGAGAAAATCAATAGTCAAACTCGTTAATCCTTTGTTTTATATCAAATGAAAATTAAAAAAAATTCTCGATCTTATAAACCCTAATGAAGACTGTAGCGATCTCTCATTCTCTCTGTCTTTTTTTTCCTTTAATTTTCAATTTTGATGGTATTTTCTTCCTCTTCTTCTTTCTCCCTTTGTCTTCCCCATAAATATGATATTTAATTAATATAAAGAGGAAATCAAGAGCTTAATGCAGTGTGGGACCCACTACCTCCCAAAACCGGGTTTTGCCGTTTTGGGATATCCGCCTTTCACGCGCTACCCCCGCGCTTGTGTCTGTCCGCGACACTCGTAGTTCTGACGAGTTTAAATCCTGTGTGCTCGATACTCTCTACGCCCGCTTATACAACTTACGAATGGAACCTATCCGAAAATGACACGTAAAAGCTGAGATAAAACTCTGGACATTCAGGGTACTGTTTAGGGTCAATACGGTACTTCTGCAAATATAGATGGGGACAGGGTCTAGATTCCTAAATCTAATTCGGCCGTGATAGTTGGCCTCTGTTGTAACCCTAATTTGGACGACAACTCATTTTTTATTTTTCTTTTAAAATTTTAATTTTACAAATATATCTGGCTTAAGATTTGGTTTTGATTTTAAGATTGTCTCAAGTTTTATTATCACTTCAATTTCCCTAAGCTTAAGAAAATCAAAGCAATTATTGGAGGAAACGTTCACTAAACTCTTATTGGATCATTTGCTAATATAGATATTTTTAGTACATCTTTTCATTGCAATATTTTTATATTTTATAAGTAAATTTTACAGTTTATACTTAAAGGTTTATAATTATTTTTAATAGTATCATTTTAAAAATTCCAACTAATATTATTTCCTTAAAAGTTTTATATTTTTCTTATTACAATGTACAAGTGTTTAAATTTTGATTAAAATTAAATTAATTAATTAAATCAATTTAATTTAATTAATCGATCGATTAATTGATCTAATTTGGTCAAAGGTCGATTAATGATTTTTTGAAAGCTCAATTATTGGTTAATTTAATTTGAAAGTTTAATTTTTTGAAAGTTCGTTAATTCAGTTAATACTAGTTCAATTTGATTAACCGTTTAAATGCTCCTACTCGTTGGTTTATTATATTTTTAGGCTACTGAATTATTTAAAATTATTTAATAAGTTAGGACTCATCATCATATGCATAATAATTTTAATAAATATAAAATAATTTTATAAAAATAACATTCTTTTGAATAATAAAATCACATTTTAAATACAATTAATGACACATGATTATTTTTTAACTTTAATTTCATTATAAGTTTTTGTCATATCTTTTCTTTTTATACAATGCATAAAACTACTTATAGCTCATCCTCAACCCTTAAATAGGAGGATAATTAATACGCTTCAACTCTCTAAAACTAACGACTTTCTACACTAGTAACAATATTAATACCAATCGACATAAGACTCAAATGACTAAAACATGATTATTTTTATTTTTAAAGGTTGATGCGTTTAATAAATTATATTATATTTATGTTTAAGTAAATGTTATTGAAAAAAACAGATACAAAGACACAACACGGATACACTAATTTACATAGTATTTTTTTAACATAATGTATTACGTGGACCTCAATTTTAATTAAAAAAAGTCATTTTAGTATTGTATTTAATTTTTTGCCTTTAACTTTTAAACTTGTATTATTTGTCAAATCACTCCAAGATGGATGAAAAATTTAAAGTCTATTAACATGGCATACACGTGGATGCCACGTTAACAATTAATTATTTTTTAAAATTTTAAAATTCAAAATAATTATTAAAATATTTTTAAAATTAAAAATAATTGAAATTATTAAAAATTAAAAATATAGAAAAATGTTTATTAATATGTTTTAATTTTTTAAAAATCAATTAATTGCTATCATGACATATGCATGGACTGTCACATGGATGTCACGTTAGCAAATTTAGCAGGCGTTAACTTTGTTATCCATTTTGGAGTGGTTTGACAAACAATGCAAGTTCAAGATCTAAAAAAGGTGAAAATTTTAATGGAGGGCTAAAATGACTTTTTATGTAAGGTTGGAAGGTCAAACAAGTCATTATGTCTTTTATTACTCGAAAAGAAGGCCAAAGCCTTAGACAAGTACATCAAATTTTTAACAAATCATACCCAACCTAATCATTGGATCCTAGCTACGGGATGTAAACATCGATTGTAAGAGCAACTATGATTAAATTTACCCTTTATATATATGCAATTAATGATATTAATTAATCTCAATAAGATTTTCTATAATTTTTGGGTCTTATAGAAGCTTATAAAAGCTCTTTTGTCAATTAAAAATCTATAGCGATTAAACTTTTATAATTTAGACACTCAGCTTTAATTAACTACTTTTTTGACTAAATTATTTAACCAAATTTCAATATATTTTTATATTCATAAATATTTTTATTTTATATTTATGGAAATGGGGTTCCAAAACTGTATTTTTCGACACCACTGAATTTTGGGTCATTACAATTCTCCCACTTAAGAAATTTCATTCTTAAAATTTAAATGAAAAGAGGTGGGAATAGTAGGACCTCATCGTCTCTTTCGGTTCTCAAGTAGCTTCTTTCACACTATGACTATGCCATAACACTTTCATCAATGGCACACGTTTATTTCTCCACTCTTTTTCTTTTCAAACCAAGATCTTTACCAGTTTTTCTTCATATCATAGATCAAACTAAAATTCAATTGCTCCTACCGATATAATATTAGAAGGATCAGAATGATATCGTCGGAGCATAGGTACATGAAACATATCATGCATCTTTTGCAATTTTAACGGTAAAGCAAGACAATAAGCAACCGGTCCAATTCTCTCAATAATCTTGCATGGCTCGATATACCTAGGACTTAGCTTACTCTCGTGACCAAAGCGCAAGATCTTTTTCCATGGAGAGACTTTTAAGGGTACTTTATCATGCTTAGTATATTCAATATCTTCCTGATTCAGATAAACACAAGACTTTTGCCTATCTAATGTGATATCCTGAATTAGGGCCTAATCGGAATAGTGGTTTCGGGACCACAAATATGAGATAGAAATAATTATTTTATGATTATTTTGAGGTCTATGATATGATTGCATGATTGTGTGAAAATTTCGTGAAGAAATTCTATGCATAAAGTGCTTAATTTGAAGTTAGGGACTAAATTGAATAAGTTACAAAATTTGCATTCTAGAAGTTTCTAGTATGAAATTGCTTTGAAATATTAATTAGGAGGTCTTAAATAGCAATTTGACCAATTTCTAAGTTTATGGACAAAAATTGGACATGGATGGAATTTTTGAAAGTTTATTAAAGAAGGGCATTTTGGTCATTTGAATATTAAATGAAATAAAATGGGAAAAATAACACAAAAATGATCATCTTCTCCATAAGTTGCTGCCAAATTTTGCTCTCCACCATATCTAGGGTTTCAGCACTTTTAAGCCTTGATTGTAAGTGATTTCTATGCCCGTTTTTAATGTTCTTTACATTTTTGAAATCCTCGTAGCTCGGTTTAACTATTTCTACCAATATTTTGAGCTAGGGTTTATATTTAAAATTTTACCATGGATGATATGTATGAATTTTGATGTTTTATGGTAGAATATGAAGTTTGAGATTGTGTTAAACAACTTTTGCTAAGTGATTTTTCGTAAAAACGAGTAAAATGACATATCGGTAAAAATACCTAATATTCATAAGTACATGTTAGAGTGTGAATTTGATGTTGCTAGAGAAGGGAAAAATGATCAGCATGTCATAAAACATAAGAAAATAGGATGAGGTTTAATTTACGAGCCTTGGGGCAAAAGTGTAAATATGTGAAAGTTTAGGGGCAAAATGGTAATTTTACCAAAGTTCGTATTAGGGGCTGTTTTGATGAATGTGTGTATTAAATAAATTAATTTGGTATTATAGATCAAGAGAAAAGAGATTCGAGTCGAGATCGGGGGAAAAATAAAGTTTACGAGGAATAGGCTTGACTATTCTCATTTTGTATCGAGGTAAGTTCATATGTAAATATTGTAATATAATCGTTATTTTAAATCATTTAATGCTATTTATACGATATTATGATTGTTATCATGCAATTCTATGCTTTGTGATCATTGTTGGACAACATGCAAAAATTTTATGAATTATGTGAAAAATGTGAAAGACGACCGAAGTATCGTCATTGGTATTCCAAGGAGAATGGTAAAGAAGTACGAACGAGGAAAGTCCCGTTGAACTTTAGGAATAGATTCGGATATTTGGGCATCCAAACTCGTTGAGTTGAGTCCGAGTTCGTAAGATGTAACTAGGCATCCAAACTCGTTGAGTTGAGTTCGAGTTCACTTATGGATGCGAACGTCCGAACTCGTTGAGTTGAGTCCGAGTTCGTGAAATGTAACTAGGCATCCGAACTCATTGAGTTGTTATGGATGCGAACGCCTGAGCTCATTGAGTTGAGTCCGGGTTCGCTTATGGGCGAGTTACATGGTAGCTTGGCTACATATGTGGCACTTATGTGCAAACTTTCCATGTATTCGAGTTATATTCCGATATGTTCAACGGGTAAAATTCTAGTGAAATGGAAGAATACTCAATATGTAACTGACGTATTGGTAAGTGTTGTGGAATGGGCACTTTGAACAGGTATGTACTTAACCCTCGGGTTGAGACTTGATACGACAACAATAATGTAGTAAGACGATGAATGATGAATAGAAATGTGATACATGTTTTGGTGATATTATGCTAATGTTGGTTGGTATAATTGCCTTGTTAAGTTATTTGTTATTTGTATGTGAACTTACTAAGCATTTATGCTTACTCCCTCTCTTCCATTCCTTGTAGTTTTGACAAGACGGTTTGGAGACCAGGACGGTCGGAGGCACGCTAACACTATCAACGGACCATCTCGGTATGGTGGCTTGCATATTTTGGGAATATGGCATGTATAGCATTATAATCCTTTTGTTTATATAATCTTATGATATAGCTCATGGATGGCATGGAAATTTTTGAGAATGATTAGCTATTGGAGTGGCTAATCAAGATTATATTTGATAACATGTATGCTTTATGTGCTAACTAATCTATGGAAATCCATAAAATGGTGAAATTGGCTATAAAATAGAATCACACAGCAGTAGTGACGTAAGTTTGAAAAATCACTAAAAACAGTATAGATAGAATTAGATGATGAATAAAATATGGAATTGAAGCTAAATGAACCTATTTTCATGTGGAAGAAACAAAATATGTAAAAGAGTTGTATTTTATGAAATATTTACGTTTTTCTGAAATAGGGTCAGAGCAATTTTTGAATCCCCTATTCTAAATTTAAAAATTCACCATAAATTGTAAAAAAACAATTAGGAGTTGTACCTTACATTTATGAAATCCTTATTGAGTCTAGTTTTATGAGAAATAAACATCATAGTCATTGAAACTCTATACAGGGATATATCTGATCCATAATACACAGGGGTCAGAGTAGCCGAACCCTAAAATAGGGGAGACTTTAACTAATAAACTGTACTAATTGGCCCAACAAAAAATTCTAGAAAAAATTTTGTAATTATATATATGGGTCTATTTTCAGTGAAAATTTACGAAATTGGATTTCGAGTTTCATAACTCGAGATATGTATTTTTTAGCGACTATGATGCAGTTAGTCAGCTTGTCTAGAAATTCTAAAATAAATTGTTTGAGTTGTTTAATTAATGAATTAAGTCTGTTAACACCTCGTGCTCGACTTCGGCAATGGTCTCGGGTACGAGGGCGTTACATCTAATTTTGCTTTTAATCTTCCTCTGATTAGCTTTACTACATCTTTAGCTTCTTGAATCAATTCTGGCCCAATCATCTTTTCTTACTCAAATCTAACTAGCATAAAGGTGTTCTCTGCCATTGGCTATATGGAGCTTCATACCAAGTGATCTATCATAATTTGCTGTAGCAAATTAAACTAGTTTTCGCATTTAAAGAGCTTGAGTACAAATATTTTCGTTATGTTCTAGTTAAGTTTTCATAGTTTTATTTATATTCAATAAAATGTGCAATTTGAGTCTTTTATTGACCTTAGGGGCCGAATGAGGCCTAAGGGTCAGCTAACGTACTTTATGAGTGTGCAGAAGACCATTAGAAGGTGCATTAAACAAATATTGGTCATTATGTCGCAACATGGATAACTCGATGTTGCCACATAGGGAATAGAATAAAGAAAACTCACGTTTGCCTTCAATGTCGCGACACAGACAGAGGGTGTCACGACATACCCCTGAAGATGGCTGTAGAGAAGCATACTGGTTGTTCTGTCACAACACATGTCCTGGTGTGTCGAGACATTGACTCTGTGACAGAAACTAAACACGAAGCAAGGGCGTTTTGTTCTACACAATCAAACTTTAAAGCTCAGGAATGTTTTAATATTTTCTTTCATTATTAGGTTTTAGTTTTATTTAGTTGTTCAAGTCGATTTCAAGAGATCTGAATTATGGAATCATTCAACTCTGTGGTTTGGCACTTAATCTCAATACAACCAGGCTCTTTCATTTACTCTATCTTGTCAATTTAATTAGCATGCTTTCTCTTTACATCGATTATATATTGTTTATGAACATCATAAGGAACTAATCCGTCTATGGGGTATTAACGAGTAGAGGTAAGATCTGTTAACTATTTTATAAGTTTACTTAACAGATCAGTTATTTGGGAAAGGGAGAACATGAAACAAACCCTAGGTCTGACAATCTCAGGAAGTCATCAAGGTGGGAGTTAACCCAAAATTGGTATTACCCATCCGTGAACACCTTAACCTTTAACCAGTCTAGACTGTGAGGTCGGAAGATAAGTAGTTCTTGCTGACTCGGTATATTAGTGGAAGATCAGAAAATCCTACTAGGGTATGACTAGTTGATTGATGAGGAAACTCGAAACGACAATTGATGGAGATTACCGAAGCCAACTAATCACCCATAATCAGATTTGATTTATTCTTCCTTTTTAATCTTTTAATTTTTATCTTTTTATGTTATTTTGTCTTTATTACTTTTATTATAAAAACCCCAAAAATATTTTATTTCATATTCTTCGTACTATAACTAAATTGAAAATACTAATTAGATCTTTCAGTTTTTAGGCTAAATTTGATCTAGCACTTGCCTCATTTGGGTACGATCCTCGAAGTACTCACCTACTTCGTTGTAAAACTATATTATAACTCGACCCGTACACTTATGGATACCACCTTGTCTTTCTATATTTTTATTGCAGTATTCACACTCTAGACGTTAGTACGTCCGGAGATGGTCAAGTTGTTGGCACCGTTGCTGGGGAGGCAACATCACTAGGTTAATTTTAATTTTTGCACTTTAAAGGAATAATTAAGAAATTTGTAGGTTATAAATATGATTTTATTCCATTTATTGTTACTAATCTCCTCTTTCTAGGTTTAGTGTATGACTCGCACTAGGGGCACACCTATTGTAGCAGCCATAGACCTAGAGAGAATAATCTGAAGAAATCAACAACAACAACAACAGTAGTAGATGCAAGATCCACCACCACCACCACTTGCAGGTAACGTACCATGTGAAAATCCATTGTTTGACGACGCTGAAAATAACGCCCTAGGAAACCCACTTGCACCACAGCTTCCTAAAAACATTCAAATGGCTCAAAATGAAAAAAATTTAAGGGATTATGCCTTACCATGTCTGGATATGGTTCAAGAAGGTATAACAAGATTGACGATTACAACTAATAATTTCGAGATAAAACCAGCTATGATTCAAATGATATAGAACTATCTGTAATTTAGGGGCACTATGACAGATGACCCTAATCAACATTTAAAACGGTTTATTCAACTCTGTGATACTTTTAAGTATAACGGGGTCACTGATGACACTATTCATCTTCTGTTGTTCCCTTTCTCCTTAATTGATAATGCTTTTTCTTGGTTAGACTCACAGGCATTAGGATCTATCATGACATGGGATGAACTCACTGGAAAGTTCTTATAGAAGTTTTTCCCAATCAGCAAACAGTGCAACTAAGAAGAGAGATTGTTGTTTTAGACAGATGGAGGGTGAAAGTGTAACAGCCCGTTTTTAGGTCAAATAGAACAGTGGTTTTGGGACCACAAATCTGAAGTCAAAATATTTATTTTATATTTTAATAAGGTTTACATTATGATAGATTAATTATGTGAAATTTTCGTTAAGAAATTTTACCGTTTAAATGCTTAATTCGGTAAAAAGGACTAAATCGCATAATGCATAAAAGTTAAACTCTATTGTTGAAAAGTATTAAATAGCTATGGTTTATTAAATTAGAAGTCCTTATGTTGCAATTAGACCACAATTAAATTGAATGGACATTAATGGGCATAATATCATGATTTTAGTGGTTTTTAATTAAGGTTAATATGGTAAAATGTTACATAATGTTATAATAAATAAAGACAAAATAAATTAAAGCTTAATTCTCATCTTCATGCACCGAATATTGAAGGAAGAAGAAGCTAACCTAGTGTTTTAAATTTGGAAACCTTGGATTCTTCAATTAGGTACGGTTTTTGCTCGGTTTTTAGTGATTTCTACGTTTTTGTAATCGTTGCTTTGTATTCTAGCTAGCCCGCACGTTAATTTTTGAATTTTTTCATAAATTTGAAAAGGGCCATTGTTGAATACTTGAATTCTTGATGTCTAATGATAGATTATGGAAGCTTGATGATAGTTTTACAAGTTTTATAAAGTGATTTTTGATAAAAATGTCGAATAGGGATTAAATTGTGAAAATGTAAAATGTGATAGTTAAAAGTGTGAAATAATGAAAGATATGGGCTACTAGTAGTATAAGGAAATTTGACTAGACATGTGTTGGTATTAAATTGCATGAATTTGCAATTTTATGTGTTAAGGACTAAATTGCAATGTAGTCAAAAGTTTAGGGGTAAATTTATAATTTAGCCAAAATGAATGTTTTAGACTGAATTGAATTGAATGAAAGTTTGAATGAGTTAATTTTATATCATATAGATCAAGATAAGCAAATACTGGAACTAGATCGGGGAAAAAGAAAGGTGGCGAATAGACGATAGTTTTCATCTGAGCAACACAAGGTAAGTTCGTATAATTAGAATCGAATTTTTCTATACTTGTAATTTTTGAATCAAATATATATAATTAAAATACTTGAAATATAAATGTCTTAATGATATATTGTATTCGTTATCGAGTCCCGTTTGAACTATTTGAATTCATTGAATACGAGTGACATGTTACTGTAATTACCGTATTGGTCGAGCTCCTGCATTTGTTGCAGACTCACCACAACTCGTATGAGCTTACCGATTCAGCTCATAAGAGCTTACTATTCCAACACAATGGAGCTTGCCGATTTAGCTTGTAAGAGGTTACTGTTTTAGCTCAATTGTAATATCCCGAATTAGGGCCTAATAGGAATAGTGGTTTCGTGACCAAAAATCCGAGATAGAAATAATTATTTTATAATTATTTTGATGTTTATGATATGATTTCATGATTGTGTGAAAATTTCGTGATGAAATCCTATGCCTAAAGTGCTTAAATTGAAATTAGGGACTAAATCGAATAATTTGCAAAATTTGCATTCTAGGAGTTTTTAGTATGAAATTGCTTTGGAATATTAATGAGGAGGTCTTAAATAGGAATTTTACCAATTTCTAAGTCTATGGACAAAAATTGGATATGGATGGAATTTTTGGAAAGTTTAGTAGTAAGGGCATTTTGGTCATTTGTACATTAAATGAAATAAAATGGGAAAAATAACACAAAATGATCATCTTCTCCATATTGTTGCTGCCGAATTTTACCTCTCCCCATATCTAGGGTTTCTTCAACTTTCAAGTTTCATAGTAAGTGATTTCATGCCCCGTTTTTAATGATTTTTATGTTTTTGAAATCCCGGTAGCTCGAATTAACTTATGCTAGCAATAATTCAACCTAGGGTTCATATTTGGAAAAATACCCATAGGTGAAATTTGTGTATTTTGGTGTTTTATGATAGAATATGAGGTTTTAAATTATGTTAGACAACTTGTGCTACTTGGTTTTAAACGAAAACGAGTAAAAGGGCTTAATCGGTAAAAATACCTAGTAGTCATAAGTACATGTTAGAGTGTGAATTTGATGTTGCCATAAAGGGAAAAATGATCAGCATGTCATAAAACTTAAGAAAAAGGGATGAAGTTTAATTCCTGAGCCTAGGGGCAAAAGTGTAATTATGCAAAAGTTTAGAGGTAAAAATGTAATTTTGCCAAAGTTCGTATTAAATGCTGTTTTGATGAATGTATGTATTAAATAAGATTAATTTAGCATTATAGATCAAGAAAAATGAGATTCAAGTTGCGGTCGAGGGAAAAACAAAGTTTACGAAGAGTAGGCTCGATTGCTAATATTTTGTATCCAGGTAAGTTCATGTGTAAATGTAGTAACATAATTGTCATTTTGAGCAATTTAATGTTGTTTATATGATATGATGCTTATTATTATCATGAATTGTTATGTTTTGTGGTTATTGTTGAATAATATGTAATTATGTGAATTACTTGATGAGTATGAACTATCACCGAGTATCGGTTCTGATATTCCGTGGAAGACGGCAAAGATGTGAGATCGGGGAAAAAGCCCGTTTGAACCTTAGGAATAGATTAGAATAAAAGTGACATGTCACTAGGATACTTGAATTCCGAACTCGTTGAGTTGAGTCTGAGTTCGTGAGATGTAACTAGGCATCCGAACTCGTTGAGTTGAGTCCGAGTTCACTTATGGATGCGAATGCCCGAGCTCGTTGAGTTGAGTCTGAGTTCACTTATGGGCGGGTTACATGGTAGCTTGGCTACATAAGTTCCACAGGCTATTGAGTTTGTCTAGCTGCGGGTATGGCACTTACATTCATGAAATCCGCATATTTGAATTATATTCTGATGTGTTCAACAGGTGAATCTTACGTGAATGAGAAGAATGCCTAAAACGAAGGTGACATATTGGTAAGTGTGATGAATGAGAAAATTTGGCAGGTACGTGCTTAAATCCTTGGGTTGAGAACTTGGTATGATGAAATCGTAGAAAGATATTATGCAAATGAAACATGAATTGAAACATGAATGTCTTGGTGTTGTTTATGCAAATGATGTTTTATGTGGAATTTCATGATTTTGTTACTTGCTATTTGCATGTGAACTTACTAAGCATCTATGCTTAACCCCTTCTTTTAATTCATTGTAGTTGTTGACAAGCCAGCTTGAGAATCGGGATAGTTCAAAGATTCGTCCACACTATCCGAAGGCCTAAATTGGTAAAATGGCTTGCGTGTTTTGAATATGGCATGTATGGAAAAATACTCACTTTGTGTAAATGATCTTATGATATGGCTATGGTTTGGAAAGAAAAGAGTTTGTAAATGATTAGCCATTGGAATGGCCAACCTAAGTCATATTTGATGTTATGTATGTTTAAAATGCTATTTAGTCCATGAAAATATATAGTAAAGTAAAATTTGCCATAAAACAGAATCTGACAGCAGCAGTGATGTAAACTTGAAAAATCACTAAAAATAGTAGAAATAGAATTAAATGATGAGTAAGTCATGAAATTGAAGCTTGATGAGTCTATTTTCATATGTATGGAACAAAATAGGTATATGAGTTATATTTTATAATATATTTAAGTTTTGGTGGAACAGGGTTAGAGTGATCTTTGTATCCCCTGTTCTGACTTTAAAAATTCACTATAAATTGTAAAAAAACAATTAGGAGTTTTATCTTACATGTATGAAATCTTTATTGAGTCTAGTTTTATAAAAAACAAACGGCATAGTCATTAAAACTCTGTACAAGGAGATATCTAATTCGTAATACATAGGGGTCAGAGTAGTCAAACCCTAAAACAGGGGAGACTTTAACTAATAAATTGTACTAATTGGCTTGACCAAAAATTCTAGAAACAATTAGTAAATAGTTATATGAGTCTAGTTTCAAGAAAAATTTACGGATCTTAATTTTGAGTTTGAACTCGAGATATGAATTTTTAGCGGCGTGATGCGCTTGGCCACTTGTCTGGAAATTTTAAAAATAAATTGTTTGAGCTGTTAAATTAATGAATTAAGTTTAGTAACACCTCAAGCTCGACTCTGACGACGGTCTCAGGTGTGAGGGCATTACATCAATGGAGCTTATCGATTTAGCTCGTAAAAGCTTACTATTTCAGCTCATTGGAGCTTATTGATTCAGCTCGATAGAGCTTACTGTTCAGCTCAATAGAGTTTACTATTCATCAGCTCGGGAGGAGCTTACCGACCATGATTCGAAAGAGCATGTATGATGATGAATTGACGGATTACTGACATTGTTCACTCGACTATCCTTTGAAGTTCTAATAGGTTCAACAAGCTTAAATACTATTTATACGGATAAGTTACGGGTTATAAGTGATATTAATGTTATATGTATGATATGTGAATTTTGGAATAATACAGAGTATTGTATTAATGGATGGTTTACATTTATGTTAAATGACTAACATGTGATGACTATGTGTGAATAGGTGATGGTTAAATTGAATTGTAGGCATTTTTATTAATTGCTTGATTTTGTATAAATGGTAAATTTAATTCTAAATTATACGGGCTTACTAAGTTATAAAGCTTATTCTGTTTCTTTTTTTTTTATGTTTTATAGAGGCTCGTTACTCTTTTGTTGCGGACAGGTCGGAGTTGCACGTCACACTATCCAATTTTTGATTGGTATTTTGAACTTGTGAATTTATGTAAATATGGCATATATAGGCTAGCTTGAAAGAAGTAGTTATGTTTTGGTATCATGATTTGAGAATGATTTTGTATATAAGTTAAGCCATGTGATATGGTTTATTTTGGTATTATGTTTTGATTGCATATATGTGCTTAGAGATGGTATGTTTTGATATGGTAATGTTTGAATGAAGATATGCAAGTAAGGTATTGATATGAATTTGATAGAGGAATGGAATATACATGATGATGGATAGGTATTTGGGTATGAATTTGTTATGTTTTGATATGGCAAATATTGTATAATGAAATGGTTATTTTGGTTATCAATTGGGTTGCATAATTGTGGTCAAATATGATTGTAAATGCTTGTGTTATAGGGTGGCAACATGGCTTTGCAAATGGCCTATTTTTGTCCACACAAGCAGAGACATGGGCGTGTGTCTCAATCGTGTGCGACACACAGTTAAGTTACACGGCCGTGCGTCCCCTGGGGTACCCTACAAATTATGTCAGTATACCCTACAGGTTTGACACGGCTTAGACACACGAGCGTGTCTATTAGTCGTGTGTGTCACACGGGTTCACAGACGGGCGTGTGATTGACCATGTGACATAAGACAGTATACCCCCTAAATAACATATGGCCTAGCGCACGGGCGTGTGGTCGGCCGTGTGACCCAAGTCAGTTTCGACAATGGCCAAGGCACAAAAGCGTGTCTCTGGCCGTGTGGTGCAAGTCAGTATGTATGCCCTATTTTCACACGGTCCAAGACACGGGCGTGTCTACTAGTCGTGTGAGACACACGGCCTGTTCACACGGGCGTGTGACACTTGAAAGGTTGAAAATTTTTCTAAGTTTCTGAAATTTGTAATATGTTACGATTTAGTCCCAAATGCATGATTAAAGCTTGATATGTTGATTTTAAGTACATAATGGATATGAATGAATGCTATTGACTGAATTATGATGTTTCTAGATAAATAGTTATTCTGAATTTAGTTACATGTCTAGTAATGCCTCTTAACCTATTCTGGCGACGGTTACGGGTTAGGAGTGTTATAGAAAGTTTCTATAAAGCATGGGAATGGTTCAAAATGTTGATTAAAAAATGCACGCACCACAAAATTCCTGTGTGGATGCAACTGTAGGTATTTTATAATGGGTTATATGCAAATGCATGATCTGGATTAGATGTAGTAGGAGAAGGATCTCTTATGAATAGAACGTATGAGGATGCGTATGAAGTCATTGAGAACATAGCACTAAACTTCTGTCAGTGGCCAACTGAACGCTTCACATATGGCCAAAAACTTATTATAGTCAAAGCTATCTAGGAGGATGATAATTATCAGCAAATAGTGGATAAACTTAACCATATTAAATCTACTTCTACACCATCTATGCATGGGGGAGATAAGCTACTCTTCCATTATATCAATAATCCTACTGAGGATATAAACTACATTGGGAATAGGGGTGGAAACCCTTATTAAAATACATACAATCTTGGCTGGAGGGATCACTCAAATCTAAGATGTAGAGGAAACCAAAAAGGAGGTAACAATTCAAATCAAGTTAAAAATACTAATTACCAACCTCTTTATTTGTAGAAACCCAGGATAGGGTCAACGCAAATGATCATACTACATGTGGTCAATGACTGGACAAAATTGAGGGAGAAATGTAGTCAATGAGAACTGAGTCAAACAGGTGCAGTCTGAGTGCACCAATTCAATAAGAACATTGACTAAACTTGAAGATCAAATGAGCCAATTGATGAGCATGATGGATGACATCAAAAAAGAAATTGGCACAGGTATTCCTAGCAATACGGAAGATAATCCACGAGAGAAGGTAAGGAGCATGTGAAAGAAATTGCACTCCGATCAGGCAAAGTACTGAGTTGCCTAGAAACCAGTACTTTGGAGACAATTGTAGAGAAGAATGATGAACCTCAAGAAGTACCCCTAGAAGCTGAAGATGAGCCAGAATCAGAGGAGGTAATCACACTGGAAA
This sequence comes from Gossypium arboreum, assembly GCF_025698485.1. Lineage (NCBI taxonomy): Eukaryota > Viridiplantae > Streptophyta > Magnoliopsida > Malvales > Malvaceae > Gossypium > Gossypium arboreum. Next base: position 69,536,100 of record NC_069077.1, on the reverse strand, counting down.
CAAAGATAGAAATCCCATTCCCTTCAAGACTAGAAAAAAATAAAAGCAGGATGAGGATGAATTTGTAAGTTTCCTAAACCTGTTTAAAACATTAAATGTTAACCTACCTTTAATTGAGTTAATTTAAAAGGTTCCAAAACACACTAAGTTTTTAAAAGAGATGATGGCTAGTGTAAGAAAATTAAGGTAGGAGAACAAGTTACTTTTAAATGCTTCCTGTAGCGTGTTTATTTCAAGACAGGCACCTTGAAAATTGAAAGACCTAGTAAGTTTTACTATTCCCATCGAGATAGGGAGCTTTTATTTTAATAGAGCTGTAACACCCCTCACCTGTATTCAATGCCAGAATAGGGTTAAGGAGCATTACCGGACTTACTATACAATAAAACATACATTTCACATACATATTCCAATATCATGCAATCATGCAATCATCATTCATATCACTCATATTATCCTTATTACGAGCCTACGAGGCCAAAACATGCATTTAGAGTGGTTAGGGACTAAACCGATAACTTATGAAATTTCAGGGAAACTTAGAAAATTTTACAAAATACAGGGGACACATGCCCATGTGGCTCGGTCATGTGTCTCACACGGCCAAAGACACGCCTGTGTCATGGGCTTTGCGAACATTCGAAATGGGAGCACATGGCCGTGCCCCAGCCTGTGTCTGACTTGTATAACTCTCTGACTTGGGTCACACGGCCAACGCAGACGCCCGTGTGACTAGCTCGTGTGCCCTAGAAATGGCCACACACGCCTATGTGCCAGGCCATTTGCTAGGCCATGCCAAACCTGTAGGGTATTGTAACACCCCGTACCCGAGACCGTTGCTGGAGTCGGACACGAGGGGTTAACAGACTTAATTCACTTATTTACAGTCCATTTTAAAAATTTCCAGACTAGCGGGCTAACTGCGTCACTGTCACCTTAAAGATCATATCTTGAGTTACAAAACTCAAAAATCAGTTTCGTAAATTTTCCCTGAGACTAGGCTCATATATCCATCTATAAATTTTTTTCTAGAATTTTTGGTCGGCCCAATTAGTACAGTTTATCAGTTAAAGTCTCCCCTATTTCAGGGTTCGACTGCTCTGACCTTCATGCATTACGACTTATATATCTCCCTGTACAGGGCTTCAATACTTATTTCGTTTATTTCTAATGAAACTAGACTAAAAAAGGAATCTATACATATATGGAATGACTTCTAATTATCTCTGGTTAATTTATAATGAATTTCCAAAGTCAGATCAGGGGATCCAGAAATCACTCTGGCCCTGTCCCACGAAAACTTAAATATCTCTTAATATACGACTCATATGAACGTTTCGTTTATTCCTTATGAAAGTAGATTCATAAAGGTTCGATTACATAATTTATTCACTATTTAATTCCATTCCGACTATTTTGAGTGATTTTTTTCATATTCACACCACTGCTGCTGTCAGCATCTGCCTTTAAGGTAGACTTTACCTATTACATAGTTTCCATGATTCAACCAACCCGTTAGCATATATAGCACAAAGTATGATCACGATTAACCATTCCAATGGCCAATCATTGCCAAGCATATCCACACCTCTCAATAACCATATACATACAAAATGATTATAACATTATGCTCAAAATATATATAAGCCATTTTCGCATGGCTATCCAAATTTATACAAAACCAAAGGGTACATGACCTACAACAAAAAGGGTAGTCCTATACATGCCATTTCAGAGTTCAACCAAAAGTGTACCAAAGGGGCTTTGATAGTGTGGACGACTTCGAATTCGACAATCTCGAGTCCGATAGCTGACGCACCAAAATCTATAAAATAGAGATTCAAAGAACGGAGTAAGCATTTAATGCTTAGTAAGTTTTGAGCAATAAAATTAGGCAAACTGAAGTATAGCATTCATATAACTAAACGGATAACTTCATATACACATATTCTCAAAAATCAGTCCTACTTCACATTTCCAACCCTTATATTCATACATAAGGGATCAACTTACCCAAAGGCCAGCTCACTAATCGATGAGCGGATAATATTTAAACGAAATCACTACTCCAATGCATATACTGAACGCGTACCTTATCGTTGGGATTTTACGAGCGTATCAATTGAAATTATTACAGCAAGATCGCTCATTCCCAAACCAAGTACCTTGAGGTTTAGCCGGATATAGCTTCTCGCTCAAATGCCTTCGGACTTAGCCCGGTTATAGTAACTTCGCACAATTGCCTTCGGGACTTAGCGGTTATAGTAACTCGACAATTGCCTTGGGACTTGGCCCGGTTATAGTAACTTCGCACAAATGCCTTCGGACTTAGCCCGGATATAGTAACTCGCACAAATGCCTTCGGGACTTAGCCCAGTTATAGTAACTCGCACAAATGCCTTCGGGACTTAGCCCGGATATCAATCCGAATATCCATGCACATATCAATAAATCATGACACATCAATATTTCACTTTCGTAACTAGAATTCAAACACAAGTCACTTATCAAGCATTATCATTTTCAGCTCAAAAGCTACGTACAAAGGGCATGATTTTGATTTGCTTATAACATAATCTAATCGAATCATAATCTAAGTTTCATTACTCGAAAACTTACCTCGGATGTTGTCGAACGACTTCGATGGCTATTCGATCACTTTTTCCTTTCCCTTGTCCAACTTTGGTCCTCTAAGCTCTTGAGCTAATTCAAACAAATTTAACTTATTAAAGTCTCATTATGCTAGTTTATGGCCGAATATGACAATGAATTTGATAGGTCATATGGCCACCTTTAGCTCAAATACAAAATGGTCATACGCATTTTTAATCACATTGAGCAATTTAATACAATTAATCTAACATTTCCTCATGTGCACGTTTATTACCGAATACACACATCATTAACCTAATATCAATTATCTGAGCACTTTAACAAAATTCTCCTTGAGCCGAGTACCTAAGTCAAGATAGATTCATCATTATGCTCGCCTCTAACCGAATACATGCAACACCAATCTACCTCATGTGGCGAATATGCATGTCTATGTTGAGGCCGATTATATGCTTAATACTTCCTACAAGTATGGTTACTTGTATTGACTATATATCATTTTGTTTCAAGTTCAAAACTCGCTAATACACATATATACACTAGTAATCAAATACTAACATTTTGCACTTCACCTTACTACCATTTCTCATCTACTTCCTACCATGGCGAATGCATCAAGACACCATACCATTTCAATTTTGGTCATGGGTTACACAAAGAACTTAATGTCTAACTCAAAATGCCAAAAAGAAAATCCAAGAGTCATCAAACACCATCACATGTATCATTACAAAGCTTCACACTTAGCATGCAAGTGACATCAACACAAATCCACCTTAGCGAAACTTAACTCATCTTCATGCCTCATCACCACAACATCAAACACCAACCAAGAAGACAACACCCATGGCGAATATCATCTCCATCTCATAGCAAAGATTTAAACCATGGGCTAGGTAGAACTCAAACTAACAACTAAAACATGCATGAATCTCATTAAACAACATCAAACATACCTTAGTCTAGCAAACCACCATAGCCGATTTCCTCAAAGCTCTTTTTCTTCTTTTTCTTTCTTCTATTCGCCAAGAACAACATGAGAGCTTTTTTCTTTCTTTTTTTTCATCATCATTTACCTTCCCATTATTATTTTATTGCCCATACTCCTTATTTTATTTTTCCTAACATAAATCACTAACATAACATGTTTATGACATGTTTTACCCATAACATTTTGTCCACCCTCCTTGTCATGGCGGCCACTTACTAATTAAGGGGAAATTGACATGCAAGTCCACCCTTTTGATCTCATGCACTAATAGATCCTTATAGATCGACCTATCACATTTCAAAAGTGTCACACATAAGTCCTATTAGCTAAATTCACATGCAATTGACTAAATCAAGCTTAAAACTTTCACACATTCATATTCACATATTTTAGACAATAATCATTATATTCCAATAATTTGGTGACTTCGGTTTAGCGGTCCCAAACCGCTTTCCGACTAGGGTCACTTTAGGGCTGTCACAACTCTCCCCCACTTAAGAAATTTTCGTCCCCAAAAATCTTACCGGTAAATAAGTTTTGGTATCGTTCTTTCATAGAGTTCTCGGGTTCCCAAGTAGCTTCTTCTATCCCGTGTTTGAGCCATAACACTTTTACTAAAAGAACCTTTTTGTTTCGCAACTCTCTCACTTCACGAGCTAGGATACGAATTGGTTCTTCTTCATAACTCATATCGGTTTGAATTTCAACCTCGGAGGGACTTATTACGTGCGAGGGATCAGATCTGTAACGTCAAAGCATCGAAACATGAAAAACATTGTGGATCCTTTCAAGTTCAGGGGGTAAAAGCAACCTATATGCAACTGGACCAACTCGTTCGGAGATTTCATACGGCCCAATGAATCTCGGACTCAACTTGCCCTTACGCCCAAATCTGAGTATTTTTTCCAAGGTGAAACCTTAAGAAACACTTTATCTCCCACCTGATACTCAATGTTCTTTCGTTTCAAATCCGCGACGACTTGACTATCGATGTCGCCTTCGCTTTTTCACGAATTATTTTTACTTTCGCTCAAAGATCTTTAATCAAATCAACTCCGAAAATTTTACTTTCATCGAGCTCGGTCCAAAACAATGGCGTACGGCATTTTCGACCGTACAAAGCCTCGTAAGGCGCCATCTTAATGCTTGACTGAAAACTATTGTTGTAAGCGAACTCAATCAAAGGTAGATACCGTTCCCATGAACCACACTAAACTCAAGGATGCAGCATCTCAACATATCCTCGAGTATCTGAATTATCCACTCGGATTGACCATCGGTTTGGGGGTGAAAAGAGGTGCTAAAATGCAACTTGGTACCCAAAGCTTCTTGCAATTTTTTCCAAAATCGTGAGGTGAATCTCGGATCTCTATCCGACACAATAGAAATGGGCACCCCGTGTAATCTCACAATCTGAGAAACATACAATTCAGCTAGTTTATCCAATGAAAAATCCGTACGTACGGGAATAAAATGAGCTGACTTAGTCAGTCTATCCACAACAACCCAAATAGCATCTTTCTTACTTGCCGACAATGGCAACCCAGATACAAAATCCATCGTGACTCAATCCCATTTCCATTCAGGTATCATGATCGGTGAAGTAAACACAGGGCACTTGATGTTCCGCTTTCACTTGTTGACATATTAAACACTTCGATACAAAATCGGAAATGTCTCATTTCATACTATGCCACCAAAACTGACGTCTCAGATCGTTGTACATTTTCGTACTCCCCGGGTGAATTGACATTCGGCTATAATGAGCTTCGTTCAGAATCATCGAAATGAGTTCTGAATTTCTTGGAACACACAAACGACTTCTGAACCTCAAACAATCGTCATCATCAATTTGAAACTCTGATTCCGTATTCGAAACACATTCAGCCCGTTTTGCAACCAATTCATCATCGACTTTCTAAGCTTCACGAATTTGATGGATCAACAATGGTTTGGCCTTTAATTCTGCCACTAACACATTGTCGGATAGAACGGACAAGTGTACATTCATCGTCAGAAAGCAAAAAGGTGATTTACGACTTAAGGCATCCGCAACCACATTAGCCTTTCCCGGGTGATAGTCAATGACAAGCTCATAATCTTTCAACAACTCGAGCCAACGTCTTTGTAGCAGATTTAAGTCTCTTTGAGTCATCAAATATTTGAGACTTTTGTGATCCGAATATACATGGCACTTCTCACCAAATAAGTAATGTCGCCATATTTTCAAGGTGAACACAATGGCAGCTAGTTCAAGATCATGGGTCGGATAATTTTTCTCATGTGGCTTTAATTGTCTCGACGCATAGGCCACAACTCGACCTTCTTGCATCAATATGCAACCCAACCCAAGTAGGGAGGCATCACTATAGATGACAAACTCTTTTCCGATTAATTTTGCACTAGAATTGGAGCTTCAGTCAAATAAGTTTTCAGTTGATCAAAACTTTTCGACATTTTTCCGTCCATTCGAACTCAACATCTTTTGAAGTAGCCGTTATTGGTGTGGCTATCATCGAGAAACCTTTTACAAACCGTCGGTAGTAACCGCAAGTCCCAAAAGCTCGAACCTCAAGAATATTTCTGAGGCTTCCGATTAAGTATGGCGAAATTTTGTTGGGATCCACTCGAATGCCCGATTCAGATACCAGGTGACCCAAGAAGCTAACCTCTCTTAACCAGAACTCACACTTACTGAACTTAGCATATAACTGCTTATCACGTAAAATTTGCAACACTAATCCCAGGTGTTCAGCATGATCGGTTTCATTTCTCGAATAGACCAAAATATCATCGATAAACACAACTACAAACTGATCCAAATACGGTCTGAAAATCCGATTCATCAAATCCATAAATACCGCGGGGGCATTAGTGAGCCCAAACGGCATCACTAAGAATTCGTAGTGACCGTATCTCGCTTAAAAGCGGTTTGGGTATATCCGAATCTCGAATTAATCGATAATAACTCGATCTCAAATCTATCTTTGAAAACACTGAGGCTCCCTTTAGTTGATCAAACAAATCGTCAATACGCGGTATCGGATATTTATTCTTTATTGTCACCTTATTCAGCTGACGATAATCGATGCACAGCCTCATGGTTTCCTTCTTTTTTACAAACAATACTGGTGCACCCCAAGGTGAGAAACTTGGTCAAGCGAAACCTCTATCCGTCAACTCTTGCAACTGAGCTTTCAACTCTTTTAACTCGGTTGGTGCCATACGATATGGAGCTATCGAAATCGGCGTAGTCCCAGGCACAAGCTCAATACCAAACTCTACCTCCCGAACAGGTGGTAAACCCGGTAATTCTTCGGGAAAAACATCCGGGTATTCACAAACCACCGGCACAGATTCAAGTTTCTTTTCTGGCTCTTTATTATCAAGTACGTATGCAAGATACGCTTCACACCCCTTTCTCACATATTTATGAGCTAACATCGAGGATATTATAGCTGGCGACCCATTCAAGTCAGTAGACTCAACTCGAATCATCTCATTATTTGCACACCTCAAATCGATAGTTTTTCTTTTGCAATTCACAACTGCATCGTGAACGGTTAGCCCATCCATACCGAGGATAACATCAAATTCATCAAACGGTAAAAGCATCAAATTGGCCGGAAAGCAAGAACCTCTGATTTCTAAGGGACATTTCTTACACACTTTGTCGACAAGCACATAACGACCCAAGGGATTTGACACCCGAATTACAAACTCAGTAGACTCAATAGGTAGAGTCTTACTGGATGCTAAGGTTTCACATATATAGGAATGAGTAGAACCAGGGTCAATCAAAGCAATAACATTAGTATCAAAGAGAGTAAAAGTACCGGTAATAACATCTGGCGAGGAAGCATCCTCGCTTGCGCGTATAGCATAAGCTCTAGCAGGAGCACGAGCCTTAGATCTGGTTGTAGCATCTCTAGATCCTCTCTGACCGCCACTAGCATTGCCCGTATTCCTAGATGGTCTACCCCGAGCAGTAGTAGCACCAGGTTTCTCACTCTGATTTACGTTCTGTTCAGACAATCTCGGGCAATCTTTAATAAAGTGGTCGGCTGACCCGCACTTGTAACAGGAGCGGTCATGGAATCTACAACTCCCCGAATGCCATTTACCACAATATTGACACTCCGTTCTGTCTCGATGATCATTTCCAACACTGGCGACCGAAGTGACTCGTGCACTCACAGGGGGTCGATCACGGTCTCGTCTAGAAAAACCCGAAGTGTCTCTAGATCGGCCCAAATCATCTCTAAATTTCTTCGATGACTGTTGATAGGGCCTCCCCGAAGACCTCTTACGAAACTCCTTTGCTCCCATATCAGCTTTTCTTTTCTCCATACTGAGCTCCTCGGCTTTGCAAGCTCGCTCGACAAGTACCATAAATTCTTGGATTTCTAAAATGCCAACATACAGCTTTATATCATCATTCAGTCCATCCTCGAAACGTTTACACATTACGGCTTCGAAGAAATGCATTCTCGGCGTCATGGCTAAGCCTTACAAACTTTCGTTCATAGTCGGTGTGCGACATGGAACCTTGTTTAAGTTCAAGAAATTCCTTCCGTTTTGATCCATGAATCTCTGATGATATACTTTTTTCGAAACTCGATTTGGAAAAACTCCCAAGTTACTTGATCTTTGGGCACAACAGAAGTCAACGTATTCCACCAATAGTAGGCAAAATCATGTAGCAAGGAGATAGTACACTTTAGGCACTCATCGGGTGTGCAAGATAGCTCATCGAGTACCCGAATAGTGTTGTCCAACAAAATTCAGCTTGTTCGCATCATCGCTGTCCGTAGCTTTAAATTCAGAGCCCGTGTTTTCGGATTCTCATCAGCTGGGGCTTATTTGACCTTATTTGGTGCATTGTCGGAGGTATTGTAGGTGCTTGGGGTGGTATTAGTCGGGAATGGAGGTTGTGGAACAGTAGTATTAGTTCGAATGTATTGGTTAAACCAATCATTCATCACGCTATAAAAAGCTTGCCTAGCCTCATCATTCGGATTGCTAGCAATAGGTTGAGAGTCCGCGGCGCTGTCCCTTGTCGGGAGCAGCGCTACACTCTCAAGATCATCACCACCGCTTCGGTCGGGATCGGGATCCATTACTATAAATAAACACATTTGCAAATGTCGAAATCACCACACTATCAAATAATCACAAAATGACATGTATAGCTAGACCCAAACGTATTACGGTAGTCCTAGAATCGACTAAACCGTAGCTCGATACCAATAAAATTGTAACACCCGTGCAGAGACCGTTGTTTGAGTCGGACACGAGGGGTTAACAGACTTAATACACTTATTTACAGTCCATTTTAAAAATTTCCAGACTAGCTGGCTAACTGCGTCACTGTCACCTTAAAAATCATATCTTGAGTTCCAAAACTCGAAAATCAGTTTCGTAAATTTTCCCTGAGACTAGACTCATATATCCATCTACAAATTGTTTTCTAAAATTTTTGGTTGGGCCAATTAGTACAGTTTATTAGTTAAAGTCTCCCCCTATTTTAGGGTTCGACTGCTCTGACCTTCATGCATTACGACTTATATATCTCCCTGTACAGGGCTTCAATACTTATGCCGCTTGTTTCTAATGAAACTAGACTCAAAAAGGAATCTATAAATATATGGAATGACTTCTAATTATCTCTGGTTAATTTATAATGAATTTCCAAAGTCAGATTAGGGGATCCAAAAATCGCTCTGGCCCTGTCCCACGAAAACTTAAATATCTCTTAAAATACGACTCATATGACCGTTTCGTTTCTTCCATATGAAAGTAGATTGATCAAGGTTCGATTACATAATTTATTCACTATTTAATTCCATTCCTACTATTTTTAGTGATTTTTTCAAATTCACACCACTGCTTTGTCAAGATCGCCTTTAAGGTAGACTTTACCTATTACATAGTTTCCATGATTCAACCAACCCTTAGCATATATAGCACAAAGTATGATCATGATTAACCATTCCAATGGCCAATCATTGCCAAGCATATCCACACCTCTCAATAACCATATACATACAAAATGATTATAACATTATGCTCAAAATATATATAAGCCATTTTCGCATGGCTATCCAAATTTATACAAAACCAAAGGGTACATGACCAACAACAAAAAGGGTAGTCCTATACATGCCATTTCAGAGTTCAACCAAAAGTGTACCAAAGGGCTTTGATAGTGTGGACGACTTGACTTGACAATCCAGAGTCGATAGTGACGCACCAAAATCTATAAAACAGAGATTCAAAGAACGGAGTAAGCATTTAATGCTTAGTAAGTTTTGAGCAATAAAATTAGGCACAACTGAAGTATAGCATTCATATAACTAAACGGATAACTTCATATACACATATTCTCAAAAATCAGTCCTACTTCACATTTCCAACCCTTATATTCATACATAAGGGATCAACTTACCCAAAGGCCCGAAAGCTCACTAATCGACTGAGCGGATAATATTTAAACGAAATCACTACTCCAATGCATATACGAAACGTACCTTATCGTTGGGATTTTACGAGCGTATCAATTGAAATTATTACAGCAAGATCGCTCATTCCCAAACCAAGTACCTTCGGGGTTTAGCCGGATATAGCTTCTCGCTCAAATGCCTTCGGGACTTAGCCCGGTTATAGTAACTCGCACAATTGCCTTCGGGACTTAGCCCGGTTATAGTAACTCGCACAATTGCCTTCGGGACTTGGCCCGTTATAGTAACTTCGCACAAATGCCTTGGGACTTAGCCGGATATAGTAACTCGCACAAATGCCTTCGGGCTTAGCCCGGTTATCAATCCGAATATCCATGCACATATCAATAAATCATGACACATCAATATTTCACTTTCGTAACTAGAATTCAAACACAAGTCACTTATCAAGCATTATCATTTTCAGCTCAAAAGCTACGTACAAAGGGCATGATTTTGATTTGCTTATAACATAATCTAATCGAATCATAATCTAAATTTCATTACTCGAAAAATTACCTCGGATGTTGTCGAACGATTTCGACGGCTATTCGATCACTTTTTCCTTTCCCTTGTCCAACTTTGGCCCTCTAAGCTCTTGAGCTAATTCAAACAAATTTAACTTATTAAAGTCTCATTATGCTAGCTTATGGCCGAATATGACAATGAATTTGATAGGTCATATGGCCACCTTTAGCTCAAATACAAAATGGTCATACGCATTTTTAATCACATTGAGCAATTTAATACAATTAATCTAACATTTCCTCATGTGCACGTTTATTACCGAATACACACATCATTAACCTAATATCAATTATCTGAGCACTTTAACAAAATTCTCCTTGAGCCGAGTACCTAAGTCAAGATAGATTCATCATTATGCTCGCCTCTAACCGAATACATGCAAGACCAATCTACCTCATGTGGCTGAATATGCATGTCTATGTTGAGGCCGATTATATGCTTAATACTTCCTACAAGTATGGTTACTTGTATTGACTATATATCATTTTGTTTCAAGTTCAAAACTCGGCTAATACACATATATACACTAGTAATCAAATACTAACATTTTGCACTTCACCTTACTACCATTTCTCATCTACTTCCTACCATGGCCGAATGCATCAAGACACCATACCATTTCAATTTTGGTCATGGGTTACACAAAGAACTTAATGTCTAACTCAAAATGCCAAAAAGAAAATCCAAGAGTCATTAAACACCATCACATGTATCATTACAAAGCTTCACACTTAGCATGCAAGTGACATCAACACAAATCCACCTTAGCCGAAACTTAACTCATCTTCATGCCTCATCACCACAACATCAAACACCAACCAAGAAGACAACACCCATGGCCGAATATCATCTCCATCTCATAGCAAAGATTTAAACCATGGGCTAGGTAGAACTCAAACTAACAACTAAAAACATGCATGAATCTCATTAAACAACATCAAACATACCTTAGTCTAGCAAACCACCATAGCCGATTTCCTCAAAGCTCTTTTTCCTTTTTTTTCTTTCTTCTATTCGGCCAAGAACAACATGAGAGCTTTTTTTCTTTCTTTTTTTTTCATCATCATTTACCTTCCCATTATTATTTTATTGCCCATACTCCTTATTTTATTTTTCCTAACATAAATCACGAACATAACATGTTTATGACAGGTTTTACCCATAACATTTTGTCCACCCTCCTTGTCATGGCCGGCCACTTACTAATTAAGGGGGAAATTGACATGCAAGTCCACCCTTTTGATCTCATGCACTAATAGATCCTTATAGATCGACCTATCACATTTCAAAAGTGTCACACATCAGTCCTATTAGCTAAATTCACATGCAATTGACTAAATCGAAGCTTAAAACTTTCACACATTCATATTCACATATTTTAGACAATAATCATTATATTCGAATAATTTGGTGACTCGGTTTAGCGGTCCCGAAACCGCTTTCCGACTAGTGTCACTTTAGGGCTGTCACAATCAATTTGAAAAGTTATCAAAGTATGGAAATTAGGTTATGCATGAATATACTGAAAATTTGAAATTTATGGTGGAAAATGAAAGGTTGTTGATAGATAAACAACTTTTACAAAGTCATTTTTTATGAAAACATGATTTAGGGACTAAAACGTAAAGATGTAAAAATTGAATAAAAATTTTGAATTAGAATATATGTGCTGTAAATTTTATGGTGAAATTTTGGTTAAGCCTTGAATAGGGAGTAAATTGCATAAATTTCATTTTCCGAGTCTAGGGACGAAATTGGAATTTATGGAAAAGTTAGGGGCAAAATGATAATTTTGCCTAGGATATAAATTGAGTCCACTTGAATATGAAATGTGATAAATTGATGTTAAATTACTCGTATAGATCTGGATAGACCAAATTCAGAGTTAGAATGAGGAAAAGAGGAAAATGTCAGATTAGTAGATTTTATGTACACAAACATATGTCGAGGTAAGTTTGTGTAACTAAATTGTGTATGTTTATATGCTTGAATTAAATGTTGTGTTTGTGAATTGTATTAATATTGTATATATGTAACATTGAAAATATATTTGACAAAGCCCGATTAATAATAATGCCCGATAAATGATAAATGATAAAAATGTTACTTATATATTTGAAACAAATGTGGAATGTGTTTCTTTGAATTATATATTTTTTATAGATGTATGAAATAATCACATGCCTAATAATGCTTGAAAAATGTTAAATCCTGTTTGAATAAATGAGAAATCGATGGATATGTGATTTCCCAAAATGAATGAGGTCCTGTATTTGTTGCGGACGGGTAATTCTAAAATAAGGTCCTGCATTTGTTGCGGACGGGTAATCCTGAAAAAGCTCTATTGAGTAAATATATATTGGAGACAGGATTTAGCCTGGACTAGTAATCCTGTTATATACATGTGTGGCTCGAGAGTGTACTCTCTACGATAGTACCTTATGGGTACCATTGGACATGAATTGACAGATCCTGATTTGTAGACTTTGAGTGTACTACTTATGTATCCATTGACATTCTGATTAAAATTCAATGGGTAAAAATCTTGACATGAGAAGATATGAATAAAAAATGAGTTATTACACGTATTTGTCTAAATTACATGAAAATGAGGATACAGAAAATTGATATATGAAAACATGAGATGATTGATATATGGTAATATGGGTTGATGATATTTGTACATGAAATTTATTTGATAAGTATGTTCATCCTTGATTATAGATTTGTACCCCTTGAGTGTACTATTCGTGACCTTGATATTTCGAATGATATGAGTAAAGTTTTGACATGAAATAATCTGAACTTGAGATGAACTATTATGAAATTATACTTGTAATATAAAGAGATGATTTATACATGTTAAATGAATACATGTTGTAGAAAGCATATGTGCCTGGAAACTTGATCGTTGTTGAGCCCTTATATGTTTTGATGTTATTATGGAATATATGACTAACAAGGGCAATGAGGATATGTGTAGGGCTTGAGGTCAAATTGATTGAATATGCCTTACATAGTTACCTCAAAATAAAATGAATGGTAAGTTAAGTACCATGTTATACGAACTTACTAAGCATTTTATGCTTACTTAGTTTTATTTTCCTGTTTTATAGTAAATAGTAAGCTCGTTGGATTGAAAGCTTTGCGGAGATCACTCACACTATCCATCGGCCTATTTCGGTACATATGGTAAATCAATTATGGTTATAATGGCATGTATAGTTTAAATTGACCATATTGGCATGTAAAGTAAATGATTATGTAATTTAGCCATCGAAATGGCTAGTGATGATTATGTTTTGGTATATGTATATATGTATTAAGTTTATTCTATGGAGATAACATAAGCGTTTTTTATTGATTGATTGAGAAAGGTTAAATGAGTATGCTTATAAAAGGTAAGATTAAAAGCATGAATGCATGTAACAATATATCATATTAGATGTTATAAATTGCTTGAATTCAATGCTTGGATTGGTTGGTGTTTGAATGCAAGTTTGGTATAGGAACTTAGTAAAAATTTTGGATGAGAAATGAAACTAGAAATGACCTTATCTTGTCCACCGGGCAGATACACACGAGCGTGTGTCTAGACCGTGTATGACACATGGCCTGGTACGTGGGCGTATGGTTAGGCCGTGTGTCCCTTGCATCTTAAATTCGAGAAAACAGAATGCTCAGAATTGAGCACACAAGGAGAGACACAGGCATGTGTCTTAGCCGTGTGTGTTACACGGCCTAACACACGGGCATGTGGCCGGCCGTGTGGCACAAGTTAGAGAGTTACACGGGGTCGAACACGGCCTGCAGCAAGGGGTGTCCTAGGGTCACACGGGCGTGTCCCTTGGACCACACGGGCGTGTGAGCCTTGTAACTTGGAAAAATTTTTAAATTTCATGAAATTTTTTTAGAATTCTCGATTAAGTCCCGAATTGATTCTAAAGCTCATATTGGGCCTATAACAGCCCGATTTTAGTTAAATCGGAACAGTGGTTTCAGAACCACAAATCTAAGGTTGGAAAATTATTTTAATATTATTTTTGGTGTTTACAACATGTGATTATATATGTGTGAAAGTTTCATGAAATAATTTTATCGTTTAAGTGGTTAATTTGAAAAAAGGACTAAATTGCGTAAAATGCAAAAGTTGCATTCTACTTGATAAAGGTGTCTAATTGCTATGAATTATTAAATGAAAGGTCTTTATGTTGTTATTAGACCATTGAAAGTGGAAATTTTCATAAATGGGCTTGTATTAAGTGATTTCATAAAGGTTTCATTAAGGGTAAATTAGTAAAAATGTTAATGAACATAACATAAATAAAATAAAAGCCATAATTTTGAGTTATTATCCTTTTTCTAGCCGAAAATTAGAGGAAGAAGAAACCCATTTAGGGCTTGTGATATTCGGCCAACCTAGGCTTGATTAAGGTACGATTTTAACTCGATTTTTGATGATTTCTATGTTTTTGTGATCATTGCTTCGTGTTCTAGCTAGCCCGTGCCCTAATTTTTGAGTTTGTTAGTGATTTTATAAAATGCCATTAATGATAGCTTGATGTTTTTGAGTGTTGATGATGAAATATGAAAGCTTGGTGTTTGATATACATGTTTTGTAAAGTGATTTTGAGTAAAAATGCATATTAGGGATTAAATTGAGAAAAGTGTAAATTGAGGGGTTAAATTGTGAAATAAATGAAAAATATGAGTTGCTAGCCACCTATAGAGAATTCGGCTAAGCATGGGTCTTATTGATTTTTGTGAATTTGGTGTTTCATGAAATAAGGACTAAATTGTAAGAATTGTGAAAGTTTAGGGCCAAAGTGTAAATTGGCTTAAATATGTGTTTGTGGATGAAATTGATTGAGTTGATGATTAAATGAATTGATTTTGAATATATATAGTTTAAGAATAGAAGAAATTTGACTTAGATCGAGGCAAAAACAAAGTACTCGAGTAATTGGCTAGTTTCGTTGTTTTTACGAACGAGGTAAGTTCATATGCAAATAAATGTCTTTAAATTGAATTATATGTGTTTATTTGTAATTGAATTGTTATGAATGTTGAAAGAACAATTACGAACAAGAATCGACAGAGTTACGACATCCGAAAGTCCTGTACGAACCTTAGGAATAGTATAGGATACAAATGTCATGAAATTAGGTTACCGAGATGAGATTACATGTAAGACCATGTCTAGGACATTGGCATCGTTAATTGATTACGTGTAAGACCCTGTCTGGGATAGTGGCATCGATATGTGATACCATGTAAGACCATATTTGGGATATGGCATTGTACGAGCTATATGTGATTGCTGAGTATCCTTAATGATTTCGAACGGTTCAATGGGCAAAGTCAAGTCGAGACAGAATATGTGAATGAGCTAAGTGACTCAGGTACGTACAAAATTCATACGAGTAATGAAAAGAGGAAATATTTGATGAACTCGATTAAGACATTGAATATGTGTACAATGAGAAAGGTTTGTGAACTTGAATGTGTATTTAGATGTGCTTATTCATATGTTGCTTAATTGATGGAAATGATAGTGATTCGTGAGATGATTTATTTGTGTATGGCTTACTAAGCTTTTAATCTTACTGTGTTTATTTTTCCACCATTTTGTAGATTATCAAAGTGAACTCGGACTCGGGGATCGTCAGGAAACGTCATCACAATATCGATTATCTCGTTGGTACTTTTGAGAGCTTTGTTGTAACACCCTTCACTCGTATCTGATGCCGGGATAGGGTTCGAGGCATTACCAGGATTTCGTATTCACAAATATGTTGAATCAGGTCGCCAAATTTCACTCAAATTTAAAACTTTTCAAACATGTACATTTCATCCCTTACACAGGCCTTCGAGGCCTAAAACATATTTAGGGGCTGTTCGGGACAAAACCGGGAACATTCGGTAAACTTTGGGCATGTTAGAAAATTTCTCTTATTTTGAAAGGTCACGTGCCCGTGTGGGTAGGGCCGTGTGGTCACACACGCTCGTGTAGCTTGGGACACGCCCATGCCCTTAGCTTGTGTGCAACACTGACTTTACCTTTATCATACAATTAGGGGCACACAGCCAGATCACACGCCTGTATGGCCTGCCCGTGTTCAATACTGACTTAAAATTTTAGGTGCAGGGGACGCATGGCCATGCCACACACCCATGGGAGTGGCCTGTGTGTCACACATGGCCTAGACACACGCCCGTGTGTCCAACTGTGTGGACCGTAATAGGCTATTTTCCAAGCCTCTGGTCACCCTTTTTATCACTTATACTTAATGATTGTCAAATGTAAAGTAAAACATGATTATACTCTTATAAATGTTCTTGGCAAAACTTATTGCATGGAAACCTCATATCATTGGTTTCACACATGCTAGGTTATTTCCCATCTTGTATTTAAGGGGATTCCATGTCTCTTTAACACATTCAAGATTGGCTTGTTCTTGTAACTCATTGCCAATTGGAAACAAACCATCATATGAAGTGTAAACATGCATAGATTTGTAGGTCATAGCCCACTTCAAAATAAGCCAATTTCTATGGCTATATACAAAAAGATAGGTATATCTTTACATGCCTTCATTTGGCAAATCAAATGACACATATAACAAAATACTCAAAAGTCCTATACATGCCATTGAACATAATAGAAATGTCTTTATACCAAAGCTGGTCTATTTGATAGTGTGCTGGCTTTCCCAACCGTCTTCCAATCCTTACGAGTCCTTGAGCTCTGAAAAGCAGGGAAAAGAGAGGGGTAAGCATTTATATGCTTGGTAAGCTCGAATAATCGGAAAGTAAACTTACCACGTAATTAGCATGCAACCAAATTGGGTAATAAAATCAATAAGCATGTAATGGCTTCCCTATCACATACACTCAATCAATGAATTAGTCATATAACAAAGCACCATATAATTTTTCTTAGATGAGCTCATAATTCAACAGCTCATTTTGTACATATATCTCATATTAATCTCGTTTAGTTTTTGGGAAATCTCGACGGAGTATCCATAATCCGTCAATTCATAAGGATAATCATTTCAGGTATGCACTCCCGGAACCTCACATCTTCTGACGAAATTACTACCCAGCTAAATTACCAGTATCGTAAACTCATAAGGTGATGTCGGGATTACCAGTCCAGGCTAAATCCCTTATAACGATAAACACCCTTAATGAGTTCAGATTTGAATTACCAGTCCAGGCTAAATTCAGACCCCAAATTGGATTACTTGTCCAGTCTAAATCCGTAATGCACATATATTCTTCGGGAGGCACAATCATCCAAAGGAACACCTGTCCAGGCTAGATCCTTTCCATAATTAAAATCAACGAATTACCCGTCCAGGCTAAATCCTTACTGCAACATATGCAGGATCTCAATTCATATGTCAAGCATGGTTTATCCATTGAATTTCCTTTTTAACCTCAACCGAGACAATTTTTCAACATATCATTATCATAGTTGCAATTCATGTAATTTCATGCCATCAATAAATACAATCATCATGCATTCATAAATCATATAATTAGACATAGTATGAGTGTACTTTAAGTTATCTGAACTTACCTGGTATTCATTTCGGTGTCGTGTTTCTATTATTCCGAAATCTTTTGTTTTCCTTGATCGACCTCCGGAATTTGTTCCTCGAGGTATATAACAAAAAAATTAAATCATGAACACTCTACATTATGCTTTTCAAGTCTAAATTCCACCCCTGGTCCAAATGACCGTTTTGCCCCTAACCTTTCACATTTTTATGATTTTCTTAGGCAAATTCTGTCGATACACTTAGAACCAACTTGCATCAAGAGTATGATTAGACCATAGCTCACACGATCTCGTTTAATCCAATGAAACTCATTACAGGTTTTCATTCGACCTCATATCTGGTTGAGTTGAATCACAGCTTACTGACATTCACTTCACGTTTCGACACACATCTCGGTAGCCGCAATACAAGCTTTCTTGCGTAATCCCTATATGTCTACACATCGACATCTTCGAGTTTAGACCATTTCAGACAATTACCACAAATTAGCTTTAACTCCAATGCAATTCCTACAAGCCTGTTTAATGTCACTCATTAGACCAATCTTCAAATCTTCACTTGGCCTCTTGGTAGATCAACACATTCTTGGCTATGATCTTTCGAATCTTACAAATTGCTTCATACTTTCCATTCTTACGACATTATCCCATCTTCAATTCAAGGAACTTTTCCTTTCATCAATAAATTGTCTTATTCATCTTACTCAAATTTCTAAACTAAATCCCGAGTAACTTTAGCATTGTGAGATTCAAATCAGCTTAAATCATTGCTCACATTGAGGCTCAAGTATCGAATACTTCAAGTATCATAGATCATTAAGCATTCTTGTACTAATGTCTCATCAGAATCACGTAGAATTTTCTTGCATATGCATTCCCAATAATTGCCATTCTCGAGGATCATCATCGACCTTTGTCATACAATCTATTGACCCATTGATTCTGACATCTTAGTCATAACCAGCTTTCATCATTACCAAATCTATACTATACAAAGCTACGTCAAATATGAGGGGGAAGAGTTAGCATTAATTTGCTCGAAATTCAAAGTATACCAATTGTTCATCATTTGAAAAGGCTCAAGCCTTATCCTTCCAATGTCTGCGTTACTTTCCACAGTAGCTCCCTTGTCAGGCATGCTAACTAGAATCATACTGCTTCCTTAGATCTATTACTCATATTAAAACAAAAACTATGACTTTAGAATAATTCAGAGTCCATCACTTATCACAATAAATTGCAATGTACACTCAGACTTTTACACACACTTTATTAGTCAGAACCGACTAAACCATAGCTCGATACCAACTGAAATGTAACACACTAACACATAGACGCATAGATCAGTACAATAGTAATTACTGACATAACTACAAAATTCATAACGAGAACTAAATATTATGCCAATTTGATATGCTCTATATAACTATATCTTGAAAATAATTAGCCAACTTAATTCTTTACAATCTGATCAAACGATAATAAATTTTAAACCTAGCAAATCACTATGCACTGTGACAATCAATGAATTAAGCAATTTACAGCCTATTCAAATCCTTGATCCAATACCCAACAGTATGATATGCATTACATCTTACGATCCATTAACTCTTCATTACAATGACATACAAAGCAGATACAAATAGTTATAGCAAGTAGTAGTAAATCACAACATTTCACATAGATCTAATTTTACCAACAATTCCTATATCTACATTTAATTCACTATCATCCACTATAATAATTTGATCTCATGCATCATATCATGAATAAATCATAAACTCGATTACAAAATAAATTCAATTGCTCAAATTTCTCTAATCTATCATCTAAAATTATAATTTTTTACATAATTTTGGTTCCATATTAGTACAATTATGAGTAAATTTCCTGTTACGTCATTGCTGATCTAACTCGATCATAGAATAATTCATCTCAGTACCAATATTCATAACAACCTGATAGCTTTACATTTAACATATTTCAAGAGGAATTTGCTTAATATATTTCTTAAATGTAATCTTTTACTAATTTTAAATTGTTCAAATCAACACGATTACGTATCTTCCTAGCATCTATGTCAATTTCTAATCTATAAATCATCAATCCTTTGTGCCTTTACTTATACAAAGTTAGACTCATCAAACATTTAATTCACATCAATCATTACCTATCATATGACACCTACCTATTTTAGTCATTTTTCAAACATTACTCATGCTAGAATTCTAAAACACATTTAATGCAATTCACTTTTCACCATATTCTATCAATCAATTTTAAATCTTTAATGTATCAATTACCAAAATTTTACCACTTTCATCACACATAATTCTAGGCATGCAACCAATATCTACACATATCAAACTGAAATTCAATCAATCTCGCATATTTATAGATTTGCAAGACGCAACATCTTCTTATCTAAGTTCAGGATCTACTCTACACATGTAAACTTTCTAACTCATGCGTACATTTGTCCATGTACTTCTTGTCTACATGCTGCACATTCATTGGAATCAGCATGCCTATCTTTATCTTTCACTAGCATCACCTTGTCATAAGTCCTTCACTTGATTCAACTGCAATCTACTACATTTTCTTTACGTACTTGTCACAATGAATAATCTCTATCGTCAATTATTATGCACTATCGTGTCTGCAATAAGCTTGCTTTCACATGATGCATAGCATCGATTACAGTACCTAGCTTCTCCTTACATTATTTAATCTCCAACATTTACTAACCAGTATCTCTCATAATTTTCTCATTCATCCAATATCAATTGTACATTTTGCACATCATAAGAATTTATATAACTACTGCATATTAAATTTAACATGATTTTGAATTTACAATTACAAATTAATCCTTGGTCACAATCTGCAAATTTTCATTTATCATAATTTTTACCTTCCCAGTAAGACATTCACGATCATTTACTATTTAATCAAATGTTAGCTCATTTAAACTCATACTATCTCATTTCAATCAAAATCATCATCATCGAAAAATTACATTTTGACCATAACTTTTACATAATCACACATTTTCCCAGCTCGGACATTTAACTTCACTTTATTCTAATTTTTACATATATGCTAACATTTTCTAATCTAAATCAACATTCAATTTCTAAACTTCATCTATAGTCTAAATAATAAATAGTATTTTCATGAATCTACTTTTACATACTTCACTTAAAACCAATGACAATTATTAGCATAATTAAGAACCATTTGTTATCATAAACATCAAGAATACACAAAATTCACTATGATATTTCCATACTAATGCCTAGGTTATTTAATATCTCCTTACACTTAATGATTAGGTCTACCAAGATAAAAATTAAAATCTGGCTTGAATCACTTACTAATGATGAAAATTACAGAAATTCTATATGAGGAGAATTGAGCACTAAGGATGACTAATCAATTTTATTTACTTCCCATTATTTCTTGTAACCAAAGACTCATAAATGCCATCCTAATACTAAATTTCACAAATCCTTCATCCTAATTTTCAATTCAAATTGGCACAATTCTATTAGACCTCTAGTTAACTATTCCAAACAATTTCAACAAACTTCGGATGACACTAATTGCAAACTTATCAGTTTAAGTCCTACATTTCAATTTAAGCATTTGATGAATCATCAAATCGATGTCAATTCAATATTCATCTAATGATATCTACAACCCATATGATAATAATCATTTCCATAAACCATATTCATTCACCATTCTGTTTCAATTCCAGTTTATACAATACTACCATCAGTAGACCAGGATCTCAAGTTCGTACTCTTTAATACTCATCTGTACTAACAACAGTACTAATCATTTAATTGCAATCTAATTCTTTCTATGTTTGAACTATTTAATTGAATACGTCAATAATCATAAACATAACAATGAATAAACGTCAATGCAACACATATTGAATTACATGATAATGCTATCGACGATGCATCTCATACTTCATGCTCTCCTAACTTTATCACCACCGTATTCTTCGTTACTCTCTATTATAACATCATACTTTCACTTTAGAACTCAACATTCATTCAACAACATGTCCACACTTATCGAGTCTAGCACCACTTACAACAGCTTCTACGCATCTCCCTACCATGAGATAGTCTCTTTGATTTATAAATGCTTATTTCTTTGACATCTGCTATAAACTTCTTCTTTCTTTTCGATCTCCAAATACATTCAATCTCACTAATTCCTTAACCATTACATATCCCACCATCTTCAAATTCCAAGTAACCACTTTCCAACTAGTCTTGAATAATCCATGATCTCGTAATTCAGAACATCATATAATTTCCTAATTCAGATTTGATTATAAGATCCTAGATATTGCAATTCCAGCTTGACATATACTTTTACTCTTACTGTTGAACTGCCTTTACAAATTAACCTATAGTAGATAGGTGTATATGATATAAATCTTCTTCTTTGAATAACGACTTGATTTTGAAATGTCATCCTAGCGCCTGAATTTCGGCTTCATGGTATTTGATTGATAAACAAATAATTATTGGAATTCACATTTACAATCCAGCTTTACATGTACATCAATACTCATAGCGATCTTACAGCTTCTATATCAGATAAATACGTACAATCTTTCAACATAGATAATACTCAACATAACACTCATTCAACATAACAACTAACAAATGTAACATTACATTTACTGTCATAACAATTCAACTTCGCACAATAAGATTCAATACAAATAAATAGCAATTAGACTATAAATATAAGGAAACATAAATCAATTAACAAGTGTTATAAAATTCATTGACCTAATTGATTTTACATTATCAAACTTAAGTCATAATCTTTAACAATTATATAACATTAGTCACCAAATTCGTCAATCCATACTAGTAAGATGTAGCTCAATCTTTAAATTCAATTTAAGCATAACATCAACAATCTTAATGTCACTATACATTAATTCAGTTAATCATATTCTTACTCACTTTTCATAATAACTAAATTCATACATTAAATAAGACTTTACTAAATCACTCTTAATGATTTCATCATGTAATTGATCTAATTTAACTGATCAATCTTTTCATCTACTTAAATTTACTATCATTTACTTTTACTCGATACCAATTAATTCATAGTACTCAATATGCCTTAAGCTTTTATTTACAAATTCACTATTTCTAGCTTGACTACATAACTCAATTCATCTTCTACAATTCAATGAAATTTCATTACGCACTGCATTATCAAATCTTATAATA
Organism: Gossypium arboreum; assembly: GCF_025698485.1. Classification (NCBI taxonomy): domain Eukaryota; kingdom Viridiplantae; phylum Streptophyta; class Magnoliopsida; order Malvales; family Malvaceae; genus Gossypium; species Gossypium arboreum. The sequence goes on along the minus strand of NC_069077.1, from coordinate 69,512,619 downwards.
CAATTTACATTCATTTCAAATAATCTCATTTCCTTATATTTCACAAGTAACATTAGACATTATTCATTCATATCTAAATCTTTATATAAACTTCCTCTGTTAATGATTTCGTAAATTCTAAACTTTATCAATTCTGCTTAGCACTCACTACCTTCTATTAATTTCTGTATCATTAGTTATCATATCACATACTCATAATCTAAGTCCATTTCACAATTAAAGACCTTTCTTGCAACTGTTTGATTTCCAATGGTTTTAGCCATACCTCAACTTTCCTATTAATTCACATCTTACTTTAAAATTTGATACAATTCATCTACAATATCATTACGTGCTCACTATCTGCCACTATACCTGACTAACATCTCACAGTTATACTACAATCCTTTCAAGTATGCATCAACACTTTCTTATATCAAAATCTCATTTAATCGATTATTAATTTGGAATCTTCAACTTATTTTCTACATGTTACCAGTGGATCTTCAATAAGATATTAATATTTCAATATACATTATAGATCACTCCCTAATATGATCGAGTTAGACGTCACTTTCAATTTCGATCCATTAAATAATATACTTACCTAGCAGTTAGATTATCATTAATTCATTTCAGCAATTATAATTTATATTTCAGCATCAATTTTACATTTCAACTAGTTAATTTTCAGTCTAAACATGATTAATTTAGAAATTAATCCATCATTTACTATTTAAACATATTATATTAATTTATTAAAAACTGTACCAACTTATCAACTTTTCAATTCTTGACTTCAAACATACAAATTTGCCATAACCAAATTTAATCAAATAATTTATCAAAAATTTAATTTTTTCAAATAAATCCAGAATCAAATAAATTATCATTTAATATTAAAGTATTAATAATTTTTCTTAAAAAGTATCTAAAATTAATATTAATAATACATCTACTATTATACATCACAATATAAATTTAACAAGTATTGCAATCATCTTTATTATCAACATTAAATTAATATCAAAGTACAAATTACATTATAAAAGTTTAAATTCACTTAAATTCAAAATGTACACTAAAATCGTAATCTATTTTAATTCATTATATGGTAAGCTAATATTACAATTATTCTAATATGTAGAATCCGATAATCGTAAGCCATTGTTACCTTGTATATTTTCTAATATGTCCATTACAATTTACTTCTAATTCAAATGATCATGCCACTTGTATAATTGTACTTTGTCTAATATCACATACCAACAACATCCTTCTTTTATAGGAGTTAAAGGCAAACGGTTACAAAATCCATGGTAATCTTGTCCCATTTCCATCGGGCACCATTCGGTTGAACGTAATCTAAGGCACTTGATGTTCCATTTTACTTATTTACATCAAACACTTGGTTACAAATTACAAATGTCCCTTTCATACAGCTCTAATATTTATAATCATATACATTTATGCTACGTGAATCACTCATTGCTCATGTATTATTTTACACAATGTTATCGTTTCCACATTCCAAATATCAAGATTCGCCAACTAAATCCAATAACCTATCAGATTGCATTCTTTATTTCAGCAATTCACATGCATCATTTTTACATCACAAATCACTGGAAAATTAATTCAGGCTTTAGCTCTATCTCTGTATTGACCTTACACAATGCTAACCTGTTCATGGCTCTCAATAATAATTTCTACTAGGCTCAACTTATCATTTACTTCGATGTTAACATCACTAGATCATAATCCTTTAATAATTCAAGCCATCTTATTTCAGTAGATCCTTTTGATCATCAAGTACTCAAACTTTTGTGAAAAAATCGATTTTCAGTACAAATAATTCCAAATTTTCAATGCCAAAACAACTGCATTAAATCATGTAGGATAGTTCTTCTCAGCGTTATAATGCATCTAAGCATTACAGTACACTTACTTGCATTCAACACAATCAAGTCCCAAATTATGCATCAGCTAAATTCGACTCTTTCGACTTCTGTACTACTAAATTTGCTATTCCAATTCAACTTTAAAATTTTGCATTTTCGTCCATTCAAACTTAAATTTTTCAAAATCTTATCATGGCAGAATCATGAAAATCTTCAACAACGTCAAATACGCTAAGCAAAGTTCTCAATACCTTGTACATTCTATCCAATACGTGATGCAAATTTCTTGATCACAAAACCATCAATCTCATCCCATAAATCCGACTTCAATGGATCACTTTTACTAAATTGCAACGTTTCTTTACTCTCAAGATCGACAAATTCTAAAATTAGATTTAATCATTCTGGAATAAATTAAAATGCATCTATAAACTACTACAAACTTATCCAAATATGTTGAAATCATTTATTAATCCCTTATCTAAATCATATGAGCATTTTTAGCAAACTCGAAAACCTAATGTCCTACTTTGTCCGTATAAAGGTTTCGACACATTTCGACTCTTAATCTCATTATCCAGACCTCAAATCAATTTGAAAATGGGCCCTTTAACGTCAACTAAATCATAATCCTCATGGGATTGATCTTTATATCATTTAATGGTTCCAATCAATCATTGAACCATCTTACTATCTAGCAATAATTCAGCTTACTGTGAGAAAACTCGGTTACAAATTCAAAATGCCTTTCATACCCACTCACTCCTTAATCATTCTTTCTAACGTGAAGCATTCTATATGGGCATATCTAGTATGTTGCAATCAATTTACGCTAATCAATCATACTAGTCTAATCATCACGTATCGGTCAACCGCAATTCGCTCTGAATACATTCGGATATCACTAGATCCAACTCTTATTCAATATTTCAGAATTAGGCAATAAGTTAGTCATTCTAAGCGCCCATAGACAATGCTACCCCCGTTATGTCTCAAAATGTATTTTACTCAAGCAGACATTATTTGCGATAATCACATAGGCAATTATATCCTTGAAATTCACTCTTCAACCGATGAACTTTGTTCTCAACTACTTTCAACATTTCAACTCTAGTGTCTTTTGCATTTACATCTACCATTAGCATCATACATGTTCAAGCAATTCCCAAGATAATCGTCAAATCTTCACCAAATGCGTTTAAGATCTCAAGCTTGGCTGGAAAACTTACCTTGAATCATCTAATGGGCCATCAATGATGCAATTAATTGAACTCCTTGTCAACTAGCACATATTGCCAATGGTTCGACACTTTAATCAACTTTTCACGTAAATTTCACAGCAACTTTTTTGGATACTAAATTCATGAAAATAGTCTAGGAAGTGCAATGGAACCGGATCAATCAATGCAATAACAATAGTATCATAGAGATAACATGATACCATTGACATCGAATCGATGCAATCTTCTTGATCCATACATCACGATATTGCTCCAAGCTCCACTTCACGATCTTCCTTTAAACTAAACTTTCAACTCGCTTTTACTAACGATAGTCCCACTTGATTTCAAACTCATCTAGACCTCATTAACTAGCGGTCGTATAACATCTAGACACTCATCCAAATCTGTTCTTACTTTATACTTAAGTCCTAGGACAATCTTAATAAAATGCTCAGAGAACAGAAACTCTAATGAACATAGCTCTAAGTCGGTCCCCAACACTCACCATAATGCTTGCCTACCAACATTCGACACTTTTGCCTTTAGGTCGACATTACCCACACTTGCCAAGTCAGCTTGATTTAGAACCCGAAATTCTTGAACCATCTCTCTTTTGAATAATCCAGATTCACCGAACTGGCTCACAAATTTCTTCTTGGACCCTTTGGTTGAGCTATTTTTGAAATGGCTTGCTATATGGACAATCGTATTTGACATCCGGGCCAATCAGCAACTTTCTTCTTTCTTTGTTCAATTCTTGACTTTAGAGCTACGATCAACCAAACTACAAATTCTTTCAACTCCAAAATTCTACAAGCACTTTAATGTCCATCATTAGCATCGTTACAACATTCTATCTATTACAATGGCCTTGAACACATACAATTGCATACTTCATGGTTTCAACCAAATTCGCTTCATACATTTCAACTTATCTTTTCATCAACTTCACAGAACTCCTTCCCTTTTGATCAATAAATACGCTAATTATGTATCATCAATTGCTAAATTCTTCCTGAAATAATGGCCAATTTGAACTTGTATGCACTTTGGCCACGGTTGCAACTTAAGTCTTCCACCGGTGTGGCAAACTCTTTCAAAGTACTAATTCACAATTAAGCATTCCTCGGTGTACATGAGAGCTCATCAAATACGGGTATCATATTAAGCCGAATCGCTTTCGGGATCATCATGACCTTTCTCTAAACTCTGCCGTCTTGCTTTGAATCTTGTCAACAGAGGCTTGTTCATTCCCACCAAATCTCTAGTTACCTCTCAGCGGAAATCGCCGAGGTAATTACAGGGTGAGGACGTTGAGCATTTGGATTTGCTCGAATAAATTCAGTATACCAATCTCGCTTCATCCCATTTGGAGAAAGGCATCCGAGCTTTCTCCTTGTCCATGTCTGGTCTACTTTCCCGACGGTCCCTTGTGCGTGAGCTGAATATGCTCACATCATCATTGATCCAATTGGGATCTATTACTATATTAAAACCTTTGTTAAGATTGACGCTACTATCTACAATATTTTTATGGCATACAGCTAGACTTTTACAACACTTTATTGTCGAATACTGACTAAACCATAACTCGATACACATAAATGTCAACTCAAATCCTACAACATTTAATGCCTCGTAAGCCAGATTCAAATTTCAATAAGCATGTACATACCATTAAACATAATTGCAGATATAAATATGTCATCCAATTTGATAGTGCACATTTACCTATGTCTTGAGAAATACTTAGCCAACTTTAAGTTAGTACAAAGTAGATTTTTCTAATTCTTCTAAAGAATAATATTTTAAACCTGAACAAATATGACACGTAACAAAAAATTAAGCATCTACTATACATGACCATAATTCAAGCGTTTAGGTTCAAATACCTAAAGTATGATTTCAAGGTTAGATCTTCGACGATCTATAACTTCTCGAAACAGACCTTATTAATTGTACAAAGCTAGTAACATCAAATAACTTACTAGCTTAGTAAGTTAGTATGGAGTAGAATACTAATTAAAGAATCTAATTGTCATGATTTACACAACAATTCAAGTATATCTCTGTTAAGCTCAGCTATTCATTCCACTCATTCTATCTATTTCACATAGCGTCCTGTCATGATTGCGTTACTAGAATAATCATAACTCGAGTTACAAAACTCAAATTCAAATCTGAAAATCCAATCTAGAATATCAAAATTTTTACTACACAATTTTTTGCTATAATTTTGGTTCAGCCGACTTATAGTCGACCATAAACTTTATTACAGCTAATAAACACCTACTTTCCTGTTAACAGTACGTAATACTGAACATTTCACTAATTAGAATTTCTCTCAGATACACATATGTCAAATAACCCTGAAGTCTGTTTGCATTTATAAACTAGCTTTCAAGTATAGGAATTTAGGCATGTAAACTATATATTCTTAAATTAATTGCACTAACAAATAATTACCTATATAATGTATTAAAGTTGGATACAGTGAGATCCTAACGATATTCATCCTGAGCAAGTCACATACAATTGTAAATATCTCAAAATATAGAATTCCTTTGCTTGCTCTGTTACTTTATATATAAAGTAGACTCAATTAAAATTTAATTATTCAACAATCTACAGTTACCTACTAATTCATATTCCTCCTATTTTTATGATTCTTTCGATAAATCACGTCACTGCTTCATCTAAAAACAGTTTTCAAACTGAAATTTCAAATCTTTAAATTCTTCTGAATGCTAGACCTCATATGATTTTTACTAATTTTTATACAAATCATTTTCAGCCACGATTAGTACAGTTTATTAGTTAACCATTTCAAGTTAAGGCTCCAATCACCATTCACTACAATGAACTCATCCGTTGAACAATTCAACAATCCTGAAGTCTTATTTAAATAGTTTCAAGAAGAATTTGGCATAAACATCATTCTTATTTAGTTGTCTCTTGTACACATTTGAACACTTAGTACCATCAGTTGCGACCTAGCGATTCACGTAGACTTAACTCAAATTAGAATCCTACATGGTGTCCTTCACTTTAGAATAGTAATCTTAAGCTTATTTTCTTCATCACCTCTATTTTCTGTAGTCTATGATCTTTGAATCACACATGCACCTAAAGCTTTATCTAATTTATCTTTCAATCTGTATGCTACCTCTTTACTTTTACATGGGACTACATCTCTTCACACATGTGTCCACATAAGTGGTCTAAACTACATTACTAATACATCCCTAATGATTGCACTCACTCATATCATGTGAGCCTAGCTCACATCCCTCATTTCATTCAATCTCTCTACAATGTTCAACTAGGATCTCTCTCATATTTATTTCCATGTCTTCCAATAGTCACATTTACATCTTAACATCAGCTAGTATACTTTTACATTAGGCTGAACATATAATGTACATGTACCTGAACATTATTCTAACTTTACATACAATTACCTTGGTGCACAATTGGAAATTTTGCAATCTTAGTCAAAACTTTTCCTAGCTCTCTGGGTCAACTTCTGTCTTTCTTGATCTATAATATACTACATTTAGCTCATTTAATACTCATACTATTTCATTTCAATCAGAATCACATCATGTGAAAAATCTACATCCATAGTCATTACTTTTATACAAATATTATACAATAGTAATGTCCACTACTGAAATTATTAATTTCTAACTTACCTGTCAAAATGTGGAATTTATGATATGCTAAATTTTTCTTCCTTAACAACATCAAATTTCTTATCTATCATAAATTATTATGAATACATATATTATTTCAATCCAAATGCACATGGTAAATCATTTTCCTAACTTCAATTTTCACTTAACCCTAGCTGAGATCAATTCGCTTTATCTATAATTCATTGCTAATTTAATACCTCATATCTAATCAATCAAAACATCAAATATAGACACAAATTTCACCTATGGGTATTTTTCAAATTATTTGACCCTAGGTTAAACTTATTACTAGATCTTAATACTTTAGACTATTCCAAAAACGTATCAAAACAATTCACAGGGCTTGGAATCAACTTACCTATGGATTGAAAATTGAAGAAACCCTAGCTATGAGATGAGGTAAATTCGTAGCAGCAATTAAAGGAGGATGATGACTCAATTGGAGTTGAAAATTTTTAAACCCTATTTGATTTCATTTAATATCCAAATGACAGAAATGCTCATTCCTGTACTTTTACCAACTTATTTCATAAAATTCCTTCCAAATGTCCCTAATTTCTGTACCATAGAATCTTAACAATTGGTCATGAACTTAAATGGCAATTATTTAAGACCCCTAATTAATATTCCAAAACAATTTCATACTAAAACTTCGGGATGCAAATTTTGCAACTTATTGATTTAGTCCCTACTTTCAATTTAAGCATCATAGTTCTCAAATTTTCAAAATCTCAATCTATCATCCAAATAATTTAAAAATTATTCATCTATTTCATGAACCCAATTATTAAAACAATTTTACTACAATTCCGTGAAATTTTCAACTTATATCTTAGTCCTACTTTAATTTACATATTTCCTCAAGTTTTCATCAAATTCTTCCATATCTACCCAAAATATTCATAAACATACTTCTATTCATTATCATTAACCTCTTATTACGTCTTCTTGTCATATCGATCTTTATTTTTCGAAATTCTGGAACAAGTAACTTTTTCTTTCTCATACATTCCCGATCTTTCTAACTCGTGGTGAACAACTACAGGTCCAATTTCTTCAGTAACTTATACCCAAAAAATCTTTTCCTTAAATATCATCGTCCAATTACTTCAAATCAATTGTACGCCAAATAACCATAATTTAATACTAATTCTTTTCTTTCCAGGCTTCAACAAATTCCTTTCTTCTTCGTTTTCTTTATCCAATCATGATCTTGCTTTACTCGATCAATATCAAGAATCCCTTATCATTCAATCCTTTTACTACTAATTCATAATTCTTTTATAACTCGTCAAATAGATTTTTCCAACTTCCACAATCAACTTCATTTTCCATGTATCTTGATAGATAACTCTTTGCAACTCTCAAGTGGATAATTCAACTATCCAATTTAACCAAAGTCTAACATTTCCAGATCTTATGTAACCATCTTGGATGAATAGTAGAGATTAATTTAAACCAAATTTGGAACTATTAAATTCTAGAACTGGAACACTCTTGTTTGCCATTTTGAGAATCAACTAAACATTTGTACCTACTTGAATTTACATAAATCCATGGAATTTCCAAAGGTCTGGTATTGGACAATTAAAATACCATTTCAGTCAACTTTAACATTCCAGGATATTGAAATTTGTCTGGAATGTACCGTTTTTTAATGAAACATTTAAAGGCATTACATATGTATACATCTAATATTCTTTAATTTTTAAATCAAGTGATTATTAAAAGCCCAGGATGCCAAAACTGACTTCCTTACTGATAATCTCTTGTAATTTAAATAAATGGCTGTCGTTCGACCCATCTAAGAACTAAAAACCCTTACTTTTGATCATTTTTACTTCAGTATGAAAAGCTCGCAGGTTCAGACCTTTCTTCACTGTTACAGACCTAAATTCTGTATACTTTCCACATTGTCACTTTCAGCATTACTCGGTCAGTTGACCAATTTATTCATACTAATCACATCTCAACATATGATTATACACATTCAATCCAGATCTTTTGACCATTGCATTCCAATATATCATGACCAATATAATACAACCACTATCCAACTATCATACTCCATTAAGGATCATGGCCTCTTAAACATAATACTTAAACAACAATAGTCCTAACAGCATATCAAATCAAAAAGAACAGTTAGCAATTGCTATACTTCACAGCCTAAAACACCAAGAAGCATACATATATCAAACAAACAAAGAAAAAATTTTATATTGTATTACTCCAACTCTAATCAAACAAAACACTAGAAAACATAACAAATATAGAATTAAAGAATCATCTTCAAGTTAGCTAATAACCAAATAAGCTTGGAAGTCAAACAATTAATTATAGATAATCCAAAAATCTAATCAATCCAAGTATATCGAACATATGTTAGTCAACCGACAACGCGTTTAAGAAACTTACAAACTTAAGTCTCAACGACACCCGTTCGTTGGATTGTCAAACCGATTACGGAATTTCGCAATTCCGTTCGACTACATACTATTATAATCTTCCAGCTTATCAAATCAGTTATATCTGCTTACCTGGACATAAACGCAATTCTTTTCTATTCATAAACAATTATCATACTTAAAACTTTTCCTCGGCTATAACATTCATCAATTTATTTTTCTTCTTAATCAATTATCAATTTCTCTTTGAAAATATTACCAAATGGTTAATTTTGAATTTAGATTATTCATTCCTACAAATTAGCTCTTACTTAAAAATTAACAATAATGTTTACATTATTCAAATTCTTCAATTTCTAGCCAAATATGCTCTTAGCTTAATACAAAAAATGCTTAATACTCAACAATATTCAAGATCCTTTAGCCAATTTTCTAATAGAAAAAACATATGCATTTAAACAACAACACATTTCTCAATATCTCTATTTTCATACAGACAATAGCAAAACCAACATAAAGCACATTTTCATCAATGACATATTGCAACCATGTTAGCAATTATGAATCCAAATCATCACATATAACAAATTACAATTATCAACACAATCATCTGTAATGTACACATAATACAAGCAACATACTTCAATTACCATGTAACAAATAATCAATGCAACTAAATATATGAATCAATAGAATCATCACTCCAATCATTAATTCACCATTTAAAAAGATATCATCTTATAAATGCCCAAATACATTCAAGATAATCAATTGCCATGGCTAAAAACTTCAAGTTTAGCACAAATGGCTCAAACAATTCAATGCAAACATTATCATCATAAAGTTCGAATTTGCTCATGCTCTTACAACAAAAATGGCAAATCTCATTCCATGGCATAAAAGTTGAACAAGTATACAATTCCTTCTAAACTCTGAACAAACAACCCAAATCCCTTTTCTTATTTTGTTACAAAACTTTCTAATTTTTTCCCACAACAAAAATGTTCATACATTTCCATCATTTTGCAATTTTCTTTCATTTTATAATCCTATTCCCATCAACATTTTTCATACTTTTTACCCATCACTTTCATTCATACTCTTTTAAAATTTACATAATCTTTTACTCTAAATGTCCACACATTTCCATAATACAAATCATTATTATTTTTTATGACCATTCATTTCAAACAACTCAAAGTTCACCATTCTTACAGGTAAATTAATTTAAAATTAAACTCATGTTCCCAAATTCACAATGATAATAAATTTTAATTATTTGAGTGTCTTGGATCTCAAAAATGACTAGGTCTTCAATCCACTTTCGAAAATCTTCGTTATATATATAGAAAGGACCAGATTAATTTGTCCATTTTACATCACACTTTACTTAAGTAACATCTGCTTTGATTAAAGGTTTGTTAAATAAACTTGTCCCAAATTCAACGTCCTCTTATACGCTAAGAATCCTGTTCATTATGTTAATCTTTTGTGTCCAGAGAACATTTTACAATTAATCCCTTATTGCACATTTACTTTTTAATCAACATTTGCTCAAATGAACCTTACGGTCCAATGACCTTAATTTTAATCATTGTTCGTTTGCAAATACCCTTTAATAAGCATCAAATCTCGAATAATTTATTACCTCTTCCAATTAGCCGTCATCGGCAACTACCTTTTAGCATTCAAAAAAGAAATTACTTTGCTCAATCCTTATTCCCGATCATCAAACATAATAACCGTTTATTTCAGTAAGAATTTCACCAAGACAATTAACGTTTCAGCTTAATAAAAAATTTATCTCAAGCAATATTTGCCATTTTCAGGAAATCAATACTCAGATCAAATCTTGTGATGAATTCCATCTTTTAACATTTCACAAATCTTCAATTAATGGAAAACATTAAGTCTATGATGCATTTAAATTCAAGCATAACACCACTCTTGATAAACTCCATCTGCTTTAAGCATCACAAATTAATTACTTTACCCATTAAATTAACAATTTGGGCCACAAAGGCATTAAATCTAAACCTTATGACGTTATAATCGTTAACTAAATTTTCAACCTTTAATCTTGGGTTTCAAGAACTTCAACAAACTTCTTTTAACCATCATAAAGCTTAATGAAAAATTCACACGTAATCAATCTACAAATGGACACCTATCATCGAGCTATATTCAAACTGTTCGCTGGTCAACTCATTCAAAACTTAAATGTCTATCCACTCTACAAACTATCATTAAAGTTCCGATTCATTATCTAAAATTGAATTATTTAAAATACAGAAACTCATATGTCAAATTTAATTAAGCCAAAATACTCACTTATCAATTGGGATAACAGACATAATTCCATAAATTCTAGGGCTTTAGCGACGATTAAAATCAATCCGATTGTCCTTAAAGTCATTTTATTGTCGCCATTCAACCATTAAGCACAATCCTTTTGAATTTTGGCACTTTAGAGAAAATCATCAAACTCCATGTAACTCCTTTTGCCTTTATTAATAATCAAACAGCTCATTGGAGAACAACTCTTCTCATAATCAATCACCCGATTAAGAACCGAGCCAATTCCTTTAATAATCAAACGGCACTTAATTTAATCAATGAATTCTATTCGTGGAGGAACTCAAGTATTCCAACATCAAGAAATCTTTCTCATTGGATTACAGATCTAGCAAATCACTAATAACTATTAACCTTTCCATTCATTTCGGCAATCAAATTTCAACCAAGCATTTACTTTCCTGTATTAAACGTAACGTCATTCCCAATAACATTTAACTATTATGTTTCAACCGAATTGTCATTACATTCAACCTATTATTAGCAAACTTACAATACAATATTAAGGTGTTCAAATTCTAATCAAATGGAATCCAACTTGTAAACATATTCTTGAAATTAGGAAATTATCAAACTCTAACAATAGTTATGGACAAATTCAATGAATAGGAAATGAGATCAACTGCAAAAAATACTGAAGTAATGTACCGAAATCAATGTTACATAGTACATAGAAAGTTCATGTTGATCTCTCATAATTTATACGCTATACTAACCCTCCTTCTTTTTACCTTACACGGTTATAAATGCTCACCGATTTCTTTCTTCCCAATCAATAATGCTACAATCTTTACATAACTTTCGGCCCCAATAATGTCCACACACTTTGAAACTGCTCTCCCAAACTCTACCAATTGCCTCAATCATTGAACAAAACGCTTAGTTCAAATACCCTAAAGTATGATAGTGCGGTAGATCTTCACGATCCTTAACTCCCGAGCAAGCAAGGACACTATAAGACAAAAGAGAGAAACAAAGTAAGCTTATAGCTTAGTAAGTAAGTATGTAAATACTAATTAAAGAATCTAACATGTTTACACAACAATTCAAGTATATCTACTTTAACTTCACTATTCATTCCACTTTGATTAAGCTGTCTCTGCTGCGTCATATTCACTGAATAAATCATAACTCGAGTTACAAAACTCGAAATTCAAATCTGTAAAATTTCCCTGAATCTAGACTCATAAAGATTTTTACTAATTTTTTTCTATAATTTTTGGTTCAGCCGATTAGTACAGTTTATTAGTTAAAATTTTCCCTGTTACACAGCTCGACTGATCTGACCTCTGTTCACTACGAATTGAATTTCTCTCAGTACACAATTCAAACAACCCTGAAGTCTGTTTCATTTAAAACTAGTTTCAAGAAGGAATTTAGGCATGTAAACTATATTTCTTAATTTTCTTTGTACAATTTTTAATGATTTTTCAAAGTTGGAACAGGGGATCACGTATTCATCCTGAGCAAGTCACATACAATTGTAAATATCTCAAAATATAGAATTCCTTTGCTTGCTCTGTTTCTTTTATATGAAAGTAGACTCATTAAACTTTAATTTCACATCTCATTCAACCTCTAATTATATTCCTCCTATTTTTAGTGATTTTTCAAAATCACGTCACTGCTACCATCTAAAAACAGTTTTAATGCTAATTTCACTCTTTCACACATTCTTTATGCTAACCTCATTTTATCTTATATATGTATATACCACAAATCATTTTCACCACATTTCATTCACCATAAGTGTAGGTCCAAACCACAATATCACCACAAAACCATCCCGTTGAACAATTCAGATCAATCCTCGATATTTAATGGTTTCAAAGACACACCCCACCATCATACTTCGTTTAGTTCGGCTCTCTTGTACACATGGTGAACACTTAGTACCACTCATGCGACCTAACCGATTTGTCTCGTAGCTCTCTTGTCTACATGGTGTCCTTCACTTGGAATCACGCATGCGCCTAGCTACATTTATCTTTCACGTAGCTCTCTTGTCTACATGGTGTCCTTCACTTGGAATCACACATGCAACCTAGCTACATTTATCTTTCACGTAGCTCTCTTGTCTACATGGGATACATCTCGTATCACACATGTGACCTAGCTACTACAGGTGTCTCAGAAGCTTTCTTGTACACATGATGTGCACTCAAAGATCATACATGTGACCTAGCTACGCTCCCTCTATTTCATTCAATCTCTCCGAATGTTCAACCGGGATCTCTCTCTCTATATTTATTTCCATTCTTCCAATAGTCAATTTACATTTTAACATCAGCTAGTATATTTATATAATAGGCTGAAATATAAGAATGTACATGAAATTATTGTAATATTTACATACAAACTTACCTTGGTGCAAAATGTGGAAATTTTGCAATTTAGTCCAAAACTTTTCCTTCCCCGCTCGAGATCAATTCCGTCTTTCTTGATCTATAATAACACATTTAGCTCATTTAATACTCATACTATTTATTTCAATCCAAAAATCACATCATGGAAAAATTACATTTTGCCCCCTAACTTTTACAAAATTACAATTTTGCCCCTAGGCTCGGGAATTTAATTTCAGCCTTTATTCTTATGTTTTATGATATGCTGAACATTTTTCTCTTCTACAACAACATCAAATTCTCACTCTATCATATAGTTATGAACAATAAGTATTTTTACCGATTATGCTATTTTACTCGTTTTCACTTAAAACCGAGTAGCACAAGTTATTTAACATAATTTAAAACCTCATATTCTATCATAAAACATCAAAATACACAAATTTCACCTATGGGTATTTTTCCAAATATGAACCCTAGGTTAAATTATTACTAGCGTAAGCTTAATCGAGCTTCCGGATTCCAAAAACGTAAAGAACATTAAAAGCGGGCTTGGAATCACTTACTATGGAGCTTGAAAATTGAAGAAACCCTAGCTATGGAGAGAGGGAGAATTCGGCAGCAACTAAGGAGGATGATGATCAATTTTGTGTTATTTTTCCCATTTTATTTCATTTAATATCCAAATGACCAAAATGCCCCTCCTTACTAAACTTTCAAAAATTCCTTCCATGTCCTAATTTTGTCCATGAACTTAAAATTGGTCAAATTGCTATTTAAGACCTCCTAATTAATATTCCAAAACAATTTCATACTAAAAACTTCCGGGATGCAAATTTTGCAACTTATTCGATTTAGTCCCTACTTTCAATTTAAGCACTTTAGGCATAGAATTTCATCACGAAATTTTCACAAAATCATGCAATCATATCATAAACCCCAAAATAATTATAAAACAATTATTTCTATCTCGGATTTGTGGTCATGAAACCACTATTCCGATTAGGCCCTAATTCGGGTTGTCACATCTAGAATCCAAGTTTTGCAATTTATTCAATTTAGTCCCTAATTTCCAATTTGACACCTTAGTCAAAGAATTTCTTCATGAAACTTTAACACATGCATATTCTCATCTATTGGGCCTCATAATAATCATAAAATAAATATTTTGTTGTCGAATTTGTGGTCCCAAAACCACTATTCTGACTAGGCCCTATTTCGGGATGTTACATTTCTCCCCCTTAGGGACTTTCGTCCTCGAAAGTCTTACCAGTAAACAGGTTTGGATATTGGCTTCTCATGGTTTCTTCTGGCTCCCACGTAGCCTCTTCTACACCATGTCGATGCCATAAAATCTTTACTAGGGCCACATTTTTATTCCTCAACCGCTTAATCCCACAGGCCAAAATCTTAACCGGTTCCTCTCCATAGGTCATGTCCGGTCAAATTTCAATCTCTGCCGATAAAATCACATGAGAGGGGCTTGATCGATATTACCTTAACATGGATACATGGAACATATCATGAATCTTTTCCAGTTCTGGTGGAATGCCAAACGATAGGCTAATGGCCCAACTTTTTCAGTGATCTCATATGAACCGATAAATCGTTGACTCAGTTTGCCTTTCCGACCAAATCTCAACATCTTTTTCCACATAGATACTTTCAAAAAATACTTTACCTCCAACTTGGAACTTAATTTCTTTTCTTTTCAGATCAGTGTATGATTTTTGCCTATCCGATACCACTTTTAAACAATCTCGTATCATTTTAACTTTTTCTTCAGTTTCCTTAATCAGATCTACTCCATGAATTTGACTTTCCTTGAGTTCTGTCCAGTACAATAGAGTTCGGCACTTCCTGCCATACAAGCCCTCATAAGGTGCCATCTTCAAACTTGTTTGAAAATTTTTGTTGTAAGTAAATTCTACCAACGACAAGTATTTTTCCCAGCTACCCTGAAATTCGAGAATGCAACATCGCAACATATCCTCAAGAATCTGAATCATCCGTTCAGACTGACCATCGGTCTGCGGGTGAAAAGCTGTACTAAAGCTCAATTTAGTACCCAAGGCTTCTTGTAACTTCTTCCAGAATCTCGATGTGAACCTTGGGTCTCTGTCTAAAATAATCAACAATGGTACTCCATGCAATCTTACAATCTCAAAAATGTACAAGTCAACCAATCTATCGAGGGAATAATCTATCCTTACCTGAATAAAATAAGTCGACTTTGTCAACTTATCCACTACGACCCATATGGCATCTTTCTTTTTCGAAGTTAACGGCAATCCTGTCACAAAATCCATAGCAACTCTGTCCCACTTCCATTCGGAAACCATCAAAGGTTGTAACAAACCTGGAGGTACTTGATGTTCAGCTTTAACTTGCTGACATACCAGACATTTCGATACAAATTTAGAAATATCTCTTTTCATGCCGTTCCACTAGTACATTTTCTTCAAATCGTTGTACATCTTAGTACTTCTTGGGTGAATTGACAAACGGATGTTATGTGCTTTTTGCAAGATTTTTCGAATAAGCTCATTGTCTTTGGGTACACAAACCCTATCTCTGAACATCAAACACCCATTAAAACCAATCTGAAAATCTGATTCAATACCTGACTCATATTGAGTCCTTTTAGCTTGCAAGTCATCATCATTAGTTTGAGCATTATAGATTTCCTGAAGAAATGTTGGCCTAGCCTCTATCTCTGCCAAGATTGAACCATCATCAAGCAATGCCAATCAAGTATCCATGGCCCTCAATGTAAACAAGGATTTTCTGCTTAACGCATCAGAGACCACATTCGCCTTTCCCGGGTGATAGTCAATGATCAGATCATAATCCTTAATTATTTCTAACCATCTCCGTTGTTTCAGATTCAATTCTTTTTGAGTCATCAAATACTTCAAACTCTTGTGGTCTGTGAATATACGGCAAGTCTCACGATATAAATAATGCGTCTAAATTTTTAAAGCAAAAACAATGGCGGCTAGTTCTAAGTCGTGTGTCGAATAGTTCTTCTTGTGCGGTTTCAACTGTCGTGAAGCATAGGCTATTACTTTGCAATCTTACATAAGTACACAACCCAATCCATTTAAGGATGCATCACTGTAGACCACAAACTCTTTTTTCGGCTTAGGCAATATTAAAACAGGAGCTTCAGTCAGCAGTGTCTTCAACTTCTCAAAACTTTGTTGACACTTTTCCGTCCATTCAAATTTAACGTCTTTCTGTAACAATATAGTCATTGGAGTCGCTATCATGGAGAATCCTTTCACAAACCTTCGATAGTAACTGACTAGGCCCAAAAAGCTTTTAACCTCGGTTACATTTTTAGGCGGCTTCCATTATACGATAGCAGAGATCTTACTTGGATCAACTCAGATGCCTTCACCCGAAACAATATGACCCAAAAATCTGACTTCTTAGAGCCAAAACTCACTCTTGCTACACTTAGGATACAATTGCTTTTCCTACAAGGTCTGCAACACAATTCTCAGGTGCTTCGCATGCTCTGTCTCATCTTTGGAGTAAATTAAAATGTCGTCAATGAATACAATGACAAACTTATCCAAATATCGCCGAAAGATCCTATTTAGATCCATAAATACAGCCGGTGCATTCGTCAGCCCAAACGACATGACAAGAAATTCATAATGACCATACCTCGTCCTGAAAGCTGTCTTAGGTACATCCAATTCTTTAACTCGCAGCTGATAATAGCCAGACCTCAAGTCAATCTTAGAGAACATGGTGGCTCCTCTCACCTGGTCAAACAAATCATCAATCCTTCGCAAAGTATACTTATTCTTGATAGTTACCTTATTCAGTTGGCGATAATCTATACATAGCCTCATCGAACCATCTTTCTTTTTTACAAATAGTATGGGGGCACCCCAAGGTGAAAAACTTGGCCTCGCAAACCCTTTATCTGTCAGCTCCTGCAACTATGCTTTTAACTCTTTCAGCTTGGTTGGCGCCATTCTGTACTAAGCAATAGAAATGGGAGTTGTCCCTGGCACCAATTCAATACCAAACTTTATCTTCCTTTCAGGGGGTAATCCGAGTAATTCTTCCGGGAACATATCTAGATACTCACATACTATCGGCACAGACTCAATCTTCAACTCTGTTTCTTTAGTGTTCAATACAAATGCAAGGTAGGCTTTATATCCTTTCCTTATATATCTTTGAGCAACCATTGCCATGATTACAACCAATGGTGAACTTAATTCTCTTGAATCGACCCGTAGAATCTCACCATCCGAGCATTTCAATTTAATATATTTACTTCCACAATTTACAATTACATTATGTAGGGCTAACCAATCCATACCAAGTATTACATCGAATTCATTAAATGGTAACAACACAAGGTTAGTTGGAAAACAATGACCCTGAATCGTCAAAGGACAATTCTTACAGACCTTATCAACCAAGACTGATCTACCTAGTGGGTTCGACACTTTAATAATAACTTCCGTAGGCTCAATGGGTATGTTCATACTAGATACCAATCTCATGCAAATATATGATTGTGTCGACCCCGATTCAATTAATGCAATAACACATGTATTGAAAAGAGAAAAAGTACCTGTGATGACGTCAGGAGTAGAGGCTTCCTCTTGGGCACGTATCACATACGTTTTTGCCAGAGCTCGAACCTCTTTTGTAGCATCTTTAGCCGTGATTCGACTGCCACTAGAACTTCAGGATATCTCAGAGGTCTGCCTCGTGCAAAGGGAGCACTCAACTTCGGGGCTACTTCTGCTTCTTTTTCAACTCGCTCAGGGCAGTCCTTGAGAAAATGGTCAAGAGAACCACATCTGAAACATGCACCTCTTCATTCGAAACTCTTCGAAGTGAAATTTGTTGCAACTCTTACACTTCGGCTTTTGATCATCTACACTCCCCACACTAGTCACCATCGGGGAGGAAGACTTTTCACTTTGTCGTTTAGAGCCTCTCGCTCTACCCGAATATCCTATTGATGAAGTGGAGTGCTCATGTTGGCTCCTTGCTTTCTTCGTAGAAAACGAGTGTGTTTTACCGCTGGACCTCTTGCTCGCAACTCAAGCCTCTCTCTTTTCTTGCTTTCTTTCATTATTAAGCTCCTCGACCTTCTTGGCCCGATCAGCCAATGCGGCAAACTCCCGTATTTCAAGGATCCCAATCAACAACTTAATTTCCTTATTTAGACCTTCCTCGAAGCGTTTGCACATTTTTGACTCAGTTTGGACCCATTCAGTTGCTACTAACTTAACCTCACGAATTCTCTTTCGTATTCTGTTATAGTCTTGTTCCCTTGTTTGAGTTCCAGGAACTCCTTTCGCTTCGAGTCTAAAAACCTTTGGCTAATGTATTTCTTCCTAAACTCTGCTTGGAAGAAATCCTAAGGGATATTTTCCTTTGGCACTACCGGGGATACAGTCTTCCACCAATGGTATGCAGTATCCTTCAAGAGGGACACGACACACTTTAAACACTCCTCGGATGTGCATGACAATTCATCTAATACCCGTGTAGTATTCTCGAGCCAGAATTCGGCTCTTTCAGCATCATCCTCGATTTTAGCTCTAAATTCCTCAGCCCTATACTTTCTAAGCTTATCTACAGGGGCCTTACCAATTCTTACCGGTGCCATACCTCGTGGCACATCATCATCAGGTTGGTTAGGGGGCGAGGGAGACCTTGGTATGTTGGGGCAATTCCTCAGGTAATCACTAAACCATTCATCCATCATATCAAAAAAGGCAGGTTAGGCCTCCTCTCGGCCTTCAGACATAAGCCTTCTACTACTACTAGATACAACTCATTGTACGGAAGCTGGAGCATGGCTCTCGGCTCCCTCGGACTTATCTTGTGCTTGATTGGAAGACATTTATTATATTCAAAACAATTTAAACAGTTAGAAGATGTCACACTATCAATATTCGAATAATGACATGTATAGCAAACCTCAATATCCTCTACGGTAGTCTTAGAACTGACGAAGTCGTAGCTTTGATACCACTAAATGTAACACCCTTCACCCATATCCGACGTCGGGATAAGGTTCGAGACGTTATCGGGATTTTGCATTCATAAACATGTTAAATCGGGTCGCCAAATTTTGCTCAAATTTAAAACTTTTTAAACATGTACATTTCATCCCTTACACAGGCCTTTGAGGCCTAAAACATATTTAGGGGCAGTTTGGGACAAAACCGGGAACATTCGGTAAACTTTGGGCACATTAAAAAATTTTTCTTGTTTTGAAAGGTCACACGCCCGTATGGGTGGGGTCGTGTGGTCACACACGCCTATGTGGCTTGGGACACGCCCATGCCCTCAGCCCGTGTGCAGCACTGACTTTACCCTTATCATACAATTAGGGGCACACAGCCAGATCACACGCCGGTGTGGCCTGCCCGTGTACAACACTGACTTAAAATTTTAGGTGCAGGGGACGCATGGCCATACCACACACCCATGGGAGTGGCCTGTGTGTCACACACGGTCTAGACACATGCCCCTGTGTCCACCGTGTGGACCCTAATAGGCTATTTTCTAAGCCTTTGGCCACCCTTTTTATCACTTATACTTAATGGTTGTCAAATGCAAAGAAAAACATGATTACACTCTTATAAATGTTCTTGGTAAAACTTATTGCATGGAAACCTCATATTATTGGCTTCACACATGCTAGGTTATTTCCCATCTTGTGTTTAAGGGGATTCTATGTCTCTTTAACACATTCAAGATTGGCTCATTCTTGTGACTCATTGCCAATTGGAAACAAACCATCATATGAAGTGTAAACCTGCATAGATTTGTAGGTCATAGCCCACTTCAAAATAAGCCAATTTCTATGGCTATATACAAAAAGATAGGTATATCTTTACATGCCTTCATTTAGCAAATCAAATGACACATATAATAAAATACTCAAAAGTCCTATACATGCCATTAAACATAATAGAAATGTCTTTATACCAAAGCTGGTCTATTTGATAGTGTGTTGGCTTTCCCAACCGTCTTTCAATCCTTACGAGTCCTTGAGCTTTAAAAAGCAGGGAAAAAAGAGGGGTAAGCATTTATATGCTTAGTAAGCTCGAATAATCGGAAAGTAAACTTACCAAGTAATTAGCATGCAACCAAATTGGGTAATAAAATCGATAAGCATGTAATGGCTTCCCTATCACATACACTCAATCAATGAATTAGTCATATATCAAAACACCATATAATTTATCTTAGATGAGCTCATAATTCAACATCTCGTTTTGTACATATATCTCATATTAATCTCGTTTAGTTTTTGGAAATCTCAATGGAGTATCCATAATCCGTCAATTCATAAGGATAATCATTTCAGCTATGCACTCCCACGAACCTCACATCTTACTGCGGAATTACCAGTTCAGGCTAAATTCCCCGTATCATAAACTCATAAGGTGATGCCGGGATTACCAGTCTAGGATAAATCGCTTATAACGATAAACACCCTTAATGAGTTTGAATCTGAATTACCAGTCCAGGCTAAATTCAGACCCCAAATTAGATTACCTGTCCGGGCTAAATCCGTAATTCACATATATTCTTCGGAAGGCTCAATCGTCTAAAGGAACACTCGTCCAGGCTAGATCCTTTTCATAATTGAAATCGACGAATTACCCGTCCGTGCTAAATCCTTACTGCAACACATGCAGGATCTCAATTTACATGTCAAGCATGGTTTATCCATCGAATTTCCTTTTTCACCTCAAACGAGACAAATTTTCAACATATCATTATCAGAGTTGCAATTCATGTAATTTCATGCCATCAATAAATACAATCATCATGCATTCATAAATCATATAATTAGACATATTATGAGTTTACTTTAAGTTATCTGAACTTACCTGGTATTCGTTTCGATGTCGTGTTTCAATATTTTTGAAATCTTTCGTTTTCCTCAATCGACCTTTAGAATCTGTTCCTCGGGGTCTATAACAACAAAATTAAATCATTAACACTCTAGATTATGCTTTTAAAGTCTACATTCTACCCCCAGTCCAAATGACCGTTTTGCCCTTAACCTTTCACATTTTTACGATTTAGTCCCTAGGCTTGTATAATGAAACACATGCATTTTCTATCTTACCAAATCCTATTCGAACACTTCTCCCTCTTATGGCAGCCCACATTTTCCATTATTTTCTCATTTTTACCACACATTTTACAACTTTTACAAAAAGGTCCCTTTAAGGGTTTTTCATGAAATCACCTAGGAAAAGATGTTTAACACACCTCTAACTTTCATATTACTCCATAAACCATCAAAATACAAGTAACTCATGCATGTTTAAATTTTTAAACATGAACCCTAGCATGAAATATGGGTAGAAATCGAGAGAGTAAGCTACCAGGATTTCAAGAATACAAAAAAATTAAAAATGGGGCTTGGGAGCACTTACTATTGAGCTTGAAAAGCTTGGAAACCCTAGATATGGAGAGCTTGAAATTTTCGGCTGGTACAAGGGAGAAAATGGCTGATTTTTGGTTCATTTTTCCCATTTTATTTCATTAAAATGCCAAATGACCAAAATGCCCATAAGCCCTTTCTTTAAAATTTCATCCATGCAAGCCCATTTTTGTCCAAAAACTTAGAAATTGGGAAAATTGCTCTCCAAGACCTTTTAATTTATAATCTAAAGCAATTTCATACAGATTACTTCTAGAATCCAAGTTTTGCAATTTATTCAATTTAGTCCCTAATTTCCAATTAGACACCTTACTCAAAGAATTTCTTCATGAAACTTTAACACATGCATATTATCATATACTAGGCCTCATAATAATCATAAAATAAATATTTTGATGTCAGATTTGTGGTCCCAAAACCACTATTCCAACTAGGCCCTATTTTGGGATGTTACATTTGTATATATGGTATATGGCATGTATAGGCTAGTGTCGTATTGGTATGTTTTGAGTTATGATTTATCCATGAGATTTGGCTTGTAAATGTTGGTTTGTTTGGCCATTTAAGTTGGTTTAAGTTATGTGTTTGATAAGTGATATATATGATGTATATAATGCCTTATATGTTGGCTTGTTTGGTGTGGTTATATGATTGTTCTTTTGGTTGGTTGTAAATTGGTGTAATAATGTTGGAAAGATGGCATGTTGTGGTTTAGTTTATAGATGATGAATTGATATATTTGAGAGGCATGATTTAATTAATGGAAAGGTGATGATAATACATTTGAAACTTATGTAAGTTGTGATGATTTTGGCTTGATGATTTGGTATGTTTGAATATGGAAATTAAGTAGTTGAAAAGGTTGAGGATAGATGGCATGATATGTGTATGAATTAGCATGTTTTGGCTGCTTATAAATGTATTGAAATGGTATCATTTTGGTTGCTAGGTGTACATGAGAAAAGAGTGGTAAATTGGCTTGGCAAACGTCCTATTTTTGTCCACATGGGCAGAGACATGAGTGTGTGTCTCAGCCATGTACAACACACGGTCAAGTTACACGGCCGTGTGTCCCCTGGGTTACCCTTTCTGTGACAGCCCAAAATTGACCCTAGTCGGGATGTGGTTTCGGGACCACAAAACCGAGGCATAAAAATAATTTAAAATTTATTTTGATGCCTATGATATGTGTTAATTTGTGTGTGACATTTTTGATGTTTCGATTTAGTGTTATAAATGTGAATTTCACTAGAAAGGACCTAGTAGTGAACTTTGAAAGTATGATGGGGAAATGTGTGATGACTAGTTGCTCATGCATGCAAAAATAAGGATTTGCATGTCAAATTTCCCCCAACATGAAGTGGCCGCCATGGCAAGAGAGGATGGGTAAAACATGTCATGAAACATGTTTTGTTGGTGCATTAGGGAGAAATAATAAACAAAGGTGTATGGGTAAGAAAAGAATGAAAAAAATGTGTGTGAGTGTGGTATTCCCCCATTGCCGTGAGTTGTAGAGAAAGAAAGAAAAATTTTGTTCATCCTTTCTTTGAGCCAAAACTAAGGAAGAAGGAGGATTTTGCTCCATTTTTGGTTTGGAAGAGATTTAGAAGGAGATTTTGGCTATACTTGCATCAAGATTAAGGTATGTATGAGGTTGTGTCATGAGATTCATGCATGTTTTAGTTGCTAACTTGATGTTCATGTTAGCCATGGTTCAAATCCTTGTTATGCCATGGAAATGGTATTTGGCCAAGGTTGTTATTGTGTTGAAGCCATTGCATGCTAAATGTGAAGCTTGCTAATGATGCATGCAATGATGGATTGACTACTCTTGAAATTTCTTTGTAGCAATCTTGAGTAAGACATTGAATTCTTTGTTTAACCATGACCGAAGTTGAAAGAGTATGGTTGTGATGTATTCGCCATGGTGCATTCATGAGCATGATTTATGCTTGTTACTTGATTGGTAAAATTTGTGTTTGGATGGGTATGAACCCTTGAGATTCGCCTTGCACCTATATGTGTATACATGTTTGCACATGATGTATTGGCATGACATATATACTATTTCAAGGTATATATTTGCTTGTGATGATGTTTTGGTTATGAAGTACATGAGAGATGTGTATTGAGCTACAATATGTAATGCGTTAGTTAGTAAAATGCATGCTGTTTTTGTGTGGTATTAAGTGCATAATTGGCCTCAACATGGGCATGCATATTCGGCCACATGAGGGGAAATTGGTGTGCATGCATTCAGTTAGAGGCAAGCATATTGATGCCTATTCTTGGCTTAGAAAATTCGGCTAAGAGGAATATTAACTAATGTGTTGAGTTCGATTCGTGATTTCGTACATATGTGACTTTGATGCCTAATGAGCATATATATTGGCTAGGTATCTTGAATTCCTTTTTCGATGCTCAAATGATAAAACCAATTTATTTGTTAAATTAAGCTCAAGAGCAAAGGGGAGCTAAATCCGATAAGGGGAAGGAAAAAGTCGTCGAATAGCCGTCGAAATCGTTCGACCACGTCCGAGGTAAGTTTTCGAGTATCGAAACTTAGATTTTGATTCGATTGAATGAAGTAATGAGCAATCGAATTTGTGCCTTTGTATGTGGCCATTGAGCCGAAATGATATTTTTGCTAAGGGAATTGTGCATAAAAGTTGTGTTATGAAATTGAAACAAAGATGTGTATGAATGTTCGAGTGATATCCGGGCTAAGCCCGAAGGCAATTGTGCGAGTTATGATATCCGGGCTAAGCCCGAAGGCAATTGTGCGAGTTGTGATATCCGGGTTAAGTCCCGAAGGCATTTAAAGGGTTACCATAACCGGGCTATGGTCCGAAGGCGTTTTAACGAGTAGCTATATCCGGATAAACTCGAGAAGGTATGTGATTCGAGAACTTTGAACTTGCTGTAAAAATTTCAGTTAATACGCTTGTGAAATTCCCAACAACAAAGTATGCTTCGTGTGCTTTGCACACTATGAGTAAGTGTATGTGCGTATTCGCTCCGATGATAAATGAGTTATCGGCCTTGACTAAGCCGTTATTTGTGTATGAATATAAGAGTTGGGATTGTGAAGTAAGCATGTCTTTGAGAAATTGTGCATATGAATTATTGTTTAGCTACTTGAATGCTATGCTTTGGTTGCGTGTATATTATGGCTCAAACTTACTAAGCATAAATTGCTTACTCCGCTTTCTTTGTTTCTCTGTTTATAGATTTTGCTCGTTAGCGATCGGATTCGGGATCATAGAAGTTGAAGTCAACCACACTATCAAAGCCCTTTTGGTACTCCTTTAGTTGAGTTTTGGATATGGCATGTATAGGACTACTCTGGTTGTTGTTAAGTACTTGTGATGTATATGTGTGTGCCATGCGAAAATGGTTCGTAAAAGTGGAGTATGGAATTTGACCATATGTGGTTTGTAATTATATTTGGTTTCATGATGTGATTATGGTTTGGAATGAGAGAGTTGGTCACATGATCAGCCATTGGAATGGCTAAATATGATCATATGTTGGACCTAAGTATGACTAGACTATAGTTGGTCCATGGGAACTACAATATAGGTAAAGCCTACCTTAAAAACAGATGCTGCCAGCTGCAGTGACGTGGATGTGGAAAAACACAAAAATTTGTAGGAATGGTGTTAATTAGTGAATAAATTATGCGATCGAACCTTGACGAGTCTATTTTCATATTAAAGTAACGAAACGATCATATGAACAGTATACCGAGAGATATTAAAGTTCTCGTGAGACAGGGCCAGAACGGTTTCTGGGTCCCCTATCGTGACTTTGAAAATTTTCCATAAATTATCCAGAATGAATTAGAAGTCATGCCTTATATGTGAAGATTCCTTTTTGAGTCTAGTTTCATTAGAAATAAACGGCATCAGTATTGAAACCCTGTACAGAGAGATATTCAAGTTGTAATGCGCGAAGGTCAGTGTAGTCGACCCCTGTAACATGGGTGACTTTAACTAATAAACTGTACCAATTGGCCCGACCAAAAATTCTAGAAATAAATACATGGATGGATATATGAGTCTAAATTCAGGGAACATTTACGGAATCAGTTTCCGAGTTGTGAAACTCGAGATACGCTTTTTAAGGCGACAGCGACGCAGTTTTCCAGCTTGCCTGAAATGTCAAATTGGTCGATGCCATAAGTGGTTTTATTGTTAACCTCGTGTCCGGCAATCGCAACGGTCTCGGGTTCGGGTGTTACAATTTTATTGGTATCGAGCTACGGTTTAGTCGATCCTAGGACTACCATGATATGTTTGGGGTCTAGCTATACATGCCATTAAGTGATAATTGATAGTGTGGTTATTTCGACATTTTGAAATTTGTGTTTGTTTATAGCCATGGATCCCGATCCCAACCGAGCAATAGCTGATAATGTGGAGAGTGTGGCGCTTCCCTCCAAGCAAGGGACAAATACATGGGACTCTCAACCTATTGCTAGCAATCCGAATGATGAGGCTAAGCAAGCCTTTTATAGCGTGATGAATGATTGGTTCAACCAATACATTCGAACTAACACTACTGTTCCACAACCTCCATTCCCGACTAATGCAACCCCGCACCTACAATACCTCCTAGAATCTGACCAAATAAGGTCAAGTAAGCCCCAATGACGAATTTGAAAACATGGGGCTACTGAATTTAAAGCTACGGATAGCGACGATGCCGAGCAAGCTGAATTTTGGTTGGACAACACTATCCGGTGCTCGATGAGCTATCATGTACACCCGATGAATGCTTAAAGTGTACTATCTCCTTGCTACGCGATTCCGCCTACTATTGGTGGAGTACTCGACTTCACAGTGCCTAGGGAGCACGTAACTTGGGAGTTCTTTCTAACCGAGTTCAAAGAAGTATATCACCGAGATTTATGGATCAAAACGGAAGGAATTTCTTGAACTTAAACAAGGTTCCATGTCGGTTCATCGACTACTGAACGAAAATTTGTGAGGCTTAGCCGTACGCTGCAAGAATGCATTTCTTCGAAGTGTGATGTAAACGCTCAAGATGGATGAATGATGATATAAAGCGGTATGTTGGCATTTTGGAAATCCGAGAGTTTGTGGCTCTTGTCGAGCGGCGTGCAAAGCCGAGGAGCTCAAGATGGAGAAAAGAAAAGCTGATATGGGAGCAAAGGAGTTTCGAAGAGGTCTTGGGAAGCCCTTCCCACATCATCAAAGAAATTTAGAGATGGCTTAGGCCGGTCTAGAGACACTTCGGGCTTTTCTAGACGAGACCGCGATCGACCCCCCTATGGGCACGCTGAGTCACTTCGATCGCCGGTGTTGGCAATGATCGTCGAGACGAACGAGTGCTAATATTGTGGCAAATGGCGCTCGAGTTGTAGATTCCGTGACCGCCTCTGTTACAAGTGCGGATCGATCGATCATTTCATTAAGGATTGCCCGAGTTTATCCGAACAAAGCGTAAATCAAAGTGGGAACCCGGTGCTACCACAACTCGAGGTAGGCCACCTAGAAATATGGGCAATGCTAGTGGCGGTCGAGAGGATCTAGAGATGCTACCATCGGATCCGAGGCTCGTGCTCTGCTAGGACTTATGCCATACGCGCGACGTGAGTATGCTTCCTCGCCGATGTTATTACCTGTACTTTTACTCTCCTTTACACTAATGTGATTGCTTTGATTGACCCCGGTCCTACTCATTCTTATATATGCGAAACCTTAGCATCCAAGAAGACTTTGCCCATTGAGTCTCTCGAGTTTGTAATTTGGGTGTCAAACCCTTGGGTCATTACGTGCTTGTCAACAAAGTGTGTAAGAAAAGTCCCTAGTATTCCGAGGTTCTTGTTTTTCGGACTTGATGCTTTTGCTGTTCAATTTAATTCGACGTTATTCTTGGTTTGGATTGGTTGACCATGCACGATGCGGTTGTAAATTGCAAAAGCAAGACTATTGATCTGAGGTGCACAAATAACGAGATAATTCGGGATGAGTCTACGGACTTAAAGGGGTTGCCAGCTGTAATATCAGCAATGTTGGCCCAGAAATATGTAAGAAAAGGGTGCGAAGCGTACCTTGCGTATGTGCTCAATGACAAGGAGTCAGAAAAGAAACCCGAATCTGTGCCAGTGGTTTGTGAATACCCGGATGTTTTCCCTGAAGAATTGCCGGGTTTACCACCTGTTCGGGAAATAGAATTTGGCATCGAATTGGTACCTGGTACCACTCCAATTTCGATAGCTCCGTATCGTATGGCACCAACGGAATTAAAGGAGTTGAAAGCTCGCTTGCAAGAATTGGTGGATAGAGGTTTTGCTCGCCTGAAGTTTCTCGCCTTGGGTGCGCCGGTGTTGTTTGTGAAAAAGAAGGATGGAACCATGAGGCTGTGCATCGACTATCGTCAGCTTAATAAAGCGACGATAAAGAACAAATATCCGTTACCGCGTATCGATGATTTGTTCGATCAACTGAAGGGAGCTTCAGTGTTCTCGAAAATAGATTTGAGATCGGGCTATTATCAATTACGAATTCGAGATTCGGACGTACCCAAGACTGCCTTCAGAACGAGAGATGGTCACTACGAGTTCCTAGTGATGCCGTTTGGGCTTACTAATGCCCTGCAGATTTATGGATTTAATGAATCGATCTTCGCACCATATTTGGATCGCTTCGTAGTCGTGTTCATTGATGACATCTTGGTCTATTCAAGAAATGAGACCGAACATGTTTGAACACCGAGGTTAGTGCTACAAATTTTACTAATAAGCAATTATATGCTAAGTTCACAAGTGTGAGTTACGGTTAAGAGAGGTTAGCTTCTTGGGGCATGTGATATCTCAGACGGTATTCGAGTCGATTCAACAAAATTTCAGCCATACTTAACCGGAAGCCTCCGAGAAATATTACCGAGGTTCGAGCTTTTTGGGCTGGCCGGTTATTACCGACGATTTGTGAAAGGTTTCTCAACGATAGCCACGCCAATGACGGTTACTCCAAAAGTATGTTAAGTTCGAATGGACGGAGAAATGTCGAAAAGTTTCGATCAACTGAAAACTTATTTGACCGAAGCCCCAATTCTAGTGCAACCCGAATCGGGCAAAGAGTTTGTCATTTATAGTGACGCATCCCTACTTGGGTTGGGTTGCGTATTGATGCAAGAAGGCGAGTTGTGGCCTATGCGTCGAGACAATTAAAGCCACATGAGAAAAATTATCCGACCCATGATCTCGAATTGGTCGCCATCGATTCGCTTTAAAGATATGGCGATATTACTTATTTGGTGAGAAGTGCCATGTGTATTCGGATCACAAAAGTCTCAAATATTTGATGACCTAAAGAGACTTAAATCTGCGACAAAGACGTTGGCTCGAGTTGTTAAAAGATTATGAGCTCGCCGTTGATTACCACCGGAAAGGCTAATGTGGTTACGGATGCCTTAAGTCGTAAATCATTATTCGCTTCTGACGATGAATGTGCACTTGTCTGCTCGATCCGACAATGTGCTAGTAGTGAATTGAAAGCCAAACCATTATTGATACATCAAATTCGTGAAGCTCGAGAAAGTCGACGACGAGTTGGTCGCAAAACGGGCGAGTGTGTTCAACAAGGACTCGGAGTTTCAAATTGATGATGACGATTATTTGAGGTTCAAAGGTCGTCTGTGTGTTCCAAAGAATTCGGAACTTATTTCGATAATTCGAACGAAGCCCATTGTAGCCAAATGGCAATCCACCCGGGGAGTACGAAGATGTACAACGATTTGAAACGCCGGTTTTGGTGACATGGTATGAAACGAGACATCTCCGACTTTGTTTTGAGATGTTTAATATGTCAACAAGTGAAAGCGGAACATCAAGTGCCTTCAGGATTACTTCAGCCGATCACGATACCGAGTGGAAATGGGATCGAGTCACAATAGACTTTGTATCCGGACTGCCATTGTCAGCAAGTAAGAAGGATGCGATTTGGGTCGTTGTAGATAGATTGACTAAGTCGGCTCACTTTGTCCCCAGACGCGCGGGTTTTTCAATGGACAAACTAGCCGAATTGTACATTTCTCGATTGTGAGATTACATGGGGTGCCTATTTCCATCGTGGTTTGGATAGAGATCCGAGATTTACCTCGCGATTTTGGAAGAAGTTGCAAGAAGCTTTGGGTACCAAGTTGCATTTCAAAGACCGCCTTTCACCCCCAAACCGATGGTCAATCCGAACGGATAATTCGGATACTTGAGGATATGTTAAGATGTTGCACCTCGAGTTCGATGGTTCATGGGAACGGTATTTGCCTTTGATTGAATTCGCTACAACAATAGTTTTCAATCAAGTATTAAGATGGCACCCTACGAGGCTTTGTACGATCGTAAATGCCGTGCGCCATTGTTTTGGACCGAGCTCGGTGAAAGCAAAATTTTCGGGTGGATTTGATTAGAGATGCTGAATGAAAGTGAAAGTAATCCGTGAAAGTCTCAAGATAGCCTCCGATCGTCGAGGAAGTCGTGACGCTGTCTCAAACGAAAAGACATCGAGTATCGTGGGAGATAAAGTGTTTCTCAAGGTTTCGCTGGGAAAAAGATACTCGATTCGGTAGTAAGGGCAAGTTGAGCCCGAGGTTCATTAGGCCATATGAGATATCCGAAGCGAAGTCGGTCCAAAGGCATATCATCCGATTTTGCCCCCGAACTCGAAAAGATTCATGATGTCTTTCATGTTTCGATGCTTCGACGCTATAGATCTGATCCATCGCACGTGATTAGTCCATCAGAGGTTGAAATTCAAGCCAATATGAGTTATGAGGAAGAATCGATTCGTATCCTATCACGTGAAGTGAAAGAGTTGCTAAACAAGCGGGTTCCGCTAGTGAAAGTGTTATGGCTCAAACACGAGATAGAAGAAGCTACTTGGGAAACCGAGAACTCTATGAAAGAGCGATACCCAACCCTATTTACCGGTAAGATTTTCGGGGACGAAAATTTCTTAAGTGGGGGAGAGTTGTGACAGCCCAAAATTGACCCTAGTCGGGATGTGGTTTCAATATTAAAACCAAGGCATAAAAATAATTTAAAATTTATTTTGATGCCTATGATATGTGTTAATTTGTGTGTGACATTTTTGATGTTTCGATTTAGTGTTATAAATGTGAATTTCACTAGAAAGGACCTAGTAGTGAACTTTGAAAGTATGATGGGGAAATGTGTGATGACTAGTTGCTCATGCATGCAAAAATAAGGGATTTGCATGTCAAATTTCCCCCCCCCAACATGAAGTGGCCGGCCATGGCAAGAGAGGATGGGTAAAACATGTCATGAAACATGTTTTGTTGGTGCATTAGGGAGAAATAATAAACAAAGGTGTATGGGTAAGAAAAGAATGAAAAAAAAAATGTGTGTGAGTGTGGTATTCCCCCCCCTATTGCCGTGAGTTGTAGAGAAAGAAAGAAAAATTTTGTTCATCCTTTCTTTGAGCCAAAACTAAGGAAGAAGGAGGATTTTGCTCCATTTTTGGTTTGGAAGAGATCTAGAAGGAGATTTTGGCTATACTTGCATCAAGATTAAGGTATGTATGAGGTTGTGTCATGAGATTCATGCATGTTTTAGTTGCTAACTTGATGTTCATGTTAGCCATGGTTCAAATCCTTGTTATGCCATGGAAATGGTATTTGGCCAAGGTTGTTATTGTGTTGAAGCCATTGCATGCTAAATGTGAAGCTTGCTAATGATGCATGCAATGATGGATTGACTACTCTTGAAATTTCTTTGTAGCAATCTTGAGTAAGACATTGAATTCTTTGTTTAACCATGACCGAAGTTGAAAGAGTATGGTTGTGATGTATTCGCCATGGTGCATTCATGAGCATGATTTATGCTTGTTACTTGATTGGTAAAATTTGTGTTTGGATGGGTATGAACCCCTTGAGATTCGGCCTTGCACCTATATGTGTATACATGTTTGCACATGATGTATTGGCATGACATATATACTATTTCAAGGTATATATTTGCTTGTGATGATGTTTCGGTTATGAAGTACATGAGAGATGTGTATTGAGCTACAATATGTAATCGTTAGTTAGTAAAATGCATGCTGTTTTTGTGTGGTATTAAGTGCATAATTGGCCTCAACATGGGCATGCATATTCGCCACATGAGGGAAATTGGTGTGCATGCATTCGGTTAGAGGCAAGCATATTGATGCCTATTCTTGGCTTAGAAAATTCGCTAAGAGGAATATTAACTAATGTGTTGAGTTCGATTCGTGATTTCGTACATATGTGACTTTGATGCCTAATGAGCATATATATTGGCTAGGTATCTTGAATTCCTCTTTCGATGCTCAAATGATAAAACCAATTTATTTGTTAAATTAAGCTCAAGAGCAAAGGGGAGCTAAATCCGATAAGGGGAAGGAAAAAGTCGTCGAATAGCCGTCGAAATCGTTCGACCACGTCCGAGGTAAGTTTTCGAGTATCGAAACTTAGATTTTGATTCGATTGAATGAAGTAATGAGCAATCAAATTTGTGCCTTTGTATGTGGCCATTGAGCCGAAATGATATTTTTGCTAAGGGAATTGTGCATAAAAGTTGTGTTATGAAATTGAAACAAAGATGTGTATGAATGTTCGAGTGATATCCGGGCTAAGCCCGAAGGCAATTGTGCGAGTTATGATATCCGGGCTAAGCCCAAAGGCAATTGTGCGAGTTGTGATATCCGGGTTAAGTCCCGAAGGCATTTGTGCGGGTTACCATAACCGGGCTATGGTCCGAAGGCGTTTGAACGAGTAGCTATATCCGGATAAACTCCGAAGGTATGTGATTCGAGAACTTTGAACTTGCTGTAAAAATTTTCAGTTAATACGCTTGTGAAGTTCCCAACAACAAGTGCGCTTGTGTGTGCTTTGCACACTATGAGTAAGTGTATGTGCGTATTCGCTCCGATGATAAATGAGTTATCGGCCTTGACTAAGCCGTTATTTGTGTATGAATATAAGAGTTGGGATTGTGAAGTAAGCATGTCTTTGAGAAATTGTGCATATGAATTATTGTTTAGCTACTTGAATGCTATGCTTTGGTTGCGTGTATATTATGGCTCAAACTTACTAAGCATAAATTGCTTACTCCGCTTCTTTGTTTCTCTGTTTATAGATTTTGCTCGTTAGCGATCGGATTTGGGATCATAGAAGTTGAAGTCAACCACACTATCAAAGCCCTTTTGGTACTCCTTTAGTTGAGTTTTGGATATGGCATGTATAGGACTACTCTCGGTTGTTTTAAGTACTTGTGATGTATATGTAAAGCGGCCATGCGAAAATGGTTCGTAAAAGTGGAGTATGGAATTTGACCATATGTGGTTTGTAATTATATTTGGTTTCATGATGTGATTATGGTTTGGAATGAGAGAGTTGGTCACATGATCAGCCATTGGAATGGCTAAATATGATCATATGTTGGACCTAAGTATGACTAGATTATAGTTGGTCCATGGGAACTACAATATAGGTAAAGCCTACCTTAAAAACAGATGCTGCCAGCTGCAGTGATGTGGATGTGGAAAATCACCAAAATTTGTAGGAATGGTGTTAATTAGTGAATAAATTATGCGATCGAACCTTGACGAGTCTGTTTTCATATGAACGTAACGAAATGATCATATGAACAGTATACCGAGAGATATTAAAGTTCTCGTGAGACAGGGCCAGAACGGTTTCTGGGTCCCCTGTAGTGACTTTGAAAATTTACCATAAATTATCCAGAATGAATTAGAAGTCATGCCTTATATGTGCAGATTCCTTTTTGAGTCTAGTTTCATTAGAAACAAACGGCATCAGTATTGAAACCCTGTACAGAGAGATATTCAAGTTGTAATGCGCGAAGGTCAGTGTAGTCGACCCCTGTAACATGGGTGGCTTTAACTAATAAACTGTACCAATTGGCCCGACCAAAAATTCTAGAAATAACTCCATGGATGGATATATGAGTCTAAATTCAGGGAAAATTTACGGAATCAGTTTCCGAGTTGTGAAACTCGAGATACGCTTTTTAAGGCGACAGCAACGCAGTTTTCCAGCTTGCCTGGAAATGTCAAATTGGTCGGTGCCATAAGTGGTTTTGGCTTGTTAACCCCTCGTGTCCGACACCGGCAACGGTCTCGGGTTCGGGGTGTTACACTTTCGAATTAAGTCAGTTTACCCTACAGGTTTTTACACGGCCTAGACACATGGGCATGTCAACTGGCCGTGTGTGGCACACGGGCTGGTACATGGGCTTGTGGCTGGCCGTGTGACCGAAGTCAGTAACCCCTCCAACTTTCCCACAACCATGGCACATCGGCATGTCCTTGGCCGTGTGGTGCAAGTCAGTATGTATTGTCTGTTTTCACACAGCCTGTGACACGGGCGTGTCTGGTAGTCGTGTGAGGTACACGACCTGTTCACATGAGTATGTGACCTTTAAATGTTGGAAAATTTTATAAGTTTCTCAAAGTTTGCATATGTTATTGGTTTAGTTCTGAACTACTTATAAACTTGTTTTATGGTCTCGTAGAGCCTTATAAGGGACAATGTGAATGTTTTGAATGGATTTTGATTATGAATGCACAAATGCATGAGAATGATGTGCATATTTCGGTAATGCCTTGTAGCCCTATTCTGGCGACGAATACGGGTTACGGGTGTTACAGGGCCTCGAGGGTCTATTTAAGAGACGTTACAAATAATTTCGAAAAGTGACTAGTGATTGTTGTAAATTATTTGAAAATATTCTGAAAGTTCTGGTAATACTCCGTAACTTTGTTCCGGTGACGGATACAGGTTTAGGGTGTTACAGTTTCTCACACTGCCAACACTCAATACTAATGTAGCTTGAGCTTTAGGACTTGAGTATTGCTTTCCACGATCTCTGTTTGGATATCCAGTTGAAGCATTCGAGCGGCTATATGAATCCTGTGATTTCTTTGACGAAGAGTGATAGGGTTTACTTATTGATCTCTTTCTTAAATCTCTAGCCTCAAAATAAGCGTTTCTCTTTTCTTTGTTAAGTTCCTCGGCTTTGCAAGCTCTATCAACCAAGATAGCAAATTCTCTCAATTCCAGAATTTTGACCAATAGTTTTATATCTTCGTTCAACCCATCAACGATCCATTTACATATAATTTCTTCAGTAGATACACAGTCTCGAGCATACTTACTTAATCTTACAAATTCTCGCTCATATTTAGTCACTGACATACGACCCTATTTCAGCTCCAAAAAACCTTTGTATTTTTTATCGAAAAATCATTAACTAATATATTTCTTCCTGAATTTAGCTTGAAAGAATTCCCAGGTAACTCTTTCTCTCGATACCACAGACACCAAAGTATTCCACCATTGATACGCAGTATCCCTCAAAAGTGATACGACACATTTTAAACACTCTGCCGGTGTGTAAGAAAGTTCATCAAATACTTCATCAAATACTCTGATAGTGTTTTCAAGCCAAAATTTGGCTCTCTCGGGATCGTTATCAACATTAGCTCTCAACTCTTCATGTAACATCCCTATTTCGGGCCTAGTCGGAATAGTGGTTTTGGGACCACAAATTTGAGGTCATAAAAATTTTTTTAATATTATTTTGAGGTTTACGGCATGATAAAATGATTGTGTAAAGGTTTTGTTAAGAAATTTTACCGTTTGAATGCTTAATTTGTGAAAAAGGACCAAATCGCATAAAATGCGAAAGTTTTGTTCCATTAGCTAAAGGTGTTAAATAGCTATAGAACTTAAAATTTAAGGTCCTTAATGAGTAATTAAGCCATTATATATGTGTATGGCTGTACATGAGGTGTAATAAATGAAAAGTCAAAAAGTCAAAGATTGAGTATGGGTTGGTATTTGATGACAAAAGTAAAAACTAATAAAATAAAAATTAAATGGTCATCTTTTTCTCCATCTTTTTCCACCAAAATTTTAGGGAGAAAAACCCCCATGGAAGCTTGAAATTTTCACCACAACAAACCCTCCACATGTAAGTCATTTTGGTGATAGTTTTGATTTTTTTTTATGTTTTTGAGATTATTGAAGCATAATATAACTATTTCTACCATTATTTTGAGCTAGGGTTTGTGTTAAAAAATTTAACCATGTATTTTGATGATTAATGGAGGAATATGGAAGTTTGGTGTTAGAAGAACATCTTTTTCTAAGCGATTTTTCGTGGAAACACCTAAAAGGGCTTGTCTGTAAAACATGTAAAAATAGGTGTTAAAAATGTGATTTGATGAAAAATGAGGGTTGTTATAAGAGGGATTATGAATCGGCTATACTTGGGTAACAAAGAAATTGGCTGCATTTCATTTTACGAGCCTAGAGGCTAAATTGTAATAATGTGATTTATCACGGAAAGAGTAAGATCTTGGACTATACCGAATTAGTTGCCCATATTTTGTACCGAGGTAAGTTTGTGTGTAATTGGTGTAGCATCCTATTATGTATTTAACCTTTAATGTTGCATGAATTGTATATTTGTCTTTGCAAGTATTATTGATATTGTCCAATAAAGAATTGAGGTGATGAAAGTCGGTTGAACCTTGGGAATACTTAAGGTACAAATATCACGACATTCGGGTTAATGAAATCCCGTATAAGACCATATCTAGGATATGGCATAGGCATCGATACGTGTTATCATGTAAGACCATATCTGGGATATGGCGTTGATATGAGATCCCATGTAAGACTACGTCTGGGATATGGCGTTGGCATCTTATTATGTGAACGGGGTTTTTCGGGTATCCGTTAGTATTTCAAATGGTTCAACGGGCAGTTTGAGGATGTGTTAGAGAAATGACGAGGTATGATCATGTTGAAAGAGTACAGGTATGTATGCCAAGCTCATAGTATTGAGATTACAAAGTGATAAAACTTTGGTAAGAGGTGAATAAAGAAATTATGATATTGAGAATGAGATGAGTCAAGTTATGTTATGTATGTGTATGGAAATGCATATTCTTATTACTTATTAATTACATGCAAGCTTACTAAGCTTTATGCTTACCTCCTTTCTTTTCTATTTTCTTATAGTATCGTCAAGCTAGCTCGGGGATCAAAGTACGTCAGAGGCACGCTTATACTATCAATTGGATTATTTAGGTATAATTAATCTCAACATTTTGAGTAAATATGTATAGGGACTTGGTCTTTTTGTTATATGTCATATTGGTCTAGCCAAATGTGTTGGTTTATAATGATAGTTGATTCATTTTATGTATTGCCATGTGATATGGCTCATAATGAATGTTGGGTTGTAAATCTATTCATTTATGTATGTATGTGTTAATTCCATTATGATATGGCCTATGGTTATTGATGATTGAATGTTGAGGAATGTCATGTGTGTGTGTATAAGATGGTATGAAAATGCATGCGTGCAAGTCTAAGAAATATTGCTTATTTGTATATATGTGTTTGAACAAATAAGGGTGGCATTTGGCTTAGAAAATAGTCTTAAAGTTGTCTACGCGGGTAGACACACGGGCATATGTCTAGGCCGTGTGTGACACACAGTCTGTCCCATAAGTGTGTGGTCCTGCCGTGTGTTCCCTGCACCCTAATTAATGCAGAACAGAATGCCCAAAAGTAAACACACAGGCAGAGACATGATAATGTGTCTCTCACACGGCCTCAGAACACGGGCGTGTGCCCAGGCCGTGTGAAGTCTGCACCTGAATTTGGAATTTAATTCGACACACGGCCTAAGGACACAGGCGTTTGCCCTGGTCGTGTGACCTTATTTGGCTAATAACGTCATAATCAGAGAGTTACACGGGCTGAGGACATGGGCATGTCCCAAGCCACACGGGCGTGTGTGACCACACGGCCTACCTACACGGGCGTGCAGCTCTCCGAAACATGAAAATTTTCTAAGTGTTGTAAAAGCTCTAGAAATTCCCGGTTTAGTCCTACATCTTTCCCGATGTATGTTTTGGGCCTTGTAGGCCCGTATAAGAGATGTTAAATATATGTTTGAATGACCTTAATTGGAACAAAATTTTATGGTCCAGTTTTTTTTGGAGGTTTGATTGCGTTCAAGTATAGTAATGCCTTGTACCCTATTCTGGCGTTGAGTACGGGTAAGGGGTGTTACACTTCAGCTCCGTGTTTTTGAATATTATCAACTAGCGGCTTATTCAGTTGAAATAATTCCATACCTTGAGGGTCTATGGGAACAGATTGGGGATTAGGTGGGGGCGGAGGTTGTTGAGTAGCCAGATTTGTTTGAACAAACTCTGTAAACCACTCATTCATCATCTGGAAGAACACTTCCTTAGCCTCTCGTCGCTGGCTACCCGATAAGGGTCTCAACTCTGATTGCGCTACCCCGTGAATGGAGGCAGGTGCATTACTTTTTACATCATCAACTACAACTCGATTGGGATCCATTTACTATACGAAAACACGATTTAAATTGTCAGGAGATATTACACTATCACAGGTTATATATGGCATGTACAGCTAGACTTTCACACACACTACGTTAGTCTAAGAATTGACTAAACCGTAGCTCTAATACCAATAAATATAACACCCTCACCCATATTCAACCCTGAAATAGGGTTAAGGAACATTACCGGACTTACTATACAATCAAACATACATTTCATATACATATTCCAATATCATGAAATCATCATTCACATCACTCATATTATCCCTATACGAGCCTACAAGGCCCAAAACATGCATTCGGGGTGGTTTGAGACTAAACCGATAACTTATGAAATTTCAGGGGAACTTAGAAAATTTTACAAAATAGAGGGGACACATGCCCATGTGTCTCACATGGCCAAAGACACGACCGTGTCACAAGCCGTGTAGATATTCGAAATGGGAGTACATGGCTGTCCCAACCCATGTCTGACCCCGTGTAACTCTTTGACTTCGGTCACACGGCCAACACGCACGCCTGTGTGACTATCCCGTGTGCCCTAGAAATGGCCACACACGCCTGTATGCCAGGCCGTGCCAAACCTGTAGGGTATACTGACTTAGGCCACACGGCCAATCACACGCCGTGGAGCATATTGACTTGATTTTTATTTCAACACCAGGGGACACACGACTGTGTAACCTGACCGTGTGTCACACACGACTGGGACACAAGCCCGTATCTCTGTTCGTATGGACAAAAATAGGCTATTTACCAAGCCATTTTGCTACCCAAATTGGTATACACCTACACCAAACCAAATGGCACCAAAACAAGACATAAATAAGCATTCAATCAACCTCAAACAAGCATAATTCATACCATTTCCATACCAACCAATATCAAACATACTAATGCCACAATTTGCCATTCAATTCATAATCTCAAATCAACATTATAAACATTTTCATATATGCATCATTTAGCCCAATCTCGCAAACATACCAAATTCAATTCACATTCATTTAGTACCTTTAATTTCCAAATACAAAATAACATCACATATCCATCATAAAACTCCCAACACATGCCATATGTACAAATATATACATGATCAAGTGTACCAAAATAAGCCAACTCTCATGGCTAAATACAAAACCAAGCTTAAGTCATTTATAAGCCATTCCAAATAGCTAAATTCAATTTCAACACATATACCAAAATGACCCAAAGTCCCTATATATGCCATATACTCAAAATACTTAAGTTCAAAAGTACCAAAGTGATAGCTAGATAATGTGATGAAGTCTCCGACAATCCTGAATCCGAGCTAGCTGTAATTTCCCTGTAAAACATGGAAAAATAAACAAAGTAAGCTATAAAGCTTAGTAAGCTCATATGAATTAATAAGCTAACTCACCATTTATTCACAATCGAATAATATAAACATAATATGCTATAAAACATTCAAATCAAAATGTTAACTTGTATTCAATCACAAATATAGCCATGAATTTATAACTTCCATAAATTCGATGCTCACATAATTTCCGTACATACCTGTATTATTAGGTATCAATTTCTCTCTATTTCGTATCTTCGATATACCCATTGAACCATTTGGAATAAAATTGGATACTCGTGAAATTAGCACACAAAGAGCCAATGCATATCCGAAGCTATCTCAATGAATCTTGCACACAAAGTGCCAATGCATAGCCGAAGCTATCTCAATGATGCTCACTCTCGAGCTATAACGGGTCTACTCACACAAGCTGATGGTTATGACATAGATACACAGTGCTACTCACACAAGCTGACGAGAATCCGCAACACATGTCGGATAAGTCAGCCATTGGTAGTATGTACGGACCAACACCTAATCACAATGTAACCCCTAATGACATGTCATTCGTATCCTAATCTATTCCTAAGGTTCAACCGGGATTTTCTCACTTGCCGATTCATCGTCGAACATGCCCGTAGAGTAGTAATCACAATTTATGCACTATAAAATCATTTAAAAACACAATTATAACAAAGCTTATTACATACGAACTTACCTCGAATGCAAAAAGGGTGAATTAAGTCGATTAATCCAAAACTTTGCTCTTTTCCCGATCTAAATCCGTAATTCACCTTTCTTAATATAAATGTAATCAAAATTAACTTATTTAATACTCTCTCTATTCAATTTAGTCCAAAAAAAACATTAAAGCACTTTTACATTTTTTCCCTTAATATTTCATATTTTTGCAATTTAGTCCTTATTTCATAAAATTATAAATTCATGAAATTCAACCAAAACCCATGCTAGCTGAATTTCAATTAGGTCCCTAGCAATCCATATTTTTCATTTATTTCACAATTTAACCACCAAATTTTAACATTTCACAAATTAATCCCTAATTGGACATTTTACTAAAAATCATTTAACAAATGTTGTTTATTTAACAACAAGCATGCATTTTCTTCCATTAAGCATCAAAATACACATAGATTCATCAATGTAAAATCCCTAAAC
Source organism: Gossypium arboreum (assembly GCF_025698485.1). Classification (NCBI taxonomy): domain Eukaryota; kingdom Viridiplantae; phylum Streptophyta; class Magnoliopsida; order Malvales; family Malvaceae; genus Gossypium; species Gossypium arboreum. The sequence goes on along the minus strand of NC_069077.1, from coordinate 69,471,323 downwards.
CTTCAACAATTTTGCAAACTAGTCGCTGGGCTAGCTAGACTAAGCTGTAATAATCTCAAAAACATAGAAACCATTAAAAACGGGACAAAAACGAACTTACAATTGAGCTTACAAGTGACCGAACCCTAGCAAGCCTTCATGGATGTTTCTTTCTTCTATTTTCGATGGAGAGATGGTATGAAGAAGATGATAGAAATTTTTGTTTTATTAATATTAACCTTTAATTATTAAATACCAAAATTAACCTTTTAATTAAACAACCAAAATTACTTAAAAGCATAAATGTCCACTTAAGCAACCAATGGTTTAATTACCACATACGGACCTCCACTATTTAATTTCATATATTGATACCTTTAACTAATAGAGCACAAGTTTTACATTTTACTTGATTTAGTCCTTTTTATCAAATTAAGCATTCAAACGATAAAATTTCTTAACAAAATTTTCACCTAAACATACTATCATGCTATAAACATTAAAATAATAATAAAATAATTATTTTGACTTTAGATTTGTGGTTCTGAAACCATTGTTCTGACTTGACTAAAACAGGCTGTTACAAGAGCTCTACGCGATCTAAAAGCTAGTATTAATTTAATGCCTCCATCGATTTTTGAAAAACTCGGGTTAAGGGATCTAAAAACTATTCAAATAACATTACAGTTGGCTTATATATCTTCGACACATCCAAAAGGGGTATTAGAAGATGTGTTAGTCAAAGTTTGAAGTTTTATTATCCCCACAGATTTTGTAGTACTTGATTTTGAAGAAGATTGTGAGATACCGATCTTATTAGGAAGACCCTTTTTAGCTACTTCTAGATCCACCATTGATTTAAAAAAGAATGAATTAACTATGAAAATTAATGGTGAGACTGAAACTTTTAAATGTGATCATCAATCAAGCAATGAAGATAGGAGGAAGTTAGGGGAACAATATAAAAAAGTTATTTATTTCTAACGTCCTCGAGTCAAGGGACACGCTTCATTTTATGCATGCAGAAAGAATAAAAAGGTTTAGGGAAAGGGACAAACGAGCATAGGTGGAATGGCATGATGGAAGATGGACCAATACTGACAGAATATGAAAATCCTCTATTGATGAATTATGACATTGTCAGATGAATCCGATAGTAAAACTTAAAAATTAGTTGAATTGCTGGTTAACGTTTTTAAATTATTGTATATTTAACTAATCACCTAGTTTAGATTTTGACTTTTATTTGATGTAAGTTCATCTCTAAATCAAAATATCTTTAAAACTGGAAGTTTTTCGCCAAAACAGAGTCAGTGTCGCGGCATCGCTCAAATGAGTCACGACATAGTGGACAGTTTCCTTCAGACATCAAAACTGACAAATGTGTCACAACATAGAACCCTTATGTCATGACATTAGAGTACTGCCAGTTATGTCGTGACACAGAACCCTTGTGTCGGGACATCGCTGTAATTTTCTGCAGGGTTTACCAGACCTATTGGCCCAACTTGGTGATTACTCTTTATTTAACCCGATTTTTAACAATTTAAAACCCCATTTTATAACCTAAAACCATATCTACTTCTAATCAAAACACCTTTTAACCCCTTAATCCCTCCAACTCTCTCAAACCTCTTAAACCCTAAACCCCTAATTTCTTAAACGTTCTATTTATTCTTCGCAAACTCTTCAACCACATTCGAGGCAACAAGGAATGAGAACATCGCGGAAAAGTAAGGAATTCAAACAAACTTCAACTATATAATAAAGGTTAAAGGTTCCCGAACTTAAAATTTTTACTATTCCATTAAATTGTTTACTTAGGATTGAAATGTCATGCCTCATAGGAAAGTTAGGCGAACCACGGAAATAGAACCATCGATGGTTCAAAATTCCTCTATTTTCCCAAATACGAATGTTGAAAAATATTTTAATGAACTTCAAGGAAAAACATTCATCTAAGAGAGGGGATTTGATCCATCCATGATTTTGCGTAAGAAAATATGACCTTTAGTGTGATATCATAGGTTGGAACATTTTTGGATGATCCCTAAAGAGAATGTTGTGGTCTTTGTTGTTCAAGAATTTTAATAATCACTACGAGACCAAGAGTCTGGAAACACTAAAGGTCATATGTGGGATATGGTCTTGTGCGAGGGAAAGAGGTTAGAGTAACCCTGCGTATTATTTGGGACTTTTATAATGCTCTATACTATAAAAAAGATTTTATTAATGAAACTGATCTGGAATATTTTTGAGATTTAAATATGGATAACATTATAAACTTCTTGACTGAAGGTTGGGGTGAATGGAAATATCGCGCAGGTACCAATATCCTAGTATCCTTTCATTAAGCGATCATTTTCTTGAGGCTAAAATGTGGATTCAATTTGTATGCATAAGAAGCATATTTGCTTTAAAATTTTCTAACAAAAATACTTTTAGAGTAGTGTTACTTTATGCTTTTTTTGTAGAAAAAACAAGTGTGTATCGATAAATGGATTCGTCAGACCATGAGAAGATGCATTGGTAGCCAGAAGATGGGAGTCTTCTTTCTCTACCTAGTGATGACATTATGCAAAAAAGTGGGTGTACCTATGACATCCACCAAGTTTTCGCTAAAACCTTCCAAAAGTATTATCGACGATGCCTTGTTCCAACAATATATAGGATTACGAGCTTAACAAATGAACGATTGGAACAAGTGGCAATAAGAAGTGACGACTACACCAGCTTCATCATAGAGGTTGACACGAGCTCAACAAGATGTCAGTGAAAGTAGTCATCCAAATCTTGATTGGATGATACAATAGAGGCAAGAGTCGGGACCAATGTTCTAAGAATTTACAAGGCAAATAACTTCGGGTCCCCAATTATACACTTGACATGTTCGAGCTGATGAATATGGAACAATAAGAAGAAGTGTATGTAAGCAAAGAGGAAGGAGAAGATGAAGAGAATGATGGGAGTGAGGAGATTGATGAGGAGGATGATTGAACTATTTTAATTGTATAAAAAACTTGTATTAATTTTTGGATGATTTTAATTTAAACTTTATATGAGTAGGATTGATAAGCAGAATTTTAGTTTGTTTTGTTTATGTTTTCTAGGTGGAAACCCAGCATGAAAGAGACACAAACAATTCAAAATTCACACGATCAAAGGAAGAAAATACCCACCATTAGCAATTAGAGCAACCACGATCAATCGGGTAACTTTTTTCCTTACTTTTGTATGGGATACATATTGAGGACAATGTGTCAACTAAAGTGTTGGGGGATAACATAAGAAATTTGTTTTTAAAATTTTTCTTTTATATTTCTTATCTTTTGGTGTACTAGAGCTTGTAAAAATACAAGTGATTGGTTAGGAGCATGTACATAGGTTGCTTGTGTTTACTAATGAATTTGGCTGATGATAGGAGATTTTAAATTCTTGAGTATTAGACTATTATGTTCTATATGTTACATTATAAATAGGCATTAAGTAATCAATTGTACTAAGTGATATAGAAAATACAAGGAAACAAGTATGCTAGTATGAATGATAAATGGTTGAATTTGTATTTGTTTGGTTGATTAAGTTTGTGTATGTTGAGGTATTTTGGGATGACATAAGGCATTGTTTGGAACACATCCAGAGCCAAAAACCTATCCTGTTTATATTTCACCTTTAATACAAATTTTTAAGCCTATTGACACTTATTGATGACCCACATTACAAACCCCGAGCCTGAAAACGTTAATTTGTATTTGGCCTTTTTCTTTGATCTTGCACTACACAATTATAGACATCTGGCCATACGTATTGAGGGTTAAGTAGATACATCATGGCAGTTTTTCTAAAAATAGAATGAAATAGGAAATATTAGTGTGATATGAGAATTTTAGGTTAGCCTAATGAGCAAAAAAAATCCAAAAAGGAAATTAGTACAAGTAGAAAAGGTCCTATATTAGTGAAAAAGCATTCATGAGTGAGATATATTAAAAAAGAGAAAAGTCACAAAGTCACAAAAGAAAGAAAAACTCGTTCATTAGTGCATAAAAACTTGTAAGGCTAGCTATAGTTACTATGTCATACTATGACTTCTTATATATGGAGAGACAAGTGTCACGTGTGAAATATGCTATTCGAATTGTGCAAGTTTACACGTCGAATCAAGTAGTAAAGTGATGAGTGAGTATCGTTCCCACAAGGATCGAATTGAGGTACTAAAGTGGTCAAGCTATTATAGTAAAATGCGATTAGTGCTATGTTATGGCAAAAACAACGATAAGTATGCAGTGGTGAATGGTGATGTATGCAATATGCGGAACAAATGAATACTTGGAAATGCTATGGCAAAACAAGAGTAGGAATGTAATGGCAATTATGAGAATAACTACATGAATGATATGTGGCAAATAAATAAACGACTAAGAATGCTATGGCAAAGATACTACGACAAAGATAAGGGTTACGCGATGTTGAGTGGAAAGGTCAGGATTACTAAGAATCTACTTTTCCTGTCAGTAATGCCTCAGCAGAATCATACTTAACCTACTACCCAGAAGAGTTCTAAAGTGGCTTGCTTCTTCCGAAAATAGAAACCCCAAGTTACCTTGCTTGTGTCTTAGGCCTTTAATATGGTACCTGCATTGTTTTCCTTCTATATGAATGCTGCTCTACGTCTAGAGTCTACTACAAGTATCTATCAAGTATTTGCTCATATCATTCAACCATGGTCCAACTAATCTAACCTTTTTAGAATTTAGATTAATTTAAGGGTATGCTGCACAGTCGACTATGTTTAGGGATTGCTCATATACATTTTAAAGAGTAAAAGAATTGAATGAAATAGTAAAAATAATTCAAATTTATTTGGTATCCATTAAAGACAGTTAAAGTTCATCAAAGTAATCCCAACCTTATGAGATTTAACTCATAGGTTGCCAAATAAATTTCAACTCAAACATTGTTCTCGTCATTGTAATTCATGAAGGAACAAATTAGGAATATTGGAAGAATGTCGAGAAGACAACGTTCGTTTAATCAATCCACACTCCAGCTGTGCAGTGTCTTGAGGTGGCTGAGAGGGTTTGTCTGTGTCTTTCCTCTTTTTGTCTCTATTCTGTAACACCCCTAACCCATAACCGTCGCCAGTATAGGTTAAGAGTCATTACCAAACTTATAACTCAAATCAAAGCAATCATTTATCTAAAAACCATCTTATTTCAGCCAATACATACATTCACAATCAATAGGTACTTATATCTAGCATACAAAGCTTAAAACATGCATTCGGGACTAAATCGGTAACATTTTAAAATTTTGGAAACTTAGAAAAGGAAACAGAGTAAGCTTTATAGCTTAGTAAGCCCGTATAATTCAGAATTAAACTTACCATTTATACATAATTTAAAGCAATACTTAAAGTGCAACCAATTTAATTAACAATCACTTAATCACAAGTATTCATCACATGTTAGTCTGTAACACCCCTAACTCGAGACCGACGCCGGTGTCGGACACGAGGGGTTAACGGCCAAACCCTCTCAAGATACCAACCAGTTTGACATTACCAGTCAGGCTGGAAAACTGCGTCACCGTCGCCTTAAAAATCATATCTCGAGTTTCAAAACTCGGAAACTGGTTTCGTAAATTTTCCCTGAATTTAGACTCATATACCCATCCATGGATTTATTTTTAGAATTTTTGGTTGGGCCAATTGGTACAGTTTATTAGTTAAAGTCACCCATGTTACAGGGACCGACTGCTCTGACCTTCACGCGTTACAACTTGAATATCTCCCTGTACAGGGCTTTAATACTGGTGCCGTTTGTTTCTAATGAAACTAGACTCAAAATGGAATCTTTAAATATAAGGCATGACTCCTAGTTCTTTCTGGATAATTTATGGTAAATTTTCAAAGTCGCGACAGGGGACCCAGAAACCGTTCTGGCCCTGTCTCACGAGAACCTTAATATTTCTCAGTATACCGCTCATATGGTAGTTTCGTTTCGTCCATATAAAAATAGATTCATCAAGGTTCAGTTCCATAATTTACTCACTATTTAATTCTACTTCTACTATTTTTAGTGATTTTTCAATCTCATCTCACTACTGCTGTCCGCAACAGTTACTGCAGTAGACTATGCCAATTTCATGAATTTTTCCTTGGCCTTAATCATCCATCATACACGACACAAATTATGGCCACCTTATCAAAATTTGAGTTTCTAAGACTCGTGGCTATAGGTTCTAGCATCCCACTCGACGACCACATAGGCCATTTTCACATGGCTTAAAGTTTACAACCCACAATTCGACAAAATATAATAGCCTATACATGCCAAATGTTCTTCAACAACAAAAACAATACCACAAGATTTCAGCCGGTGTGATGACTTCAATGACGGTCCCGATCACGCAAACAATACGAGTCCGAGAGACCTAAAATGGGTGACAAGAAAACACCGAGTGAGTTTACAACTCAGAAGTCATAAGCATTCATCAATCCACCGATAAAGTTACTACAACATGAAACAATAAACGAGGCTAGGTACTCATCCATATCGAATCTATACCAAGTCATACATCCACATTTCATATTCTACACAACAAGATATTTGAGGCATTTTCACACACTAACTCATTTCCACTACAATCATACAATTTCAATCATCACATAGATTTAAGGCTTACCAAATTCAACCCCGAGCATGAACATATTTTCTATTCGTCATGAGCTCGAGGTACTTACCCGATCCGCTGTCCGGATTAGCTCGATAATGTCGCACACTCAGTGCCAATTGTAATGCAAGAGCATATAGTGAATCCGCACACTTAGTGCTATATGTATTCAACTCGCACACTTAGTGCTATATAATCAAACTCGCACACTTAGTGCTGTACAATTTTAAACCGCACACTTAGTGCCAATCTTGTCACCGTGTCCATTTATACCCGCACACTTAGTGCCGAGACCAATACCTTATGTATTTTGCTGCCTTTATACATTCAACAATGGCATCATTCCATACACACACATTTCCATTTACACACCAACTCATTTAAACACATTTGCATATATATATTGATCATTTAAATCAACACCAAATATACGCTTAATGACTTACCTTGTGTTGGGTAAAAGCAGTCCAAGTCGGCTACTCGATGACCTTCGTCTTTCCCTTGCTTGATTCTCCTTCTTTAACTCCTTGAGCTTAATCAATAAATCAACTAGTTTAACCCTCTTGCTAAACATTCATAATTCAATTACACATGCATATGTATGTTTGTATATTCGCAACCATCCTCACTTATTACCCATTTGGTCAACAATCTAAGCCAAGATAAGGCTTCAATATGGTTGCCTCTAACCGAATACATGCACACCAATCTACTTCCTTTGGCGAATATGCATGTCTATGTGGAGGCCAATTTTACACTAATACTACACAAAAAAAACAGCATACATTTTCCTAATTAACGCATTACATATTGTAGTTCTATACACATCTCTCATTTATTTCATAACCAAAACAACATCACAAGCAAATAGACACCTTAAAATAGTATGCATGTCATACCAATTCATCATGTGCAAACATATATTCATGTAGGTGCAATGGCCGAATTCTCAAGTGGCTTATATCCAAATATACACACATATCCAAAGCTTAAATCTTACTTACCATGCAACATGCATGAATCATACTCATGGATATAACATGGCCGAATACCACAACACCATACCGTTTCAATTTGGTCATGGTTAAACAAGGAACTTAGTATCTCATTCAAAAATGCTAAAAGAAAATCTAAGAATCCCCAATCCACCATCACATGAATCATTATCAAGCTTGATATTTAGCATGCAATGGCATTAACACCATATTCACTTTGGCCAAATTTCATTCCCATGACATAACAAAGATTTGAACCATGGGCTAACAAGAAGATCAAGCTAGCAACTAAAATATACATGAATCTCATGGCAAAACATCAAACTTACCTTAATCTAGGTACAAGTATGGCCAAACCTCCTCCTAAACCTCTTCCAAACCAACATGAAACAAGAATTCCTTCCTTCTTCCTTAGAATTTTCAGCCCAAAGGAAATGAAAATGATGAACAAAAATTCTTCTTTCTTTCTCCACACTCACGGCAATGGGCATGCATGAGACCATTTTTTTCTTTTTTTTTTGTTCCTTTCATTATTAAATTCCCATGCTCACTATTTTATTTTTTTCTTACATACACCATTGTCCCAACATGTTTTATGACATGTTTTACCCATAATCTCTTGTCATGGCGGCCACTAACTATTAGGGGGAAATTTGACATGCAAGTCCTCCCTTTGACTACATGCACTATTAGGTCCTTATAGATTAGCCTATCACTTTTCAAAAGTGTCACACAAGTCCTACTAACGAATTCACATGCTATCGGCTAAATCGAAGCTTGAAATTTTCACACATTCATAATTACATATTCTAGACAATAAATATTACGTTCAAACATTTCGATGACTCGGTTTAGCGGTCCCAAACCACTTCCCGACTAGGTTCAATTTTGGGCTGTCACAACTCTCCCCACTTAAGAAATTTTCGTCCCGAAAATCTTACCGTAAATAGGTTTGGGTAACGCTCTTTCACGAGTTCTCGGGTTCCCAAGTAGCTTCTTCCATCCCGTGTTTGAGCCATAACACTTTTACTAATGGAACTCTTTTGTTTCGCAACTCCTTCACTTCACGAGCTAGGATACGAATCGGTTCTTCTTCATAACTCATATCGGCTTGAATTTCAACCTCGATGGACTAATTACGTGTGACGGGTCGATCTATAACGTCGAAGCATCGAAACATGGAAGACGTTGTGAATCCTTTCAAGTTCGGGGGCAAAATCAAACGATCGCGATCGACCGACTCGTTCAGATATTTCATATGGCCCGATGAACCTCGGGCTCAATTTTCCTTACGGCCAAATCTAAGCACCTTCTTCCAAGGTGAAACTTTGAGAAAGACCTTGTCTCCAACCCGATATTCAATATCTTTTCTTTTCAAATCCGCATCGACTTTTGGCGATCCGAGCGACTTTCAAACTTTCACGAATTACTCGAACTCTTTGCTCGGCATCCTTAACCAAATCAACCTCAAGAATTTACCTTCACTAAGTTCATCCGAATAATGGGGTACGGCATTTACGATCGTATAAAGCCTCGTAAGGCGCCATCTTAATACTTGATTGAAAGCTATTGTTGTAAGCGAATTCAATCAAAGGCGATACTGCTCCCATGAACCACTAAACTCAAGGATACAACATCTCAACATATCCTCGAGTATTTGAATTATCCGTTCAGATTGACCATCGGTTTGGGGTGAAAGGCGGTCTTGAAATGCAACTTGGTACCCAAAGCTTCTTGAAATTTCTTCCAAAATCGCGAGGTAAATCTCGGATCTCTATCCGACACAATAGAAATCGGTACCCGTGTAATCTCACAACTGAGAAACGTACAATTGGCTAGTTTATCCAATGAAAAATCCGTGCACGCGGGGATAAAGTGAGCCGACTTAGTCGATCTATCAACAACAACCCAAATCGCATCCTTCTTACTAGTCGACAATGGTAGCAAGTCCATTGTGACTCGATCCCATTTCCACTGGGTATCGTGATCGGTGAAGCAATCTCAAGGCACTTGATGTTCCGCTTTCACTTGTTGACATATTAAACATCTCAAACAAAGTCGGAGATGTCCCGTTTCATACCATGCCACCAAAACCGACGTTTCAAATTGTTGTACATCTTCGTACTCCCGGTGGATTGCCATTCGGCTACAATGGGCTTCGTTCGAATTATTGGAATAAGTTCAATTCTTTGGGACACACAGACGACTTCGAACCTCAAACAATCGTCATCATCGATTTGAAATTCGAGTCCTTGTTCGAACACACTCATCCCGTTTGCAACCAACTCATCGTCGACTTTCGAGCTTCACGAATTTGACGTATCAATAATGGTTTGGCTTTCAATTCAGCTACTAACACATTGTCGGGTAGGATAGACAAGTGTACATTCATCGCTCGCAAAGCAAATAGTGATTTCTGGCTTAAGGCATCCGCAACCACATTAGCCCTTCCCGGGTGATAATCAATGACGAGCTCATAATCTTTTAACAACTCGAGCCATCGCCTTTGTCGCAGATTTAAGTCTCTTTGGGTCATCAAATATTTGAGACTTTTGTGATCCGAATACACATGGCACTTCTCACCAAATAAGTAATGTCGCCATATCTTTAAGGCGAATACGATGGCAGCCAATTCGAGATCATGGGTCGGATAATTTTTCTCATGTGGCTTTAATTGCCTCGACGCGCAGGCCACAACTCGCCCTTCTTGCATCAATACGCAACCCAACCCAAGTAGGGATGCGTCACTATAAATGACAAACTCTTTGCCCGATTCGGGTTGCACTAGAATTGGGGCTTCATCAAATAAGCTTTCATTGATCGAAACTTTTCTAACATTTCTCCGTCCATTCAACTTAACATCCTTTTGGAGTAAGCCGTCATTGGCGTGGCTATCGTCGAAAACCTTTTACAAATCGTCGGTAATAACCGCAAGCCCCAAAAGCTCCTAACTTCGGTAACATTCCTTGGTGGTTTCCAATCGACTATGGCGAAATTTTGTTCGGGTCCACCGACACCGATCACGACACCACGTGCCCCAAAAGCTAACCTCTTTCAACCAAAATTCACATTTACTGAACTTTGCGTATAACTGCTTATCTCGTAAGATTTGCAACACTAGCCTCAGGTGTTCAGCATGCTCAGTTTCATCTCTCGAATAGACCAAAATGTCATCGATAAATACAACTACGAACCGATCCAAGTATGGCCTGAAAATTCTATTCATTAAATCCATAAACACCGCAGGGGCATTAGTGAGCCCAAACGGCATCACCAAGAATTCGTAGTGACCGTACCTCGTTCTAAAAGCGGTTTTGGGTATGTCCGATTCTCGGACCCTCAACTAATAGTACCCCGACCTCAAATCTATCTTTGAAAACACCGAGGCTCCCTTTAATTGATCAAACAAATCGTCAATTCGTGGCAATGGATATTTATTCTTTATCGTCACTTTATTGAGTTGACGATAGTCGATGCACAACCTCATGGTTCCGTCCTTCTTCTTCACAAACAATACAGGTGCGCCCCATGGAGAAAAACTCGGTCGAGCGAAACCTCTATCCGTCAATTCTTGCAATTGAACCTTCAATTCCTTTAATTCCGTTAATGCCATACGATATGGGGCTATTGAAATCAGCGTAGTACCGGTACAACCGATGTCGAATTCCACTTCTCGAACCGGTGGCAATCCGGCAACTCCTCGGAAAAACATCCGAATACTCACAAACCATCGGTACCGATTCGAGTTTCCTTTCCGTCTCTTTACTTCCAAACACATACGCAAGGTATGTTTCACACCCTTTTCACATACCTCCGAGCGGTCATAGAAGATATTATCGTTGGCGTTCCTTTTAAATCGATGAGACTCGACTCGGACTACCTCATTATTTGCACTCCTCAAATCAATGGTTTTCCTTTTGCGATCCACCATCGCATCATGTACGGTCACCAATCCATACCAAGAATAACATCGAATTCATTAAATGGTAGAAGCATCGGATCGGTAGGAAAACAGATTCTCGAATTATTAGGGGCATCTCTTGCACACTTTATCAACGAGCACGTATTGACCCAAAGGGTTTGACACTCGAATTACGAACTCGAGAGACTCAACGGTAGAGTCTTCTTGGATGCTAAGGTATCACATACATATGAGTGAGTAGAGCCGGGTCAATCAATGCAATCACAATAGTATCAAAGAGAGTAAAAGTACCGGTGATAACGTCGGGGAGGATGCCTCCTCTCGTGCGGATGGCATATGCTCTAGCAGAGTACGGGTCTCGGATCGGACAGCCGTATTAGAGGCTCCTCTCGATTACCACCCCTACCTCCAGAGATTCTCGGGGCCTACCTCCACCGTCGTTCCACTAGGTCTTGCACCTTGCGTCTTATTCCTCTCATCTAGCTCCGTGCAATCTCTAATGAAGTGGTCCTTGAACCGCATCCATAATGAGCCCTATTAATGACTTACCCCAACATTCACCTAGGTGTCGTCTTCCACATTGGGGGCATTCAGGTCTCTCTTGACGATTATTGCCCACACTAGCTACTTTAGTAGCTCGGGAGTCCGTCAATGGTCGGGCTCTAATGGAAATTCCCGCAGTCGTCCTCGACTTACTGGTGTCCTCCCTGAACCTCTTTACAGCCGAGAACGGAGCTTTACTCGTCGATCTTTTATGGTAATCTCTTGCTTCAAATTCAGCCTTCTTCTTCTCCTTCCCAAGTTCTTCCGCCTTGCAGGCTCGTTCGACTAGTGTCACGAACTCCTTTATCTCCAAAATTCCCACTAGTAACTTTAACTCTTCATTCAATCCTTCTTCAAATCTTTTGCACATCGCAACCTCATCAGCCACACACTCCCGAGCATACCGACTAAGTCTTACGAACTCATGTTCAGATTCAGATCTGATCATCCGCCTTGCTTGAGTTCCAAGAATTCCTTACGCTTCGATCGATGAACCGTTGACTAATGTATTTCTTTCAAATTGGATTGGAAGAAATCCCAAGTAACTCGTTCATTTGGGACTATGGAAATTAAAGTCCTCCACCAATAGTAAGTCGAGTCTCATAACAAGGATATAGCACACTTAAGACATTCATCGGGTGTGCATGACAGTTCATCTAACACTCTAATGGTGTTATCGAGCGAACTCGGCCTTTTCGGCATCATCAAGAACTATGGCCTTGAACTCCTCGCCCCACGCTTCCTAATCAAGTCCACGGTGGTTTACTCAGCCTCACGGATCGATGAATCGGAGGCATTGCGGGCTCTTGGGGTGGAGTATTTAAATTCGGGAATGGTTGGACAGCCGGGTTGGTTCGGGCATATTGCGCGACCCACTCATTCATCATGGTGAAGAAGGCTTGTTTTGCCCTTCATTTTGATTATTCGCGGATGATCGAGGCTCAACGGGCGGTGTCCCTTGCGCAGGAGCAGCCGCTACACTTTCAACGTCATCCGCCAAGGGTCTCTCTACCGGGTTCCATTGCTAATCAAAACAAAAATTCCAACCGTCGAAGTCATCACATTATTAAGCGCTAACAATTTGGCATGTATAGCTAGACTCACACGCTATGGTAGTCCTAGAACCGACTAAACCATAGCTCGATACCAATAAAATTGTAACACCCCTAACTCGAGACCGACGCGGTGTCGGACACGAGGGTTAACGGCCAAACCTCTCAAGATACCAACCGGTTTGACATTACCAGTCAGGCTGGAAAACTGCGTCACCGTCGCCTTAAAATCATATCTCGAGTTTCAAAACTCGGAAACTGGTTTCGTAAATTTTCCGTGAATTTAGACTCATATATCCATCCATGGATTTATTTTTAGAATTTTTGGTTGGGCCAATTGGTACAGTTTATTAGTTAAAGTCACCCATGTTACAGGGACCGACTGCTCTGACCTTCGCGCGTTACAACTTGAATATCTCCTGTACAGGGCTTTAATACTGGTGCCGTTTGTTTCTAATGAAACTAGACTCAAAATGGAATCTTTACATATAAGGCATGACGCCTAGTTCTTTCTGGATAATTTATGGTAAATTTTCAAAGTCGCGACAGGGGACCCAGAAACCGTTCTGGCCCTGTCTCACGAGAACCTTAATATTTCTCAGTATACCGCTCATATGGTCGTTTCGTTTCGTCCATATAAAATAGATTCATCAAGGTTCAGTTCCATAATTTACTCACTATTTAATTCTACTTCTACTATTTTTAGTGATTTTTCAATCTCATCTCACTACTGCTGTCCGCAACAGTTACTGCAGTAGACTATGCCAATTTCATGAATTTTTCCTTGGCCTTAATCATCCATCATACACGACACAAATTATGGCCACCTTATCAAAATTTGAGTTTCTAAGACTCGTGGCTATAGGTTCTAGCATCCCACTCGACGACCACATAGGCCATTTTCACATGGCTTAAAGTTTACAACCCACAATTCGACAAAATATAATAGCCTATACATGCCAAATGTTCTTCAACAACAAAAACAATACCACAAGATTTCAGCCGGTGTGATGACTTCAATGACGGTCCCGATCACGCAAACAATACGAGTCCGAGAGACCTAAAATGGGTGACAAGAAAACACCGAGTGAGTTTACAACTCAGAAGTCATAAGCATTCATCAATCCATGATAAAGTTACTACAACATGAAACAATAAACGAGGCTAGGTACTCATCCATATCGAATCTATACCAAGTCATACATCCACATTTCATATTCTACACAACAAGATATTTGAGGCATTTTCACACACTAACTCATTTCCACTACAATCATACAATTTCAATCATCACATAGATTTAAGGCTTACCAAATTCAACCCCGAGCATGAACATATTTTCTATTCGTCATGAGCTCGAGGTACTTACCCGATCCGCTGTCCGGGATTAGCTCGATAATGTCGCACACTCGGTGCCAATTGTAATGCAAGAGCATATAGTGAATCCGCACACTTAGTGCTATATGTATTCAACTCGCACACTTAGTGCTATATAATCAAACTCGCACACTTAGTGCTGTACAATTTTAAACCTGCACACTTAGTGCCAATCTTGTCACCGTGTCCATTTATACCCGCACACTTAGTGCCGAGACCAATACCTTATGTATTTTGCTGCCTTTATACATTCAACAATGGCATCATTCCATACACACACATTTCCATTTACACACCAACTCATTTAAACACATTTGCATATATATATTGATCATTTAAATCAACACCAAATATACGCTTAATGACTTACCTTGTGTTGGGTAAAACAGTCCAAGTCGGCTACTCGATGACCTTCGTCTTTCCCTTGCTTGATTCTCCTTCTTTAACTCCTTGAGCTTAATCAATAAATCAACTAGTTTAACCCTCTTGCTAAACATTCATAATTCAATTACACATGCATATGTATGTTTGTATATTCGCAACCATCCTCACTTATTACCCATTTGGTCAACAATCTAAGCCAAGATAAGGCTTCAATATGGTTGCCTCTAACCGAATACATGCACACCAATCTACTTCCTTTGGCGAATATGCATGTCTATGTGGAGGCCAATTTTACATAATACTACACAAAAAAACAGCATACATTTTCCTAATTAACGCATTACATATTGTAGTTCTATACACATCTCTCATTTATTTCATAACCAAACAACATCACAAGCAAATAGACACCTTAAAATAGTATGCATGTCATACCAATTCATCATGTGCAAACATATATTCATGTAGGTGCAATGGCGAATTCTCAAGTGGCTTATATCCAAATATACACACATATCCAAAGCTTAAATCTTACTTACCATGCAACATGCATGAATCATACTTATGGATATAACATGGCCGAATACCACAACACCATACCGTTTCAATTTGGTCATGGTTAAACAAGGAACTTAGTATCTCATTCAAAAATGCTAAAAGAAAATCTAAGAATCCCCAATCCACCATCACATGAATCATTATCAAGCTTGATATTTAGCATGCAATGGCATTAACACCATATTCACTTTGGCCGAATTTCATTCCCATGACATAACAAAGATTTGAACCATGGGCTAACAAGAACATCAAGCTAGCAACTAAAATATACATGAATCTCATGGCAAAACATCAAACTTACCTTAATCTAGGTACAAGTATGGCCAAACCTCCTCCTAAACCTCTTCCAAACCAACATGAAACAAGAATTCCTTCCTTCTTCCTTAGAATTTTCAGCCCAAAGGAAATGAAAATGATGAACAAAAATTCTTCTTTCTTTCTCCACACTCACGGCAATGGGCATGCATGAGACCATTTTTTTTTTTTTTTTTTTGTTCCTTTCATTATTAAATTCCCATGCTCACTATTTTATTTTTTCTTACATACACCATTGTCCCAACATGTTTTATGACATGTTTTTACCCATAATCTCTTGTCATGGCGGCCACTAACTATTAGGGGGAAATTTGACATGCAAGTCCTCCCTTTGACTACATGCACTATTAGGTCCTTATAGATTAGCCTATCACTTTTCAAAAGTGTCACACAAGTCCTACTAACTGAATTCACATGCTATCGGCTAAATCGAAGCTTGAAATTTTCACACATTCATAATTACATATTCTAGACAATAAATATTACGTTCAAACATTTCGGTGACTCGGTTTAGCGGTCCCGAAACCACTTCCCGACTAGGGTCAATTTTGGGCTGTCACATAGTCATTGTAAAAATACATGAAACCATTCATTAATACAATACTTTCTATCATTCCAAATTCACATATCATACATATAACATCAATAACACTTATAACCCATAACTTATCCATAATAACAGTATTTAAGCCCATTGAACCTATTAGAATGTCAAAGGATACTCGAGTGAACAATGTCAGTAATCCGTCAATTCATTATCATATATGCTCTTTCGAGCCATGATCGGTAAACTCCTCCTGAGCTGATAAACTGTAAGCTCTAATGAGCTGAAACGGTAAGCTCTATCGAGTTGAACAGTAAGCTCTATTGAGCTGAACAATAAGCTCATACAAGCTGAAACGGTAAGCTCCAATGAGCTGAAAACAGTAACCTCTTACGAGCTGATATATCAGTAAGCTCATACGAGATGTGGTGAGTCTGCAAGAAATGCAGGAGCTCAACCAAAATGGTAATCCCAGTAACATGTCACTCGTATCTAATGAATCTATACAGTTCAAACGGGGCTTAGTAATAAATACATTATAATACATATCAATAATACATTTGTAATTTAAGTATATCCAATTCTCAATTACAATATTCATTTCAAATATTTTCAAATATATATATAGA
The DNA here is from genome assembly GCF_025698485.1 of Gossypium arboreum. Lineage (NCBI taxonomy): Eukaryota > Viridiplantae > Streptophyta > Magnoliopsida > Malvales > Malvaceae > Gossypium > Gossypium arboreum. The sequence goes on along the minus strand of NC_069077.1, from coordinate 69,454,353 downwards.
AGTTTGATTCTAATTATATGAACTTACCTCGTAACCTCGGATAAAATTATCGGCTATTCGTCCACTTTTTGTTTTCCCCAATCTAATTCCAGTATTTGCTTATCTTGATCTATATGATATCAAATTAACTCATTTAAACTTTCATTCAATTCAATTTAGCCTAAAATATTTATTTTGGCTAATTTACAATTTTACCCCTAGACTTTTGATTACTTTGGAATTTAGTCCTTAACACATAAAAATGCAAAATTGCACAATTAGGCCATAGCCCATAGTAGCCGAATTTCCTATATACTACTAGCAGCCCATATCTTTCATTATTTCACACTTTTAACCATGAATTTTACACATTTCTCAATTTAGTCCCTTTTTGACATTTTTGTCAAAAATCACTTTATAAAACTTGCAAAACTATTATCAAACTTCTATAATCTATCATTAAACATCAAAGACCTGATGTATTCAACAATGGAACTATTAAAAATCATGAACAAATTCAAAAATTAAGGTACGGGCTACCTAGATTACGAAGCAACGATCTCAAAAACGTAGAAATCATTAAAAACTGAGTCAAAACCGTACCTTAATCAAGAATTCAAGCTTGGCCAAATGCTAGGTTTTCTAAAATGGTCTCCTTCCTTAAAACATCGGTTCCAAAAAGATGAACATGCATGTTTCTATTTTATTTTCTTTACTTAAAAGCTTTTTAATTACAATTTACGATATTAACCTTATAAAATATAACTTATAAAACACTTAAATCATGGACACAAATTTCCACTAACCTTAATCTTGGTATAATAAAATTATAAGGATCCTTGATCTACTAAATCATAGCAATTTATGTAACGCCCTGAATTTGGGCCTAGAAGAAATGGGCTTTACGTATCGGAGGAATTGGAATTTAGTTGTGCAAGTGAATAACACAATTGGTTGTCTGCTGCAGTGGTTAAGTGATTAGGAGTGTTTAGGAGTGTTGAAGAAGTCCTGGGTTCAAGCCTGGGCTTTGGCAAAAATTTTGGTTTTAAGTGAATAAAACCCTAGATGTTTGGATGATGGCCTTTTAAATTATTGTGTTAAATAAATGACACAAGGAAGCATGTGGTCTATTGGTTGGGGCATCATTAAGGTTGCAAGGGAGCCTGGGTTCAAGTCTTGGCTCTCGCAATTTATGTTGGTTTTTCTTTTAAAGGAACTTGGACTTTAGCCTATAGACTTTATAATTAATTAAGGATAAAATGTGACACAAAAGGAGCCTATGGCTCAGTGGTAGTGGCATGTTTCGAAGGCTAAGGAAGCTTGAGTTCGGATCTCATGATGCGCAAGGGAGTATTTATTTTACTTCCTTGCGGCATGAGAAGGGGTGTTGAACTGAAACTCTACAATGTGGAGTTTGATTTGGTCTTGGAGGGATTTGTGGAGCAAGTCAATGAGGAGATTGGGGAGAAAATCAAGGAAATTTGAAATGGGAGGTTGGTAAGGTGTTGTGGCCGATTGGGACTCTAAAGCATTGCTTGAGAATTTGGCTAGGGGAAATTAGGGAGAAATTTCGGCTTTAGTGGTTCTCTCCTGACTTTCCTATTTCTGGTTTTCTGCACTTTTTGTTTTGGAGTAGCCGACTTGGTACCATTCAGGTATTTTTTCTTGTGGGTTCTACTTTTCTTCTGTCCCTATTGATCGATTCTTTTCTATCTCCTACTCTCTTCATAAGTCAATTCTCGTCCCTTACTCAATAGGGATGTTAGCTGAATTCACCATCTCTCCTCCCTCTCTATTCTTTTTAGCTTTCTTTCCCTTGTAGTTGATTCTCCTTCTGCTCTCACTCTTATTTCTTGTTTCTTTTGATTCAACATCTTTTGTTTTGATTGAGTGTCGGCCTTCCTTTTCTTCTCTTATGCATTTGCAGTTTTTCCTTCAACTTTCTCTATTTCTATTTTGTGAGTTTGGTTGAATATCACTTCTCCTCTCCCTCACAACCTATTCGGTTATCATTGTTAGCCGATTGTGCTTCCCTTTTTGTGAGTCGAATCTCTCTGCATTTGGTTATCCATCTGATCGAACTCGCGATGAGAAAAGGAAGTTCTAGCAATAAAGGAATGTAAATGGTGCCAAGTGGGAGTGAATGCATAGCCTCTGCCCCTAAGTTTAAGCGACGTGGGGTGTCGGCAGTTCGAGACTTTCTGCCAGGTTGCGGAAGGGTGACTGGACCAAACTTTGGATTAAGTAGGCAAATCACAGTTGACCAAGGCAAGTGGTAGTCGATCCTTTGGCTAGGGGTTTTTGTTAAGATTCTTTTAACTATATTACTAAGTGATTAGCTGATGTTATGTTGAATATAGGTTTTGGTGATCGTGAATGTGTAATCGGATGCCTTGTTTGATAATAGGCTGGAAAACTGAAAATGTGTGTGATGTTTACTCTGCTATGATTGTAGGCTAGCAAAATGCCGAAAAGCCAAAAACATGGCGTATGATGCCACACGAGAGTGCAATCGCACGTGTAGTGATTTGAACCCACGAAACATGGTGTGTACGGCGGAGGAGGCCGCCATGAACGAATCTATGGGCTTAGGCCATAATAGGCCGAATAGGCCCAATAGACCTGTGGGCCCGCTTGTGTCAAATCAGATGCTAGGTGAAATATGGTTGGGCTCGTCATGTTGCGTACATGGCATAGGTAGTTCTGGGCCACATTGGGCTGGACTGGGCCGTGTGGGCCTAATGGGCTTGTGTGCCTACATAGATAAAATGTATGTTATGTGGTAAGGGACAAATTATGAACTGCGCTATGGAGTTCACATAGCTGTGACTAAAATTGGGCTAAATGGGCCACACGAGCGTATGGGCCCACTTGGGCCAAGTAATGGACCTTAGGCCAAGTAATGGGCCACCCGGTTTGTAAAATTACCGAAATACCCTGGTAGTGTAAAATGACCGTAATACCCTTTTAGGGTAAAATAACCGTAATGCCCCTGTAGGGTGAAATAACCGTAATACCCCTGTATGGTAGAATGACGATTATGCCATGTTCTATATGACTGATGTGCTTTTGATTTACATATATTATTGTACTGAGTATGACTTTGCATACCCCTAATATTTATGACATGACATGCTGCATGAGGTTGTGTTAATATTGAAGGAGGAAGTGTACGGCTCATAGCCGTTCTATGCAAGGCTTTCAGCCTTTCTGCGATACTTATGGCTTATAGCCGTTCTGTTAACTGATAGTGTTGCTACGATATTTATGGCCTTTAGTCGTTTTGTCTACGACGTTGAGCCGTTCTGTTGACTTAGTGCCGCAACCGGTGCTAAGCTTGGTGTGTTGGCTAGGTGGGTCGATTTTATCCCCACATGGTGTGTTGGTTGGTATGGGTGGTGTGTTGGTTGGACTGGGCTGGGTATCTGTCTACATATCTACATCTGATACTGATTATGTATTGGTCTTAGGCCCACCTGATTCTGTTAATGGGCTAGGCCCAACTGTTACTGATTTTGAGAATAGGCTAGGCCCAATTGATTCTGATGAGGGCTGAGACCCAAGTGAAATTTTACTGGGCTTAGGCCTACACACATTGTTCTATTACTGTAATGAGCTCCTTCCTAGGCTGATTCTGAATTCTGTCTGTTTACTAACTGTTCTAACTTAGGAGGGGATAACACACTAAGTTTTCGTAAACTCACCATTTCTTTTAACTGTACAGGTAATCCTCAGTCTTAGACGATTTTTGCTGCAAGGGACTTAAAGGTGGCCACACTATTGCTGTTGTTCTACCTTTGACTTTATTTATTTAAATTTCATATTGGGTTTTTGGTTATGTAATAAGGCCATTTGTGGTTTTAACTTTTATTTGGGCTTTGATTTCTTATTAAAATGCTAATCTAAGAAAACATGAGTTTTCATAATAGTTACGATTTTCTAAAGAATACGAGCTTTTAGCAACAAAGTTTTCAAAATGCTTTCGCGGTTTAAATTGAAGTAACATTCTAAAGACAAACAAATTGGTAAACGTTTTGACGAGAAATTTTGTTAAATAATAATAAAAGGATTTAGATTAAGTAACGGATTTTTACAGAAAAGATTAATTTTAGAAAAACACTTCGATGTGACATGCTAGATTCAGCCATAACATCTAAGCCGGGGTTGGGGTTTTACATTTAGTGGTATCAGAGCCAAGTTGCAAAACTCGGCTATGGAATGGGTTTTTGAAAATTTAAATTTCTGAAAGATCTGTTTCAAATAAATTGAAGAATTGAAAATGTTTGATTGATCGTGTGGCACACCGAGTCTACGGCGTCAAATTTGTAAGTTTCTGAAACTGTTGTTTGTTTCATTAAAAAGCAATAGATAGAAACACTGTGATTTCTTTAGATTTTAGATTGTATTGCTACACTTAAATTTAGAGTTTTAATTTATTCTGTATGTGTTCTGGGAATGGTATGCACGTGATATCTATTCGCTCCGATTGATAGTTGGTTTGGTGCGTGCTTGTATTGTTAGGGTCAGAGTGTGCAACGAGAGCATAGTGTGGTAGGCTAGGTTGTGCGACTATTATGATAGTTGGAAATTTTGAGGATGAAATTTCTTTAAGGGGGTAGAGTTGTAACGCCCTGAATTTGGGCCTAGAAGAAATGGGCTTCGCGTATCGAAGGAATTGGAATTTAGTTATGCAAGTGAATGACACAATTGATTTTCTACTGTAGTGGTTAAGTGATTAGGAGTGTTTGGGAGTGTTGGAGAAGTCTTCGGTTCAAACCTGGTCTTTAGCAAAAATTTTGGTTTTAAGTGAATAAAACCCTGGATGCTTGAATGATGGCCTTTTAAATTATTATGTTAAATAAATGACATAAGGAAGCATGTGGTCTAGTGGTTGGGGCGTCATTAAGGTTGCAAGGGAGCCTGGGTTCAAGTCTTGGCTCTTGCAATTTATGTTGGTTTTTCTTTTAAAGGAACCTGGACTTTAGCTTGTAGATCTTATAATTAATTAAGGATAAAATGTGACATAAAAGGAGCCTATGGCTCAATGGTAGTGGCATGTTTCTAAGGCTAAGGGAGTTTGAGTTTGAATCTCATGATGCGCAAGGGAGTATTTATTTTACTTCCTTGCAGCATGAGAAGTGGTGTTAGACTGAAACGCTACAAGGTGGAGTTTGATTTGGTCTTGGAGGGATTTGTGGAGCAAGTCAATGAGGAGATTGGGGAGAAAATCAAGGAAATTTGAAATGGGAGGTTGGTAAGGTGTTGTGGCCGATTGGGACTCTAAAGCATTGCTTGAGAATTTGGCTAGGGGAAATTAGGGAGAAATTTCGGCTTTAGTGGTTCTCTCCTGACTTTCCTATTTCTGGTTTTCTGCACTTTTTGTTTTGGAGTAGCCGACTTGGTACCATTCAGGTATTTTTTCTTGTGGGTTCTACTTTTCTTCTGTCCCTATTGATCGATTCTTTTCTATCTCCTACTCTCTTCATAAGTCAATTCTCTTCCCTTACTCAATAGGGATGTTAGCCGAATTCACTATCTCTCCTCCCTTTCTATTCTTTTCAGCTTTCTTTCCCTTGTAGCCGATTCTCTTTTTGCTCTCACTCTTATTTCTTATTTCTTTTGATTCAACATCTTTTGTTTTGATTAAGTGTCGGCATTCCTTTTCTTCTCTTCTGCATTTGCGGTTTTTCCCTCAACTCTCTTTATTTCTCTTATATGAGTTTGGCCAAATATCGCTTCTCTTCTCCCTCACAACTCATTTGGTTATCATTGTTAGCCGATTGTGCTTTCCTTTTTGTGAGCCGAATCTCTCTGCATTTGGTTATCCATCTGATTGAACTCGCGATGAGAAAAGGGGGTTTTAGTAATCAAGGGAAGTCAATGGTGCCGAGTGGGAGTGGACGCGTAGCCTCTACCCCCAAGTTTAAGCAATATGGGGTGTCGGCAATTTGGGACTTTCTGCCAGGTTGCAGAAGGGTGACTGTACCAAACTTTGGATTAAGTGGGCAAATCACAGTTGACCAAGGCAAGTGGTAGTCGATCCTTTGGCTAGGGGTTTTTGTTAAGATTCCTTTAACTATATTGCTAAGTGATTAACCGATGTTATGTTGAATATAGGTTCTGGAGATTGTGAATTCTTAGTACTCTACGTGATCAGGTGTGTAATCGGATGCCTTGTTTGATAATCGGCTGAAAAGCCGAAAATGTGCGTGATGTTTTTTCTACTATGACTGTAGGCCGGCAAAATGCCAAAAAGCCAAAAAAATAGCGTATGATGCCACACGAGTGTGCGATCGCACATATGGTGAACCGAGCCCATGAAATATGGGTGTTCGACGGAAGAGGCCGCCATGAACGAATCCATGGGCTTAGGCTATAATGGGCCGAATAGGCCCAATGGGCCCGCTTGTGTCAAATCAGCTGCTAGGTGGAATTTGGTTGGGCTCATCATGTCGCGTACATGGAATAGGCCGTTCTGGGCCACGTTGGGTCGGACTGGGCTATGTGGGCCCAATGGGCTTGTGGGCCTACACAGATAAAATGTATGTTATGTGGTAAGTGACAAATTAAGAACTAGGCTATAGAGTTCGCATAGCTGTGACTGAAATTGGGCTAAATAGGCTACACGAGCGTGTGGTCCCACTTGGGCCGAGTAATGGGCCTTAGGCCCATTTGCACCGTTAAGTTTGTTTAGGTTACTTTAGTCGTCGAGGCGACGATGGACCTTCAGTTGGGTCGTTAAGACCCCGGATTGTAAAATTACCGAAATACTCTTGATTTGTAAAAGTATTGAAATACCCCCAGTTTGGAAAATTATTGAAATACCCTTGGTTTGTAAAATTACCAAAATACCCTCAATTTGGAAAATTATTGAAATACCCTCAGTTTGGAAAATTATAGAAATACTTTCAGTTTGGAAAATTACTGAAATACCCCTAGTTTGGAAAATTACTTAAGTACCTCCAATTTGAAAAGTTACCGAAATACTTCGAATTCGTAAAATTATCAAAATACCCTGATAGTGTAAAATGACTATAATACCCTTGTAGGGTAAAATGACCGTAATGCCCCTATATGGTAAAATGACCGTAATACCTCTGTATGGTAGAATGACAATTATGCCTTTATGTTCTGTATGACTGATGTGCTTATGATTTACATATATGATTGTACTGAGTATGACTTTGCATACACGTAATATTTATGACATGACATGCTGCATGGGGTTGGGTTAATATTGACGGAGGAAGTGTACGGCTCGTAGCCATTCTGTGCAAGGCTTTCAGCCTTTCTGTGATACTTATGGCTTATAGCCGCTTACATTAATCAGCGATGTTGTTGCAATATTTATGGCCTTTAGGTTATTACATCTCTGACGTTGAGTCGTTCTATTAACTTAGTGGCACAACCGGTGCTAAGCTTGGTGTGCTGGCTGGGTGGGTCCCACATGGTGTGTTGGTTGGTACGGTTGGTGTGTTGGTTGGACTCAGTTGGATATCTATCTGCATATCTACATTTGATACTGATTTTGTATTGGGCTTAGGCCCACCTGATTCTGTTAATGGGCTAGGCCCAACTGTTACTGATTTTGAGAATAGGCTAGGCCCAATTGATTCTGATGAGGCTAAGACCCAAGTGAAATTGTACTTGGCTTAGGCTCACACACATTGTTCTATTACTGTAATGAGCTTCGGCCAAAGGGTGATTCTAAATTTTGTCTATTTACTAACTATTTTAATTTAGGAGGGGATTACACACTGAGTTTTCGTAAACTTACCCTTTCTTTTAACTTTACAGGTAATCCTCAGGCTTTGACGGTTTTGGCTGCAAGGGACTCAGAGGTGGCCACACGATTGCTATTGTTCTACCTTTGACTTTATTTATTTGAATTTTATATTGGGTTTTTGGTTATGTAATAAGGCCATTTGTGGTTTTAACTTTTATTTGGGCTTTGATTTATTATTAAATTGCTAGTCTAGGAAAACACGAGATTTTAAAATAGTCACGGTTTTCTAAAGAACATGAGCTTTCAACAACAAAGTTTTCAAAATGCTTCTGTGATTTAAATTGAAGTAACATTCTAAATGAAAATAGATTGATAAACATTTTGACGAGAATTTTGTTAAATAATAATAAAAAGATTTAGATTCAGTAATAGATTTTTACCGAAAAGATCAATTTTTGAAAAAAAATTCAATGTGACACGCCAGATTCGGCCATAACGTCTAGGCCAGGTTTGGGGTGTTACATTTAAACACTTTTAACAATAGAAATAAACTTTTATGCGTTACGCAATTTAGTCCTTTTTACCAAATTAAGCATTTAAACAGTAAAATTTCTTTACGAAACTTTAACATAATAATTCTATCATGCTGTAAACCTTATTAAAATAAAATATAAATATTTTGACTTTGGATTTATGGTCCCGAAACCACTGTTCCAATTCCACCTAAAAACAGGCTGTTACATATTTAGCCGCTACCTTTTAATTTGCCTAAGGATCTCTACTCGCAGTTCTGTCTCCTAAGGTTTCTTCCTTTGCTTCTTTTTAAATTTCCTTGTTTTTTTCAGGATAATTCTAACAGCACTAAGATTTATCTTTTCCTCTTTTCTTGGTAGATTTATCTGGTACAAGTAGAGGTGGGCTGAAACTGATCTGCGCTGAATGTTGACTGGACACCTTTCTGGCATTGCCACGGCATATTGGCTGGCAATCTGAATACTCTTTTGCCCCGAAAAAACTTCACTTATTTATTTCTTGTTCCTTATCCTTCACCTACCAATACCACAAAACAAAGTCCTTCCACAAGTAATTAAAAGCACCTAATATTTAAATGCAACCCAAGTTCTAATGCAGTGCTAAAAATACTAATGAAATGTCTTAAAATGAAACTAGATATACTTAAGTTCCGACATTTAACTAGGTCCCAAGGCATAAAATATAACTCTTTTCAAGAGTTATCAACAAGGAAGGTGAAAGAAAGAGAAATAATGCGGTGAGTTGGTAAGAGTCACTAAGGGGGAAGGAATAGGGACCAATACAATGTGCCAAACTATTTTTGTGTTTGTAACCATTCTTGATGCTTACTATTTTTGAATGTCATACCTGTCCTAAGCCTTAGAACATTACAAGCCGAAAATTCCTATGTGACATAAAATATCCTCATACAAGAATGAACATCACATTGAACATATGCATATATAACTATTTGTATTTTGCTTGGATAATCAAAGTACTTGTATGATTTATTGATGGATTCTTACAGGTGGGACCCTTAATACTTATACACTTTGTAACATATTGAACTTAGGTGTTTGTGGGAAAAAGTGGTAAGTCAACTACTCATCATGTTAAGATTGTTTGTAAGTATGAAATGCTTAAGTCATATGTTTCGAAGTCAATACTTGTATCATATTTGCTCAAGGTCATCATTTTATTATTTTTGTTATTATTTTTGTTTATGTTGCTTGAGGACAAGCACTGACTTAAGTGTGGGTGAATTGATCTACCGTAATTTAGTGTAGTAGATTAAACTAGTTTTCATGTTTAAGGAGCTAAAATACAAGAAATTTTGTTATGTTCTAGTTAAGTTTCAAATAGTTTTATTTATATTCAATAAAATGTGAAAATTAAGTCTTTTATTAACCTTAGGGGTCGAATGCGGCCTAAGGTGAGATAACATACTTTGTGAGTGTGCAGGAGACCATTAGAAAGTGTATTAATTGAATACTGGTTGCTATGTTGCAACACGGATAACTCAATGTCATCACATAGGGAACAAAATAAAGAAAAATCAAGTCTTTCTTCAATGTCGTAACACAGACTAAGGGTGTCACGACATACCCCTGAAGATGGTTACCGAGGATCATACTGGTTGCTATGTCATGACATAGGTCTTGGTGTTCTCTAAGATCAATCAAAGGTTTGGATATTATCAATTGAAAGTGAAGGAGACAGATGTTCCTAAGACTGCATATAGGACTCGGTATGGTCATTACGAGTTCCTAGTGATGCCCTTCGATCTCACGAATGCTCTGACTTCTTTTATGGACATAATGAATCAGTTTTTTTAGCCCTATCTTGATCAATTTGTTGTAGTCTTCATCAAAAACATCTTGATCTACTCCAAGTCTAAAACTAAGCATGATGAGCACTTGAGAGTTGTTCTGCAGATTCTCCGTAAGAAAAAGCTCTATGCTAAACTTAGTAAGTGTGAGTTTTGGCTCCACAAAGTGATGTTTTTCGGGTCACGTGGTATCAGATAAGGCTATCCAACTGTAATAGCCCAAAATTGGGTCTAGTTGCAATAAAGGTTTTGGGACCACAAAATCTGAGATAGAAATAATTATTTTATGATTATTTTGAGGTCTATGATATGATTGCATGATTTTGTGAAAATTTCGTAAAGAAATTCTATGCATAAAGTGCTTAATTTGAAGTTAGGGACTAAATAGAATAAGTTGCAAAACTTGCATTCTAGAAGTTTCTAGTATGAAATTGCTTTGAAATATTAATTAGGAGGTCTTAAATAGAAATTTTACCAATTTCTAAGTTATGGACAAAAATTGGACATGGATGGAATTTTTGAAAGTTTAGTAAGGAAGGGTATTTTGGTCATTTGGTAATTAAAAGAAATAAAAAGGAAAAATAAAGCCAAAATTGACTCATCTTTTTCATGGAGGTCGAAATTAGCATGGGGGAAGCTATGGCTAGGGTTTTCAAGCTTTCCAACCTCAATAGCAAGTTCGTTCTAACCTCGTTTTTCAAGTCTTTACGTTTTTGGAATCCCGATAATTTGATTAAGCTTATTCTAGCAATAATTTAAGCCAGGGTTCATATTTGGAAAAATACCCATAGGTGAAATGTGTTTATTTTGATGTTTTATGATAGAATATGAGGTTTTAAATTATGTTAGAAAACTTGTGCTACTCGGTTTTGAGTGAAAACGAGTAAAAGGGCTTAATCGGTAAAAATACCTAATAGTCATAAGTATATGTTAGAGTGAGAATTTGATGTTGCCAGAGGAGGGAAAAGTGATCATCATGTCATAAAACATAAGAATAAGGGATGAAGTTTAATTCCCGAGCCTAGGGGCAAAAGTGTAAATATGCAAAAGTTTAGGGGCAAAATTGTAATTTTTCAAAAGTTTGAGTTAAGGACTGTTTTGAATAGTACATTAATTAAATAAGTAAAATATGATGTTTTAGATCTCAGAAAATGAGATTTGAACCTAGAATGAGAGAAAAATAAAAAATAGGGAAAGTTGGTAAAATGGCCGTTTTAGTATCGAGGTAAGTTCATATGTATAATAAGCATTAATTTCTGCATGTTTCAATGTAAAATTGATATATTTACTATGATTGCCGAGGTGTTGAAAGTATGTAAGTTGGTGTGATAATAATACAGCAATAATGCTGTAATTTATATTTGAAAGTTAAATTTAGTGAATTAATTGAATTATGTTAAATTAAATGTTTATGGTGCCCAGTTTATGAATTGATTTAAAAATATGTCTATGGTACATGAAGTGCATTGAATTATCATACATAAATGTGATTTCTATGATTATGGATATTATGAGAAATTGTAAGTTCATATGATTTTTAATAAGGCAATGTGTAATTTAATGTTATTACCTTGATATTAAATGAGATGTAAGTTTATATGTAAGTAATACATCAATTTTACTTGTATTACGATATTTTATAATAATGTTGGAAATATGTTTGTTGATAATTACTTGATTGGTGAAATTGTTGGAAAAGAGAGAAATCCGGTTGAATCTTGGAAAGATTGGATGATCTGAGATGGTATGTAGCTAGGTCACATGTATGGTCTTGAGTGCACATCATGTGTAAAAGAGAGCTACAAGACATTATGATGTAGCTAGGTTGCATGGGTGATACTATGTGTACACCATGTAGACAAGAGAGCTACGAGATATATGTAGCTAAGTCGCATGCGTGGTTCCAGGTGAAGGACACCATGTAGACAAGAGAGCTACGAGATAAATTGGCTAGGTCACATGGGTGGTACTGAGTGTTCACCATGTGTACAAGAGAGCCGAACTATATGATGGGTGGAGCTATGTGCTGAAACCACCAAGTATCGAGGATTGATCCAAGTGTTCAACGGAGACTCTCTATGTATTGCTTTGTGAGTTTTGTGATGAATAAGTGCAGGAACCTGGTTATGTGAATGATGTGTACATTAAGTGACCGGGATGTGGTAAGGTTATAAACAAGTAAATTATACGTGAGGATGATTTTATGGTGACCTTGTAATCATGGGCCTATACTTGTGATGTATGAAATGTGGTGAAAATGATTTGTGATATGTATGTTAAAATGAGGTTAATACAAAGAGAGTGTGAAAGAGTGAATTAGCAATAAAACTGTTTTGGACAGTAGCAGTGACGTGATTTTTAAAAATCACCAAAAATAGTAGAAATTGAATCAGAGACTGAATGAGATATCAAATTAAAACTTAATGAGTCTATTTTCATATAAAAGAAACAGATAAAGAAAATAAGTTATATATTTTGACATATTTATGTTTTGGTGAGACTGGTTCAGAATGATTAAGTGATCCCCTATTCTGACTTTGGAAAATCACAAAAAATTGGAAACAAATAATTAGAGGCTAAAACTTATATTTTTAAAATCCCTAATGAGTCTATTTTCAAGATAAATCAACAAGAACATTATCTGAGTTCTGTATTGTGAGATAATTAATTTTTAGTGAAAAGAGGTCAGAACTGTTAGAAAGTGAAATAGGGGAAAATTTAATGAATAAACTATACTAATTGGCTAAACCAAAAATTATAAAAATTTTGTGGTGGAAATATATGTGAGTCTAATTTCAGGGGAAATTTACGGATCTTAATTTGGAGCTCTTTAGCTCAAATTATAAATAAGTAAGTGACTATGACTCGTGTGGATAGTTTGTTGTGAGCATTTATTAGTAAATTGTGAAATCGTACTTACAAGAATGCTATATACATTAAGGATGTGGAATGGAGAGGAGGAGGAGGAAAATAAATATATGTGGAATACATGGAAACTATGGTATATGAAATGTTGATATAATGAAATAAATGATATGTGTTTTTAAGAAAACAAAAAGAGAATGATATGTATCATGACAAGTATATATATATATCTATGACTAGTCTCAATGTAATGCTTGTTGGGTATGGAGTTGAATTGAAATGTTTCAGGCAAACATGTTATTCTGCACATCTGAATTGTGGTATTTTATAAAGATATGATCTAGCTTTAAATATGAATGCTTGATGATAGCTGAAGATATTTGGTAAGATGATAATCTTGGTATAAATGTATAAGTGTGTAAGAGATTAAGGTTGACCAAAGCTTGGAAAATAGCCTAGGTATATTCCACACAGGCAGAGACACGACCATGTGTCTCAGCCGTGTATGAAACACGACTTTGGGACACGGGCGTGTGGAACCTTAAAGCATGAAATTTTTAAGATTTTCGTAAGTTCTCGGTTTAGTCCCGAACCCTTTCTAAAGTATGTTTTGGGCTCCGTAGACTCAAATAAGGGACTATGTGTAAGTGAATGAACGTTTTGAAATGAATGAAATTTTATAGCCTGTATTTTAGTTTAATGTTTATATGTTTTTTCGGTAATGCCTCGTACCTTACCCCGGCCTCGGGTACGGGTAAGGGGTGTTACACCAACCTAAGTCAACTGTTCATCATGTTAAGCTTAGAAAAACTTAAGCCTGTGTTGACTCTAGCACCTGTTTTGATCTAGCCTGAGTTTGAGAAAGACTATGCAGTATACAGTGATGTGTCTCATGCCAGTCTTGGTTGTTTTTTGATGCAATATGGTAAGGTTGTGGGCTACGCCTCGAGACTTCCTATACATAAGCGCAAAATCTGTAGTCTTACCCTCCTCAATTTATCTATACTTAAGGCAGAGGGGATGGATAAAATTGCTCAAGGAGTATGATTGTACCATTGAGTACCATTTGGGAAAGGCAAACATTGTGGCTGATGCATTGAGTAGGAAGTTGATGATTGATCTAAGAGTTATGTTTGCTAAGTTGAGTTTGATTGGTGATAGAGGCTTGCTTGCAGCGTTGCAAGTGAGACGTACTATAGTGGATGATATTTGGTCGAAGCAATCTCTTGATACATCTCTTGCACCTCAATTTATACAGATTGAGGAGGGTAAGACTACAAATTTTGGGCTTCATTCTTAAGGAGTTTTTTGTTTTTGTAGGAGATACTGTGTACCTAATGATCAATATTTGAGATAGTCTATTCTTCGGGAAGTGCATAGTAGCCCACACACTATGCATCCTTGAGGGAATAAGATGTATTAAGATTTAAGGGAGTAGTTTTAGTGACTAGGTCTTAAGCATGAGATAACCAAATTTTTGGGTAAGTGTTTGACATGCTAGCAGGTCAAGGTTGAACATTAGTTTCCCTCTGGTTTATTACAACCTATTTAGATTCCTTGGTGGAAGTGGGAACATGTGAGTATGGACTTCGTTAATGGGTTGCGTTTGACACCTACTAAGAAGGATTAAGTCTGGGTAATTGGGGATAGACTAATTAAGTCAGAACATTTTCTGCCTGTTTGTATTGATTATTCATTGCAGAAGTTGGCAAGATTGTATATTTTCGAGATTGTGAGACTTCATGGAGTACTAGTATCTATCACTTCCAATCAAGATCCTTCATTTACATCTTGGTTTTGGAAAAAGTTACACAAGGCTCTAGGTACTTAGTTGAACTTTAGCACAACTCTTCACCTACAGTTTGATGGGTAGTCAAAGCAAGCTATCCAGATTCTTGAGGACATGTTAAATAATTGCGTGACTGACTTTAGTGGTAGTTGGAAGGAACATTTTCCACTAGCAGAGTTTGTGAATAACAATAGTTGTTTTTCGAGCATTCATATAACCCTTTACGAAGCACTTTATGGTCACAAATGCAGACACCTATGTACTAGATTAAGTTGGGGGGCAAGAAAGAATTGGGTCTAAATTTGGTACAGGACTAAGAATATTATTAAGCTGATTCAGGATTGATTAAGAGGGACACCCAATCAAAAGAAATCTTGCACTCATTTGAGAAGGAAAGATATAGAGTTCAGTGTTGGGGATAAAGTTTTCCTTAAAGTATCACCATGGAAAAAAGTATTGAGATTTGGTCGTAAGGCAAGTTGAGCCCAATGTTTATTAGACCTTACAAGATAATTAAGAGGGTTGGACTAGTGGCTTATCATTTGTGGCTACCTCCGAACTGGACCATATTCATGATGTATTCCACATTTCTATATTAAAGCAATATCTATCTGATCAAGCTCATAGGTTCCAATCAAAGAGGTCAAGGTGAGACAATATTTGTCTTATGAGAAAGAGCCAGTTCAGATTTTGGACCGTAAGGTCAAGGTGTTAAGGAAAAAGTAGGTTCCACTAGTGAAAGTCTTATGGCAAAATCATGGGACAAACGAACTTACTTGAGAACTCGAGGATGCAATACGACGACAATGTCTCACATGTTCTGATAAGGTAAATTTCGAAGGAAAACTTAGTTTTAAGGAGGGTAGGGTTGTCAGACCCCATATTTTTATTATTAATTTCATCAATTCGTGCATAAACAAGTAAGTAGCCTAGTGGTAAGGAGCCTAATTAAATTCCTAAATATCATAGTTTCAATTCCCCTTATCCACATACTTTTTTTATAGAATTTTTGGCATATTAAGAATGATTCAAACCCCCTTGTTCTATCCACACCAGGTTGCCATACAAGGGAAGATTCTTTCCTTGTTTGTCTAATCAACATTCCCCCAATAGCCCCATTTTCACTCCCTTGATCCACCTTTCATGCCTTTGTTGTAATGACCCGATAGTCAGGGGTGTTGGAAAGTGCATTCCCGAGTCTCTATTCTCGTAAATTAGACTCATAAATATTTTTAACAAATATTTACGAAGCTAGTTGTGTAGTTAATTAGGTTTCAATTAAGCGAATTTACTTGAATTAAAAGTACTTAGGTATAAGGACTAAATTGCGTATAGGGTGCAAGTTGAATTATAGATTAAAAATTAATTAAAGGGCCAATGTAGTATTTATACCTATGTTATAAAAAAATATGTTAAAATATGTTTTCTTAATAATTAAGTAAATATATATATATTATACAATAATAATTAGTATAATAAAACAAGATAAGTATTAAAAGAATGAATAAAAAAGAAAGAAAGAAAGAAAGAAAGACATACAAAATTGAAGAAAGAAAAAGAGAAAGAAAAAAGAAAAGGAGATGCACGGCTAAGGACTTCTACGGTTCAACGTTCAATTGGTTAGTCAATTTAGTCATTTTTCTTGTAATTTTTATGTTTTTGGAACCCCGGTACCTAGGGTTACCTTACCCATGTTGAAATTTTAGCATTGAATGAGTTTTTAAATGTTGTTGATGTTGAATAGTTTTAGTATTAGGGATTAAATTGATAGATTTTTAAGCTAGAAATGAAGAAAAATTAAATTGTAAATTAAATTGTAAAATTTGAGTAATAGGGACTAAATTTTGAAAAATTTGAAATTTAGGGGTTTAAGTGAAAATAGGGTGTTAAATTTAGTTTAAAGTGAAGTTTGTTTAAAAATATAGAATTAATTGTAAAGAATAAAAATTAGTCTCGGTTTAGGGGCTAAATTGAAATTTAGGCAAATATTGAGTAAAAAATTAAATATTCAATATGAAATTGAATTGTATTGTATCGATGAATTTTAATTGTTTTAATTTAGTAGCTAATGTCATATTGGAATCCTCGACTAAAAAGGGGAAAGATAATTCGACGTCGAATAGCTCAGAATTCACGGTCTGTATTTCTATAATCTGAACCTAGTTCCTAACTATTGTATTTTGATTTAATGCATATGGTAAGTGGTTGAGGTGAATATTTGGTACCTTGATATTGAATTTAATTAAAGTTGATTGAAATTGATTGAATTGGTATATATATTATGAATATATTAATTATTTGAATTGAAATGAACATATATGTGTAAATGTGATAATATGCAAATATGATACTTGGATATTGGTTGTATTTTGAATGTGAATTGGAACCCTATTAACTGTATCGGGCTGAGTCAGATATAGACTGCATGCCATAGGATAGGAAGTGTACAAGGATTTTTTCGACTTCAAGTCGATAAGGTACTAGGTGCCAATTTACTTCGGTTTAACTAATGAGACACTAAGTGTCAATTTATATAGCGCTGGGCACAGTTATTACTTCGGATTTATCCGATAAGGCACTGGGTGCGAAACTGGTGTGTTGGTTGGATCATTGTATTCGTCCGAGTTCGAGTCGTGTTAATAGCGGTAATTGAAATAAAACGGTTCTATTATTGATATTGGATTATATTGCATGAGAAATGAAAATGAGATAGTGATTTGAAACATGAAAATGAGATATATTGTGATTAAATGAGATACATGAGTTATGTACTCATGAAGTGGATATGGAATGGATAAAGTAATTGTTAAAATGAAATGTGGTTTGATATGTAAAAATCTATTTATATAGCAAGTATGAGAATTGGGATATTTGTGAAACAAATAAAATATGATGGCATGTGTAAGTTTAATATAGTATGAAATCAAAAAGGTTGGCATATGGTAGTTGTGATTTTTAAATATTAATATGTGTTTATATTTCAAATATACATTTGTAATTTCTTGTCTTTAAATATTCAGATTATAGAAATATCACTGAGTTTTACTCAGCGCACGGTTTTGTTTTTCTATGGCATAGGTTAGGTATTTCACTTTTGATCGCTGATTTAGCATCCAACAACGATCTCGAACTCAAATGTGTTGATGTTTATCTTAAATGTGTTGATGTTTATCTTTTGTATTGGCATGTACCTAGGACGTCTAAATGATAGTTATTTTGTGGATAGATTGTAAATGAGGTTATAAATGTAATGTCGATTTGGTATATACATATAAATATGTGTTTCTGTTTGAATCCATTTTATGGCATGGTAAATTGAACCTAATCTAGATATGTGCATGTGAATTTAAGTTAATGTTTTAGGTAGATTTGAGTTAGGCCAAATTAATGAATTTTGACATGTTTATAATTTTAATTTGGTTGATGTTTTGATAATATAAATGTGGTACCAATGAGGGTACATTGGTTAGGCACCTAGGATGATTGTTTTGGCATGTTTTGAATGTGTTTGATCGTGTTTTGAATAGGTTAAACAAGTGGTTTTTGAGTTGTTTAATGTCCAAGCTTGTAGGAAATGGTAAATTTGTTGTTTAAGACACATTTTAGGTCCACACGGCTAGACACACGAGGGTGTGACTCTCACACGGCTAGGATGTAACATCCCAAAATAGGGCCTAAATGAAACAGTGGTAGCGAAACCATGAATCTGAGATAGAAAATTTTATTCTGATTAATTTTTATAATTTACCGAGTGATTAGATGCATGTGTTAGAGTATCGATGGAAAATTTTATAGATAGCATACTTAATTTACCTACTAGGGCTTAATTGCAAAAGTTGATAAATACGAGTTTTAGATGCTAAAGGATTAAATTGAAGAGTATAATTGAAGTAGAGGTCCTTAAATGGTAATTAGACCATTAGGTTTTCATGGACAACAATGGACATACATAGATAAAAATAATTAAACTTTTAATGAAGGCTATTTTAGTCATTTGATAATTAAAAGATTAAAAAAGGGAAAAAGATGGCAAAGTGTGCCCATCTTCTTCATTAGGTCGAAATTTCATGGGTTCTTCATAGCTAGGGTTTTGTCAAGCTTCCAAGCTTCATAGTAACTGATTCCAAGCCCCGTTTTTAATGTTCTTTACGTTTTTGGCCCGGTAACTTGATTTAGCTTATTCTAGCAATAACTTAACCTAGGGTTCATATTTGGAAAAATACCCATAGGTGAAATGTGTTTATTTTGATGTTTTATGGTAGAAAATGAAGCTTGAAATTATGTTAAACGACTTGAGCTAAGCGATTTTAAGTGAAAACGAGAAAAACGATATAATCAGTAAAAATACCTAATGGTCATAAGTACATATTAGAGTGGGAATTTGATCTTGTCGTAGGTAAATAAATGATCAGCATGTCATAAAACATAAGTATTAGGGATAAAGTTTCATTTCCGAGCCTTAGGGCAAAAGTGCAAATATGCAAAAGTTTAAGGGCAAAATCGTAATTTTTCCAAAGTTAGAGTTAATGACTGTTTTGGTAAATGTGAATATTAAATAAATTAAATTTGCTATTATAGATCAAGAAGAACAAAATTTGAGGTTAGACTGAGGAAAGAAAAAGGTTGAGGACTAAATCAAAATATTTGATTGTATTTTGTATCGAGGTAAGTTTGTGGTAAATAAATGTAATGTTTTATTATTTATAATTAATGATGTTTTTTTTCAAAATCTATATATTTATTTTGTAAATTTATTCCTTGATGATTCAAGCAAAAATTGACAAAGAAATGATACTTAAAAGTCCCGATTGAACCTTAGGAATGTGTAGGATACAAATGTCATGACATTAGGGTTTAAGGATACCAAGTAAGACCATGCCAAGGCATGGCATTGGTAAGTATTACAAGGCAAGGAAATCATGTAAGACCATGTCAAGACATGGCACTGATAAACTACGATAAGGCAAAGATCCCATGTAAGACCATGCCAAGGAATGGCAATGGTCAGTTCATAAGGCAAGGATACTGCGTAAGACCATGTCAAGACATGGCAATGGTAAGTTTAGAAAAGGAAAGGTACCTGTGTATCCGGAGTCAACCACGAGGCATTACCAAAGGGAAGTAAGATAAGTCTGGTAATGCCTCGTGCTCGACTCTGGCAACGGTCTCGGGTAAGGGGTGTTGCATAGGACATGGGTATGCGAGACCATTTCGAAGGGTACACGGCCTGGCACACGAGAGTGTGGCTTGGCCGTATGAGTCAAGCCAGAGAGTTACACGGGTACAGACATGGGCTGGGACACCCCTGTGTGTCCCTACTTAGAATGCCCTCATGGCCGTGTGAACCCTACAGTTAAAATTTTTATAACTTTTTCCTTAAACTTTTCAAATGTTACCAATTTAGTCTCAAATCGTTTCTAAAGTGTTTTCAAACTCTCAAAAGCTTAATAAAGGACTCTATGCATGTTAATGATGAATCATTTTATGATTTTTGAAATGTTTGAAATGAATGATTAGATTACGATTACTTGATAATGCTCTAAAACCCTATTTTGGTGACATATATGGGTTAGGGGTGTTACATTTGTCCCCCGTTGTTTCCATTCTCTCTCCCTTACCATGCCATACCGTCCCATGCACCTAGACACTCCTAAACTCACATTTGTTTTTCATTTCATTTTTCTCTCTTTTCCTCCTCATTCAAACACCATTCCTTTTACTTTTTGCCACCATAACACCACCGTCGGCCACCATATCATCACCAAATCATCACCATGACACAACAAAGACATCCCCCTCTTTTTAACACCTCCTTCACATTCCACAACCACCGCACTATCGTTGCACCATCACCTTGTTGCTGCCTTAGCACTGCCGCACCACCATCTTTTGTCTCCATTTTTTTTTATTTCTATCTTCTCTTCAATTACTAAGTTGTAATGGAACTACTTATCCTCCTCTCCTTTTCTTTCATAGATAGTTTAATAATTTATAAATTCTGATGGTTTAACCACATTATCTTGTAGTATATCTGTAATTCAGGTGGGTTGCCCATAATAATTTATATCTGGCAGATTGTCTGCATTATTTGGTGGCTTGTCCACAATAATGATGTGTTAATGGATGGATGAGAACTCAAAGAACTCTTTTATGGTGTGTAGCGGAGCTGGGTAGGAGTGTTTTCTGAAAACTATGCATTGATTTATGAAAAATTCTACATTCACATTACCAAGCATATCAACATATGTAAAATTGGCCAATTTTTGTACTTTCTGCTATCTTTTTGAATCCTGTGATTTATTCACTGTTATATTTTAAGTAAGACTCACATTGGGATTTAAAAGCTCACCACCTCAAATTCCTAACTTTTAAGATAATCCACAAGGTTAGGACATGGGCTTGGCTTACAAAAGAGTACTCGGATATTTTGGATATAAACTTTTAAACTTATTTATTATTCGGTATTTTGGGACTGTTCATTTATTATTTACGAACTGTGGCATGGGACATTGAATTGGATTTTGAATTTTTGGAATACTTTTGCATGATTTTATTTAAAAACAAATATTTAAAGGGTTTATCAATTTGGTATGAAAAATGAGTTTTTTCAACATAATTATAATCTTGACCCAATGATTTTATCTCAAACTCAAGAATTCGTTTTTACAAAACTTAAATATATTTATTCACTTATTCGATAATTTATAAAATGTATCAAATTATGATTTTTAATCAACAAGTAAGATTTGGTCGTTTTTCTATTGCGACATTTTCAAAGTATGATTTTTTTTTTCAAATGTTCAAAACTTGCACTTTTCAAAGCTAATCAATTTATGATAATATCTTTCCAAAGATATTCAAAGAAATTAGTTTGGTTTTTCTTGAGCAAATAAAAACGCTGATTTTAAAAGTAAGAAATGAATAAGTTTTGGGCTCTTAAGTGAACCTAGATGTTAACTTATAGGACTTATAATAATTAGTGTTTGTTTTATGTCACAAAGAGAGAAGGAATCTAATGGCAAGGTGGCTCTACATGTGTGGCAAGGAGTTTAAGGTTCGAGGCATGGCATGCGCAATTGTATGTTTATTTTGCTGCTTGAGCTAGGGAGGTGTTGGAACTGGATTGGAACTCTGGGGTTGAATTGGTCATAAGAATTTGAATTGAATTTGAATGGGGAGTTGGAGTAAATCAAGGAGAAAATTCGGTGGAGGAGATAAAGGAGGAAATTGTGGAGAAAATCAAGGGGTTTTGGAATAAGGGGGAAAAGCTAGCGCCGTTTGTGATCACTAATTCGGCTTTAAGGGAGCAGTTTTCCATTTTCGGGATTATGAGCATTTTGGGAGTTCTCTGTTGCACTACTTAGCTGATTCTTGCTGGGGGTCTTTCAGGTTTCCTGTTATTTTTTTAATTTTATTTTTGGAGTAGCCGAATTGTTACCATTCAGGTATTTTGTTCATGTTGGCTTGTCACCTTTTCTTCCCTCTCTCAAGAGTTTCCTCGTGGACGAAATACCCTCCTTTCTCCTCCTCAATCCCTTCACATTTTTGATTGGTTAATTCTCTGCTCCCCTATCCTTCTTTCAACATAGCCGAATACATATTTCTTTACTCCTTCTCCATTTCCTTTTTGGTTTCTTCTCCTAGTCGACTTTCTCTTCTTTATTTTCTCCATTTCCTTTCGACTTTTAGTTCTTAATCCTTGTGATCGATTTCTGGATTCTTCTCCCCCTCTTTGTTCTATTTATGGTTTGGTAGTGGTTCTTTAACAATTGCTGAACCTCTCTCTCCATTTCTATTCTTAATTTAGCAAGTAAACTCTATTAATCGAACTTGCGATGAGCAAAAGAGGTTCTAGCAATAAAGCGATGACAGTGGTGTTGACTGGGAGTGGACGCGTAGCCTCTGCCCCCTAGTTTAAGCGACGTAGGGTATCGGCAGTTCGAGACTTTACGCCAGGTTGCGGAAGGGTGACTGCACCAAACATTGGATTAAGTAGGCAAATTACAGTTGACTGTTCGAGTCAAGGCAAGTGGTAGTCGATCCCTTGGCTAGGGGTTTTGTTAAGATTATTTTAACTGTGTTGATTAGTGATTAACTGAATGTTATGTTTGAATATAGGTGTTGGCGATCGTGAATTCTTAGTACTCATTGTGATCAAGTGTGTAACCGTATGCCTTGTTTTGATAATCAACTGAAAAGCCGAAAATATGGCGTATGATGCCACATGTGCGTACGATCGCGCGTATGGTGAACCGAGCTCACGGAACGTGGGCGTACGACGAGGAAGGCCACCATGAGCGAATTCATGGGCTTAGGCCGCAGTGGGCCATTTGGGCCATGAAATAGGCCGAATAGGGGCCCGCTTGTGTCAAATCAACCGCTAGGTGGAATATGGTCGGGCTTGTCAGGTCACAGGCCAATCTAGGCCACGTTGGGCTGGACTGGATCGTGTGGGCCCAATGGGCTTGTGGGCCCACACAGATAAAATGTATGTTAAGCGCTAAGTTTTGGACTAGGCTACGGCGTCGAACAGCCGTGATTAATTCTGGGTTAAATGGGCCGTATGGGCCCAATGGGCCCGTGGGCCCACGTGGGTAAATTTTGCGGTTAAGCGGGAAGTAGATAGACTTGTCATGTCGCGCAAATGACTTAGGTTGTTTTGGGCCTCGATGGGTCAAAATGGGCCATTTGGGCCCAATGGGCTCGTGGGCCCACATAGATAAAATCTGCGGTAGGTGCTATTGATGAGCCAGGCTATGGTGTAGACATAGCCGTATATTAAATTTGGGCTAAATGGGCCACACGAGCGTGTAGGCCCATTTGGGCCGAGTAATGGGCCTTGGGCCCATTTACACCGTTGTGATCATTTAGGTTATCAGTGTCATTCGAGGCGACTGTAAACCTTCAAAGAGTCCGTTATTTGACCGTAATATCCCTGTAGGGTAAAATAACCATAATGCCCCTGTAGGGTAAAATGACTATAATGGCCCTGTAGGGTAAAATGACCGTAATGCCCCTGTAGGGTAAAATGACTGTAATGCCCATGTAAGTTAAAATGACCTTAATACCCCTGTATGGTAAAATGACAATTATGCCCTTATGTTCCATATGACTGATGTGCTTATGATTTACATATATGATTGTACTGGGTATGACTTTGCCTACATGTAATATTTATAACATGACATACTGCATGGGGTTGGGATTTGGATATGGAGGAAGTGCTGTACTGGTGATTATGTCACATTCACTGTTACTGGTGGCTATGCCACAATTACTAATACTGGTGGCTTGGCAACATTTATAGTTTCTGGTAGCTATGCTGCATTATTACTGACAGCTTTGCTGCAATATCGGTGTACTGGCTGTGTGGGTCGATTTATATCCCAACATGGTGTGTTGGTTGGTACGGGTGGTGTGCTGGCTATATTTGGGTAGGATGCATAATTGCATTACACTATACTGATATTGCATTCGGCTTAGGCCCACATCTCATCAGATAGGGCTAAGGCCCGATCTGACCGATCTTGAATAGGGCTCAAGCCTGCATCACTTCGATCCGGCTTAGGCCTAGACTGTGTTATTCACTGTTTGTTTGTTATTGGGATTACACACTGAGATTTTGTAAACTCATCCTTTCTTTTAACTGTATAGGTAATCCTCAGCCTTAGACGGTTTAGAGCCGCGAGGGACTCGGAGGTGGCTACATGATTGCTGATGTTCTACTTTTGACTCTATTTATTTTAAAATTCATATTGGGTTTTTGATTATGTAATAAGGCCATTTGGGGGTTTAAGTTTTAATTGGGCTTTTGTTTTCTTATATTAAACTGCTAGTTTAGGTAAAGACGAGTTTTTAAAATAATTAATGATTTCTAAAACACGCGTTTTAAACTTCATCGACTTAAAGAGCTTCCGTGTCTTTAAATCTATTTAATATAACACTGATGGTTAATAAGGTAAACATTTTGACGAGAACTTTTGTTAAATAATAATAAAAGGATTTAAACTCAGTAACGGATTTTTATCGGGAAGATCAATTTTTGAAAAACACTTCAATGTGACACGCTAGATTTGGCCATAACGTCTAGGCCGGGTTTGGGGTGTTACAGTTCAAGTAAAAAGTAAGTAAAAATGAGTTATCGTCTCCGCAGGGACTATATAAGCTTAAACAATTAATTGCAAAATTATAATTAACAGTTTGCTATAAAGAACTCAATAAATTTGGATAGTGATGATTAGATTAATTAAATGTAAGAGTGATCCCTTAATGCAAATTTTAATTTCAATGCAATTTACCTAAGTGTATGAATGAAGGCTTTAGCAACAAAAATCATCAGTATTAAATGGGCTAGGATAATTATATTAATTAATTCAATTTACATTCATCATGCTAACATGTTCAAAATTACTTCCATGCCAACTCGATCTCTTATGGGTTTGGGCACCAAATTAAGTCCTCTCGGATCTTTTAGTTAGTTAAATATGCATGCTACTGATCATATTAGACTAAGGGTTTCTTAGCATTTATGCAAGGTCACAGGGACATTTACGTTTGCAATAATTTAATTACACAAACCTAAAAACCATGTGTAACACCCATCACCTGTATTCAATGCCAGAACAGGATACGAGGCATTACTGGACTTATCACACGAACAAACATACAATTTGGGGTATACATTTGTGTCCAAATTCAAAATTTTTTGCATTTAATCATAAAGTCCCTAATATGAGCTAACGAGGCCCAAAATATGCTTTGGAAGTGGTTCAAAACTAAACCGAGGTCTTTAGGAAATTTTACACGGCTAGGGCACACGCCCGTGTTTGAGGCTGTGCCGTCGACACGGTTGAGACACATGCTCGTGTCTCTGCCCGTGTGCTCAATTCTGAGCGTTCTATTTCTCAAAATTTAGGTACAGGGGACACACAACCTAAACATATACATGTAGGGCGAGCTGTGTGTCGCACACGGCCTAGATACACGCTTGTGTGTCTACTCGCGTGGACAAAAGTAAGGCTATTTACCAAGCCCTATTGCCACCCCTTTAATGCACACACCTACACAACATCACATAGCACCAATCCAAGCATATACATACGACCAACATCCACAATAAAGACATCAACACATCATTCATGAAAGGCACCATTATATGAATATACTTATAACCAATATTAGCCTATTTCTAATGGCCTTATACAAAATGAACTTCTAACCAGTATAAGATGACACATTTGGCCAAATCAATTATGAGACATAACAAAATGACCAAGTCCCCTATACATGCCATAACTCAAAATGTTGAATTCATTGGTACCAAAATAATTGTTGATAGTGTGAGTGAATCTCCAATGGTCTCTGAACCCCGAGCTAGATTAGTGACACTATAAGACAAGGGAAATGAAAAGGGAGTAAGCTATATAGCTTAGTAAGTTCCTATGCAAATAATAAGTATCATAACCACACATTTAACATACAATTAACATTATTAAAATTAACATGAATGTTATCAAAATCTCATAATCATAACTTACTCAATCACAATCCTATCAAGAGTTCATCACATATCAAGCTCATTACTTATGAGTTTTACGTACATACCTCTACCAACTCGTAACATAACCATATCCTTTCACAACTTTGAAGTTCCCGTTGAACACTTGGAATATTAACGGATACTCGAAAATCTTGTACATAAGTGCCATATATGTAGCTGAAGCTACCTCATATCTCATAACACATATGGGCTCGTTTTCGAGCTATTCACGAGCCTGCTCACACAAGCTGTCAATCAGCACATAGCTACAGAGTGCCGCTCACACAAGATGTCAAGTATCCACAACACATGCCAAACTACCCAGCCACTGGAAGGACGTACGAGACCAGCACCCGAATTACTGAATTGCATATACTCATGGGTTCCTAGTGACATGTCACTCGTACCCTATTCTAGTCCTAAGGTTCAGCCGAGATTTCTCACTTGTCAAAACTTTTTCGAATACATCCAAAGAGTCAATCACAATTCATACAACATTAAAGCATTTAAAACATAAGTATAACAATATATTATTTACATAAGAACTTACCTCGGTACAAAATAGTAGAATTGGACCTAATCGTCAAACACTTTGTTTTTTCCACAATCTAGGTCCGAAACTCATTTTTCTTGATCTATAATAACAAATTTAACTCACTTAATACTCACATTATTCAATTTGGTCCAAAAACCATATTATGAAAAATTTACATTTTTCCCCTAATGTTTCAAATTTTTACAATTTAGTCCCTAGGCTCGTAAAATGAAATGTATTCAATATGTTCAAAACCCAAGCCTATCTGAACCATTTTCATACTCATATCAACCCATATTTTCTACTTAATCACACTTTTACTACTTATTTTATAACTGTAAGTCCTTTTTGACTTTTTTACTGAAAATCACTTAGCAAAAGTTCTTTATCTAACACCAAACATGCATTTTCTACCATTATACATCAAAATACACAAATATCTAACATGGGTAAAATTTTAAATTTTATCTTTCTTTCAAATTAGTCCTTGAAATAACTAGATTAGGTTACAAGGATCTCAAAAACATGAAAATCATTAAAAACAAGGCTAGAACGGCTTATAATAGAGCTTGGACGCTTGACTAACCCTAGCTATGTTTTCGTCTTGTAAATTTCAGCCAAGGGATGAAATTGAAGAAGATGAAGATGTTTTATTTAGTAAATTTTGTCTTTATTTGACAAATGACTAAAATGCACTTCACTAAAAACTTTGCAATTCTACTCTATGATGTCCATTTTTGTCCAACTTAAAGTAAAATGGTCTAATTACTATTTAAGATATTTTAGCTATACTTGATTGGAAACCTCCGAGAAATGTTTCTGAAGTCTGAAGTTTTTTGGGACTTGCTGGTTACTATAGACAGTCTGTGAAAGGCTTCTCTATTATTGAAGCCCCGGTGACAAAGCTATTGTAGAAGGATGTTAAGTTCGAGTGGTTAGAAAAGTTCCAGGAAAGCTTTGATCAGTTGAAAGCCTTTTTGACTGAAGCTCCAGTGCTGTTCAGCCAGAATCGCGTAAAGAATTTGTTATTTATAGTGATGCATCTTTAAATGGTTTGGGCTGTGTTCTGGTGCAGGAAGGCAAGGTTATAGCTTATGCTTCGAGACAGTTAAAGCCACATGAAATGAACTATCTGACACATGACCTAGAATTGGAAACTATTGTGTTTGCATTAAAGATATGGCGTCACCATCTGTACGGTGAGAATTGCCATGTTTATTCTGATCACAAAAGCCTAAAATAATTGATGACTCAAAAAGATCTGAATTGGAGACAACACTGATGGTTAGAATTGCTAAAAGACTACGAGCTTATAATTGACTATCACCCGAGAAAAGCTAATGTTGTTGTTGATGCTTTAAGCCGAAAATCACTATTTGCTTTGCATGCAATGAATGCGCATATGGCTATGTTTGATGATGGTTCGATAATAGCTAAATTAAAAGCAAGACCGTTATTTGTTCAACAAATTTGTGATGCCTAGAAGGTTGATAATGAGTTGATAGCAAAACGAGCTCAATGTGATTTAAATGCTGATTCAGAGTTTCAAGTTGATGCTAATGACTGTTTGAGATTCAGAAACTGAATATGTGTCTTGAGGAATTCAAAGTTGATTCAGATGATTTTGAATGAAGCTCACAGTAGTCAGTTATCTGTTCACCCAGGTAGTCCGAAGATGTATAATGATCTGAAATAGCTTTACTGGTGGCATGGTATGAAACAAGACATTTTTAACTTTGTTTTGAAATGCTTAATCTGTCAACAAGTAAAAGCCGAGCATCATGCACCTTCTGGATTGCTTCAGTCGATTATGATACCTGAGTGGAAATGGGACAGAGTTACTATGGATTTTGTATCTGGTTTACCATTGACACTGAGCAAGAATGATGTAATCTGGGTTATTGTGGATAGATTGACTAAATCGGCTCATTTTTTTTGATTCGTACAGATTATTCACTTGATAAGCTTGCTAAGTTATATGTTTCTCAGATTGTGAGATTACATGGTGTACCTATTTCTATTGTTTCGGATAGAGATTCGATGTTTACATCACAGTTTGGAAGCAACTGCAGGATGCTCTAGGTACGAATTTACATTTCAGCACTACTTTTCATCCGCAAATAGATGGTCAATTCGAACGAATCATTCAGATACTTAAGGATATGTTGAGATGTTGCATTCTCGAGTTCGATGGTACATGGGAATGATACTTACCCCTGGTTGAATTTGTGTACAATAATAGCATTCAATTGAGCATTAAAATGGCACCTTATGAGGCTTTGTACGGTCGTAAATGTTGTACACCATTGTATTGGACTGAGCTCAGTGAAAATAAGATACACGGGGTCGATTTGATCAGAGAGACTGAACAGAAAGTAAAAGTGATTCGTGAAAGTCTAAAAATAGCGTCAGATCATCAGAAATCGTATGCAGACTTGAAACGAAAAGATATAGAATTTTAGGTCAAATATAAAGTATTTCTGAAAGTCTCACCATGGAAGAAAGTACTCAGATTCAGTCATAAATGCAAATTAAGTCTGAGATTTATTGGGCCGTATGAGATTATCGAGCGTATCAGGCTGGTTGCTTACAAACTGTTGCTGCCACCTGAGCTAGAAAAGATCTACAATGTATTCCATGTTTCAATGCTTCAAAGATATCGATCGGATTCCTCACATGTGATTAGTCTATCTGAGATTGAGATTAAGTCCGATATGACATATGAGGAAGAACCGATTCACATTCTGGCTCGTGAGATTAAAGAGTTATGAAATAAGAAAATTTCGTTGGTTAAAGTACTGTGGCATAAACACGGAGTTGAGGAAGCAATGTGGGAGCCAGAGGATACAATAAGAGAATGTTATCCTAACCTATTCATTGGTAAGATTTTCGGGGACGAAAATCCTTAAAGGGGAGAGTTGTAACAGTCCGATTTAGACCCGAATCAGAACGGTGGTTTCGGAACCAAAAATCCAAGTTAGAAAAATATCTAAAAATTATTTTCTGTGTTTATTTTGTGTGAATTTATATCTGTGAAATTATCGTGATTTAATTTTTTCTTTTAGGTATCTGATTAAATAAAAGGACTTAATCCCGTAAAAGGGAAATTTGGTGGTTATTTCTAAAAGGGACCTAATTGCTATTGGCTTCTTTAATGGGAACCTTTATGTTGTAAATAGTCCACTTACATATTACTTGGACGGTATTAGGCTTATAATATAAAGTTTTTATAATAATTCATTAAGGTTATATTTGTATATTAAACTTTAAGTTATAATATGTTATAATATATATAATAAAAGATAAAATAAAGTTAACATATGTGTGATTATTATTGTTCTTGCCGAAACCAAATAAAAGAAAAAGAAACTAGGGTTCGGTTGCTTTCAAGCTTAATCAAGGTATGTGTTTAGCTCAGTTTTTGATAATTTTTACGTTTTTGAGATCGCTGCTTCGAGTACTACAAAACCCATGCTTAAATTTTTGATTTTGGTGAATATTTTGAGTTATGCCATTGATGAGAGCTTGTGATTTTTGTTGTTTAATGATGAAATATGAAAGATATGTTTTAGATTAACATGTTTTGTATTGGAGTTTTTGATGATTTTGAGTAATTAGGACTAAATTGCAAAAATAAAAATTTGAGGGACTAAAATGCAAAATAAATGAAATATATGGACTTGTATAATAATGGATAAGATTTGGCCCAACATAGGTATGTTGAAATTTTGTATATTTTGTGTTCTATGTAATAGGGACTAAATTGTAAAAAGTGTAAATGTTAGGGGTAAAATGGTAATTTTCCCATTTATGTGTTTTTGGACTAAATTGAATGAAAATATGTTTGAATGAGTGTAATTTGAATATGTTTAGATCAAGAACCAAAGAAATCAGATTTGGATTGGGAGAAAACGAAAGTTGTCGATTAGCTGCCTTGTTCTATTCTGTATCGTCTGTGTGACATCCCTAAATTGACCCTAGTCGGAAAGTGGTTTCGGGACCACTAAACCGAGTCATAATAATAATTAACCATCATAATTGATGCTCATTATATGTATATATGCATGTGTGAAAATTTCATGTTTGGATTTTGTTAATTGTAAGTGAATTTTTATCAAATAGGACTTATGTGAGAAAATTTAGAAATGTGCTAGGCAAATGTAAGGTGGCCTATTAATACATGTGGGAAAGTGTTGTCCTTGCATGTCAAATTAGCCAAAATGAAGCATGATGGCCGGCCATACTATGGGTGGAAACATGTCTCCAACATGTTAGACTAGTGATGCATGTAGGAAACAATAAATTAAGAAAGTTAGCATTAAAGAAATGGAAAAAAGATAATGATGATAACAAAAAAAAAAAAGAGTGTGGATGCTTTCCCCCCTCCTTGCCGTACATGGGAGAAACAAAAACAAAGAAAGAAAGAAAAAAAAGTGTTCATTCTCTCATTTTCTCCTTGCTTGGCGAATGTACTAAGAAGAAAGGGGAAGCTTGAGAAAATCAGCCATGGGAGTTTGCTAGACTAAGGTATGTTGATGTTATCCATGAGATTTATGCATGTTTTTAGTTGATAGTTTGAGTTCCACCTAACCCATGGTCTAAACCTTTACCATGAAATGGGGATGATATTCGCCATGGGTGTTGTCTTCTTGGTATCATTGATGTTTGATGTTTGATGTTGTGGTGGTGAGGCATGAAGATGAGTTAAGGTTCAACTAAGGTGGATTTGTGGATGTTATTTGCATGCTAAAGGTAAAGCTTGTAATGATGCATGGTATGGTGTTGTATGGCATTTGGCCATGGTAGGAAATAAAAGGAAACTATGTTCGTTGTTCATGTCATTTGAATGAGAAGTGCTAGTAAGGTGAAGTACAAATGTTGGTGTTTGATTTACTAGTGTATATATGCATACTAGCCTAGTTGTGAACTTGAATCAAATTGGTGTTAAGTCGATACAAGCGACCTTACTTGTTGAATGCATCAAGTGTGGAAATCGGCCTTAACATGAATGTGTATGTTCGGCCACATGAACGAATACATATGTTGATGTGTATATTCGGCCTTAGGTAGCCTATTGAGGGCCTTAGCTTTTCCTTGATGCTTGAATGAATTGTATTGAATTGCTTGATGTAATATAAAATGTGCATGACCAATGTGTATCCAAGCAAAAGGGTGGCCATATGACCATTTAAACTCCTTGTCATATTCGCCATAAGCTAGCATAATGAGGTTTTAATAAGTTAAATTTGTGTGAACTAGCTCAAGAACTCAAAGGATCAAAGTTGGACAAGGGAAAGACAAAGTAATCGAATAGCCATTGAAAGCGTGCGACAACATCCGAGGTAAGTCATTAAGCATATATTTTGTATTGATTTAAATGATCATAATATATATGCAATTGTGTTTAATGAATTGATGTGTAAATGAAAATGTATGTGTATGGAATGATGCCATTGTTGAATGTATAAAGGCAGCAAAATGCATAAGGTATTGGTCACGGCACTAAGTGTGCGGGTATAAATGGAGACGGTGACAAGATTGGCACTAAGTGTGCGGGTATAAAATTGTACAGCACTAAGTGTGCGAGTTTGATTCTATAGCACTAAGTGTGCGAGCTGAAAATATATAGCACTAAGTGTGCGGATTCACTATATGCTCTTGTATTACAATTGGCACTGAGTGTGCGACATTATCGAGTTAATCCGGACAGCGAATCGGGTAAGTACCTTGAGCTCATGACGAATAGACAATATGTTCATGCTCGGGGTTGAGCTTGGTAAGCTTTAAATCTATGTGATGATTGCAATTGTGTGATTGTGGTTAAAATGAGTTAGTGTGTGAAAATGCCTCAAATATCTTATCGTATAAATATGAAATGTGGATGTATGGCTTGGTATGAGATTGAACCGAAAGGTCCGAGGAATTATGGTATAGTTCGATATGGATGAAGTACCTAGCCTTGTTTCATTGTTTCACTTTGTGATGAATTTAGCTAATGGATAATTGTAAAGTGCTTATGACTTACTGAGTTATAAACTCACTCGGTGTTTTCTTGTCACCCATTTTAGGTCTCGTGGACTCGTATTGTTGCGTGCTCGGAACCGTCGTTGAAGTCATCACACCGGCTGAAATATTTTGGTATTGTCTTCGTTGTTGAAGAACATTTGGCATGTATAGGCTATTATATTTTGTTGAACTGTGGGTTGTAAACTTTAAGCCATGTGAAAATGGCCTATGTGGTCGTCGAGTGGGATGCTAGAACCTATAGCCACGAGTCTTAGAAACTTTAATTTTGATAAGGTGGCCATAATTTGTGTCATGTTTGATGGATGATTAAGGCCAAGGAAAGATTCATGAAATTGGCATAGTCTACTGCAGTAACTGTTGCAGACAGCAGCAGTAAGGTGAGATTGAAAAATCACTAAAAATAGTAGAAGTAGAATTAAATAGTGAATAAATTATGCAATTGAACCCTGATGAATCTAGTTTAATATGGATGGAACGAAACGACCATATGAGCAGTATATTGAGAGATATTAAGGTTCTCGTGAGACAGGGCCAGAACGGTTTCTGGGTCCCCTGTCGTGACTTTGAAAATTTACTATAAATTATCCAGAAAGAATTAGAAGTCATGCCTTATATTTTCAGATTCCGTTTTGAGTCTAGTTTCATTAGAAACAAACGGCACCAGTATTAAAGCCCTGTACAGAGAGATATTCAAGTTTTAACACGCAAAGGTCAGTGTAGTCGACTCCTGTAACATTGGTGACTTTAACTAATAAACTGTACCAATTGGCCCAACCAAAAATTCTAGAAATAAATCCATTGATAGATATATGAGTCTAAATTCAGGAAAAATTTACGGAATCAGTTTCCGAGTTTTGAAACTCGAGATATGATTTTTATGGCGACAGTGACGCAGTTTCCCAGCCTGTCTGGAAATGCCAAATTGGTTGGTACCTTGAGAAGATTTGGCCCATTAACCCCTCGTGTCCGACACCGGCGACGGTCACGGGTTCGGGGTGTTACAGTCTGAGGTAAGTTAATAAGCAAATAGGTGTGCTAAATTTAGATTAAATGCTAAGTATACTTGCTGGATTGAAATATATGAAATTATGTATGCTATGGCTGGATGTAAATAAGTTGGCTACTATATTTCTGAATTCGTTTCGACCGAGTTACGACGTCTGAAATCCCCGTATGAAACTTAGGAATAGTTAGGATACATATGTCATGACATAGGATTCCGATTTATGTGCGTGAGTAAGACCATGGCATCGATATGTGACTCCAATTTATGTGTGCGAGTAAGACCCTATCTGGGACTGTGGCATCGATCTGTGATTACATGTAAGACCATATCTGGGATGTTGGCATTGTACGATATATATGTGATTATCTGAGTGTCCTATCAAATTTTGAATGGTTCATCGGGCATAGATAAGTTGTGTTCGAATGTGTAAAACGAGCTAAATGGCCAGGTATGAATTCGCTTGTTATTACCTAAAATAAGGTAAGTGTATTCAGCCTTGAGATTATTATTGGAATGAGCCTTAAAATTTTGCATGCATGATTATGTGTATTCGGTTACATAATTTACATATGTATATGAAATTATATTGTGACTCATGAGTTTGTGTGATTGTGTGTATGTGAACTAGGCTGATAATGATTATTTGGCTTTGGATATTAAATGGTAATATGTTAATTTGGAGATATGAGCATTCGGTCAAGGTGACTTTTATGAATGAATATTTATATTTATAATGTGAATTTTATATGTTGGGATTTAATTGTGTTAAGATGATATACTTTGGCCTAATTTAATTAAGTTGACGATATTATTAAGTTACTCATTTGCTTATGACTTACTAAGCTATAAAAAGATTACTGTGTGTATATTTGTGTCTCTATTTATAGATCTTGAAGTCAAGCACGAGCTTGGGGACTGTCAGCAAAGTTCATCACACTATCAGCTATTTCGGTACTTTTATAAGTTAAACTTGAATTATGGCATGTATAGGCTAGAATGTGTTTTGAAAAGTAGAACTTTGTTTTGTATAAAGGCCATGCAAAAAATGGCTTATTTTCTATGCCTGAATTCGGTTTTGGCATAATTGTTGTTTAAGTCCATTTTGATTAATATGCTATGTGCCATGAGTGATTATAATTTGTGTTATGAGTTTGTATATTGAAGTTGGTTAATGATTTTGGATGAGGTAAGAAGAAATTGGTCGTAAGTATGTTTGGTTGCTTTGGATGTGTTTCATACTAATATATTTATATATGTAATTTGATCACTATGTTTAGTCTTAGTCTTATATGTTCTTTTTTTTAGTTGTAATGTTTAACGAACTTAGTTTTGGTAATTCGGTGATGAAATCTTTTGGTTTTGTTCGTGGTTTTTAGTATTGTAATTCGGTTATGAAAGGTAATATGTAATAAAAATGTCCCATGAATGTTTTAGTCAATTGTTTTGTATGCAATTAAATGTTAAGTGTGGCTTTCAAATTTAAGGTAAATACGCACAGTGTATATATGTGTTAGAAGATTGTTCGACCATGTTGTATTGTACTAAAGATGCTTACGTGATTGCTTATTAAATTATGTAAAAAGTTTTTAATCGATTATATTAAAAATTTGTGTAGAAATTGATACTCGTGATTAAATGATAGACTGAGGATATAACGAGTTATGCATGTTATTAATATTGAGTTGTTATTTGTGGCTGAAATTGATTTAAGATAAAATGGAGAAATATGTTTGAGCTCGATAAAACATGTTGCATCTCTTATGTGATGATTATTTATCAAACTGTAACTATGACTTACCTTAAAGCTTTATTCGATTATGTTTAGTTGCCTCTATTAATATGTTATATATATTAAATAGGTGTATTGGATAACATTAATGTATGACTTATGAACTACATATAAATTAATACAATAATGCCACATAAATAAATAAAAGGAAGGTATTGAAATTTGTTTCAAATGATGTTTAATTTTGTACATGTGCACGACTTATATAAGTAGGTTTGACATTCAATTAATGAAGTTATTAATTTGTTACATGTTTAGTATATGGGTAAATTGTTTGATAGATGGAGATTATGTTTTAAATTATGTCAAGTTATGAATGATATGATTTTAAGATTGAATCTCTTATTTAGTTATGAGCATTGATGTAATTAAAAATTTTGAATTGTAATAGGTTATGCATACTTGTATGAGCTGTATTATGATTGGTGAGCTCTCATAATCCTCATCCGGCGACGGATATGGGTTAGAGGTGTTACATTACCTGCACAGATAAACAGAAGGGTGAGTTTACAAAAACTCAGTGTGTAATCCCTTAATGAGCAAACAGTCAGAAAACAAGCACAGTCTTGTCCTAAGCCGTTTTTAGTAACAGTGACAATATCAGTTTGGGCTTTAGCCCATCTCAATATAGAAACAGAATGTGTTCGAGCCTTGGCCCATTACAGTAATAGTAAATAGTGTAGTAACACTAACAGTGTAGTAACAATAAACAGTATGCAAGTCCTACCTATCTAGCCTCTACACTCTATCTTCGTCCAACCTTACACTTCATGTGGGGATAAAATCAACCCACCCATCCCTACACTCCATGTAGCACCGGTTGCGACACTAAGCAGTATTTGTAGCAGAGCTGCTAGTATAATAGGCTTAAAGCCATCAGTGATTTGCAGCAGAGCTGCTAGTACAGTACACTTGCTCCAATCATATAAAAACCCATCCCCATGCAATGCATCATGCAACATGTCATAATATTATACATGTATTCAATACAGTTACAATAGCATGCTAAAATATAAACATACATCACATAGGGGTAAAACAGTCATCTCACCATAAAAGGGCAAAATAGTTATTTTACCACATAAAGGCAAAACAGTTATTTTACCACATAAGGGCAAAACAATCATTTTACCTCATAAGGGCAAAATAGTCATTTTATCGATTAAGGGTCTAGGTATGCTTACCGACCCAACAGAAGGTCCACAGTCGTCTCGGGCGACCTCCTTAATAATCAAACAGAGAAAATGGGCCCAAGGCCCATATTGCAGGCCCATGTGGGCCCACACACCCGTGTGGTCTACATAGCCTAAAAATTGCCTTGGCCATGTGGAATACATAGTCTGGTCCAATATTCTCCACACGTCCGTGTGATTTACTCGTGTGGGGCCCACACGGCCTATTTCAGCCCAACATGACCCAAATCAGCCTTAGACCATGAAGTTGCTCATGGCCGGCCTTAACGATCTTACGCCTACTTTTAGGCGTTTGAATTACCACACGAGCGAGCGCACACTCGTGTGGTGTCGACGGTCACTTATTTTGGTTTTTTCGATTTACGAGTATGGCAATATGGTTACACACCTGTACCAATTTTGATGTCAAAACACTCTAAGCCCGAATACCTTCAAAACGACCCTTCACTAACACTGTTAAGCCAAGAACCACGATCACCCAAGAACCTTCCTTAGCTAGAAACACCACTTAGTCAGTTAGACAAAACATGCAACCAAACTGGAATACTAAATATACACCACATTACCTTTGATCACGAAAAGAGGGGAGTTTCGTCCACCCTAACGCTAGTTAAAGATCTTCCACCCTTCAAATAGTCCCTAAGCACCAACCAAAATAGGTGAGCATTCACTCATCAATAAACAAATTTCACTATACTATTACACTTAGCAACCACGCGAACAGTGAACCAATTACGAGGTGCAAGACTTGACCGTAATAAAAGGACACCACCAGCTCCAAGAGAAAGATAAGGATGAAATAAGGAAAAATTCAGCCAAGGGAAACCAAAGTGGAGAACGCTTGCTTACTACATCGAAAGAGCAGAAGAAACCAAACAGATATTCGGTATTGAGGGAGGAAGAAACGTTAGCTGTAGAAAATGGGTAAAGCTGAAAGAACGATGTGCTAGCTGAAACACAGACCACAAAGATTTTAGCCAAAATAGGGGAAGCAAAAACAGGAACAACAACTGGAGAAGCAGAGAGAGAAAAGAAAATCATCAAAAACAAAATTAGGGAAAAGTATGAGAGAAATAGAATTTAATTATGCTGAAAAAAATCAAATAACTCTTCCTTTATTCTCTCCTAAAATTTGGCCACTAAATCCCTACACTTTAAAATCCCTTAATTCTCTCCTAAAATCACTCCTAAAATTCCTCCAACCAATCACACCTCCCCAAAAACACTGAAATTGAATTCCCCTCAACCACTTCAGTATTTCAGTCAACCCACAACACTCCCACGACACAGCAATAAAATAAACACTCCCTTGCGCCCAGTAGGACTTGAACCTTAGACCCCTTGTAACACTCCACACGCCACTTACCCCTAGACCAGCAGGCCTTTTCTGTCATGAAATACCCATATTTATTTAAAAGCCTATTCCCAGAGACAGTGCTTATTCCTTTAAAAACAAAACTTTTTGCACCTGCCCAGGCTTGAACCCAAGACTTCTTAGACACTTCCTAGAACACTTAACCATTGAAGCAGACATGCAATTCTGTCACTTTCTTGCACAATTAAACATTTATGTGCAGCCTCCTAACTGTTCCCATGTTCAAGACCTAATACTTCTAGGCCTAAAATTTAGGGTGTTAAAGAACCTCCTCTATGGCAAGGATGAGAAGTTTTTTGGTAAAGGATGGAGACATGGAGTGAAAAGGGGGATCATGGAGTGAAAAGGGGGATCATGCACCCTCCTAAATATGATGACTATGAGGTGGACGACAATTCAGAAAGAACATAGGAAAAATGTGTAAAAAGTTTAACCAAAAGAATGTGAACATGAGGGCTTGAACTTAGGACCACTAGGATAGTAAATGAGCATTTAAACTACTAGACCAAACACTTGTTCTCAAACTTACACCACTAGTAATAAAAATATGGGATTTGACACTTTGACTAATGCTCTTGCTACATTTATGGACTTGATGAATTGAGTATTTCAACCGTATTTAGATCAGTTTGTTGGGGTATTCATCAATGATATCCTGATATATTCGCTGAACGAGTCATATCATGCTGAGCATTTGAGAATTGTATTGTGAACTCTACGTGAAAGGGAACTTTATATGAAATTCAATAAATATTAATTTTGGCTACGCGAGGTTGGATTTCTGGGTCATGTAATCTCTACTAATAGGATTTGGGTTGATTTGAATAAGATATCGATATTTATTGATTGAAAAGTTCTGGAGAATGTCATTGAGGTACGCAACTTTTTGGGTCTAGCGAGGTATTATCGGTGTTTTGTTATACACTTTTGTATTTTAGCAACTCCAATGACAATGTTATTGCAAAAATGTGTTAAATTTCTTTGGTCTGATAAATGTCAAAAGAGCTTTGATCAATTGAAGAATATGTTGACTAAAGCTCCAATGCTCACTCAACCTAAAATTGGAAAGGATTTTGTTGTTTATAGTGATGCGTCTCTTTATGGTTTAGGGTGTGTTTTGATCTAAAATGGGAAAGTGTTTACTTACATCTTAAGGCTATTAAAACCTTGCGAATGAAATTATCTGACACAATTTACGGTTTAGGTTGTGTTAAAGATTTGGTGACACTATTATGGTGAGAAATGTAACTTTTTTACTAATCATAAAAACCTAAAATATAATATGACTCAGAAGGATTTAAAATTGTGGTAACAAAGGTGGCTTGAATTATTAAAAGATTATGAGTTAGTAATTGATTACCATCTCGGGAAAGCTAATGTGGTAGCGGATGTGTTGATTCGTAAATATTTGTCTGCCTTAAGAGCTTTGAATGCAAGCTTAACAATAGATTGTAATGGTACCATTTTGGTTGAGTTGAAAGTGAGACCGATATTCCTGTCAGAGATTCAAGAACTTCAGAAGAATGACTCTGAATTGTTAATGAAATGTGAAGCTGAGAAAAGGAAGTAAACAATTGATTTTGATGTTGGAATCGATGATTGTTTATATTTTTGTGGAATCTTTGTGTACCAAAAGATTTTGAGTTAAGACGAAAGTTGTTAAATGAATCTCATAGTAGTGTTTATTCGATACATCCTAGGAGTAGCAAAATGTATAATGACCTAAAGCAATGCTATTGACGGACTGGTATGAAATAGGAGATCACAGAGTTTGTAGCTAGATTTTTTATTTGTCAGCAAGTGAAAGCATATCATCAGGTTCTGTCAGGTTTATTAAAACTTGTAATGATACCTGAGTGGAAATGGGAGCAGATCACTATGGGTTTTGTTTCAAGGTTACCGTTGAATCTGAACAGAAAAGACTCCATCTGGGTTATAGTTGATATATTGACGAAATCCACTCACTTTATACCTATTTGATCTGAATTTTCACTCGAGAAGTTGGCAAAGTTATTTGTTGCTAAAATTGTAAGATTGCACTATGTTTCTCTATTAATAATATCATATCATGATTTGAGATTTACTTTTCGATTTTGAGGTAAATTACATGAAACTTTGGGTTCCAAATTGAATTTTAGTACTGCTTTTCATCTATAAACAGATGACCAGTCTGGGTGAGTAATATAGAGTTTAGAAGATATGTTGCAGTGTTGTATTATTGAGCTCGAAGGTAGTTAGGAAGAATACTTGCTGTTAATTGAATTTTCCTATACTAACAATTATCAATTGAGCATAAAAATGACACTGTATAAGGCTTTTTATGGTCGAAAAGGCAGAAGTTCGTTGTTTTGGTGTGAATTAAATGAAAGAAAGCTGGTTGGGTTTGATTTGGTTCGAGAAATTGAAGAAAAAGTTAAACCTATTCATGATAATTTGAAAGCTACGTTTGATCGTTAGAAATCCTATGCTGATTTAAAATGTAAAGATATTGAATTTTTCATTGGTGAAAAAGTATTTTTGAAAGTCTCGTCGTGGAGAAGAGTGTCACAGTTTGGCAGGAAAGGAAAACTTAGTCCCATGTTGATTGCACCGTACAAAATGTTATAAAGAATCGAGATGTGGCTTATCATTTAGCATTATCTCCAGAGCTCGACAGAATTGATAATTTATTTCACATTTAATGCTTCTTCATTACCGTTTTGACCCATAACATATTTTGACTATGAATGAAAATGAAATACAACCTGGTTTGGCTTATGATGAGGAGCCTGTGAAGATTTTAGCTCTAGAAATAAAATAGTTGAGAAATAAATCTGTACATCTAGTTAATGTCTTATGGAGTCGACATGGGGTAGAAGAAGCTTCATGGGAAACAGAAGAAACCATAAAATCTCATTACTCGAACTTTTTTTCTGGTAAGTTTTTCAAGGATGAAAATTTCTCTAGGGGGAGAGTTGTAATATCCCATTTTTCAGTGGTGTTGAGAATGGTGATTTCAAAACCACAATTCTGACAAGTAAGCTCATATTGTATTGTATATTTAATGTCTATAGAATTATATTTGAGTCGTATTAAAATTTTGTTAAGAAATTTTAATGTTTAGCTTGTTAATTTGGTAAAAATGGATTAAATTGTAAAAGTTGTCAAAGAATCAATCAATAGTCAAAGATGTTAAATTGAGCATTTAACATGTTAAGTGATCTTGATAAGCAATTTTCCCAATAATAAGTATAGTGGACGGTCATGGTTATATTTTTAGTGAATTTTAATTAAATTTAAAAGTTTATTTGGTAAAAGGGTAAATAAGATTATTATGCAAATGATAAAATATTTGGTATCTTTTTCGTTAGGGTATTCTACTGAAAATAAAAAAAAGGAAAACCTCTATTTTTTTAGCTTGAAGTTTCGGTTAGCTAAGTGGTGTATGTAAGTGTTTCTCTAATAAACCTCAATAGTAACATATTTTAATCCCGTGTTTGGCATATTTTTGGATGAATTATCATAAGATTTAGTGAATTTGATGCTCCTAATCCTTTAATTCCATGTTTTATATCCAGACGAGCATAGGAAAGCGAAAAGTGTAAGAAAAAGGGCCAAAAACGGACAAAATAGGTTTATTTCAGTACTGCACACGACCCAGACACTTCCACACGAGTAATACACATGCCCGTGTTAGACACACGAGAAGGCCACATGCCTATCTGTCATGGCCGTGTCGACTTAAAACCATATCAGAATTGCACATGGGCTGAGCACCTTCACACAAGAGTGGCATACTACCGTGTCCCTGTCGAGCCCAAGTCTAATTCTACTCAGAAAAGGCTAATTTTGGGCTATTTTCGGCATTCCAAAGTCTATATAAACACCCTAGAAGAGGATCAAGGAGACACAGAGGGTAGAAGGTAGAAAATACTCGAAGACTACCATCGGAATCAGCTTGGAAGCAGGATCTACTTCAAGACTAAAGATTTGCATTCAATTTCCTTCGAAGTTCTTTGGGTTTTCTTTATGTTTTGTTGTTTTCCCAATTTTGAGATGTTTTCCCCCATCGTTATGAACTAAACTCCCTAAATACCTAAAAGAGATGAAACCCAAGACAGATCTTATTACCATTTGAATTATATGATAAATACTTGTTCTTACTCTTAATTATGTGTTCTTAATTCTTGCTTTAATATTTTAGGATATTAACTCAAGTATGATGTGCTTATTCAGTGGAGCAAAAGTCCCTGTTTAAGAGTAGATCTAGCATAATTAAGCAGAATTGAATGCAATCCTAGACATAAGACGATGTAAATCTGTCGGATTAGAGTCAAATCTAATAAGGGAATCCATAGATCGAGTTAATGTGACAACAGAGGTTTTAATTAGAAAGAGATTTCAATTAATCAACCTAGAGTCAGTTGTTTTTAGTCTCGAGAGAGATATTAACACAAACTAGGGATTTCTACGGATTAAGTCAAGTGAATAAATCATCTAGTTCAAAAGTAGTAAGTGAAGTCTAGGTGGATTCTTCCTTGGGTATTGTCTTCTCCATTGGTTTTTCCAAAAATATTTTCCAACTTTTATTTCTGTATGTTTTCCCCCATCGTTATGAACTAAACTCCCTAAATACCTAAAAGAGATGAAACCCAAGACAGATCTTATTACCATTTGAATTATATGATAAATACTTGTTC
The DNA here is from genome assembly GCF_025698485.1 of Gossypium arboreum. NCBI lineage: Eukaryota > Viridiplantae > Streptophyta > Magnoliopsida > Malvales > Malvaceae > Gossypium > Gossypium arboreum. Next base: position 69,411,510 of record NC_069077.1, on the reverse strand, counting down.
TTACTCTTAATTATGTGTTCTTAATTCTTGCTTTAATATTTTAGGATATTAACTCAAGTATGATGTGCTTATTCAGTGGAGCAAAAGTCCCTGTTTAAGAGTAGATCTAGCATAATTAAGCAGAATTGAATGCAATCCTAGACATAAGACGATGTAAATCTGTCGGATTAGAGTCAAATCTAATAAGGGAATCCATAGATCGAGTTAATGTGACAACAGAGGTTTTAATTAGAAAGAGATTTCAATTAATCAACCTAGAGTCAGTTGTTTTTAGTCTCGAGAGAGATATTAACACAAACTAGGGATTTCTACGGATTAAGTCAAGTGAATAAATCATCTAGTTCAAAAGTAGTAAGTGAAGTCTAGGTGGATTCTTCCTTGGGTATTGTCTTCTCCATTGGTTTTTCCAAAAATATTTTCCAACTTTTATTTCTGTCATGTTCTTAGTTAATTAGATAGTTAATCTTAGTTTAAAACATCCCTTTAATTCTTAGGCTAGATAATAAAAAGATAGTAATCACTAGTACTTTTAGTCCTTGTGGATATGATATTTCCGGTCTCACCATAACTATACTACTATTCGATAGGTGCGCTTGCCTTAGTCGAAATTTTTAGTTAGTTTAGGGACCATCAAGTTTTTTTCGCCGTTGCTGGGGACTAAGATATTAGGAAAGCTTGAATTTTATTACTTTAGCCATTTTTACTTTTATTGCAATTTACTTTTTGTTTTTAGCTTAATTCCTCTTTTCTAATTTGTCTTTTTAATTACTTCTGGCAGGTGTCTCTAGTTTATGATTAGAAGGAACACGTCAGGACCGTTTCTTTTCGATAGTGAAAGAGAGAGTACAACTCCCAGAAACTAAAGAGAAATAAGGCAAAGTCTACAATACATAGAGGAAGAGCAAGAGGACGTTACCGATTTTACTAAAGAGATGGCTGATAATCAGAATAATCTGCTACCTCCTGTAGTTGCCGCAAATCCTGTTAATGAAAATCCTGCTCCTCGTACTATGTATGATTATGCTAAGCCTACTTTAACAGGAACTGAATAGAGTATTGTTCGACCTGCTGTTGCTGCAAATAATTTTGAATTGAAACCTAACACTATTCAAATGATACAACAGTTTGTTCAGTTTGATGGTTTGTAGGATGAGGATCCAAACACTCATTTAGCAATTTTTTTGGAATTCTGTGACACCTTTAAGATCAATGGCATTTCTGATGATGCCATTCGCCTTTGGTTGTTTCCCTTTTCATTAAGGAATAAGGCTAATAAATAGTTAAACTTATTACCACGAGGGTCAATCACCACTTGGGAACAAATGACCAAAAAATTTTTACTCAAATATTTTCCACCGGTTAAAATGGCTAAATTGAGGAATGATATCTCTAACACCCCGAACCCGAGACCGTCGCCGGAGTCGAACACGAGGTGTTAACAGACTTCAAACCACTTATTAGAAATTTCCCAGACAAGCTGCCAATCTGCGTACGAGTCACATTAAAAATCATATCTTGAGTTCTGAAACTCAAAATCCAGTTCTGTAAATTTTCCCCGGAACTAGACTCATATATCTATATGTTAGAATTTTTGTAGAATTTTTGGCCAGGCCAATTGGTACAGTTTATTGGTTAGAGTCGTCCCTGTTCCTGGGTTCGACTACTCTGACCCTTGTGTATTACAACTTAGATATTTCCCTTTACAGAGCTTCAATACTTATAATGTTGGTTTCTAATGAAACTAGACTCAAAAGGGAATCTATACATATAAAGCACGACTTCTAATTGTCTCTGATTAATTTAGGGTGAATTTCTAAAGTCGGGACAGGGTATCCAAAAATCGCTCTGGCCCTGTTTCACAAGAGTTTAATTATCTCCTAACATACAGCTCATATGGTAGTTTCGTTTCTTCTATATGAAAATAGACTCATTGATATTCGATTACATAATTTATTCATTATTTAATTCCATTCCTACTATTTTTAGTGATTTTTCAATCTCACGTCACTGCTGCTGCCAGCATCTGTTACTAAAGCAACTATGCCTATTTCGTGATTTCTCCTTGATCTAACTAGTAATTCATCATACATATCACAAATTATGATCATGACTAGCCATGCCAAAGGCTAATCATTGTCAAACATCTCCCTACTACACTATTGCCATATCATGAATTTTAACACCAAAATAATCAACCATGACATATGGCATAAAAATCAATTACCAAGACTTGCGACCTAACATTATAGAACCAAATCCAACCGAACATTTATGCCATTTTCGCATGGCTAAAAGTTTACATACCAAATTTCAACAAAACATATTAGCCTATACATGCGAAATGTTCTCCTAGACCGACTAAAAGAAGATACCAAAAGTTGCTAGCGGTGTGATGACTTCGATGACAGTCCCGAGCACGCAAAAAGACGAGTCTAAGAAACCTAAAGTAGGTGACAAGCAAACACCGAGTGAGTATATAACTCAGTAAGTCATAAGCATTAAATTGCCGTTCAGTAATAATATATCATAAGAGAAAATAAATAATGCGGGATTAAAATCCTCCATCCATACCCAAACTGTGCTATAATTCCTTAGGCATTTCGGTTCGATCTCATACCAAGCCCTACTTTGATATTTCATACATTACACCATATGACATTGGATGCATTTATCTTCAAGTATAATCACCACATAGGTTCAAGACTTACCAAGCTCAATCCCAAATATAAATAAAATGTCTATTCCTCATGAGCTCAAGGTGTTTACTCGCATCATTGTCCATGATTGACTCGATAAGGCCGCACACTTAGAGCATGTATATTTATTATAGAATGTATAATAAGCCCCCACACTTAGTGCTTAATAGTCGAACTCGCACACTTAGTGCTATATAATCAAACTCGCACACTTAGTGCTATACAATTTGAACCCGCACACTTAGTGCCAATCTCATGATCATAAATGTTTACACCTGCACACTTAGTGCCGAAACCAACAACTCAATACATCTCACCTCTTTTCTTTTTCATTCAATACTTTCATCACCCCATGCATACATGTGTATATATATATCATTCCATTTAGCATCATTACATAGACGTTATGACCATTTAAATTAATACAAAATATATGCTTAATGACTTACCTTGTGTTGGGTAAGACGGTTCCAACTCGGCTACTCGATGATCTTTTCTTTGCCTTTGCTTGATTCTCCTCCTTTAATTCCTTGAGCTTAATCAATAAATCAACTAGTTTAACCACCTTGCTAAATATTTATAATCCAATTACACATGCATATGTATGTTAGTATATTCGGCAACCATCCTCACTAATTACCCATTTAGTCGATTATACACATAATCAAAGGTAACCTCACGAATGGGCATACTTATGTATATATATATATACACTTCCGAATGGGCATCACAATTAGATTTAACACCACCTTCATACTCAATTAGATGGCCGAATGTATGTACAATGTCAACTATAACATCATTTAAACATCTAATTTCATCTCATGAACACTTGATCGAATTTTCCTAATCTAGCATATTTTCACATCTATTTGTAACATCATGTAAATCCACATATAACTAAATTTCTTAAGTTCCACATCTTAATGCCCATTATAGCCATTCTCATAGTCTAAATCTAAAAATCGGCACATCCACCTTTCAACCATGTTAGCGAATACTCATTCTCTTCTTAGTCCTAAATTCGGCACCTCCAACAAAGTGACTTAACAACTTCAACTTTCATGCTAACATAACAAGCAATTTAACACATACATATAACTAACATGTTAATAGCATCAAGGTATCAACTAAAATTTTTAAGCTTCTTAGTCAAAGCCTAACTCTCCGACAACCCCAAATCCAACCATGGGATAGATAGAATTTAGACTCATCACCCAAAGGTTGTGTAAACTTCCAAAAATATCATTGAACATACCTTGATCTAAAGGACCACCTTGGCGAATCTTGCTTCCTCTTCTTCCTCTAGTTACGACAATTGCAAAAGAAAGAAAAATGAACACTCCTTCTTCCCTCCTTATTAAGCATTCAAACTCCCTCATTTTCATGCCACAACATCAAACACTCCTCCTAGATACAAGCAATGGCGAACTTCTTCAAAATTTTTCTCCTTTCTTTTCTTGGTTTTTCGGCTAGGAGATGGCAAGTATGAACACCCCTTTTTTTTGTTCACTTTCTATTATTCCCATCATTTGTTAACAAAAAAAATATTAAATTAGAATGAGTGGAGCATCATCACTCCTTGGCCGCCACCATGTATTTTATGGGTAATTTGACATGCAAAGCCATGCTTCCTCTCCTATTATTAATTACTCCTTATAATTCATCTATCATCTTTTCTAACTTCGTCAACTAGGTCGTTTTCGAATTAATTCACATTCCTAAAGCTAATATTAAGCATTTAATTTCTCATATATTCACTGTCACACAAAAATTTATGTAATTAAAACACAAAAATAAATTTTTGGCTCGGTAATGTGGTCTCGAAACCACATTTCGACCAGGGTCTAATTAGGGTTGTCACAACTCTCCCCCACATAAGAAATTTTCGTCCCCGAAAATCTTACCGGTGAATAATTTTGGATATCGATCCTTCATAGAGTCCTCAAGTTCCCAAGTGGCTTCTTCAATTCCGTGTTTATGCCACAACACCTTCACTAATGGGATTTTCTTATTTCGCAACTCTTTTACTTCACGCATCAAAAGGTGAACCGGTTCTTCTTCATAACTCAAGTTAGGCTGAATCTCGATCTCAGATGGAGTGATTACGTGCGACGGGTCGGACCTATATCGTCGAAGCATCGAGACATGGAAAACGTTGTGAATCTTTTCAAGCTCAGGGGGCAAAATTAATCGGTATGCAACTGGTCCAACTCGTTCGGATACTTCATACGGACCGATGAACCTCGGACTTAGTTTGCCCTTACGACCAAATCTAAGCACCTTCTTCCAGGGTGAAACTTTGAGAAATACTTTGTCTCCAACCTGATATTCAATGTCTTTTCTTTTCGAATCCGCATACGACTTTTGACGATCCGAAGCGGTTTTCAAACTTTCACGAATTACTCGAACTTTCTGCTCAGCATCCTTAATCAAATCAACCCCAAAAATTTTACTTTCACTAAGTTCAGTCCAAAATAATGGGGTACGGCATTTACGACCGTATAAGGCCTTGTAAGGTGCCATCTTAATGCTTGATTGAAAGCTATTGTTGTAAGCGAATTCAATCAAAGGCAAATATCTTTCTCATGAACCACAAAACTCTAAGATGCAACATCTCAACATATCCTCGAGTATCTGAATTATTCGTTTAGATTGGCCATCAGTCTGGGGATGAAATGCGGTGCTAAAATGCATCTTAGTACCCAACGCTTCTTGTAACTTTTTCCAAAATCGCGATGTAAATCTTGGGTCTCTATCTGACACGATAGAAATAGGTACCCCATGCAATCGAACAATTTGGGAGATGTATAATTCTGCCAATTTATCGAGCGAAAAATCTGTATGGACAGGGATAAAATGAGCAGACTTGGTCAATCTATCAACAATAACCCAGATTGCATCTTTCTTGCTTGATGACAATGGCAATCCAGATACAAAATCCATCGTTACCCGATCCCACTTCCATTTGGGTATCATGATCGGCTGAAGTAATCCCGATGGCACATGATGTTCCGCTTTTACCTGTTGGCATATCAAACACCTTGAAACAAAATCAGAAATGTCTCGTTTCATACCGGGCCACCAAAATTGACGTTTCAGGTCATTGTACATTTTAGTACTACCTGGGTGGACTGACATTCGACTACTGTGAGCCTCGTCCAAAATTATCGAAATAAGTTCCGAATTTCTTGGAACACATAATTGACCTCTGAACGTCAAGCAATCATTGTCGTCAATCCGAAACTCCGATTCCTCATTCGAAGCACATTCAGCTCGTTTAGTGACCAATTCAGCGTCGACTTTCTGGGATTCAAGTATTTGACAAATCAATAATGGTTTGGCCTCTAATTCAGCTACTAGCACCCCATCGGGTGAGACAGACAAGTGAGCATTCACCACTCTCAAAGCAAACAGTGCTTTCCGACTTAAAGCATCGGCAACCACGTTAGCCTTTCCCGGGTGATAATCAATAACAAGTTCATAGTCTTTCAACAACTCAAGCCAACGTCTTTGTCGCAGATTTAGATCTCTTTGAGTCATCAAATATTTAAGACTTTTGTGGTCTGAATAAATATGACACCTTTCCCCAAACAAGTAATGTCGCCATATTTTCAAGGCGAACACTATGGCCGCCAATTCAAGATCATGGGTCGGATAGTTTATCTCATGTGGCTTTAATTGTCTCGACGCGTAAGCCACAACTCGACCTTCTTGCATCAACACACAACCTAGCCCAAGTAAGGATGCATCACTATAAATGACAAACTCTTTGCCGGACTCCGGTTGTACTAGCACTGGAGCTTCAGTTAAACAGGTCTTTAGTCGATCGAAACTCTTCTGACAGTTTTCTGTCCATTCAAACTCAACATCTTTTTGGAGTAGTTTGTCAACGGTGCAGCTATCATCGAGAAACCCCTTACAAACCGTCGGTAGTATCCGGCAAGTCCCAAAAAGCTCCTAACTTTAGTAACATTCCTCGGAGGTTTCCAATCGAGTATGGCCGAAATTTTGTTCGGATCCACTCTAACACCCGATGCGGACACCACATGCCCCAAAAAGCTAACCTCTTTCAATCAAAATTCACATTTACTGAATTTTGTGTATAACTGCTTGTCTCGCAAAATCTGTAATACTAACCTTAAATGCTCGGCGTGTTCGGCTTCACCTTGTGAATAAACTAAAATATCATCAATAAACACAACCACAAATCGATCCAAGTATGGCCTGAATACTCGATTCATTAAATCCATAAATACCGCAGGGGCATTAGTGAGCCCAAACGGCATCACTAAGAATTCGTAGTGACCGTACCTCGTTCTAAAAGCGGTTTTGGGTATGTCCGAGTCTCGAACCCTCAACTGATAATAACCAAATCTCAAATCTATCTTGGAAAATACTGAGGCTCCCTTTAATTGATCAAACAAATCATCAATACGTGGCAACGGGTATTTATTCTTTATGGTCACTTTATTCAACTGACGATAGTCGATGCACAATCTCATGGTTCCATCCTTCTTTTTCACAAACAATACGGGTGCGCCCCATGGAGAAAAACTCGATCGAGCGAAACCTCTATCCATCAATTCTTGCAATTGAACTTTCAATTCCTTTAATTCCGTTAATGCCATACGATACGGGGCTATTGAGATTGGCGTGGTACCAGGTACAATCTCGATGCCGAATTCCACCTCTCGAACCGGTGGCAACCCCGGTAACTCCTCAGGAAAAACATCTGAATACTCACAAACCACTGGTACTGATTCAAGTTTCCTTTCCATCTCTTTGCTATCAAATACATATGCAAGGTATGTTTCACACCCTTTTCCACATATCTCGGCGGTCATTGAAGATATTATCGCGGCACCCCTTCAAATCGGTAGACTCAACTCGACTACCTCATCATGTGCACTCCTCAAATCGATGGTTTTTCTTTTGCGTTCACCTTTGCATCATGTACTGATCAACCAATCCATACCAAGAATGACATCAAATTCGTCAAGCGGTAAAAGCATCAAATCGGCGGAAAAGCGATTCTCGGATTATTAGAGGTATCTCTTACACACTTTATCAACAAGTACATATTGACCCAAAGGGTTTGACACTCGAATTACGAACTCGAGAGACTCAACGGTAGAGTCTTCTTGGATGCTAAGGTTTCACATACATATGAATGAGTAGAGCGGGGCCAATCAATGCAATCACATTAGTATCAAAGAGAGTGAAAGTACCGGTGATGACGTCGGGGAGGATGCCTCCTCTCGTGCTTGAATGGCATATGCTCTAGCAGAGTATGGGTCTCGGCTCGAACAGTAGTGTGATCGAGAGGCCCTCTTTGACTACCACCCCTACCTCCTAAAATTCTCGGTGGTCTACCTCTAGTCATCACTTCACTAGGTCTTGCACCTTGCATCTTATTCTTCTCATCAAGCTCCGTGCAATCTCTAATGAAGTGGTCCTTGAACCGCATCCGTAATGAGCCCTGTTAGTAGACTTACCCCAACATTCACCTAGGTGTCGTCTTCCACATTGGGGCATTCAGGTTTCTCTTAACGATTATTGCCCACACTAGCTACCAAGTAGCTCGGAGTCCGTCGATGGTCGTGCTCGATGGAAATTCCCGCAATCGTCCTCGACTTACTAGTGTCCTCCCGAACTTCTTCTGAGAACGGAGCTTTACCCACAATCTTTTACGATAGTCTCTAGCTTCAAATTCAGCCTTCTTCTTCTCCTTTCCAAGTTCTTCCGCCTTGCGAGCTCGTTCGATTGGTGTTACGAACTCCTTTATCTCCAAAATACCCACTAGTAGCTTTAAATCTTCATTCAATCCTTCTTCAAATCTTTTGCACATAGCAACCTCATCGGCCACACACTCCGGGCATACCGACCGAGTCTTACGAACTCATGTTCGTATTCAGATCTGGTCATACTGGCCTTGCTTGAGTTCCAAGAATTCCTTACGTTTTTGATCGATGAACCGTTGACTAATGTACTTCTTTCGAAATTCCGTTTGGAAGAAATCCCAAGTAACTTGTTCCTTTGGGACTATGGAAATTAAGGTCCTCCACCAATAGTAGGTGAGTCTCGCAACAAGGATATAGCACACTTAAGACATTCATCGGTGTGCATGATAGTTCATCAAACACCGAATGGTGTTATCAAGCGAAACTCGGCCCTTTCGGCATCATCAAGAACTATGGCCTGAACTCCTCAGCCCGCGCTTCCAAATCAAGTCTACAGTGGCTTACTCAGCCTCATAGGATCGATGACGATGGCATTACGGGCTCTTGGGGTGGATTATTCAAATTCGGAATTGTTGGACAGCCGGATTGGTTCGGGCATATTATGCGACCCACTCATTCATCATGGTAAAGAAGGCTTGTTTAGCCCCTCACCTTGATTATTCGCAGATGACCGAGGTTCAACAGTGGCGTCCCTTGTGCAGAGCAGCCGCTACACTTTCAACGTCATCCGCCAAGGTTCTCTCTACACCGGATCCATTTACAAATCAAAACAAAAATTTTAACCGTCAAGTCATCACACATTTAAACATTAACATTAAGGCATGTATAGCTAGACTCATACGTGCTATGGTAGTCCTAGAACCGACTAAACCATAGCTCGATACCAATTAAATTGTAACACCCGAACCCGAGACCGTCAGCCGAGTCGAACACGAGGTGTTAACAGACTTCAAACCACTTATTAGAAATTTCCCAGACAAGCTGCCAATCTGCGTATGAGTCACATTAAAAATCATATCTTGAGTTCTGAAACTCGAAATCCAGTTCTGTAAATTTTCCCCAGAACTAGACTCATATATATATATGGTAGAATTTTTTTAGAATTTTTGGCCAGGTCAATTGGTAGAGTTTATTGGTTAGAGTCGTCCCTGTTCCTGGGTTCGACTACTCTGCCCCTTGTGCATTACGACTTAGATATCTCCCTTTACAGAGCTCCAATACTTATGCCGTTGGTTTCTAATGAAACTAGACTCAAAAGGGAATCTATACATATAAAGCATGACTTCTAATTGTCTCTGATTAATTTAGGGTGAATTTCTAAAGTCGGGACGGGGATCCAGAAATCGCCTCGCCCTGTTTCACAAGAGTTTAATTATCTCCTAACATACAGCTCATATGGTCTTTTCGTTCTTCTATATGAAAATAGACTCATCGATATTCGATTACATAATTTATTAATTATTAATTCCATTCCTACTATTTTTAGTAATTTTTCAATCTCACGTCATCGCTTTGCCAAAGATCTCATTACTAAAGCAACTATGCCTATTTCGTGATTTCTCCTTGATCTAACTAGTAATTCATCATACATATCACAAATTATGATCATGACTAGCCATGCCAAAGGCTAATCATTGTCAAACATCTCCCTACTACACTATTGCCATATCATGAATTTTAACACCAAAAATAATCAACCATGACATATGGCATAAAAATCAATTACCAAGACTTGCGACCTAACATTATAGAACCAAATCCAACCGAACATTTATGCCATTTTCGCATGGCTAAAAGTTTACATACCAAATTTCAACAAAACATATTAGCCTATACATGCTGAAATGTTCTCCTAGACCGACTAAAAAGAAGATACCAAAAGTTGCTAGCCGGTGTGATGACTTGATGACAGTCCCGAAACACGCAAAAAGACGAGTCCAAGAAACCTAAAGTAGGTGACAAGCAAACACCGAGTGAGTATATAACTCAGAAGTCATAAGCATTAAATTGCCGTTCAGTAATAATATATCATAAGAGAAAATAAATAATGCGGATTAAAATCCTCCATCCATACCCAAACTGTGCTATAATTCCTTAGGCATTTCGGTTCGATCTCATACCAAGCCCTACTTTGATATTTCATACATTACACCATATGACATTGGATGCATTTATCTTCAAGTATAATCACCACATAGGTTCAAGACTTACCAAGCTCAATCCCAAATATAAATAAAATGTCTATTCCTCATGAGCTCAAGGTGTTTACTCGTACCGCTGTCCATGATTGACTCGATAAGGCCGCACACTTAGAGCATGTATATTTATTAGAGAATGTATAATAAGCCCCCACACTTAGTGCTTAATAGTCGAACTCGCACACTTAGTGCTATATAATCAAACTCGCACACTTAGTGCTATACAATTTGAACCCGCACACTTAGTGCCAATCTCATGATCATAAATGTTTACACCCGCACACTTAGTGCCGAAACCAACAACTCAATACATCTCACCTCTTTTCTTTTTCATTCAATACTTTCATCACCCCATGCATACATGTATATATATATATATATCATTCCATTCAGCATCATTACATAGACGTTATGACCATTTAAATACAAAATATATGCTTAATGACTTACCTTGTGTTGGGTAAGACGGTTCCAACTCGGCTACTCGATGATCTTTTCTTTGCCTTTGCTTGATTCTCCTCCTTTAACTCCTTGAGCTTAATCAATAAATCAACTAGTTTAACCACCTTGCTAAATATTTATAATCCAATTACACATGCATATGTATGTGAGTATATTCGGCAACCATCCTCACTAATTACCCATTTAGTCGATTATACACATAATCAAAGGTAACCTCACGAATGGGCATACTTATGTATATATATATATATATACACTTCCGAATGGGCATCACAATTAGATTTAACACCACCTTCATACTCAATTAGATGGCCGAATGTATGTACAATGTCAACTATAACATCATTTAAACATCTAATTTCATCTCATGAACACTTGATCGAATTTTCCTAATCTAGCATATTTTCACATCTATTTGTAACATCATGTAAATCCACATATAACTAAATTTCTTAAGTTCCACATCTTAATGCCCGTTATAGCCATTCTCATAGTCTAAATCTAAAAATCGGCACATCCACCTTTCAACCATGTTAGCCGAATACTCATTCTCTTCTTAGTCCTAAATTCGGCACCTCCAACAAAGTGACTTAACAACTTCAACTTTCATGCTAACATAACAAGCAATTTAACACATACATATAACTAACATGTTAATAGCATCAAGGTATCAACTAAAATTTTAAGCTTCTTAGTCAAAGCCTAACTCTCCGACAACCCCAAATCCAACCATGGGATAGATAGAATTTAGACTCATCACCCAAAGGTTGTGTAAACTTCCAAAATATCATTGAACATACCTTGATCTAAAGGACCACCTTGGCGAATCTTGCTTCCTCTTCTTCCTCTAGTTACGACAATTGCAAAAGAAAGAAAAATGAACACTCCTTCTTCCCTCCTTATTAAGCATTCAAACTCCCTCATTTTCATGCCACAACATCAAACACTCCTCCTAGATACAAGCAATGGCCGAACTTCTTCAAAATTTTTCTCCCTTTCTTTTTCTTGGTTTTTCGGCTAGGAGATGGCAAGTATGAACACCCCTTTTTTTTTGTTCACTTTCCTATTATTCCCATCATTTGTTAAAAAAAATATTAAATTAGAATGAGTGGAGCATCATCACTCCTTGGCCGGCCACCATGTATTTTATGGGTAATTTGACATGCAAAGCCATGCTTCCTCTCCCTATTATTAATTACTCCTTATAATTCATCTATCATCTTTTCTAACTTCGTCAACTAGGTCGTTTTCGAATTAATTCACATTCCTAAAGCTAATATTAAGTATTTAATTTCTCATATATTCACTGTCACACAAAAATTTATGTAATTAAAACACAAAAATAAATTTTTGGCTCGGTAATGTGGTCTCGAAACCACATTTCGACCAGGGTCTAATTAGGGTTGTCACAATATCTTTTCTTTTGTGCAGATGGATTTAGAAACACTATATGATGCATGAGAGAGATACAATGATTTATTGAGAAGGTGCCCTCACCATGGGTTACCTTTATGGCAATAGGTTCAAACTTTCCACAATGGTTTAAACCCCTCAACTAGACAGATGATCGATACAGCGGCCGGTGGAACCATAAATAACAAAACACCTGAGGAGGCTTATGAGTTCATTAAAGAGATGTCACTGAATAATTATCAGTGGCATGTTATGAGAACAAAGCCAACGAAATCAGCCGGTGTTTTCAACCTAGATGCAGTCACCATGTTATCAAACCAGGTAGAACTCTTGAATAAAAAGATTGAAAGTCTATGTGGTTCTGCGCAGGTACATTCAGTGATGCAGTGTGACATGAGTGGAGGTGGAATGGGCAATTTAGAATATTTACCCTTCAGCCCCAGCATGGAAGCATGGAAAACGAGCAAATAAATTACATGGGTAATAATCTTTGATCTCAAAATAATCCTTATAATAACACTTACAATGCAGGTTGGAGGAACCACCCAAACTTTTCATGGGGAGGCCAAGGAAATTAGAGACCACCACCCCCTCCAGGCTTCCAACAACAACCTTACCATCAAAAGAAAAAGTTGAACCTTAAAGAGATGATGACGAAGTTTATTTCAGTGGCAGAAACCCATTTTTAAAACACTAAAACTGCAATTAAAAATCAACAAGCATCGATTCAAGGGCTCGAGAATCAAATAAGATACTTGGCTAAGATGATTTCAGAATTACCACAAGGGAGCCTGCCTAGTAACACCAAACCCAACCCAAAAGAGCATGTGAAAATAGTTACCCTAAGAAGTGGGAAAGTGTTAACTGAATCTGAAAAGAAGCTGCCATAAGAAGCTAATAGGAAAGAAGATGAAGAGGTAAAACTCAAAATTAGTGAAAAACCAGTGCTGAGGGAATACAAACCACCAATCCTGTATCCAGCAAAGTTGAAGAAAGACTGTATGGATGCACAATTCGGTAAATTTCTTGAACTTTTTGGACAGTTACATATTAACTTTCCTTTCATTGAAGCTATCTCACAGATGCCTACATATGTAAAATTTTTGAAGGAGCTTCTAACAAATAAAAGGAAGTTTGATGAGTTGTCTACAGTAGAACTCAACGAGGAGTGCTCGGCCATACTCCAAAATAAATTTCCAACCAAACTGAAAGATCCAAGAATTTTTACTATTCCCTGCTTAATTGGTAGTTTAAATGTTGAGAAGTACTAGCTGATTTAGGCGCTAGCATTAATTTGATGCCTTACAAAATGTTCAAGCAACTTGGCCTTGGGGAACCAAAACCTACTAGGATGAGTATTCAACTAGCTGATAGATTTATTAAATATCCTAGGGGTATTATTGAAGATGTACTAGTAAAAGTAGATAAATTTATATTCCCTGTTGATTTTGTTATGCTTGACATGGATGAGGATGTTGAGGTGCCTTTAATTTTAGGTCGCCTATTTTTAGCCACTGCTAGGGCTATTATTGATGTGGGTGACAGTAAACTTGTACTTGGGGTAGGTGATGAAGAGATTATCTTCAAAATTTATGATGCCATGAGATTTTCTAGAGAACAAGATGACTCCTGCTATTTTATTGATTCTATTGATCATGCTACTCAAGATTCGTTATAGGAAATCGTTTATAAGGACACGTCAGAATTGTGTCTTGCACAAGGAGAGGAGGTAAATGATGATGATTTTGTGTTAGGTAAGACAAAAGCTAAATTAAAATCTAATGAGTCTTCATTACGATAGAAGAATTATGAGGGAATTGAGGTAAACAATAAATTGAAATTAAAACACTCTGATGAAGAACCTCCTAAATTGGAATTAAAGCAACTGCCAAATCACCTAGAATATGTGTTTCTTGGAAATAATTCCACATTACCAGTAATTATTGCTTCAGATTTACAGCCATCCGAATAGGACGAGTTACTTCAAGTATTGAAGGAGCATAAAAGAGCTATAGCATGGAAAATTTCCAACATAAGAGGGATCAGTCCTTCTTTTTGCACACATAAAATTTTAATGGAAGATGAATATAAACCTTGTGTGCAAGCTCAAAGACGACTGAATCCTAATGTGACAGCCCTAATTTGACCCTAGTCGGAAAGTGGTTTTGGGACCACAAAACTGAGTCATAAAAATAATTAACCGTTATATTTTATGCTTATTGTATGTGAACATGCATGTGTGAAAGATACATACCTTAAATTTTGTTATTTGAATGTGAAATTTATTAAATAGGACTTATGTGAGACAATTGTGAAATGTGATAGCTAAATTGTAAAGTGGTCTATTAATGCATGTTGTCAAAAAGGTGGACTTGCATGTCATATTAGCCATTTTTTTTAGTGGCCGGCCATGATATTGATTAATATATATTATATGTGTTTTATATTAGCATTTTAATATACAAAATAAATAAGAAAATAAGATAAAGAGTTAGTGGGAGGAAAAACCAAAGGGAATCCATTTTTACTCCTCCATTGTCGTAGCTTGAAGTGAGGAAGAAGGAAATTTTTGCTTAAATTTTCAGCTTAGGTGATGGCTATAATGAGGTAAGTACTAAGAAATTCTTGAAAAATTATGCATAGTTTGGATGATTGGTTTGAATGCTACCTATTCCATGTTTTAAATTTGGGTTATTTGGGGGCTTGAAATTCGGTCAAGAAGCTAGAACTCTTAGTATATATATATTTTTCTTTATTAAATTGGATAGTAATGTGGAGAATGATGAATTGTTAAATTGCTTTTAACTTGAAGGTAGAGGTTAGAATATGTTTTAGGGAGATGCCGAATGTGGTTATTGTAGGTATCTTAAGAAATAATATTGTGGCTTGAGTTGCTAACAATCGGTTAAGGACTATGAGGATTAACAATTTCGCTATGATGTATAGGTGTTAATTATCATGTATTTAGATGATTGAAGATCAAGTAGTGGCTTAAATTCTTAGTGGCAAATGGCTATTATGGTGAAATGCAAATGTTAATATTTAGTTGCTAGTGTTTATATGTGTGTTAGCCGAATTTGAACTTGAATAATGATTTGAGCACAATGTGTTGTATTGATATTATGCTTAAGTGAAATTATAGATATATATATAATGAAATTGATTGGTGATACACATGTTTAAATAATATGTATGCAAAGGATGTGTGAAAGAGTGAATTAGTAATAATCTGTTTGGGACAGCAGCAGTAAAGTGATTTTGGAAAATCACCATAAATTGTGGGAGTTGAGTTAGAAGCTGAATAGATTATGTAATTAAAGCTTGATGAGTCTAGTTTCTTATAAAAGAAACTATAAAAGCAAAAGAATTGCCGATAATGAGATATTTGAAGTAATATGGGACAGTATCAAAATGACTTCTAGATCCCCTGTTCTATTTTTATAAAATCACTATAAAACGTATAAAAATAGTCAAATGATGAAATTTATATTCTTAGACTCCTTAATGAGTATAGTTTCAAATGAAATAAACAAGAACATGTTTTGAATTCTGTACAATGAGAAATTTATTTCGTAATAAAGAGTGGTCAGATTAGTCAAACAGTGAAACAAGGGAAACTTTAGGAAAAATCTGGTGTTGATTGGCTAAACTAAAAATTATGAAAATTTTATGGATAAAATATAAATGAGTCTATTTTCAAGAAAAATTTACGGAAATTGATTTGGAGTTTCGTAGCTCTAGTTATAAATAATTTAGTGACTGTTGCTCAGGAAGTCAGCTTATAGTGAAATTGTGATTATATTGTACACATTGATAAAAATTCGCAAATGAATTGCTTATTGATTTCTTATAAGCTTACTATAATCTGTATGTGTGAAAGTGAAATATATATGTATTATATTCTGAAAATAATATTTGAATAGTCAATTAATGATTAGTTTAAAATTTGTTGAATTAAAAGCTCAAGAGCATATGGGGGCAATTTCGAATAAGGGAAAAGAGAAAGTAACCGAGTAGCCATTTCGCAACCATTCAAATATATCCGAAGTAAGTTTTAAGTAGTTTTCTTTAGTATATAATTGACGATGCCACTATAAGAGTATAGTAGGTAAATTGTGATCTTTGGCTTGCACTTGAATTAAGATGTATAATAGATAATGCATGTATATGACTTATAGTTTGATGGCCACTTTGAATTTAAGATTAAATGATGAAGAGAATGAGTGATATGAGATATAACCATTGAGCTGAAATGTGAATGATGATGTGCGTATTGAGTTTATATTCGAATGTAATATGTGACTGTTAAGTGATAAGGTGACTAACATGTGTTATGATCAAATGTGTATGAGATTGAAAATATCCGGACATGAGATCCGCAGGCTATATGCTGGAAAAATATCCGGACATGAGACCTGCAAGCTATATGCTAGAAATATATCCGGACTTGAGGTCCGCAGGCTACGTGTTGGAATTATATTCGGGTTAAATCCCGCAGGCTTCGTGCTGGTAATATATCCGGGTTAAATCCCTGAGCCTAGTCTGGTATTATATCCGAGTTTAAAGTCCCGTAGGCTTCGTCTTTGGTGTTATGTTTGGGTTTTATACCTTGCGTGCCAAGTGTTAGTGAATTTGATAAAGTATATGACTACGAGATCCTATGCTAAGATGATAAATTGAACTCATATTACACATTAAGTGATTCGTATGTGATATATATATATTATATGTGAGATTGATCGTGACGAATTAAGAATGTGTAATGAGAAGCATATGAAAAGATGTTGTAAATTCATATGTATATTTGTATATGTGTGCATTCAGTTATTATGCAAAGTTACAAGATATTTTTTGATATGCTATTTATCTATGAATGTTGAAAGTAAGTGTGGGTAAGAAATGATACACTAGTGAAATTTGAAAGAATTGAAATTAATCCGGAAGCTTGTAAATACTATGTTTATATGAGTTTGAGTATAAACGGAGTAAAATGATATGTGCTTGTGCATAATCAGCCAAATAGTATTATACTCAGAAAGTGTTATGTGCTTTCGAGCATTTGGTTTGTTTTTAAGTTCAACTGTTTAAATTGCTTAAGACTTACTAAGCTTATGAAAGCTTACTTTGAATGTTATGTTTCTCTGTTTATTTTTGTAGATCGTTGACTCTTACTATTAGCTCGGGGATCGTCAGCACTTCGTCACACTATCTACTATTGTAGTAATCATGTGATTTGGACTTAGCTTATGGCATGTATAGGATAGACTATAAATAGAATGATATTTTGACTATTGTATATAAGCCATGCGAATATGGCATCTTATGGAAGTTTACTTTTATAAGTTTTAAATTCGATCCTTGTTTGTGTCTATTAGTTATATAAATAAATGATCTTTTATTTAAGAAAAGGTTCAAAATTTTACTGTTCTGATTCGATTCCTAATTTCTGGTAACATCTCATCCTATTCCGGTGACGGTTGAGGTAATTAAACTTCTAGATGCTGGAGTTATTTATCCTATTTCTGACTGTTCTTGGGTGAGTCCTGTGCAGGTTGTCCCTAAGAAAGGAGGCATGACTGTTGTGGCTAATGAGAAGAATGAATTGATCCCAACACGCACAGTCACGGGATGGAGAGTTTGCATCGACTATAGGAAATTGAACGATGCCACGAGAAAAGATCACTTTCCCTTACAATTCATTGATCAGATGTTGGAAAGATTATCTGGGCATATGTATTATTGCTTCCTAGATGGACTCTTTGGTTACTTCTAAATCCAAATAGCTCCTGAGGATCAAGATAAAATGACATTTACATGTCCATACGGTACGTTTGTTTATCGATGAATGCCTTTTGGATTATGTAATGCTCTTGCTACTTTTTAGTGATGTATGTTGGTCATTTTTGATGAACTCGTAGAAGACATTATGAAGGTATTTATGGATGACTTTTCGGTATTCAGTAATTCATACGGAGCCATCCCAATAATCGCTTGATAACTATTATTGTATGAAAATTCGGCTAACGACAAATAGTCTTCCCAGCTACCTCGGAACTCAATTACACACCCTTTCAACATATCTTCCAAAACTTGGATCACCCTCTTCGACTGTCCATCAGTTTGAGGGTGGAATGCCGTACTGAAGTTCAACCTAGTACCCAATGCCTCATGTAGCTTCTTCCAAAATCACGAAGTGAAACATAGGTCCCTATCAGATATTATGGAAACTGGCACTCCATGCAATCTTACAATCTCCGCCACATACAACCTAGCCAGTTTTTGCAACTAGTAATCGATGCAGACCGGTACAAAATGGGCAGACTTGTTTAATCGATCCACTATAACCCATATTGAGTCCTTCTTAGTAGGCGTCAAGGGTAGCCCACTAACAAAGTCCATAGTAATATTTTCCCACTTCCAGAGTGGAATCTTTACTGGCTGAAGAAATCTTGAAGGCAACTGATGCTCCGCCTTCACTTTTTGACAAACCAAGCATTTACTTACGAACTCCATAACCTCGCGCTTAAGTCCAGGCCACCAATAATGCTTACGCAAATTTTGATACATCTTGTTTCCACCAGGATGCATAGCATAGAGACTGCTATGTGCTTCCTACAGAATAGACTGCCTTAAATCATCGTCCTTTGGTATACACATTCTCCCATGGAAACACAACACTCCTTCACTATTTATCCCAAAGTTTGACGTCTCCCCATTCTCTACTTGTCTGAAACTAGCACCCAAAGTCTCATATGCTAATTACTTACTTCTTATCTGCTTAACCCATACTTGCTTTACTTGAAGTTCAGCTAACAAGCTACCATCATCCAACAAACTTAAACAGGCGAGCATAGCCCCTAAGTCTGACTTAACCTTGCGACTCAACGCGTCAGCTACCACATTTGCTTTGCCAGGGTGGTATTCAATCGTACAATAACCTTGTGACTCAACGCGTCAGCTACCACATTTGCTTTGCCAAGGTGGTATTCAATCGTACAATCATAATCCTCTAATAATTCCACCCACCTGGCTGCCTAAGGTTTAGCTCCTTCTGGGTGAGGAGGTACTTCAAACTCTTATGGTCCGAATAAATTATGCACCTCTTTTCGTATAAATAATGCCTTCATATTTTTAGCGCGAAGACCACTACAGCTAGTTCCAAGTCATGGGTTGGGTAATTCACCTTATGAGTCTTAAGTTGCTGTGACGCATTCGCAACAACCTTTCTTTCCTGCATCAACACGTAGCCCAAGCCTACATATGATGCATCATTATAAACCGTAAACTCCTTCCTAGGCTCTGGCTGAATCAACACAGGGACCTCAGTTAAGACCTTCTTAAACTTTCCAAAACTCTCTTACTTCTTGTTCGTCCATTCAAACGGTACTCCCTTCCTCAACAACTTAGTTAACGGTGCAGCAATTAATGAGAAGCCCTCAACAAACCGCCTATAATATCCTGCCAAGCCCAAAAAACTTCAAATTTCTAACACTGAATTGGGTGTTTTCCAGTGTAACACTGTTTCAATTTTTCGGGGATCCACCTTAATCCCCTCAACTGACACCACATGCCCTAGAAAAGTAACCTCCCTTAGCCAAAATTCGCACTTACTGAATTTGGCATACAACTGTTTCTCCCTCAAAGTCTACAACATAATTCTTAAGTGTGCATCATGCTCATCCTCATCTCTTAAGTACACTAAAATGTCATCTATAAAGACTACCACGAACTGATCCAGGTAGGGTTTGAAGACCCGATTCATGAGATCCATGAAAGCGGCAGGTGCGTTCGTTAGCCTGAATGGCGTCACCAAGAACTCGTAGTGCCTATAACGAGTTCTAAAAGCCATCTTAAAAATATCTATCTCTTTAACCTCAATTGGTGATACTCCGAATGCAGATCAATCTTCAAGAAAACGAAAGCTCCCCTAAACTGATCAAAAAGATCATCGATTCTCAGCAGAGGGTACTTGTTTTTAATAGTTAACTTGTTCAACTGCCGGTAGTCGATGCACATTCACAACTTTCCATCTTTTTTCTTTACGAATAACACAGGTTCTCCTCACGGAGACACACTTGGTCGGATGAATCCTCGATCCAACAATTCCTGAATCTACACCTTAAGTTCTACCAATTCCTTTGGTGCCATTCGATAAGGGGCGATGGACACCAGGGCCGTACCAGGTAACAACTCGATTCCAAATTCTACTTCTCTATTGGGCGGCAACCCTGGTAGCTCCTTGGGAAAAACATCAGGAAATTCCTTAACTGTTCTCAACTCCTCAACGTAGGGTTCTTAACCTCCGTATCGCTAATATAAGCCAAATGGGCTTTGCATCCCTTTTGTACCAACTTCTCAGCCTTTAATGCCAAAATCACATTCGACAGATAATTTCGGCGTTCACCAATCACCACCACTTCTTTATCCTCCGTCGTTCCTAACACCATTCTCTTTGGAGCGCAATCCAAGGTGGCTCGGTGTTTCACCAGCCAATCCAGACCCAAGATCAAATCAAACTCACTAAACGACAGTTCCATCAAATCTGCCAAAAAGGTAACCCCTTGGACTACTATGGGTACCTCCCTAAACAACTTATTCACTCCCACTGACTGACCTAACGGACTTATCACAGTAATCTCATTCGTAGTAATTTCAAACATATAACCCAAAGGTTCAGTCATATTGCATGCAACATATGAATGCGTTGATCCAATATCAATAAATGTGGTGTAAGGTAACTCATGAAAAAAGAACATACCCGTTATCACATCTAGGGCATCCCTGTCTACTCGGCAACGAGTAACATAAAAAAAAGCTGGCTGTCTCACCTTAGTATGGCCTACATTTTCGCCTGGTACTCCATGTCCACGTCTGTTGTAGTTACCGCCCTTGGCCTGCCCATGACCCCTTGGTGGCAACTGACCACCCCTTGGTGGTTGAACACCATCTTGACCCACGACTGGCACTTGGGTTGGCATTTTAGGGCAATTCCTGATCCTATGCTCCATATATCCACAAGCTAGACAAGCTCTCGTCCTCTTCCAGCACTCGCCTTCATGACCTTTTCCACAATCAGCACATGGTGGCACCCCTGGATTAACAGCAAGGGGCCCTGCTCTAACTGGCCCATCAACTCTGGCCCTAACCCTAAGCCTTTGTCCAACACCAGGAGTCTCAGCCTCCCTTTTATCCTTACCCCTTTCTTTTTCCCGATTTAGGTGCTCAGTGTGCTTTACCTCCTCTGCTATCTTTGCTTTCTCAACCAACTCCGAGAAAACTCGTTCCCTTTTTGGAGTTATCAATACTCTAAGGCTATCCCTAAGACCATCATCAAACCTAATACAACCCTCATAGTCCGTTGCCACCATCGCTCTTGCATACCTACTAAGGCGTAGGAATTCTGCCTCATACTCTACCACAGATTTGTTTCCCTGGGTCAGGTTCAGGCACTCCTTCCTTCTAGTGTCCACATAACTTGCACCCACATACCTTCCTTGAAACGCAGTTTTGAAAAACTCCCAAGTGACCTGCTCAGGTTGGGTGCCCTCTTTCACCGTCAGCCACCACTGGTAAGCTTCTTCCCTAAGTAGTGACACTGCCCCTTTCAACTTTTGTTCAGGTGAGTAGTCCAAGTCTTCCATTATCCTTTCAATGGCCTCCAACCAGTATTCAGCGACGTTAGGAGCCACACCAGCCACGCCCTTGAAGATCTCAGTCCCATTTGATCGAAGTCGCTCTAGAATGGACCCTCAATTTCCCGTGCCATTATTAGGCCCTGCGACCCTTTCCAAATCCTCGGCATTGCCTGAAAGAATGCATCTTCCCCTGCGGCCTGATCTTATGGTCCAGCCTTAGCCACGTGTGAGGTCGGAGCCTCTTCTACTCCAACATTAGGCATATAGCCTGATGTCGATGATCTAGTACTAACACTTCCGCAGCCTCAACCACGGCCTCTTGCACCTCTTTTAGCAATCATTGTTGATTCATGTATTGTCTAGATTAGAAATTTTATGAAGTTTTAATTAGTTTTAATAATTAAACTGATGTTTTATGAAAGTATTAAAAAGAAGGTTGTTTTCGTAAATCCTCTATAGTTTCAAGATCCTACAGGCTTTAGTTTCAATCTAAAAACCTTAGTATAATCATCTAAAGTCGCCCACTAACTATCTACTATATATGAAATAAAAAGACTTAAGAATAAAAGAACTTACTTGGTTTGACGTTGGAGACTCGGTGTGCCGCACAGCGAGATTTTCTTTCCAAAACATTATGATAAAAAATTTAAAAAAAAAAACCCAAACAATAAGGCCCACTTCATAACCCGAGTTTTGCAACCTAACTCTGATACCACTAAATGTAACAGCCTAAACCCGGCCCGGATGTTATGACCAGATCCGGCGTGTCACATTGAAGTGTTTTATCAAAAACTTTGTTTTCATTGAAAACCCTTCCTTAAAATGAAAAAACCTTAATTATTTTGTAAAGTCTCTTTTCAGTTGTGGAAGCTTTATCCAACACATAAGATTTATGAAAACTTGTCATTTGAAATTGAGTTGCAGAAACGTAACATTTTAAAAAACTATGGTTTAGGAAACCCATGTTCAACTTCTCACAAACATAATGCATTAAAATAATAATCCTACTTTGAACAATAACCAGAAGGAGGACCTTATTACATTCCAGTCTGAAATAACTTAATAACTAGAAACTATATGTTTAAGAAAAACAAGTCCAAGTCATCTTGCTAGCTGGCCTCCTGGAGTCCGTCCAACCGTTGAACCTCCTACTGAGCATCACCTGAGAAAAATAAAAGAGGGGCTGAGTTTTTGAAAACTCAGTTTGTACAACCCTCGAAGAGTCCTAAGCAATCATCAATCACCATAATGTCATACATGCAATGCAGTGCAACCCACCCCAATAATCCAACCGCTATACACCAACTCCATCCCCCGGTATACGTCATGTAGGGATATAAATATCGACCCACCCATTCGACACACATCAATGGTAGCCCGGTTGTGGTACTACCTTCATTGCACCAAGATACCAATCACATATTGGGCTTAATAGCCATCGGTGGATCCACGGTTGTCAAGCAACCATGTGATCCTCATATACTTCCTCCGTTCCATAATTCCCAACCCATATGCAACCTAAGCAGAATATCGTATGTATGTAGCAGATATACAAGAACATCCATCAGTCTTACATTCCACACATAGGGGTATTTTAGTCATTTTTGCCCTTAAGGGAATTTCGGTAATTTTTCTTGTTATGGGTTTATTACTTACCTTGGCTCGTTAACAAGTCCCCGCTGGCTAAAGTGAATAGATACTATGCACCAGGTAGGATTCCAGAGAAAAGGAGGTGGGTCATTAAGACCGCTTAAATACCAAGCTCTCCCTAGATCCAATCCTAGACATGCATATACCCATTGCCACACATTAACCTTATGACTCGTCCACGGTCGCAATTAATTATTTAATCAAGTTTTATACAGTTATCATATACTAGGTCCAGAACCCCTTACAAAGCCCAGTCAAATCTGCATACATGCATATGGCCCACTAGGCCCAATCTCTTTCGTATGGCCCATTAGGCCCAAATCACATTCGTATGGCCCATTAGGCCCACATCCCATTTATATGGTCCATTAGGCCCAAACACATTTTTAGTGATGCAATCATACTGTTTCCATCACTTAGCATTAAGTTGCCAATTTTGCCTATGATGGGCCCAACAGCTCATCGGGCCTATGTAGCCCATTCTGGTCCAGTTGGCCAATACACAGCCCAAGTTCATGGAATCGCCCATGGGGCCTCAGGTAACCTATCAGTTTCCCCCTTACGAGTGTTCGCGCACTCACAAGTCTATGGTAGCCAAACTTCTGCCTTTTCGGTATTTCAGCTTTTCGACTTTTTAGGATTTTTCAATCTACTATGTATGTGCAGTGTATGTACACACCTGGTAATAGAACATGCTGTGATCTCCCTATCCATGAACCTACAATTGATGTTACTCAACGATTAATCACACATACTTATTGAATACTTTTACCAAAAGCCGAAATCTCACCTTAACCTTATCTGAAACGCTAAGCCTTAATGGCTTTTTCTTGCTCACTAATCACGAGCAGTTCCCAGATCTGCATTAACCTTATCGTTAAAACATAATGGGAAACTTGTATCCAACATATGTCACCCTTTCCCATTAAAGCCTATTCGACCAACCCTTACCAAAGTGAAGAACACTTACCAAAGTTTCAACACCTAGGGAGCAAATCGGCATAGATCCAAAAGACTGAGGTTTGATACTAATCCTACCAAAACTAATTTAGAAGGAGTGAGGGACAGGAGTAATCGATACTTAGCAAAAATCGACTGAAAGAACAAAACACTTACACTAGAATTGGCCAAGGTAGAAGGAGTAGTGGCAGCACAGAGGATATTTGGCTTTTAAGGTTTGTATGATGGAAAAGGTTATTCGGCACAAAGAAAAATAGCAGTAGAAACTATTTATAACCAGAGGTGAATAAAAAAAAAGAAAGCATTGAGTAGGGAAAGAATGGAAAATCGGCACAAAGTAAAGAAGGAAGAAAAAGGAATTTCGACTTTTTGATCGTTAGAGAGAAAAGTCTTTTCTGGTAACAAGGAAAGGGATAATTCGGCATTAGCTTGGAATCCTCACATTCGGCACCTATATATAGTCTATAGCCAAATTTCTTATGCCCAAATTCCCAATTCTGCTCCACCTTTTCTTCACTCCTCATATCCTAATTTTTCTTCCTGATAACTCTCTAATCCCCTCCTCAAATTTCTCCTCTTATCACTCCCTACAGTCATATCCAACACCACCACTTACCATCTCTTAAGCAAAAATAAATCCCTCTTTTGAGGAAGATGGGATTCGAACCCCAAACCCCTTGCCCTGCTTATGACTCCACTTGCCACTCCACCACAAGGCTTCCTTGTGTCCAATTCCTCCTTCATTTATTCAAAAGCTCACCTACTTGCCATTAGGGTTCTTTTAATTATTAACCTATAATTTCCTTTACCCCTAAGTTCGAACCCAAACCCTAACCAAGACTTATTAACACATAAATAACACTTGACTAGGAATATTAAGCACACTTTTTTTTTATCAAAATTGAAATATAAAAATTTGGGATTTCGAGATTTTTGGGGCACTACAAAATATATCTTAGTAGCCATTGATTATATGTCCAAATGGGTGGAAGGCCAAGCTTTACCTACTAATGACGCTAGAGTGGTGGTGAGGTTCTTTAAGAAACTCTTCTCTCGATTTGGAACACCTAGAGCAATTATTAGTGATAGAGGTACTCATTTTTGTAATGCTCAATTTGATAAAAGCCTTAAGAAATATGGAGTTTACCACAAAACAGCTACCCCTTATGATCCTTAAACTAGTGGATAAGCCGAAGTAGCAAACCGAGAGCTTAAACGTATCCTAGAAAAGACTGTAGAGTCAAATAGAGAGGATTGGGCAATGAAAGTAGATGATACTTTATGGGCCTATAGAACTGCTTTTAAGACCCCTATAGGAACATCTCCTTACAAACTCGTTTATGGGAAAAGTTGTCATCTACCATTTGAATTAGAGCATAAATAATTTTGGGCTATAAAATTTCTAAACTTTGATCCCAAACTCGCAGGTGAAAAGAGATTCATGCAACTGAACGAGTTAGATGAATGGCGAGCTAATGCATATGAGAACTCACGATTATACAAGGAAGCAATGAAGTGCCGCTGTAATGCTCGTTTAAAGTAACACAAGCAATTTATAGCTGGAGATCTTGTCCTGCTATACAACTCGAGGCTTAAATTATTTCCTGGGAAGTTAAAATCACGATGGTTAGGTCCATTCATAGTCCAAACCATTTTTCCATATGGTACAATAGAGGTAAGTCATTCAACTCACGACACCTTCAAGGTAAATATACATCATATTAAACTTTATAATGGAGAGGATTTTAAAGATTATAGAGAGGAGCTACGGCTCCGCGAACCCGCCTAAATATGCCCATAAGGTAAAGTCGAGCTTAAACTTTGAATAAGCGCTCCTCGGGAGGCAACCTGAGTACTAACCCACTAAATAAGTTTATTTTTCTTTCATTTTTCATAGTTTTAATGCAGGTATTTCTGACACACACGGCTT
This sequence comes from Gossypium arboreum, assembly GCF_025698485.1. NCBI lineage: Eukaryota > Viridiplantae > Streptophyta > Magnoliopsida > Malvales > Malvaceae > Gossypium > Gossypium arboreum. Next base: position 69,384,822 of record NC_069077.1, on the reverse strand, counting down.
AACACACGGGCATGTCCTAGGCTGTGTGCTCACCACGGGTTGGAGACATGGGCATGCCTTGAACTGTGTAAACTCTTAAAGCCTTAGTATTGGCATTCGAAAGTGGCAAACACAGCCTGGACACACGGGCGTGTCCATGGCTGTGTTAAAAATAAGACAAATATTTTGTAACACCCCTTACCCGTTACCGTCGCCGGAACAGGATACAAGGTATTACCAGAACATAACACATACCATTAAACATAACCGAGATATAAATATGTCATCCAATTTGATAGTGCATCGTATAACATATGTCTTGAACAATATTAGCCAACTTTAATGGCTTGTACAATGTAGCTGGTCGAGTACTGTAACTAATATTTTAAACCTAGACAAATATGACACGTAACAAAATAATTAAGCCTACTATACATGCCATAATTCAAAACGTTTAGTTCAAATACCCTAAAGTATGATAGTGCGGGTAGATCTTCACGATCCTTAACTCCTGAGCAAGCCGGAGGACACTATAAGACAAAAGAGAGAAAAAAAGTAAGCTTATAGCTTAGTAAGTAAGCATGTAAATACTAATTACAGAATTTAACATGTTTACACAACAATTCAAGTATATCTACTTTAACTTCACTATTCATTCCACTTTGATTAAGCTGTCTCTGCTGCGTCATATTCACTAAATAAATTATAACTCGAGTTACAAAACTCGAAATTCAAATCCGTAAAATTTCTCTGAATCTAGACTCATAAAGATTTTTGCTAATTTTTTTCTATAATTTTTGGTTCAGCCGATTAGTACAGTTTATTAGTTAAAGTTTCCCCTGTTACACAGCTCGACTGATCTGACCTCTGTTCACTACGAATTGAATTTCTCTCAATACACAATTCAAACAACCCTGAAGTCTGTTTCATTTAAAACTAGTCTCAATAAGGAATTTAAGCATGTAAACTATATTTCTTAATTTGCTTTGTACAATTTTTAATGATTTTTCAATGTTGGAACAGGGGATCACGTATTCATCCTGAGCAAGTCACATACAATTGTAAATATCTCAAAATATAGAATTCCTTTGCTTGATCTGTTTCTTTTATATGAAAGTAGACTCATTAAACTTTAATTTCACATCTCATTCAACCTCTAATTATATTCCTCCTATTTTTGGTGATTTTTCAAAATCACGTCACTACTACCATCTAAAAACAGTTTTAATGCTAATTTCACTCTTTCACACATTCTTTATGCTAACCTCATTTTATCTTATATATATATACCACCAATCATTTTCATCACATTTCATTCACCATAAGTGTAGGTCCAAACCACAATATCACCACAAAACCATCCTGTTGAACAATTCGGATCAATCCTCGATATTTAATGGTTTCAAAGACACACCCCACCATCATACTTCGTTTAGTTCGGCTCTCTTGTACACATGGTGAACACTTAGTACCACTCATGCGACCTAGCCGATTTGTCTCGTAGCTCTCTTGTCTACATGGTGTCCTTCACTTGGAATCACGCATGCACCTAGCTACATTTATCTTTCACGTAGCTCTCTTGTCTACATGGGATACATCTCGTATCACACATGTGACCTAGCTACTACAGGTGTCTCGTAGCTTTCTTGTACACATGATGTGCACTCAAAGATCATACATGTGACCTAGCTACGCCCCTCTATTTCATTCGATCTCTCCAATGTTCAAATGGATCTCTCTCTATATTTATTTCCATTCTTCCAATAATCGATTTATATTTTAACATCAGCTAGTATATTTATATAATAGGCTGAAATATAAGAATATACATGAAATTATTGTAATATTTACATACAAACTTACCTTGGTGCAAAATGTGGAAATTTTGCAATTTAGTCCAAAACTTTTTCCTTCCCCTGCTCGAGATCAATTCGCGTCTTTCTTGATCTATAATAACACATTTAGCTCATTTAATACTTATACTATTTATTTCAATCCAAAAATCACATCATGGAAAAATTACATTTTGCCCCTAACTTTACAAAATTACAATTTTGCCCCTAGGCTCGGAATTTAATTTCAGCCCTTATTCTTATGTTTTATGATATGCTGAACATTTTCTCTTCTACAACAACATCAAATTCTCACTCTATCATATAGTTATGAACAATAGGTATTTTTACCGATTATGCTGCTTTTACTCGTTTTCACTTAAAACCGAGTAGCACAAGTTATTTAACATAATTTAAAACCTCATATTCTATCATAAAACATCAAAATACACAAATTTCACCTATGGGTATTTTTCCAAATATGAACCCTAGGTTAAATTATTACTAGCATAAGCTTAATCGAGCTTCCGGATTCCAAAAACGTAAAGAACATTAAAAGCGGGCTTGGAATCACTTACTATGGAGCTTGAAAATTGAAGAAACCCTAGCTATGGAGAGAGGGAGAATTCGCAGCAACTAAGGAGGATGATGATCAATTTTGTGTTATTTTTCCCATTTTATTTCATTTAATATCCAAATGACCAAAATGCCCTCCTTACTAAACTTTCAAAATTCCTTCCATGTCCAAATTTTGTCCATGAACTTAAAATTGGTCAAATTGCTATTTAAGACCTCCTAATTAATATTCCAAAACAATTTCATACTAAAACTTCCGGATGCAAATTTTGCAACTTATTCGATTTAGTCCCTACTTTCAATTTAAGCACTTTAGGCATAAAATTTCATCACGAAATTTTCACACAATCATGCAATCATATCATAAACCCCAAAATAATTATAAAACAATTATTTCTATCTCGAATTTGTGGTCACGAAACCACTATTCTGATTAGGCCCTAATTCGGGTTGTCACATATTTTCCCAAGTCAAAGTGACACACGGGCTGCGATAACTAGCCATAGCCGTGCGAACCACACGGCTGAGCTAAACGAGCATGTCTTAGACCGTGGCAAAACTATACTTCGATTTCCTAAAAATTGGTAGAGGCGTGGAATGCGTTAAATCACCGCGGCTGTGCGATGCGGCCGTGTAACCCACAGGGTCATGAAACACGGGTGTGCCTGAGGCTGTGTGGGAACCTGAGTGCACACTTTGAAATTTTCAATCGAAATGGGAAATGGGCATAACCCACGGCTGTGCTCAAAAGCTATAGACAATCCTGACTACAGAATACGGGCGTGTTGGAACGCACACGGGCGTGGGAGAAGTGAATGAAAGAGCACACGGCCATGCAACGCGACCATGTGTGCCACACAGCTTGGGTACACGGGCGTGTCTAAATGGTCGTGTGTGATACTGACTTAAAATTTCACGAAAAACACGGGCTAGGAACGAAACACATTGGCGTGGGCCACGGCCATGTGGTCCAAAACGGGGCCTGCACTACCGTGGCCCATTTTTTAATTAAAACCTTAACCCTAAAATCCCCCCGTTCCTCTTTAAACCCCACTATTCACCCATCACACCCACTTTCACTATTCATATTCCCTACTTCGGCCATCATTTCCTGATGAGCCACCGGCGACCGACACCCCCACTCTCTCTCCCTTCCTTTCTTTCTTTCTTTCTTTCCTTTCCCTTCCTCCCTCTTTGCTCACCCCCACAGCCCACGACCCCCTCTCCTTCCTCTTCCCTCACATAATTTTTGCCCCACGCCCCAACATCAGTCGACCACCACCGTTTCCCATCTCCATTGGTTCTTTCACTGTCACATTTAGCTATTTATTTACATATTGTTTCTTTGTTATTTTTTTCTTTACTATTTCTTTGCTATTTTATTTTCTTTGCTATTTGGTAAAATAGATTGTTTCCCATTATTGTTTTTTTTATATACTTAAGAATCATTCATTTCCAACATACCGTGATTATTGGAATTTCTCTCTATTAGTTAGTTTACCATTTGAACTTTACATGTTTAAACATTTAACCTTGTTTCGGTGTTATCTGACATATAGTTCTTTATTTTAACATGGTTCATTGTTCTACTTAGGATTCATTTATTTAGGATTTCTCTATTAAGTTCTTAGGTCAAGAATTCCTATCTATGCGCATATTTTCTTTCCTTCTAGACCCACTATATGCATTATATTATGATTCATTCTTTGGCATTTTCTGACTTAGTGGGTTCTCGATCCTTATATTTTTATTGAATATACTTAGGGACACGATAAAAGATACTCGTGGTAAAAAGTATACAGTCCTAGCTTCCAAAAATCTATAAGGGTCAGTTGCGACCTCCTCTGGTGCGACCACTAAGGTGCGCCATCCTTTTCTCCAATTCCCACTTGGACTTTAGGAGGAGTTGTTTCATATTCTACGTGCACAATCCCTTGGTGTGGACCAGTGCATCGATTGGGCCACATTAGAGCAGGTCCACCTGGCTGACTCAGTTCGGGCCCTCATCGCTACCGCTCCTTGGGATCGTTTCTTCGACATTATTGAACAGACATACCTGGAGTTCACTTTGGAACTTTGTTCGACTTTTCAGTTGCAAACGGTTATGTAAGAGTTCGACAACCCAGGCATAGTCCAATTTTGTCTTGGTGGTCTAGTGCGTCACTTGAGTGTCCCAGAATTTGGAGTTGCCTTGGGATTTTATACAGAAGAATTTGGAGTGTCCCGACAATTTTCTCTATCTCCACCATCACATTTATTACACACCTTCTTCATGTTGGGCAGCCCCCATTCCTGCTACGAGCATCTATGACCCTAGCCCCTCCAAGGCATCGGCTCTCTCTCACGCATTACAATATCTCCATGCCCTTTTAACTCACACCTTAATAGGGCAACGAGAGAGCACTCGCGTTGTTAATAGTCACGATGCATACTTCTTATGGAGTATGAGGCAAGGGCATGTTTTCGATCTTGTATACTTCATAGCCCTCGCCTTTCACCATTAGACCGAACGACATAGCAAGAGAGCCATCTGCATCGGCCCTTATGTGACTCTTCTAGCTCGACACTTTGGGCTCTTGACCACATCGGCGCAGTCGTCATCACTCACACTCATCGGTCGGATGTCCCCACAGGGCATCTCAAGTATGCTCCACATGAGGATGATAGAGCGTCATCGTGGGTTCGATCCTCCTTAATACCAACTAGCACAAGCCACCGATCATGATGACCCTGAGGATATTACTGTCGATATCCCTCCCTTTCATGAGGACCCACCTTCACTAACACCACCGAGTCACAGACCAGTTCATGCGATTACTTTATTGATAAAAATTTTTTACCACCTGACTTGATTCGAGCAATACTGCACTTAGTAGTTCAACAGTACTGCTCATTGATTCGACAGCATAGAGGCGACTCTGCAACAAATTTTCCAGCATTTCCACATTTTGCCTCCAGCACCACCACCTCACGATCCAACTGCCAATGAGGAGTTTTGAGTCCATTTATTTTCACTTTGTTTTTCTTTTCCTTTTGTTTTTGTTTTTGTTTTTATTTTTATTTTTCAAGTTCTAAAAGACTTTTATTGGTACATTTTGAACCCCTTAATTATAAGACTATTCCTTTTTGAGTAACCATAACAACCCCATCGATATAACTCCTTAAAACATTACTGGTGATATCACAGTTTCAAAAGGTTCAGTCGATTGGTGCTACTCAGGAATATACAAACAATCCTATGGGGAAAGATAATCCACGACTTGTGACATCCCAAAATTTGACCCTAGTCGGAAAGTGGTTTCGGGACCACTAAACTGAGTTTTATAAGTAATTAAAAGTTATATTCTATGTTTATGATGTTAGTAAATGCATGTGTGAAAGATTCATGCATTAATTTGATCATTTCTATGTGAATTTATTTAAAATGGACTTATATGAAACATTGTTGAAAGGCGATAGGCTAATCTTACAATGGTCTAATAGTACATGTATGCAAAAGAGTGGTTTTGCATGTCAATTTACCCAAAAAAGGAAGAGTGGCCGCCATGACAAGGTGATGGGCAAGGGAAAACATGTTTCCAACATGTTTGGCTAGTGAGATATGTATGAAGCAATTAAATAAAAGCTAGCATTAAAGAATTGAACAAAAAAAAATGTGTATGTGTGGATGCCCCCCCATTGTGCCGTAACTAGAGAGAAAACAAAAAAAAAGGAAGAAAATGCTCATTCTATTCTCCATTGCCGTGGCTTGAAGGAGGAAGAAGAAGGAATTCTTTTGTGCATGATTTGGCTTGGTTGATGCTTAGGAAGAGGTAAGCACTTTGAAACCCTTGGAAATTTAGATGTAAATGAGGTGATTAGTTCAAGTTCTATTCATTCTATGGATTAAATTTGGTTGTTTGGAGGTTTGGTATTTGGCCAAGTAGTTGAAGCTCTTGGTACATATACTTTTCATGAAAGTTGAAATTGGTTTGTTCATAAGGGAGGGTGCGAATGTGGCCAATGAAAGGCCTTGATGAACTATATATGTGGCTTGGGTTTATGATATTCGGTTAAGGGATATAGTGCTAGCAAGATTGGTTTAATGTATACATGTAAGTTACTTTGTATTTGATGTTTAGAAAAAAGAATAGTGAAGGGCAAAGTTAATGATGTTGGATAAATTTTTAGTAGAGTTGTGCTTAGGCATTCAAATCATTGATGAGCATTGTTGTAACCACGCTGTAGTTGCAACTCCTAATTTTGAGATGGAATTTGTACACATACGTTAAGTAAATGGTTAGGGCGAATGGGACTATGTGTTTGAAAGAAAAAATCGATACTATAATTGATAGTATAAGTATTCGCCATTCAATCAAGGGTATAGGTGATGTTAGATCAATTTTAGCGCATTCGGCTATATAAGTATACCCAATTGTGATATTGCCTTTGATTGTATGAAATCAACTAAAATGGGTGGTTAGTAAGGGTGGTTATCTAATATACTAATATGTATACGTGTATGTGTGATTGGATTATTGATAGAATAGTAAATTGCATAAGGCTATTGGCGAATAGCCAAGAACATAAGGTAGCAAGATAAAATTTTACCATGTCGCTCCGTATGTTATATGATCATTAGAATGTGGATACCAACATATGTACCAAAGCGATTGAATGAGTTAATTTATTTGTTTAAGCTCAAGATCCTAAAGGAGAGGCGTCCAACAAAGGGAAATCAAAGGTCAACGAGTAGCCGACTTGGAATTATTTTCCCAACACAAGGTAAGTCATTAAGCACATATTTGGTGTTGATGTAAATGACCATAATATATACGCAATTGTGTTTAAATGAGTTGATGTGTAAATGAAAATGTATGTGTATGGAATGATGCCATGGTTGAATGTATAAAGGCAGCAACATGCATAAGGTATTGGTCTCGGCACTAAGTGTGCGGGTATAAATGGACACGGTGACAAGATTGGCACTAAGTGTGCGGGTTTAAAAATTGTACAGCACTAAGTGTGCGAACTGAAAATATATAGCACTAAGTGTGCGAGCTGAAAATATATAGCACTAAGTGTGCGAGCTGAAAATATATAGCACTAAGTGTGCGAGCTGAAAATATATAGCACTAAGTGTGCGGATTCACTATATGCTCTTGCGTTACAATTGGCACTGAGTCTGCGACATTATCGAGTTAATCCCGGATAGCGGATCGGGTAAGTACCTTGAGCTCATGACGAATAGGCAATACGTTCATGCTCGGGGTTGAGCTTGGTAAGCTTTAAATCTATGTGATGATTGCAATTGTATGATTGTGGTGTGAATGAGTTGGTGTGTAAAAATGCCTCAAATATCTTATTGTATAAAATATGAAATGTGGATGTATGACTTGGTATGAGATTGAACCGAAAGGTCCGAGGAATTATGGTATAGTTTCGATATGGATGAAGTACCTAGCCTCGTTTATTGTTTGATGTTGCGAAAATTTTATTAATGGATGGTTGAGGAATGCTTATGACTTACTGAGTTATAAACTCACTCGGTGTTTTCTTGTCACCCATTTTAGGTCTCTTGGACTCGTATTGTTGCGTGCTCGGAACCGTCGTTGAAGTCATCACACCGGCTGGAAACCTTTTGGTATAGTCTTCGTAGTTGAACTAGGAGAACATTTGGCATGTATAGGCTATTATGTTTTGTTGAATTGTGGGTTGTAAACTTTCAGCCATGTGAAAATGGCCTATGTGGTCGTCGAGTGGGATGCTAGAACCTATAGCTACGAGTCTTAGAAACTTTAATTTTGATAAGGTGGCCATAATTTGTGTCATGTATGATGGATGATTAGTAAGGCCAAGGAAAGATTCACGAAATTGGCATAGTCTACTGCAGTAACTGTTGCGGACAGCAGCAGTGAGATGAGATTGAAAAATCACTAAAAATAGTATAAGTAGAATTAAATAGTGAATAAATTATGAAATTGAACCTTGATGAATCTAGTCTTATATGGATGAAACAAAACGACCATATGAGCAGTATACTGAGAGATATTAAAGTTCTCGTGAGACAGGGCCAGAACAGTTTCTGGGTCCCCTGTCTCGACTTTGAAAATTTACCATAAATTATCCAGAAGTAATTAGAAGTCGTGCCTTATATGTGCATATTCCCCTTTGAGTCTAGTTTCATTAGAAACAAACGGAATGAGCATTGAAGCTCTGTACAATAAGATATTCAGGTCGTAATGCGCGAAGGTCAGTGTAGTCGACCCCTGTAACATGGGCGAATTTAACTAATAAACTGTACCTATTGGCCCGACTAAAAATTCTAGAAATAAATCCATGGATAGACATATGAGTCTAAATTCAAGAAAAATTTACAGAATCAGTTTTCGAGTTTTGAAACTCGAGATATGATTTTTAAGGCGACAGTGACGCAGTTAGCTAGCCTGCCTGGAACAGCAATCAATATTACAAAGAGAGAAATAAGGGAAGTGAGCCCGGTAACACCACGTGTTCAAATCCAGTGACGATCTCGGGTTTGGGGTGTTACATTTTATTGGTATCAGAGCCATGGTTTAGTCGATTCTAGGACTACCATAGCGCGTGTGAGTCTAGCTATACATGCCAAATTGTTAGTGCTTAAAATGTGATGACTTGACGGTTGAAATTTTTGTTTTGATTAGCAAATGGAACCCGGTAGAGAGACCCTTGGCGGATGACGTTGAAAGTGTAGCGGCTACTCCCGCAAAGGGACACCGCTGTTGAGCCTCGGTCATCCGCGAATAATCAAAATGAAGGGCGAAACAAGCCTTCTTCACCATGATGAATGAGTGGGTCGCGCAATATGCCCGAACCAATCCGGCTGTCCAACCATTCCCGAATTTAAATACTCCACCCAAGAGCCCAAATGCCTCCGATTCATCGATCCCGTGAGGCTGAGTAAACCACCGTGGACTTGATTAGGAAGCGTGGGGCGAGGAGTTTAAGGCCATAGTTACCGATGATGCCGAAGGGCCGAGTTCGCTTGATAACACCATTAGAGTGTTCGATAAACCGTCATGCACACCGATGAATGTCTTAAGTGTGCTATATCCTTGTTATGAGACTCACCTACTATTGGTGGAGGACCTTAATTTCCATAGTCCCAAAGGAACAAGTTACTTGGGATTTCTTCCAAACGAATTTCGAAAGAAGTACATTAGTCAACGGTTCATCGATCAAAAGCGTAAGGAATTCTTGGAGCTTAAGCAAGGCCAGTATGATCAGATCTCAATCTGAACATGAGTTCGTAAGACTTAGTCGGTATGCTCGGGAGTGTGTGGCTGATGAGGTTGCTATGTGCAAAAGATTTGAAGAGGGATTGAATGAAGATTTAAAGCTACTGATGGGTATTTTGGAGATAAAAGAATTTGTAATACTAGTTGAACGAGCCTGCAAGGCGGAAGAGCTCGGAAGGGAGAAGAAGAAGGCTAAATTTGAAGCAAGAGATTATCGTAAAAGATCGGCGAGTAAAGCTCCGTTCTCCACCGTAAAGAAATTCAGGGAGGACACTAGTAAGTCGAGGCGATCATGGAATTTCCATCGAGCCCGACCATCGACGGACTCCGAGCTACTTGGTAGCTAGTGTGGGCAATAATTGTCAAGAGAAACCTGAATGCCCCAATGTGGAAGATGACACCTAGGTGAATGTTGGGGTAAGTCCATTAATAGGGCTGTTATGGATGCGGTTCAAGGACCACTTCATTAGAGATTGCACGGAGCTAGATGAGAGGAATAAGACGCAAGGTGCAAGACCTAGTGGAACGACGGTGGAGGTAGGCCCCGAGAATTTCTCGGAGGTAGGGGTGGTAATCGAGAGGAGCCTCTAATACGGCTGTCCGATCCGAGACCCGTGCTCTGCTAGAGCATATGCCATCCACAAGACGAGAGGAGGCATCCCGCCTTGACGTTATCACCGGTACTTTCACTCTTTTCGATACTAATGTGATTGCTTTGATTGACCCGGTTCTACTCATTCTTATATATGCGAAACCTTAGCATCCAAAGAAGACTTTGCCTATTGAGTCTCTCGAGTTTGTAATTCGGTGTCAAACCCTTGGGTCATTACGTGCTTGTCAACAAAGTGTGTAAGAAAAGTCCCTAGTATTTAGAGGTTCTTGTTTTCCGCGGACTTGATGCTTTTGCCGCTCGACAAATTCGACGTTATTCTTGGTTTGGATTGGTTGACCATGCACGATGCGGTTGTAAATTGCAAAAGCAAGACTATCGATCCGAGGTGCGAAGAATGAGATAATTCGGGTTGAGTCTACGGACTTAAAGGGTTGCCGGCTATAATATCAGCAATGTTGGCCCGTAAATATGTAAGAAAAGGGTGCGGCGTACCTTGCGTATGTGCTCAATGACAAGGAGTCGAAAAGAAACCCGAATCTGCGCTGTGGTTTGTGAATACCGGATGTTTTCCTCAAGAATTGCCGGGTTTACCACCTGCTCGAAATGGAGTTTGGCATCGAATTGGTACCGGTACCACTCCAATTTCGATAGCTCCGTATCGTATGGCACCAACGGAACTAAAGGAGTTGAAAGCTCGGTTGCAAGAATTGGTGGATAGAGGTTTTGCTCGCCTGAGTTTTTCGCCTTGGGTGCGCCAGGTGTTGTTTGTGAAAAGAAGGATGGAACCATGAGGTTGTGCATCGACTATCGTCGACTTAATAAAGCGACGATAAAGAACAAATATCCGCTACAGCGATCGATGATTTGTTCGATCAATCAAGGAGTCTCAGATTTTCAAAATAGATCCGAGATCGGGCTATTATCGCCAGAATTGAGATTCTGGACGCACCCAAGACGCCTTGAGCGAGATATGGTCACTACGAGTTCCTAGTGATGCCGTTTGGGCTTACTAATGCCCTGCGGTATTTATGGATTTGATGAATCGGATCTTCGACCATATTTGGATCGGTTCAGTAGTTGTCTTCATTGATGACATTTTGGTCTATTCGCAAAATGAGACCGAACACGCTGAACACCGAGGATAGTGTTCCAAATTTTACGGATAAGCGGTTATATGCTAAGTTCAAGAAGTGTGAGTTCGGTTGAGGAGGTTAGCTTCTTGGGTCATGTGATATCTGCATTGGGTATTCGAGTCGAATTCAATAAAATTTTAGCCATACTTAATTGGAAGCCTCAGAAATATTACGAGGTTCGAGCTTTTTGGGGCTTGCTTGTTATTACCGACGATTTGTAAAAGGTTTCTCAACTATAGCCACGCCAATGACGGCTTACTCCAAAAGGATGTTAAGTTCGAATGGACGGAGAAATGTCGAAGAGTTTCGATCAACTGAAAACTTATTTGATGAAGCCCCAATCCTAGTGCAACCCGAATCGGGCAAAGAGTTTGTCATTTATAGTGACGCATCCCTACTTGGGTTGGGTTGCGATTGATGCAAGAAGGGCGAGTTGTGGCCTATGCGTCGAGACAATTAAAGCCACATGAGAAAAATTATCCGACCCATGATCTCGAATTGGTCGCCATCGTATTCGCCTTAAAGATATGGCGACATTACTTATTTGGTGAGAAGTGCCATGTGTATTCGGATCACAAAAGTCTCAAATATTTGATGACCCAAAGAGACTTAAATCTGCGACAAAGACGATGGCTCGAGTTGTTAAAAGATTATGAGCTCGTCATTGATTATCACCCGGGAAAGGCTAATGTGGTTGCGGATGCCTTAAGCCGGAAATCACTGTTTGCTTTACGAGCGATGAATGTACACTTGTCTATCCTACCCGACAATGTGTTAGTACCCGGGAAAGGCCAAACCATTGTTGGCTCATCAAATTTGGGAAGCTCAGAAAGTTGACGAGGAGTTGCTTGCAAAACGGGCTGAGTGTGTTTTGAACAAGGAATCGGAGTTTCAAATTGATGATGACGATTGTTTGAGGTTCAGAAGTCGTCTGTGTGTTCCAAAGAATTCGGAACTTATTTCGATAATTCTGAACGAAGCCCATTGTAGCTGAATGGCAATCCACCCGGGGAGTACGAAGATGTACAACGATTTGAAACGTCGGTTTTGGTGGCATGGTATGAAACGAGACATCTCGATTTTGTTTCGAGATGTTTAATATGTCAACAAGTGAAAGCGGAACATCAAGTGCCTTGAGATTACTTCACCGATCACGATACCCGAGTGGAAATGGGATCGAGTCACAATGGACTTTGTATCCGGACCGCCATTGTCGCAAGTAAGAAGGATGCGATTTGGGTCGTTGTAGATAGATTGACTAAATCGGCTCACTTTGTCCCCGTCGTCTGGATTTTCAATGGACAAACTAGCCGAATTGTACGTTTCTCAGATTGTGAGACTACATGGGGTGCTTATTTCCATCGTGTCGGATAGAGATCCGAGATTTACCTCGCGATTTTGGAAGAAGTTGCAAGAAGCTTTGGGTACCAAGTTGCATTTTAGCACTGCCTTTCACCCCCAAACCGATGGTCAATCCGAACGGATAATTCAAATACTCGAGGATATGTTGAGATGTTGTATCCTTGAGTTTAGTGGTTCATGGGAACGGTATTTGCCTTTGATTGAATTCGCTTACAACAATAGCTTTCAATCAAGTATTAAGATGGCGCCTTACGAGGCTTTATACGGTCGTAAATGCCGTACCCCATTATTCTGGACCGAACTTAGTGAAGGTAAATTCTTGAGGTTGATTTGGTTAAGGATGCCGAGCAAAAGTTCGAGTAATTCGTGAAATTTTGAAAGTCGCCCGGATCGCCAAAAGTCGTATGCGGATTTGAAAAGAAAAGATATTGAATATCGTGTTGGAGACAAGGTCTTTCTCAAAGTTTCACCTTGGAAGAAGGTGCTTAGATTTGGTCGTAAGGGCAAATTGAGTCCGAGGTTCATCGGGCCATATGAAGTATCCGATCGAGTTGGGCGATCGATATCGATTAATTTTGCCCCGAGCTCGAAAAGATTCACAACGTTTTCATGTCTCGATGCTTGACGATATAGGTCGATCCATCGCACGTAATCGCTCCATCGAGATTGAGATTCACCTAATTTGAGCTATGAAGAGGAACCGTTCGCATTATGAGGCGTGAAGTAAAAGAGTTGCGCAATAGGAAAATCCCGCTAGTGAAGGTGTTGTGGCATAAACACGGAATGGAAGAAGCCACTTGGGAACTTGAGGACTCTATGAAAGAGCGATACCCGAGCCTATTTACGTAAGATTTTCGGGACGAAAATTTCAAGTGGGGAGAGTTGTGACATCCCAAAATTTGACCCTAGTCGGAAAGTGGTTTGGGACCACTAAACCGAGTCTTATAAGTAATTAAAAGTTATATTCTATGTTTATGATGTTAGTAAATGCATGTGTGAAAGATTCATGCATTAATTTGATCATTTCTATGTGAATTTATTTAAAATGGACTTATATGAAACATTGTTGAAAGGCGATAGGCTAATCTTACAATGGTCTAATAGTACATGCATGCAAAAGAGTGGTTTTGCATGTCAATTTACCCAAAAAAAGGAAGAGTGGCCGCCATGACAAGGTGATGGGCAAGGGAAAACATGTTTCCAACATGTTTGGCTAGTGAGATATGTATGAAGCAATTAAATAAAAGCTAGCATTAAAGAATTGAACAAAAAAAAATGTGTGTGTGTGGATGCCCCCCCATTGTGCCGTAACTAGAGAGAAAAACAAAAAAAAAAAGAAGAAAAGTGCTCATTCTATTCTCCATTGCCGTGGCTTGAAGGAGGAAGAAGAAGGGAATTCTTTTGTGCATGATTTGGCTTGGTTGATGCTTAGGAAGAGGTAAGCACTTTGAAACCCTTGGAAATTTAGATGTAAATGAGGTGATTAGTTCAAGTTCTATTCATTCTATGGATTAAATTTGGTTGTTTGGAGGTTTGGTATTTGGCCAAGTAGTTGAAGCTCTTGGTACATATACTTTTCATGAAAGTTGAAATTGGTTTGTTCATAAGGGAGGGTGCGAATGTGGCCAATGAAAGGCCTTGATGAACTATATATGTGGCTTGGGTTTATGATATTCGGTTAAGGGATATAGTGCTAGCAAGATTGGTTTAATGTATACATGTAAGTTACTTTGTATTTGATGTTTAGAAAAAAGAATAGTGAAGGGCAAAGTTAATGATGTTGGATAAATTTTTAGTAGAGTTGTGCTTAGGCATTCAATCATTGATGAGCATTGTTGTAACCACGTTGTAGTTGCAACTCCTAATTTTGAGATGGAATTTGTACACATACGTTAAGTAAATGGTTAGGGCGAATGGGACTATGTGTTTGAAAGAAAAAATCGATACTATAATTGATAGTATAAGTATTCGCCATTCAATCAAGGGTATAGGTGATGTTAGATCAATTTTAGCGCATTCGCCTATATAAGTATACCCAATTGTGATATTGCCTTTGATTGTATGAAATCAACTAAAATGGGTGGTTAGTAAGGGTGGTTATCTAATATACGAATATGTATACGTGTATGTGTGATTGGATTATTGATAGAATAGTAAATTGCATAAGGCTATTGGTCGAATAGCCAAGAACATAAGGTAGCAAGATAAAATTTTACCATGTCGCTCCGTATGTTATATGATCATTAGAATGTGGATACCAACATATGTACCAAAGCGATTGAATGAGTTAATTTATTTGTTTAAGCTCAAGATCCTAAAGGAGAGGCGTCCAACAAAGGGAAATCGAAGGTCAACGAGTAGCCGACTTGGAATTATTTTCCCAACACAAGGTAAGTCATTAAGCACATATTTGGTGTTGATGTAAATGACCATAATATATACGCAATTGTGTTTAAATGAGTTGATGTGTAAATGAAAACGTATGTGTATGGAATGATGCCATGGTTGAATGTATAAAGGCAGCAACATGCATAAGGTATTGGTCTCGGCACTAAGTGTGCGGGTATAAATGGACACGGTGACAAGATTGGCACTAAGTGTGCGGGTTTAAAATTGTACAGCACTAAGTGTGCGAACTAAAATATATAGCACTAAGTGTGCGAGCTGAAAATATATAGCACTAAGTGTGCGAGCTGAAAATATATAGCACTAAGTGTGCGAGCTGAAAATATATAGCACTAAGTGTGCGGATTCACTATATGCTCTTGCGTTACAATTGGCAATCGAGTGTGCGACATTATCGAGTTAATCCGGACGGTGGATCGGTAAGTACCTTGAGCTCATGACGAATAGGCAATACGTTCATGCTCGGGGTTGAGCTTGGTAAGCTTTAAATCTATGTGATGATTGCAATTGTATGATTGTGGTGTGAATGAGTTGGTGTGTAAAATGCCTCAAATATCTTATTGTATAAAATATGAAATGTGGATGTATGACTTGGTATGAGATTGAACCGAAAGGTCCGAGGAATTATGGTATAGTTTCGATATGGATGAAGTACCTAGCCTCGTTTATTGTTTGATGTTGCGAAAATTTTATTAATGGATGGTTGAGGAATGCTTATGACTTCTCGAGTTATAAACTCACTCGGTGTTTTCTTGTCACCCATTTTAGGTCTCTTGGACTCGTATTGTTGCGTGCTCGAAACCGTCGTGGAAGTCATCACACCGGCTGGAAACCTTTTGGTATTGTCTTCGTAGTTGAACTAGGAGAACATTTGGCATGTATAGGCTATTATGTTTTGTTGAATTGTGGGTTGTAAACTTTCAGCCATGTGAAAATGGCCTATGTGGTCGTCGAGTGGGATGCTAGAACCTATAGCTACGAGTCTTAGAAACTTTAATTTTGATAAGGTGGCCATAATTTGTGTCATGTATGATGGATGATTAGTAAGGCCAAGGAAAGATTCACGAAATTGGCATAGTCTCTGCGATGGAATTGCGGACAGCAGTAGTGAGATGAGATTGAAAAATCACTAAAAATAGTAGAAGTAGAATTAAATAGTGAATAAATTATGAAATTGAACCTTGATGAATCTAGTCTTATATGGATGAAACGAAACGACCATATGAGCAGTATACTGAGAGATATTAAAGTTCTCGTGAGACAGGGCCAGAACGGTTTCTGGGTTCCCTGTCTCGACTTTGAAAATTTACCATAAATTATCCAGAAGGAATTAGAAGTGTTACCTTATATGTGTAGATTCCTCTTTGAGTATAGTTTCATTAGAAACAAACGGCATGAGCATTGAAGCTCTGTACGAGAAGATATTCAGGTCGTAATGCGCGAAGGTCAGTGTAGTCGACCCCTGTAACATGGGCGACTTTAACTAATAAACTTTACCAATTGGCCGACCAAAAATTCTAGAAATAAATCCATGGATAGAAATATGAGTCTAAATTCAGGGAAAATTTACGGAATCAGTTTCTGAGTTTTGAAACTCGAGATATGATTTTTAAGGTGACAGTAATGCAGTTAGCTAGCCTGCCTGGAACAGCAATCAATATTACAAAGAGAGAAATAAGGGAAGTGAGCCCGGTAGCACCATGTGTTCAAATCCGGTGACGATCTCGGGTTTGGGGTGTTACACGACTGCCATGTCCTGCTCGACCACGACCATAGCCACCACGGCACCGACCACCATGATAACCTCTTTGCTTGGCGCTGTGATTATGGAACCCAACCTCTACCACCACTTTCACCTCTACCTAGTTACACATGCACTCCATCTCCGTAACACCCTAAACCCGGCCCAGACGTTATGGCTAGATCTAACGTGTCACATTGAAGTATTTTATCAAAAACCTTATTTTGATTGAAAACCCTTCTTTGAAATAAGAACCTTGAGTAAAATCCCAGATTGTATTTGTTGCTTTCAAATCGAGGTGTATTTTAAAGAAAAACTATTCCTTCTTGTATGATAATAATTACTTTGTAAAATTTCTTTTCAGTTGCAGAAGCTTTATTTAAAATAGATGATCTATGAAAGCTTGTCATTTAAAAATTGAGTTACGGAAACGTAGTATTGAAAAACAATTATGGTTTTAAGAAAACCGTGTTCTACTCTTAGCAAATATAAAACATAATAATAAATATAATTCTAATTTGAATAATAACCAGAGGAAAGGCCTTATTACATTCCGAACTGAAATAACTTTAAATACTAGAAATTATAGGCTTAAGAAAAGAAGTCCAAGTCGTCTTGCTAGCTGGCCACCTCGGAGTCCCTCCAACCGTCGAACCACCTACTGAGGATCACTTGAGAGAAATAAAAGAGGGGGTGAGTTTTCAAAAACTCAGTGTGTACAACCCGCAGCAAATAGAAAAGCATGCAATAGCAAGTCTTTTTGGGCCTGAGCCCAATTCAATATCAGAACAGAAGTAAAGCAATCAAATATGCACGAATCCCACCCATCCAACCGCTACACACCATTTCTATCCCCCGATACACTCCATGTGGGGATATAAATATTGACCCACCCATCCGATACACTCCAATGGTAGCTCGATTGCGGTACTACCGTCATTGCAGCAAGTTGCTAATCAAATATTGGGCTTAATAGCCACAGTGAATCTACGGTCGTCAAGCAACCATATGATCCTCATATACTTCCTCCGTTCCATAATTCCCAACCCATATGCAACCTAAACAAAATATCATATGAATGCAGCAGGTACACATGCAACATCCATAAATCTTACATTCAACACATAGGGTATTTTAGTCATTCTCGCCTTTAGGGGCATTTTGGTAATTTCTCCTTATTATGGGTTTATTACTTACCCTGGCCTGTTAACAAGTCCTTGTTAGCTAAAGTGAACAGATAATATGCACTAAGGAGGATTCCAGAGAAGAGGAGGTGAGTCATTAAGACCGCTTAAATACCAAGCTCTCCCTAGATCCAATCCTAGACATGCATATACCCATTGCCACATCTTAACCTTATAACTCATCCATGGTCGTAATAAATTAATTAAATAAGTTTTATGTCTATTTAAGCAGTTATCAGATACTAGGCCCAAAAAACCCTTACAAAGCCCAAACAAGTCTACATACATGCATATGGCCCACTAGGCCCAATCTCATTCATATGGCCTATTAGGCCCAAATCACATTCATATGGCCCATCGGCCCCAATCACATTCATATGGCCCATTGGCCCCAATCACATTCATAGTCATGCAATCATATGATTTTCCATCACTTAGTATCAAATTGCCAATTTTGCCTACTATAGGCCCTATAGCCCATCGGGCCCATTAAGCCCATTCTGGCTCGGTAGACCAATACACGGCCCAAGTCCATGGAATCGCTCATGGGGCCTCTGATAACCTATCAGTTTCTCCCTGACGAGTGTTCGCGCACTCGCAAGGCTATTGTAGCCAAACTTCTGGCTTTTCGGCATTTTAGGATTTGTCGGTCTACTGTGTGTGTAGTTTATGTACACACCTGGTACTAAACATGCTGCGATCTTCTTAGCCAGGAACCTACAAATGATATCACTCAACGATTAATCACACACTTATCAAATATGATCACCAAAAGCCGAAAATCTCACCTTTGCCTTACCTTGAACGACAAGCCTTACAAACCTTCATTGATCACTAATCACGTATTCCTTAAATCTGCATCACTCTTAATCATTAAGAACTAACCAACAAGTGACTCGCAATCATTTTAAGTCACTCTTAAACATCCATGACCATTCGGCCAACCTTAACCAATAAAAGAGGAACATTTACCCAAACCCCAAAATGCCTAATAAGCAATTCGGCATAAATCTGAACAACCTTAACCAATAAAAGAGGAACACTTACCCAAACCCCAAAATGCCTAATAAGCAATTCGGCATAGATCAGAAATCTGAAATTTGATACTAATCCCCTACCAAAATCGATTTAGAAAGAGTGAGAGAGAGAAGAAATCGGTACCAGGAAAACTGACTGAAAGAGCAAAGCACTTACACAAGAATCGGGCGAAGTAGAGGGAGTAGTGATGACACAGAGAGTCTTCAGACAAAAAGGTATTCGGCTTTTGAGATTTGTATGGTGAAAGGGGTTATTCGACACAAATAAGAAGAAGAGAAGAAGGGATTGGCTAAAACCAAAGGTGAATCAAAGGAGAATTTGAGAAGAGAAAGAATGGAAAATCGGCAAGCAAGGAACAAGGAATTCGGCTTCTGAGCACTTAGAGAGAAAAGTGTTTCGGTAACACAAAAAAAAAAAAGAAATTCAACTAAAGGAAGAGAAGCAATTTCGACATTACCCCAGAATCCCCAAAATCGGCACCTATATGAACTACAGCCAAATTTACCTATCCCCAAATTCCCTATTCGACTCCATTTCTCTGCACCCCTCATCTCCTGACTTTTCTCCCTGATAACTACTTAATCCCTTCCTTAAATTTCTCCTTTTATCACTCCCTTCAGAGTTCACATTGAATGCCACTACTGGCCATTTATTGAGCAAAAATGTATCCTTCTTTTGAGCAAGGAGGGATTCGAACCCCAAACCTCCTTGCCACGCATGTAACGCCACCTCTAAGCCCCACATGTGATGCTACTTGCCACTCCAACACAAGGCTCTTTGTGTCAAGTTCCTCATTTATTTATTTAAAACCCAAACTACTTGCCATCAAGGTTCTTTTAATAATTAAACTATAATTTCCTTTACCCCAAAGTTCAAACTCTAAACTTATCCAAGGCCTAATATGATATAAATAACACTTGACTAGGAATATTAAGAACACCTTTTATCAAAACCATCATAAAAAGAAAGTTCGAGATTTTTGGGGCGATACAATCTCCAATGTTTATAAATCCGCTTTCACTATTCCAAAGACTACATCCAAATTCAGGGCAGTTTTGCTTCTCCCCCTCTTTCATGATATTATGCTTATATTGTTATTATCTATCGTTGTACATTGAGGACAATGTACATCTTAAGTGTAGGGAGGTTATTTATATAATTATCAGAAAATCTCTGAATTTTTTATCTCGTTCTCAAATAATTTTCTCATATTACTATTAGAGTGAATTCTGATTGATTTATAATTTTTATTGATATGTTTTGAATTAAATCATAGGTAATTGTGCATCGAGTGTTTAAACTGTAAGACATTAGAGAATCAAGCATGATAAGTTGACTTTTGAGAATTAAAATTGCTAGGTTGTTTCCCTGAATTGAAGTATTATCTTAAAGTTTTGAATTTACAAGATTGACATCAAATACCGGTAATTTTCGTGAGATTTTGAGCCTTTTAGAGCATATATCTTTCTTGCTCACTTATTTTATTGGTTATGAGTGTGTCTACATTGATTTGTTATTCTAGAACTTACTTCGATTATGCATGTCAAGACCACACCTTTGATTTGATTTACTGAGATGATAAGGGCACTTAGGTTTTAAACTCGCTCATTCCATAAAAAGCCTACCCACATAATTGACCCTTAGTGAACCCCTTTGAGCCTTAAACAACATTTCTTGTTATTCTTCCAATAAATGTTAACCCACAACTTAACCCTTTTTGATTCGTTAAGAATTTCTCCCTTTTTATTGACTCCCTTTTTATCGAGTTTTGAGTGGATCAGTTACCTAACTATTTTCGTCCATTTCAATTGTTGAATTATTTCTCATTATGTACTTTCTATTGTTGTTCTTACTCTTAAAAAAATAAACCGTATATTTATATTCATATAATTACATATTATTATAAAGAGCTTGGATAAGTAAAGTTATTATATTGAGAAAAAGCTCACTTCATTAGTTTTGGATAGTTTTAATTCTGGCACTTGTTTGTAATTCAGTAATTAGTTTTTTTTTTTTTTGAGTTTGGTAATGTATTAAATTAATCTCGATTCTAACCTACTTTTTCAGCCTTTATCCACACCTTTAACCCAAGCCATATTACAACCCTGTTAAAGACCTTTTGATTTGTGTATCATCTCAGTTGTAATGGTCGAGATTTGATTTTTATGCAGGCCTATGGTAATAACTTTTCATGTTTGACTATTGAGTGCTTAATTTTTGAATCGTAAACACTTTGAATGATTTTAGTGAATCTTTAGTGAGGATGTCAACCCTTTTCGATTTGAAATTAAAGGTAATTACTTAGAAAAAGGGGAATACCTATGATTTTATGATTAAAATGCTCAATTTGGATTTTTGGAAACTTTAATGTTCTTTTAGTTGAAATTCTCAATGTATGATTATTTGTGAATTATTTTGAAACACTATTGATAAGAATTATAAGTTGATAAGAATGTATTTTAATTGTGAATTGAGTATTTTGCTTGAGGACAAGCAAATGCTTAAGTGTGGGGATATTTGATAAGCTTCAATAGTAACATATTTTAATCCCGTGCTTGGCATATTTTTGGATGAAGTATCATAAGATTTAGTGAATTTTATGCTTCTAATCCTTTAATTTCATGTTTTATATCCAGATGAGCATAGGAAATCGACAAGTGTAAGAAAAAGGGCCAAAAACGGACAAAATAGGTTTATTTCATTGCTGCACACGGCCCAGACACTTTCACACGGTTAATACATACGCCCGTGTTAGACACACGAGAAGGCCACACGCCGTGTGTCATGGCCGTGTCGACTTAAAACCATATCAGAATTGCATACGGCCTGGGCACCTTCATACAGGAATGGCACACTGCCGTGTCCCTGTCGAACCCAAGTCTAATTCTATTCGAAAAATGCTAATTTTGGGCTGTTTTGGGCATTCCAAAGACTATATAAACTCCCTAGAAGAGGATTAAGACAGACATAGAGGGTAGAAGGCAGAGAATACTAGAAGACAGCCATCGAAATCAACTTGGAAGAAGGATCTACTTCAAGACTGAAGATCTCCATTCAATTTCCTTAGAAGTTCTTTGGGTTTTCTTTATGTTTTTGTTGTTTTCCTAATTTTAAGATCTTTTCCCCCATCGTTATGAGCTAAACTCCCTAAATACCTAAGTGAGATGAAACCCAAGACAAATCTTATTACCATTTGAATTATATGATAAATACTTGTTCTTACTCTTAATTATGTCTTCTTAATTCTTGCTTTAATATTTAGGACATTAACTCAAGTCTAATGTACTTATTCAGTGGAGAAAAAGTCCCTATTTAAGAGTAGATCTAGCATAATTAAGCAAAGTTGAATGCAATCCTAGACATAGGATGGCGTAAATCTGCCGGATTAGAGTCAAATCTAATAAGGGAATTCATAGCTCAAGTTAATGCGGTAATAGGGGCTTTAATTAAAAAGAGATTTCAATTAATCAACCCAGAGTCAGTTGTTTTTAGCCTCGAAAGAGATATTACCATAAACTAGGGATTTCTACGGATTAAGTCAAGCGAATAAATTGTCTAGTTCATAAGTAATAGTGAAGTCTAGGTGGATTCTTCCTTGGGTATTGTCTTCTCCATTGGTTTTCCCAAAAGTATTTTCCAACTTTTATTTCTGTCATGTTCTTAGTTAATTAGATTGTTAATCTTAGTTTAAAATATCCCTTTAATTCTTAGGTTAGATAATAAAAAGATAGTAATTACTAGTACTTTTAGTCCTTATGGATACGATAGTTTCGGTCTCACCATAACTATACTATTGTTCGATAGGTGTGCTTGCCTTAGTCAAAATTTTTAGTTAGTTTAGCGACCATCATTCTCTTACTCGTTCTTAGTAATTTTTGCACTTTTAAACTTCTTGTAGCTTAAACTATTAAACCCGGGGATGGAATTGTGAAAACATTAGAGTTTTAGAGATTGGATAGTAACTCTTGAGTTTTTTTGTAATGGATTTATAAATGTGAATGTTGATTAGGATGTTTTTGTAAAAAAAATTTTGTTAATTTGAGTTTAAAGAACTAATGTGTAAATAATTAAATTTTAACATGGAAAATTTTTAATTAATTAAGTATCTAGGGACTATTTTGTTAGGCTGGTAAATTCGGTTTAAGGTTGTGAGGGTAAATTATAGAGTTTTGAATAGTTTTGGTTAAAAGCAGTAGACTGAATTAGTGTAAAAGTTTTAGAAAACATTGTAAAAATGAAAAATTAAAAGTCTTATCCATTAAGCTGAGTTTGTGATATATGTGAGTTCAATAATTTGAATTTAATTACTATATGGATCAAGAATTGGGTCAAAAAGACAATACATGGGGAAGAGGGGAAATTACGGAATAGCCCCTACGAATTAACCGAAAGCGGATTGTATGTAAGTTCGTAGTATAGACGAATGAGTATATATATATATATTTATTAATTTATGCTATTTTGTATTTCTTTAATTTGGGAATATGGTTGAATATGTGAAATTGAATTTTCGATTACAATTTGAATACAATTAGGTATAATGTGAATGTATATCTAGTTGGAAGTTGTGAAATGAATGTGAAATATGAATTGTTTGATCTAAGAATGTATACATATTGAAGTACAGTATGTTTATGAATATTGTATAAGTGTTTTCGATTTATTGAAGAAATGGATTCGATTTAATGTCCGTTTGAATGTAGTAAATGATTTGGATATGATTGGCATGCCAATAGGGTTTGAATGCGCACTTGTATGGGTTTGCACTTCGGTCCTCTATTTTCACTTTGGTGCCTCTGTCTACATGTGCGTGCCTCTATTATGTATCATCGATCCCTTTGGTGTGGTGTATTATCCTGAGAATCCAATACAAGTTACTATAATTCATTGGGCTATGTATCAATTGTCTTAAAACTCTTTTATTTGTTCAATTTTGTTGGGTAATTAGATTACTACTAAATGATAAATGTTGCTATGAAGTTCTTGTTTATAAATATCAATGGTTATATTGAAAAATTGTGGATGATGATTTGCTTATGACTTTTGGAAGGTATCATTTATGATATAAATGATTATAAACTAATATGGTGTGATCTTGTATTTGGATATTAGGAATTAGAAACTTATCTTCTTGTTTATCTATATTGGTTGAGGTAACGTAAATTGTATATATGCTATAAAATTATTAGGCTTCTTAAGGTTACATTTGTGTCTCTTTTGTAGTTGGCATTTTACGAGCTGACCGGACAAATTATTTTAGAGCACACACTATCAAGTCTTGTTGGTAGATTTTTTTTATCTATTTGGGATGTGGCATGTATATAGGTGTTAAGTTGTTGATATGTAAAGTGTTGAGTTAACTTGTTATAAATAGTTAATGTCGTTGAATTTGGATATGTACTTGTGTTGATTTTGGTCAAGTTGATCTTTAGTGCCATAAATATATGTTAAGTGGTGATGTTTTGAAATGGTAGATTTGGTTGTTAATAATCATATTTTGTTAATTTTTGGTTGATAGTTTTAGGCATGAATGGTTAACTAATGATAAAGCTTATTTCTCAATTGTAACTTTGTTCTTGAATTGAATTGGTGTACGAATTGAGGTGCCTTTGGATGGCATATTGGTTAGACATAGGATGGATGAATATTTGCATGTAATTGGTGTTTTGATTGTGCTCGTAACCATGTAAAATAGGATAGAAATGGTATATTTTATTGTGTAAGAAATGGTGCTTGAATTTACTTGATTTAGAGGTTAAAACTGGAGCACACGGCCTGAGACATGGCTGTGTGCCATACACGGTCACCCCACTCGGCCATGTGTATTTATTGTTTTAGGTGTAGGTTTAACACAGTCTGAGACACGACCTACAACACAACTATCAGGATTAAAGTCAATTTGTGGCATGGTCTGGCACACGGCCGTGTGACCTTATTTCGAATACCCACACAGGTGGACATATGAGCTAGGACACAACCATGTGTCTAGATTTCAAATGTTCACACGGTCTGAGCTATGTCACAGGGTTTGGCCACACGGTCGTGAGACCCTTGTTTTCAAAATTTTCAAGTTTTTCTGAAATTTTCTTATTTGTTTCGATGTGATCCTAGATTGTTCCATATACTATTTTTGGGCCATGTAGGCTCAATTTAAGGCCCATAGGTGTATATTTTTCCATGATTTGATTCAATTGTTATATGTTAGCATTGAATTTGTATAATTGTTTCTGTTATGAAGAAAATTTATTTGATTTGATTGGTATTACTTTGTAACCCTAATTTGACAACGGAGATGGAATAAGGGCGTTACAATACTTGTATAAAACACACACATTAATCTTGTCCAATTTGTAAATCCTATCCTAAACTTGAATACTTCATTTCCAAATGGGTCTACACTAAATTAGTACCTGACAAAATTAGATTTAAAATTAGAATCACTTATGTCCACTTGGAAGAAATTGTCCACCAACCAAACAATATCCAACATACTGTTCATACTTGAAAACAACACTTACACTTCAGGCTCTTCCACCAAAAACTCCAAATTGGATTCACAAAAAGACTTTGATTCCTGAATTAAATCTTCAATACAAAATATTAACTTGATTAAGAATATTCATCTTTACTCCTAAAGAAGTATCAAGAAATAAAAATAAAACTTCCTCTTGTTACTTACACATTTATTTCCAAAAATAAAAAAAAAGTTGCTACGGTTGTTAAAGATCTAATAGATTTTGAGAATCTAATCATTAGAGTAAAAGAAAGAATTAGGTAGATGAAATTGTTATTTAAAAAGAGAAATATGATGAATAAAAAGAGATAGAAGAAAGTGATATAAAAAATACAATGGCTACCAACAGTGTCAAAAATGATGAACGATGATGGACCACTCCAAACAAAAAGGGAGAAGAATCGATAATAAAAAGATTGAGATTTATGAGTAGTAAGAGTAATATTGTTTGAAATGAAGAAAAGAAAAGAGAATATGTTATTTTCGAAATTAAGAAAAGAAAAGAGAAAAAGAACTATGGAAGAAAATGGTGTTTCAAGGTGGTACAACGGTGGTGATATAGTGGTGCTAGAGTGGTGGTATGGTGATTTGGTAGTGTTGATTTAATGAAGAAGTGGTGTTTGAAAGGTGGTGATTCAATCTGTTAAAGTAAAATGAAGCAAAGAAATGAGAAGATCAATGAGGAGCAACCAAACTTGGGGCGGCACAAGGTGGTGAACAGGGAGGAGTAAAGAGGGAAAATATGAATGAAAATTAAAAAAAAAAATGAAAGGTGGGACGACACAAGGTGAAGAACCTTCCAACAAAACATTCAAGAGGGGACAAAGTGTTAGAAACATTAATAACACTTTACTATGTAAGTTACTCTTAGGAATTTTAAAAATAAGGAGCTACTGAGCAATTTGAAATAGGAGTTACACATGCATTCATGCAGGACAGTTGCATGCCTTGGTTTGCAACTTTTAATCAATTTTTTTTAGAAAAATGAGAACATGGAGACTTGAACTTGGTTCACTAGGGAGTTACATAAGGTGCTTAACCACTAGGCTACTTCACAAGCTTGTCAATAAACTAGCAACAACTATTAAAATTTTGGGATGTGACATGGGCATAAAACAGATTTACAATCCTAGGCTTGACCCCATCGGTCCAATGTTGTAGCATTGTTACGGCTTTTAGCATTAGCAGGTGAACTTTAACTCTTTCTTCCCTCTAAATCCGTCAACCACCTTCATGGATGAAAGACTCATATTGTCAAAAACAGCTTGTGAAGTAGTCTTACTTAACATAAATTAGAATAAATGGTCTTAATTTAAAAAATTAGAATAATTACAGTAAGAATTATTTCAACTACCCTAAACTTGAATGGAAATGTAAGCTTAAAAATATTAAAATAACTCTATATTCTAGAGTTTTCACACCCAAACTTAATTCATTGTGATAAGTGATAGAAGTAATATATTTTAATCTCGTTCTTAATGTGTTTTTGGATGATTATTTATGCAAATTAGTGAATTTTATGCTCCAAATCATTTGAATTCATGTTTTTATACTTAGGAGAGCATTTGGGAGTAAAATGAGTGAAACACAAGTTAAAATTGAATAAATAGAGTTGATTTCAGGAGCCACACGACCTGGGCCTTCCCACATAGGCTGGACATACGCCCGTGTGAGCCACATGGGCTGGACACACAGCCATGTGCCAGACAGTGTTGATTTCACAACTCGCATCCCAAATACACGGAAAAACACAATTTTTAGGCTTTATGGGCATTCTAAATTCTATAAAGACTAAATAAAAGAAGAGAATGGGGAGCCATCAGAAAATATGGAAGAAAACAACTCAAAGAACACCATTGAAACAAAATCTGAAGCGGATTTCCATCAAGATTGAAGACCTCTTTTTAATTTCTCTTGAAGTTGTTATGAGTTTCTTTATTTCTTGTGGTTATTCTAACTTTGAGATGTTTTTATTCCTAATAATAGATGAAGTCTTGGTGGATTCTTTCTTGGGAATTGTTTCTCTCATTGGTTTTTATTTAATTATTTTCATGATCCATTCTTTGTTGAGTTCTTAGTTAGATTCATTTAGTAAATCTTAGTCTAAAAAATCACTCCAATTTTTCAGCTAAATTATAGGAAAATAATAATTACTAATACTTTTAGTCCTTGTGGATATGATATCTTTACTCACTGTAGCTATATTATTTATCGATAGGTGCACTTTTCTTCGTTGTATTTTTAGTTAGTTTAATGACATGGAAACACAAAAATTTACACACTTTTTCATACCCTTTTTAACTTAAATTCATGTGAATTCGGATAAGTTCTTGTCGAGAAATAATTAATTTTTTATAAAATAATTAAAGTGCACTTAAAATATGAAAATGTTGAAATTTAGTTAATTTTATAATTATTTTTGATGAATTTTGGTTGTTTTCGACAGATTTGCACAAAGGGCGAAAAATAGCTGCCAGAAGCACAAAACCGAGAAGCAATTTGAAGTACTGAGGCAAATTAATTTCCAGGCTAAGATGGCCCAAAATTATGTGTATTAATTCATAATTTAATTAATTTTAATTTATATCCAATTTAAATAGGGTTAAAAAATTATATTAATCAATTATGAAAAAATGGTCTGATTGAACCGAACCGAGTGAACCGAACCGGCCAAGGAGAGGATAGCCCAAAACCGTCCAAGTGCTGACCCAATTCAGCTCATTAGCTGATTATTTAAGCTGCAAAGAAGCCCTTGAAGACTTGTGCAAATTGCAAATCAGCCCCTCCACAATTGATGGCTTTGAAGATTTGCCCCAAGCCAAATTTAGCAAAGTTAAAGCCATCAACTTTACCACATAAATGGCCGGCCAAGAGGTGGCTCTTTGGCTGCTCTTTTTAGAAAATTTTAGCTGCCACATTCAGCTATAAAAACCCCCTTTGCTGATCATTCAAAGCATCCCTCATTCATTTACATCTCTTCTCTCCTCTCTCACTTTCTCCTCTTATTTTCCCATTCCAAGTCCCTTGCTCTTGTGTTGATTTCTCCCCTTGAGAAACGGTTCTTCTTCAGCCATTTTGGAGTAGAAATTTAGTGTTCATAGAAGCCTTGATCGGCGAGGACAACAAAGAAGGAAGAACAGAGCAACCTAGTCAAGCTATGGAAAAACACCGGATTTGATTCTTGCTCCCTATCTCTTTAATTTTTGTTGTTGTTATGATGAACATCTATGAATATTTATGTTGTTGGAATGGTAAATTTAACCATCTTAGCTTGAATTTAATTCATGTTGGTTTGATTTCATTTCATCTGCTTAAATTATTAAAATTGTGTTTATGTTGTTATAGGCCTTGGTAAAATGCTTGATTAAGTAAAATCATGCCTAAGTTATTCTTGCATTACAATTGTGAGGTAGCTAATGAATTAATTATTTTTAAATAGATTGAAATTGTAATTAATGGACACAATACTTAATCAGTGCATGTTTATTCTTCAAAGGTAGCTAAAGGTCAAATTAGCAATGTATATGGCGATACACTTGTGATAAACTGTAATTTATACATATTTTTACCCCATGTTTAACGCATTTTATGGTTGATTTCCTATTAGAATTGGTGAATTTGATGCTCCTAATGCTTTAATTTCATGTTTTATACTTAGAAGAGCATAGGAGAGCGAAAGGAACAAGAAACGGAGAAAATGGGCCAAAGTACGAAACCAACACGGCCTAGACCTCCTCACACCGGCAGACCACACGGACGTGTCAATTTGGTAGGCTCGAGCACGGCCTGAAGTAATCACACACGGGCGTGTCCCTACCGAGCCCAAGTTGAGTCCAATTTAGAAAAGGCTAATTTTGAGGGCTCTTAGGCATTCCAAAGCCTATAAATACACCCTAGAGGAGGAAGAAAAGGGGGGCACAGAATAGGGAGTAAGGAATTACTCCGAGGAAGTCGATTGATCCATCTCAGAAGCCGGATTCACCATCAAGACTGAAGATCTCTCCTCAATTTCCCCTTTAGGAGTTTTGGGTTTTCTTTATGTTTTGTATTCTTTATTATTCTGAGATGTTTTCTTATTTAGTTATGAACTAAAACCCTTAAATACCTAAGGGGAATGAAACCTAAGATGAATCTTGTTATTATTTTCTGAATTGTATGATAAATATTTAACTTGTTCTTAATTATGTGTTCTTAGTTCTTGTTTTGATATCCCAGGATACTGATTCAAGATAAGCTCCTATTCAGAGGAGGAATAGACCCTGTTTAAGAGTACATTTGTCAGAATTAAGCGGAGTTGATTGCGCACCTAGACATAGGGTGACAAGATTTTGCCGAATTAAGGTGAAACCTAATAAGGGGATCCATAGATCGAGTTAATGTAACCCTAGGGTGTTAATTAGATAAAGGTCTCAATTATTCAATCTAGGGAATAGATGTTATTAGTCTTGAATAGGGATAATAACATAACTTAGGGATCTCTACGGAACAAGTTAAATGAATAAATCATTCGATTCGGAGCCAGAATAACAAGTACAGTCTAGGTGGATTTTTCCTTAGGTATTGTCTTAATTCAATCGATTTTCCCAAAATAAAATTCTCCAATTCCATTCTCTGTGAATTCTTAGTCTAGATAATTAGTTAGTTAAAACAAAAACCTCTTTATTCTTAGGCTAGATAATAAAAAGACAATCATTACTAGTACTTTTAGTTTCTTTGGGTTCGACAATCCGATCATACTAAAACTATACCACTGTTCGATAGGTACACTTGCCTACATCGCGATAATAGTTAGTTTCAAGAACGATTAATTATAAATATTTAAAACCTATCACAAAATAACGCGATCAACTTGCCTTGCATAACTTGCAAGATTATTGTGATTAAACTGTTTCAAGGTAAGAATACCTTGTTACCTCACATAGTCTTTTATGTGCTTATTAGATTTAATTAATCGTTTGAATTAACATAGGGACATGCAAGAGATTAGTTCAATTTAATGGGTATGTATGTGCAATAACATGTTTGCTTATTAAAATTAGTTTAATCATTTGAATTGACATAGGGATATGTTAAGAGATGAATGGATTTGTATAGGTAAGTATGTTCATAAGTTAGCAAATTACCGAGTTGTCGCGAATTTATTCGTAACAACATAAACATGAGTTTAATAATTCTAAGTTAAAGAAATGTTATTATATCAACACAATTATGTCATCTTGATTAAATCATAATTTGAAATTGTGCATTAGAACTTTTATTTATTTAGTTTACTTAGTTTAAAATCTTAGTTTTTAATCACCCTCTTCAAACAAAATATTTTTCTTCACCAAAGTGTTTTAAGTAGAATTCATAAATAATTATTTTCACAGTCCTTGTGGGTACGATAACTTAACATTTACTTGTCACTTTATTACTTATTATGATTGTGTACACTTGCACATTTTCGTCGTTCCAAGTTTTTAGCACCGTTGTCGGGGACTATTTTAAAAAGTCATTATTTGTGAATTTGTTAGTTTTACATTTTAGTTTATTTTTCTATTTAATTTTTAACTTAATTAATTTTTCTGTGATTATTTCGGGTGTTTATGAGTATTGACCGAATTATTGACCTACTCCCTATAGACCTTGAGATTGAATGAACTTTTTGACAGTGAATAAGACAAGCAAATCAGAGAAGGACCGAAGAAATGAACATTTAAAATTTGAATCAAGGAAATAGAGCAAACCCTACTCAAAATCCTATCTTTATTGCTAATGATAGGGATAGAGCTTTACCATAGTATGTCGTGCCAGTATTTAATGATATTAATTCGGGTATTAGAAGACCCGAAATTGAGGCACAATAGTTCAAGCTGAAGCCAATCGTGTTCCAAATGCTTTAGATAGTGGGCCAATTCAGTGGAATGCCTACCGAAGATCCTCATCTACACTTAAGACTGTTTATGGAGGTGAGCGATTCTTTCAAGTTAGCCAGAGTACCTGAAGATGCATTACGATTGAAGTTGTTCCCGTATCACTAAGGGACAGAGCTCGAGCCTGGTTGAACTCATTGCTACCAAACTCAATTTTCACATGACAAGAGTTAGTAGAAAGATTCCTTATGAAGTATTTCCCACCTAGCAAGAATGCTAAGTTAAGGAACAAGATCACTGCTTTCCAACAAATGGATGATGAGTCCTTGTATGAGGCATGGGAAAGGTACAAATAGTTATTACGGAAGTGCCCTCATTATGGAACCCCACATTGCATCCAACTTGAGACATTTTATAATGGTCGCAATACTCACACGAGAATGGTAATGGACGTTTCTGCTAATGGTGCTCTCCTTTCTAAGTCTTATAATGAGGCTTATGAAATCATTGAGAGGATTGCCAACAACAATTATCAATGGCCAACCAATAAAGCAGTGTCAGGAAGACGAGTTGCTGGAACACATGAAGTAGATGCTCTTACTTCACTTGCATCTTAGGTATCATCAATATCCTCAATGTTAAAAAATCTTACTACTAATGGGTCTAATAGTTTTGTAGCATATCCACCAAACCAATTTGAAAATATAGCTTGTGTCTATTATGGGGAAGGATATTTGTTTGAAGAATGTCCATCAAATCCAGAATCCATGTACTACATAGGTAACCAGAACCAAAATCGAGGAAGGCAAGGACTGCAATCCAATTTCTATAACCAATCATGGTGAAACCACCTGAATTTTTCCTAGAGCCAACAAGGGGTTGGAATCAGTAATACTTACGCCCAACCTAGACCAACCCAGCCTCCTAGTTTTCCCCAACAAGTTCAGAAACCAACCAAGTAGAGCCATCCAATGGCTTAGAAAAATTGTTGAAGGCATACATGACTAAGAATGATGCCTTAATCCAAAGCCAAGTAGCTACATTGAAGAACCTAGAAAACCAAATGGGCCAGCTTGCAACTGAACTCAGGAACCGACCACAAGGTGCTTTACTTAGTGATACGGAGAATCTGAGGAATCTGGGGAAGGAACATTGCAAAGCGTTAACATTGAGCAGTGGAAAAAGAGTAGAGCCCAACACCATCGAAGATGAAAAAGAGCAACCTGACGCTCAAGATTCAGAGGAAGTTCAACCGAGTGTTGAAATTCCAATTTCACAAGAACTAGACTCTACAAAACCCAACAAGGTAATTTCAGAACCAGCTAGTTCTGATCAACTAATAACTCCATTAGGTGCAGAATTGCCACAGAAGACGAATCAACCACTTCCAGTAAAGAAACCACCACCACCCTACCCTCAAAGACTTTAAAAGCAAAAGTAGGAGTTCAATTCAAGAAGTTCCTAGATGTACTCAAGCAATTTCATATCAATATCCTGTTGGTTGAAGCACTTGAGCAAATACCGAATTACGTCAAATTCATGAAGGATATCCTATCCAAAAAATGAAGACTTGGAGAATTTAAGACAGTAGCTTTGACGAAGGAATGCAGTGCATATCTTCAAGACAAACTACCCTCAAAGTTGAAGGATTCTAAATGTTTTACCATACCTTGAAACATTGGAGCAACATATTATGGTAAGGCATTATGTGACTTAGGTGCGAGTATTAACTTGATGCCTATGTTAATATTTAGAAAATTGGGGATAGGTGAAGTTAGGCCTACTACGGTTACACTTCAATTAGCAGATCGATCCTTGGCATATCTAGAAGGAAAAATTGAGGATGTATATGATTTTTTTATTCTAGACTTTGAAGTAGACAAAGAAGTGTCAATTATCTTAGGAAGATTGTTCTTAGCAACTAGAAGGATCCTTATTAATGTGCAAAAGGGCGAGCTTACTATGCATGTTCAGGATGATCAGGTAACACTTAACGTTTTTAATTTTATGCGATTTCCTAACACAATTGATGATTATTCTGCAGTATCCGATTTAGAGGATTTAATAATGGAGAAGGAGCTCAATTTCTTTGAGGATCCGTTGGAACAAATTTTGACATCAGATCCTCTGAATGATGAAAAGGAGGAGGAATACTTAGCATTGTTAGAAGCTAATCAAAAGGGATTTAATCCACAATCCATTTTGAATCTTTGGAATTAGAGAAAAGGGATTATGCGCAACCAAAAGCATCAATCGAGGAGCCACCTAAATTAGAACTCAAGGTACTACCTTCACATTTAAAATATGTTTATCTAGGTAACGCTTCTACTCTGCCTGTTATTGTTTCAGCAGAATTTACTAGTGAGCAAGAAGGCAAACTCATCCTCGTATTGAAACAATTCAAGAAGGCTATCAGATGAACCATAGCCGATATTTGCAGAATTAGTCTATCTGTCTGCATGCACAAGACAAAATTCACTTGCCTGTACAGTACATTTTCATTTAGATGCATGCCATTTGGTTTATGTAATGCACCTGATACATTTCAAAGATGTAAGATGTCTATTTTTACAGACATGGTCGAGAAGTATTTCAAAGTTTTTATAGATGATTTTTCAGTATTTGGAGATAATTATGATGATTGCTTACCCAATCTAGCGAAGGTATTAAGGCGATGCGAAGAAACAAACCTAGTACTAAACTGGGAAAAGTGCCATTTCATGGTACGAGAACGGATTGTTCTAGGGCATCGGATAATAAGACATGGAATAGAGGTTGATAAAGCAAAGCTAGATGTTATAGAGAAACTCCCACCTCTAACATCAAGCAAAGCTAGGTGTTCAGAGCTTTTTGGGCCACGCTGGTTTCTATCGAAGATTCATCAAGGACTTCTCCCAAATTGCTAAATCTTTGTGAAAATTATTTGAAAAGGACACGACATTCAAATTCGATGAAGACTGCTTAAGCCTTTCAACAATTTGAAGAGTCGATTAGTTTCAGCACCCATAATCGTCACACCAGACTGGGATTTTCCATTTGAATTGATGTGTGATGCAAGTGACTTCGCGGTAGGAGCTGTCATGGGCCAGCAAAGGAACAAAATTTTTCATCCTATCTACTACGCAAGTCGTACTCTGATAGGAGCTCAACTGAATTATACAGTAACAGAGAAAGAGATACTTGCTATTGTGTTTGTTTTTGACAAGTTTTGATCTTATCTTGTAGGTACCAAGGTGACTTTCTATACAGACCACTCGGCAATTAAGTATTTACTTGCCAAGAAAGACGCAAAGCCGAGACTGATCCAGTGGGTACTTCTACTTCAAGAGTTTGACCTAAAAATTCAAGATCGAAAAAGAGTAAAAAACCAAGTAGCAGACCACTTGTCCAGATTGGAGCCGTAAGAAGGGAGCTCTTCTCTTATACCAATTTGAGAGACGTTTCTAGATGAACACATACTGAAGGTAAATCATGTCCATAATACCCTTTGGGTTGCTGGTATTGCTAACTTTTTAGCTTGTGGTTTGATGCCGATTGATAAGACATATCATCAAAGGAAAAAGTTTTTTCACGATGTGAAGTACTATTTCTGAGAAGAGCCATATTTGTTTAAAAAATGTGCCGATCAAATGATCAGGAGATGCGTGGCAGAAGAAGAAGTACAAAAGATTTTATACCATTGTCACTCAGCTCCAAGTGGGGGACACTTTGGAGGTACTCGTACTACAGCTAAAGTATTGCAAGCCGAATTCTTTTGGCCAACACTATTCAAGGATGCATATGCTTACGTTAAGAGTTGTGATCAATGTCAAAGGGTTGGAAATGTCACCAACAGAAATGAGATGCCTCGAACAAATATCATTGAGGTAGAATTATTCGATGTTTGGGGTATTAATTTTCTTGGTCCTTTCCCTTCATCTTTTGGTCACACGTACATATTAGTAGTCATAGACTATGTGTCTAAGTGGGTTGAGGCAGAGGTATATCCGACAAATGATGCTAAGGTTGTAATGAAGTTTTTGTAGAAACATGTGTTTACAAGGTTTGGAACCCCAAGAGCCATCATCAGTGATGAAGGGTCCCATTTTGTGAACTAGTGGTTGAAATGGTTATTAGATAAACATGGAATAAAACACAAGGTCGCTATAGCTTACCATCCGCATATGAATGGGCAAGCTGAACTAGCAAACAAGGAGATCAAAGACATACTTGAGAAGGTAGTTTGCCCGAACTGATGAGATTGGTCCAAAAGACTGGATGATGCTTTATGGGCTTACAGAACAGCATACAAGAAACCTTTAGGGATGTCACCCTACAGGTTGGTCTTTGGGAAAGCCTGCCATCTACCCCTGGAGTTAGAGCACAAAGCTTACTGGGCCCTACGACAACTCAACTTGGATCTAAAGCTTGCTAAAGAGAAACGAATGCTCCAACTCAATGAGCTAGAGGAATTCCGAATGTTCTCGTATGAAAATGCCAAATTACTCAAGGAGAGACTTAAGAAATGGCATGACAAGCACATTCGAGTTTGAGAATTTGAAGCAGGTCAGCAAGTCTTGTTATTTAATTCCAGATTAAGGTTCTTTCTAGGTAAACTAAAATCACGTTGGTTCGGTTCATTTACGATTCATCGCATCTATCCGTACAGAGTTGTTGAACTCCAAGGTAAGGGAGGTAATTTTCAAGTTAATGCTCAAATTCTCAAACATTCTTGGGAAGATAAGATCAAACGAATCAAATTTCGTTCATTTTATCAAATGTTTAAATTTTTTATTTTCCTTTTTAATAAATGATTTAGGGTATATTTTCGAGATTAGTATGTTTAATAAATTCTGTCTAGGAGATTGGAACTTAAGCGGGACTGCTTGTGACCCCTCCAATCTTTCTTGGGGATTGATTTTAACATAATTTTCCGAGAAATTATTCCCTAAATAAAATAAAATATTTTATTTTTTAAATAAAATGGGTCAATTTTGATCCAAGTTTTAAATTGCAACTCAATTTCAAATTTTCATTAAGTTTAGGGACTTAATTGAATTATTTTTAAAATTTGGTTGCTCTTTTTAAAAATAATAAAATTAGATGCCTCTTTTGTAAATATTTTCAAAAGGCTTCTAGAATAAATGTTTTAGTTTAATAAAAAGTTGATAATTATTAATATATAATTATATCCATTATAATATATACTAATTATTATCAACTTTATATAGAGTTAGGATTAGTTTTAATTTAATCATATTTTATTTGATAAGTTTTATCTTAATTAATTAATAGCAATTAATAATTTAATATGCATATATTTAATTATTAATTGTTGTTAACATTGTATAGGAATAGAACTTAGAATTCTTTATTGATTAAATTGTTCTAAGAATTATACTCTAATTCCTATTCCTTCCTCTATTAATTCCATCCATCTTCCCATTCATCCATCACTCAAACCCCCAAAACACCAAGTTTCGCAAGCTCCTAGTCGCACATTGCTCAGCCAGTAGCCCCAGCTCCATTGCACGCCGCATGTCCAAGCCCCAGCAGCTACTCCTAGGCGCCTCACTTGCGTACTTCCAGCTTCAGCGCATGCCAGGCTTGCTTGCCAAAAGGCCCCGCACGCTACTCACACACTGTTGCTAGTTCCCATCTTAGCTTGCACACTGCTGTCTGCTCCTGTGCCCATCCGTGCGCACACTCCAGCAGCCCTCCAGCATTTGTGCGACATACACCTACACCAAGCCCCTTAGCCGAAATCTTCCTACCTACCCTAAATTGACCTCTTTTGTTCATTAATTATTTTTAGGAGTTCTTAATTTTTATAGAAAATATGGTAAGACAAAATTTTTCTCCTAAATTTTAATTTTATTTAATCATTTAATTTTTCAATTTATTGAATTATTAATATTTTATATTAATTTAAATATTGAGAAAATATTTGTTTCCATCTTATGTTCAGGTTAATCATGCCTCGCAAGAGAACTCGTGCCTGCGCCCAAATTGATGAAACACAAAACAAGTTCCATTATGAAAAAGCCAAAGCAAGATATGAGAGTATCTTCAAAAATCAACAGATGCATCCAGAGAAAGGCTTTACATTGAAAGAGAGCAACTACAAAGACTTTATGGCACGTATTCGTCAAGTTGCTGAAACCCTCAATTGGGAATTGTTTTGTGAGAAGAGACCTAGTGTGGATGAGGAACTAGTTCATGAATTCTATGCGGATTTAACCTCAAGCGAGTTGATAGAAGTTCCAGTTCGCGAAATCAAGGTACCAATAACTTCAAATACTATTAATGAGTTCTTTGAATTGTCTGATTTTGAAAACAACGAATATTCTTCCTTGATGAGCAATGTAGAGCCTGAAAATTTGCAAGAAATTCTCGTGGAACATATAGTTCCAGGTTCTAAGTGGACTGTGTCAAAGCAAGGAATCCACACTTGTCGAAGAGAACACTTGACACCACTCACAAAGGTATGGTTCTATTTCATCCGTTTCAGCTTTATGCCTAGCTCACATGGGACTACAATTTCATTAGAGCTAATGGTCTTATTATACTCAATTTTAATTGGAAAGACCATTGATGTGGGAAAAATCATCCTGAGAGAAATGCAAAATTGTGTCGTTAGACGTTCTGGCCCAGCCTACTTTCCCTTTACGATAACAATTTTGTGCTTGAAAGCTAAATTCTTGCAAACGTAAAGAAGATAGGCTATAGCAAGGGCACAATCACAGATTGGGACCTCTATTGAATAGCTAGAGATTCTGTTCTACAGCAGCAAATTGAAGAAAGTGAGGATCCCGAAGAAGAGGAAGAAGATCCCACAGAGATCGAACCAATACAATCGGCTGAAGTCCCTGATAAGGTGGAGCCAATGGAACCAGAAGTTGAACCTGATGACGAAACTTCAATATTCAGAGCTCAACCGCCTAGCCCAAATCTTTGAGATGAGCTGTAACACCCCGAACCCGAGACCATCGCCGGAGTCGAACACGAGGTGTTAACAGACTTCAACCCACTTATTGAGAGTTTCCAGACAAGCTGCCAATCTGTGTACTAGTCGCTCCAAAATTCATAACTTGAGTTTTACAACTCGAAAATAAGTTTCGCAATTTTTCCATGAAACTAGACTCATATTTCCATCTACATATTTTTTCTAGAATTTTGGTCGAGCCAATTAGTACAGTTTATTAGTTAAAGTCTCCCTGCTTGCGGGATCGACTACACTGACCTTTGTGCATTACGAATTGGATATCTCCTGTACAGGGCTTCAATACTGATGCCGTTTGTTTCTATAGAAACTAGACTCAGAGAGGAACCTACACATATATGGCATGACTCCTAATTATCTCTGGTTAATTTACAATGATTTTCCAAACTCCGAACCGGTGGCAATCCCGGTAACTCCTCCGGAAAAACATCTGAATACTCACAAACCACTGGTACCGATTCGAGTTTCTTTTCCGTCTCTTTACTTTCAAACACATACGCAAGGTATGTTTCACACCCCTTTTTCACATATCTCCGAGCGGTCATAGAAGATATTATCGCTGGCACTCCTTTTAAATCAGTAGACTCGACTCGGACTACCTCATTATTTGCACTCCTCAAATCAATGGTTTTCCTTTTGCAATCCACCACTGCATCATGTACGGTCAGCCAATCCATACCAAGAATAACATCGAATTCATCAAATGGTAGAAGCATCAGATCGGCCGGAAAATAGGATTCTCGAATTATTAGGGGGCATCTCTTGCACACTTTATCAACGAGTACGTATTGACCCAAAGGGTTTGACATACATATGAATGAGTAGAGCCGGGGTCAATCAATGCAATCACACTAGTATCAAAGAGAGTAAAAGTACCAGTGATAACGTCAGGGGAGGATGCCTCCTCTCGTGCGCGGATGGCATATGCTCTAGCAGGAGCACGGGTCTCGGATCGAACAGTAGTGTCGGTGGCTCCTCTCGATTACCACCCCTACCTCCACGAAATCCTTAGGGTCTACCTCCATTGTCGCCCCACTCGATCTTGCACCTTGCATCTTATTCTTCTCATCTAGCTCGTGCAATCTCTAATGAAGTGGTCCTTGAACCACATCCGTAATGAGTCTTGCTAATGACTTACCCCAACATTCACCTAGGTGTCGTCTTCCACATTGGGGGCATTCAGGTCTCTCTTGACGATTATTGCCCACACTAGCCACCAAGTAGCTCGGAGTCCGTCGATGGTCGTGCTCTAATGGAAATTCCCGATCGTCCTCGATTTATTAGTGTCCTCCACGAACTTCTTTACAATCGAGAACGGAGCTTTACCCATCGATCTCTTACGATAGTCTTTAGCTTCAAATTCAGCCTTCTTCTTCTCCTTTCCAAGTTCTTCCGCCTTGCGAGCTCGTTCGACCAGCGTCACGAACTCCTTTATCTCCAAAATACCCACTAGTAGTTTTAAATCTTCATTCAATCCTTCTTCAAATCTTTTGCACATAGCAACCTCATCGGCCACACACTCCGAGCATACCGACTAAGTCTTACGAACTCATGTTCGTATTCGAATCTTGTCATACGGCCTTGCTTGAGTTCCAAGAATTCCTTACGCTTTTGATCGATGAACCGTTGACTAATATACTTCTTTCAAATTCATTTGAAAGAAATCCCAAGTAACTTCGCTTCGTTTGGGACTATGGAGATCAAAGTCCTCCACCAATAGTAAGCTGAGTCTCGCAACAAGGATATAGCACACTTTAGACATTCATCGGGTGTGCATGACAGTTCATCAAACACCCGAATGGTGTTATCAAGCGAAACTCGGCTCTTTCGGCATCATCAAGAACTATGGTCTTAAACTCCTCAGCCCCGCTTTCTAATCAAGTCTCTGGTGGCTTACTCGGCCTCATAGGATCAGATGGCGATGGCATTACAGCCCTTGGGGTGGATTATATAAATTCGGGAATTGTTGGACAGCCGGATTGGTTCGGGCGTATTGCGCTACCTACTCATTCATCATGGTAAAGAAGGCTAGTTTTGCCTCCTCACCTTGATTATTCGCAGATGACTGAGGTTCAACAGGCGGCGTCCCTTGTGCAGGAGCAGCCGCTACACTTTCAACGTCATCCGCCAAGGTTCTCTCTACACCGGGATCCATTTACTAATCAAAACAAAAATTTTAACCGTCAGAAGTCATCACACATTTAAACATTAACATTAAGGCATGTATAGCTAGACTCATACGCGCTATGGTAGTCCTAGAACCGACTAAACCATAGCTCTGATACCAATAAAAATGTAACACCCCGAACCCGAGACCGTCGCCGGAGTCGAACACGAGGTGTTAACAGACTTCAACCCACTTATTGAGAGTTTCCAGACAAGCTGCCAATCTGTGTACTAGTCGCTCCAAAATTCATAACTTGAGTTTTTCAACTCGAAAATCAGTTTCGCAATTTTTCCATGAAACTAGACTCATATTTCCATCTACATATTTTTTTCTAAAATTTTTGGTCGAGCCAATTAGTACAGTTTATTAGTTAAAGTCTCCCCTGTTGCAGGGATCGACTACACTGACCTTTGTGCATTACGAATTGGATATCTCCCTGTACAGGGCTTCAATACTGATGCCGTTTGTTTCTATAGAAACTAGACTCAGAGAGGAACCTACACATATATGGCATGACTCCTAATTATCTCTGGTTAATTTACAATGATTTTCCAAAGTCGGGACAGGGGATCCAGAAACAGTTCTGGCCCTGTTTCACAAGAACTTTAATATCTGTTAACTTATAACTCATATGACCATTTCGTTTCTTCTATATAAAAGTAGATTCATCAAGGTACATTTACATAATTTATTTACTATTTAATACCATTCCTACTATTTTTAGTGATTTTTCAATCTCACGTTACTGCTGCTGCCAGCACCTGTCACTAAAGCAACTATGCCTATTTCATGATTTCCTTTGATCTAATTAGTGATTCATCATACATGTCACAAATCATGATCATGACTAGCCATACCAGAGGCTAATCATTATCCAACATCTCCCTACTACACTATTGCCATAACATGCATTTTAACACCAAAATAATCAACCATGGCATAAGGCATGGAAATCGAATTACCAAGACTTGTAACTTAACATTGGAGAACTAAATCCAACCGAGCATTTATGCCATTTTCGCATGGCTAAAAGTTTACATACCAAAGTTCAACAAAGCATATTAGCCTATACATGCCAAAATGTTCTCCTAAACCGACTACACAAAAAATACCAAAAGTTGATAGCCGGTGTGATGACTCCAATGACGATCACGAGCACGCAAAAAGGACGAGTCCGAGAAACCTAAAATGGCGACAAGCAAACACCGGGTGAGTATATAACTCAAGTAAGCCATAAGCATTATATTGCCGTTCAGTAATAATATACCATAAAAGAAAATAATTAATGCGGATTAAAATCCTCCATCCACACCCCAAACGGTACTATAATTCTTTAGGCATTTCGGTTTGGTCACATACCAAGCCCTACTTGATATTTCATACATTACGCCATATGACATTGCATGCATTTATTTTCGAGCATAATCACCACATAGATCAAGACTTACCAAACCAAAATTCCAAATATAAATAAAATGTCCATTCCTCATGAGCTCAAGGTTTTTACTCGCATCAGCTGTCCATGATTGACTCGGTAAGGCCGCACATAGAACATGTACGTTTATTAGAGGATGTGCAATAAGCCCGCACACTTAGTGCTTAATAGTCGAACTCGCACACTTAGTGCTATATAATCAAACTTGCACACTTAGTGCTGTATAATTTGAACCCGCACACTTAGTGCCAATTTGTGATTATAAATGTTTACACCCGCACACTTAGTGCCGAAACCGATTATTCAATACATCTCACCTCTTTTCTTTCAATTCAATATTTTTATCACCACATACATACATGTTTATATATATATATTCTACCATTCCATTCAGCATCATTACTTGGACATTAGGACCCTTTAAATTAGTACAAATAAGTGCTTAATGACTTACCTTATATCGGATGAAATGATTCCCAATCTACTACTCGATTATCTTTGCTTTGCCTTTGCTTGGTTCTCCCTCTTTGATGTCTTGATCTAAAATGAATACATTTAGTAGTTTAATCTTCTTGCTGGATTTTTATGTGTATAACTTAATGGTTTTCACCCCATTTCACAACTATCTTTGTTCAAAATATCAAAATCTCAACCAACATTTGTTTAATGCTTCAAGGCGAATGCATGGTCACCATTAAGCTAATCTAGTCTCAAGTATTTTAATCCTAACATACAACATCATGAATCAACTCAACCTTATAAGCCAATATTACTCCTACAACCGATTGTAAGGAGTTAACAAAGAAAATATATTTTACAAACATATACACCCATATGGCCGATTTTACCAAATCAAATTTAACCTTACTTATCTCAAATTTTCATTTCATACTATCATCCCCATGACATAGCAAGGTTTTGAATCATGGACTAATTAGAACTAAAACTAGCAACTAAGAACATGCATGAATCTCATGGCACCATATTAAACATACCTTAATCTAGCTACAAGGATGGCCAACCTATTCCAAACCAACCATGAGCAAGGACCCTTTCTTCTCCTTGAGATTTTCGGCCAAAGGATGGAAAAAAAGATGAACAAAGCTTTTTTTTTGTTTTCTTTCTCACTTGCATGGCAATGGGGAGGGAGGGAAAGTCTTCACACACACACTTTTTTTTTTATTACTCATGCACCTTATTTTATTTATTTCAACATAAAACACTCACCCAACATGTTTCATGACATGTCTTGCCCATGCTTCCTTGTCATGGCCGGCCACTAGCACTTGGGGGATTTTGAC
Organism: Gossypium arboreum; assembly: GCF_025698485.1. NCBI lineage: Eukaryota > Viridiplantae > Streptophyta > Magnoliopsida > Malvales > Malvaceae > Gossypium > Gossypium arboreum. The sequence continues at coordinate 69,341,451 of NC_069077.1, read as the reverse complement.
ATGCAAGTCCTCCTTTGACTACATGTACTATTAGGTCCTTATAGATTAGCCTATCATTTTTCAAAAGTGACATACAAGTCCTACTAACTGAATTCACATGCAATCGACTAAACCAAGCTTGAAATTTTTACACATTTGTAAATACATATTCTAGACAATAAATATTACGTTCAAACATTTCGGTGACTCGGTTTAGTGGTCCCAAACCACTTCCGACTAGGGTCAATTCAGGCTGTCACAACTCTCCCCACTTAAGGAATTTTCGTCCCGAAAATCTTACCGTAAATGAGGTTTGGGTAACGCTCTTTCATAGAATTCTCGGGTTCCCAAGTAGCTTCTTCCATCCCGTGTTTGAGCCATAACACTTTTACTAACGGAACCCTTTTGTTTCGCAACTCCTTCACTTCACGAGCTAGGATACTGAATCGGTTCTTCTTCATAACTCATATCGGCTTGAATTTCAATCTCGGAGGGTTTATTACATGCGAAGGATCGGATCGGTAACGTCAAGCATCGAAACATGGAAAACGTTGTGGATCCTTTCGAGTTCGGGGGTAAAAGCAACCTATACGCCATCGGGCCCACTCGTTCGGAGATCTCATATGGCCCAATGAATCTCGGACTCAATTTGCCCTTACGGCCAAATCGAGTATCTTTTCGGGTGATACCTTAAGAAACACTTTGTCTCCCACCTGATACTCAATATCTCTTCGTTTTAAATCCGCGTACGACTTCTGACGATTCGAAGCAGCCTTCAAACTTTCACGAATTACTCGAACTTTTTGCTCAACATCTCTAATCAAATCCACCCCGAAAATTTTGCTTTCACCGAGCTCAGTCCAAAACAATGGTGTACGGCATTTACGACCATACAAAGCCTCGTAAGGCGCCATCTTAATGCTTGACTGAAAACTATTGTTGTGCGAATTCAATCAAGGGTAAATACCGTTCCCATGAACCATTAAACTCGAGGATGCAACATCTCAATATATCCTCAAGTATCTGAATTATCCGCTCGGATTGACCATCGGTTTGGGGATGAAAAGCGGTGCTAAAATGCAGCTTGGTACCCAAAGCTTCTTGCAATTTCTTCCAAAATCGTGAGGTGAATCTCGGATCTCTGTCCGACACAATAGAAATCGGTACCCGTGTAATCTCACAATGAGAAACATACAATTCAGCTAGCTTATCCAATGAAAAATCCGTACGTACGGGGATAAAGTGAGCCGACTTAGTCAATCTATCAACGACGACCCAAATTGCATCTTTCTTGCTTGCCGACACTGGCAAGCCAGATACAAAATCCATCGTGACTCGTTCCCATTTCCATTCAGGTATCATGATTGGCTGAAGCAAACCCGTGGGCACTTGATGTTCCGCCTTTACTTGTCGACATACTAAGCACTTGAAACAAAGTTGGAAATGTCTCGTTTCATACCATGCCACCAAAGCGGTGTCTCGTGTCGTTGTACATTTTCGTACTCCACGGGTGGATTGACATTCGACTCTTCGTCACCTCGTTCAAAATCATCGAAACAAGTTCGAATTCCTTGGAATACATAATCGACCCTTGAACGTCAAGCAATCATGGTCGTCAATCTGAAATTCGATTCCTTGTTCGAACACACTCATCCCGTTTTGCAACCAACTCATCGTCGACTTTCGAGCTTCACGAATTTGACGTATCAATAATGGTTTGGCTTTCAATTCAGCTACTAACACATTGTCGGGTAGAATGCACAAGTGTACATTCATCGCTTCATAACGCAAATAGTGATTTACGACTTAAGGCATCCGCAACCACATTAGCCTTTCCGGGTGATAGTCAATGACCAACTCATAATCCTTTAACAGCTCGAGCCAACGTCTTTGTCGCAGATTTAAGTCTCTTTGAGTCATCAAATATTTGAGACTTTTGTGATCCGAATACACATGGCACTTCTCACCAAATAAGTAATGTCGCCATATCTTTAAAGCGAATACGATGGCGACCAATTCGAGATCATGGGTCGGATAATTTTTCTCATGTGGCTTTAATTGTCTCGACGCATAGGCCACAACTCGCCCTTCTTGCATCAATACGCAACCCAACCCAAGTAGGGATGCGTCACTATAAATGACAAACTCTTTGCCCGATTCGGGTTGCTCTAGAATTGGGGCTTCATCAAATAAGCTTTCAGTTGATCGAAACTTTTCGACATTTCTCCGTCCATTCGAACTTAACATCCTTTTGGAGTAAGCCGTCATTGGCGTGGCTATCGTCGAGAAACCTTTTACAAATCGTCGGTAATAACCGACAAGCCCCAAAAAGCTCCTAACTTCGGTAACATTCCTTGGTGGTTTCCAATCGACTATGGCGAAATTTTGTTCGGTCCACCACGACACCGTCACGGACACCACGTGCCCCAAAAAGCTAACCTCTTTCAACCAAAATTCACATTTTGAACTTTGCGTATAATCGCTTATCTCGTAAGATTTGCAACACTAGCCTCGGTGTTCAAGATGTTCGGTTTCATCTCTCGAATAGACCAAAATGTCATCGATAAATACAACTATGAACCGATCCAAGTATGGCCTGAAAATTCTATTCATTAAATCCATAAACACCGTAGGGCATTAGTGAGCCCAAACGGCATCACCAAGAATTACGTAGTGACCGTACCTCGTTCTAAAAGCGATTTTGGGTATGTCCGATTCTCGGACTCTCAACTGATAGTACCCCGACCTCAAATCTATCTTTGAAAACACCAAGGCTCCCTTTAATTGATCAAACAAATCGTCAATTCGTGGCAACGGATATTTATTCTTTATCGTCACTTTATTGAGTTGACGATAGTCGATGCACAACCTCATGCTTCCGTCCTTCTTTTTCACAAACAATACTTGGTGCGCCCCATGGAGAAAAACTCGGTCGAGCGAAACCTCTATCATCAATTCTTGCAATTGGACCTTCAATTCCTTTAACTCTGTTAATGCCATACGATCACGGAGCTATTGAGATCGGCGTAGTACCGGTACAACCGATGCGAATTCCACTTCTCGAACCGGTGGCAATCCGGTAACTCCTCCGGAAAACATCCGAATACTCACAAACCACTGGTACCGATTCGAGTTTCTTTTCCGTCTCTTTACTTTCAAACACATACGCAAGGTATGTTTCACACCCTTTTTCACATATCTCCGAGCGGTCATAGAAGATATTATCGCCGGCACTCCTTTTAAATCGAGAGACTCGACTCGGACTACCTCATTATTTGCACTCCTCAAATCAATGGTTTTCCTTTTGCAATCCACCACCGCATCATGTACGGTCACCAATCCATACCAAGAATAACATCGAATTCATCAAATGGTAGAAGCATCAGATCGGCCGGAAAATAGGATTCTCGAATTATTAGGGGGCATCTCTTGCACACTTTATCAACGAGTACGTATTGACCCAAAGGGTTTGACATACATATGAATGAGTAGAGCCGGGGTCAATCAATGCAATCACACTAGTATCAAAGAGAGTAAAAGTACCAGTGATAACGTCAGGGGAGGATGCCTCCTCTCGTGCGCGGATGGCATATGCTCTAGCAGGAGCACGGGTCTCGGATCGAACAGCCGTATCAGTGGCTCCTCTCTGATTACCACCCCTACCTCCTGAAATCCTTAGGGGTCTACCTCCAGCTGTCGCCCCACTCGATCTTGCACCTTGCATCTTATTCTTCTCATCTAGCTCCGTGCAATCTCTAATGAAGTGGTCCTTGAACCACATCCGTAACAGTCAGGTTAATGGACTTACCCCAACATTCACCTAGGTGTCGTCTTCCACATTGGGGGCATTCAGGTCTCTCTTGACGATTATTGCCCACACTAGCCACCAAGTAGCTCGAGTCCGTCGATGGTCGTGCTCTAATGGAAATTCCCGAAGTCGTCCTCGATTTATTAGTGTCCTCCCTGAACTTCTTTACAGTCGAGAACGGAGCTTTACCCATCGATCTCTTACGATAGTCTTTAGCTTCAAATTCAGCCTTCTTCTTCTCCTTTCCAAGTTCTTCCGCCTTGCAGGCTCGTTCGACCAAAATCACGAACTCCTTTATCTCCAAAATACCCACTAGTAGTTTTAAATCTTCATTCAATCCTTCTTCAAATCTTTTGCACATAGCAACCTCATCGGCCACACACTCCCGAGCATACCGACTAAGTCTTACGAACTCATGTTCGTATTCAGGTACTGTCATACGGCCTTGCTTGAGTTCCAAGAATTCCTTACGCTTTTGATCGATGAACCGTTGACTAATATACTTCTTCGAAATTCGTTTGAAAGAAATCCCAAGTAACTCGCTTCGTTTGGGACTATGGAGATCAAAGTCCTCCACCAATAGTAAGTGAGTCTCGCAACAAGGATATAGCACACTTTAGACATTCATCGGTGTGCATGATTCATCAAACACCGAATGGTGTTATCAAGCGAACTTCGGCTCTTTCGGCATCATCAAGAACTATGGTCTTAAACTCCTCAGCCCGCGCTTTCTAATCAAGTCTACAGGTGGCTTACTCGGCCTCATAGGATCGATGGCGATGGCATTACAGCCCTTGGGGTGGATTATATAAATTCGGAATTGTTGGACAGTAGGATTGGTTCAAGCGATATGCTACCTACTCATTCATCATGGTAAAGAAGGCTAGTTTTGCCTCCTCACCTTGATTATTCGCAGATGATGAGGTTCAACAGTGGCGTCCCTTGTGCAGAGCAGCCGCTACACTTTCAACGTCATCCGCCAAGGTTCTCTCTACACCGGATCCATTTACTAATCAAAACAAAAATTTTAACCGTCGAAGTCATCACACATTTAAACATTAACATTAAGGCATGTATAGCTAGACTCATACGCGCTATGGTAGTCCTAGAACCGACTAAACCATAGCTCTGATACCAATAAAATGTAACACCCGAACCCGAGACCGTCAGCCGAGTCGAACACGAGGTGTTAATGACTTCAACCCACTTATTGAGAGTTTCCAGACAAGCTGCCAATCTGTGTACTAGTCGCTCCAAAATTCATAACTTGAGTTTTCAACTCGAAAATCAGTTTCGCAATTTTTCCATGAAACTAGACTCATATTTCCATCTACATATTTTTTCTAAAATTTTGGTCGAGCCAATTAGTACAGTTTATTAGTTAAAGTCTCCCCTGTTGCAGGGATCGACTACACTGACCTTTGTGCATTACGAATTGGATATCTCCCTGTACAGGGCTTCAATACTGATGCCGTTTGTTTATATAGAAACTAGACTCAGAGAGGAACCTACACATATATGGCATGACTCCTAATTATCTCTGGTTAATTTACAATGATTTTCCAAAGTCGGGACAGGGGATCCAGAAACAGTTCTGGCCCTGTTTCACAAGAACTTTAATATCTGTTAACTTATAACTCATATGACCATTTCGTTTCTTCTATATAAAAGTAGATTCATCAAGGTACATTTACATAATTTACTTACTATTTAATACCATTCCTACTATTTTTAGTGATTTTTCAATCTCACGTTACTGCTGCTGCCAGCACCTGTCACTAAAGCAACTATGCCTATTTCATGATTTCCCTTTGATCTAATTAGTGATTCATCATACATGTCACAAATCATGATCATGACTAGCCATACCAGAGGCTAATCATTATCCAACATCTCCCTACTACACTATTGCCATAACATGCATTTTAACACCAAAATAATCAACCATGGCATAAGGCATGGAAATCGAATTACCAAGACTTGTAACTTAACATTGGAGAACTAAATCCAACCGAGCATTTATGCCATTTTCGCATGGCTAAAAGTTTACATACCAAAGTTCAACAAAGCATATTAGCCTATACATGCCAAAATGTTCTCCTAAACCGACTACACAAAAAATACCAAAAGTTGATAGCGGTGTGATGACTCCAATGACGATCACGAGCACGCAAAAAGGACGAGTCCGAGAAACCTAAAATGGCGACAAGCAAACACCGGGTGAGTATATAACTCAGTAAGCCATAAGCATTATATTGCCGTTCAGTAATAATATACCATAAAAGAAAATAATTAATGCGGATTAAAATCCTCCATCCACACCCCAAACGGTACTATAATTCTTTAGGCATTTCGGTTTGGTCACATACCAAGCCCTACTTGATATTTCATAAATTACGCCATATGACATTGCATGCATTTATTTTCGAGCATAATCACCACATAGATCAAGACTTACCAAACCAAAATTCCAAATATAAATAAAATGTCCATTCCTCATGAGCTCAAGGTGTTTACTCGTGCATGTCCATGATTGACTCGGTAAGGCCGCACATAGAACATGTACGTTTATTAGAGGATGTGCAATAAGCCCGCACACTTAGTGCTTAATAGTCGAACTCGCACACTTAGTGCTATATAATCAAACTTGCACACTTAGTGCTGTATAATTTGAACCCGCACACTTAGTGCCAATTTGTGATTATAAATGTTTACACCCGCACACTTAGTGCCGAAACCGATCATTCAATACATCTCACCTCTTTTCTTTCAATTCAATATTTTATCACCACATACATACATGTTTATATATATATTCTACCATTCCATTCAGCATCATTACTTGGACATTATGACCCTTTAAATTAGTACAAATAAGTGCTTAATGACTTACCTTATATCGGATGAAATGATTCCCAATCTACTACTCGATTATCTTTGCTTTGCCTTTGCTTGGTTCTCCTCTTTGATGTCTTGATCTAAAATGAATACATTTAGTAGTTTAATCTTCTTGCTGGATTTTTATGTGTATAACTTAATGGTTTTCACCCCATTTCACAACTATCTTTGTTCAAAATATCAAAATCTCAACCAACATTTGTTTAATGCTTCAAGGTCAATGCATGGTCACCATTAAGCTAATCTAGTCTCAAGTATTTTAATCCTAACATACAACATCATGAATCAACTCAACCTTATAAGCCAATATTACTCCTACAACCGATTGTAAGGAGTTAACAAAGAAAATATATTTTACAAACATATACACCCATATGGCCGATTTTACCAAATCAAATTTAACCTTACTTATCTCAAATTTTCATTTCATACTATCATCCCCATGACATAGCAAGGTTTTGAATCATGGACTAATTAGAACTAAAACTAGCAACTAAGAACATGCATGAATCTCATGGCACCATATTAAACATACCTTAATCTAGCTACAAGGATGGCCAACCTATTCCAAACCAACCATGAGCAAGGACCCTTTCTTCTCCTTGAGATTTTCGGCAAAAGGATGGAAAAAAAGATGAACAAAGCTTTTTTTTGTTTTTCTTTCTCACTTGCACGGCAATGGGGAGGGAAGGGGAAAGCCTTCACACACACACTTTTTTTTTTTATTACTCATGCACCTTATTTTATTTATTTCAACATAAAACACTCACCCAACATGTTTCATGACATGTCTTGCCCATGCTTCCTTGTCATGGCCGCCACTAGCACTGGGGATTTTACATGCAAGTCCTCCTTTTGACTACATGTACTATTAGGTCCTTATAGATTAGCCTATCATTTTTCAAAAGTGACATACAAGTCCTACTAACTGAATTCACATGCAATCGACTAAACCGAAGCTTGAAATTTTTACACATTCGTAAATACATATTCTAGACAATAAATATTACGTTCAAACATTTCGGTGACTCGGTTTAGTGGTCCCGAAACCACTTCCCGACTAGGGTCAATTTTGGGCTGTCACATGAGCTATCAAAGTTGATGGACATAATGCAGCATATGCAATGGTAGCAACAAGCTTACTGGATATACTCAAAAATAAGGGATGACTCGATGAGAAGTGCTCTTAAGAAAATTTACAATGACCCATTTATTTTTTATGCTTGAATTTCCAGATTTTATATTTGAACCATGGACTCCATTATCGAATAAGGAGCGAAGCGATTAATGCAAAGACAATAACAATGTAGCAAAAGATGAGTCAAACTCGGAAGGGTCTACAAATAAATAAAAGGGGGATCTTGACCTTATTTTATTTCTGTTCTTAGGATTAAGTTTAAATAGGAATTTTTTTTTTTCGCATAATAAAGCAAGAGATGGAAATCATGAATAATGAACAAGTCACAAAGTATAAAGTGTGGTAATAGGTATATACATTTCTAGGATTGGATATAGAGAGAGCTTGGTACTTAAGCAGTCAATTTGACTCACCTCCTCTTTTTTAGAATCCTACCTGGTGTATAGTATCTATTCACTTTAAACAATGAAGACATTGTTCATCTTAAGTAGGGGGGACCGAAAAATTGAATTTGAATTATTTCCACTTAGAATAAATTTTTCTTTTAATTATGATTAGGATATATTTTGTTCAATAATTTGAAATTTTGTTAAGTATGCTAAACTTCAAGATAAATAAAGTTCTATTATTTCAATAAATTATTATGTTAGCTCAATAATGATATGAATGTATTTCTAATAAAGCATGCAAATAGTACCATAATTTTTTAGTTCCTTACGAAAGTTAGGCATGCATGAAAGTTTAAGTCTTTAGAATTGACTTAGTAGTTTCTTGAGGCGAAATCCTAGGAAGCATGGAACATCAGAAATGATTTAGGCGACTTTTATTTGGACCGTTTGATCCTTTCAAGCCAAACATGATGAAAGTTTTATCCTTTGAAACCCAACCTTGAGACTATATGGCCTAATGTTATTTGAACCCTTGCAAATTTAGCCATCACTTTTCTCATAATTATCTTAAAATTGTCCCAAACACTAGACTCAGTACTATTCGGAGTATTCTTTAAAAATAAGTTTGGGGGAGTTGAAAAGAAGTATCGAATGCTCTAAAATTGTAGTACATTCAACAAAATGCTCTAATTTAGAAAAAAAGAGAGAGCATGACTTCTTAAAATAAGATGTAGAAAAAAGCATGTGAAAGCAAAGAAAGTTGATGTATTGAAGGTAATTATTTCGAAGGTCTGATGCAAGCTGAGTATAGGGTTTAAAAGCCTAAATTTATCTATCTTTTACCTACCCTTAAGCCCAGCCATGTTACAACCTTGTTAAAGACCTATTGATTCCAAAGTTCCAATGCTACCTACATTAGTGGAGAGAAATTGCTACGTACAACATATGAAGAATTGCAGCTTAATCTTGAATAAAGGGAATAAAATTACATTGGTAAGGTTTAACATGACTTTATTAGGAAGCATTTAGTCTAATTTTTGCTATCATAATCATTGTTGAGATTAATTTGAACGACTAGCATAACTATCAAATTTCTTGTCTTTGAGCATAAGTATATTAAATTCATAATTTTGAGAAAAATGTTGTTCTGAAGGAATTTTTCAAAGGTGTTTCCTATAATTTCTTTTCAAAATTTGTGCATTACTAGGGATTAGCGATGAATTATGTTCGGAGTGTGGAAACACAAAAATTTACACACTTTTTCATACCCTTTTTAACTTAAATTCATGCGTATTCGGTTAAATTATTGTCGAAAAATAATTAATCTTTATAAAATAATTAACGTGCACTTAAAATATGAACATGTTGAAATTTAGTTAATTTTATAATTATTTTTGATGAATTTTGGTTATTTTCGACAGATTTGCACAAAGGGAAAAAATGGCTTGGCAAATACTGCTAGAAGCACAAAACCGAGAAGCAATTTGAAGTATCGAGGCGAATTAATTTCCAGCCTAAGACGGTCCAAAATTATGTGTGTTAATTCATAATTTAATTAATTTTAATTTAAATCGAATTTAATTTGGGTTAATAAATTATTATTAATCAATTATGAAAAAGAGGACTAATTGAACCGAACCGGCCAAAGAGAGGACAGCCCAAAACCGTCCAAGTACTGACCCAATACAGCTCATTATCTGATTATTTAAGCTGCAAAGAAGCCCTTGAAGACTTGTTCAAATTGCAAATCATCCCTCCACAATTGATGGCTTTGAAGATTTGCCCCAAGCCAAATTTAGCAAAGTCGAAGCCATCAACTTTGCCACATAGATGGCCAGCCAAGGGCTGGCTCTTTGGCTGCTATTTTTAGCAAATTTTAGATGCCACATTCAGCTATAAAACCCCCATTGGCTGATCATTCAAAGCATCCCTCATTCATTTACATCTCTTCTCTCCTCTCTTACTCTCTCCTCTCATTTTCCTATTCCAAGTCCCTTGCTCTTGTGCTGATTTCTCCCCTTGAGAAAGGGTTCTTCTTCAATCATTTTGGAGCAGCAATTTAGTGTTCATAGAATCCCTGATTGGCGAGGACAACAAATAAGGAAGAACGGAGCAACCTAGTCAAGTCAGAGAAAAACGCCAGATTTGATTCTTGTTCCCTATCTCTTTAATTTTTGTTGTTGTTATGATGAACATATCTATGAATATTTATGTTGTTGGAATGGTTAATTTAATCAGCTTAGCTTGAATTTAATTCGTGTTGGTTTGATTGCATTTCATATGCTTAAATTATTAAAATTGTGTTTATGTTATTATAGGCCTCGGTAAAATGCTTGATTAAGTAAAATCATGCCTAACTTATTCTTGCATTACAATTGTAAAGTAGCTAAGGAATTAATTATTTAAACAGATTGAAATTGTAATTAATGGACACAATACTTAATCAGCACATGTTTATTCTTCTAAGGTAGTTGAAGGTTAAATTAGCAATGTATCTGGCGATAGACTTGCCTTGCATAACTTGCAAGATTATTGTGATTAAACTGTTTCAAGGTAAAGATACCTTGTTACCTCACATATCCTTTTATGTTCTTATTAGATTTAATTAATCGTTTGAATTGACATAAGGATATGCAAGAGATTAGTTCAATTTAATGAGTATGTATGTGCAATAACATGTTTGCTTATTAAAATCTGTTTAATCGTTTGAATTGACATAGGGATATGTTAAGAGATGAATGGATTTGTATAGCTGAGTATGTTCATAAGTTAGCAAACTGCCAAGCTGCCATGAATTTATTCGTAACAACATGAACATGAGTTTAATAACTCTAAGTTAAAGAAATGTAATTAAATCAACACAATTATATCATCTTGATTAAATCATATTTTGAAATCCTGCATTAGAACTTTTATTTATTTAGTTTACTTAGTTTAAAATCTTAGTTTTTAATCTCCCTCTTCAAACAAAATATTGTTCTTCACCAAAGTTTTTTAAATAGCATTCACAAATAATTCTTTACACAGTCATTGTGGGTACGATAACTCGACATTTCCTTGTCACTTTATTACTTGTTGTGATTGTGTACACTTGCACATTTTTGTCGTTCCATGACACATCAAGTTTTTGTCGCCATTGCCGGGGACTAAAATATTAGGAACACTTTATTTCTATTCATTTAGCCATTTTTATTTTATTTTTATATTTTATTTTTGATTTAATTTTTACATTTTAATTTTTCTGTTTTGTTTGCTTCTGGCAGGTTTTTTTAGTTTATGACTAGAGGAAACCCGTCAGGACCATTACTTTTTCATAGTGAGATTGAAATACTACTTGCAGAAATCGTAGAAAGGTTAGAGAAGCAAGGAAAAATCAACAGAGTATAGTAGACGAATAAGAAGACAATAATATTATTGAAGAAGTGACTGATAATCAGAATATTCAGCTACCTTTTGTAGATCCTATTCCTTGTACTTTGTATGATTATGTCAAGCCTACTTTGATTGGGGCTGAATAGAGTATTGTGAGACTTACCATTTCTACGAGCAATTTTGAACTAAATCTAAACACAATTTAGATAGTACAACAGTATGTTCAGTTCGATAGTTTGCAAGATGAAGATCCAAACACTCATCTAGCCAATTTTTTAGAGATTTGTGACACTTTCAAAATTAATGGTGCCACTGATGACACCATTTGCTTACAGTTGTTCTCTTTCTTACTGAGGAACAAGGAAAAATAGTGGTCAAAGTCTTTACCACGAGGTTCCATCACTACATGGGCTCAAATGACCGAGAAATTTTGGTTAAAGTACTTCCCTTCGGCTAAAATAACTAAGTTGTTCTCAAATGACATTTCTTCCTTTACCCATGTAACACCCTAAATTTTGGGCCTAGAAGTAATGGGTCTTGAGTTTGGGATTGGTTAGAAGGCAGCTTAAATAACTTAAATGTGTTTAAATATTTTATAATTACATTTTAGTTTAATTGTTAAGTGATTTAGGAAGGGTTGGTAGTGTGGAAAAAGTCTTGGGTTCGATCCAGGGCTTTTGAAAAATTTTGCATTTTTTTCTTTCTAAAAGACCTTGAGCATTAGGTGGAAGGCTTATTAATAAGGTCTGGTAAAATCTGACACAAGGAAACGCTTGGCCTAGTGGCAAAAGGCGTTGGTAGCAAGCAGGAAGTCCAGGGTTCAAGTCCTGGCCTTGGCGAAAATTTTTATTGTGCATATGATTAGTAGGGAAGCTAGCGTTTAGGCCTTATACATATGTTTGGTGGAAATATGGCACAAGAGCGCCTGGGGGGGCAGTGGCGAGAAGCATGCTATGGATCTGAGAGGTTGCAGGTTCGAATTCCAGGCTTGGCAAAGTTTTAAATTTTTATTCTTTGAGGAAACTGAGACTTAGGCATATAAGCCTTATAGTTAATTGTGATCGAATGGTAGCACAAGATAGGTGGAGGTGCAGTGGCTAGAAGCGTGATGGGAAGTTGGAGTGCTAAAGTTCGAGTGGTTTCATGCACAAAAGGGAATTCAATTTTTTTGTGCAACACAAGGAAGGATTGCCATTCAGTGGGAGCAATTTGAATACAATTTTTGGCTAAAATCAAGGTTACGGTGGAGATAAGGATAAGGATTTAAGTGTGGATATGATGGTGATAAAATTGGACAAATTGAAGGGAATTTAACTTGAGAGTTTAAGTCGATTAAGGAGTATAGGTTTATATTTTTTTTAGTATATATATGTGTGTCGTATGAGCAAGTAAGGGCATTTGTTGTTTTTGTGTGCTTCAGTCGCATATTCTTGGGGGAAATTTCTTCCAACCTCTTGACTCTTTTGTTTTGTTTTTTTTTTTTTTTTTTTGCAAATACTTGAGTAATCTCAAAGCCTTCATCTCCTCTTTTCTTTAAGCCAAACTCTTGATCTTTTCTTCTATTTTAATCAAATCAACCTCTTCCTTTTTTAACTTAGCCAGTTGTTTTTTTATCATTTAAGAGCCGATTCATACACTTTGGGGGGTTGATTTCTTGTTGGCAAGCGATCTCGCGATTGGTAAGTGAATTAGATCTTCTTCGGATTTTGTTAAATATTTCTAAATTCTTTCGTTTCTATTCTCTTAAAAGCCAATTTTTCTTTATCCTTTCCAATACCATTACTTTTGTTAACCTATGGTTTCTCCATTAATTTCTCTTTCTCCCTCTCATTCAAGAGTGTGATCGCTAGCTAAGTATTAGTTGATGGAAAAAGAGGGTTCTAGCAGAGAGGTTGGGATAGAGGCTCCCAAGTTTAAGCGACGTAAGCTGTCATGTAACACCCCGAACCCGAGACCGTCGCCGGAGTCGAACACGAGGTGTTAACAGACTTCAAACCAGTTATTAGAAATTTCCCAGACAAGCTGCCAATCTGCGTACGAGTCGCATTAAAAATCATATCTTGAGTTCTGAAACTCGAAATCCAGTTCCATAAATTTTCCCCGGAACTAGACTCAGATATCTATACGGTAGAATTTTTGTAGAATTTTTGGCTGGGCCAATTGGTACAGTTTATTGTTTAGAGTCGTCCCTGTTCCTGGGTTCAACTACTCTGACCCTTGTGCATTACGACTTAGATATCTCCCTTTACAGAGCTCCAATACTTATGACGTTGGTTTCTAATGAAACTAGACTCAAAAGGGAATCTATACATATAAAGCATGACTTATAATTGTCTCTGATTAATTTAGGGTGAATTTCTAAAGTCGATACAGGGGATCCAGAAATCGCTCTGGCCCTGTTTCACAAGAGTTTAATTATCTCCTAACATACAGCTCATATGGTCGTTTAGTTTCTTCTATATGAAAATAGACTCATCGAGCTTCGATTACATAATTTATTCATTATTTAATTTCATTCCTACTATTTTTAGTGATTTTTCAATCTCACGTAACTGCTGCTGCCAGCATCTGTTACTAAAGCAACTATGCCTATTTCGTGATTTCTCCTTGATCTAACTAGTAATTCATCATACATATCACAAATTATGATCATGACTAGCCATGCCAAAGGCTAATCATTGTCAAACATCTCCCTACTACACTATTGCCATATCATGAATTTTAACACCAAAAATAATCAACCATGACATATGGCATAAGAATCGAATTACCAAGACTTGCGACCTAACATTATAGAACCAAATCCAACCGAACATTTATGCCATTTTCGTATGGCTAAAAGTTTACATACCAAATTTCAACAAAACATATTAGCCTATACATGCCGTATCGGCTAGCTTTACCACCCGAATTAGAAAAGATTCATGATGTGTTTCACGTATCTATGTTACGTCGGTATCGTTCAGATCCTTCACATATAATTTCACCGACAGAAATTGAACTGCGACCTGATATGACTTATGAAGAAGAACCGATTAAGATTTTAGCTCGAGAAGTCAAACAACTAAGAAATAAAAGTGTTACACTTGTGAAAGTGTTGTGGCAAAAGCATGGGGTAGAAGAGACTACATGGGAAACTGAAGAAACTATGAGAAACCAATACCCACACTTGTTTACCGGTAAGATTTTCGAGGACGAAAATCTTTAAAAGGGGGGGAGAGTTGTAATATCCTAAATTAGGGCTTAATTGGAATAGTGGTTTCGTGACCACAAATCCGAGATAGAAATAATTATTTTACAATGATTTTGATGTTTATGATATGATTGCATGATTGTGTGAAAATTTCGTGATGAAATTCTATGCCTAAAGTGCTTAAATTGAAAGTAGGGACTAAATCGAATAAGTTGCAAAACTTGCATTCTAGAAGTTTTTAGTATGAAATTGTTTTGGAATATTAATGAGGAGGTCTTAAATAGCAATTTTACCAATTTTAAGTTCATGGAAAAATTAGGACATGGAAGGAATTTTTGGAAAGTTTAGTAGTAAGGGTATTTTGGTCATTTAGTTATTAAAATGAATTAAAAACAAAATTAAAAGCCAATTTTGTCCATCTTCTTCATTAGGCCGAAATTTCAAGGGTTCTCCATAGCTGGGGTTTGTTTCAAGCTTCCAAGCTCCATAGTAAGTGATTCCAAGCCCCGTTTTTAATGATTTTTACGTTTTTGAGATCTCGGTAACTCGATAAAGCTTATGTTAGCAATAATTTAACCTAGGGTTTATATTTGGAAAAATACCCATAGGTGAAATTTGTGTATTTTGATGTTTTATGATAGAATATGAAGTTTTAAATTATGTTAGACAACTTGTACTACTCGATTTTAAGCAAAAAGCGAGTAAAGGGCTTAATCGGTAAAAATACCTAATAGTCACAAGTACATGTTAGAGTGAGAATTTGATGTTGCCATAGAAGAGAAAAGTGATCAGCATGTTGTAAAACATAAGAATAAGGAATAAAGTTTAATCCCGAGCCTAGGGGCAAAAATGTAAATATGCAAAAGTTTAGGGGTAAAATTGTAATTTTGCCAAAATTTGAGTTAAGGATTAATTTGATAATGTGAGTATTAAATAAGCTAAATGTGTTATTTTAGATCAAGAAAGACGTGGAATCGACCTCAATCGAGGAAAAGAAAAGATTGTGGACTAAATTGCAAAATCTTTGTATCTTGGTACCAAGGTAAGTTCATGTGTAAATAATGTAGCATAATTGTTATTTTTAAGTTATTGATATTAATTATGTGTTATGCTGAATTTTATTATGAAATGTATGCTTTGTGGTTAATTTCAAATAATATGTAAATTATGTGAACTACTTGTTAAATATAATTGTTAATGAGTATTGATTTGGCATTCTACGGAAGACGGCAAGGATAAGTGTTCGAGGAAAAGCCCGTTTGAACCTTAGGAATAGATTAGGATACAAGTGACATGTCACTAGGATGGTTGAGCATCCGAACTCGTTGAGTTGAGTCCGAGTTCACTTATGGATGCGAATGTCCGAACTCGTTGAGTTGAGTCCGAGTTCGTGAGATGTAACTAGGCATCCGAACTCGTTGAGTTGAGTCCGAGTTCACTTATGGATGCGAACGCCCGAGCTCGTTGAGTTGAGTCCGAGTTCGCTTATGGGCGGTTACATGATTGCTTGATTGAATATGTGGCACTTATGTGCAAGTTATCCATGTATCCGAATTATATTCGATGTGTTCAACGGGTAAAGTTCTACTCAAATGGAGGAAAATTTCGAGATGTAAAGAGACGTATTGGTAAGTGATATGAAATGGATATTTTGGACAGGTATGTATTTAACCCTCGGGTTGAGTATTGATACAACCACGATAAGGTAATAAGATGATGAAGAATGATTAAAATGTGATATGTGTTTTAGTGATGTATGCTAATGTTGATGGTATAACTGTTTGTTATGTTACTTATTATTTTCATATGAACTTACTAAGCATTTATGCTTACTCCTCCTTCTTACTCATTGTAGTTTTGGACAAGCCAGCTCGAGTCGGGTTAGGTCGAAGGCTCGATCCACACTATCCGTAAGATTTTTGGTAAATGGCTTGTAAATTTAAGTATGGCATGTATAGCAATATACCCATTTTGTGTAAATGATCTTATGGTATGGTTGTGAAATGGTTGAGGAAATTCTTGATAATGATAAATTATGAAAATGGTTAGTTTAGATTATGTTTGATGTTAAGGAAAACTATTAAGATACTTAGTGCATAAAAACTCATAAAAAGGATGAAATTTACCATAAACAGAATACCGCAGCAATACTAACGCGAGTTTGAAAATTTACTAAAAATCATAGAAATTGAATTTGGTGGTGAAATACATATCAAATTGAAGCTTATTATGTCTAGTTTCACATGAAACAAATGAAACAAGTAAAGGAAGTATATGTTAGAAGATATTTTAATTTTAGTGAAACAGAGTCATAGCAGTTTCTGAATCCCCTGTTCCTACTTTAGAAATTCACCATAAATTGTAAAGATATAATTAGGTGGTGTATTTTATATCCTCAGAATCCTTATTGAGTCTAGTTTTAGTATAAACAAACCTCATAGTCATATGAATTTTGTACAGATAGAAATATGGTTCGTAGTAAACAGAGGTCAGACCAGTCGAGTCTTGAAACAGGGGTAACTTTAACTAATAAACTGTACTAATTGGCCCAACCAAAAATTCTAGAAAAAAATTAGTAGATAGTTTTATGAGTCTAGATTCAGTGAAAATTTACGGATCTTAAGTTCGAGTTTCGTAACTCGAGATATGATTTTTCTTGTGACTGTGACGCAAGTAGCTTAAAAGCTGTGAATGTAGAAACAAATAATTCAAAGTTCTAAAAATGTTAAACTAAGCTTAGTAACACCTCATACTCGACTCCGGCGACGGTCTCGGGTGTGGGGGCGTTACAATTAGGAAGAGGTTTGGCTATATTTTCATCAAGATTAAGGTATGTTTGATGTTGTGCCATGAGATTCATGCATGTTTTTGGTTGTTAACTTGATGTTCTTATTAGCCCATGGTTCAAATCTTTGTTATATCATGGGGATGGTATTTGGCCAAGGTGGATTTTGAGTTAATGCCATTGCATGTTAAATATGAAGCTTGATGATGATACATGTGATGGTGGATTGAGGACTCTTAGATTTTCTTTGAGCATTTTTGAATGATATACTAAGTTCTTTGTGTAATCATGACCAAAATTATGGTGTTGTGATGTATTCGCCATGGTGCATCCCCAAGTGTGATTTATGCTCTTTGCATGGAGAGTAAGATTTGTGTTTCAAATCATGTTCATGTTTAGTTACAATCAACTTGAGATTCGGCTCTAGCATACATATATGTATATATGTTTGAGCATGATGTATTGGTATGACGTATATACTATCTTAAGGTATATACTTACTTATGATGATGTTTTGGTTATGAAGGAAATGATAGATGTGTATTGAGTTACAATATGGAAAGGTATTAGTTAGTAAAATGTATGCTGTTTTGTGTGGTAATAAGTGCATAAATGGCCTCAACATGGACATGCATATTCGGCCACATGAAGGAAATTGGTGAGCATGTATTCGGTTAGAGGCAACCATCTGAAGCCTTATCTTGGCTTAGATTGTTGACTAAATGGGTAATAAGTGAGGATGGTTGCGAATATACAAACATACATATGCATGTGTAATTGAATTATGAATGTTTAGCGAGATGGTTAAACTAGTTGATTTATTGATTAAGCTCAAGGAGTTAAAGAAGGAGAATCAAGCAAGGGAAAGGCGAAGGTCATCGAGTAGCCGACTTGGACCATTTTACCCAACACAAGGTAAGTCATTAAGCATATATTTGATATTGCTTAAATGATTGTAATATCTACATAATTGTGTTTAATGAGATGAAATATATACAAATGTATGTGTATGAAAACATGATAATGTTGAACGTAAAAGAGATAGTGAAATGTGTAGGAAGTTTGCTTGGCACTAAGTGTGCAAGAAATAGATGTGTACGGTGGCAGATTGGCACTTGAGTGTGCGAGCTTGTAATGTACGGCACTAAGTGTGCGAGTTTGGACTATATGGCACTATGTGTGCGGGCTTGAATTATATGGCACTAAGTGTGCGTGATTGAGTATTAAGCACTATGTGTGCGAACTCTACACATATCTCCGATTGAACATTTATATGGAGGCGTGACTTTATCGAGATGAGTATGGACAGCGGAAAGAGTAAGTACCTTGAGTTCATGGCTAATAGATGCTATGTTCATGCTCGGGTGGAGTTGGTAAGATTTAAATCTATGTGATGATTTCAATTTCATTCCGTAAATAAGGTATCGTGGAATAGATGAAAGTTCATTTGATTGCATGATTGTTGCGGAAATGAAATGATGTATGGAAATTGCTTCAAATATCCTATTGAACAGTATATGAAATGTAAATGTATGACTTGGTATGAGATTGATCCGAAGATCTAAGGAACTATGGTATAGTTCGGTATGGCTGGAACATTTGGCCTTGTTTCATTATTTCATTTTATGATAATTGTATTAATGGATGTTTGGGGAATGCTTATGACTTCTTGAGTTATAAACTCACTCGGTGTTTTCTTGTCCCCATTTTAGGTTCCTTGGGCTCGTCTCCTTTTGGGTGTTCAGAATCAC
Organism: Gossypium arboreum; assembly: GCF_025698485.1. NCBI lineage: Eukaryota > Viridiplantae > Streptophyta > Magnoliopsida > Malvales > Malvaceae > Gossypium > Gossypium arboreum. The sequence continues at coordinate 69,322,138 of NC_069077.1, read as the reverse complement.
AACGAAGTCATCACACCGGCGAGCAATCTTTGGTATTGTCTTCTTAGTCGACTTAGGAGAACATTTGGCATGTATGAGCTATTTTGTTTTGTTAAATTTTGGGTTGTAAACTTTAAGCCATGTGAAAATGGCCTATGTGGTCATTTGAGTGGGATGCTAGAATCTATAGCCACGAGTCTTAGAAACCTTAATTTTGATAAGGTGGCCATAATTTGTGTCACGTATGATGGATGAGTAGTAAGGCTAAGGAAGGATTCATGAAATTGGCATAGTCTACTGCAGTAACTGTTGCGGACAGCAGCAGTGATATGAGATCGAAAAATCACTAAAAATAGTAGAAGTGGAATTAATAGCTAAAAAATTTATGTACTCGAAGCTTGATGGGTCTATTTTCATATGGATGAAACAAAACGACCATATGAGCTGTATTTTAAGAGATATTAAAGTTCTCGTGAAATAGGGCCAGAACGGTTTCTGGATCCCCTGTTTCGACTTTGGAAAATCATTGTAAATTAACCAGAGATAATTAGGAGTCATACCATATATGTGTAGATTTCTCTCTGAGTCTAGTTTCTATAGAAACAAATGGCATCAGTATTGAAGCCCTGTACAGGGAGATATCCAATTCGTAACGCACAAAGGTCAGTGTAGTCGATCCCTGCAACAGGGGAGACTTTAACTAATAAACTGTACTAATTGGCTCGACCAAAAATTCTAGAAAAAAATCTGTAGATGGACATATGAGTCTAGTTTCAGGGAAAAATTACGAAACTGATTTTCAGTTGTAAAACTCAAGATATGATCTTTGAAGCGACTAGTACACAGATTGGCAGCTTGTCTGGGAAATTCTCAATAAGTGGTTTGAAGTCTGTTAACACCTCGTGTTCGACTCCGGCGACGGTCTCGGGTTCGGGGTGTTACATGGTCAATCTATCAACAATAACCCAGATTGCATCTTTCTTGCTTGATGACAATGGCAATCCAGATACAAAATCCATCGTTACCCGATCCCACTTCCATTCGGGTATCATGATCGGCTGAAGTAATCCCGACGGCACTTGATGTTCCGCTTTTACTTTTTGGCATATCAAACACCTTGAAACAAATTCAGAAATGTCTCATTTCATATCGGGCCACCAAAATTGACGTTTCAGGTCATTGTACATTTTAGTACTACCTGGGTGGACTGACATTCGACTACTGTGAGCCTCGTCCAAAATCATCGAAATAAGTTCCGGATTCTTGGAACACATAATCGACCTCTGAACGTCAAGCAATCATTGTCGTCAATCCGAAACTCCGTTTCCTCATTCGAACCACATTCAGCTCATTTAGTGACCAATTCAGCGTTGACTTTCTGGGATTCAAGTATTTGACAAATCAATAATGGTTTGGCCTCTAATTCAGCTACTAGCACCCCATCGGGTGAGACGGACAAGTGAGCATTCACCACTCTCAAAGCAAACAGTGCTTTCTGACTTAAAGCATCGGCAACCACGTTAGCCTTTCCCGGGTGATAATCAATAACAAGTTCATAGTCTTTCAACAACTCAAGCCAACGTCTTTGTCACAGATTTAGATCTCTTTGAGTCATCAAATATTTAAGACTTTTGTGGTCCGAATAAATATGACACCTTTCCCCAAACAAGTAATGCCGCCATATTTTCAGGGCGAACACTATGGCCGCCAATTCAAGATCATGGGTCGGATAGTTTCTCTCATGCGGCTTTAATTGTCTCGACGCGTAAGCTACAACTCGACCTTCTTGCATCAACACACAACCTAGCCCAAGTAAGGATGCATCACTATAAATGACAAACTCTTTACCGGACTCCGGTTGTACTAGCACTGGAGCTTCGGTTAAACAGGTCTTTAGTCGATCGAAACTCTTCTGACAGTTTTCTATCCATTCAAACTCAACATCTTTTTGGAGTAGTTTCGTCAACGGTGCAGCTATCATCGAGAAACCCCTTACAAACCGTCGGTAGTATCCGGCAAGTCCCAAAAGCTCCTAACTTCAAGAACATTCCTCGGAGGTTTCCAATCGAGTATGGCGAAATTTTGTTCGGATCCACTCTAACACCCGATGACGGACACCACGTGCCCCAAAAAGCTAACCTCTTTCAACCAAAATTCACATTTACTGAATTTTGCGTATAACTGCTTGTCTCGCAAAATCTGTAATACTAACCTCAAATGCTCGGCGTGTTCGGCTTCACCTTGTGAATAAACTAAAATATCATCAATAAACACAACCACAAATCGATCCAAGTATGGCCTGAATACTCGATTCATTAAATCCATAAATACCGCAGGGGCATTAGTGAGCCCAAACGGCATCACTAAGAATTCGTAGTGACCGTACCTCGTTCTAAAAGCGGTTTTGGGTATGTCCGAGTCTCGAACCCTCAACTAATAATAACCAGATCTCAAATCTATCTTGGAAAATACTAAGGCTCCTTTAATTGATCAAACAAATCATCAATACGTGGCAACGGTATTTATTCTTTATGGTCACTTTATTCAACCGGCGATAGTCGATGCACAATCTCATGGTTCCATCCTTCTTTTCACAAACAATACGGTGCGCCCATGGAGAAAAACTTCGGTCGAGCGAAACCTCTATCCATCAATTCTTGCAATTGAACTTTCAATTCCTTTAATTACATTAATGCCATACGATACGGGCTATTGAGATTGGCGTGGTACGGTACAATCTCGATGCGAATTCCACCTCTCGAACCGGTGGCAACCCCAAGAACTCCTCGGGAAAACATCCAATACTCACAAACCATCGATGCGATTCAAGTTTCCTTTCCATCTCTTTGCTATCAAATACATACGCAAGGTATGTTTCACACCCTTTTCCACATATCTCGGCGGTCATTGAAGATATTATCGCGGCACCCCTTTCAAATCGGTAGACTTAACTCGGACTACCTCATCATGTGCACTCCTCAAATCGATGGTTTTTCTTTGCGTTTCACCTTGCATCATGTACGATCAACCAATCCATACCAAGAATGACATCAAATTCGTCAAGCGGTAAAAGCATCAAATCAACCGAAAACAGGATTCTCCGATTATTAGAGGCATCTCTTACACACTTTATCAACAAGTGCGTATTGACCCAAAGGGTTTGACACTCGAATTACGAACTCGAGAGACTCAACGGTAGAGTCTTCTTTGGATGCTAAGGTTTCACATACATATGAATGAGTAGAGCCGGGGTCAATCAATGCAATCACATTAGTATCAAAGAGAGTGAAAGTACCAAGTGATGACGTCGGAGAGGATGCCTCCTCTCGTCTTGCGAATGGCATATGCTCTAGCAGAGTACTGGTCTCGGCTCGAACAGTAGTGTCGAGGCCCTCTCGACTACCACCCCTACCTCCTAAAATTCTCGGTGGTCTACCTCTAGCTGTCACTCCACTAGGTCTTGCACCTTGCATCTTATTCTTCTCATCAAGCTCCGTGCAATCTCTAATGAAGTGGTCCTTCGAACCGCATCCGTAACAGGCCCTGTTAGTAGACTTACCCCAACATTCACCTAGGTGTCGTCTTCCACATTGGGGGCATTCAGGTTTCTCTTGACGATTATTGCCCACACTAGCTACCGAAGTAGCTCGGGAGTCCGTCGATGGTCGTGCTCTGATGGAAATTCCCGCAGTCGTCCTCGACTTACTAGTGTCCTCCCTGAACTTCTTTACAGCCGAGAACGGAGCTTTACCCGTCGATCTTTTACGATAGTCTTTAGCTTCAAATTCAGCCTTCTTCTTCTCCTTTCCAAGTTCTTCCGCCTTGCAGGCTCGTTCGACTAGTGTTACGAACTCCTTTATCTCCAAAATACCCACTAGTAGCTTTAAATCTTCATTCAATCCTTCTTCAAATCTTTTGCACATAGAAACCTCATCGGCCACACACTCCCGGGCATACCGACTGAGTCTTACGAACTCATGTTCGTATTCGAGATCTTGTCATACTGCCTTGCTTGAGTTCCAAGAATTCCTTACGTTTTGATCGATGAACCGTTGACTAATATACTTCTTTCGAAATTCGTTTGAAAGAAATCCCAAGTAACTCGTTCGTTTGGGACTATGGAAATCAAGGTCCTCCACCAATAGTAGGTGAGTCCCGCAACAAGGATATAGCACACTTTAGACATTCATCGGTGTGCATGATAGTTCATCAAACACCGAATGGTGTTATCAAGCGAACTCGGCCCTTTCGGCATCATCAAGAACTATGGCCTGAACTCCTCAGCCCGCTTCCTAATCAAGTCTACTGGTGGCTTACTCAGCCTCACAGGATCAATAACGATGGCATTACGGGCTCTTGGGGTGGATTATTCAAATTCGAATTGTTGGACAGCGAATTGGTTCGGGCATATTATGTGACCCACTCATTCATCATGGTAAAGAAGGCTTGTTTAGCCCCCTCACCTTGATTATTCGCAGATGACTGAGGTTCAACAGGCGGCGTCCCTTGTGTAGGAGCAGCCGCTACACTTTCAACGTCATCCGCCAAGGTTCTCTCTACACCGGGATCCATTTACAAATCAAAACAAAAATTTTAACCGTCAGAAGTCATCACACATTTAAACATTAACATTAAGGCATGTATAGCTAGACTCATACGTGCAATGGTAGTCCTAGAACCGACTAAAACATAGCTCTGATACCAATTAAATTGTAACACCCCGAACCCGAGACCGTCGCCGGAGTCGAACACGAGGTGTTAACAGACTTCAAACCACTTATTAGAAATTTCCTAGACAAGCTGCCAATCTGCGTACGAGTCGAATTAAAAATCATATCTTGAGTTCTGAAACTCGAAATCCAGTTCCGTAAATTTTCCCCAGAACTAGACTCATATATCTATATGGTAGAATTTTTGTAGAATTTTTGGCCAGGCCAATTGGTAGAGTTTATTGGTTAGAGTCGTCCCTGTTCCTGGGTTCAACTACTCTGACCCTTGTGCATTACGACTTAGATATCTCCCTTTATAGAGCTCCAATACTTATGCCGTTGGTTTCTAATGAAACTAGACTCAAAATGGAATCTATAAATATAAAGCATGACTTCTAATTGCCTCTGATTAATTTATAGTGAATTTCTAAATTCAGGACAGGGGATCCAGAAATCGCTCTGGCCCTATTTCACAAGAGTTTAATTATCTCCTAACATACAGCTCATATGGTCGTTTCGTTTCTTCTATATGAAAATAGACTCATCAAGATTCGATTACATAATTTATTCATTATTTAATTCCATTCCTACTATTTTTAGTGATTTTTCAATCTCACGTCACTGCTGCTGCCAGCATCTGTTACTAAAGCAACTATGCGTATTTCGTGATTTCTCCTTGATCTAACTAGTAATTCATCATACATATCACAAATTATGATCATGACTAGCCATGCCAAAGGCTAATCATTGTTAAACATCTCCCTACTACACTATTGCCATATCATGAATTTTAACACCAAAAATAATCAACCATGACATATGGCATAAAAATCGAATTACCAAGACTTGAGACCTAACATTATAGAACCAAATCCAACCGAACATTTATGCCATTTTCAATGCGGCTAAAAGTTTACATACCAAATTTCAACAAAACATATTAGCCTATACATGCGAAATGTTCTCCTAGACCGACTAAAAGAAGATACCAAAAGTTGCTAGCGGTGAGATGACTTGATGACAGTCCGAAACGCAAAAAGACGAGTCCAAGAAACCTAAAGTAGGTGACAAGCAAACACCGAGTGAGTATATAACTCAGTAAGTCATAAGCATTACATTGCCATTCAGTAATAATATATCATTAGAGAAAATAAATAATGTGGGATTAAAATCCTCCATCCATACCCAAACTGTGCTATAATTCCTTAGGCATTTCGGTTCGATCTCATACCAAGCCCTACTTTGATATTTCATACATTACACCATATGACATTGGATGCATTTATCTTCAAGTATAATCACCACATAGGTTCAAGACTTACCAAGCTCAATCCCAAATATAAATAAAATGTCTATTCCTCATGAGCTCAAGGTGTTTACTCGCATCATTGTCCATGATTGACTCGATAAGGCCGCACACTTAGAGCATGTATATTTATTAGAGAATGTATAATAAGCCCTCACACTTAGTGCTTAATAGTCGAACTCGCACACTTAGTGCTATATAATCAAACTCGCACACTTAGTGCTATACAATTTGAACCCGCACACTTAGTGCCAATCTCATGATCATAAATGTTTACACCCGCACACTTAGTGCCGAAACCAACAACTTAATACATCTCACCTCTTTTCTTTTTCATTCAATACTTTCATCACCCCATGCATACATGTATATATATATATGTATATATCTATCATTCCATTCAGCATCATTACATAGACGTTATGACCATTTAAATTAATACAAAATATATGCTTAATGACTTACCTTGTGTTGGGTAAGACGGTTCCAACTCGGCTACTCGATGATCTTTTCTTTGCCTTTGCTTGATTATCCTCCTTTAACTCCTTGAGCTTAATCAATAAATCAACTAGTTTAACCACCTTGCTAAATATTTATAATCCAATTACACATGCATATGTATGTTAGTATATTCGCAACCATCCTCACTAATTACCCATTTAGTCGATTATACACATAATCAAAGGTAACCTCACGAATGGGCATACTTATGTATATATATATATACACTTCGAAAGGGCATCACAATTAGATTTAACACCACCTTCATACTCAATTAGATGGCGAATGTATGTACAATGTCAACTATAACATCATTTAAACATCTAATTTCATCTCATGAACACTTGATCGAATTTTCCTAATCTAGCATATTTTCACATCTATTTGTAACATCATGTAAATCCACATATAACTACATTTCTTAAGTTCCACATCTTAATGCCCATTATAGCCATTCTCATAGTCTAAATCTAAAATCGGCACATCCACCTTTCAACCATGTTAGCCGAATACTCATTCTCTTCTTAGTCCTAAATTCGCACCTCCAACAAAGTGACTTAACAACTTCAACTTTCATGCTAACATAACAAGCAATTTAACACATACATATAACTAACATGTTAATAGCATCAAGGTATCAACTAAAATTTTTAAGCTTCTTAGTCAAAGCCTAACTATCCGACAACCCCAAATCCAACCATGGGATAGATAGAATTTAGACTCATCACCCAAAGGTTGTGTAAACTTCCAAAATATCATTGAACATACCTTGATCTAAAGGACCACCTTGGCGAATCTTGCTTCCTCTTCTTCCTCTAGTTACGACAATTGCAAAAGAAAGAAAACATGAACACTCCTTCTTCCCTCCTTATTAAGCATTCAAACTCCCTCATTTTCATGCCACAACATCAAACACTCCTCCTAGCTACAAGCAATGGCCGAACTTCTTCAAAATTTTTCTCCTTTCTTTTCTTGGTTTTTCGGCTAGGAGATGGCAAGTATGAACACCCTTTTTTTTGTTCACTTTCCTATTATTATTCCCATCATTTGTTAACAAAAAAACATATTAAATTAGAATGAGTGGAGCATCATCACTCCTTGGCAGCCACCATGTATTTTATGGGTAATTTGACATGCAAAGCCATGCTTCCTCTCCTATTATTAGTTACTCCTTATAATTCATCTATCATCTTTTCTAACTTCGTCAACTAGGTCCTTTTCGAATTAATTCACATTCCTAAAGCTAATATTAAGCATTTAATTTCTCATATATTCACTGTCACACAAAAATTTATGTAATTAAAACACAAAAATAAATTTTTGGCTCGGTAATATGGTCTCGAAACCACATTCCGACCAGGGTCTAATTAGGGTTGTCACATGTCAGCCGTTAGGGACTTTCCGACTGGATGCGAAAGGGGGACTACGTCAGATTTCGAGTTACATAGGCAGATCGCAGCCGATCAATCTAGTCAAGACGAGTATAGGTTGTTCTTCGGTAAGTAGTGGATTTATTTTGAATTAGTGGGATGTGACTAATGGAGTATAATGTTGAATATAGGTTCAAGCGATTATAAATACTTAGTACTCCAGGTGATAAGGTGTGTACTTCTACCCTATGATAGCTTGATATAAAGCTGAAGGTGTGTACATACACTGCACACACGTTAGATCGGCAAATCCCAAAATGCCGAAAAGTCGAAATGCCGAAAAGCCGAAAGTTTGGCTACGATAGTCTTGTGAGTGCGCGAACACTCGTAAGGGGGAAATCAATACGTTGACAGAGGCCCCATAAGCAATCTCATGGATCTGGGTCGTACTTAGGCCATTTGGGTTGGAATGGGCTAAATGGGCCCAATGGGCTGTGGGCCCAAAATAGGCGAATTTGTTGATTTGGTAATAAGTGATGAACTAGTCATGTTGGTTACATGGCTTAGAATTGATTCAGGCCAGATGGGCCATATGAATGTGATTTGGGCCTAATGGGCTATATGAATAAGATTGGGCCTAGTAGGCCATATGAATGAGATTGGGCCTAGTAGGCCATATGCATGTATGTAGACTTGTTTGGACTTTGTAAGGGGTTTTGGGCCTAGTATCTGAGATCTGCTTAAAGAGACATAAAATTTAATTAATTAATTAATCGTGACTATGGACAAGTCATAGGGTTAAAGTGTGGCAATGAGTATATGCATGTCTAGGATTGGATCTAGGGAGAGCTTGGCACTTAAACGGTCTTAATGACTCACCTCCTCTTCGCTGGAATCCTACCTGGTGCATAGTATCTGTTCATTTTAGCCAGCGGGGACTTGTTAATAGGCTGAGATAGGTAATAAATCCATAATAAAGAGAAATTACCGAAATGCCCCTAAGGGCGAAAAATGACTAAAATGCCCTTATGTGTTGAATGTAAGATTTATGGATGTTACATGTAAACCTGCTGCATTCATATGATATTCTATTTAGGTTGCATATGGGTTAGGAATTATGGAATAGAGGAAGTATATGAGGATCGCATGGTTGCTTGATGACTATAGATCCACCGATGGCTATTAAGCCCAATATTTGATTAGCAGCTTTTTCCAATGAAGGTAGTACCGCAACTGGGCTACCATTGGAGTGTATCGGATTGGTGGGTCGATATATATATTCCCAAATGATGTGTACCGGGGGACAGAGTTGGTGTGTAGCAGTTGGATTATTGAGGTGGGTTGCATAGCATTGCATGTATGATATTATTGTGATATTATTGCGATGTGGGCTTTGGCTCAACTGAGGCTAATATGGGCTAAGGCCCAAAGGCCACCGTTATTGAATTAGGCTCAGGCCACGAATGACTGATGATTGCTTTATACGCATTGAGGGTTGTACACACTGATTTTTTGAAACTCGCCCCCCACCTTTTAAATTTTTCAGGTGATCCTCAGTAGGCGGTTTGACGGATGGAGGGACTCGGAGGTGGCCAACTAGCAAAAAGTTTAGACTTAGTCTTTTATGTAATTTTTAATATTTTGATTTTTTTTATTTGGGGTGTAATAAAGCCTTTCCTCTGGTTATTATTTCAAATTAGGATTATTATTATTTTTATGCCTTATATTTGTTAGAAGTAGAACAAGGTTTTTCCTAAACCATAACTGTTTTTTTAAAATACTACGTTTTTGCAACTTAATTTTTAAATGACAAGTTTCCATAGATCATCTGTTTTAAATAAAGCTTCCGCAATTAAAAAGAGATTTTCCAAAGTAATAATTATCATACAAAAAGGAATAGTTTTTTTAAAAAAATACACCTCGCTTTGATAGCAACAAATACAAGCTAGGATTTTACTCAAGGTTTTTATTTTAAAGAAGGGTTTTCAATGAAAACAAGGTTTTCAAAAAACACTTCAACGTGACACACCGGATTCAGCCATAACATCTAGGTCGGGTTTGGGGTGTTAGAACCCAGATCGATTTAGAGACGTTATATGATGCGTGGGAGAGATACAAGGATCTATTGAGACGGTGCCCTCATCATGGTTTACCGTTATGGTTACAAGTTCAAACCTTCTACGATGGTTTGAATCCTTCGACCTGGCAGTTAATTGTTGCAGCAGCTGGTGGAACACTGAAAAATAAAACACCCAAGACAGCTTATGAGGTTATAGAGGTAATGGCACTGAATAATTATTAGTGGCAAGTCATGAAATCAAAACCGATGAAAGCAATTGGTGTTTTCAATCTAGATGTTGTCACCAAGTTATCAAGCCAAGTAGAAGCACTAAATAAGAAAATTGATGGTTTATATTTTTCTATGCAGGTGAATATTGTGATAGCCCTAATTTGACCCTAGTCGAAAAGTGGTTTCGGGACCACAAAAACCGAGTCACAAAAATAATTAACCGATATATTCTATGTTTATTATATGTGTAAATGTATGTGTGAAAGTTTCATGCTTTAATTTTGTCATTTGCATGTGAAATTTATTAAATAGGGCTTATATGAGACATTTTGAAATATGATAGGTTATTTTTGTAGTGGCCAAATAATTGATAGTGTAAATAAATGGGTTTGCATGTCTAATACCCCACTTTAGTAGTAGTGGCCGGCCATGATAATGATGGTAAGCAAAATATGTGTTGTATAATAATATTATATGATAATGGTTTAATTTATGAAATAAAATAAGAAAGAGTAATAGAAAAAGCAAAAGAAAAACAAAATATTGGTTTTCATCTTCTTCCTTAGGAGCCAATGTTAAAGAAGAAAGGGGATATAGCATTCGGTCATCTTAAGCTCAAAACAAGGTTAGTAATTCATGTTAGATTTTGAAATTTTAGCTTAATTTAAGTTAGTTACTAAGTTCTTTACTTAGCCCATGTTAAAATTTTGGATTTGGGTGGTGAATGAAGCATTCACCATGGTTGATAGTGAAGAGATTTGATTACTTTCTTTATGTTTTGATGAATAAATGTTGATGAGAGAAGTTTGAACTAGTTAAGAATTTAATTTGGTAGTATTTATATGTGTAATAGCCGAAATTGGATTTGCTTAGTTACTTGCACAAATGTTTTGTATTTAAATGCTAGAAGGTGAGTATTACCGTTTAGATGATTTGAAAAGAATAAGGTAAAAGTTTGAATATCTAAAGGTTCGGTATTATACATGAATTCTAATGGTATGATTTTAAATAATGCAAGAAATGGAATGTGAATAATGTTGATGCATAGGTGAAAACATTATGTTCGGCTATGATGGTATATTAATGTGTAATTAATCCATTTTGATAACATTATATAAAGTGATAAATAATAATGATTAGAAGTGTATTGGTTAAGTAAATATGATTTTTATTTTATTAAGTGATCAATGTCGTATGTGGTTGTGATTAGTTTAAGTGACTAAGTTATTAGTTTAAGTGACTAAGTTATGTGTTTTGTTTCATTAAGGTTAAGTATATTTTTGGTATATGAGTAAGTGTATATCATGTACGTATTTATGTTTTGAGATGGCCGAATATAAATGGCAAAGTTTACATTAGACTTATATTAAGGATGTAGTCATAAAATACATATATACCAATAATACATGTACAATCGGTTATATGGATTTTTATGTATATCACTAAGTTAATATGAATGCAAGGAGTAAATTGTAGTAAATTTGCTTGGGGCAGCAGCTGTAACGTGAAATAGGAAAATCACCATAAATTGTGGGAGTGGAGTTAGAAGCTGATTAAATTATGTAATTAAAGCTTAATGAGTCTAGTTTCAAATGAAATCAACGAGAACATATTTTGACTTTTGTACAATTGGAAATTTGATTCGTAGTAAAGGGTGGTCAGATTAGTCAAACAGTGAAATAGGGGAAACTTTAAGAAAAATCTGGTATTGATTGACTAAACTAAAAATTATGAAAATTTTAGGGATAAGATATATATGAGTCTATTTTTAGGGAAATGTTACGGTAATTGATTTGGATTTCGTAGCTCCAGTTATAAATAATTTAGTGACTGTTGCTCAGGAAGACAACTTATAGTGAAATTGTGATTATGTGGTAAACAATGATAAAAAAAAAATTGTTAATGAGTTGCTTATTGTTTTCTTATAAATTTACTATGATCTATATGTGTGAAAATCGAATATGTATATATATTATGTTTTTGAAGTAATGCTTGAACAGTCGAATAATGACTAGTTTAAAATTGTTGAATTTAAGCTCAAGAGCATAGAGGGACAAATTCGGATAAGGGAAAAGAGAAAGTAGTAGAATAGCCGATCCGAGACTGTTCGAAAATATTCGAGGTAAGTTTTAAGTACTTATATATATAATATTATTCGAAAATGACATGACTGATTATGAGAATTTAGTGCTACTTGTTAATTATGTACATGGCCGAACGGAAATTTGTATTGGAAGTAAAAAAAAAAAGTGATATGATTTCATGATCAAATGGTAGTGTTAGATGAAAATGAGAAAGATTTTACGTGTAAACTATTATGTATTTAATCGTGAGTGATGAAATGCGATAAAAGTGAATGAGGTATAGAATGATTTATTTAAATGATGATTATACCTAAATAGGTGTGATGGTGTTGTGTAAAACTTGTTGATTTGAATGTTGTACAAGATTATTCGCCTTGGAGCCTAGCGAGCTATAATGTTTGGTGAGACATTATTCGCCTTTGAGCCTAGCGAGCTATAATGCCAGTGAGATATTTTTCGGGCCTCGAGCCTAGCAGGCAAAATGCCGGTGAATAAATTCGGGTTTTTAAAACCTAGCAGGCTGAATGCCGATGAATTAATAAAAGTCTAAAACTAAAATACCTCATGTTAGAACGACGAATGAATTCATTCAATACGTTAAGTTGGCAAGGTACGTATTATGTATTTATATGAGAGTATGATTAAATTGAACCATAAGAGTATGGTTTGATACATATGTGAATACATGTTATGTTTATATCTATGATTATGATATATTCGGTCACAAGGTGAAGGTGCGTGGAAATGTTCTATTTATTTATGCCATATGAATTCGGTTTGAGTGAAATTAGAATGCTACGTATGCATTATATGCTTGTGAATATTCAGTCAATGATAATAAGTATATAAGAAATGACCTTTTGAGAAATTCAATAATTGATGTATAATTGAGTTTATCTGTAGTATTACTTAAAACTTACTAAGCTTATGAAAGCTTACTCCGTTTACTATATTTCTCTGTTTATAGATTGTTGATTCCATTACACCTTTCGGAGAGGATTGTCGACAACTCGTCACGCTATCTATTTTTTTTTGGTACTGCTATATTTTGGTGTTGGTATGGCATGTATAGAATAGACTTAGGTGAATGCTATTTTGAGATGTTTTGTATATATTTGCCATGTGAATATGGCAACTTTTGAATATCATTATAAGTTGAATTTTCTATCTTTGATGGTGTTGGCTATAAGTATAATTGCTAATTGAATTAGGCAAAGGTGTATGTACTACTGTTGAAATTCGGATTAATAATTATTCATAACCCATTCTGGCGATGAACACGGCTCATAGGGGTGTTACAAATATGGTGATGCAATGCGATACAAATGGAGGTGGAATGAATAATTCAAAATGTTTACCCTTCAGTCCTAGCACAGAGAATAAACAAGTTAATTATATGGGTAATAATTCTAGACCTCAAAATAACCCTTATAGTAATAGCTATAATGCAGGTTGGAGGAACCATCCCAATTTTTCTTGGGGCGGTCAAGGAAATCAGAGAACACAACCCTCTCCAAATGTTCAACAACCTTATCAGCAAGAGAAAAAGCCAAACCTTGAGGAGATGTTGGCAAAATTTATCGCAGTGTCAGAAACTCATTTCCAAAACACTGAAGCTACATTGAAAAATCAACAAGCATCGATTCAAAGGCTTGAGTTAATGTCGGAAAGGCCACAAGGTGGCTTGCCTAGTAATACGGAAACTAACCCAAATGAGTAGCTCTACACAATTACTATTCAAAACATAGAAGGGTTAGTTGAACTTGAATAGAAATTGAGGCAAGAATTTGTGGCAAACAATAATGAGGTTGAGGAAGATAAGAAAGAGCAAAAGTCAGTGGTTAATGAATACAAACCTCGATTTCCATATCCAAATGCATTGAAGAAAGACCACACGAGCAAACAATTTGGTGAATTTCTTAAGCTCTTAAAAAAATGCACATTAACTTACCGTTCGTTGAAGATCTTTCACAGATGCCAAATTACGTCAAATTATTAAAGGAGCTGTCAACAAACAAGAGGAAGATAGATGACTTATCGGCTGTGGAACTCAATGCAGTTTGCTCAGCCATTCTACAAAACAAACTACCCAACAAACTCAATTTTCTTATTGGTAGTTTAAATGTCGAAAATGCTTTGACTAATTTAGGGGTTAGTAGTAATTTATGTCATATAAAATGTTTAAACAACTTTGTAACAGCCCGATTTTAGCTAAATCAGAACAGTGGTTTTGGGACCACAAAACTGAGGTTAAAAGATTATTTTAATATTATTTTTTGTGTTTATAGTATTTGACTATGTATGTGTGAAAATTTCATGAAATGATTTTAGCGTTTGAGTGTTTAATTTGACGAAAGGACTAAATCGCGTAAAATGCAAAAGTAGCATGCTATAAGTTAAAAGTGTCTATTTGCTATGGTTTATTAAAGGAAAGGTCCTTATGTTGATATTAGACCATTGATAGTGGAATTTGTCACAAATGGCCTTATATTAATTGTTTTTAAACGTTATTATTAAAGGTTAAAATTGGTAATTGATAAATCATGTTACTATTAATTAAAACAAACATAATGGTGGCCATTTTATCATCTTTTTGCACTAAAAATAGAACAAAGAAGAAGCCGTTTTCATGTTTTCCGGTTTGACGCTTTGTGTTTGTGATTAAGGTATGATTTGAGTTCGCTTTTTTGATGATTTTTATGTTTTTGTGATCATTGTTCTAAGTACTAGCTAGCCCAGGGACTAATTTACAAAATTTCTTAATGTTTTGAAAGTTTCCATTGATGAATTCATGTGTTTTTGAATGTTTGATGATGAATTATGAAAGTTTAGTGATGGATATCTATGTTTTGTAAAGTGATTTTAAGTAAAAATGCATATTAGGTATTAAATTGGGAAAAGATAAAAATGTGGGGTTAAAAGTGCAAAAAAATAAAAGTTTTAGGCTGTTAGAGGTCCTTATAAAATTCGATAAAGCATGGGTTCAATTGAATTTCATGAATTTTGTGTATTTATGAAAAAGGGACTAAATTGAATAAATGTGAAACTTTAGGGGATAAAGTGCAAAATTGCCCAGATTATGTGTTTTGGATGAAATTGAATGAATTGATGAATAAAAGAGTAAATTTTGAATGTATATAGATCAAGGAAAAAAGAAACCAGATTTAGATCGAGGAAAACTGAAGGTTATCGAATAGTCAATTCAGTCCCTCTATTCTGACTACGAGGTAAGTTCATATGCAAATAAATGTCTTTGAATTGAATTATATATGTTTTATTATTAGTGAATTGCTATGAATGTCGAACAAGTAAATACGAGCAAGAAACGATGAAGTTACGATATCTGAAAGTCCCGTACAAACCTTAAGAATAGTATAGGATACGAAGATCATGACATTAGGTTACCGAGATGTGATTACATGTAAGACCATGTCTGGGACATTGGCATTGTATTGTGATTACGTGTAAGACAATGTCTAGGACATTGGCATTGTTAATCAATTTCGTGTAAGACCTTGTCTGAGACAATGGCATCGATATGTGTTAACATGTAAGACCATATCTAGGATATGGCATTGTACGAGCTATATGTGATTGTTGAGTATCCTTAACGATTCCAAACGGTTCAACTGGAAAAGTTAAGTCAAGAAAGAATGTGTGTATGAGTTAAGTGACTCAGGTATGTATGAGATTCATACGAGTATTGAACAGGGAAGTATTTGATGAATTCAATTATGATACTGATATTTGTACAATGAGAAAGGTTTGTGAACTTGTATATGTTTAGCTATGCTTAGCATATTTGAATTGATATGCAATTATTCATAATATGACTTTATTTGTATATAGCTTACTAGGCTTTTAAAGCTTACTTTGTGTATTCTTTCCTTATTTTATAGATTATCAAAGCTAGCTCGGACTCGGAGATTGTCGAGAAATGTCATCACACTATTGATAATCTTGTTGGTACTTTTGAAGCTTTGTAATTATGGTATATGGAATGTATAGGCTAGTAGTTTGATTATAAGTTTTGATATATGATAGTAGCCATTTATATTGGCTTGTGAAATGATGTAAATGTTGGTGTGTATGGCCATTTAAGTTGGCTTGAATTAGGTGCTCGGTAAGTAATTCATGATGTATAAGTCGTCATTTGTTTTGGTTTGTTTGGTAGGGTTTTATGGTTGTTTAAGTAACTAGTTGCCAATTAGTGAGTTAATTCTTGAATGATACTATGTTGTGGCTTGGTTTTGAGATGATGAAATGGTATGATTTGAAGCATGAAATAGATGATAAGATGATGAGGAAATGCATTTAGAAATTATGTAAGCTTGACAATTTGACATATTGATTTGGTATGTTTTGGTTATGGATTTGACCCAAGTCAGTATGATTGCCCTTTTTTCACACGGCCTACGACACGGGCAGGTCTGGTGGTTGTGTGAGGTACACGGCTTGTTCATACGGGCGTGTGAACCCTGTGTACATGAAAATTTTATAAGTATTCCAATGTTTTCAAATGTTATCGGTTTAGTCCCGAACCTCATTTAAGCATGTTTTAAGGTCTCGTAGAACCTTATAAGGGACAATATGATTACATTAAATTGATATTTATGTGAAATTGAATTTTGTATGAGAAATGTATATTATATGTCGTGCTTTGATTGGTAATGCCTCATAACCCTATTCACCGATAGATATGGGTTAGGGGTGTTACATTTTATTGGTATCAGAGTTGCGATTTAGTCGATTCTAGGACTAACGTAGTGAGTTTGAGTCTGGCTATACATGCCATATATATAAACTGTGATACTGTGATGATTCCTGACAGCTTAAAATGCGTTTTCATATAGTAAACGGATCTCAATCGAGTTTTAGCTAACGATGTGGAAAGTAATGCGCTCGCTCTTGCTTAAGTGGCAGCATCGGCTAAGTCTAGGCCTATTTCAAGTAGTCAAAGGGGAGAGGCTAAGCAAGCCTTCTTCCAAATAAAGAGTGAGTGGTTCACGGAGTTCGATTGGATGAATCCAGCTGTTCAACAATCTCTACCCCCAGCTATTTCTCAACAAATCCCAGCTGTACCACAAGTGAGATCCGATTCGATTGAGTAAGCCGCCAGTAGATAAGATACGTAAACATGGGCTGAGGAGTTCAGGGCTACCATTGATGATGATGCTGAGAGAGCTGAGTTTTGGCTCGAGAATACTATCCGAGTATTCAATGATTTGTCATGTACTTCGAAAGAGTGTATCAAATGTGTAGTATCTTTACTTAGAGAAAATGCGTACTATTGGTGGAAAATGTTGATCTCAGTGGTTCCAAGAGAATGAGTTACTTGGGAGTTCTTCCAATCTGAATTTCGAAAGGAATACATAAGTTAAAGATTTCTCGATCAAAAGCATAAAGAGTTACTAGAATTGAAATAGGGTAGAATGGCAGTGACTGAGTACAAAAGAGAATTTGTACGATTGAGCAAATATGCTCGGGAATATGTCTCCACTAAAGAGATCATGTGTAAAAGGTTCGTTGATAGACTGAACGAGGATATAAAATTGTTAGTCGAGATTCTTGAATTGAAAGAATTCGTCGTTTTGGTTGAGAAGGCTTGTAAAGTTGTGGTTCTCTGCAAATAAAAGAGAAAAGATTCAGAAGCTAGAGACTTGAGAAAGAGATCAATGAGCAAGCCGTATCAATCTTCATCGAAGAAATTCTGAGATTCATTTAATTGTTCTAATGCATCTGTGGGACATTTAATCAGAGATCATGAAAAGAAACCTGTATGTTCTAAAGCTTAAGCTACATCTATTGCTAGTGTTGGTAGTGGGAGACAAAACTGACCCAAGTGTAGACATTGTGGGAAACAGCATATCAGTGATTGTAAATTGAATGATCGAACCTATTTTAAATGTGGATCATTAGATCATTTCATTCATAATTGTCTTGAGTTGGCTGAGCAAGATACAGTACAAAACACGAGGTCGAGTAACACATCAGCTAGAGGTAGACCACCCAGAAATGTTGTTATGTGTGTGGTAGTCAGAGAACGACCAAAGACTGTTGTGAGGTCTGAAGCCAGAGCACCTGCATGAGCCTATGCTATTCACGCTCGCGAAGAAGCGTCATCTCTAGATGTTATTACCGGTACTTTTACTCTCTATGACACTAAGTTATTGCATTAAAAGATATAGGATCAACTCATTCGTATATATGTGTTGTAACACCCCGTACCCGAGACCGTTGCCGGAATCGAACACGAGGTGCTAACAGACTTAATTCATTGATTCTCACAGTCCAAAATTTTTTTTTCAGACAAGTTGGCTAACTGCGTCACTGTTACCTTAAAAATCATATCTTGAGTTCCAAAACTCGAAAACCAGTTTTGTAAATTTTACCTGAAACTAGACTCATATATCCATCTACAAATTTTTTTCTAGAATTTTTTGGTTGAGCCAATTAGTACAGTTTATTAGTTAAAATCTCCCCTATTTCAGGGTTCGACTACTCTGACCTTCACGCATTACGACTTATATATCTTCCTGTACAGGGCTTCATTACTTATGTCGTTTGTTTCTAACGAAACTAGACTCAAAAATGTATCTATAAATATATGGAATGACCTCTAATTATCTCTGGTTAATTTATAGTGAATTTCCAAAGTCAGATCAGGCGATCCAGAAATTGCTCTGGCCCTGTTCCACGAAAACTTAAATATCCCCTAAAATACGACTCATATGATTGTTTTGTTTCTTCCATATGAAAGTAGATTCATCAAGGTTCAATTACGTAATTTATTCACTATTTAATTCCATTTCTACTATTTTTAGTGATTTTTCAAATCCACACAACTGCTGCTGTCAGCATCTGTTTTTAAGGTGAACTTTACCATTTTCATGGTTTTCCATGAATCAACTAGAACTTGTCATACATAGCACCAAAATGATCATGATTAACCATTCCAATGGTTAATCGTTACCAAACATTTCCATACCTCTCAATGAACATCATACAAAACGATTATAATGCTATGCTCAAAGTATATATAAGCCATTTTCGCATGGCTATCCAAATTTATACAAAACCAAAGTGTACATGACCAACAACAAAAGGGTAGTCCTATACATGCCATTTTCGAGTTCAACCAAAAGTGTACCAAAAGGGCTTTGATAGTGTGGATGACTTCGACTTCAACAATCCCGAGTCGATAACCCATTTAACCAAAATCTATAAAACAGAGAATCAAAGAAACGGAGTAAGCATTTAATGCTCAGTAAGTTTTGGGCAATGAAATCATGCACAACTGAAGTATAGCATTCATACGAAGAAACGAATAATTTCGTATACACATATTCTCGCAATCATACCTACATCACATTTCCAACCCTTATATTCATACATAAGAAATCAACTTGACGAAAAGCCAGAAGCTTGTTAATCGACTGAGCAAATACTATTTAGAAGGAATCAATTATCTCAATGCACATACGAAACATACCTCATCGTTGGGATTTTACGGCGTATTAATTGAAATTATTACAGCAAGATCGCTCATTCCCAAACCCAATTATCTTGAGGATTTAGCGGATATAACCACTCGCACAAGGCCGTGGTCTTAGCCGGATATGGTCCCTAGCACAAATGCCTTGGGACTTAGCCGGATATAGTAACTTCATAAAAATGCCTTGGGACTTAGCCGGAATTAGTAACTCGCACAAATGCCTTCGGACTTAGCCCGAATTAGTAACTTCGCATAAATGCCTTGGGACTTAGCCCTAATTAATCACTAGCACAAATGTCTTACGGACTTAACCCGTTAGCATCCGAATATTCATGCACATATCGAGAAATCATGACACATCTTTATTTCATTTTCATAACTAGAATTCAAACACAAATCATTTAATAGGCATTCCCATTTTCGGCTCAATAGCCACATACGAACAGCAGGATTCGGTTTGCTTCATGACATGATTTCTATGCACGTACGGCTACCCATCATACGTATAGACTAATTAACTCAACATATAATTCAAGTAGAATCATTATATCACCGTATATTTGTTATGATTATGAGTCATGACTTAATCAAATCGTAAACTAAGTTTCATTACTCGAAAATTTACCTCGGATGTTGTCGAACGATTTCGACGGCTATTCTATCACTTTTTCCTTTCCCTTATCCAACTTTGGTCCTCTAAGCTCTTGAGCTAATTCAAACAAATTTAACTTATTAAAGTCTCATTATGCTAGCTTATGGCTGAATATGACAATGAATTTGATAGGTCATATGGCCACCTTTAGCTCAAATACAAAATGGTCATACGCATTTTTAACCACATTGAGCAATTTAATACAATTAATCTAACATTTCCTCATGTGCACTTTTATGACCGAATACACACATCATTGACCTAATATCAATTAACTAAGCACTTAACAAATTCTCCTTGAGCCGATTATCTAAGTCAAGATAAAAGCAATCAATATGCTTGCCCCTAACCGAATACATGCAACACCAATCTATCTCATGTGGCCGAATATGCATGTCTATGTTGAGGCCAATATATGCTTAATACTTCCTACAAATATGGTTACTTGTATTGACTACATACCATTTTGTTTCAAATTCAAAATTCGGCTCATACACATATATGCATTAGTAATCAAATACTAACATTTGCACTTCACCTTACTACCATTTCTCATCCAAATAACATGAGCAACAACCATTTTTCTCTTCTACTTCCTACCATGGCCGAATGCATCAAGACACCATACCATTTCAATTTTGGTCATGGTTTAAACAAAGAACTTAATGTCTAACTCAAAAAAAAATGCTGAAAAGAAAATCCAAGAGTCATCAATCCACTATCACATGTATCATTACAAAGCTTCACATTTAGCATGCAAATGACATCAACACAAATCCACCTTAGCCGAAACTTAGCTCATCTTCATCACATAGCAAAGATTTAAACCATGGGCTAGGTAGAACTCAAGCTAACAACTAAAAACATGCATGAATCTCATGGAACAACATCAAACATACCTCCTCCTAAAACACCAACCAGCCGAACATGAAGCAAGAAGACTCTTTTCTTCTTCCTTTGATTTTTCGATCAAGAAGGACAAGGAGGATGAAGCCTTTTTTTTTTCTCTTTTTTCTTTCTTCTAGGTACGGCACAATGGGGGAACAACCACACACATTTTTTTTTGTTTCTCCTACTACTAACACTAATATTTTATTGCCCATGTTCTTTATTTTATTATTCCTAACATAAAGCATTAACCCAACATGTTTATGACATGTTTTAGCCATAACATTTTGTCCACCCTCATGCTCATGGCCGGCCACTACTAATTAGGGGGGGAAATTTGACATGCAAGTCCACCCTTTTGATTTCATGCACTAATTGATCCTTATAGATTAACCTATCACATTTCAAAAGTGTCACACATAAGTCCTATTGACTAAATTCACATGCAATTTACTAAATCGAAGCTTAAAACTTTCACACATTCATATTCACATATTTTAGACAATAAATATCATATTCAAATAATTTGGTGACTCGGTTTAGCGGTCCCGAAATCGCTTTCCGACTAGGGTCACTTTAGGGCTGTCACAACTCTCCCCCACTTTAAGAAATTTTTGTCCCCGAAAATCTTACCGGTAAATAGGTTTGGGTATCGTTCTTTCATAGAGTTCTCGGGTTCCCAAGTAGCTTCTTCCATCCCATATTTGAGCCATAACACTTTCACTAAAGGAACCTTTTTGTTTCGCAACTCTTTCACTTCACGAGCTAGGATACAAATCGGTTCTTCTTCATAACTCATATCGGGTTGAATTTCAACCTCTGATGGATTTATTATGTGCGATGGATCAGATCTATAACGTCGAAGCATCGAAACATGAAAGACGTCGTGAATCTTTTCAAGTTCAGGGGGCAAAATCAATCTATACGCAACTGGACCGACTCGTTCGGATATTTCATATGGCTCGATGATCCTCGGACTCAATTTGCCCTTACGCCCAAATATGAGTATCTTTTTCCAAGGTGAAACTTTAAGAAACACTTTATCTCCCACCTGATACTCAATGTCCTTTCGTTTCAAATCCGCGTACGACTTCTGACGATCTGATGTTGCCTTCAGACTTTCACGAATTATTTTTACTTTCTGCTCAGCATCTTTAATCAAATTAACTCCGAAAATTTTAGTTTCACCAAGCTCAGTCCAAAACAATGGTGCACGGCATTTTCGACCGTACAAGGCCTCATAAGGTGCCATCTTAATGCTTGACTGAAAACTATTGTTGTAAGCGAACTCAATCAAAGGTAGATACCGCTCACATGAACCACTAAACTCGAGGATGCAACATCTCAACATATCCTCAAGTATCTGAATTATCCGCTCGGATTGACCATCGGTTTGGGGGTGAAAAGCGGTGCTAAAATGCAACTTGGTACCCAAAGCTTCTTGCAATTTCTTCCAAAATCGTGAGGTGAATCTCGGATTTCTATCCGACACAATAGAAATAAGTACCCCGTGTAATCTCACAATCTGAGAAACATACAATTCAGCTAGTTTATCCAGTGAATAATCCGTACGTACGAGAATAAAATGGGCTGACTTGGTCAGTCTATCAACAACAACCCAAATCGCATCTTTCTTACTTGTCGATAATGGCAACCCAGACACAAAATCCATCGTGACTCGATCCCATTTCTATTCGGGTATCATGATCGGCTGAAGTAAACTCGTAGGCACTTGATGTTCTGCCTTCACTTGCTGACATATTAAACACTTCGAAACAAAATCGAAAATGTCTCGTTTCATACCATGCCACCAAAACTGACGTCTCAGATCGTTGTACATTTTCGTACTCTTCGAGTGAATTGACATTCGGCTACAATGAGCTTCGTTCAGAATCATCGAAATAAGTTCTGAACTTCTTGGAACACACCAATGATTTCTGAACCTCAAACAATCGTCCTCATCAATTTGAAACTCTGATTCCATATTCGAAACACATTCAGCCCGTTTTGCAACCAGTTCATCATCGACTTTACGAGCTTCACGAATTTGATGAATCAACAATGGTTTGGCCTTTAATTACGCCACTAACACATTGTCGGATAGAATGCAACAAGTGTACATTCATCGCTCAGAAAAAAAAAGCGGTGATTTACGACTTAAGGCATCCGCAACCACATTAGCCTTTCCCGGGTGATAGTCAATGACAAGCTCATAATCTTTCAACAACTCAAGCCAACGCCTTTGTCGTAGATTCAAGTCTCTTTGAGTCATCAAATATTTGAGACTTTTGTGATCCGAATATACATGGCACTTCTCACCAAATAAGTAATGTCGCCATATTTTCAAAGCGAATACGATGGCAGCTAGTTCGAGATCATGGGTTGGATAATTTTTCTCATGTGGCTTCAGTTGCCTCGACGCATAAGCTACAACTCGACCTTCTTGCATTAATACACAACCCAACCCAAGTAAGGATGCATCACTTGTAAATGACAAACTCCTTGCACGATTGAAATGCACTAATCTTGGAGCTTAGTCAAATGGGTTTTCAATTGATCGAAACTTTTACGACACCTTTCCATCCATTCAAACTTAACATCTTTCTAAAGTAGCTTCGTTATTGGTGTGGCTATCATCGAGAAACCTTTACAAACCGTCGGTAGTAACCGCAAGTCCCAAAAGCTCGAACTTCAAGAATATTTCTGGAGGCTTCCGTTAAGTATGGCTGAAATTTTGCTCGGATCGACTCGAATGCCGATCAGAGATACCACGTGACCTAGGAAGCTAACCTCTCTTAACTAGAACTCACACTTACTGAACTTAGCATATAACTGCTTATCTCGTAAAATCTGCAACACTAATCTCAGGTGTTCAGCATGCTCAGTTTCATCTCTTGAGTAAACCAAGATGTCATTAATAAACACAACTACAAACCGATCCAAATACGGTCTAAAGATCCGATTCATCAGATCCATAAACACTTCGGGGGCATTAGTGAGCCCAAACGGCATCACTAAGAATTCGTAGTGACCGTATCTCGTTCTGAAAGTAGTTTTGGGTATATCCGAATCTCGAATTCGCAACGGATAATATCCCGATCTCAAATCTATCTTTGAAAACACCGAGGCTTCCTTTAGTTGATCAAACAAATCGTCAATGCGCAGTATCGGGTATTTATTCTTTATTGTCACCTTATTCAGCTGACGATAGTCGATGCACAACCTCATGGTTCCGTCCTTCTTTTTCACAAACAATGCTGGTGCACCCCAAGGTGAGAAACTTGGTCGAGCGAAACCTCTATCCGTCAACTCTTGCAACTGAGCTTTCAATTCCTTTAATTCTGTTGGTGCCATACGATACGGAGCTATCGAAATCGGTGTAGTCCCAGGTACAAGTTCAATACCAAACTCTACCTCCCGAACAGGTGGTAAACCCGTTAATTCTTCGGGAAAAACATCCGGGTATTCACAAACCACCGGTATAGATTCAGGTTTCTTTTCTAACTCTTTGTCATCAAGTACATATGCAAGGTATGCTTCGCACCCCTTTCTTACATATTTCTGAGCCAACATTGATGACAATACAGCTGGCGACCCATTCAAGTCGGTAGACTCAACTCGAATCATCTCATTATTTGCACACCTCAAATCGATAGTTTTCCTTTTGCAATTTACAACTGCATCGTGAACGGTTAGCCAATCCATACCGAGGATAACATCAAATTCATCAAACGGAAAAAGCATCAAATCAGTAACCTCGGATTTTTAAGGGACATTTCTTACACACTTTGTCGACAAGCACATAACGACCCAAGGGAATTGACACCCGAATTACGAACTCAGTAGACTCAACAGGTAAAGTCTTACTGGTTGCTAAGGTTTTACATATATAAGAATGAGTAGAACCAGGGTCAATCAAAGCAATCACATTAGTATCAAAGAGAGTGAAAGTATCGGTAATGACATCAGGCGAAGAAGCATCCTCGCGTGCACGTATAGCATAAGCCCTAGCAGGCGCACGAGCCTCAGATCTGGTTGTAGCATCTCTAGATCCTCTCTGACTGCCACTAGCATTTCTCGTGTTTCTAGACGGTCTACCCCGAGCAGTAGTAGCATCTGGTTTCCTACTCTGATTCATATTTTGTTCAGACAGTCTCGGGCAATCCTTGATAAAATGGTCAGCTGATCCGTATTTATAACAGGAGCGGTCATGGAATCTACAACTCCTCGAATGCCATTTACCACAATATTGACACTCCGTTCTGTCTCGACGATCATTTCCAACATCGGCGATCAAGTGACTCGTGCACTCACAGGGTCGATCGTGATCTCGTCTAGAAAGACCGAAGTGTATCTAGACCGCCTAAGTCATCTGTAAATTTCTTCAATGATCATTGGAAGGGCTTCCCCGAAAACATCTTACGAAACTCCTTTGCTCCCACCTCAGCTTTTCTTTTCTCCATACTGAGCTCCTCGGCTTTGCAAGCTCGCTCGACAAGTACCACAAATTCTCAGATTTCTAAAATGCCAACATACAGCTTTATATCATCGTTCATCCATCCTCAAACGTTTACACATCACGACTTTCAAGAAATGCATTCTCGAGCGCATCGGCTAACTTACAAACTTTCGTTCATAATCGATGTGAGACATGGAACCTTGTTTAAGTTCAAGAAATTCCTTTCGTTTTTGATCCATGAATCTCTGACTGATATACTTTTTCCGAAACTCGGTTTGGAAAAACTCCCAAGTCACTTACTCTCTGGGAACAATAGAAGTCAACGTATTCCACCAATAGTAGGTAGAATCATGTAGCAAAGAGATAGTACACTTTAGGCACTCATCGGGTGTGCAAGATAGCTCATCGAGTACCCAAATAGTGTTGTCCAACCAAAATTCAGCTTGCTCGGCATCATCATTGTCAAGAGCTTTAAATTCATAGCCCGTGTTTTCGGATTACATCAATCGGGGCTTACTTGACCTTATTTGGTCGATTCAGGAGGTATTGTAGGTGCAGGGGTGGTATTAGTCGGGAATGGAGGTTGTGGAACAGCCGTATTAGTTCGAATGTATTGGTTAAACCAATCATTCATCACGCTATAAAAAGCTTGTCTAGCTTCATCATTCGGATTACTAGCAATAGGTTGAGAGTCCGCGGCGTGTCCCCTTGTCGGGAGCAAAAGCTACACTCTCAAGATCATCACCTACCGCTCGGTCGGGATCAAGATCCATTACTATAAATAAACACATTTGCAAATGTCAGAAATCACCACACTATCAAATAATCACAAAATGGCATGTATAGCTAGACCCAAACGTATTATGGTAGTCCTAGAATCGACTAAACTGTAGCTCTGATACCAATAAAATTGTAACACCCCGTACCCGAGACCATTTTCGGAATCGAACACGAGGTGCTAACAGACTTAATTCATTGATTCTCACAGTCCAAAAAATTTTTTTTCAGACAAGCTGGCTAACTGCGTCACTGTTACCTTAAAAATCATATCTTGAGTTCCAAAACTCGAAAACCAGTTTCGTAAATTTTACCTGAAACTAGACTCATATATCCATCTAAAAATTTTTTTCTAGAATTTTTTGGTTGAGCCAATTAGTACAGTTTATTAGTTAAAATCTCCCCTGTTTCAGGGTTCGACTGCTGTGACCTTCACGCATTACGACTTATATATCTTCCTGTACAGGGCTTCATTACTTATGCCGTTTGTTTCAAACGAAACTAGACTCAAAAAGGAATCTATAAATATATGGCATGACCTCTAATTATCTCTGGTTAATTTATAGTGAATTTCCAAAGTCAGATTAGGGGATCCAGAAATTGCTCTGCCCTGTTCCACGAAAACTTAAATATCCCCTAAAATACGACTCATATGATCGTTTCGTTTCTTCCATATGAAAGTAGATTCATCAAGGTTAAATTACATAATTTATTCACTATTTAATTCCATTCCTACTATTTTTAGTGATTTTTCAAATCCACACAACTGCTACTGTCAGCATCTGTTTTTAAGGTGAACTTTACCATTTTCATGGTTTTCCATGAATCAACTAGAACTTGTCATACATAGCACCAAAATGATCATGATTAACCATTCCAATGGTTAATCGTTACCAAACATTTCCATACTTCTCAATGAACATCATACAAAAACGATTATAATGCTATGCTCAAAGTATATATAAGCCATTTTCGCATGGCTATCCAAATTTATACAAAACCAAAGTGTACATGACCAACAACAAAAAGGGTAGTCCTATACATGCCATTTTCAGAGTTCAACCAAAAGTGTACCAAAAGGGCTTTGATAGTGTGGACGACTTCGACTTCAACAATCCCGAGTCCGATAGCTAATGAACCAAAATCTATAAAACAGAGAATCAAAGAAACGGAGTAAGCATTTAATGCTCAGTAAGTTTTGGGCAATGAAATCATGCACAACTGAAGTATAGCATTCATACGACGAAACGAATAATTTCGTATACACATATTCTCGCAATCATACCTACATCACATTTCCAACCCTTATATTCATACATAAGAAATCAACTTGACGAAAAGCCGGAAGCTTGTTAATCGACTGAGCAAATACTATTTAGAAGGAATCAATTATCTCAATGCACATACGAAACATACCTCATCGTTGGGATTTTACGAGCGTATTAATTGAAATTATTATAGCAAGATCGCTCATTCCCAAACCCAATTATCTTCGGGATTTAGCCGGATATAACCACTCGCACAAGGCCGTCGGGTCTTAGCCTGGATATGGTCGCTAGCACAAATGCCTTCGGGACTTAGCCCGGATATAGTAACTCGTACAAATGCCTTCGGGACTTAGCCCGGAATTAATCACTAGCACAAATGTCTTCGGGACTTAACCCCGTTAGCATCCGAATATTCATGCACATATCAGTAAATCATGACACATCTTTATTTCATTTTCATAACTAGAATTCAAACACAAATCAATTAATAGGCATTCCCATTTTCTACCGATAGCCACATACGAACAATGAGGATTCGGTTTGCTTCATGACATGATTTCTATGCACGTCTGGCTACCCATCATACGTATAGACTAATTAACTCAACATATAATTCAAGTAGAATCATTATATCACCGTATATTTGTTATGATTATGAGTCATGACTTAACCAAATCGTAAACTAAGTTTCATTACTCGAAAACTTACCTCGGATGTTGTCGAACGATTTCGACGGCTATTCGATCACTTTTTCCTTTCCCTTATCCAACTTTGGTCCTCTAAGCTCTTGAACTAATTCAAACAAATTTAACTTATTAAAGTCTCATTATGCTAGCTTATAGCTGAATATGACAATGAATTTGATAGGTCATATGGCCACCTTTAGCTCAAATACAAAATGGTCATACGCATTTTTAACCACATTGAGCAATTTAATACAATTAATCTAACATTTCCTCATGTGCACTTTTATGACCGAATACACATATCATTGACCTAATATCAATTAACTAAGCACTTAACAAATTCTCCTTGAGCCGATTATCTAAGTCAAGATAAAAGCAATCAATATGCTTGCCCCTAACCGAATACATGCAACACCAATCTATCTCATGTGGCCGAATATGCATGTCTATGTTGAGGCCAATATATGCTTAATACTTCCTACAAATATGGTTACTTGTATTGACTACATACCATTTTGTTTCAAATTCAAAACTCGACTCATACACATATATGCATTAGTAATCAAATACTAACATTTGCACTTCACCTTACTACCATTTCTCATCCAAATAACATGAGCAACAACCATTTTTCTCTTCTACTTCCTACCATGGCCGAATGCATCAAGACACCATACCATTTCAATTTTGGTCATGGTTTAAACAAAGAACTTAATGTCTAACTCAAAAAAAAAATGCTGAAAAGAAAATCCAAGAGTCATCAATCCACTATCACATGTATCATTACAAAGCTTCACATTTAGCATGCAAATGACATCAACACAAATCCACCTTAGCCGAAACTTAGCTCATCTTCATCACATAGCAAAGATTTAAACCATGGGCTAGGTAGAACTCAAGCTAACAACTAAAAACATGCATGAATCTCATGGAACAACATCAAACATACCTCCTCCTAAAACACCAACCAACCAAACATGAAGCAAGAAGACTCCTTTCTTCTTTCTTTGATTTTTCGGTCAAGAAGGACAAAGAGGATGAAGCCTTTTTTTTTCTCTTTTTTTTTCTTCTAGGTACGGCACAATGGGGGAACAACCACACACATTTTTTTTTGTTTCTCCTACTACTAACACTAATATTTTATTGCCCATGTTCTTTATTTTATTATTCCTAACATAAAGCATTAACCCAACATGTTTATGACATGTTTTAGCCATAACATTTTGTCCACCCTCATGCTCATGGCCGACCACTACTAATTAGGGGGGGAAATTTGACATGCAAGTCCACCCTTTTGATTTCATGCACTAATTGATCCTTATAGATTAACCTATCACATTTCAAAAGTGTCACACATAAGTCCTATTGACTAAATTCACATGCAATTTACTAAATCGAAGCTTAAAACTTTCACACATTCATATTCACATATTTTAGACAATAAATATCATATTCAAATAATTTGGTGACTCGGTTTAGCGGTCCCGAAACCGCTTTCCGAATAAGGTCACTTTAGGGCTGTCACATGTGTGAAGTTAGTATCCAATAAGACTTTGCCTGTAGAGGCTACTGAATTGGAAATTAAAGTATCGAACCCCTTAGGCAAGTGTATGTTGGTTGATAAAGTGTGCAAGAATTGTTCGTTGATGATTCAAGATTCCTGCTTTCCGGTTGATCTAATGTTGTTGCCATTTGATGAATTTAATATAATTCTAGGTATGGATTGGCTAATGTTGTATGATGCTATTGTGAATTGTAAACGAAAGACAATTGATCTGAGATGTCAGAATAATGAGATAATTCATATTGAGTCAGATGATTTGAATGGTTTAGCAGCAGTGATTTTTTCGATGCTACCTCAGAAATACGTGAGAAAGGGTTGCGAAGCTTATTTTGCTTATGTGCTTGATACGAAAGTGACTGAAAAGAAAATTGAATCAATGCCAGTTGTGTGCGAGTATCCGGATGTGTTTCTTGAAGAGTTACTGGGTTTACCACCGATCCGAGAGGTTGAGTTTGGGTTTGAGTTAGTGTTGGGAACAACACCAATATCAATGGCCCCGTATAGAATGGCTCCAACAGAATTGAAAGAATTGAAATCTCTAATACAAGAGTTAACTGATAGAGGGTTTGCAAGACTGAGTTTCTCACCTTGAGGTGCTCCTGTGTTGTTTGTGAAAAAAGAAGATGGCACGATGAGAATGTGTATTGACTATCGACAACTTAACAAAGTGACGATAAGAATAAGTATCCGCTACCCAGAATAGATGATTTGTTTGATCAGTTAAAAAGGGCTATAGTGTTTTCAAAGATAGATTTGAGATCAAGTTATTATCAATTGCTAGTTAGAGACTTTGATGTACCAATGACAACTTTTAAAATGAGGTATGGTCATTATGAATTTTTAGTTATGCCTTTCGGACTAATGAATGCACCTGCTGTCTTTATGGATTTAATAAGTTAAATTTTCAAACCGTACCTAGATCGGTTTGTTGTTGTGTTTATTGATGACATATTGATATATTCGTGAAATGAATCCGAACATGCCAAGCATTTGAGAATTATATTGCAGACTCTGCGTGAAAAGTAGTTATATGTAAATTTCAATAAATGTGAATTCTGGTTGCACGAGGTTGGTTTTCTAGGTGATATTGTGTTAGCATCAGGTATTCGAGTTGATTCGAGCAAGATATCTACGACTATAGATTGGAAGTCTCTGAGAAATGCATCTGACGTCTGCAGTTTTCTGGTACTAGTTACGTCTATAGACGTTTTGTAAAAGGCTTTTCGATTACTGCGACTCCATTAACGAGATTGCTTCAGAAAAATGTAAAGTTTGAATAGTCCGAGAAATGTCAAAAAAGTTTTGATCGGCTGAAAGTCCTTTTAACTGAAGCTCCAGTGTTAGTACAGGCAGAATCAGGTAAAGAATTTATGATCTATAGTGATACATTATTGAATGGTCTAGGCTGCGTTTTGATGCAGGAAGTCAAAGTCATAGCCTATGCTTCGAGGCAGTTGAAATCGCATGAAAAGAATTATCCGACGCACGATTTAGAGTAAGCAGCCATTGTGTTTTCATTAAAGATTTGGCATTATTATCTGTTTGGTGAGAAATTCCATGTTTATTCAGATCACAAGAGTTTGAAATATCTGATGAATTAGAAAGATTTGAATTTACGACAATGAAGATGGTTAAAATTGCCAAAAGATTATGAGCTAGTGAGTGATTACAATCCGGGAAAAGCAAATGTTGTTGCTGATATATTAAGCCCAAAATCTTTGTTTGCTCTTCATGCAATGAATACTCAGTTGGCTTTATCCGACGATGGCTCGATTGTAGCTGAATTGAAAGTGAGACCATTATTTTTACAGTAGATTTGCGAAGCTCAAAAAGTTGATAATGAAATATTAGCAAAACAAGCTCAATGTGATTCTAATCTTGATTCAGAACTTCAAGTTGACACTGATGATTATTTAAGATTCAGAGGCCAAATATGTGTTCCGAGAAATTTAGAGTTGATTTAGATTATTTTGAATGAAGCATATAGTAGTTGTTTCTTTATTCATCTGGGAAGCACGAAAATGCTTAACAGTTTAAAACAACTTTATTAGTGGCCTAATATGAAACGTGATATCTAAGAGTTTGTTTCTAAATGTTTGATTTGTTAAGAAGTTAAAGCTGAGCATCAGGTACAGTCTGGGTTATTGCAGCCGATTATGATTCCTGAGTGGAAATGGGATAGAGTGACTATGGATTTTGTGTCAGGATTGCCCTTATCTCCGAGGGAGAAAGATGCTATCTGGGTTATAGTTGACAAATTGACAAAATCGACTCATTTTATTCCGGTACGAACAGACTATTCGCTTGAAAAGTTAGAGAGTTGCATATCTTCAAGCTTGTGAGATTACATGGAGTACCTGTTTCTATTGTTTCGAATAGAGATCCAAGGTTCACATCGAGGTTTTGGAAGAAACTGCAAGATGTACTCGGTTCAAAACTACATTTTAGTATCGCATTTCACCCACAGATAGATGGTTAATCCGAGCGAGTTATACAACTACTCGAGGCTATGTTTAGATGTTGCATTCTTGAGTTTGAGGTACATGGGAAAAGTATTTACCGTTGACTGAATTTTTGTATAATAACATTTTTCTATCGAGTATTAAAATGGCATCGTACGAAGCTTTATATGGTTGTAAATTTAGAACACCGTTGTACTGGACTGACCAAAGTGAGAATCAGATTTTTGGGGTCGATCTAATTAAAGAGACCGAATAGAAAGTGAAAGTAATTCGTGATAGTGTCAGATCGTCAGAAATCTTACACAGACTTGAAACAGAAAGATATTGAATTTCAGATCGGGGATAAAGTGTTTTTGAAAGTATCTCCATGGAAAAAAATACTTCGATTCGATCGTAAAGGCAAATTGAGTCCGAGATTCATTGAACTGTATGAGATCATTGAAAGAAGAGGTCCAGTGGCATATCGGTTAGCCTTACCGAGTGAGTTAGAGAAGATTCACAATGTTTTTCACGTATCAATGCTTCGGTGATACCTGTAACACCCCAAACCCGGCCTAGACGTTATGGCCGAATCTGGTGCGTCACATCAAACCATTTTTCAAATTTGATCTTTCCGGTGAAAATCCATTACTGAATCTAAATTCCTTTATTATTATTAAACTAAAGTTCTCATCAAAACGTTTACCAATTTGTTTGCCTTTGGTATATTACCTCATTTAAAATCGCGGAAGCATTTTGAAAACTTTGTTGTTGGAAGCTCGTGTTCCTTAGAAAAATTATGCCATTTTGAAATCTCGAGTTTTCTTAGACTAGCAGTTTAGTATAAGAAATCACAATCCAAATTAAAACTTAAAACCCACCTACGACCTTATTACAAAATTTAAAAACCCAAAACGAAATCTAATTGCAATTAAAAGAAACAGAAACAGTAGTGTGGCCATCTCCGAGTCCCTTGTAGCTCTAAACCATCTAAGCTTAGGGATTACCTGCACAGTTAGAAACGGGTGAGTTTACGAAAACTCAGTGTGTAATCCCAATAACAAATAAACAGTGAATAACACGGTATCAGTGCAATTTGGGCCAAAGCCCTATTCATTCTCGACATATACTGGGCCGAAGCCTTTTGTTTAACGGTTACTGGGCCGAAGCCTTTTCATAAATCATATCACTGGGCCAAAGCCTTTACTGTAAATGATATGGCCCATAGGCCTATTTCACTATCACATGAAATACCAATGAATGCATGCAAGCCCATTTGGGGAGACTACTCAACCCACCATCCGCTACTCTCCACCTGTACCAACCAAGCTCTCCATGTGGAAAATAACTCAACCCACCCAACCAAACTCTCCACTGGCAGCATAGCTGCTTTATCAATAACTGGAGGCCTAGCCTCTTTTAATAACTGGGGCAAAGCCCTTTTTGATAAACTGGGGCAAAGCACTTTTCGGTAAACTGGGGCAAAGCCCTTTTCGGTAAACTAGGGCATAGCCCTTTTAGCATTTCCTCCATTTATAAAACCCAACCCATGCAACATGTCATGTATGCAGAATGTCATGCCCATATTTGAATCAAACAATCACAGTCAAGTCATTCATATCACCAACATATATTCACAATCAAATCCGTCAACCACACAGTCTGAGTCAGTCCTTGCCCATAAGGGCAAAACAATCATTTAACACCCTAGGGGCAAAATGGTAATTTTACCCCACAAGGGTATCTCGGTAATTCTACCCTATAAGGGTATTTCAGTATTTCTACCCTACAAGGGTATTTCGGTAATTCTACCCTATAGGGGTATTTCGGTAATTCTACTTTACAGGTTATTTCGATAATTCTACCCTACAGGGGTATTTCGGTAATTCTACTCTACAGGGGTATTTCGGTAATTCTACCTTACAGGGGTATTTCAATATTTTACAAATCGAGAGTATTTCGATAATTTCACAAATCAGGAGTATTTTGGTAATTTTACAAGCCAGGGGTATTTTGGTAATTTTACAAACCAGGGGTATTTTAGTAATTTTACAAACCAGGTATTTTGGTAATTTTACTGATCGAGGGTATTTTTGTAATTTTGTAAACTAAGAGTATTTTAATAATTTTGTAAATCGAGGGTAAAACAGTAATTCTGTAAATCGAGGGTAAAATGGTAATTCAGTAAATCGAGGGTAAAACAATAATTCTATAAATTGAGCGTAAAATGGTAATTCTATAAATCAAGGGTAAAATGGTAATTCTTTAAATCGAGGGTAAAATGGTAATTCTATAAATTGTGGGTAAAATGGTAATTCTGTAAATCGAGGGTAAAACGGTAATTCTATCAATCGAGGGTAAAATGGTAATTCTATAAATCGAGGGTAAAATGGTAATTCTATAAATCGAGGGTAAAATGGTAATTCTGTAAATCGAGGGTAAAATTGTAATTCTATAAATCGAGGGTAAAACGGTAATTCTATAAATCGAGGGTAAAACGGTAATTTTACAAATTGAGGGCATTTCAGTAATTTGGTAAACTAAAGTATTCTAAACAGGGATAACAATACGAATGGGCCTAAAACCTATTCTCGGCCCAAAGGGCCCACACGCTCGTGCGACCCTTTTAGCCCAAATCTAGGCACAAATATGAGATTCACCCACCTAGTCCAATATTTACTACACAATCAAACAACTTATCCAATTGGGCCCGTAGGCCCATTGGGCCCACATGACCTCTTTTGGCCCATCGTGGCCCGAAGTAGCCATCCTATAGCTAGAGTAGTGAGAAATACACACTTGTGGCGACTGGAGTTAATCCACGCTCCGGGCACTCTTAGCCAATGCCCAACCCAAACGAGCACGCCATAAAGCGAAAGGGATCAGCCAAGAAAGGTACCTTTACTCTCCTCATGGTTCTCTTTATTTAAAGCCAGCTTCGCATCCTCTCTTATGTTAGCTTTCCAATATGGGATCCCTCCAACATCAGAGTTT
The DNA here is from genome assembly GCF_025698485.1 of Gossypium arboreum. Lineage (NCBI taxonomy): Eukaryota > Viridiplantae > Streptophyta > Magnoliopsida > Malvales > Malvaceae > Gossypium > Gossypium arboreum. The sequence goes on along the minus strand of NC_069077.1, from coordinate 69,286,675 downwards.
AAATTCAACACCAACTCTTGCCGCCCCTTGTTACCAAAATAAATGCTCTTTGATTGCCATGAGTTTCGAACCCTGGACCCCCTTGCCAACTCTATGACGCCACCTTGCCACTTCACCACAAGCTCTTTTTGTGTCATATTTTATCCCCAATTAATTATAAGGTCTAAAGGCGAAAGTCCAGGTTCCCTTAAAAAAAACCAGAATAAATTGCAAGAGCCAAGGCTTGAACCCAGGCTCCCATACAATCTTAATTACGCCACAACCACTAGACCACATGCTTCCTTGTGTCATTTATTTAGCACAATAATTTAAAAGGCCCTCATCCAAGCATCCAGTTTTTTTTCACTTAATACCAAAATTTTTGCTAAAGCCCAGGTTTGAACCGAAGATTTCTCCAACACTTCTCAAGGCCATTAACCACTAAAGCAGACATTTAATTGTGTCATTTCAATGCACAATTAAATAACTAAATACAACCTCCTTACGGACCCACACTCAAGGCCCAAATTCGGGGTGTTACAATACCGATCTCATCTGTCACATGTTATTTCTCCTTCTGAGGTTGAAATTCAGTCAGATTTATCGTACAGTGAAAAATCGATACGAATTTTGGCTCGTGTCATCAAAGAGCTGAGAAATAAAAGAATAGCATTAGTAAAAGTCTTATGACATCAACAAGAGGTTGAAGAAGCTATGTGGGAACCCGAGGATGCTATGAGAAAGAAAAATCCAAACCTACTCACTGGTAAGATTTTCAGGGACGAAAATCCCTAAGGGGGAAAGTTGTAACAGGCCGATTTTAACTAAATCAGAACAGTGGTTTCGGGTTCACAAATCTGAGGTTAGAAAGTTATTTTAATATTATTTTTTGTGTTTATAACATGTGAATATGTATGTGTGAAAATTTCGTGAAATGATTTTAGCGTTTGAATGTTTAATTTGATGAAAGGACTTAATCGCGTAAAACGTAAAAGTAGCATGCTATAAGTTAAAAGTGTCTATTTGCTATGGTTCATTAAATGAAGGGTCCTTATGTTGATATTAGACCATTGATAGAGGAATTTATCATAAATGGCTTTATATTAATTGTTTTTAAACGTTATTATTAAAGGTTAACATTGGTAATTGATAAATCATGTTATTATTAATTAAAACAAACATAATGGTGGCCATTTTATCATCTTTTTGCATCAAAAATAGAAGAAAGAAGAAGCCATTTTCATGTTTTAGGGTTCGGAACTTTTTTTTTGTGATTAAGGTATGATTTGAGTTCGGTTTTTGATGATTTTTATGTTTTTTAGATTGTTGCTTTGAGTACTAGCTAGCTCAGGGACTAATTTGCAAAACTACTTAATGTTTTGAAAGTTTCCATTGATGAATTCATGTGTTTTTGAATGTTTGATGATGAATTATGAAAGTTTAGTGATGGATATCTATGTTTTGTAAAGTGATTTTGAGTACAATTGCATATTAGGGATTAAATTGGAAAAAGATAAAAAATGTGGGGCTAAAAGTGTGAATAAATGAAAGTTTTGGGCTTCTAGAGGTCCCTATCGAATTCGGTCAACCATGGGTTAAATTGAATTTAATGAATTTTGTGTATTTATAAAGTAGGGACTAAATTGAATAAATATGGAAATTTATAGGCTAAAGTGTAAAAATTCCCAAATTGTGTGTTTTGGATGAAATTGAGTGAATTGATGAATAAAAGAGTTAATTTTGAATGAATATAAATCAAAAAAGAAAGAAATCGTATTTAGATCGGTAAAAATCAAAGGTTATCGAATAGTCGATTCTGTCCATTTATTTCGACTACGAGGTAAGTTCATATGCAAATGAATGTCTTTGAATTCAATTATATATGTTTTATTACTATTGAATTGCTATGAATGTCGAACGAGCAAATACAAGCAAAAATCAACCAAGTTACGATATCCGAAAGTCCCGTACGAACCTTAGGAATAGTATAGGATACGAATGTGATGACATTAGGTTACCAAGATGTGATTACATGTAAGACCTTGTCTGGGACATTGGCATTGTATTGTGATTACATGTAAGACCATGTCTAGAACATTGGCATCGTTAATCGATTTCGTGTAAGACCATGTCTAGGATAGTGGTATCGATATGTGATAACATGTAAAACAATATATGGGATATGGCATTGTACGAGCTATATGTGATTGCTGAGCATCCTTAACGATTCCGAACAGTTAAACAGGAAAAGTCAAGTTGAGAAAGAATGTGTGTATGAGTTAAGTGACTCTGGTATGTATGACATTCATACGAGTATTGAAAAGGGAAGTATTTGATGAATTCAATTATGATACTAAAAATGTGTACAATGAGAATGGTTTGTGAACTTGTATGTGTTTAACTATGCTTAGCATATTTGAATTGGTATGCAATTATTCATAAGATGACTTTATTTGTATATGGCTTACTAAGCTTTTAAAGCTTACTTTTTGTGTTCTTTCCCTATTTTATAGATTATCAAAGCTAGCTCAAACTCGGAGATCATCGGGAAATGTCATCACACTATCGATCATCTTGTTTGTACTTTCGAAGCTTTGTAATTATGGTATATGGCATGTATAGGCTAGTATTTTGATGATAAGTTTTGAGATATGATAGAAGCCATTTTTATTAGCTTGTGAAATGATGTAAATGTTGGTGTGTATCACTATTTAAGTTAGCTTGAATTAGGTGTTTGGTAAGTAATTCATGATGTATAAGTCGTCATACGTTTTGGTTTGGTTGGTATGGTTATATGGTTGCTCAAGTAACTAGTTGCCAATTGGTGAGTTAATGCTTGAATGATACTGTTATGGCTTGGTTTTGAGATGATGAAATGGTATGATTTGAAGCAAGAAATAGATGATAAGATGATGAGGAAATGAATTTAGAAATTATGTAAGTTTGATGATTTTGGAATACTAATTTGGTATGTTTTGGTTATAGATTTGAGTAGTTAAGAGAATTGATTATAAATGGCATGAAATATATATGAATTGGAATGTTTTGGCTACCTATAAATGTATTGAAATGGTACCATATTGATTGCTAGGTGTGCTTGAGAAAAGGGTGGCAAATTGGGTTTGCAAATTGGGTTTGCAAATAGCCTATTTTTGTCCACACGGGCAGAGACACGTGCGTGTGTCTTAGCTGTGTGCGACACACGATCATTTACACGGCTGTGTGGCCCCTGGGGTACCCTTTCGAATTAAATCAATATACCTTATAGGTTTGACACAGGCGTGTCTACCGACCTTGTGTGGCACATGGGCTGGCACATGGGCGTGTGGCTGGCTGTGTGACCCAAGTCAGTAGGTATGCTCTATTTTTACATGGCTTATGACACGGGCGTGTCTAGTGTCCATGTGAGGCACACAGCCTGTTCACACGAGCGTGTGAACCTTGTGTGCATGATAATTTTATAAGTTTTCCAAAGTTTCAAATGTTATTGGTTTACTCTCGAGCCTCGTTTAAGCATGTTTTTAGGTCTCGTAGAACCTTATAAGGGACAATATGATTACGTTAGATTGATATTTATGTGAAATTGAATCATGTATGAGAAATGTATTTTATATATTGTGCTTTGATTGGTAATGCCTCGTAACCCTATTCCAGCGAGGGATACGGGTTAGGGTGTTACAAACTTGGTCTTGGGAAACCCAAACTCACTAGGATGAGTATTTAATTAGTAGATAGATCAATTAGATATCCTAGGGGTCTTATTGAGGATTTAATCATGAAAATCGATAAATTAATATTCCCCTTGACTTTGTTGTGTTAGACATGAATGAGGATAGTAAGGTACCATTGATCTTAGGTCGACCCTTTTATCCACTACTAGGACTATTATCGATGTTGGTACATGTTAACTTGTTCTTCGTATAGGTAACAAAAAGATTACTCTTCAAGAAAGTGATTCTGTGAGAGTCTTTATTGAGCAAGACGATATTAAATGTCCTGTTATTGTTAGTAACTATGTGGCTCAACGTTCTTTGTAGGAAATCCCTCGTGAAAATGTGTTGGAGCCATGTTTTAGTCAAGGTGATAGAAATCAAATAACATATGAAGAGTGGATAGTGCAACCCGATGAACTATATGAATGGCGAATGCATGCTGAGGATAAACAGAAAAAACACTATAAAGTGACAAAACGACACCATGAAGAGTATGTGAGGAGAATGAACCACTTTAAAGTAGAGGGCAAAGTACTGCTAGACAAGTCGGATCTGCTATTTTTCCCTTCATAGCTTAAGTCAAGCGAAACGAACCCATTTACGGTACAGTCAAGGTTACATATTCTGAATTTGACACATTTAAGGTAAATAATACTTGAATCAAACCTTATCTTGGTATTAATTTTGATAACGAAAGAGAGCAGTTTCAGCATTAAGATCCGAATTTAATAAGCACATACAAGGTAAAGTTGAGTTAATTTTGAATATATATAGATCAAGGAAAAAAGCAATTGGATTTAGATCGGGAAAAATCGAAGGTTATCGAATAGTCGATTCAGTCCCCCTATTCTGACTACGAGGTAAGTTCATATGCAAATAAATGTCTTTGAACGGAATTGTATATGTTTTACTATTATTGAATTGCTATGCATGTCGAACGAGCAAGAAATTATGAAGTTACAGTATCCGAAAGTCCTGTACGAACCTTAGGAATAGTATAGGATACGAATGTCAAGACATTAGATTACCGAGATGTGATTACATGTAAGACCATGTCTGGGACATTGGCATTGTATTTTGATTACGTGTAAGACAATGTTTAGGACATTGGCATTGTTAATCGATTTCGTGTAAGACCCTGTCTGGGACAATGGCATCGATATGTGTTAACATGTAAGACCATATCCAGGATATGGCATTGTACGAGCTATATGTGATTGCTGAGTATCCTTAACGATTCCAAACGGTTCAACTGGCAAAGTCAAGTCAAGAAAGAATGTGTGTATGAGTTAAGTGACTCAGGTATGCACGAGATTCATACGAGTATTGAAAAGGGAAGTATTTGATGAATTCAATTATGATACTAAATATTGGTAAAATGAGAAAGGTTTGTGAACTTGTATGTGTTTAGCTATGCTTAGCATATTTGAATTGATATGCAATTATTCATAATATAACTTTATTTGTATATAGCTTACTAAGCTTTTAAAGCTTACTCTGTGTATTCTTTCCCTATTTATATGTTATCAAAGCTAGCTCGGACTCGGAGATTGTCGAGAAATGTCAGCACACTATTGATCATCTTGTTGGTACTTTTGAAGCTCTGTAATTATGGTATATGGAATGTATAGGCTAGTAGTTTGATGATAAGTTTTGAGATATGATAGTAGCCATTTGTGTTGGCTTGTGAAATGATGTAAATGTTGGTGCGTATGGCCATTTAAGTTGGCTTGAATTAGGTGTTTGTTAAGCAATTCATAATGTATAAGTCGTCATATGTTTTGGTTTGTTTGGTATGGTTTTATGGCTGTTCAAGTAACTAGTTGCCATTTAGTGAGTTAATGCTTGAATGATACTATGTTGTGGCTTGGTTTTGAGATGATGAAATGGTATGATTTGAAGCATGAAATAGATGATAAGATGATGAGGAAATGCATTTAGAAATTATATAAGTTTGATGATTTGACATATTGATTTGGTATGTTTTGGTTATGGATTTGAATAGTTAAGTGAATGGTTTATAAATCGCATGAAATGTGTATGAATTGTCATGTTTTGGCTACTTATAAATGTTTTGAAATGGTACCATATTGATTGCTAGGTGTGCCTGAGAAAAGGGTGGCAAATTGGCTTTGTAAATAGCTTATTTTTTTCCACACGGGCAGAAACATGGGTGTGTGTCTCAGTTGTGTGTGACACACGGTCAAGCTACACGGCCGTCTGTCCCCTAGGTACCTCTTCGAATTATGTTAGTATACCCTATAGGTTTGACACGACCTAGACACACGAGAGTGTCTACTGGCTATGTGTAGCACACTAGCTGGCACATATATATAAACTGTGATACTGTGATGATTCCTGACAGCTTAAAATGTGTTTTCATATAGCAAACAGATCTCGATCGAGTTTTAGCTGATGATGTGGAAAGTATTGCGCCCGCTCCTACTCAAGGGGCAGGGCCAGCTGATTCTTGGCCTATTTCAAGTAGTCATGGGGGAGAGGCTAAGCAAGCCTTCTTGCAAATGATAAGTGAGTGATTCACGGAGTTAGTTTGAATGAATCCAACTGCTCAACAACCTCCACCCCCGCCTATTTCTCAACAAATCCCAGCTGTACCACAAGTGATAGATCCGATTCAATTAAGTAAGCCACCAGTAGATAAGAAACGTAAACATGGGGCTGAGGAGTTCAGGGCTACCATTGATGATGATGCTGAGAGAGCTGAGTTTTGGCTCGAGAATACTATCCGAGTATTCAATGAATTGTCCTGTACTCCTGATAAGTGTATCAAATGTGTAGTATCTTTACTTAGAGAAAATGCCTACCATTGGTGGAAAATGTTGATCTCAGTGGTTCCAAGAGAATGAGTTACTTGGGAGTTCTTCCAATTTGAATTTCAAAAGGAACACATAAGTTAAAGATTTCTCGATCAAAAGCATAAAGAGTTTCTAGAATTGAAATAGGGTAGAATGACAATGACTGAGTACGAAAGAAAATTTGTACGATTGAGCAAATATGCTCGAGAATATGTCTCCACTAAAGAGATCATGTGTAAAAGGTTCATTGATGGACTAAACGAGTATATAAAATTATTAGTCGAGATTCTTGAATTGAAAGAATTCGTCTTTTTGGTTGAAAAGGCTTGTAAAGCTGTGGTTCTCTACAAATATAAAAGAGAAAAGATTTAGAAGCTAGAGACTCAAGAAATAGATCAATGAGTAAGCCGTATCAATCTTCATCGAAGAAATTCTAAGATTCATTTAATTGTTCTAATGCATTTGTATGACATTTAATCAGAGATCGTGAAAAGCAACTTGTAAGTTCTAAAGCTTAAGCTACATCTATTGCTAGTGTTGGTAGTGGGAGACAAAACTAACCCGAGTGAAGACATTGTGGAAAATGGCATAATAGTGATTGTAAATTGAATGATCAAGCCTATTTTAAATGTGGATCGTTGGATCATTTCATTCATAATTGTCCTGAGTTGGCTGAGCAAGATACATTACAAAACATGAGGTCAAGTAACACTGCAGCTTGAGGTAGACCACCCAAAAATGTTGCTATGTGATTGGTAGTCAGAGAACGACCACAGACTTTGTTGTGAGGTCTGAAGCCAGAGCACCTGCATGAGCCTATGCTATTCACGCTCGCGAAGAAGTGTCATCTCCAGATGATATTACACTAAAGTTATTGCATTAACAGATCCAGGATCAACTCATTCGTATATATGGGTGAATTTAGTATCCAGTAAGACTTTGCCTGTAGAGTCTACTGAATTGGTAATTAGAGTATCAAACCCCTTAGGCAAGTATGTGTTGGTTGATAAAGTGTGCAAGAATTGTCCGTTGATGATTCAAGATTCCTACTTTCCGGCTGATCTAATATTGTTACCATTTGATGAATTTGATATAATTCTGGGTATGGATTGGCTAATGTTGTATGATGATATTGTGAGTTGTAAACGAAAGACGATTGACCTGAGATTTCAGAATAATGAGATTATTCGTATTGAGTCAGATGATTTGAATGGTTTAGCAGTAGTGATTTATTCGATGTTACCTCAGAAATACGTGAGAAAGGGTTGCGAAGCTTATTTTGCTTATGTGCTTGATACGAAAGTGACTAAAAAGAAAATTCAATCAGTGCCAGTTGTGTGTGAGTATCTGGATGTGTTTCCTGAAGAGTTACCGGGTTTACCACTGATTCGAGAGGTTAAGTTTGGCATTGAGTTAGTGCTGGGAACAACGCCGATATCAATAGCCCCGTATAGAATGGCTCCGATAGAATTGAAAGAATTGAAATCTCAGTTATAAGAGTTAACTGATAGAGGGTTTGCAAGACCGAGTTTCTCACCTTGGGGTGCTCCTATGTTGTTTGTGAAAAATAAAGATGGCACGATGAGAATGTGTATCCTCTGCCCAGTATAGACGATTTGTTTGATCAGTTAAAAGGTTCTACAGTGTTTTCAAAGATAGATTTGAGATCGAGTTAATATCAGTTGCTAGTTAGAGACTTTGATGTACCAAAGACAACTTTTAGAATAAGGTATAGTCATTATGAATTTTTAGTTATGCATTTTGGACTAATGAATGTACCTGCTATCTTTATGGATTTAATGAATCAAATTTTCAGACTGTACCTAGATCGGTTTGTTGTTGTGTTTATTAATTACATATTGGTATATTTGCAAAATGAATCTGAACATGCCGAGCATTTGAGAATTATATTGCAAACTCTGCGTGAAAAGTAGTTATATGCAAATTTCAGTAAATGTGAATCTTGGCTGCACGACGTTGGTTTTCTAGGTCAAATTGTGTCAGCATCAGGTATTCGAGTTGATCCAAGCAAGATATTTATGATTACAGATTAGAAGCCTCCGAGAAATGCATCTGACGTCCGCAGTTTTCTGAGACTAGTTGGCTACTATATACGTTTTGTAAAAGGCTTTTCGATAATTGTGACTCCATTGACGAGATTGCTTTAGAAATATGTAAAGTTTGAATGGTCCAAGAAATGTCAAAAAAGTTTTGATCGGCTGAAAGTCCTTTTAACTGAAGCTATAGTGTTAGTACAGGCAAAATCAGGTAAAGAATTTATGATCTATAGTGATGTACTGTTGAATGGTCTGGGCTGCGTTTTGTAGCAGGAAGGCAAAGTCATAGCCTATGCTTCGAGACAGTTGAAATCGCATGAAAAGAATTATCTGACGCACGATTTAGAGTAAGCAGCCATTGTGTTTGCATTGAAGATTAGGCATCATTATCTGTTCGGTGAGAAATGCCATGTTTATTCAAATCACAAGAGTTTGAAATATCTGATGAATCAGAAAGATTGAATTTACGACAACGGGGATGGTTAAAATTGCCAAAAGATTATGAGCTAGTGATTGATTACCATCCGGGAAAAGCAAATGTTGTTGTTGATGTATTAAGCTGAAAATCTTTGTTTGCTCTTCATGCAATGAATACTCAGTTCGCTTTATCTGACGATGGCTTGGCTGTAGCTGAATTGAAAGGGAGACCATTATTTTTACAGCAGATTTGCGAAGCTCAAAAATATGATAAGGAAATGTTAGTAAAACGAGCTCAATGTGATTCTAATCTTGATTCAGAATTTCAAGTTGACGCTGATGATTGTTTAAGATTTAGAGGCTGAATATGTGTTCCGAGAAATTTAGAGTTGATTTAGATTATTTTGAATGACGCATATAGTAGTTGTTTCTCTGTTCATCTGGGAAGCACGAAAATGTTTAATGGTTTAAAACAACTTTATTAGTGGCCTAGTATGAAACGTGATATCTCAGAGTTCGTTTCTAAATGTTTGATTTGTCAACAAGTTAAAGCTGAGCATCAGGTACAGTCTAGGTTATTGCAGTCGATAATGATTCCTGAGTGGAAATGGGATAGAGTGACTATGGATTTTGTGTCAGGATTGCCTTTATCTTCGAGAGAGAAAGATGCGATCTGGGTTATAGTTGACAGAATAACAAAATCGACTCATATCATTCTGGTACGAATAGACTATTCACTTGAAAAGTTTGCTGAGTTGTATATCTCCCAGGTTGTGAGATTACATGGAGTACCTGTTTCTATTATTTCGGATAGAGATCCAAGGTTCACATCGATGTTTTGGAAGAAACTGCAAGATGCACTCGGTTCAAAATTACATTTTAGTACCGCATTTCCCCCGCAGAAGGATGGTTAATCCGAGCGAGTTATACAGCTACTCAAGGATATGTTGAGAAGTTACATTCTTGAGTTTGAGGTAGTGGGAAAAGTATTTATCATTGACTGAATTTGTGTATAACAAAAGTTTTCAATCGAGTATTAAAATGGCATTATACGAAGCTTTATATGGTTGTAAATGTAGATCACCGTTGTACTGGACTGAGCTAAGTGAGAATAAGATTTTTGGGGTCGATCTGATTAAAGAGACTGAATAGAAAGTGAAAGTAATTCGTAATAGTGTCAGATCCTCAGAAATCTTACGCAAACTTGAAACGGAAAGATATTGAGTTTCAGATCGGGGATAAAGTGTTATTAAAAGTATCTTCATGGAAGAAAATACTTCTATTCAATCGTAAAGGCAAATTGAGTGCGAGATTCATTGAACCGTATGAGATCATTAAAAGAATAGGTCAAGTGGCATACCAGTTATCCTTGTTGAGTGAGTTAGAGAATATTCACAATGTTTTTCACGTATGAATGATTCGACGATACCGATCTCATCTGTCACATGTTATTTCTCCTTCTGAGGTTGAAATTCAATCAGATTTATCATACAGTGAAGAATCGACACAAATTTTAGCTCGTGTGATCAAAGAGTTGAGAAATAAAAGAATAGCATTAGTAAAAGTCTTATGGCATCGACACGGGGTTGAAGAAGCTACATGGGAACCCGAGGATGCAATGAGGAAGCAATATCCAAACCTATTCACTGGTAAGATTTTCGGGGATGAAAATCCCTAAGGGGGAGAGTTGTAACAGTCTGATTTAGCTAAATCAGAACAGTGGTTTCAGGACCACAGATCTGAGGTTAGAAAATTATTTTAATATTATTTTTGGTGTTTATAGCATGTGAATATGTATGTGTGAAAATTTCGTGAAATGATTTTAGCGTTTGAGTGTTTAATTTGACGAAAGGACTATATTGCGTAAGACGCAAAAGTAGCATGCTATAAGTTAAAAGTGTCTATCCGCTATGGTTCATTAAATGAAAGGTCCTTATGTTGATATTAGACCATTGACAGAGGAATTTATCATAAATGGTCTTATATTAATTGTTTTTAAACGTTATTATTAAAGGTTAATATTGGTAATTGATAAATCATGTTATTATTAATTAAAACAAACATAATGGTGGCCATTTTATCATCTTTTTGCATCAATAATAGAAGAAAGAAGAAGGAATTTTCATGTTTTAGGGTTCGACACTTTTTGTTTGTGTAAGGAATGATTTGAGTTCGGTTTTTGATGATTTTTATGTTTTTGTGATTGTTGCTTTGAGTACTATCTAGCCCAGGGACTAATTGGCAAAACTTCATGTGTTTTTGAATGTTTGATAATGAATTATGAAAGTTTAGTGATGGATATATATGTTTTGTAAAGTGATTTTGAGCAAAAATGCATATCAGGGATTAAATTGGGAAAAGATAAAAAATGTGGGGCTAAAAGTGTGAATAAATGAAAGTTTTGGGCTTCTAGAGATATCTATCAAATTCAGTCAACCATGGGTTAAATTGAATTTAATGAATTTTGTGTATTTATGACATAGGGACTAAATTGAATAAATGTGGAACTTTAGGGGCTAAAGTGTAAAAATTCCCAAATTGTGTGTTTTGGATGAAATTGAATGAATTGATGAATAAAATAGTTAATTTTGAATGTATATAGATCAAGAAAGAAAGAAATCATATTTAGATCGGGAAAAATCGAAGGTTATCGAATAGTCGATTCAGTCCCTTTATTCCGACTACGAGGTAAGTTCATATGCAAATGAATGTCTTTGAATTCAATTATATATGTTTTATTATTATTGAATTGCTATGAATGTTTAACGAGCAAATACAAGCAAAAATAAACGAAGTTACGGAATCCAAAGGTCTCGTACGAACCTTAGCAAGAGTATAGGATCCGAATGTCATGGCATTAGGTTACTGAGATGTGGTTACATGTAAGACCTTGTCTGGGACATTGGCATTGTATTGTGATTACATGTAAGACCATGTCTAAGACATTGACATCGTTAATCGATTTCGTGTAAGACCATGTCTGGGACAGTGGCATCGATATGTGACAACATGTAAGACAATATATGGGATATGGCATTGTACGAGCTATATGTGATTGCTGAGTATCCTTAACGATTCCGAACGGTTAAACAAGGAAAGTCAAGTCGAGAAACAATGTGTGTATGAGTTAAGTGACTCAGGTATGTATGACATTCATACGAGTATTAGAAAGGGAAGTATTTGATGAATTCAATTATGATACTGAATATGTGTACAATGAGAATGGTTTGTGAACTTGTATGTGTTTAGCTATGCTTAGCATATTTGAATTGATATGCAATTATTCATAAGATGACTTTATTTGTATATGGCTTACTAAGCTTTTAAAGCTTACTTTTTGTGTTGTTTCCCTATTTTATAGATTATCAAAGCTAGCTCGAACTCGGAAATCATCGGGAAACGTCATCACACTATCGATCATCTTGTTGGTACTTTTGAAGCTTTGTAATTGTGGCATATGACATGTATAGGCTAGTAGTTTGATGATAAGTTTTGAGATATGATAGAAGCCATTTTTATTAGCTTGTGAAATGATGTAAATGTTGGTGTGTATCGCTATTTAAGTTGGCTTGAATTAGGTGTTTGGTAAGTAATTCATGATGTATAAGTTGTCATATGTTTTGGCTTGGTTGGTATGGTTATATGGTTGTTCAAGTAACTAGTTGCCAATTGGTGAGTTAATACTTGAATGATACTATGTTGTGACTTGGTTTTGATATGATGAAATGGTATGATTTGAAGCATGAAATAGATGATAAGATGATAAGGAAATGCATTTAGAAATTATGTAAGTTTGATGATTTTGGCATATTGATTTGGTATGTTTTGGTTATAGATTTGAGTAGTTAAGAGAATGGTTTATAAATGGCATGAAATATATATGAATTGGAATGTTTTGGCTACCTATAAATGTATTGAAGTGGTACCATATTGATTGCTAGGTGTGCTTGAGAAATGGGTGGCAAATTGGCTTTGGAAATAGCCTATTTTTGTCCACACTGGCAGAGACACGGGCATGTCTCTCAACTGTGTGCAGCACACGGTCATGTTACATGGCTGTGTGGCCCTTGGGGTACCCTTTCGAATTAAGTCAGTATACCCTACAGGTTTGACACGGTCTAGACACACGGGTGTGTCTACCAGCCTTGTGTGGCACATAGGCTGGCACATGGGCGTGTGGCTGACTGTGTGACCCAAATCAGTATGTATGCCCTGTTTTTACATGGCTTATGACACGGGCGTGTGTAGTGGTCGTGTGAGGCACATGGCCTGTTCACACGGGCGTGTGAACCCTGTGTGCATGAAAATCTTATAAGTTTTCCAAAGTTTCAAATGTTATCGGTTTAGTCCTAAACCTCGTTTAAGCATGTTTTTAGGTCTCGTAGAACCTTATGAGGGACAATATAATTATGTTAGATTGATATTTATGTGAAATTGAATCATGTATGAGGATATTTATGTGAAATTGAATCATGTATGAGAAATGGATATTATATGTTGTGCTTTGATCGGTTGCCTCGTAACCTTATTCTAGCGAGGGATACGGGTTAGGGATGTTACGAACTTGGTCTTGGGAAACCCAAACCCACTAGGACGAGTATTCAATTAGCAGATAGATCAATTAGATATCCTAAGGGTATTATTGAGGACTTACTTATGGAAATCGATAAATTAATATTCCCCTTGATTTTGTTGTGTTATACATGAATGAGGATAGTGAGGTACCATTGATATTAGGTCGACCCTTTTAGCCACTGCTAGGACTATTATCGATGTTGGTATAGGTGAACTTGTGCTTCGTATAGGTAACAAAAAGTTTACTCTTCAGGAAAGTGATTCTGTGAGAGTCTCTATTGAGCGAGATGATATTAAATTTCCTGTTATTGTTAGTAACTATGTGGCTCAACGTTCTTTGTAGGAAATCCCTCGTGAAAATGTGTTAGAGCAATGTTTTAGTCAAGGTGATAGAAATCAAATAACATATGAAGAGTGAATCGTGCAACTCGATGAACTAGATGAATAGGGAATGCATGCTGAGGATAAACAGAAAAAACACTATGAAGTGACAAAGCGGCACCAAGAAGAGCATGTGAGGAGAATGAACCACTTCAAAGTTGAGGGCAAAGTACTACTAGACAAATCGGATCCACAATTTTTCCTTTCATAGCATGAGTCAAGCGAAACGAACCCATTGACGGTACAGTCAAGGTAACATATTCTGAGTTTGACACATTTAAGGTAAATAATACTTAACTCAAACCTTATCTTGGTATTAATTTTGAAAACGAAAGAGAGCAGTTTCAGCATTAAGATCTGAATTAACCATGCGCATACAAGGTAAAGTTGAGCTTAGACTTTAAATAAGCGCTTCTCGGAGGCGATTCGTGTAACACCCCAAACCCGGTCTAGACATTATGGCCAAATCTGACGGTGTTACATGAAAGTGTTTTTCGTAAAATAAAATTTCATTTGAAAAAAAACCCCTTTTTGTATTAACTCTCTTTGTAATCTTAGCTAGTATTTAAGTCGTTTTGTTCAATGTAAAAACCCTAGTTGTTTTATCAAAATGTTTAATCAATTAAATCGTAGTTATCTTTTTAAATCGTTGTTTGTTTGTGAAAGCTTTTTGAAATAGGATGCGTACTTGTGGTGGTTTGAAAAGCATTTATCATTTTGAATGCTCATGTCCTTCTACTAACAGATATGAATCATAATAAACAAATCCAAAATTAAAAGTTAAAAATTAAAGAGGCTTTATTACATAACCAAATACCCAAATTAAATTATAAAGTAAAATTTAATAAAAAGTTCATGCAGTTGTGTGGCCACCTTTGAGTCCTTCACAGCACCAACCCTCCTAGGGATTACCTGCGCAGAAAACAGAAGGGTAAGTTTATGAAAACTTAGTGTGTAATCCCATAACAACAGTAGGTCATACAGTAGGCACTTAGAGTCTGGGCCTAAGCCCGCTTCAGTAACATTTTAATCTCAGATAGGGCCATAGCCCATTGCAATATCAGAATCAGTGTGGACCTTAGCCCAATTCAGTAGCAGTCACAGTATAGATATGCAAACAAAAATCCTACCCAACCAGCCTCTACAAACCATTCCGTCCAACCCTACACATCATGTGGGGATAAAATCAACCCACCCATCCCTACACACAAAAAATAGCACCGGTGGTGACACTAAACAGAAATTGCAGCAGAGCTACCAGAATAGTACACTTCCTCCAATCATAATAACCCAACCCCATGCATCACATCATAATATCCTACATGTATGCAAAATATATAAAATGGCTTGCTCAATACAGTCATACATAACAAAGGGGCATATTCTTCATTTTACCTCATAGGGGAAAAATAGTCATTTCATCAGATTGGGGTCTAGGTATACTTACTGACCCAATAGTAGGTCTAAAATCGTCTCGACCGACCCGTGCAACCTTAACAGTCAAACAGTAAAAATGGGCCCAAGGCCAGTAATGCGGCCCATATGGGCCCACACGCCTGTGTGGCCCATGAAACCTAAAAATGGCCTTGGCTGTGTGGACTACATAGCCTGGCCCAATAATCACCACATGTTTGTGTGGTCTACCTGTGTGGGGCCCACGTGTAACGCCTCGAATTTTGGGCATAGATGAAATGGGCTTTGGGTCTCATAAAAATTTTAAGTGAGCAAGAAAATGACGAATGACGTGTTGGCTTTAAGGGTTTAAGGAAATTGAAGTGTCGAGGTATGTTGGAGAAGTTCTAGGTTCGAGTTTTGTGGTGGAGGAATTTTAATTTAATTAGTAAAAGAATCAGGGTTGGGAGTAGTTGGGCTTTTAAATAAAGATAGGAAAAAATGGCATCAAAAAAGCCTTGTAGAGGAGTGGCTAAGTGACGCCACTTAGGGTGTAGGGAGGTGGCATTAGTAGCTAGCAAGGAGATCCATGGTTCGAATCCTAGCTTAGTATTTTTTAGGAGTTTAATTTTGGCCTTCTAGAAGGTTGGAAGTAGCGTGAAGGTGGACTCTAAGGGGAGTGTTCAGAAGAGAAAATTTAGGAAATAGATTGGTCAATTAACAAGGAGAAAAATGAGGAGATGAGAAGGGGGAAGTGATGGAGCTAAATTGGGAATTGAGGGTCAGGCAATTTGGCTAGAGGCTATAAATATGTGTTGAGTTTGGGATCCTAGGCTAATGCCAAATTCTTATTTTATTTTAGTGCCGATTGGCTTTTCCATCTTTACTAGCTGATATTTTTGTCTTTCTTTTTGTCCTCAGATCTCTTTTGATTTACCCTTAGGGTTAGCCAATTCATTCTTGTACTCTTCTTCTTTAATTTGTGCCAAATAAACCTTATTAACCACATTAGTTTGAAAGCCAAAAAGCTGAATCTCCCTTGGACCGATTACTCTTTTGGGGTAAGTACCTTATCTCTTTTTCGGCTAGTATTGTTAATACCGATTACTCCCCTCTCTCACTCTTTTTAATCAACTTTTGTAGGGAATTAGTATCGGATCTCGGATTTCAGCTCTCTGTCAAATTGCTCCTTAGGTGTTTTCCAGTTTTGGCAAGTATTCCTCTCTTATTGGCTAAGGTCCTCTCTTATTGGCTAAGGTTGGCTGAATGATCTTAAGTGAGATAACAGGGTGAAGTATGTTGGATGCTAGTCCCCTAGTATTTGGCTTTAATGGGTAAGATTAATGCAGATCTAGGGAGTACGTGATCAAGGAAAAGCTATTAGGGATTGGTGTTCAAGGTAAGGTTAAGGTGAGGTTTTTGTTTTTGGGTAAAATATGTATTAAGCATACGATTAATTGAAGGGTGATATCGTTTGTAGGTTGGTGACTAAGGGAACTGTAGCACGCTCGTTTACTAGTTGTGTACTTACACTGCACACACAAGTAGATCGGCAAAAGCTAAAATGCCGAAAAGCTGAAAGTTTAGCTACGAAAGTCTTGCGAGTGCGCGAACACTCGTAAGGGGGAGACCGATAGGTTGCCTGAGCCCCATGGGTGATTCCATGGACTTGGGTTGTGAATAGGCCAAACAGGTTGGAATGGGCTACATGGGCCCGACGGGTTGTTGGGTCCACATTAGGCAAAATTTGATAAGTGATGCTATGTAATAGAAAATCTATATGTGAGCATGAATATAATGTGGTTTGGGCCGGATGGGCCATATAAATGAGCTTGGGCCTAATATGCCATATGAATGCGAATTGGGCCTGATGGGACATATAAATGTGAATTGGGTCAGATGGGCAATATAAATGAGATTGGGCCTAGTGGGTCATATTCATGTATGTAGGGGTTTTGGGCTTAGTATATGACGACTACATAAAACTTAATTAAATTGTTGAGACTGTGGACAAGTCATAGGGGTAAGGTGTGGCAACGGGTATATGCTTGTCTAGGATTGTGTCTAGGGAGAGCCTGGTACTTAAGCGGTCCTAATTACCCACTTCCTCCTCTCTGGAATCCTACCTGGTGCATAATATTCGTTCATCTTAGCTCACGAGATTTGTTAACAGGCCAAGGTAAGTGAAAATCGTAATAAAAAGAAAATTATCGAAATGCCCTTAAGGGAAAAAATGACCAAAATACCCCTATGTGTTGAATGTAAGTTTAATGGATGTGACATGCATTTCTCCTACATACAAATGATATTCTGCATAGGTTGCATATGGGTTGGGAATTATGGAACGGAGGAAGTATATGAGGATCGCATGGTTGGTTGATAATCGTGGATTTGCCGACAGCTTTTAAAGCCCAATATGTAAATGAAGGTAGTTCCGCAACCGAGCTACCATTGATGTGTCGGTTGGGTGGATCGATATTTATATCCCCACATGGTGTGACGGGGGACGGAGCTGGTATGTAGTGGATGGATTATTGGGATGGGATTCCATTGCATGTTTGTTGTATGATGATTTTTTTCGAATGCTTGTTTTTCGACGAGGGTTGTACACACTGATTTTGTGAAAACTCACCCCTCTTTTATTTTATTTTCAGGTGATTCTTAGTAGAAGGTTCGATGTTCGGAGGGACTCTAGGTGGCCAGCTAGCAAGATAATTTGGACTTGTTTTCTTTAAAGCATATAAGTTTCTATTTCATTTAGTACTTTTCGAATCAGATTGTAATAGGTCTTCTGTTTTGTTAATATTTGGATTATTATTTTTATGTAATTATAATAAGTTGAACATGGTTTCTTAGACTATAGTATGTCTTTTTTACGTTTCAGCAACTAAATTTTTAAGTGGCTTGTTTTCATCAAATCTTATGTTTCAAGCAAGTGATTGAAAGGAGTTATTTATTTATTTATTAAGATTTTCTTTTATTTTAAGAAGGGTTTTCAATGAAAACATGGTTTTCTCTAAAACACTTCAATGTGACACGCCGAATTCAACCATAACGTCTGGGTCGAGTTTGAAGTTTACATTTAGTGGTATAAGAGCCCAAGTTGCAAAACATGGGCTGTGAAGTGGGCTTTTTTATTTGGTTTTTATTTTTTTTAAATATATATATAATTTTTACAATGTCTTGGAAAAGGGGAGTCTTGCTGAGTGCACACTGAGTCTCCGACGTCGAACCAAGTAAGTTCTTTGGATCATAAGCCTGTTTAAATTGTTATACAGTAGATAGTTAGAGGGTTACTTTAGATGATTATGTTAGAATAGAACTGAAGCCCATAGGATCCTGAAACTGTAGAGGATTTTCGAAAAACAAACTTCTCTTAAAATACTTCCATAAAACATCGTGTTAGTTATTGAACTAACTAAAACTTCATAAAATTTTCAATCCAGAAAATACGTGAATCGACGATGAGTGCTAGAAGAGGTGCGAGAGGCCGTGGCCGAGGCCGCAAAAGTGTTAGGGCTGAATCGTCAGCATCGGGCCATGTGCCCAATGTTGGAGTATAAGAGGCTCCGGCCTCACCCGTGGCTGAGAATGGACAGTATGATCGGGCCACGAGGGATGATGCATTGTCGCAGGCAATGCTAAGGATTTTGGAGAGGGTCGCTGGGCCCAATAATGGCACGGGAAATCGAAGGTCCTTTCCGAAGCGACTTCGATCAAATGGGGCTGAGATTTTTAAGGGCTTGGCTGGTGTGGCTCCTAACGTGACTGAATGTTGGTTGGAGGCCACGAAAAGGATAATGGAGGATCTGGACTGTTCACCTAAACAAAAGCTAAAAGGGGCAGTGTCACTGCTAAATAAGGAAGCTTACCAGTGGTGGTTGACAGTGAAAGAGGGCACTCAACCCAAGCAAGTCACTTGGGCATTCTTCAAAGCGACGTTCCAAGGAAAGTATGTAGGTGCGAGCAATGTGGATGTTAGAAGTAAGGAGTTTCTAAACTTGACCCAGGGAAACAAATCTGTGGCGGAGTATAAGGCGGAATTTCTGTGCCTTAGTAGGTATGCAAGAGTTATGGTGGTAATGGACTACGAGTGTTGCGTTAGGTTTGAGGATGGATTTAGAGATATCTTCAGGGTTTTGATAGCTCCACAAAATGAGCAAGTTTTCTCGGAGTTGGTGGAGAAAGCAAAGATAGCGAAGGAGGCAAAGCGCGCTGAGCGCCTGATTCGGGAAAAAGAAAGGGGTAAGAATAAAAGGGTGGCTGAGACTCCTAATGTTGGAGAGAGTCCTAGGGCTAGGGCCAAAGATAATGGGCTAGTTAGAACGGGCCCCCTGCTGTTAACCCAGGGGTGCCACCTTGTGCTAATTGTGGGAGAAGCCATGGAGGTGAGTGTTGGAAGAGGACGGGAGCTTGTTTAACTTGTGGATTTATGAAGCATAGGATCAGGAATTGCTCTAGAATGTCAGGTCAGGTGCCAGTAGTGGACCGAGGTGGTGTGTAGCCATCGAGGGGTGGTCAGCAACTCTTGAGAGGCCGTCATCAGGCCAAGGGTGGAAACGATTTGGGTTGTGGAGAACCGGGCAGAGGTGCTGGTCATGCTGAGGCACGATAGCCAGCTTTGGTCTATGCAGCACGTTGTCAAGAGGATGGAGACGCTCTAGAGGCAAATAATGGTACGTACTTACCCATAGTGTGCTATTTACCTAAGTTGGAATTATAGTGCGCAGCGAAAGTGTGGTGTGGTAGTCTGTGTTAGGAGTTGGAAATTTCGATGACGAAATTTCTTTTAGGGAGTAGAGTTGTAATGCCCCGAATTTTTGGCCTAGATGAAATGGGCTTTAAGTGAGCAAGAAAATGAAAAATGACGTGTTGGCTTTAAAGGTTTAAGGAATTTGAAGTGTCGAGGTATGTTGGAGAAGTTTTGGGTTCGAGTTTTTTGGCGGAGGAATTTTAATTTAATTAGTAAAAGAATCAGGCTTTTAAATACTGATAGGGAAAATGGCATCAAAAAAGCCTTGTGGAGGAGTGCTAAGTGACGCCACTTTGGGTGTAGGGAGGTGGTGTTCGTGGCTAGCAAGGAGATCCGAGGTTCGAATCCTAGCTTAGTATTTTTTAGGAGTTTAATTTTGGCCTTCTAGAAGGTTGGAAAGTGGCATGAAAATGGACTCTAAGGGGAGTGTTCAGAAGAGAAAATTTAGGAAATAGATTGGGGAGTTATCAGGGAGAAAAACGAGGAGATGAGAAGGGGGAAGTGATGGAGCTGAATTGGGAATTGAGGGTTAGGCAATTTGGATAGAGGCTATAAATATGTGCTAAGTTTGGGATCCTAGGCTAATGTCAAATTCTTCATTTTTTTTTAGTGCCAATTGGCTTTTCCATCTTTGCTAGCTGATTCTTTTGCCATTCTTTCTCTCCTTAGATATATTTTGATTTACCTTTTAGGTTAGCCAATTCTTTCTTTTACCCTTCTTCTTTAATTTGTGCCAAATAAACCTTATGCACATATTAGTTTGAAATCCAAAAAGCGGAATCTCCCTTGGGCCGATTACTCTTTTGGGGTAGGTACCTTATCTCTTTTTTGGCTAGTATTGTTAATACCGATTACTCCTCTCCCTTACTCTTTTTAATCAACTTTGGTAGGGAATTAGTATCAGATCTCGGATTTTAACTCTCTGCCGAATTGCTCCTTAGGTGTTTTGCGATTTTGATAAGTATTCCTCTCTTATTGGCTAAGGTTGGCCGAATGGTCTTAAGTGAGATAAGGGGGTGAACTATGTTGGATGCTAGTCCCCTAGTATTTGGTTTTAATGAGTAAGATTAATGCAGATCTAAGGAGTACGTGATCAAGGAAAAGCTATTAGGGATTGGTGTTCAAGGTAAGGTTAAGGTGAGGTTTCAGGTTTTGGGTAAAATATGTATTAAGTATACGATTAATTGAAGGGTGATATCGTTTGTAGGTTGGTGACTAAGGGAATAGTAGCACGCTCACTTACTAGGTGTGTACTTACACCGCACACACAAGTAGATCAATAAAAGCTGAAATACCGAAAAGCTGAAATGCCGAAAAGTTGAAAGTTTGGCTACGGAAGTCTTGCAAGTACGCGAACACTCGTAAGGAGGAGACTGATAGGTTGCCTGAGGCCCATGGACGATTCCATGGACTTGGGTTGTGAATAGGCCAAATGGACAAGAATAGGCTACATGGGCCCGATGAGCTGTTGAGCCCATATTAGGCAAAATTTGATAAGTGATGCTGTGTGATAGAAAATCTATATGTGAGCATGAATATAATGTAATTTGGGTCGGATGGGTCATATAAATGAGATTGGGCCTCTGGGCCATATAAATGCGAATTGGGCCTAATGGGCCATATAAACATGAATTGGGCCAGATGGGCCATATAAATAAGATTGGGCCTAATGGGCCATATGCATGTATGTAGGGGTTTTGGGCTTAGTATATGATGACTACATAAAACTTAATTAAATTTTTGAGACCATGGACAAGTCATAGGGGTAAGGTGTGGTAATAGGTATATGCATGTCTAGGATTGGTTCTAGGGAGAGCCTGGTACTTAAACGGTCTTAATGACCCACCTCCTCTTCTCTGGAATCCTACCTGGCGCATAGTATTCGTTCATCTTAGCTCACGGGATGTGTTAACTGGCCAAGGTAAGTGAAAATCATAAAAAAAAGAAAAATTACCGAAATGCCCCTAAGGGCAAAAATGACCAAAATACCCTTATGTGTTGAATGTAAGTTTAATAGATGTGACATGCATATTTGTTGCATACAAATGATATCCTGCTTAGGTTGCATATAGGTTGGAAATTATGGAACGGAAGAAGTATATGAGGATCGCATAGTTGCTTGGCAATCGTGGATCCGCCGACGGCTTTTAAAGCCCAATATGTAAATGAAGGTAGTTCCGCAACCGGGCTACCATTGATGTGTCGGTTGAGTGAGTTGATATTTATATCCCCACATGGTGTGACGAGGGACGGAGCTAGTGTGTAGTGGATGGATTATTGGGATGGGATTCCATTGCATGTTTATTGTATGATGATTTTTTTCGAATGCTTGTTTTTCGACGAGGGTTGTACACACTGAGTTTGCAAAAACTTACCCCTCTTTTATTTTATTTTTAGGTGATGCTCAGTAGAAGGTTTGATGTTCGGAGGGACTCTAGGTGGCCAGCTAGCAAGATAATTTGGACTTGTTTTCTTTAAAGCATATAAGTTTCTATTTTATTAAGTACTTTTCGAATCAGATTGTAATAGGTCTTCCGTTTTGTTAATATTTGGAATATTATTTTTATGTAATTATAAGAAGTTGAACATGGTTTCTTAAACTATAGTATGTCTTTTCTATGTTTCCGCAACTAAATTTTTAAGTGGCTTGTTTTCATCAAATCTTATGTTTCAAACAAGTGACTGAAAGGAGTTATTTATTTATTTATTAAGATTTTCTTTTATTTTAAGAAGGGTTTTCAATGAAAACACGGTTTTCGCTAAAACACTTTAATATGACACGTCGAATTCAACCATAACGTCCGGGCCGAGTTTAGAGTGTTACACCACGATTTCGTGGGGCCCACACAGCCCATTTCGGCCCAATGTGCCCAAAGCGGCCTAAGCCCACAAAATCGCTCGTGGTGGCCTCTACAATCAGATGCCCACGTTCATGCGTTCGGATGACCACACGAGCCAGCACAGATTTATGATTTAGGCAGTGTTTACACACCTTATTGTGAAATGGCGTAGAAACTCACGAGCACCAACCTTATATTCAATCAAGACACTCTCTAGTCCTTTAATTAACAAGGTTAAGCACCCTTCTTTTAACACTCATCTCAAAATCACATTGGTACTTGCCTTGATTGAATGAGTGTGGTTTTAGCCTACTTAGACCGCTGACTATGGTTGCTAACAAAATCCTTAATGATTATCTGCATAATAAGCGAATTTATTACTCATGTTTGCTTATAAACATGGGTTGAATCAACGTACACCAATCCTATAGAAAACACAACCCAGAAATAAAGAAAATGAGCATTCGGCCAATACCAAAGAATCCAAGACAAAATACCCCAGCTCAATACAATATCAACAAATAGCGTTACCTTCAATCGAGAGAAGAGAAAGGTTCTGATTGTTTCTGTAACACTAGCACACTCCTTCACTCTTTGAGAAGTACTAATCCAAAAAAACACCATGACCAAGAGGGAAAAAGATGAGAATTGACATTCAGGGAGAAGAGAAGAAAAGCTGAAAGAGCAGAGACAAAATAGGGACTTACTAATCAATATTCAGCCACACACCAAAGAAAAGGGAAGGAGTTGAGAGAGAGCTGGGAAGTGAAAAGAGAAGGAGAGGAGACAAGGTATTCGGCCTAAGGCAAAAGAGAAGGTAAATGTTAATGGCCGATTTGAAGAAGGGAAGAATGGAGGTTTGGCAAAGGTAAGGAAAATAAGAGAAGAAAAGTGAGGAAGAGAGAAGAGTCGATCAAGCAAAGAACAATATTGGAGAGCAACCCAAAATAGGCCAACATGAAGATATAACATTCAACTACCAACAAATAACAAAATTGAAGGATGAAAAGAAGCAGAAAGTGTAATAGCTATCGAAATGGAGAGCAAAAACTAGAGCAATTTTGGCACTAAGTGGCAAAACTATCCTCTGACCGAATGGCTAAGGACACCAACACAAATTGAATGGTTGAAGAGAATCCCATTTCGGCACCACCACCTCTCAATTCCTTAATCCACTCCTAAAATCTCTCCCCACATCTCTCCATAAATCACTCAATTCAAAGTCCCAACAAACACCTCAATTTCAGTCAACCTAGGACACTTCCACGAAACTTGTAGCAAAATAAAATGCTCCTTCTGCATTACCGAGCCTCGAACTTCAGACCCCAAGGCACACACCACAATCCCCTTACCACTAGGCTAGCAAGCTCTTTATTCGTCATGTTTTACTCATATTAATTTAAAAGCCTACTAACTAAAGGAAAAGGTTTGTTTCAAGTAAGAACAAAAATTTTGTAAATGCCCAAGCTTGAACCCAAGACTTCTCAGACACTTCCCAGAACACTCAACCACTGAAGCAGATACACATTTGTGTGTAACACAACATACGTAAATAAATATCTAAGTTTTGGGGCATTACAACCCGAATGCTTATATTTTGCTAATTCTTTTAATTTTATTTATGTTAATTTGAAATTAATTAAATTTAAAAAAAATGTTTTTGAACCACACGGCTGGGATACATGGGCATGTCCCAAGCTATGTGCACGATGGATATTCGATAGTGAGTCACTGATAGTATTAGAAAGAACATATGTTTTCTCCCTACTTATTGGTTAATATGTCCCCATTTAGTTATCTTTAGGACATATTTTAGCATTTTCAGTTCAGTAAATTACATTTTATAACTTAGTGAATCTTAGCCTATTTATCCTTAATTTTGTCATGTTTTGGTACTGATGTCGCTACATGAGTATTTCTAGATTGAGCCCAAAATTGTCGCCATACGTGACAGCTATTTAGATAAGAACAAAAATGTCTGAGCTATCTAGTTTGGTACAACTAAGTTGTACGTACAGATGCAACATGAATCTGATGAAAGGACAGCTGTGCTATTTGAATAAATATTAATATTCACATGAAAGGAAAAAGAAAAAAAAGGATTTTTGGGAGGCCATTATCTTTTTGAACCTATATTTTAAAGCTTTTCGACTATGGTGGCTTAAGCCTCCTACGGGTGAATTGACATGAAAGGGATGCAGATTAGCTCTTGACGAGGAGCCTTGAGTGCGGCACAAAAGGGAGTTGAGAGATTAAGTTGAGATTTTCTAGGATTAGTGCTCTCCACTCGTTTCTTTTATATTTCTTTTTTAAACGCTGGTGATTACTTTCTATATCATGTTTGTATGGAGGTATACATGATTTATAGGTTAAATGTTATTTTATTCAATCTTGCTTCTCCTGTTTAATTTTGGGTTTGAATGTTTTTAGCATGGAAGTGTTATTGTGGTCACTGACACTAGAAAGTGTAGCAACAGTTCAAGCCAACATTCATGACAATGGAATTTGCTTAAGTATTAGAGGAATTTAATCCACTTGTTCTTAATAGTCTTCCATTACCATCATCAGAAGGTGTGACTAATGTGCATGTTTTAGTCTTAGATTAAATATAAAAGTTAAGCTTGGTGAGATATTTGTTGCAATTTAATGCATCGACAATCACCTATCCTTTTATACCCTGTGAGCATTCAGTATTTTGTTGAATGTTCACGTTAGGGATCCTAATTTATCATTATCATATTTTATCTTATAGTTTTCAAGTTATTGCTTCGACAACTACTCTCGCAATTTATCTTGTTTTTATCTATTTATTGCATTGACATTAATAGACAAAAGACAACCATCCTCGTAAGATCAATATCCGATAGACTCATATCTATCTACTATACTTGCATCGACAGTGTATGCTTGCACATTATTGCTGTAACGTTAAACAGCCGATCAAGTTTTGGTGTCATTGC